>NC_061076.1:8979338-10340711 GCF_021917145.1 Hypomesus transpacificus
CACATCCTCTCCCCCAATGCAATGTATTATTTACATGCGCACACACGCACACACACATAGACACACCGTGTCGGTTGCTCAAGAGAATCTGTCATACACACGTTATCTATAAAAGCCTTGTGACAGAGGCTACCTGTCTCAACTTTGCTTTACTATTTCAAGGTTTGATCACATCGATTTGCGTAGGTAACTTGTTGTTTGTGGATGTTAGCATGTCATGGATCAGCTCAGGCGCATGACGGTGGTCAGCAAGATAATCCGTAAATTGGTTTCAATTTATGTGTAACTTTTGTTGAAATAATATATGATTTCACTGGGTTAAAGACTAGTTTGATAATAAATGATGTACATTTTGTTTTTGTTTGTTTGAAGTAAAGACAATAAACTGCCGTTAGCTTGCTCTCACCTCGAGAATGAGGGACAGGTTTTCCACTGTGTCTCATGCATGTCTTTTGAATGAAGGATTTTCGCTGTCCAAACTCGAGCCTGCTGTCCAACCTCATCATTCTCAACATTCGTCTCCACAAGGCAACTTTAGTGGGCAGGGCTTCTACAATGAAGCCTGGGATTTGTTGTGTCACAAAACTGACCATAATGTTGAAATAATGAGGCTTCAGTTTAGCCCTTGTTGTGGTAGCTAGCTTGCTAATTATGGAGTCCACCACCTCCTAGCCTCGTGTACAGTCTCCCTGTGCGCCTAAAGAGGGAGGAAACGAATGGAGGAAAACAGACGAGTGCAGCTTGTATTTCCCAGGAGCCTGAGTCTTAAAGCCCCATCAGTAAATCTTCTCCTCCTCCTTTTTCTTCTCCATTCTCATCCCCCTATCATCTTTTCCCCTCAGCCCCCTGTCTCATCCCTCCCCTCCCTCAATCCTCCTCTCCTCTCTCCTTCCCAACCTCTCTGGATCTCGTCGTCTTTCTCTCCCTCAATCCCCCCCACCTCTCTCCCCTCCCGCCTTCTGCCCCTGTCTCATCCTCTGCTCCTTCCTCCCATCTTCATTCTCTTCTCTGGTCACGGCACAGGGCCAGGTTGAGAGCTGGGAGGGGGTGGGGGGTGGGGGGGGGGGGGAGTTAGACAAAAAGAGAGAAAGGAAGAGAGCCGACCTTCTTCTCCAGCACAGATAACATTGTGTTGAATGAGGGATAGAGAGGCTAGGCAGACACAAAAGGAGAGAGAGAGTTGTTTATGAGAGCCTGTGTATGAGGAAAACGGGTTGAGAGAAAGAGAGAGTGAATGAGAAGGAGAGAGAGAGAGACAGAGAGAGAGAGAGAGAGAGAGAGAGAGAGAGAGAGAGAGAGAGAGAGAGAGAGAGAGAGAGAGAGAGAGAGAGAGAGAGAGAGAGAGCGATAGAGCGAGAGAGAGAGAGAGAGAGAGAGAGAGAGAGAGGGAGAAAAGAAGAGAGGAAAACGACACCCAGTGTTGTTGTAGCATCTAGCAAGATCCAGATGCTGAGCAGAGCGTAACCAATGGCGGTGTCAACAGCAGACCGAGGAGCTTTCATCAGCCTCGCATATCATCCCCTCACACACATACACACACGTAGAAAGAGAGAGAGCGAGAGACAGCTTTACGCGGTGAATTCACAAACACTACAATGGAATGATGTCTCTGTCGTGCAAGTGTCCTAAACCTGAGACAAGACTGAGTAAGACAGAGAAGCAGTGTGTGTGTCGGGTTAGTGTGCATGTGTGGGGGGGAGGGAGTTTGTTTCTGTGTGTAAGAGAAAAGGAAAGCGAGAGAGAGGGAGAGAGAGAGAAAGGGGGGAGAGAGGGACAGAGAAAGAGTGAGGGAGACAGAGGGGGTTGAGACAACTCTTTATTTCTGTCTGCTGAACTGTGTCTAAAGAAACACCACAAAATACAGCATGCAGGCAAGCTCACACACACACACACACACACACACAGACACACGCACACACACACAAAAGCAGCACCCTGTCCATGATCATGCCAATTATGGCCACAATCTTGTCCATTGTTGTCCAAAGTCTAAGAGCACCATTATTTGAGTTTCAAAACACACACACACACAAACACCCACACAAAACACGCACACACACAAAAACCTTCATACGCAAAGAAGCATGCACACATAAACACACATAATCACTCTGTCATGTGTCTCATTGCACGCTCAAATAGTGAACACCTGAATACACCTCTAGCATTTGTGCTCGGCTGGTTTGGCCTAAAAGTCCAACTATCTCCCTAACTGGCTTATTTGGGTCATTGTATAAACACCCCCACCCCTTCCCTCACACACACACACGCACACACACACACCACTGGTGAAGCAGTTATAGACGGCAGTCTTGGAGGAGAAGGGGGGGGGGGGGGGAGCTGTTGGTGAGGTGGGAGGGGTTTGGGCTCTCCCGGGAAGCTGTTTGTGTGTGTTTGAGTAGCACAGCCCAAAGCGGAACACACTTATTCACACACGCACACACACACACACACACACACACACACACACACACAGAGAGTGTGTTGTGTAGATGAATAATGTTGGTGTCTGTCTGGTGGGACAGCAGAGTCCCTGGGGCGAGCGAGGCGCGGGGTTGCAGAGCTGGAACAGCCGACACACAACACTGTCTGCAGGTGACTCTGTTCCTTTTATAGAGACCCCCACCCCCTTCCCTCCCTCGCTGCCTCCTGCGGCTGGAGAACACATACCCGCGCGAGCCGCCTACTGTACACACACGCTGTCATACGCATGCGTGAGTCGCGCATGCTGTCAGATACTCTCACACACACATGCAGCCCTCGACGAAATTGGATCTTGGGTTTAGGCAAGGAGGGGCAGAGGGGAGAGAAGGCCACGTTGAAAGCTGCGGGAGAAGTAGTGCTGCACTGAAGATGCACCATATGATGCTCGGTGTGTGCGTGTGTGTGGTTCGGGTGTGTGGGAGTGTGTCTGTGTTGTGTAGGAAGAAATGCTTGGCTTGGAGGTGTCATGACACATCAAAGATGTGCCTCCATTTTTGGAAGCTTTCCTAATTTTGCAACCTGGAAATGTGATGATATGGAACAGAAAACCGAAAATCCCAGCCAAGATATCCTTACTTAACCTAATTTCAGGAGCACACAATCTCTTAACACTTGCCATTTCCATGACACTGGCGTATGCTTGTGTGTGTTATCCTGGCTTCCTGACTGCTTCCTGTCAGCGTCCCCAGAGGTCATGTCCTTGTGCTGACGAGCTTTGTTTGGACAGACGGCTGGCTCACAGAGACGCTCCTGCCTCTCTCTCTCTCTCTCTCTCTCTCTCTCTCTCTCTCTCTCTCTCTCTCCTCTCTCTCTCTCTCTCTCTCTCTCTTTCTCTATCCCTCTCTCTATTTCTCTCTTTCTCACTCTCCCTCTTTATCTCTCTTTCTCTGTCTCTCTCTCTGACTCACTTGCACGCACCATGTGCTCCTGCATGACATGTCAATCACAGCCTCAGTGAACTGCAGTTCTCCCTCCATCTTGAGACAACCAAAATGGCTCCTCTCCTGTAGCTCCTCACTGTCTGGTGTCCGGTTCACCTTGACCTTTACCATACTTGAAAAAGGAGTAAAAAGAAATTATAGCAAAACATTGCATTGAAAGTTCAGAATGTTATCACATGCTCCCTGTTTACAGTACATAATATGGCCTGTTGTGAATAGTACAGGAATTGCAAAGGTATGTTTCAACAAATGTTATAAATTAATGCTCTTTGCTTTGGGAGAGGTGTTTGGAATTAGCGTGAGTCAGATCTCTCCAACTGGTGATGGATGGATGTAAGAGTTGCAAAAGGACGACAGGATGGAAAGATGGCAGGATCTTTGATGCTAACACAAATCCTTTTTCTTCGTCTCCCCCCTCCCCCCCTCTGTCTGTCTCCCTCTATCTCCCCTTCACCTCAGAGCCCCACCGGCCCCCCCTCCCCTCCTCCCCCCGCCACCTCCTCCCCCACCCCACTCTTCAGCCGGAGCCATGCAGTCCTTTAGGGAGCGGAGCGGTTTCCATGGCAACCAGCCCCCCTGCTACCCTCAGCAGGAGCCCCATGAACTGTCCCGCCTGGAGAGTTACCGCCAACACCCGCCGTCACAGCACCCCCACCCGCACCACCCGCAGCCCCACCACCCCCCTCCCGCACCCCCACCCTGGCCCCAGCCCTCACCCAGCCCACGCCTCCAGGCAGGCCTATGAGAGTCACGCGCTGCCCGCCACTACAGGGATGCCCCCGGCCGGAGCGGGGGCAGGGCCAGGGACCGGGGCAGCCGGAACAGGGCCTAAGGACTGTTATAGCCAGCAGGCCTACCCTGGATACCCAGGCAGTGGTGGGGGTGGAGGTGGACCCAACGCAGGAGTGGCGGGTGGGCCCACGGCTCCCCAGGCCAAGAAGCCCTACAGGGGGAGCAAGGTGGCTCCCCCACCCCCCAACCAGCACCTCCAGGCTGGGGGCTACAGCAATCACATGGGCCCTGGGGGTGTATACACAGCCCAGTATATGAGCGAGGGTCACCTCCAACAGAAATGGGAGGACCCAGACACACTAGCCCAGTACGAGCAGGAGATGGTGGGCCGTCTGGAGCCGGGGCAGCCTGGCTCGTCCCAGTACCTGGACCAGACCATGCTTGGTCACTCTCAGAGCCAGTGCCACCTCCCTCCGCAGCCCTCAAACCCAGTGTATACCAGCCCCCACCACCAGCCCCACCCCCCCAACCCGGCACCCGCTCCCCTGATGTACCCCCAGAGCCACCTCCACTACCCCCAGCACTCGCCCTCCCCCTCGCCCTCCTCCTCATACATGGAGAAGTGCAGCCCCATGCCTCACTGCTACAAAGGCTACAGCATGCCTCCCAACTCCCAGTACGCCAGGCAGATGGGGGGGCATGGCGGTCTCAAACAGGGGGGTTACAGGCCCCAGAACAGCTATAGCTACCAGCAACCCCCTTCCCGGGGTGGCTACGACCCCCAGCCGCCCTTACAGGGCATGCCCCCAAGCCAGGACGGCCACCCCAAATACCAACTCTACAGCCAGCCCCAGCAGAACTACTGTTTGTCTGAACTGTCAGTCCGATCTCCTGAGCAGTACTACCAGACCTGCAGTCCCTCCTCCAGCCACTCCCCTGCCCGCTCCGTGGGCCGATCCCCCTCCTACAGCTCCACCCCCTCCCCACTGATGACCAATCCTGAGTCCTTCCAGTACGGCCAGCCACCCATGACTCCTGGGGCCGCCTCCTCCTCCTCTTCCTCCTCAGCGGGCCTGCAGGAACAGGGCATGCTGCTGCCCCCCGCGCTCGCACCCCTCGCCCAACCTTCCCCACCCAGCCCCCCACAGCTACAGCGCCCCGACTCCACCCTCTTCCGCCTCCTCTTCGGCCTCCATGAAGGAGCGCTTCTCCGAGAAGCTGCTGTCCAACCCCAGCCTGTGGAGCCTGAACGCCCTCACCTCTCAGGTGGAGAACATCTCCAACAACGTGCAGCAGCTGCTCCTCTCCGAGGCCCTGGTGGCCAACAAGAAGGGAGGCAAGCGGAGCAGCGGAGGGAGTAGCGGCAGCTCCAGCGGAGGTTCCTCCAAGAAGGGAGAGGAGTACAAGAGCCCTCCCTGCTTGGACACACAGCACGGGGGTGGGCACGGAGGCCCCATGCCAGATCCCTACAGCACCCCCCAGCACCAGCAGGTGCCGATGGAGCTCCAGGAAGGAGGCTACTCCAGCAGCTCCGATGACCAGCTCGACCGGGGCTACTACTACTGTGGCCAGGGAAGGAGTCCAGCTCAGGCCTCCAACAACACCCACCTGGGCTTGGACACCGCCTCGTCCTGCTCCATGACCTCCCCAGATGACATGTCTACAAGGTCAGGGGACTCCGGTCTCCATGGGGGGGTCTCCAGAGACAACTTGACGCCTGACCCCAGGTCCCAGGGGGGTCATGGAGGGGATGGAATGAGCACCCCGGTAAAGAGCGTCGGGGACGAGAGATCCCCAGCCAGTGTGACCGTCCCCAGCCCCTTGAAACAAGAACGCGACTCCCCTCCAGACATTCAGAGACTGGGAGAGCCCCTGAAAGAGAACTTTGAGGAGTCGGCCTGGACAGAGAAGATGGCAGACGAGGAGGAAAGTGAGAGCGTGAAAAAGACTCCAGACGAGGAGCGTGACTGCCGAAGTATGGAAGCGGCCAACGTGACACAGAAGTTAGAGAAGTGGCCGGAGGACGAGAAGGGCCCGGCGCTCTATAACAAGATCAACCAAGCTGTGACAGAGAAGAGCTACTGCTACCAGGAGAGCGCCTACCCAGGCCTCCAGAACAAATATGAGCCAGATGAAGGAGACTCTGTGGGAAAGTCTCCAGGCCTCTCCGACTCAAGCCGCAAGGGAGACCTGACGGCTGAGATGAAATCGGAGGCGTTCAAATCGGAGTCCCCCACCGATTCCGAGAGCTCGGTGAAAACCTCCCCTTTTCTTAGCAGAGGTGACCTTGACCAGGATCAATATTTAACAGAGAAAGAGGACAGCTCCGAGAACGCCTCTCCAACCCCCCAGGGTGACGCTTCAGATGAGTCCGTCTCAGAAAAGAGAGAGAGCCGAGGAGAAGAGGAGGAAGAGGAGGAGGAGGAGGAAGTGGATGCACAGCAGCGGCCTCCTCTGCCTCCGAAACCCCCAGCAGAGGTGAGGGAGGAGAGTGAGAGCCTCCTGTCATCGACAGACGAGGGCATGAATAATAGAATCGGGCCAGGGGAGTCTACCGGAGAGTTCTGCAGCAGAACACAGGGCCAGAGTGTTGAGTCTCATACTAACACAGACCCTGCAGAGACTGCCGCCCACCCAAATGCAGCAGCAACAGATGCAGCAGCACCCTCAGAGAGGAGGTCAGCCATGGGGGACAGTGTACCTCAGTCTCAATCTGCCATGCCGGTTTTCTCAGCTCTCAACGACACAACAACTCCCAGTGCTCAGTCCAGGGAACACATCGACCGTAGCGATGCGAAGGTTCTGGAACCCGATTCCCCCCAGCTACCAGGCAAGTCCATACTGCACTCAGCGCCCTCCTGGGCAGACACCCCGCCCTCCCCGAAGAAGGGCGACGAGGACATGGAGCCGGGCATCAGCTGCCCTAGCGCCGTCACCCCCTCAGCCAAGCCTGAGCCCCTGGCCCCATCTGCACAGCCCCGGGCCTACGGACGCAAGCACGCTCGGGGCAGGAGGAGACTCATGCACTCAGGTGTGGGCATCAGGGGACAGCTGAGCCTGGGGAGGGAGGGGGAGGGAGCTCCGTCACCCCCTCAGAAACCCTGCATGGCCTCCAGCAAGAGTGCCCTCTTTTCCGACCAGATGGACTCAGCTCACCAGGATGCCATCATCACAAGTGAGACATCCACGCTGCTGGCTGAGGGCTTCCGCTCGAGGATGTGCACCCGTTCATTCAACGCACAGGACGTGTCTCCCAAGGATCATACACACATCAAGCGGAAACCAGGGCCAAAACCAGGTCCAAAACCGGGTTCAAAGCCAGGGCCAAAACCGGGTTCAAAGCCAGGGCCAAAGGTAGGATTAAAGCCTGGACCTAAACCAGGACCTAAACCTGGTTTAAAGTCTGGAACTAAACCAGGACCTAAACCTGGTCCAAAACCTGGACTCAAACCAGGACCAAAAACAGGGTCAAAACCAGGACCAAAAACAGGGTCAAAACCAGGACCAAAACCGGGACCTAAACAAGGCCTAAAGCTGGTTGAGGATGTTCTAGTTTCTGATGTGATCCCCCCTAAGGCCCCAGTGGGTCGTCCCAGGGGCTCAGCTTCAAAGTTGAAGGTGATTCAGCAGGAAGGTCCCATTCAACCTCTGACAGGTGGATCAGGGAGAGGCAAGAAGGGTCTGATTATTAATGTCCAACAGGCAGAAGAGAACCAGGATGTGAAACCCACGGGCAAGGACAGTAAGAACATGGTCCTCAGATCCCGAAAACCTTCCCGGGATCAACCTTCCAAGGAGAAAGAAAAGGAGCAAGAAGAGGACGTTCTGCCCCCAACCCTGATCGAGTTAAAACAGGCCAGCATTTGTCTAAAAGCTAATGAGCATGCAAATGTAGATCAAAACCTTGCTGTTGTTCCTAATGAGACAGATATCAGCCTATCCCTACCTGACAGACCAGAAGATAAAACCTTACTTCCTCTAAAGAGAAAGGCCAGCCCGGAGCCTCCTCTGGCACCACTGAAGAAGAAAAGAGGTCCCAAACCCAAACCCAAACCCAAAAGCCCACAGCCCTCCGAGGGCCCCCTGCAAACCAACCGTTCTCCAACCAAATCCAAGGAGTCAGGGGCCCGGGGCCCTAAGAAGAAGCAAAAGCCCAGCCAGCAGCTCCAAACCTCTCTGTTGTCTAAAGATAGCCCTCTTCCAGGGGGAGACAGTGCTACCACCGTAGACATACCTGCCACGCCAACTCAGTGTCTCACCAAAACGAAGTATCTGCCACCACGCAAAGGTCGGGGACAGAAATATGAGGCTATGGTTCAGAAAAACACATCCCCTGGGTCAAAGAAACACCAGCCGACTCCCCAGCCTCCAGAGAATGTTCTGGTAGAAGAGATGACGTCAAAGACTGTGCCTCAACATGTCTGCGCTGACAATGAGAGTTTGGTGTGTGAGAACAGGCCTGGGGTGGTACCGAGGGAAGTAAGACCGGATGAAGTTAGACAGGAGGGGGTGAGAGAAGAGGGCGAGAGACAGTATGTCTGGCATAGTAAAGAGAAAAAGGGTAAAATCGTGATGGAGACAGAGGTGAGACGGGACGAGATGAGACAAGAGGAGGTGAAACCAGAAGGGGTGAGACAAGAAGGTGTGAGACTCCAAGAAGAAGGGGGTAGGCAGGAAGAGCTGAAACCAGAGGGAGCGAGACTGGGGGAGAGTAGAACAGAGGGGGTTAGACAAGAGGAGGTGAGAGACGGGGACTCAGCGGGGGTGCCAGACGGATCCGGCGCCAAGCCCACCAGAACGAAGCGCAGGAAATGGGCCCTGGTGGAGAGCACAGACGCCACGGTCGTCGCCATGGAGACGGGGAGCCTGATTATCAACACGCCACGTCTGGCCAAGCAGAGAGCCATCAAGAACAACCACGAGATGCATCTGAAGCAGAAGAGGAAGAAAAGGAAAGGACAGTCGACCAAGGATGAGCAAGCCCAGGCGAAGACAGAACTGGAAACAGACGCTGAGACGGCCGCACCTGCCGAGGCCTCCCTCTCGGTCTGCCCGGGTGACATCGCGCACCCCTCCCAGGTCGTCACCACGGAAGCGAGCGTGGCACAGCCCAAGAGAGGGAGAAAACCCACGTCCTCTTCTTCCGGCAATGCCGTCGCGCCTTCCAAAAAGAAACGGGGCAGAGCCGCTTCCGAGCAGACAGGCAAACCGGGAAAGGTCCACAAAAAACCTGGGCCCAAGCCAGGAATGAAAGACGCCATGGACGTCATCGAGGCAGTGGTGAGGGCGGCAGGTACCGAACAGACGCTCAAAGAGGAACGGATGAAACAAGCGGCCTCCACCGTTTTTGAGGAGGTGGACCAGGAGTCACCTGTGGTACAAGTGTCAAGCAGTCCAGCCCAAAACAAGCTCATGTCCTCCTTCTGTCCTTATGTGCGAATAGACAGTTCAAGTACGTTTTCTGCCCTCTGTACCATAGTCAACAGACCAGAGGAGGAGGAGATTCACCAGCATACAAAAACCAGCCCGGCTCGAATTAAAACCCCGGCCACGCTTGATGCCAAGGCAATACAGCGTACCTCAGCTATGCTCCAAGGACCCTTAGTTAACAGGACCTTAATTGACAGGTGTCTCACGTGCTGCCTGTGCGGAAAGCCGGCAAATTACAGGGAACTTGGGGACTTGTGTGGACCCTACTACCCTGAGGATAGCATTCCCCGGAAAACCTTGTCTGCCAGACACATAAACCCTCCGAGGGAAAACACAGAAAAGACGACCAGTGCAACTGTCAGTGCTGACCCTGTGAACGAGCCCACCACAAGCGCCCCCAAAAGGGAGACGGAAGCAGATAGCGAGATGGGCATGGTTGAGGGCAGCAAGGAGCCGGCGCCCGTCGTAGAGATCAGCAGTGATGGGCATCATCACCGCCACCACCCTTGGCGCCCCAGGCGGGCAGAGAGGGGGGAGCGGGCACCGGGGTTGGGTGGTCCTCGCCGCCTCACCTTGAGGGAGAGGTTTAGGAGGATGCAGCAGCTGCAGGACAGGCTGCATGGAGATGGAACAGCACCTCCCATTGGCCTGGAGGGAAATGGCAACAGCTTGCTCCAAAGGCTGCAAGGAGAGGCTGAGGCAAAGGAACACTGGGCCCATGAGAACTGTACCATCTGGACCAATGGGGTGATCATGGTGGCAGGGAGACTCTTCGGCCTGAAGGAGGCTGCCAGCACCTCAGCAGAGACGGTAAGAACTCGCAATCTCTTTCTCTCTGTTTCTCTCTTTTTCTTTCTCTCTCTCTCTTCACATCCGGCTCTCTATCTCCTCAGTCGACCCAAGATGAATACCAAATTGAAGCTTTGAAATGTAAACAGAGCTCATCTCTAACTATCTGTCCACCTTCTTGTCTATCTCTCTGTCCGTTCTGTCCATCTCTCCCCCGTCTCTCCGCTCGGCCCATCTGAATCCAGAGCTGCTCCAAGTGCCAGGGTGTGGGCGCGTCCATCAGCTGCTGCCTGAAAGGCTGCCCTCACAAATACCACTATGTCTGCGCCAAAGAGATAGGTACGAGACCTCCACAAGGAAGGAAAGATGGGGGGGAGTGAAAGACTGGAAGGTCGAGGCGAGGGAAAGAGGCTGGAGAGGGTGTTAAGAGGAAGTTTAGAGAAAGGAAGAGGGCGGAGAAGGAGGGAAAGAAGCGTGTGTGTGCGTGTGTGCATGTGAGAGAAAAAGAGAGAGAGAGAGAGAGAGACTATAAGTGGAAGCTGCAAGAAAGCATATTATTGAGTGACAAGAGTGATGTTGAGAGTGTGGGAGAGAGAGAGAGTGGAGAGAGGGGGTGGGAAGGGGGGATGTTGAATAAAGGAATGATGAGGGAGAGCAGGACCCAAGAGTGTGTGAAAAAGAAGAAAAAAAAGGGGGGGGGGGGGTATATATGTGTATTATTGACCGCAACCCCTGTGGCTCCATCCATCTATTCAGGCTGTCCAGGGACAGAGTGAGAGAGTGCGTGTGTGTGTGTATATGTGTGTATTTACACACTTGCGTGAGCTGAATGTGTGTGCGTGCGTGTAGATGTGTGTGTCCCAGAGTGGTGTGAACACTTAATTGCAGACACGTGCCTGTGTGTTGTGCGTGTGTGTGCGTGTGTGTGCGTGTGTGTCAGCATGTATGTCGTATAGCCTCCCCTTCTTTTAGCTCATGCTAACAGTGTTGGGGATTAAGGGCCCTCACACGTCTGCCTCGCCAGCACTGGGGAGGAGCTAAGACCCTTTTTTAATCCCGCAGAGTGCACCAGCCTCTTCTCATCCTTTCACTCTCCCTCCCCTCCCCTCCCCTCCCCTCCCCTCCCTTCCTCTCTCGCCTCACCCATCTCCATGGCACTCTCTCACTTCCTCCCTCTATCTCTCCATCCAGGTTGCACGTTCCAGGAGGAGGACTTTTCCCTGACATGTCCCAAACATGAGGTAAGCAACCGCTACGACGCACGGGGTGAAAAAGACCTGGTGCTCATTACCACGGCTGCGATCGAATTGTTCTTGAACTTGTACTGACAGACATGCATTGCACGTATCCCTGTTGAGGATTTGAGTATATGGGTATTGCTGTGGTGTAGTATAGAATCTAGAAAGACAGAACAGCTATGAGAGAGAGAGCGGAGTAGAAGGGAGGGCTTTGTCGATTGGGGAGATAGACATAGAAAAAAAGAGGACAGATAGACAGAGGACGGCTGTGTATCTCAGGAATGGATCTCCCAAGGCAGCAGCCAATCACACTTGTCAGCTTGTGCTATTGATAAGCCATCCAGTCCACTGACACCAGTGTTAACACCATTACACTGATTGGACTAACACTGTCAGAAGTGTCGGGATCTTGTCGATGCTCTCTCCCTTTGCCTGGTTCAAGAAGCCTCTATGTGTATGTGTGTGTGTATGTGTGTGTGTTTGTTTCGGTGAGTCTGTCTCAAAGAATGAGGTCATTTTCTTTTTGTTGAAACCATGTGTCCTGGACTCAGTGACAAATACCTTTGCTGTCCTGAGAGGAAGAAAGTTATCTATTCTGGGTCTCCTGTTTCTATAGCAACAAGAACTAGTGACATTGGTAAAACACCGGCAAATGATCCTTGCTTTCTTGCTACCAGTTCTTCACAGCTTCTTACAGCAAAACATTACTCAGCAATCCCTGCTGTGACTATGACTGTAAGTGGTCGGCCACAGTGCTGTGTTTTTGTTTTGATTTGGTATGCTCACAGTTTTCTTCTGGGAAGCCGCCATCTTCTGGCCAGTTGTGTGTACTGTGCTTGAGGTCAGACAGAGTAAGGGAGAGAGACGAGAGAGAGAGAAAGAGAAGAGAGAGAGAGAGAGAGGAGAGAGAAGAGAGAGAGAGAGAAGAGAGAGAGAGGAGAGAGAGAGATGAGAGAGAGAGAGAGAGAGGGAGAGGGAGGGGGAGGGAGGGAGGGAGGGAGGGGAAGGAGACAGTGAGCAAGAGGGAGGGAGGGTGGGGAGGGAGGATTGAAGAGGTGCTGACATTCAGCAGGGAGCAGCGGTGCATTGAAGCAGCAGCAGCCTCTTCCCTCCATCCCTCTTTCCCTCCTTCGCTTCCTCCCTCCTATGAGCCAGACTGACAGGGATGAAAACCTGCCTGCTGATCAAAACACCCCCCGCCCTCCCCTGCTTTCCCTCTTCTCCCGCCTTCTCTCTCTCTCCTTCCCTCTCATCTCATCCCCTGCCAACCCTTCTCTCTTTTTCTCTCTCTCTCTCTCTCTCTCTCTCTCTCTCTCTCTCTCTCTCTCTCTCTCTCTCCTCTCTCTCTCTCTCTCTCTCTCTCTCTCCTCTCTCTCTCCTCTCTCTCTCCCTCTCTCTCTCTCTCTCCCCCCCTTCTCTCTCTCTCTATCGCACACACCACGCACACACACAAACACATACCTCTCCGCCTTTCCCCACCAGACTATGCGTCTCTTCTCACCCCCCTTCTCTTTCTTCTCGGCCCCCTCGTCAATCTTTGATCTCCTCCCATCCTTCCCTCGTTCCCTCCATCTCCCCCCCTCCTCTCCTCTCCCAACCTCCCACATACAGCAACACAGAGAGAGCTCAGAGCGGCCTGAGCTCTCATCGACTCCAGGATCTGAGGGCCGTGGGTCTATGTGATGCCAATTTAGCAGGCTGAGCGGCCTAATCAAAGAGCAGTATGGAGACTCACACACCCAGAGAAAACGCACGCACACCCACCCACACACACACACACACACATACATCGCACACGCACAGAGCCGCAGCACCCCCACCATAACTCTCCCTCTGGAACTCTCCCCTCTCTTCTCAGCATTCTCCTGTCTTCTAGAGGAACACAAACACACACGCACACGCATACAGAGGGGAAGAAAACATGTGAAGAACTTCCGCCCTCACAGCAGCACATAGAGGTTTGGGTCAGAGATCCATGCATAGACGTGCAGTTAAAATAGATCTTATACACCACTCCCGCTGTTATAATCACAAACACACCACTCACAAACACACACAAACCTACACCATTCACAAATACACACAGACACAAACACACCCCACTCACAAATACACACAGACACAAAAACACGCCACTCACAAATACACACAGACACAAACACACACCACTCACAAGTACACACAGACACAAACACACACCACTCCCGCTGTGTGTAATCACAAGCACATACCACTCACACAAACTGTACGTGCACCTACACGCAAATGGAAATGTCTCAAATGGTGACAAAAAAGCCTTCACAGGTATACATTTCCTACAAACATGCATCACCACACCTCCACACACTAACACACGCTCACACACACAATCACAGAAAGCCGCCAGCACACCAAGGCTGTTAGGAGTGTTCTTTGAGACTGTGTGGGAAGAGAGGAAGCAGCTATATCAGACAACGGCAGGGAATGACAGAACATGTGGAGAGATGGAAAGAAAGATTCAGGGAAAGAGAGGAGCTGGTTTGTGTTCCGAAGAAAAAAGGAGGCACATAAGGAAGGTGGCTGGCTAAAAAGAGACGGAGGGAGGAAGAGAGGGAAAGGAAAGAACGAGAGACTGGAGAAAGGGAGATTGTGAGAGTGAGAGAGATTGAGAAAGATGGACAGTTCTGGAGAAACAGAGAAAGAAAGAGAGAGAGAGTGAAAGAGAAACAGAGAGACACATTTAGACAATGCTAGTGAGAAAGACACGGAGAGAGAGAAAGAGAGAGAGGCTGCAGAAGCTAAGAACAGGGTTTGAATTACGGGGGGGTTGGGGGGGTTTGACGGGGGTTGGGGGGGTTAATTAAGACTCGGACCCCCCCAAAAGAGGTAAAAACAACAGGTCGGGGGGGTCGATACACAAAATTCACTCCCCCGATTGTCCTTGTATGATTCGCACTCAGTTTTTTTCTTGCTCTTAGCCTAAGAGCAAGAAAAAAAAACACCCCACACCGGCAACACAATTAGTAGGCGTTCCTGCTGTGTCTTTCACAGAAGCCGGTTCATCGGCCAGCTGCATCCTCCACCCCTGCACACTGCAGCTATGGCTTTCATGTCTGTACTCTGCAGAGCTACACTCTCTCTCTCTCTTTCTCTCTCTCTTCTTACTCTCTCTCACACACACACACACACACGCACACACACGCACACACACACACACACACACACAGTGGTATAGTTGCTTTCAAGTTAGCCAAGATCAGACACTGACATAAAGAAAAAACCTTCTTCCGCACATACACGCACATACACAGACACTGCAGCTTTCATGTCTACACGATGACCAAGACCATTTAAGGGCTCTCTCACACACACACATACACACACACACTGCAGTGCTGTTAGCTAAGAAATATGCAGCTGGCATCTTTGGCAGACTGAAATGCACGACACACACGGTACCACACAGACGCAACACCAACAACCGACCAAGTACACACAAGACACACGCTTTTAGAGGATCACAGGGGCGTAAACACACACACAATAACTGACACGTAACATGTCTGGGCCTGTGATTGTGGGTCTGGTCGGTCATTTTTGTGTCTGAGCCTGTCCGTTTCTCTCTCTCCAGGCTGTGTAAAACAGAGCAGTGTCCCACCCATCCCATCACCTATGCAGGAAGACAGAAGACAGAAGACAGAGAAACCAGACCCTGCCCCCAGACACTACACCTGAAGCCGATAGCTCACAATGGACAGATGCATCGGCCAATCGGGTGGGGGTTTCTCTGAGGGGCCTCGACGGCAGCAATGCGGACACTGGAGCAGGCCCCTCAGTGTTGCCCCTGGCAACCCTTTATCTCACACCCCCTTTGCTGAAAGGCCGCAGCGCTCAATAGGAGGATGGACTGCGTTAAGAGACCCTTGCTCCAGGGACAGTGTGTGTGTGGGGGGGAGGGTTGGTGAGGGCTGTTTGAGATTCGGAGTGCGTTGTTCCGCCTTTGGAAGGGTCGCTATCATATTCGGACACCTGGTGGCTGCTGATTGGCCAGCAGCCTCCCTCTGGCCACCTTGTCAGATGGCCAAGAGTTCCAGATTGTGGTGAGGGTGTGTGTGTGTGTGTGTGTATGTCACATCCATGGAGATAGAACTGTTCTTTGATGGTCTCATCAATGTGTTTGTCTGTATGAGGGTGCACATTCTGGATTGACGATGTCATGCCTCGAAGCAGCCACCACACTGGATGTAACTTAATGTGCGCATACGTGTTGAAAAAAGTTACAAATATGTACATGACGTGCTTTACAGGTTCTAAATATTCTGATATTGAGAGAGAAAAAAAACAAGCAGTATTTTAATATAATGCTCGTATCCTCCAAGGTGTATTTTGATGTGCATTTACGGCTATGCGACACCATTGAGTCAACGTTGGTACATGTCCGGCTTTGTGTTCTTAAAAAAGAAAAAAAAAAAAAAAATCTAAAAACAAGAAACTCTTCAAAAGTGTCACCCACTTTAGCCGTGCACGCATCCAGTATGTACACTAGACGCCAAGTCACCCAAATGTCAAACGGTCGAGCGAAAGGGGCTCCATACATCTCATATCACCTCATTGCTGTACAATTCAGACGTATCTCTGTTCATCTTCATCATCCTCACCACACACGAGGCCTAGCACTTTTCACTGGCATTACATCCAACACTTAAGGTCCTCCGCACCTGCTGTGTAGCTGTCCTCGCTCTCTCACTCTCTCTCTATGGGACACAGATGTAGCCTCTCTCTCTCTGTCATGCTATTCACATTTACCCGCTAGGGGGCGCTACAGTCATATCAACAGGATACATTCAGTATTAGAGCAAAAAAGAAAGCGCTGAAAAATCACTTCTTCTTCTTTCAGTATTCGATTCTAAAGCTCCTATTATTTAATGGTGTATATAAGTATTTGACGCTGTTTAAATGTAAGATGTGATGTACTAATATAATTGTGTATAGTATTTCCTAGAGATGTTTATTTTCTATAAAATGAATATGTTATTGCTTATAAAATGTTATTAAAAGAATCCATTGAGAAAAAACAAACAAAAAAAAACTAAGGACCTTTTTGGAATGTCACTCGTTTTAAGTTGAAGCATGCCGTTTTGATTTTTTCATGTGATTTGATTTCATGTTTGAGATCGATGACAGCATCACTTTGTTTGAACTGTTTTTGTAACGCCTATGTCAAATATACCAGCACCTTTCAATGCTGTTCAGACCAACGACTGTTCTTTTTGTCATCTGTGGTCCTACCCAGCGTGCACACACACACACACACACAAACTCTCTCACACCTTTATTAATAATCTTGAGATTAAATAAACTCTCGACTCATCTAGATATTTTCACCTGGGTTGGCAGGCCCTAGGGATGGTGTGGCCCGATGCCACCATGAATTATAACATTGTAGTTCAAATAATGGCAATAATATTAATATTGTTGAATGAAATATCCTATAATGTATATTTTAGCATTGGGCGAATGGGGTGGCAAGACGTGGTGTTGGGTTAGGGTTAGTTGACCGATCAACGGGTCATTTATAAGGAAACACTTTAAATGCAATGTTAGCATATTTTTGGGCCGTCCTTAGTCGCTGTAGACCTGAGAGAACTCGATAGGTCAATACACACAGCAGTTTGGAACCAGTGCAGTTCTGTTCTGGTGTGATCTGGGGGGAGGGACCTGTGGAAAGGAGATCTCAGTATGACCGCACTGGGACGTCACAGTAATGACAAACACTTTCATTCAAATAGCACTTGGCCACCACCCATCCAAAGAACCAGCTCCAGATATTGATGTCTTTGTTACAAAATGCTCCTTTATTTACATTTTCAGGAATAAACCAATGAGAGAAGAGACAGAGATAGAGTTGTTAGTTATGAAACAAAAACAACAATTTGACATTTGAATATATTGTTGGTTCTGTTTTGCCTCTATAATTACACACACAGGCTAGAGACACACGCAGGTAATCATCCTAGTGCTTCCTAAGACTTTCACAGACGACATGTCACAAACTCCTGTTAGGAAGTCGGGAAAAAAAAGACGTACAAAAACAGATGCTAAAACATTGAGTTTTGTACTGTTCCGTGATCTCGAAACAACTGGGGTCAAAAGAACATCTTTTTGAACAGAGGGTGACAGAAAAAGTACCAATCACCCCTCTCTTTGGGGGGGGGGGGGGGGGGGGGGGGGGGGGGGGGATTTGTTGTTGGTGATCATAATCAAATGATTTAGACCCTGCATGATATTCTGAGTTCTGTTACTGGTATAAAGGGTGAACACTGTGTCTAGGTTCCTGGATACCTCAAACCCCTGGATACCCCTGTCGCCCAGGGACACGCTAACCGCCCACTTGTCTTTTGGATACGATTGTACCACACACACCTTGCGCAATAGTGCAAATGGTCAATGCAGTCAGACTACCAACTCCACCTTGATATTTTGACACTGCCCGCCCCCAACCCCCTCGCATTTTGACACTTAAAGCTCATCCCCATGGCAACTGTCAACATAATCTTTGAAATTGGAGCCTTTGTAGCCTTGTCCAATGCTACACGAGGGGGAGGGCCTTAAGACCACGCTGCCAATGGATAAAACACTGATCACTCAAATCCATTGCACAGACTATAAATACACGTTCAAATATATACACAGCAAAATGAAAATTGAACTGAATGAAAATAAATGCATAAAGCCATAATCATTGAAGTCATCTTCAGCCTTAATGGGCTAGTGCAGATTAAAAGACGTATATTCTGTTGGTTTCAAACCTTTGAGACCATGGTACATAGATCTGTAAATTACACAGTGATCCAATCCGCTATTCTACATGGTAGACATCTGGATACGCTCTGTAATACGGTTCTATGTGAGAAGTCAGAAAGGCCACACGTCCCTCCAAGAAGCCCCCCAGTCTGTCCAATTGGGATCCTCCAACACACAGATATATCCCAGCCAGTCAGACAAACGGCTCCATCAAAACCCACCAATCGAAACTCTTATTAAGGTGCATCCTGACCAAAGGCGATCAGGACTAGTGTATCAATGCAGGTTAAAATGCTCTGTTGTTCCAACGCTCAAAAGCTCTCTGGCCGTTGCACATTTCCAGCAGGGTGGTCGCAGAATAGCACCACCCTGTGGACACACTCAGTCCCTACAGTGCATGTCAAATAACGGGGTTCAAAAGTAAAAACAAAAAAGCGAGGAAAATGTCAACCTGCATTTTGAGTATACTGAATAGTGAAACTTTTTAAATCATAGTGATGATGCAAGCGCCAACCCTTTACTTGGGGTGAAGATAGAGTTTGCTGATGTTGAGGGAAGGATGGGGGGGGGGGGGGGGAGGGGAGGGGATGACAGTGTGTCACGACAGTGTGTCTGTGTAATCTGTTTGATATGACTCGGTTCTGTACAGTCTGCCAGTCTGGTCTACCTGCCACAGTGCCAGAAACCACCACTTTTATGTGTGCGTCAGTCAAAAATGTGTGAGAGTGAGTGTGTGTGTGCATGTGTCAGTAAATATACGTGTGAGAGTGCGTGTGTGTGTCAGTAAACATGTCCGAGAGCGCGCGTGTGTCAGGAAATAAGCGTGTGTGTGTGTCGGTAAAAAAATGTGTGTGTGGGAATAACTGTACGTCCGTGTGAGAGTGTGTGTGTGTGAGTGATTGCGTGTGTGTGAGTGAGTCTGACTGAGTGAGAAAGAGTGTCTGTGAGTGTGTCCGTGTGTCTGCTCTAGGTGGAGGTGACGGTGGTGCCGCTGCCCAGCTTGATGATCATCTGCTGACAGTCGTGCAGTGTGCGCTTGTCTCCCAGCTTCTCCAGCGTGCGCGCCGCGTCCGCCAGCATGCCCACGCGCTGCCCCGGCGCCGACAGGAAGGAGGGGGGCAGGTAGCGGCACGCCAACATCACCGCCTCCGCCTGCTCGCGCTGGCCTGGCCTCATCTCACACTCCTCTGTAACACACGCACACACACGCGCGTTAATTAGGGAGGTGGGTGAGGATGAGCGAAAGGCTGATTTCAGTTCTGTCCAAAACACAGAGCAGTCCAGAAGGCCCTCACACACACACACACACACAGACACACAGACACACAGACACACGCATTGTACCTGTCTTTGCTCCGGGGGTTGCTCTGCGTCGGAGGGAGCGGTCCAGCAGCTGGTGAGTACGAGTAGGACTGGCTCCTGCCATCAGCCTGGCAGTGGCCTCATGTAGGAACAACTGCAGGGAGGGAGGGAGGGATGTAGACGGGGAGGGAGAGAGAGAGGAGGGGGGAGAGATATATGGAGGGAGGGGGAGAGAGAGATGGGGGGTGATATGGAGGGTGGGGGAGGAATACAGATAGAGAGGGAGGGAGGGAGGGAGGGAGGGAAAGAGGGAGAGATGGAGGGAGAGAGGGAGAGATGGAGGGAGGGGGAGGAAAGTAGACAGGGAGGGAGAGAGGGAGGGAGAGAACAGGGGAGGACAAAAGGAGGCGGAGGATATGATGAGTCATACAGGCTTTAACTTTGAAGCCCTCAGAGGAAAACAGCTAAACACCTCTGTGTGTGTGTGTGTGTGTGTGTTAGGTGTGTGTGTGCGCACCCATCCCAATCCTTGCTGGGCGGAGAGCTGACGGCTCAAGCTGAACAATTAGCAGTATAACAACCATTTCCAAACATATCTGTGTGTGTGTGTGTGCGTGTTTATCCCCCTCTCACCCTGCGCATGGCAGGCCTGAAGCTCTGGGCCAGCTTGCGGAGGGAGCTGAGGTCCTGCTGGAAGCCATGGAGCTCGGGGGGGGAGGCCTGCAGCAGCGACCCAGGAGAGGAGCCCTGTCCCTGGGCCTGGGCCTGTCCCTGTCCCTGGGCTTGTCCCGGGGCCTGCTGCAGACGCCACACGTTGGTCCTCGTCACCAGCAGCAGGTCACACAGCAGCAGCTGCACCACCTGGGGCAGAATGACAGGAGATGAGGGGAAGGGGTTAGGGAGTGTGTGTGTGTGTGTGTAGGGATGGGGGACGGGGACGGACGGACGGCTACACTAAAAGAGCACCCACACACACACACACAAGTGTATGTTGTTGACAAAGCTGTTCAAAATGGCGGAGCGCGTGTGCGCGTCCTGTGGTGTCCGTCTGGCGGCAGTGGGCTCAGCTCTGTGTTGCACTGCAGGAACATTGCACTCGGCTGAGACACACATGCAATGCAACTACAATGCACCGCAGCTCTGCCCTTTGTAGACACACTCTCTAGCCTCCTTTATCGCACGCGCACACACACGTGTGCACGCACCCCCCCCCCCCCCAGGGTACGACACGCTGCGACAGCAGATGTGCTGCTCGAGGGCAGACATCGGGTTGGGTGTGTGTGTGGTGGGAGGGCTGCAGTGATTGTCTGTATTGCTGGTGTGACTGTGTGTGTGTGGAGGGGAAGGGGGGGGGGGGGGTGTTACTGCGGATGTGTATGTCAGGGTAGTTGGGGGTGGTTGATACTGTGTGCGTGTGTGTTGGGGGGGGGGGGGGGGTTAATGCTGTGTGTGCTTGTGTGTCGTTTGGGGGGAGTTAATACTGTGTGTGTGTGTGTGTGTGTAGTTGGGGGTGGGAGGGTTGGAACTGTGTGCGTGCGTACCTTGTCGATGCTGCTGCTGTGGCAGTGCGGACCCAGGTTGAGGCTGTCCCTCAGCAGCGCGCTGGCCCTCTCGCCGTGACTCAGGCTCAGCGGACCGTTCAGCGGCCGCGCCAGCAGGGAGCGCACTGCCCGGAACGTGTTCAGACACGCCTTGGGCAGGGGGCTCCTGGGCAGAGGGAGAGATGGATGCCACGATGAGAAAAATCGGAAGGTTTGTGTGTATATACAGTATATATGTATATATATGAGATATATGAGAGAGAGAGAGAGAGAGAGGGAGAGGGAGAGAGGGGACAGTAGTCAGAGGGGTTATTAAAAGACTAAAGCTACAGAACTGCAGCTAGACCTGGAACCACCTAAAAAAAAAAAGAAAAAACGGAAAGTTTGTGTGTATATACAGTATATATATATATATATATTTATAAAAGACAGAGAGAGAGAGCTACAGGGAGAGAGAGAGAGAGAGAGAGAGAGAGAGAGAGAGAGAGAGAGAGAGAGAGAGAGAGAGAGAGAGAGAGAGAGAGAGAGAGAGAGCGCAACACGACAAACAACACAAGTCACGCGTGTTTGTCGGGGTGTTCGACAAAGGAAATGCGATCGAAAAAAAGGGAAGCGAGAGACGGGGAGATAAGAGAGCGCTGGCAGGAGGATGTCCCCGCGGGGGGAGCGACAGCAGGCGCTCTGCCGACGCCGTCTCTTGGCAGCGCGCGTTTGAGGCTTGTGTTTTCTGCCTGTTTACATGCGTTTGGGTATGGTTCCATGCATGCGTCTTCCTGTGTGTGTGTATGTGTGGCACTCACTCGGCGGCCTGCAGGCTGCGAGGCAGGTGCTCCACGGCGGGGTACAGCCGCTCTGCGGCCGCGTCGTCTCCTTGGAGCCAGTTGATGATCACCACGGCGACCGAAGACCACCACTTGGAATGGGGATCGCAGCCTGGAGGTCACAGGCGAGGGGGGTCAGGCGGACACACAAACATCAAGCACACGCCATTCACATTTAGTCATTTTAGCAGACCCTCTTATCCGGAGCGACTTACAGGAAGTACAGGGTCATTCCCCCCCGAGGCAAGTAGGGTGAAGTGCCTTGCCCAAGGACACAACGTCATTTTGCACGGCCGGGAATCGAACCGACAACCTTCTGATTAATACTCTGACTCCCTAACCGCTCAGCCACCTGATCCTGCGCACCTACGCCTGTGAACGGGTGACGTGCAGCCTCCCAAGACCAAAAACCCCCACCCGCCCTCCTGCAGAGAGACACGCAGACGAGCCGAGCTCCACCGCTGCCCTCCTGACTCTGACCTCAATCAATCTGGCGTGGTCAGGACACGCCGACACGGCTGCCTCGCCGACTCCCTCAAGAGCACACAGCTCCTTCATTTAACATTGGCGGCTGACCCGCATGCACACGCACACGCACCTGCATGCTGAGAAATCTATAGCCCTGCCAAGAGGAAAGAAAAAAAGAAATGGAAAAGTCTCCCTTTCTAACCTCTCTGCTGCCTCACCCCTTTCCTCAAGGAGACCCCAGACAGAGTGGAGACAGATGAAGCTGACTGGAGGACACCTCTGAGAGCCCTGAACGCCTCTACAAGGAGAGGGGAGGGGGCGTGAGGGGAGCGAAGAGATGAGGGGAGAGGAGCGAGGAGAAGAGAGGAAGACAGAAGAGGAAAGTGTGGACACGTCTCCTCTCCCTCTCGTTCCCCGGGTGCACCCGATCTGTGATCATGTGACCGAGCGGGATAGGCGACAGAACTGCCTCCGCCCATCTTGCTACGTGACATGAGTTTGGATGGGGGGGGGGGTGGAGGGAGGGAGGGCGGGCGGGCGGGAGGGGGTCCTACCGGTGACGGTGGCCATGTTGGATCCGATGGCGAAGGACTGGGTGGTGGCGCCCGCAGCGTCGGACGCGCTGGTCAGCAGCTGGAGGTACTCGAGGGCATCGGCATACTCACTGAGGAAGCCACACAAACCAGCGGGTGATCCTTCGCTCTTGAGGTGTGTGAGCGTGTGTGTGTGTGTCCATGTGTGCGTGTGTGTGTGTGCAAGGCTCACCCCTCCCCATCGCTGGGGGTCTTCTCCCCTCTGGGCTGGGCCACGCAGTACAGAGCCTTCTCCAGCAGGTGCTCTCTGAAGGCCTGGGTCACCTGGGCCAAGGGGTCCACTACACAGAGACAAGACACCGCTCAGTGAGAGCCTGTGTGTGTGTGTACACTGTCAATATACAGTTTCATTTGGACCCTATGAAATACTAACACGCAATCGATTTTCTAATTTCAGAGTCCCACACATTAAACAAGTCTTACAAATCAGAGCAATTACCTGAGAAGAAGTATATAAGATATATATATATATATATTCACATACACATGTGTGTGTGTGTATGTGTGTGTACAGCACCACTGACCGGTGTTCCCGGCCTGGCTGTAGATGCTCTCCTTGGGGGTGCTGCGCACTGCCCAGTCCCCGTCCACGAAGAAGCGGTGGCCCAGGGGGTGGAGCAGCCACTGCATAGCCGGGGGCACACTGCCGCTGGACGACAGGCAGGCCTGCCGCGCGCTGCTCAGGAACACACGCTGGGACACACACACACTGTTAACGCACGCTCTAAACACACACCACACACTCTTGACACACTAACAGGGAGAGGGGTGTCGAGCTATGCTCGGCGAAGAGTTAAGCAGTGCAAAGGGTCAGACGTGTGGTCATACAGTGATACGTGGAGAGAGATAAGGGAGAGAGATAAGGGAGCGAGATAAGGGAGACAGATAAGGGAGAGAGACAGAGAGCATGGGCGTAGATTTAGGGGGGGACGCTAGGTACTTGTCCCCACCAACATTTGAAAATGACAAAATTGTCCCCACCAATATTTTGGTGAACTCCTTTGTAATGCAATTTGGATCGTCGTCGTCGTCATCTGCCGCTTGTCCGGGGATCGGGTCGCGGGGGGCAGCGACCTAAGCAGGGAGGCCCAGACTTCCCTCCCCCCGGCCACTTCCGCCAGCTCTTCCTGGGGGACCCCAAGGCGTTCCCAGGCCAGCTGAGAGACATAGTCCCTCCAGCGTGTCCTGGGTCTTCCCCGGGGCCTCTTCCCAGTGGGACGTGCCCGGAACACCTCACCAGGGAGGCGTCCAGGAGGCATCCTAATCAGATGCCCGAGCCACCTCAGCTGGCTCCTCTCGACGCGGAGGAGCAGCGGTTCTACTCTGAGCCCCTCCCGGATGACCGAGCTTCTCACCCTATCTCTAAGGGAGAGCCCGGACACCCTACGGAGAAAGCTCATTTCGGCCGCTTGTATTCGCGATCTCGTTCTTTCGGTCACTACCCATAGTTCGTGACCATAGGTGAGGGTAGGAACGTAGATCGACTGGTAAATAGAGAGCTTCGCCTTTCGACTCAGCTCCTTCTTCACCACGACGGACCGATGCAGAGCCCGCATCACTGCGGACGCCGCACCGATCCGCCTGTCGACCTCGCGCTCCATTCTTCCCTCACTCGTGAACAAGACCCCGAGATACTTGAACTCCTCCGCTTGGTTCAGGATCTCCTCCCCGACCCGGAGATGGCACTCCACCCTTTTCCGGTCGATTACCATGGCCTCAGATTTGGAGGTGCTGATTCGCATCCCAGCCGCTTCACATTCGGTTGCGAACCGCTCCAGTGAGAGCTGAAGGTCACGGCCCGATGAAGCCAACAGGACCACATCATCCGCAAAAAGCAGCGACCCGATCCTGAGGTCACCAAACCGGACCCCCTCAACACCCTGGCTGCGCCTAGAAATTCTGTCCATATAGGTAATGAACAGAATCGGTGACATAGGGCAGCCCTGGCGGAGTCCAACCCTCACCGGAAACAAGTTCGACTTACTACCGGCAATGCGGACCAAACTCTGGCACCGGTCGTACAGGGACCGGACAGCCCCGATCAGGAAATCCGGTACCCCGTACTCTCGGAGCACCCCCCACATGAGCCCCCGAGGGACACGGTCGAACGCCTTTTCCAAATCCACAAAACATGTGTAGACTGGTTGGGCGAACTCCCATGTACCCTCCAGGACTCCGCGGAGGGTATAAAGCTGGTCCACTGTTCCACGGCCAGGACGAAAACCACATTGCTCCTCCTGAATCCGAGGTTCGACAATCCGACGGACCCTCCTCTCCAGGACCCCTGAATAGACTTTCCCAGGGAGGCTGAGGAGTGTGATCCCCCTAAAGTTGGAGCACACCCTCCGGTCCCCCTTTTTAAAGAGGGGAACCACCACCCCGGTCTGCCAGTCCAGAGGCACTGTCCCCGATGTCCACGCGATGTTGCAGAGTCGTGTCAACCAAGACAGCCCTACAACATCCAGAGCCTTAAGGAACTCCGGGCGGACCTCATCCACCCCAGGGGCCCTGCCACCGCGGAGCTTTTCAACCACCTCGGCGACCTCAGCCCCAGAGATAGAAGGGCCCCCCCCGATGTCCCCAGACTCTGCCTCCACGTCGGAAAGCGTGTTGGTGGAATTAAGGAGGTCTTCGAAGTATTCCTTCCACCGATCCAGGACGTCCCCCGTCGAGGTCAGCAGCGCACCATCCCCACCGTATACAGTGTTGACAGAGCACTGCTTCCCCCTCCTGAGCCGCCGGATGGTGGTCCAGAACCTTTTTGAAGCCGTTCGGAAGTCATTCTCCATGGCCTCGCCGAACTCCTCCCATGCCCGGGTGGAGTCCCGGGTTGGATCGATTCCGCAAAAATATTTTGCACAATATATTTGCAAAACGCATTTCCTATTATTGTCTGTTGCCCAGAAAAGTGAAAAAAAGGTAACCAATGCGCCCTAGAGCCTGCGAGACAAGATATGTCATTTAATTGACTGAAGTGGCAGAGTCAGAAACACTCCGTGAATCTTGACTTGCAGAAAGAGAGCTGTCAGTAGTCTGACACGGTAAACTACTAAATACGCCAGGAAATAATAAAGCCTCATATTAGTATTTGGTTTGGTCTCAGCATTCATATTTTGGACCCTTTTGTGCTTTGTAGATAGGAAAATTTCACCCAAAAATAAGAGATGTAGCCTATCAGAAGTTCTTTCACCACCCAGAGAGTAAGTAGCTAGCAAGGTCGTTGTTAGTTAGCTAGTAGGAAAACTACCCACACAGTGCAAACCTGCTTACATCGCAACCCATTCTACAATGGAAACATGTTTTGAAAGTTGTTAGAGTAGTAGAGCATGTAACTTTTGCTTGAATTAAATCTATCCCTAGCGTGTGCCATCTTTCGACCAGTGTGTTAGCAGCGGCTTGTCTTGTTGAAGCCAGAAGGATAAAGCTAACCTACCCACATAATGGGACCGTGCTAGTTTAGCCTAGTACCAGCAGGCTAGCAACTCAAAAGTGATATTAACTGGTAATAAGTAGGCCT
Organism: Hypomesus transpacificus; assembly: GCF_021917145.1. Taxonomy (NCBI): domain Eukaryota; kingdom Metazoa; phylum Chordata; class Actinopteri; order Osmeriformes; family Osmeridae; genus Hypomesus; species Hypomesus transpacificus. The sequence goes on from NC_061076.1 coordinate 9,005,978, forward strand.
ATACGATCCCTTGGACAGTAATACCCCTAAAATCTCGACCAATGTCAGCAGTCAACTAAGCATGGTTAGCGTCTGTATTAAATTGAGGAATTACTGTGCATGAAAAACGGCACCCTGAAGATACAGATGTAGAGCAGGTTGGTGATGAATCGGCATCAGGGGTTCAGGTGAGAAGTTGAATTGTCCACTTTGGTAAAGATTGCATTAAATTGCTGTTTTTTAAGGGATGTTTAGACAATGTTACCCATGAATGTTATCATTCACACTTATACTTGTATGTAGTAAAAGGTATAAATATAAATCATTATTTAATTGCTTAGAAGTCCAGTACAGATGATGTAGGCCTAGTACAGCTCCATAAAACCTGAACCAGTTACCTACATATAGATATATATATTTTTGGCCTTCAGTGTTCAGTGTCCCTACCAAAGCTGAGACCAAACCTACGCCCTTGCCAGAGAGAGATCTAGAGAGAGACAGGGAGAGACCCAGGGAGAAAGACAGGGAGAGAGAAAGGGAGAGACACAGGGAGAGACAGGGAGAGACACAGGGAGAGACACAGGAAGAGAGACAGGGAGAGACACGTGGAGAGAGACAGGGAGAGAGACAGGGAGAGAGACAGGGAGAGGCACGGGAGAGAGACAGGGAGAGGCACGGGAGAGAGACAGAGAGAGAGAGAGAGAGAGACAGAGAGTGAGAGACAGAGAGAGAGAGACAGAGAGAGAGAGAGACAGAGAGAGAGCCCCCCGAGAGCACCCCCAGGCTCTCACCGAGGTGAAGTGCAGGAGGCGGGGCAGGCTGGCCTTGACCCTGAGGGCGGCCGAGACGTACACCTCGGCCAGGGTGGACACAGCCAGGCAGGGGCCCGAGCACTCAGCCAGGTTCACCGCACTCAGCGCCATGTGGACCGCAGACAGGTGGCTGCCGCCAAGTTTACCTACACGCACACACACACACACGTTACACACTCTGCCGACACAAATGATCTATCCAAATACTGGATTTAAAAACAAGTGGATAACCACCAACTTAACGTTTAAAAAAATAAAACACATTACATCATATGGATTAAGTATTCATGTCTGGAGGCCATAGTTAAAAATGGAAGCAGGCCACCTTCATCTACCACGTGATCCACACAAGAATAGGAACCGGGTCCCTCTCATCTCCGTCCCTGTCCTCACCGGTCATGTGGAGCTGGTGTAGGCGGTGGTAGACCAGCGCCGCGTCGCGGCTGCTCTTGGACGCATCTTCCTGCAAGGGGCGGTCGGCGCGGAGCCCCCCGGCGCGGCCGGCCAGCCAGCGGCCCACCCACAGGCGCTGCAGGCAGAGGCGGAGGAGGGCCCAGAGGGCGGCGCACGACAGGTCCAGCTGGGAGGTGGGCAGGGGCCGGCCCAGCGCCTTCAGACACGTCCAAAGGTTCTGACCCGCCTGGGCAAAGTCCCCCTGGGGGGACGAGAGGGAACGGGGATGAGTTAACAGGGATGAATGAGAGGGAGACAGAGACACAGAGACAGAGACAGAGAGAGAGAGAGAGAGAGAGAGAGAGAGAGAGAGAGAGAGAGAGAGAGAGAGAGAGAGAGAGAGAGAGAGAGAGAGAGGGAGGGAGGGAGGGAGGGAAAAGAAAGAAAAAGAAAGTGTATGTGTGTGTGTGTCTGTCTGTCTGTGCGTGTGTGTATCTGTTCGTTAAGACTGAAAACACCCGTTTACGTTTAGGCCTAGACTATTTCTCAGAAGCATTTTAAATAATGGACCATTCATTTCCCGGGTTCAACCGGGTTGAGTGCACCCCTGTCTTACCCGGGCCAGGTCCAGGTCGGCCTGCTTGCGGTGCCTCCAGAACAGCACTGAGGAGCCAGAGTGGGGTCTGGTGACTGGCTCTCCGTACACCAGCAGGCGGATCAGAACCCCAGACACCAGCACGCCGTTAAGCAGCCACACCAGCAGAGTCGGCAGCATCCAGTCCATCCAGCCCCAAGACTCCGCTATCGGGACACAAACACACACAGGCGCACACACATGGGTTGACGGTTTGTTTGTTTGTTTATATTTCTTTAGATCCTCTCCAGCTTCGGCCGCCACCCTCTCCCTCTGCCCCCACCCCTCCCATCCCATCCTCCCCCCCTGCTCCTCCTCTTCCTCCGTCCCCTTCCTACCTGCGCTCTCCACCTCCAGCATGGTCCTGCCAGTCCCCGGGTGCGCTGGGCCGCTGGTGGCGGCGGCGCTGCTGCTGCTCTCCGCGGCTCCGCAGAGCATGGCGGCCAGTGGGTTGAAGGACAGGAAGAGGAAGGTGAAGGCACACAGAGCCATGCGGGAGCGGGTCGAGCATGCCACCGGCGCACCGGTCAGCCACGCTTTCCACTGGCTGAGAAAGACGAGAGAAAGACGAGAGAAAGACGAGAGGAGAGAGAGAGAGAGAGAGAGAGAGAGAGAGAGAGAGAGAGAGAGAGAGAGAGAGAGAGAGAGAGAGAGAGAGAGAGAGAGAGAGAGAGAGAGAGAGAGAGAGAGAGAGAGAGAGAGAGAGAGAGAGAGAGGGGTTATTAAAAGACTAGAGCTACAGAACTGCAGCTAGACCTGGAACCACCTCAGACCCAAGGTGATCAAATATTGGAATCCTGCACATAGGGAACACGCAAGGTGGAAATGCGACGCTGAGTGATTCATAACCCTTTTCTACTCAACACAGCTTTATTCTATTGGGCCGTGATCATATTAGTGATGTCTGGGTCCAGTGTTACCTTGGTTTCCTCCCCCATAGGGCTGTCAGGCTCAGAGTCGCTGCCACTGTGGGAGAAGGAGGAGGGAGAGCCCACGTCTGAGGCCGGGGGGGTGGGCAGCTCACTCTTCACGTCTGTCTGTGGTCCGTCCACCTCCATGGCAACCAGGTCCTTGAGGGACTCTACAGGAGAGGAGACCCGGGTCAAATAAATGTTTTTTGATGTACACAGATGACATTTCCACCTCATCTTAATTCATGTTCAGAAATGGTTGGAAATATTTCTGTGTGTGTATTATGCAAGTTGAGAAGAATACTGTTGTGCTCCATATCCTTGCGTGCAGACAGAGGAACCCCTCCTAGTTGTAACCGTAAGCTTACTTAAACATGCTGACCGTTATCTTTACCCAGCATGTAGATTTTTACTCAGCATGTAAAGATAAACAAACTCCACATTGTGTTGGAACCAGTTCCAAACTGATCCTGTAGTTTTCCACTCCATATAATGAAAACCACTTGCGCAAGAACTCTGGGATAAAAAGAACATTTCTAGTTCCAAAGATTCAGACAACTCTGGACCGCCATAGACTTGTTTCATTGCTGCATGCTGCAAGAATAAACTTTCTTGACTCCATCGACACTGTGCACTACTTGATAAAAGATTTTTCCTACCAGAAATCCTGACAGGAACGCAGTGAAATAGCAACAGAGTTCCAGCTTAGTTATGAATTGACAGGAAGTGTACCTGACCATTAGGAATGCTTGTGGAAGAAGGAGACAGAGAAAAAGACTCACTGTTCTTTTGGGCGGCCATTTTGAGAGCCATGTTCTCCTGTTTGAGCTTCTGGTTGGTCTGCTGAATATAGCGAATGTAGTCGATGGCTTTCCTCAAGACTGCCGACTTATTCAGCTTCAGGAGGCCCCAAATAGAAAACGTTGGATAAAGTTATAGTCTGTACTTGCCAGAGAATAAAAGAAAGGAAAATCACCTACGGTACAACAACACCTCCTACTACAAATACAAAACAGACTTCACCGGTTCTCACATACAGACAAGATTTTCTATTTATTTTTATAATACACATTCCTATGAGGTTTCATTTCGGACGGTGTGTGTCATCGCCTCACCTTGGCCTCGGTCCCAGCCACGAGGTCTTTGAGCTCGATTATCTTGTCGTTGATGGAGGAGCGGTAGCGCTTCTCGATGGCGTTGTGGGCCGTCCGTTTCTCCCCCTTGAAGGGCGGGCTCAGCTGCTTGCTGCTGATGGCGATGCGGTTGATGGGCAGCTTCTCGCCGTCCACCATAATGGGCATCGTGGTGAGGATGGTGCCGCCGCCCATCAGAGCCTGAAGAGGGCGAGAGAGCAAAGAGATGGAAGGGCGTGAAAAACCTACGATTGGGTGGGATTCCAAAAATGGGCGTGCTTTCATCGAGATATAAAAAGGAAGAGAGATTTGGGGAACCTCCGCTGTCATCATTCCCAGGTAAAGAAATCTATTTCGTTCTACGGTGGATGTGAACTCAAGATAAGACGCGCCGCTAAGCAGCGTGGTGTCGGAGAGGGCGCCCCCTACCTGCAGGGAGGTGCTCTGGACAGAGGAGGTGGTGGTGGCCAGGGAGGTGATGCAGGGGGAGGCCATGGTGGTCACAATGCAGGGTTCGTGCTTCAGGGTGGTCAGCAACAGAGACTCTGCCTTGATGAACTGGGGCTGCAGCAGCACCTGGGGGGGGAGGAATGAGAGCCCGATTAGGATCCAAGCAGACATGCAAAATGTTTTGAAACAAGTCCAAATACAAGAGAGGACACAACAGTGTTCTCGATCATTTGTCATTTGTAAAAATGTACAGATGAACCCAAGACAAACACACACACTCACAGGAACTTGTTGTACATGGGGCGCGATGCTCTGGACTGGGGTGCTGGTTGATGTGGCCAGAAGAGGGGGGGTGGAGGTTAGACCCTGCACCTGAGCTTGGATGGTGATTGCCTGACCGCTGGGTGGCGAGGACGACAGACTGGTCATCGGTGGGGGGGAACCTCCTTGATTTACAACTGGAAGGGGGGGGGGGGGGTTCAAATATTATCATCAAGTAATCATGAATGCATCTTATAAATAACTCAACTCCTGGGAAACCATGAGATCAGAGTAATAAACAGGTGGTATATCATTGGGATGGGTTTTGATCATTGGACCAAGTCTATGTAGGTAAGGGGTCACTGGGTTAGCAATGCTGGCAGGGCCACTCCTACTATGTACAGACAGCTATAACTATGTGTGTGTCAACACAATTGCCTTACAGTCATTCCTGTAGTGACCAAAGGGTATTGTATTAGGACTTTGACATGCAGTCAGCTGATGTTGAGTAACTGACAGCCCAAACGCTTGGTGAAACGTGCTGCATGCTAACCTGTAAATAAAAGCATGCGCGTGCACACACACACAAATGCCAATCCAGCATGTTCTCACCTGTGAAGCCATTCTGGTTGGTGTAGTTAATCCGGGCCTGCTGCTGGGGCTGAGCCTGGGTCTGGAGTTGAGGCTGTGCCAGGGGTTGGGGTTGTTGCTGCTGGGGGGCAGGGGAGGCGAACCTGCCCTGAGGCAGCGAGCTGAACGCTGGGTTCTGGCCTCCCGAGGCCAGGGGGGACGCTGCAGCTTGAGGACGAGTCGGTGTTGGTGGAGAGACCACAGGCTGATCTGCTTTGGACTGCCTGGGTCCCTGGCTGGCTGGAGCCTGGGAGGGGGAGGTCTGCTGCTGCTGCCTGGGGCTGGCTACCTGGGCCAGGGGAGACTGCTGGAAGGTGGGTGGGTGGAAAGCCTTGTCTGGGGAGGAGGAGCTGCGGGTGATGGGAGGCCCTAGTAGGGCGTCCAGGTGGGGGCTGCTGCTCTGGAGGGACGAGGGCGAGGAGGAAGGGGTGGAGGATGGAGGGGAGGGAGTGGAGGTGGAGTGGGACAGGACGGGGAGTTCCGGAGGGGCTGTGAACTGAGGGGGGTCGAAGAGGCTCCCAAACTCCATGTCCTGGTTGTTGATGAGCTGCAACATGTCTATAAAGAAGAGTGATAGAGAAGTGGTCAACGCTACTGTTCTAACAGCCCCATGGACAAATGACAGTATGGTGATGGTATCAGTTTGTCAGTTAGGCCTACATTACTTTCATGTGTGCTAGAGCAAAGTATGAATAACCACCTGCATGCTGTGTTGTTTTCTGCCCCACCCAAGCATGGCTTTTAAATAATTATACACACTTACACCACACACACACGAACATGGCACATTTATGCTGGCTGGTTTGAAGGATCCTGATGCATCTGGGAAAAATTTGATTATGGACCACTCCTTGACAACAAACTAGGGATTGGTAACTCCATCATAGCTCACAGTGTAGAGTAGCGGACAAATGAGACCAGCTAGCTCTAAAGCTTGGGTCAGTACTGCGGTTACGACTATCTGATGCAGGAGTGACGACCAAATGTGGTCCAGTTACACATATTCCCTGTCCCTGTCCTATCCAGTCCTATTTCTAACCTAAGTTAAATTGATCTTGTAAGTAATATTGTCAATGGTGTAAGCTCTTTTTTATTCTGAAAAAAGAAAACATTAACTTTTAGACTCTGTCCTGTGTCCAATACTTTTAAATTGTTTACTAGTTACATGATATATCAAAATGGGACGTAATGTTATGTGAGGAACCTTATAATCTACTGATAAAACATTTCAGATTCGTCAAGCTTTTGCTGTCTCAGAAAGTGTAGACAGCAAAAGCTTGACAAATCTGAGATGTTTTATCAATATATATATCAATATATCAATATATATATATATAAATAATCAATTCACACTGATTAATATGCATAAGTAAGTAAATGTTTTGATTTCAATAGCAATGAATGCTCTTTTAATAGGCTATATGTCCCTTGATATGTGCGGATGTACGTGCATAACAAAATAATAAACTCATCTAGCATAATAATTACATTTAAAATCATAATAAAATCTCCACAATAATACTGGTAGTCACTCCGGCCCTTGTAATTTTCTGTTACAGACCGACCCGGCCCACATTAAAGAAAGGAAAAATTATCTGGCCCAAACAGAAAAATGTTTGGGGACCCCTGGTGTAGACTAATGGGAGGTAGACCTGAGTCAAATACAACGTAATTAAGGAATATAATACTGTAAAGTATAAACTACTTCGTGACCTTGGTTATGTCTGCACAGAGCTTCTCACAGCAGCCTGGATTTGTAAACCATGTTTTGTATGAGGTGATCGCTCCCGACCAATCAGCGAGAGCTTCAGAGACTTGCTATGCGAACCAGCCCCCAAGAAGGAAAAAGAGAGAACGCTTGTCTATGGCTGAGAGAAGAGGTTACTAGCGGACATCAGCAACCAGGGTTACTTTCGGTCAAATGTTGGGGTGGATGGCATTCATGGCAGGCGCTGGATTTATGCAAAGACACCAATACTATATTATAACAATATCCTAGCAACAGCTTTGAATACGTCTCGACAAGTTTACAAGCGTCGGAGGGGCCTTTTCATTATTTTATATTAATATATTATACAGAGTACAAGATATGAATAATACATAATTGTTGCATCAGTTTCGTTAAGCACTGATATATAATTACATAATAGATAATTACACCAAGAAATCTTGTCAGGCAAGTGCATAATCATAGAAAAATTATCATAATAAAACAATGACCACATTTTGTTTTGTTTTTTTCCAATCAGTTTGGCAAGCTTCTAATAAGAAGCATCATGCCCCAATGAGGTTGTCTTTGCACTGTGCCCTAGTATGGCCTCATGAAATGAACCTGCCCAAGGGAATGCACGATAGTAACCTATGTCACTAGAACGAGGTGGAGGGGGCGGGGCGCAGACAAAGCGTGGCTGGGTGACAAAATGGATTTCACACACCTGATGCAACTGGCTGAGAAGAATCCCATATAAAATTGAATCAAGTATATTTAAACTACATCACTTATCATCTCGCTCTGTTTCTATTCATTATTTGAGAGCAAATTACCTAAGGTAGTCCTAGCTGCTTGTTTAAACAAGCCATCTGGTGTAATTGACGGCACGATCAGTAACGTTATGACCTCAAGGAACTCGGAACAGTTCCACTTTGCTGATGGAATAATAAATCAGCAATGAAATTCAAATTCCAAGTTTGGTGACTGCGGAATAGTAATACTGTTAACGTTAAACAATGCAGAAAGACTGCTTTCATGCTTTAAACAGCGAGAATGTATACAGCTATCATTTGCTTGCCAAAGTTGAGCTTGCAAGATAACTGAGCAGGCAATAGCCTTATAAGCAACAACTTTTAACATGACAAATAAGCTTACGTTAGAAAAACATGCATGTTCCTTGCACTCAGGAGACATGTCTCGAGTCAACACAGCAGTTTCATGAGATGTTTGTTTGACAAACAAGTTAGCCAACTTTTCTTACCATCAATGTCGTTCAGCAGCGCCGTGTCAATATCGCTTGGGTCATTTAAAGACAGGGTAGGATCCAGGTTATCCAGTGACGGATCGTCAAAAGACAAGTTATTCATTTTAACTATCGTTAGGTTTATCGTTTATTCAGCGTAGTCAAGATTCTAACGTTCGCTCAACAGCCATTACAAAATTAACTCTACATGCAGTATCCACTTCAGGTGACAGCCGAACTGCTTCATGAGCTAAATTGCCAGGTTCGAAATAGATGTCAAACTAGAGAAAAGTGTACTCCAACTTTTTTTATTGATTTGTCAACTAGCTGCTCTCCTGTGTCTCCATGGTCCTCCAGGCAAACTTGTCAAGCTAAACAACAGTACTGCTCAATGCTCATTGATGATCAACAAACATGCTGGGGAAAGCCAAGCAAACCCCAGTGCGCAGAAAATGATTGACACTTACGTTTACCAATCCCTGCCGACTCTTACATGCTACCTCCCGAGCCAGTTACCATCGTATTTGACTGTCAAATCGCAGACAAAATTCTGATGTCCATTTATCATTACAATCCATATATAACTTCTCATTGCCTTTAAATACTGTGATTTAATTGAACTGTTGTTAAAACAATAATTACACAGAGTAAAAAAAAAACACCAACAACTGTTGATTTCAAATATGACATTCTCTGCGTTCTTTTCATTCTATTCAAGGAATGCGTTTCTTTCTCATTTTCGGCACAAACAGGTGGTATTTCAGGTAAATGTATCATTGGAGAAATTACAGCGTGGATATGTTTATCGTGGGTTTGTCCTTAACAGCCTATCAAAACTCAGCAGGGGTGGGCAACTTATTAGCCACGTTTGTCTGACCCGTAGTGGTAACTCCGCCTGTAGAACCAGAGAAATCGACCAATGCGGTGTTCAGAAACCGAGTGGGGTGATCTGACATCACAACTTTGGTTCCAGTGATTACGTCATGTATTTCTCCCAGAATAGAGGAGGAAGGATATAATACTGTTAAAACGATACACAGGTTGCACTAGCCAGAACAATTAATATGCAGAGATAATTAGTTGGCTCAATTTTGATAATTTTAATAAATATACACACACACACACATATATATATATATATATTAAACTCTGAGGAAGTAAATACGGACCAAAACTCTATTGGAATAATGAATATATTTCTGGCTATTAACCAAAACGGAATGTTCCAGCCCCATTTAAAATATGCAGTAGTATGTGATCTCACCTAAGCACAGCAGAGGCATACAAAGGCCTGCAAAGGTGGGTAAATGGGTCAACGACCTGCAGCTATATAGAGAGCTGTCAGCAGGACTGGTATTGTTGCTAAGGGGGATGGCTAATAGATATCCTGCTTATTGCAATCTGGAAACATCCCAGCAAGATCCCACAGACTGCCTGGAAATCACTCATCACGTCCAATTAAGTACTTACTATCTAATTGAATGAGTGGAGTCATAATCAGCCTGACTACAAAAGACTGTTAAACTCCATACTGTAGCTTGTGATATGCTTTTTATGGAGAGCATCTAAATGGGATGGAAGCAACATCTTTAATGTGAAAGGAAGGGGTATGTGACTACAGTATGAGAAAAGATAGTGTAACATGTGGGAGAGTTGCATCTGCTTGTATGTTAATGTTAAAGCAAAGATGATGGATAAAGTATCTGCAATTAAAGTTAGTCCCAACCATGCTCTTTCAAACACACACACGTTAAAAAATAACAACAAAGTTGAGATAGAGGTCACACTTTGCTAGTGTTTTATTGAGCAGTTAAATACGTGCAATAACCATACGTTATAATGGAATCTAAGCACAGCCAGCTAGAGGCATGGGAGCCCCACATCCGAACCAAACAGATAACATTGGGACACTGTGGCCCACAATTCAATGATACAGTGGGAGCCAGCTGAATGTCCAGTCCCACAAAACTCCAAGACATTTTCAGACCCCCATCTTTAGAGTAGTTTAGAGGAATACATGTTGCAGTCAGGGCTTAGCATCGGTCATAAAACCAGTTAACACTTTTTAGCTGTTTTAAAAGCAGGAATAATTAATACACAAATTGTACAGACAGTCATACAGAAATAAACTTCCAAACACCATATGCTTAGGTCTCGCTATTTTAAGTACAAAAGTAATTTTTGACCACTTTCATTCTATTTTTCTCTGCATGACAATCTAGAAAACAGGTTTGTAAATGTAGCTTTTCAAGAGGCAGTTTATACAGTAAGCTTTAAACTAAAGCAACATCAAAATAATACATTACGGCTCATTAATAATTTATTCTGATACTGTTGTCTAAAATACGTTTAAATTATTTTTGTAATGTAAACTAAAAAAACTATTTGTAAAAATTGATTATCACAATCTTAGCTTTAAGCTAAAAATTCCATATTTACTGTCCATTATAGCATCTAATAATTCATGAATTATAAGATGTGAATTCATAAGGTGTTTCATACATGACACGTATGAGATTTGCATGGAGAATCCATCACAAAGACCAAAAAAAAGTGTGCTACTGAACCTTTGTACACAATGACTTGTGGAGGCATGAAGACAAAAAAAAAGTTTTTTCCACAGCTCACTTAACCTTTAAGTGCTACACCCATGGTTGACTTTCCATAGTAGCTTTCAGTCACTTAAGGTAACTGTCTCTGAAACTCCCAGAAGTATGTCAATTCAAAAATAATGCAAATAAATGAATGGAAAGAAAGATGAGGAGTGACACATTTACCATTTTAAACTAGGAATTTAGATGACTGTAAACATAAGATGGAAAATACAGATTATTGTTTTGGTCAACCAATTTACTGAATCCATGCCTGGTTATGGATTACAGGGGAAGGAGTTACTGGGAATAAACAGGAGTTTTATTATATTATATCATGTTGCATGACATCACACTGTACAGGAAGTGCCAGGAAACAGACATGTCCTTCTGGGTGGTCAGACTACATACAGTATGACCTGATGATACAGAAGAATACTACATAATTCGGATGTATATACACATTTATATATATGCATACATATTTTACAATCACTATAAAGTATTTGCATTCTTCTTATCTTTGTCAAGTAGTATACCAACAATATACTATGTACTTTTCAAATTTGAATTTGTAGTGCTATATTTTGCTTAATGTCTTTCAAGTCATGATTAAATGTAAAAAAAACAATTACTGAAAATACTTAAATATCTGTACTTAAGATTCTTTTTAAAGTGTGCTTTATAGCAAAATGGGCTGAAAGTATGTGCATCCCATCTTAAAACCATTTCTCATCATCTAAACACAAGGAATACACATAATTGAGTCAACGGTTCACATAAAACCAAATTTCCTCAACCTCAAACGGGAAGAAAAAGGTAAATAATTACCTTATTGGATTATTCCTATACTAGAGGTCAAACCTATTGATTTGGTCATTAAAGCCTACTCTTTGGAGTGCATGGAGTTTAACTAGATACACTGCACACAGTGTAAAAAATAAGCAACGTTCTACAAAGTCTGGTTTCATCAACTGTCTGGGTGTAGATGTTGAAAGTTGTAATTGGGTGAGGAGGAAGGGAAGGGATGAAGTTCTGGGTACTTTCCCTTCACATGTTGTCTCACAGAAGGAGTACATAGCAACATTTAACATTTTAGACACTTGTGTTTTCCCTTTGACAAACAGTAGAGCAGCCATATACAGGTTAACCTTGTTAACTATGAAGAAACCGTTATACTGTAGTGAAGCAGCACTAGCCATTTCATGTTCCCATTTCAGACGCATGTCACGGACGCAGGATCCATCAAGAAGCTTTGAAAGTATACTACACAGAATCAAAAACATAATAGGATTTGACCATGGACTATACACCACAGCGCTAGTACACGGCACAGTACAAACCATTAAAATCATAAAAGCATATATAATTCATTAGCTTAACGTATTAAACTAACAGCATATGGTAACACTTTAGATCAAGGTGATTGTAATATTACGTTCATGTTAATAAGTATCTTATTAACTGAAGGGCCTCATTACCTTTAAACAAGAACCTCATCTTACACTAACCCTAACTAACTATTATAAAACTTAGTCTTATTAACACATATTCATATTAATAAGTATCTTATAAGGGCTTTATAACTTATTGACTAACCCCTTATTACAAGCAACTGGATCTTAAGTGTTACCCAGTATATCCCTATTTGTCGTTTCTTTTCTCTGGGGGAGTGGGTGGGGGGGGGGGGGGGTGGGAGTCCCCTTTCATCTGCGGATGAGAGAGCCAGAATGGTTGTCATTACATTACATTTTACATTTAGTCATTTAGCAGACGCTCTTATCCAGAGCGACTTACAGTAAGTACAGGGACATTCTCCCCGAGGCAAGTAGGGTGAAGTGCCTTGCCCAAGGACACAACATCATTTGACCCGGCGGGGAATCGATCCGGTAACCTTCTGATTACTAGCCCGACTCCCTCACCGCTCAGCCATCTGACTCCCTGTCAAGCGCATCAGTGCTACGTTGTCCTCCTACGAGCAGGGTCTACAGTTGAGGCGCCTGACTACAAACACCTCCCAGGAGGATCTATCAAGACGTCAAGGGTGATGCATGACACGGCACGGGCAGCAAGCAGGTCAAAACCCAGCATCAAAGAACACCAATGGCAGGAAGCTGGCGAGGGGGACACGAGGGTGAGGGGGAGTTCGTAAGCTACAGTCTTCTGTTGTGGAGGACAGATAGGGGGGCTACAGGAGGGGAGCACAGGGGCGGTGGGTGCCCCAGACGCAGAGATCTGCTGGGGACAGTCTACAAGGCAAAGAGGGCATCCTCCGTCCGCTCCGCTTTCTTGCTCTGCCTTCTTGTGTTGCCTGGGGCACTGACGGGCGGGCCAGGGTCTCCACCAGGAGGCGAGGGTAGGGAGTCTGCCACCTTGGCTCGCTCTTCCAGGAACTTGTCAAACTCTGGAGGAAGAAAGTCTTGAATGACATCATAACCAAAAAGTCAATGTTCTTGACTTGTACAAAAAGGGAGCATATGAACCCCAGATGTTTCCACATCAAATACATTAAATAAAAAAATGCAGTACTAAGTTCTGTGTTCAAAGCATTGATCATCTAAATCCATACCTTCACTGGTCACCCCTTCCTCTGCCCCATCACCTTTCTATTCAGAGGAGAAAAAACAGCAACGAGAATGAAGCTCAGATGTGTGGTAGACTCTGGCCATACCATACAAACGCCATGTTGAGTGTTTCATCATGTTAAACATCCTCACAAAGTATGCACTTTCTTTTTTAAAGCATCGTAAAAGTGAACTTATGAATGTACTTTCCTGTCACCCCTTCGTAACATCAAATAAGGAGATCATTCTAACATCTACCACCAAGCACTCATCATTTTTGGAAAATATGCAGTTCCTTCCACTCAGGATTCACGTGCACCTATCCACACATTCATCTTCACTCTGCAATACTAATGAAACAGGTGAACAAATGGGCTTTCTTCACACTGACAACCAGATAGTGCCTTCCACAGGTGCATGGCATGCAGTTACAGTTGCAGTCTTATAGGTTAAGTCTACATCTTAGAGTTTGAAGACTATAGCTACTGTTAAACAACTACCATGTCTTGATTGGTGGAAGATTAGTTAGGCTAGATGAAGTTGGCAGGAGATGGCCAAGTTAAGAAAACATAAAAAAACAAAAAAATGGGATATACCTTGTTATAATAAATGAATACAAAAGTAATATGGCCAAAGAAAAAAGAGACGGGAAGGAGAAAGACAGAAGGAGAGCAAGAGAGAAATCAAGGTAAAGAAGTCTCACCACATCAGTACAGAGCCACTCCTCAATGTCATCCATGACAGAGGACTGCGATACAGGGATCTATGGAGCAAAGCCATGGACAAACAGAGCGCCGGCCAAAACCACCCAAAAGAAACGGACGTGGCCGCCCAACAACAACAAACAAACATAACACAAAAAGAAAGATTCACCGGAGGCTCAGAGAGATAGATGACAACCAAATGAAGCCATCAAACCAAACCCATGTAACAAACATCCTCACTCACACACACACACACACACACACACACGCGTCTTCCAGAGGCCTGTAGGTTCAGGGTTTTCTATAATGATGAAAGTGTTATACTTAGTTTATTGTGGTCATGAGTTCCTCTGTCTCATTTGGGGCTATCATGAATGGTCACAATTTAGTCAATGAACAGTCAGTGAACAATTTAAAACACACAGGCTTCCGGGGACTAAAGATGAGGATCAACAAACACACACTGCACACAGAGCATGAACAATGCTGCATGGCATGCAGTGATTGTGTGGATGGAGAGGAGAGCGTTGTCTCAGGGCTGGTGATGTGCGTGGAGGAGCACAGACATCCAGGACAGATGTGGGAGGGGTCAAAGATGCCGCTTCGCTGACCTGACTGATAGGTCAATATCATCGCTACGCCATGTCATGTGATTCATCTAGGATTCAAACAGTGACCAATGTGATCAAGAAATCCTTTCAAAATATGTCATAGCATTAAGGGGCACAGCAGTTAAAAGGTTTGTGTTTCGTAAGAAAAACACCAGTGTGCCCCAGTGAACATATCCATGATTTTACAACAGTAGGGACTGTTGAAAGAACAAGACATAAGATTAGAAAAGAAAAGTTCAGCTCAAGATCTTCCAAGTAACTGCATTCACTGTGTTTGTACAACAAAACAACAAAGTGTACGTGTTTTTATTTCTTCTTTTTTTTTTAACAAAGTCTTGTTGTTTTGAAAGTTTCCGAGTACCCAAAGGTTTCCGTGGACTTGAAGATTTTGCCGGAGACCCACTGTTTCCAGAAAGGCCAAACCCTTCCCCGGTAGGACTTTGATATCAACTTTCAACCATTTCCCAGGAGGCTGTTCGTTCAAAGAAAATATCAAAAGGTGACACAGGTTTGTAAGGATCACTAGGGTTCCAGAAATGCTTCAGTGGGGGAAAGAAGGGGGGTGATTGTGACCCAGAATCCCCGCAGAGATTGGATTCATGAGGAGGATCTGTAGAATGTCACCAAAGAGAGCTGTTTTTACTAATTCATTAAAGGGGTGTTTTCTGGTTTGTACGTGTTGCATTCAACAGAATGAGTTCATTGAAGGTATCAATATAATCAAACTCCAACAACAGCAACTCATCTGATTGGTTAGAATGTTAACAGAATACTTCCCGTTAGTGTGGGACTACTTTGTAAAGTGAGTTATCGGGTTCGGAACCTCAGTTCTCTAGAGACTGTTAGCATGCGTTTGAATATGGTGGGAGATGAAGAGTCAATGACACTTTCTGTGACAAAGAAGTTGACGATATTATCTATCCAGATTCTGGACACGCTGGGAACATTCCACCACCACTCAAGGTGAGGCACTGTGTTTATGAATGAGACCATAGTGCTGTGGAGCAGGAGCATCGTTCACTCTTTTACCTGGTCTGTTTAGTGTATGACCGTTAGATAGTGTTAGGTCTCAGACTGATGACAACCCACTTGTTCCTGGGGCCCAGGCAAGGCCTGTCATTCCCTCCATGGAGGGGATGGAGAGAGGAGAGGATGAGGGGATGACTGACAACAGTGGAAGGGACAGGGAGAGGGGGAGCCCATGTCAGGTTGTCTATGAGTGTGTGTGTGTGTGTGTTTGTGTGAAGTTGTTTGGCACGTGTTCCATGCAGGGTGGGGGATAAACTGACAGGAATGCTGCGACAATCTCTTGTGCATGTAGCCATTGACTCTGGAAAATTCCTCTCATGAGCCGTCAGCAGGTGTAAGACTAGGACTAGGCTCTCCCGCCTCCCCCTTCTACTGTTGGAGCTGGCTGGGTTCAGCAGGGCTGGGGGTCTGGTCAAGAGCAGGGGACAGCAGCTAACAAGGTGGGGACTGGGGATGGGGGTTGGATGAGGATGACGGGAGGACGGATGGATGACGGGGGGGGGGGAGGACACTGAGGATGGGGTCCTCACCATTCCTTGGGTAATGAGCCAGCTGTCTATGGGCTCCAACTCTGCGTTATCATCCCCCTTTACCCTCAGCTGAATCAACAACAGAAAAGACCTTACACAGGAGAAGAGGAGGCCTGCCCACCGCACAGAGAGATAGAGACAGAGATGCCAAAGTGCTACACAGAACCCTACTGAGGGAAAGAGCGAGAGAGGAGTGAGAGAGAGAGAGAGAGAGAGAGCGAGAGAGAGAGAGAGAGAGAGAGAGAGAGAGGGACCAGGTTCATTCCATAAAGATGAGGACATGAGGAAAAGAACGGGGAACATATAAAAGAGTGAAATCCAAACTTTGAACCTTCCCTGGGTGATCGCGCTGATAAGGTGAAATTCTGGCTGGAGATAAAGCATCTGTGTTCACTGGCACTGCGTCTGCGCGTCCTTGATCGTCCGGCCATCGAAAAAAACTATGTAACTTGTAACCTTTCAAATATTCTCTTATAGGTACTAACTGATTGTGTGCAAAGACTGACATTTGCACTAATAATAGATATGCAAGATGCATTTTCTTTAAAGAACATATATGACTACATGTAAATATGGTGTAACAGAATACTGCCCCTAAAAAGTCTCTTGAACAAAAAATAGGAGTTTAAAAACCTCAATTACGCTTGTTTAATATTCTTGTTCAGAATACTTACGCTAGACAGACATTGCCACTTGTTGATACACACAAATCACAATTGCCTCAACAATGCCAATATGCCATAAACAGCAGCAATATTCCACCTGTCTTATGGCTTATGTCTGGTAGGTTATTCAGAGCTTTGATGCGCTGTGTACAAAACAGATACTGTAACATCAGTAACTCACTGCACGCTCCATGCTATAACATGCAGAGAGAGCCCAGGGACTGACAGACGGCCTGGATGGCCATCTCAACACTGCTCCCACATTCCACGTCAACGAGAGAGAAATGAGGGTGTGAGTCTTAATTTTTATGTATTTTTTACTCCATCCCCCAGCATGCTTTGGATTACTTACCCCCCCAGCATTCTGTTGTCTCACACCCAGCGCAGAGGCCAAGCCTCCCAGTGCCTGGGGGTCCTCGTACTTCACACTGGGAACACGTGTGCACAAACACGCATTAGACGACAGAATCAGAGCCTAAATGTCTATTTTTGGAAGGTTGAGACCTACTTTTTGCGCTGGTCGGCCAAAGAGCTGGTCCTGGTGTGGGCAAACATGTCAAAGTCATCCTGGTTGGGTTGGCTGGACAGAGAGGACAGAGTCCCACTGACGCCGTCTGCTCCCACATCTGGGACCGGTAGAGGGCGACAGGAAGGAGAGAGAAGAGAAGGATACCAGATAGGAAGTTAAAAGGGACGGAATGTGATGGAGAGTGGAAGAAGAAGAAAAAAAACTGGTGGATAATACATATGAGAGAGAGAGAGAGAGAGAGTGTGTAAGAGAGAGAGAGAGAGAGAGAGTGTGTAAGAGAGAGAGAGAGAGAGCGAGAGAGAGAGAGAGAGAGAGAGAGAGAGAGAGAGAGAGAGAGAGAGAGAGAGGGAGAGAGAGAGTGTAAGAGAGAGAGAGAGAGAGAGAGAGAGAGAGAGAGAGAGAGAGAGAGAGAGAGAGAGAGAAAGAGGGAGAGACTGAGACAGACAGGAAGTGAGACACATAATGAGGCCCCTGTCCCCAATGTCTACCATCATGATGAGGTATCACCTCTGTGGCAGTGGCACCTCTAAAATCCATCGCCCGGAGTCTGCCCCCGCTCCACTTAACAGCCCTAACCCCATCCAGCCCCGCTGCCCAGCCTACAGGGGTGCTCTCTTCTCTCCCAGGGCAGGGCCAAGCCTGGGAGGACAGCCCGGGAGAGCAGAAACCGCATTTGGAGAAGTGATGAAGAGTCGTCATGATCATCATCATCATCATCTGTGAGCAGTCATTTTCGAGTTATAGAGGTAGACACGTCATTTTCCATGATGGCTCCTATTATGAGCGCTCTTTACACCCCACTGCCCCTGTCGCAGGCAGGTGCGCCGAGATTAGCGATGATTTATTCTGTATATGTGCGCAGGTGCGTGTGCAAGGAAGGTGGCTGTAGACAAATGAGGTGGAAAAAGGGTGGTGGCGCAGTGTGTGTGTTTGTGTGTGTGAGTGTTATGCAGTGTGTGTGTGTAGCCAGCGGTACACAAGAGTGTCAGTGAGCGTCCAATCCACAGTGAGTGCCCCTGCTCTGAATGGTCCTTACCCAGGCTGGCCAGCTGTGTGGAAAGGGATGCGGGGGTACGGGCGGGGGAGGCGCTAGCTCCCGCTGGAGGGACGCTGGGCGGGGGGGGGTTGGGGCTGGTGCTGACCCGGGGGCTGACCACGGCAGGGGAGCCTGGACCCAGGTCTATGAGGTTGTCCTCCGTGGCCTCGCTCAGCATCTAGAGATGGACAGAAGAGAGGGAGTGAAAGAGAGATGGAAAGAAAGAGACAGGGGAAGAGAGAAGGCACGGGTTACAGGGGGACGGGAGCTAGTACAGCTACCGCAACAACAACAAAAGAAGACAAATCTAAAACCAGACGCTTCTACGGTATGCATGACAAGACATCAGGGTTAAAACCATGTCAGGACAAGGGTGTGAGGGTTGTCTACAAGGGTGCGCAGGTTTGGGCAGTATGCTCAGAGAGAGACACATGAGGAGAGAGAAACACAAGGACCTGGTCCTCTACGCTAGCTGTCTAGTTCTACCCAGAGGGTCTCATGTTGACACATAGGGTGCCCACAACAGGTCCGTATGCGCCTGATGGGGAAACAGTTCAACATTGACTCCACATGACCCATTTGAACTGGGACAGTCAGTCGTACTTGCCTCCTTCAGCTGACCACCACCCAAACACACAGAAGCAACAGAGAGGAAATGAAGAAAAAAAAACAATACATGAGGGCGGAAACTTCTATGAAGAGGAACGTATATGGGGAACCGGCCAAAAGTTTAGATTGTCATTTGCAAGGCCAATCTAGAGATCTAATGAGTCAAAAGATCAAATGAGTCAGGACAATGTGTTAAAGACTGTTACAAGCTAGAAACAACGCAGTTTACAGACTGGTTGGGGTTAAAAGGTCAACTTAAGCTGGGGGTAAACAAGCTGATTGCATCCCTCGAGGCAGAACTCACCCCGTTGTTCTGGGCAGCTCTACCCGACCGGTACCTCTCGTACCTGAAAACCCAACACACACACACACAATGTGTAAGCCCACTTGAATAGAATGCTGAATGCCCGCGTGTGTGTATGCGCACAGTTGTGGGTGCGTAGGGACGTGCGTGTGTGTGTGTGTCTGTGCACCTCTCGTATCGTAGGAAGATGTTGTTGAGGTCATCGTTGACGTGTAACAGCTCCTCGGTCACCTCCTCGTTTGACACACGGGAGATCAGCTCCACCACCCTCTGCTGCATGGACCTGCAAGTCCGGTTCAGCTCCTGCACACACACACACACACACACACAGACGGATGGATGGATCAATGCTAAAAATAAGCACACAGGCAATCAAATGATTAGGCAGGTGTGACATCATCACAAGGTCAGAAGTTCAGGGTTTAATCCACACCTTCATCCACAGGGGACGTCAAGAGTTTACCAGAGATCCACATGAAGGGATTTTGAAAGAGGGCATCTAGGTTTACGTAACATAACGACGACACTACTGTAAGTTGTGCCAAGGTTGGCTGGCCAGACTTGAAACATTGCACTGCCTTTTCCCACAAGTTGTGTCACACACACACACAATCCAACTCTTGGCCTAGATACAGCAGCACGAGGGGATTCAAATCAGACCAGGGCTTACACTCTCCTCATGTGGTTCTGAACTTATTTCGATGGTGTCTGTCATGGAGACACTTCTCCCTCTAGTGGTCACAGAGAAATCCCACACCTTGCTGATGAGCGGCGTGGGGAGGTGTTCACTTGTCATGCGAATGTCACAAATCAGGGATCTACAAACGGATTGAGCTTAAACCAGAGCTGTTGCTCTTTGCCTTTGAGACACGGGACAACAGCTGTCACAGTGAGAAAAGGCTGCCAGACCTCGAAGGAATGTCGGATCGTTTTGGAAAGAAAAACAGTGGTGTTTTGAATGAAGTATGAATGAGTATGAAGCATATGGAAAACGAGTCTAGTCTAGTCAGGGTATCAAATCCATGCTGTAGTTCCCCTCAAGGCAGAAGGAGAACATTACCAAGCAATACTTGCATCTCTACTTAAGTGCCCAACCGTAATCATTCTAGTGACTGCAGTGAACACAAACTCGGATTTACATGAAATAACTGGAAGGAATACAACTTGGCTTGGCTCAGGCAGTGTACAGGGTGTGATAGTTACCTGAAGCAGTTCCAGGTCAGAGGTGTCCTCCTGTCCTGGCACCATCTCTGTCAGCATCTCTGACATGACTTTGGTGTTTCCTCTCACGATATCCAGCTCACTCCGCAGTCTGCCGATCTGGGGACACACAAGGTCAGTTATGAGGGAGATCCACATTGCCCCGTGGCGCACGCCGCCTGCTTTGTTCAGCTCTCTGGAACGTTCAACCACACGGAACACGACCCAGTATTTCATCCTCCTTCGAAAAGTATGATGGCATTTTTTGACATAGTTACTAAGAGTCTTTTTTAAGAGACTGAGGTTGCGTTAAAACAGATGGTCAGCTAAGGTGTTTATGACTGATCTAATCAACGTCCACCTGGGGCACTAAGTTGGGGAGAGTGGTCAGGTAAGTTAACCTCTGCCCTCTAAACCGCCTCAGGAGATAAGGCCGGTGTCCTGTTTAGACATGGGACACTGGCCTGGGGGTTTCTATTGTCTTAAACGGTCACTGACCAGTGCTGACCAATCATGGTGATGATAAACATCTGTTCTCTGTTCATATAAGGGAGACATTTCCTTATAGTCTCTGATCACTCTTACGAACGATCTGTGTGGATGGCACCTCCTTCGTTAATGACTGATCAGCAAAGCTTTGTTTAATCTTATGTAATTGTATAATCTAAATAAATTGTAGTGAAACCACATCCCTTGACTATTCAGATCCACACAGTGCCACTCGAATTCTTCCATAACAAAGGGTCGTGGTCCTTCTGAGGGGTGTGGGTCCTTTTATCAGAATCAGAATTCGGTTTATTCGCCATGTATGTTATTCAAACACGGGATTTACTGTGGCAGGAAGGTGCAAACACTAAACTTATACGATTCTTAAATTAAGTAAAAGGTACAAAAGTTTACCTATTCCTAAGAACTAAACAATCTAAGAATAAAACAATTTAAATATAAAATAAAAAATATATAAGAATAAGAAAGAGCAGCATGAGTGATCAACATAGTGCAATAGTGCAATCAGATACTGGGTTAAATAATGAATGAATGTCAGTGGGAGTCCTTGGCCTTGTTGAAGAGGCATTCATGGTTCTACTAAAGGGGGCGTGGTCCTCCTCAAAGAGTTGTGGTCTTTCTAAAAGGGGTCATGGTCCTTCTAAAGGGGTCAAGGTCCTCCTCACCTGTTCGGGGTCGGCGGTGATTGGGCCCTGGACCTCAGGGATGTGGGGGATCTGCACGGCAGAGGTGGGGCCCGGCAACTGAGTGAGGGCCGGTTGGGGCGGGGCTGCGGCGGCGTGGGGCTGGGGCTGGGCTCGGTACTTGAGCACGGCTGGGTCCACTTCAGGCATACCCTGCGGAGGAGCATGGCTTTTTTGAGTTCAAATCCATCAAGTGAATTCAGTGAAGAAAAAGAAACAACGTTCCCTCTCCAAAAGGAGGGAACTCAGGGGGGGGAATGTGTGTGGGATGGTTTCTCACCCTCTGTGGAGTGTGGATGGGTGACAACGCGTCCAGGTCTGCCATGGGGAACTCGATACCTTTCCTTTTCAGCTCCTCATAAATATGGACCACGCCCGTCAGGTCTGGGCTACTCCTGAAGGCATCGGCCCAGGCCTGACACACACACACAATATGTATATTTGGTATGAGGAAAAAAACGAATACATACTGAAAGGCTCTTTCTACAGCTGTGACCCACCTAAAGCGTTAAAGATGGCAGGCTTCCCCATGACTGTGAACTACTTCCAACACCTAGGCTATCAATAGATGCTGGTGAGGACGCACCTGGACCACACCTGTTACCAGAACCTTCCCCCCCACCCAACCCTCCAGGGTCCGGAATCCACGAGTTAGCTCAACACCTGCAGCACTATACACACTACACACACCTGGCCCCTGATAAAAATGATTCCACCTATGAACTCCATCTATGCATGCATGCCTGCCTAGTCCAGCCTAAGCCAGCCTAAGCCCACAGAAGACAGCGGATGTACCTGGATCAGTGCCAGTACTTTGTCCTGTACGATGGTGGGAGGGTTGGTTTTAGGTGAGATGATTTTGACCAGCACGCCATCTATGAAGTCCCGGCTGGCTACAAGCACGTGGAACCTGTGGCCACAGTTCTTCACACAGGTCTCCAACACCTGGCAAGTGGGATGGGGGGGGGGGGGGGGGGGGGGGGGAGTGGAGAGAAGTAGAAAAAAAAGAGACAGAAAGAAGGGAGAAAGTAGAAAGAAAGTTAGAAACAAAAACAACACAAATGAAAGAAATCATGTTTTTCCTTTTTTAAGAAGGAGATGAGAGCAGACAAACAAATAGTCAGACCGACAGGTGAACACAAAGAAAATACCTGGTAAGACACTTGCGCTCTCTGAAGGAAAGATCTCACAAAGAAAGCTCTTATACAAAGCACTTTCATCTGACATGGAGCATAGGGGTTTTTAACGAGCTGGGATATCAAAGCAGGAAGGGTGAGTGTCTGAGGCCCCAAAAAGACTCACTGACAAACAGAGTGAAAGAGAGCCAGTGAAAAGATGTCCAGAGAGATTAAACCAGCGAGAGAATCTAAATGTCGACAGATTAGGTGTTATGGTATGCATAGCCCACAACACATACAACCTGCTCATTTATAAACATGGGTTGTTAGGCCTCAAAGAGTTGACCTTAACTGAAAATACATCCAATCAAAGGTAAACTAGAACGTCACTGTCGTTGGGGTCCACATTCCATGCAGTCGCCCAGTAGGTGTGATACATAGTGGGTACTGTCGTTTTTAAGGTGGCTGTTGATCTTACCGTCAGTGCCAGCATCACCTCTCTGTAGTTCTTGTTCCCACCCAGCCTCTTCTTCAGTGCTCTCATTGAGTCTTTAGGCCTGCAGAGGCACAACAAACCACAGAGAAGAGCACGGTAACTATGTTTACCAGGTGTACGGCTTTCATGACTCAAGCATACTGAAGCATACAGAGGAATTCAAACTTTTCGGACAGAACATGCTAAGGAAAGCTGGCCTGCACATTCTCGATGGTTGTTGCTTACCTGTCAGTCTGCCTGTCTGTCTGTCTGTCTGCCTGCCTGCCTGTCTGTATGTACCAGTCTCTCCTGCTACTAGATCCAAAGCTACTCCTCAACAGAGGCCACATTGCCTCACGTACTCGTCTCTCTGCAGACGGAAGGTATCAAGCTTTTATGATTCCCTTTATGAACTCCTTCATGAACTCCTTCATGAACTCCTTCATGAACTCCTTCATGAACTCCTTCATGAACTCCTTCATGAACTCCTTCATGAACAGGGCACCATGTGAAGTTTGAGAGCAGTGTAGAGACATTGAGAGAGTAGGGAGGGAGTGACTATATCACAGTGTGTGTCAGTCAGGGCTCTGACTGTGTACTGAATAAAACATACTCTTCCAGAGTGCTGCTGAAGGGGCCTATAGTCTCCCAGACTGTCTTGCTGATACTACAGGTGCTGATGGGACATGCTTGGCAGCTGCAGACAAACAGTGAGCCACTAAGAGAATGGCAAAGTAGGTATGAGACATACTCGAGTAAGCAGTCTAGACGGCTCTTCAGGCACAAAGTTTGAACAGGCAAAAAGTTCAAAACAATGGTTGCAGTGTTTATAGGCGACAGGTACATACATGTACACACACGTATCTGTACTAAATAGGTGGTATCGTACATTCAGTTTGAATATTACCATGGTTTGGCTTACTATTAAGCTTTTTTCAATTAATTATACTTAAGAATTGCTTATAAGTGTGATAGACTTGGTTTATAATAAGAAATAGGACATTCTTGCACTCTACCATTGCTATAAACACAAGAGGGCCTGGACAGACCCTGCCTAGCTTGTTGAGCACGGGAACACAAGACGCCCCAGTGTTCTATGGAACAGAAAGGAAAGTGAGCTCAGTGTGTGTGTGTGTGTGTGTGTGTATTCATGCAGCATGCCAAAGGACAAGTGCATGTGGGCATAAGGAATGTGTGAGAGAGGGAGAGTGTTCAGAGGATAGGGAAAGAACGTCAGCCAGAGTCACATCCTTCCTATTTGATACTACAATCCTCCCAGCAGGAGAATCAAAACAGCTCTCATCTCAGTATATCAAAGAAACTTTAAAGACCGGAGTAATGAAAGAATGTTTTTGCTTTGGCTGTCTCAGCACTGTGTCTCCAGTCTAGTAGAAACACGCAGTGGGTGTGTTTGACAGAACACTCATCTGTCAGTCATTGAGGGTATGTGTGTGTGTGTGTGTATATGTGTTGGGCTTGAAATTGCGACCATTTTGGTCGCATATGTTCCCAAAATTGTGTCTGTGCGACCTCAAAATATTTTGGGAGCATTTGTGCGAGAGGAAATTATCGTTATGGTGCAACCTATTATATTTAATCTGTACATTCATAACTTTAAAGAGATTTTTGTTTGGTTAAGATTACCCGTGAGTTACTCCTTGTCACAGCGCTCCGTTGTCACATGGCAAGCAACTACAACATAAAAATTGTAGTTGCGGTGCTCCTTAATATTCGGTGGGTGCCACTACATTTTTGCTGGTGCTCCTAACCTTTTTAAAGTTGGGAGCACCAAGTTCAAAAGTTTATTTCAAGCCCTGGTGTGTGTGTGTGTCACTTCCAGGCTGGACGGCGCAGCAGCGGTCACTCACCCGTCCTCGGTTTCGTTGATGATGTCACAGATCTCCATGTTGAGGGTCCAGTCCTCATTCTGCAGGCCGCCATCTGTGGCCCTCTCTGTGGGAGACAACAGGAAGTCAACCTGGCTGACAAGAAGTGACTTCAGCACCTGAAGGAGGATATGCTACTCAGGTCTGGCTGGGTGTCAAGTTAGGGATGTAGACTTGGCTGTAAAACCACTGGTTGTTGCTGGACTAAATGTTGGGATCAGTGATCTTAATCCCCTTTATGGCTAGTCATAAAATACATACATTTGATTTCAGTTCAGACAGTATTCAGATAAATACTAAATACAGATAAATTCAGATAATAGTCCTTTAAGACTAGGCTTAATACATGTCTGGGAAAACTGGGCCCATATGACAACTGTAGTTTTCCCAGTTGTGCTACTGCTACCACCCCCACTAGCTACATCTGTAGTTGACTGCTGGTGCAGAGCAGGCTGGGGGAGAGGAGGGGTGGAAAGGTCTGATAGCCGACCAGCTCCCTGCCAGCTCTCCGAAGCCCACGGCTGTATTTCAGTCTGACCGCATCATGGCCTGTCCCCACCTCACCGGGCTGGACTAATTAGAGCAGCCCATGGCTGATGTAACGTTACGCGTGAGAAACGTTCAGGTTTTGTAAGCCAGCGCGTGTAATCGTTAGCCTACAACATGCCTTTTTTTTGTGTCTCCAGAGACTTTTCTATGGGTAGGTCGAGAGAAAAGGGAAATGTGAAAAGGAAACTTATTGGATGGTCAACCTGGTGTTTTTCAGACATATTGAGCTGACTTCTAGTCCAGAAGTCTATCAATAATTTGGTTCATTATTCTTTTGAATTCCTGCTGCATAGAAATGCATTTAGGAGGGTCTTGGTGAGAACTGGCCACAGCAGCATCTGGATATGCGCCAACAAACGTAGATCTGGTAAAGCAGCCGATGATTGACATAAGTCTGAACTTGCTCAATGTAGAACGGCAATAACAGTCAACAACAAGCCAATGAGTCTACCTCGTTCACAGCTGAGTGTGGTTGGGTTACTCATAGCTTGCTCTAATCTGAGGTGAGAAGAGTAAGGTACAAAAATAACAACTGACTAATCTCTGGCAGACCTACAACAACTAGCTCTTTAATGACAACACAGAACAACAACTAAGCTGGCCTTTGCTACTCCGCTGCCATAATGAAAATGTCTTCAAGTGACACCCACCCATTTAGGGACCCCATTTGGATGAAAAGTAGACTAGGACTAATATATTAGAGACATTGAAAGTAGCACAAGGCATCTAGCCTAGCCTACCTGTCCCACTCACTCATTAGGAACCGGTATCACATAGAAGACTACGACTACCGTATCTCTCTGGTTAGGTCATGCGGCCGGTAATTCCAACCTCAACATGTGAGAGAACAGCCAGTGGTCTATCAGCAGCTGAAAAGCAGAGCAAACCGACGCCTGACTTCCCTTCCGATTTAGCCCCAGGTGTTAACAGAAAAATGTGCCACATGCTGATAACGCACAGGGCTGAGAGATATGGCAACAGTCCCTCTGTCCGAACCTCTCAACCTCTTTGCATCATCTACCCACTCACAACAAGTTGAACTTCATTTGACATCCTATAAAAAAAGGCGTCCATCTTCAAATCTGGATACCAACCTAAGTTTGAGGGCTTCCTCAGGCCCTTTCACCTCCACCACAGGGGCCCAGAGCTGGCAGTCATGCCCAGAAAAGCAGCCTCTCTCTGGGGCAGGGTGCTCTCCTAGAGGTGCCTGCTGGTTCATGACTTATTAACACCCTACTTCTTTTTTCTCCAGTCCAGTCAACCTATCCGACCAAGGCAGAGCACTGCAAGTGTGAGGAACTTTGAGGCTGCAGGCCTGGTACTCCATCTGGTGCTTGTGAACATCGTCACACAGACTCTCTCATGCCAAAAGTGGCATGCGCTTACAGCACTGAAGTTTGAAGACTTCTGGGGCAGGTGAACGTGCGCAAACTAGCCTGTACAACATGCATGTTGTGTTTAGCAGCTCAGCTCCAGTGTGTGTGTGTGTGTGTGTGTGTGTGTGTGTGTGTGTGTGTGTGTGTGTGTGTGTGTGTGTGAGTGTGTGTGTGTCTGTGGGTCAGACAGTAGCCTATATCCCGAGTAATCTCCTCAAGTGGATTGGAACATGGACGGCAAAGCAAGAATGAAGAGAAAGTAGAGGGGACCCATGTCTCGCACGCTCAAGAACCATCTTTGTCCTGGCCGTGTCACTCTACAGCAGCCTTTCTCAACCCTGGTCCTGCTCCCATACACCTGAATCAAATGAATGGCTCGTTATCAAGCTGAGCAGAAGCATGATAACTACACACTCATTTGAATCTGGTGTGTTTGAAGAGGAAACCATCTAAAACATTGTAAACATCTACAAAAATCTATAACTCTCATATGCTAAAATCTGGAGTTGCTGGGCAGAGTCTCTACTTGATGGGTCTCACACCTCATTGCATAACTTACCATAGCATTGCTAGTCATATGTTGATAAGTAAGGGTCAAGATATGGTTTGATTGGTTGTTCTTGGTATAAAAGGAATTGTGAAGCATTGTTCTGTGGATTCTTCATTTCCTGAGACCTTCTCCTCAGCTCTGGCTTGTCCTACTCCTCTCACCTTTTGTTTTCTTCAATAATCATGGTAGAGTAGGTAAGAGTTAACCTTCATTTTGTAACCTGTTTGCCTTGTAATTAGGGCTGTCAAGCAATTAAAATATATAATCGCGATTAATCTCATTTTTTCATTTGATTAATTGCAATTAATCGTAATTAATCGCAAAAATATTAAATCTATTGGATCTGTTAAAATGTTACCCCAATAAATGATTTTTTTGTGGAAATAACATTAAAAGCATCAGGGTTAGGGTATACTTAACTTCAGTTAGGCCTAACTGGATGATAATGTCCATACAACGAGTTCAGGTGGGACACAACTTAAATTGTGAGGGAGTTTTATTTACTCACAAACACTATTGCTGTATAATAAACATCCACAAAATTTGACTTATTCTGGAATATAAAAAACATTTAAGACATGTTGTCTCATAGCCTATTACGATATCCTGCTCCATAATACTCAAATCTCACTCAAACATACTTCATATACTTAAGCAACCACAGATTTACCTTAATATTGAACATTACAGTTTATATCTTGTTGAACCCAGTCAGCAGCTCGCTTCTTTTGTGAGTGTTGTCTGCCATATTTTACCGGAGCGAACGCTGCTGTTGCTATCGAAAACGCTGCTGATGCTGTTGCTGGGTGTTTTGCTTGCATGTGATAGTTTAAGCTGGAAGTACTCCGGTGATAACTAAACTCTGCCTGATAATCAGAAGGCTACACACAGCCTTAGTTGTCAACCAAGCCGTTTCAGAACTTTTTGAAATGGAACTTCCCATCTAAAATCCCTCTCCATCATTCAGGTTACCGTCGGCAGTCGAAATCATGTGACAAAGGTGATTCCCAGGGTCAAAAAGAAACCTGCGTTAACGGCACTATTTTTTTTAGTCGCGTTAAAATGAGATTGACAGTCCTACTTGTAATTGATTTCATTCTTTTGCAATTAGTTTAACCTTCCTTTGACCATTCTTGCTCTGATTTAAACCATAGAGTCATTATGTGTTTCATGTTAATACACTGTTCAGGTTCCCATCTTCCTTTAAACCATAAGGTAATTCGTTTTGGTTGTTTGGCCAATATTAACCCCCTACACATGCAGGGCAGGGGGTCCCTGAGGACCAGGGTTGAGAATGGCTACCAGCAGTCTTCCCCAAAGGAGCCGTTAGTTGGTTCCTTACCCCTGGCCTGATCAGTCTGCTGTGAACCGGCACCAGTACAGCCAGTCACGTGGGGCAGAGGGGCGGCAGGCTGTGCCGTCCACTGTCCCCCCACCCCACCCCACCACCACCCACTCTCTCTCTTTCTCTCTCTCTCCCTCTCTCACATAAATTAGGCCTATATAAATAAATTCCCCTTATTTACTTTTTGGACAAGAAGCGTTTCCTCCTCTCTCTCTCCCTCCCTCTCCATCTTTATACTGTTACTCCTGACAAACAATTTACTCAGCTACTTTCCATTTGTTTATCCACATAGCTAAGCAAGGATATTCTGGGAAAGTTTGTCTCATTATATTGAAAAAAGCAGCAGCAAAAGTAGTTTATTATACTGCATATTTATTCCTAATGGGTGCTTCAGCCCATGAGGTACCATCCATAATGCTAAAACACGAAGCGCTCCACTAATGGCCTTTCAGATTGCTGTATCTTTCGAGGCCGTCTCATCTAGATGGGGACAGTCTCAGTCTAAGACAGCGGCTTGCCAGTCTTTGCTATACATTAGCCTGTTTGTATAACAACTGTAATACAAAAACACACAGACTGATGAACATGTTCCAAAACAATAGCTAAACACAGTGACGTCTGAACGAGCATACGTGCACAAACGCACACACACACACACCTTTCTCTCTCATCACATTGGGCTCATCTTTGACAGGGACGAGTCTGATTACAGGTGGGAAGAGACTTCAGGAAGAATAAAGCCCCTCCCCCCCATCACCCTGTGCGACTCCCCAGTCAACACTGTGGAGTCCTTCCACTTCCTGGGCACCCTCCTCTCCCAGGACCTCAAGTGGGAACTGAACATCAGCTCCCTCACCAAAAAAGCACAACAGACGATGTACTTCCTACGGCAGCTGAAAAAATTCAACCTGCCAAAGACAATGATGGTGCACTTCTACACAGCCATCATTGAGTCCATCCTCGCCTTTTCCATCACCATCTGGTATGCTACTGCCACTGTCAAGGACAAGAGCAGGCTGCAGCGTATCATCCGCACTGGTGAGAAGGTGATCGGCTGCAATCTGCCTACCCTCGAGGACCTGCACACCTCAAGGACCCTGAGGCGAGCGAGGAAGATTGTGGCCGACCCCTCCCACCCTGGACACTCCCTGTTCCAGCTTCCCCCCTCCGGCAGAAGCTGCAGGACCAATACCTCACGCCATTAGAACAGTTTATTTTCATCTGCTACTGGCCTCTTCAACAAGGCCAAGGACTCCCACTGACATTCATTTCTTTAACTATTATAAGTCCATCTAATGGCAATTACACTACGCATAAGCCACCTTTATCTCAGTATCTGATTGCACTGTTGACCACTCATGCTGCTCATTCTTATTTTTATATACATTATATTTAAATCGTTTTATTCTTAGATTGTTTAGTTGTTAGAAATAGTTGTACTTAATTTAAGATCCCTATATATTTATTGTTTGCACCTTCCTGTCACAGTAAATTCCAAATTCTGATTCTGACATGTAACCCCCTGCCTGCCGTACCTCCCAATTAAGTGCACAACAATGCAAAGCTCATTTGTGGAGCTGTCTTTCCAGCTCGAACACTCACGCTCCCTCTTGCTCTCTCGTGTCCTCAGCAGAGAACCTGACACCTGTCCTGCTGCTGTGGTGTTGGGTACCACTGTTGCTTCCAAACTGACAGCTGCAATACAGTACAACAGTACAGTACAGGAACTCAACCAGAGAGATAATGACTGATCTAACAGAGTTCGATTATATCTGCTGTCAAACCAGTGAAACTCTAGATGTTGCTGTCCATTGCATGACCTGAGGAGACCTTTGTAACGTGACTCGTTGGGAGTTCACTCTGCTGGTGCTGTTCGGCAGCCATCTTGGATGACTTGGCACTAGACAGCTGACTAAAGGAGCAGAATGGAGGAAAGCAGAAGAGAAGAGTACACCCGGGCCAGTTAAAAGCTCTCAAGACAAAACCTAATTATTCTATAGCCATGCGATTAAATCTAATTATTTCCCCTCACATATTAGGCAAACGGATTTAGCTAATTTTGCCTGGAGCAATCATATCGGCATTTCACAAATGCTAGGCTAAATGACAAAAACATTCTGAGAGATCAGGAATCAGGGTTGCAGTTTGGGAGAGTAATGTGGTAGCCTATCATACTGCTGTGAGAAACCACTAGACAATCTGTGTTTATGACAAAGGTTCACTGTCCCTCAGGATTTTGTGTTATGCATAGACCAATGCCATGCCTGTCCCTAACCTTACCATGATCAATGCTCATTAAGACCTGGCTTACATAAATACTGTGGCTTGTGTTTCCAAAACTTAGACCAAGCCTATATCTAACAAAGAGTTAAAGATTCTGCAAGTCACTGTCCACAGTCAATGAGCTCTTTATGTGATAGCACTTGCATGCAAAACAGATGGTTTCATTAGTGGAAGCAAGCCAAACCCTATTTTTTGATTTACCATTGGACTATCACAACCACAGGTACTCAATTCTCACTTTTAATTTATAAAAATAAATAAGATTGGTAACAGGACAGAAAGAAATGTCCAGAGCCAGTGCAAAGCCATATGCACATGTTGAAGAACTAGGCCATTCACTAAAATGATAAACTTCCAAGTAGGCATGGCCAATCAAATCAAAACATTTACAAACAGCGTTTAACAAACCCTGCGAAAACTGTCAACACAGTGTCTGAAAGGAATGTTAGGCTACACAGTTTCGCAATATGTCCCACTAAATATTATTAGGTCAATGCAACAGCCAAGAGGAAATGCTACTGTGGTAGAACATTCATCTTCAATTCAGATGAGATGGTTTAGACTGGCCTAGAAACCCTGCATTTAAAACCTGTTTAGAGATACAGGTTAAGTCATTGTACAAAGACAGCCAAAGACGTAATTTATTTAGGAAAATGGAAGAGGTTGCTACAGCTCTGAAAAAAGAAAAGCTTTGTGAAACTTTTGGGGACAACTCTCTAGCTAGCAACATAACCCACATAATGTTAAGATCTGTAAATGACCGCAATGAGATCATATTCCCAGGCCCTGATCATTATGACAAAAAATGCTGATGTTTATTTGGTCATCTTCTGGTACAGTAAAGGATGTATCATTTCAGAGCCTTGATTGATTCACCCTGAAAGCAAAATACTAACAGGAAAGAGACATCTTTAGCTCTAAGTGTATTGTCGTAACCACAGCCCAAGTCCACATCTGAGTCATTGTCACCATTTTCACAGATATACAGGAAAAAATCCTTGAAAACTGTATAACTAAACTTTGCGTCAGTTATCTTATTAACCAATGTAGGTGTTTGTAGAGACTGGTTATCAACCCATATTGTCAAATTACATGCAATGCCATCGGAACATGAATTAGCACCTTGCTGTTACACAAAACTAGCAAGCTAACCAACTTATCCGCAAAGCTTCTGCTAACTAATGTGTTTAGTCTGGGCGTAATGTCCAGTGAATGTAAACGCTAAACGGCACATTCCAGCTAGCTGACGACGTTTGCTGGCAGTTGCACTCTGTGGCAGTGACTCGCGGTTTGAGGGGTTGCAAAAAGATGCTGATGCTGTTGCTACTGTTACTAGCGTTAACCCGACTGCTATGATTGTTTGACAACAATTGAATAACAATTGGTTAAAGTACAGCCTAACATTATGTGCCTATAATTACAAAACGTATTACACTACAGCGTAACTGCTTACTCACCTATACACTGGCCGACAGGAGTGCTGTACGGATTGCCCAGTAGGAACTCCATCTTGATGACAACAAACAATCCGCACAGAATGACAGAAACTGAATTGGAGGCGTTAAGTCCCTCCCATAGTGAACTCTATTGGCAGGCATCTGTGCGTTAAATGTGAACGGCTGAGGTTCACGTCGATCAAAATTAACGGCAATCCATGATTTGTTCTGTAATACCCAACCCTTTGCTAGAGTAAATGACCGCATTTACAAATTTACAGTAATTGACATTAGGTATTGGCAAAAAAATTGTATTGCATTTTACGAATGTTGTCCAAAAAAGTCGACTATTAATTGGTTTAATTTCAATAGTCAGTAATCTATAATCTAATCTTTGTTAAAAAAAATAAGAGGAAATTGCATACAATTATATGATGAATAATTATATATAATAATAATAATAATAGGCCTACTGAAACAGATAGGCTAACACAATTTAGGAATTTAGGATCTATAATCTTAACATCTTTTAAATGAATGATCTTCCTAGATGTGTATTAACTTGATTGTCATCTAGTAAGGCATCGCTATATTTCTGAAGCTAATTAAAGTATGAGAATACATAATGGATTGTAATCATCATCATTTTGCAATAATCATTGGAGAAACGGTTCTCCCTGTTTGCAACAGTTGAATGCCTTGAATGCAGCTCAGACATACAAAGTTGCTAAGCAACCGTATACATGTCTTTCGGCGAAGAAGTTTTGGATGAAGACAGGTAGGATGGACCGTGGTTGTGGGGAATGTCGTTTGGTTTCTCTGTGGTTACCGAACAGCAAGACACAAACACAGAATAATCTCGAATGATGATTGAAAACAGTCAACTTGCTAGCTATCTTGCCAGCTGGCTTAGCTGTAGCTAGTTATTTGCACTTAGAGTACAGTACCAGATAGTTAGGCTAATTGAGACGTTGGATGGTACTGTAACTGTAGGCTGCTACTGTACTGTACAGTACAGTATTTGTTGCCGCACTGGACAGTGCACTGGATGCACTGTCCACACACACTCAAGTTTATCTAGCTACATTAGAATCAACAGTCACAGTTTTTCCTCTGTATCTTAGCCTTTTTTTAATTTCTCTCCTAAGTGTAACCGTAGCCAGAGTACAGCGTCAGTCACATTTGCAGCATGAGTTGGCTATTTGACACTGTGAAGCTTAATGTGGTGGACGAGGAGATGCTGCAGAAGGCTGTGGAGGAACAAGGCCCTCAAGAGCAGGCTGGGCGCATTGCTAAGGAAGAAGGCATCCACTATAGTGAAGTCTGCCAGTTGAGTCTGGACTACAGAAGTATGTAATGTTTGATTTAAATTAATATTTTACATTATTTGTTTACTCTGGTGCACATTGTTTCTGAAAGGGCAACAAACTTACATTCACTGTTTGCTTTTTCTGCATAGACATCAGGAAGATTGACCACCTCTGGCAGTTTACGGCCCTGACTAAACTACAGCTGGAATGCAACAAGATTAGCAAGATTGAGGGACTAGAGACTCTCATTAATCTTACAATTCTTAGTAAAGAGGCTTTTATCATCTTGTATTCATATTTTCATTTAACTGAATTTGTATTCAACTGCAGCTGATTTCTTGATTAACACTTGATCTCGGCTTCCTCCAATCTCTGTCTCTGTCTGTTTGTTCTCTCACCCTCCTCTAGACCTGTCCTTTAACAATATTGAGCTGATTGAGGGGTTAGACACTCTGGTGAACCTGGAGGACCTGAGTCTGTTCAACAATCGCATCTCTGTCATTCACAACATGGACACACTTCTAAACCTGAAACTTCTCTCTCTTGGAAACAACTGCTTGGCCCAGCTAGAAAATGTGAGCTACCTTGTATTAAATCCTCATCATGATTCAAATCCTTCACACATTATATACCGTAGGCCTACAGTTTTTGTTTAGATGATCTTATATTTCTGGCTGCTTAATGATACCTTCTCAAATAACTTATTGGGGATGTATAATTATTTATTTATTTTTATGTAGTCTTTCAGCAGGATATTAAATGACACATTATGATTATGAGGGTACAGTGCAGATAAGTAGCTCAATTTGAGGGTATTTTGATCCTTATCAGATTAACCAGTAAAGAATTCAATTTGTTCATAGTCCCTCCTTTGAATGTGAGAAACACAGGAGTGTTGACGCAAATTAAATTGGCCATCATAAGGCTTAAAAATAAGATAACATAATTTGTATTTATTTATAAAATAGAGCACCTGTAAGAGTGACTATAAAAAGAATGATCACTATAAAAGGTAATGACCGAAGTTAGAGTAGTTTTTCACAGATTTTTTAAAGATTGTTGCTTAGCCAAGTTAATTGACAAATCTGAATCCAATTTGACATGCTGAAGAAGCATCTGAAGACAAAAGCCCTTAAAACAAGCAGGAAATGAAGGCGGCTGGAGTGCAGGACTGAAATAGCATCACTGTTAAAGATACCGTATGTCTGATGATGACTTGGTCACAGACATTGCATGCAAAGGAAAAGCAACCATCTATTAAATAAGATTACTTTGTTTTACATACAGTAATGTCAATTTTCCCAAGGCCTTCTGGTGCCCTAAAATCTATGTGCTTGCTATCATTTCTAAATGGTCCATCTGAAATGTATGAACATACCCTAAAATTAAAGCCGACAGTCTTGATTTTATTTACATGCCATACTAAGTGCAGAATCCTAACAGCAAAGCATGTGCCATTGTACATTGACTTTTAGTGCTCAATGTACTGTGTACTGTACTGTATGTTAGAAGTCAGCCTATACAAAACATAACTTTTGCAATGTGATGCTCTCACCAGGTGATCTACCTCAGAAAGTTCAAGAATCTCTGCTCCCTCGATCTAGCTGGGAACTTAATCTGCGAAGCAGAGAACTACAAGATCTTTGTGACTGCATATCTCTCAGATTTGGTGTACCTGGACTACAGGTTACTGGACAAGCAGACGGTTAGTGGCAACTCATTCAAAGCTTATAAAAATATCACCACTTGAATCTTGCTAGATTACTTCTTACTAACCAGGCCAGGCTAGTCAAAGAGCCAGAGGTTTACAGGCACCTTTGTAATTGAATTTATGTGGTTTTCAAGAGTGATTTGAATTACAAGGGTTTTATGTCCATTGGTAAAGACACATAGCCTGACGTTGTCATACTCATAATTCTAGTCAGAATATGAGTCTGAGAACTCTCCGTTGGGCTTTGACTACAGGGCGTGTTTCAAACGAGCCTGGAAAACAAATGCCTCTTTGCTCAATTGGATAGATCTACAACCAATCAGAGCAACAGAGTATGTGACGTATGTTAAGCACCGCATAGTTGTTGTCAACAGAACTAAACTACAAGTAGACTTGAAGTATGCTTGAAGATTGAATCCAAACGATTTTTGCCGGTGTTGTAAAATTAATTTAAGGATAAGGGGAGTACTTGTTCACACAGTCAACCTTTTTGAGCGAAACAATAAAGGGCAATGCATATACGAACAAGTTGTCCGTTTAGGATTACAACTCCACAAAAGAAAAGGAGAAACCACAATGGCCACTAGGTTTTCATTGTGTCCTATCTTCTTCGCGACCATCAGGGCCAGATGATAAATTAAACTTTTACCGAATCCGTAGGAAGGACGGCAAAAACACATTTTCCATCGACAAATGCCTTGATTGCGTCTCTCTGTTCCTCTTTCAAAATTAATGCGCTGTCGATGTCTTCTAAAACAGACTCGATAGCAGACATAACATTCCAGATCTCCAGCGGTAGCCATGTTTGTTCAAAACGAATTCAACTTAAGCGCTGTTTTGTGACGTGGGTGATTACGTTACTGTTGATCATCTGTCCATCATCGTATAAAGCCCGCCCGCAATTTCATTGGTTCCCCCAGATTCTGGTTTTCTGTAGTTGGTCCCCAATACGAGACCCTCCAGACCCAACTTCCCGCCAAAATTTTCTTTTGGGCGGGGAGAAGTTGGGCTGGCAGCCAGGCTAAAAGACACATGCTGTGACATGAAAGGAGTTAGGCCAACAGGTGGAGGATGAAAGGGAATGTTTGTCTGTCCTGAGGCTTCTGATTACCCTGTGGGGCAACTTACCCTTGGGAGTGGGCATTTTCTACATCCTCCCAATTAAGACTTATGACCTAAGGGGGAAGTACTTGAAAAGGTCAGTTGGTGACTTAGTGATATTGAAGCAGCTGTTTGACCTTTTTTAAAACACTTATTGTTAACAATTGTGTAGAAAAATGTATTGATTAACTTTTGTTTAGAATGACCAAATGCCGTTATGAGTCCTCCAGCGGATTGGTCACAGAGCGCTTAAGTACTTTACGATACAGAATAAATCATTTGTATTAATCCGGCATCCTGACTTTTGAGCGTACAGTGCCTTTAGAATTCTTCCACTACACCTTACCCATTATTACATTCTGCCTGCCACTAAACACTGTTTTCTTGTCTAGCGAGAACAGGCTTATGGAAAATACCAGAATTCTATTGAGGAGATGAAACACAATGAGACTCAGGAGCAGAAGGCTTTGGAGGCTAAGCAAGGCCTTGAGGAGGAGCTGCAGCTACACAGGGTAACCTCCATACTCCATAGCTAGCACAGTGTCAGTGTCCCATTCTTGTGTGTATTTAACTTGAAATAAGTGCTTTCTCCTTTTTATGTATGGAAAATAAATATATTGTTTTGTGTGTATGTGTATGCATCTGTGTTTTCTTCCACTCCCTTCAGGATGCTTTTGTGGAGTTCCTGAATGGGCCATATCTGTTTGACAGTATGTATGCAGATGACCCAGAAGCAAGCAAACTGGCCTACCTTCCTGGAGTAGATGTCCTATTAGAAACATATTCTTTATGTCAATTCTCTTCATTTAAGAGGCTAAATGAATTAAACCAACAAATATATTTTTCTGTCAGGTGTGTGTTAGTGATTGGAAAAAACAGTGTGAAATGTTCCTTGACTTTGTCCTTACATACAAAAGCCAGTTGGTGGTGCTGTGTGAGCAGGTGTTTGAGATTGGCTTGGCTCAGCAGGGCCGCAGGAAGAGCGAGGTCAAATCCTTCTTTGGCTGCTCCAAAGATGCTGTGTCTGACAACCAGCAGAGAGCAGCACAGGTCGCCGCTGACTTCGAGATGACCAGGCGACAGGTGAGCTCCTGCCATAAAACCATATCGATTTCTTGTGACGTATTGAGTCTCCCATGAAACCAAAAAGTGTAAAACATTTTTTTTTAAGATTCTATCTGTTTAACCTGATGGTTTACACAAATTGGTACAGAACTAGTTCAGACACTGATACCGGTAATGGCTAAAAAGATCATGGGCTGATATTTGTTTGTGTGCAATTCCTTCCGATCAATTGTGGCTCTGTAGATGAGTATTAATTGGCTGGCAGATTAGTGGGTCACGGTTGCAGGTTTTGATGTTTAATCCTATCAGCAGAGGAATATTGACTAATCAGCTTGATGCCACCTGGGTTTCAGATGGCTTCTTTCTGTCTCATCTCCTCATTAGCAAATAGATTAAGACAGATGAAAAATGTAAACACTTAATAAGATGGGGGCTTTTTAATGAGAAGAGTTTCTCTGTGAACTCAATATTTACTGAAAGTCAAAGAGATTATAGGCAAGTGTTCCAGATCCAATACCATTATCTAAAAGTTCAGTCAGTTGACCTTTTAAAGCAGCGGTCTTAACATCTCAAAGTACCCAAATTATCATCCCTGTCCTCTGGGTACAACGCAGTGGATGGGAGAAATGCAGCAGGCTACAGACATGCACCTCCTGGAGGCCCAAGTGATGCACTGCAGTGAGGCGATCAGCTTGCTGTGCGACAGCCTCATGACCCTGGAGCTGCAGCTGGTGGACCAGCTGGAGGTGAGAGCAGGGCACGGTGGAGGGGATATACACACAGGATATATGATCGGAACTGGATAGTTGCATAGTTGTGTGTTACTTCAAATTCGTTTAGGTTCAATTGCATGCACCATATGGTACATTCGATAAGGGATTGTGTTTCTCGTGTTGCAAACTCAGCAGGAAAATCCATGTTGGATATACTGTGTTGGAAGGAACAGTATGCTACACAAATCTCTAAAGACATTGAAATCTATGTTGTTGGTTTGTAAGAAATATGTATATTAGTTTATATGTATATATTTACATTGAAATTATTTAACATCTTCTTGTAGGATATAATCAAAGACTTTGAGAGGAACATCACAGACATGGTTGCCGGGTTCGTCGAGATTGTTCAAGGAATATATCCTTTGTCCAGTTGTGGATTCCCTTTCCTTCACCACTATCAGTTATAAAAGGGTTAGGGGAACACAGTGGGACTATCTCTGTCACATGCACACAAACACAGATAGGATAGAGTTGATTTAACTCCGAAGCACTTTTGCCCAATGTCGAGACCTGGAGAACCACCACCACGAGAAGCTTTTGGAGATTGCCGTGGCAACTCTGGAGCGGGTGGCAAAGAATGAGCTGGAGGAAGACCTGCCTTATGACGTGAGAATGGTGAGTGTCTGACTCAAGATGGTTACTGTGCTTTTGGTGTGGGAGACCCTCCCCCTAACATTCATTTACCTGGGGTACTTAGCATTGGGTTCGTCTTTGGAGTGGTTTTGCACATGACAAGGATGTTCTCCACCAGCTATGAACTCTCATAATTATTCTGTGTATTACTCCAGCAACGCTGCATAATTCTTTACGATTAATCCATCTCTCTTACAATCTTTAGTATACTGTGTGTCTTCCAGCTGTTTGTAGACAAGGACACAGTGATCAACGCAGTCAGTGCCTCTCACGACACACATCTTCTCAAGATCGACAACCGGGAGGATGAGCTAGTGACCCGCATTAACAACTGGATGGGATCTCTCATGAAATCGGTATGAAGAGTAAGACACATAGACACACACATACCAAATGACCAAAGTTTTGCTGGTAGAGAGTAGTATTTACGTATAATTTCTGATTTTTACTCCTGTTTGCTCATTCCTTCAGATCCAAGATGCGGAGGTAAAGAGGAATCGGAAGCGTATCTCAGAGATCCACAATTACGTAGACTATGTGAGAAATCAACTGGATGAGATGCAGCAACAACACGAACACCCCTGAAGATGCACAATCCAGACCATAATGACATTCATGATCACATTTCTGAAAAATTCTGTTTTGATAAAAAAAAATGGTATTTAATATTGTTTTCTGGTAATGCATTAGGAGAAGCAACTGTGATAGAAGCCAAAGTGCTTAGAGAAGAAACTGTGGAAGCCAAAGTGCTAAGTTATGTATTTATGATTTATAAGAATTGAATTACAACCACATTCTGCCATCTACAGTTAT
Organism: Hypomesus transpacificus; assembly: GCF_021917145.1. NCBI lineage: Eukaryota > Metazoa > Chordata > Actinopteri > Osmeriformes > Osmeridae > Hypomesus > Hypomesus transpacificus. Next base: position 9,046,124 of record NC_061076.1, read on the forward strand.
TTGGTGTGTGTTTTACAGAGTCAAGTTCATTTTATTTATCCCACTAGGGGAAATGTGTTTGTAGACAGGTATTAAAACACATTCAATCCATCAGAAATACTACATAAACAGCATACCTGACACCACACAGAGACAACAAAACAATACAGTACACTTCATGTTGAAACCCAGAAATAAGTTTTGTCAATTAATACTTAGTGCCATTCATTAATGCAAATGTAGCCTCCCAAAAGCAAAACAAACCAAAATCCCTTAAGTCAACAAAGTATTTTTGCTCTGTGGGTGGACACTATACCGTCTTCCTGAAGGCAATAGCTCAAACTCCCCCTTGATGGGATGGTCAGTACAAGCCTGGGCCTTTCTTACGACTTGCCTAACATAAAGCTCAGAGAGCTGATCGAACTTGGTTTTACCCCAATGACTTTACTGACCACTCTGACAAGCCGGATTAAGCCTGTTCTTATTAGCCAGATTCAGATTCCCAAACCACACCACAATACAAAAGGTCAGCACCGATAGAAAAGTTCTATAAAACAGTCTTCATTTGGTGCACACCTTAAGAGACCGAGGTGAAATCAGTTTAATATTCGAGATTCAACAGACATTCATATTCGTACCTCTGTTCAAGCTCCACGTCATATTTAGGACCGGGGTAAAAGAGTAGACAGTCCGAATGTTTCTTCAATATCTTTGTCAAAATCAACCATGCAATTTGATTTTAATTTATTGGCTATGGGTTAATCAATTATCAACTTTATCACCAAACCAAAGCTTGGACAACTTGGTCTGCTAATATTACAAGATTGTGCAACAAGTTTGAAGTTTGTATGTTCGATTTTTGATAAAGATATTGAGGAAATACTTGAACATGTGTGTTTTTATTGATTTATTGGCTATGGCCCTGGTTAATCAATAATCGTCTTTATCACCAAACCAAAGCTTGGAAAACTTTTTTCCCTTGAATGTGAAATCAATGTGATTGAATGTGTTTTAATACCTGTCTACAAACACGGTCCCTAAATTTGACGCGGAGCCTGAACGGAGGTACGAATATGAATGTCTTTTGAATCTCAGATATGAAACTGATTTCATCTCGGTTTAAAAGAGTGCAAATGATTGTGAGTTGGAGTAAAAACCCCGTTTATTAGTCTTTAATCTCTATGCAACCTTACACACATTTGTTTCGTCTGTCACATTCAAGTACAATCAAACCTGAAAACATGACCTAAAAAATGCTGGTGGATACCGTTCACTGAAGTAATGTTCATCACGTGATCTTTGCTTTACAGCAAATACCTTACTACTGTTCAAGCCCTCTTTGGTACGTTGGGTTGGCAAATAAGCGAATACATGTCCCAAAATACATTTCGGTAAAGTAGCCAATAAGATTCTAATTCAAAATACATGTGTGTAACTTTAACCAATAGAATCAAATTATGCTGATTTCTGTTTCAGTTTTCCAATTTCCACTAGTTTAGCAACCATCAGCCATAGTCAGCGTTCCAACTAGGCAAAGCAAGCCTGGTACCGGGGTGGACCAGTTTTTTAACTGGCGGACCGCTGGGTCAGTAACCCTTCTTTCTCCAACTGTTTTCTGACTGAAGGTTCATGACTGTTGCGGTCGGTGACACTGACGCGCTAGCGCTCATCATGCCGGTCCGTACGGAGTGCTGTGGCAGCCCAGTTGCGGCCCGTCTATCCTCGGCCTCACTTATCCCTCCGCCGCCGATTAACACGCAACAGCCGGGCGTGACTACTTCGCTCCTGTACAGTGGCTCACAGTTTCGGGGACATCAGAAGAGCAAAGGAAATTCATATGACGTTGACGTCGTTTTACAGGTGAAGTGCAGACTGTACTGCCACATTCATGCAGCACTACAGTAGTTGATCAACAAAATGTTCATTTCCTGTGAACAATGTTTTACATTTTTGTATTACCAGGTAGCTGGCAGTAGGTTAGCCTAACGCTAGTCAGCATGGAAGTAGCATTGCAGAGTTTACCATGTATGGATGACACATTAGAACTCAGCATTTGAGACCCGTTGGCAAACCGTAGCAAATGCCACCACTGACACTGTTACCTGATTTAGAAAGCAAGTCTGGTGGACTACCTAGTCTTTTCAAACACTTGATAAACGAATATGCAAGCTAGTTACCGACTGACTGGCATTGCTTTTCGTTTAGCTATTTGGTGATGTAAACAATCGCGTGTCTCCTAACCGTTAAACTGACATAACATAATGTTTGCAGATGTAGTCCTAATGTGGCTGACAGACCTTTAACTGCATTGCTTATTAATAAAACACACAAAATGTAAGTTTATTCTTCAAAGCTGATGTTTCTGTTACATACTTTTGTGCATGACAATTAACATTGTGTTTAACTCACAGCACGTGACAATGGAGGACTCCTATCTGTGTGGATACTTGAAGATCAAAGGCCTAACAGAGGTAAAGATGACTAGAACGGGGTTCCCACTTCAGGCATGAATTTGTTATCATAGCTTAATTGGCGCTGGTAGTCAGTTGTCTGAGAACATGTAGGCTAGGTTACATATGCAGAGTCCTCACAATAAACTGCACATCACAAAATAACAGTTGTAAGGAAGCACACAAGTCCTTCTGTGCAAGAAAAATAGTTTTAGCCTAATCATGTTAACAACAAGCTATTACCACTGTAACAAACATTATGGGCTCTTCCATACAACTTCCTTCACAAACACAGTTTGACCAGCCCACTATCATATTGTTTGCAACCTGGATACTCTTTTCAGATACTGTGCTGTATAGTCCCTATCCTCCATGAGAAAGATGCTAATCCATGTGTGACAGGCGCTGGGTCAGCTCTAATTTAGCTTGGCATATTTCATAGTAACAAGTAGCTGGGGTTAAACAGTATTGTAAATGGGAGTGTTTCTGAATTGTCTGTTTTTTGTTTGGACATTGGTTTTCTCTTTCTCTTCATATTTTCTCTCTCTCTCTTCCGCATAGGAGTATCCTACTCTCACCACGTTCTTCGCCGGTGAAATAATAAGCAGAAAGAGGCCTTTTTTAACTAGAAAGTGGGACGCTGATGAGGATGTTGACCGGAAACACTGGGTAGGTTTACTGAAAGGCTTGGAAGTGTCCAGGTTTTTAAGTTTGTCTGCTCATTGTTACCAATGGAGTGTTTTTTTCTGTTTTGCCAGGGCAAGTTTCAGGCTTTCTACCAGTACGCCAAAAGCTTCAACTCGGACGACTTTGACTACGAAGGGCTGAAGAACAGTGACTTTGTCTTCATGAGGTGGAAGGTATAGGGAACATTTGTTGAGTGTCTCTCTCTGTTTCTGTAATTGTTTACCTTTGACTTCACCCAGTGTCTCTGGCCTACAGGAGCAGTTCCTAGTACCGGATCATACCATCAAAGACATCAGTGGAGCCTCTTTTGCTGGCTTCTACTACATCTGCTTCCAGAAGTCTACTGCTACTATCGAGGGCTACTACTACCACAGGAGCTCCGAATGGTAGCTAGCCACACTACTACTGCTGCTAGTACTGCTGCTACTGCTGCTACTACTACTGCTACTATTGGTAGCATTACACTACAGCTGCTGTTTCTTTATTGCATCTGTGACCACTTACCAATGTTCCTAATCCAACCTTTTAACTACAACTATTGTGCAATATGCTAAGTAGCTATGAGCTATTCTGAATGAGCAGTTGAAGAATTCCCCTTGTTTGGATTTAACCCCAATGTTGTGTTTTCTACACTGATCTTTTCCTCTTCCCTCTTGTTTCTCCCAGGTACCAGTCGTTAAACCTCACCCATCTCCCTGAACACAGTATGCCTATCTATGAATTCCGGTGACACCCAAACCCCTGGGACTACTGGATAGGACAGGTTGATTGGCACTGCCCTATAGACAAATGGAGGGAGGAGGTCAACTATCCAGGCATGCCAAGGGGGGATGTACCAGTCTGGTCTGTTGATTGGCGAGAGAGACACGCACACAGATGGGCAGGCGGATGGAAATGCGTGGTGAGATCAAGGATGTGGTTGCTGACAGAAAGGCACATATCCCAGTTTGACTCAATCTGGATGTTGCATCAACTGGGATACAAAGCAACGTGACTTTGTTCATTTTTCCCTATTTTTCTAAGGACAGATCTTAAGAAATCCTCTTGTCAGCCTCTTTTCGACTGCTCTGTTCTTTCAGTTTGGGATAGTCAGAATGTTAACTGCCAATGTTGTTTTGTTTTTTTTGTCTTGCCTTGTGGTTATGGGTTGTTGGGTCATTGGAGCAGTATCTGTCGAGGAGAGAAATATATCGAAAGATTGGAATTTCCTTTGAGTTTTATGTTCATATACTTTGAAGACATTGCAATGAGGCTTAATTGAGAGGGATGTAGCCTGAGGGTGAACTAGGGATGTTGATGACCCTCTGTTAGAAGGTCACATGAATAATATTGACAAGAGTGACCTTTTGCAAGTGTTCCACAAAAGCAATTGACTCTGGGTTTGATACATGAGTAGGCCAGCGATGATGCTGACAGGCTGTTGCCTGTTAGTTAGAGAGGTTGCTAGCTAGTGTGGGAGTTCGAGAGAAACTGTTGAAGCAGTTAGGGCATCGGCCATGCCGATGTCTGTGTTGGCTGTGTCCCAAGGGTGAAGCGGTAGCTATATTGTTGAAGCGAATTCTTCTGACTGTAGTAGGACCCATGCATAGTGTATATTAGTGTCTATTTTCAAGCTGCTAATGTAATTAAAAGAAGAAAGCCTCTCCTACCTATCGCCTCAAGCGAACAGCTAAACGCTTTAACATTGCTTCTCTCATTGTTCTATGCAAGTACACAATGGCTGCCGGTTAATAATCCAGTGGCACAAAAAAAACGTTCCATTTTTATTTTCAGAGATGATTTTTAAAATATTATGATGAGCGATCACACAAACAGAGATTATTTATTGACAGTAAATGTTGTTGATTTGTATACATGAATACACATACCTATAAAGATGGAAATAAAAAAGATATTTTGTTTATTTTTATCCACCAGTTTTTGAAACAAAATACTCAGTTGTCCTCTGCAGTAGCCCTAAATTTTAGTGAAACTTTATTTATCAGGCAGCTTCATTCGCATTAAATTCTTATGATGGCCTGACATTGGAATGCGAGTGTGAACTATGTGGTCATGAGGTTCCTTGTCATTTCTAAATCTGCTAATGTCTGATGTGTGAACTGCATAGCCTACATCCTTCCCAGAACTTCTCATTATACCAATGCACAAGAGGCCCTAAAGGATCAGTTTGGTCGTCTCCATCAATCTTAAAACGACCAGAAAGGTCTTCAAGACATTCACATTTCCATGTGTGAAGAGATGTTTTTTGTGACTAAGGAAAACCATAGCTGCCTTAAATGTAAAATGTTTTACAAAGCACCATTACAGTATCCTTTTCTTTTTCTATTTGAGAGGTTGGCTCTCGAGTGTGGAAACCTGTTTGTGTGATAAGGGAGAATTACGTCTAGGAGGGAATACTCTGGCCCGGTAAACCATCCTGATCTCTACAGCAAACATCTGTTTCACTCCATAGGTCTGTCTGGAATTTGACATTGCAACATTTTCGCTTTAGATCACGGCAAGTTGACTGGAGGTTGGTCCGTTGACGTGTTTAGCTTCATGTTTGCAAATCCCACTGGTGACGCCCCATGGTTCAGTGAAACGAAAAAGGAGATATGTTTGTCAAAGACCTGATATCAGCGATTCAGCAAGTCTGGAATGGTTGACAAGTTGTGAAATATGAAGCGGAACTACTAAGCCTACCTCAGTAGTTGTATTAGTAGTATTTCAAGCAAGGTGTCATTACTGACCTATGTATAGGCATATGGATATAGGCTGTATGACTAAAGACACATTTGGAAATTGCTGCTTTAGACAGTATTGCTCAAAAGTTATTTAAGTGAGAAATGTTATCAGGTTTGAAGATGCATAACAAACTGAACTGCCGACTTTGATCATGTAATTCTTCTGACCAAACAAAGAATGCATGTAAAATTTGACAAGACAGTGTTTGCTTAAGAGATATATTTGAGATTGAGAATAAAGTTTGAATAATATATGCTTGGCAATGTGCAGTTATCATTCAAAGACATGATGCAGACCATATCACAATCATTTCAAATTCTTTTTTTTTGCCTTTCCTGGCTTTTTTTTAAACCGAAAGACAGTTGGAGAGAGACATGCAGGAAATGAAATGGCCTGGGCCAGAATCAAACCCAGGCCCCTGTGTTACGGCCTCTCCCTAAATGGTATGTGCTCTACCTGGTGAGTCACCATAGTACCCCATAAACCATCATTTAAGGAGTTAAGTATGAAACAAAAACTTTTATTACATTTATGTGGACAAGCTACGATGTATATAAATGAGAAAATGACATGAATAGAGAGAATTAGAAACAGAAAGTACTTTTGTTGTTTGACCAGTAGATGGCAATGGTGTACTATTAAATAGTCAGTTTTTTAAAAAGTTTTTTACGTTAACTGGTTTTGAGTAATATTGTATGTTGAGTACTATTCTGATGACATACTGAGTTTGGACAGAGTGTATTGGAAATTCTCACTTTTTTTCTCATTTTTTATATTCAAGGTATGAACGTTTCTAAACACAGTATTCCTGTGTATTTTGTATTCGATATGCCAGAAGATCTAAAGTAAACTATATGAAATGAGCAAAATTGAAATTAAAGAAGCTATCTCATGCTGACTTAAAGGTACGGGACAGGCAGATTGCCACTGGTTAGTCGTACAGTAGTATTATGTCCTGTTGTCTAAGGCATTGAGTTTCTCAATTTCATATTTAACTTGTGACACCTCACACAAATTGTGTGTTCCATTGTAAAGTATTGAAAGGTGGTGTATTAATCACAAACCCCTTCTTGTATTCAAGTATTATAAAGTGTTATAAAAGTATTCAAGACTCATTACTGATAAAAGGAATTTAGGGCTGAAAGATTTTTTATTTATTTGGAGTACATTCGGTGGGTGAGTTGGTGTGTAGAGTAAGGATATATGCTTCCAATGATTTCTCATCACTTGTGTAGGCCTACGTACTTCTCACGTACTCCACGGAGTCACGCCTTCAACTCGGAGGAATATATGAACCTGTGCCACCGGCCCACGGCGTTCAATAGGTTAGCTATCCTCTGTGCAAAGCGCAAAACTCACCAGGAGTAAACTCTTTAGCAATAACAATGGAAGCGCAACGATATCCAATCAGAGTCAGGATGATTGGCTTGGTGCAAAAAGAAAAGACCAAAGTAAGTATAATATATTTACATAAAGCTTTAGGCCTACATCAAATGTTTGTTCTTTTTACTTTACAAAATTATTTTCATATAGGCCTATTTGCTATTTTATTATTCTTTGTGTGTACAGTTTTCGTTTTGCAAATAGACTAAAACGTTTAGACTTAAACAAGATTTCAGAATAATTTAGCATTTTAATTTGCTTTTAGATGTTTATGACATCGGTGCTTTGGTCAGACCAGAGTGACATAGTTGTTTACAGAAGTTGTGACGACTTCAAGAAACTTCACGTGAGTTACTTATATAACTAAATCACAAATACGACTTCAATACACACAATTATTCTTAATCGTATATTTAACTATTTGTTGAACAGAAGCAAATGAAGAAAGCATTTCCTCCTGCAAACCATCTGAAAAAATCGGACAGAACGATTCCAAAATTTAAAAGTAAGATTGTGTCCTTTTATTTTATAATTGACTAATTGTCTTGCTTTGTTTAATTTTCTATGCTACATTCATTCTATATTATTAAACCCATGTTTCACATTTCATTTTTAAGACAAAGGCAAGGGATCTCTGAAGGGCATCAACAAGACAGTTATGTGCCTCAAATTTCTGGAAAAGTATTGCAGCGAACTCCTGAGCTGTGACCCGCGCGTGTTACTGAACTCTGAGCTAATCCAGTTCTTCCATCCCAAAGACCAAGACCTCAATCCTGACTTTGCCAAGAATAGGTAATTAGAGGCTACCGTGTACTATTTCAACAAGTGGTTGAAACATTTAGATTTACGCACGCATTACGCATATGCTTAACGGGCTATAAACCAATGCGTTTATGACCGTTTAGATTGGTTTCAGATTCCAAAAGTTCACAAATATTTTATTTCCCCAGCATCGTGATTATGCCCTCACAGGACACCATCGAAGACAACGGAAGGCTAGGCTCCGGTGGACATGACAAAAATGGCAACGTGACGCAACCGTTCGTGACCGAGGCATACAGGTGTCTGTCCCCCTACGAGACAAAGGACACCAAGAATCGACCTTTCAAAGTAGCGCTTGACGAAAATGTTGACGTACTCATCAAAGACAAAGCAGGTGAAACCATTTTTGCTGTTGAAGGAGTTAGGTGGCGCCAATTACCATGCGCACGTATTTTGTACTACCATGGCCGCAAAATCGTCCTAGAAACACTTTTCAACATTCTTCAATGTATTGTTTGAATCGCTTAATGCTCATTTCCTCGTATTAACTTATAAAGGATGAACCTGTATTAGTTTAGGCCTTCTGCCTAGTGAAAGGTATATGTCCATCAATCTCATTGCTTCCTCCTCTTTCTCTGCATATACAGGCTGGTGGCTTGTTGAGAATGAGGATAAACGATTGGCCTGGTTCCCAGCCCCCTACCTGGAGAAGATTGGGGATGAAAATGACGGATTTGTGACCCATGGAGAAAGTAAGTGACTGAACACATTGGCTAGGTTGGAATTTTTTGAAGCAAATTTTCTAATGACACAACACTTAAACAAAATATGTCTAACATGGGTCCTCTGAATCTAGATGCCCTCTACTGTGCTGTGAAAAATTACAAGGCTATCAATAGAGACGAGGTGTCTTTAGAAATGGGTACAGTGGTGGAGGTCCTGCAGAGGTCTGATAATGGCTGGTGGCTCATAAGGTAGGTTACATCACAATGTAGAGCATGTTATTCATTACCATGTAGGTAATCAATATCACTGCACTACATGGTTTCCTGGAAAGGATTGTCTAGCCATGGTCTACTATGTCACTTTCAGTACAATTTATCAAAAATATTTGTTGTCTCTTGTTTAGGACACTGTTTAGTACGCTGGCCTTAAGACTTAGTTAACAAGAATGCCGTTACATTATTTGTTGCTCCTTGATTGTTAAATGCCCATTAAAGGACTTTGTGTTTGCTTACATTCTATGGATTAAACAGCCTCATAATTTTAGACAAATTGAGTTCAAATTACAAACACTAAAGACTTGGGGTTTTATTTGTTACCATAAGTAACACTTCGGTTTCCTGTAAAAAAAAAATATATATATAAGCTGACAATACTGATCTACGATAATCACAATCATAGTCTTTGGTATTCTTGAATACCCGAGATGGTTGTGCTTTGGTATCCTTGACACTACCTAAAGCTCATGTCTGTCTTCGAATCCTTCTCTTCTTCTCCCAGACACAACAGTGAGACTGGCTACGTTCCCGTCATGTACCTACAGCCCTACAACAACCCCCTTGGGCGCCTGGTCACCTTGCAACAAGACTTAAGAGGATCTAACCTCCCGCAGGCCACCCTGCAGGTCCCCGGGCCCTCCCTGGCCAGACAATCCCAAGAGCACAGCCGATCACAGAGCAACCTCCTACAGCCCTCTGGCCTTAAACCATTTTCCACCAATCACCTTCATCCTGCCATTAAGAACATGTCCCGTTCTCTGAACGTTTTATCGGAGCCCCACCCAGAGCCACGCCCAAAGCACCACCCAGAGCCCTGTCCTCAAACAATTTCCACCATGGGCCAGCAAGCCCCCACTATCATGGTGGTGGAGGACGTGGAGGGAGACAGGCGTGGGAGGAGCCTGACAGCTAGCAGCTATGACAGCCAGGGCAGCCAGGACAGCAATGACAGCCTGGGCAGTGACTTCAGCTCCTGCTGCTGTGGTTCCTCTCTCAACCTGAGCAGCGGGAACATGGACGAGGCACTCCGCCTGAGCAGGACTCTGCCCCCCATGGTGATGGACCACCTCAGCCCTGACGGAAATGGAGGCCTGCAGACCAAAGGAAAGATAACGGCCAGCAGGTCTGACCCTAACCTGTTTAAGATGCCCACCACGCCCAGGGTGCCCCCCAGGCCCCGGGAACATGAAATCCTGTCTCGCTGTACCACAGTCACCCGCAAGAATGTCTCAAAGGCCAAGGTGTTGCCAGTTCCCACCGAGATAGCCAGCCACTGAGGGAGTGGTGCCAGCAACACGGTGGCAGGATGGTCATGAGGAAGTGAATGAAGACTGGTTTGAGATCAACTTGTGAGACTGTTTGGACGTTTTTTGGTTGATTATTGTGCTTGGCTTTGTATTATGGGTAGCGTAAGGGTTCCCATTATTGTCCAGCTAGCTCTCGACGCTCGTCAGGAATTTTACAAAAATATAGATATAATACAAATTTGTCACAGCATAGTACCTTACTATATAGATACACACCTATAACATTCTGGTTTTAAAATCCAATGCGTGTTTATATATTTAAATATCAAAGTAAGAGGCTGTAATTTGGTTGGTAGGAATGTTGGAGAGTTTGAATGGACATTAATGGGTCTCCTCACTCTAACCTCCCTACATACTGTAGGTATGGCATGGTCATTCACCTTGTTGCCATGTTGCCACATGGCACATGTATGCCAATCACGCTACTGTCAAGGGTTGATCTGTCTACTGTCGCTACCCACGCTACTGTCTACTGGTTGCTCTTTCAGTAACATTGCACTACTGTACCTCGCCACCAGGCTCCTGTTTGGTCATTGACAAAGTCACTGATCTGTAAATTTGCACTACTGCACTGTACTCCATTTAGGTTAGATTAGTTTATAGGGTTGTAACAGGTTTTTTTTTTTTTTTTTTTTTTTTTTTGTGTATTAGGGTTAGTATAGCGTACTATTTATTGTTATCTGTAATTTAGGAAGTTTTAGTGTTAGGGTTAGTATAGTCGTTTATTTATTGCTATCTGTATATTTAGGAAGTTCACTTATCTAAGCTCAGCATAGATGTAAATTTGTTCTGTGTACTTATATGTTATGTTATGCCAAGTGCTTGCGTTGTCTTGTCTTAAGAATTTCAGTGCCCAGTCTAACCTTGTGTTGCTCTGTGCACCTGACAAATAAAAGACTTGAACTTGAACTTGAACTTGAACTTGATCGTTGAAGGGACTGTGAGGATGATTTGGCTTCTTGTTCACCACTTGAAGCGTACGTCCACTTTTGGACACTATCAAAAACAAGGTTTATGACAACAGTGTCCAAGCAATTTGGTTCACTAAACAGTTGGTGGGAATGTAGAATGAGTTTGAAGAATAGTCCAGAGTTTAGAACTATTATAAGAATGGTCATCTCCTATGGTATTCTTGAAAAATATTTTGAAAACCTTTTTGGCAGTTATCTTCTGTTCTATTTAATGTATATAAGCCTGAACATTTTGTGTTGTGTGGTTTGGTGATTTTTTTGTGAAATCATATCTAGAATTAATATGACTGCTTAAGTGTCTTTCTTTCCAAATTGTATAATTTTTTTATGAAGCTAAAGGATACTAAAACAAGGAAGAAAGAATTATAAGAACATTTATCAGTTATGATACTTTTGATGTTTCTTTTGTCTATGGGGTTCTATCCGCACACCATATTTATATCAGTCAGAAAGGTTGTCAGTTTTCTTAGACTGTACTGCAATGAGTAATAATAAACAATAGTTGTAGAAAACTTGTCTGTGTTTACATTTAGTTAGTTAGTAATTTTCTTTGTTGACGGGCTCTGGTAGTTCTTAAGCGGGTCCTAGCTCATTGGGCGCCCGGGCAAGTTTATCACTTGCAACCCCCCCCCCCCCCCCCCCCCCCCCCCCTTGTGCCGCCCCCTACCCAGCCGGCCGAGAGTACGGAACGACGACCGCTACTACCTGGAAAATGCTGCACGGCACCGTCTCAGCAAGCAGGGCTGCCTGCAGCTGCCTGAAGGGGGCGCCAATATGCCAATTCCCCACAAAGTGAAATGATAGCTAAGAGAAAACTGCGCAGAGATTATTATTTTTTTTTTAATGCTTGTGCGCCCCCCACGTGACATAAAAAATTGCCGCCCCGGGCGGCTGCCCGGTCCGCCCGTGCCTAAAACCGCCCCTGTTCTTAAGAGACATGTACGAGGGTTCTTTTCACGAACATGTTGGGAAACGCGTGAGAAATAACGATGGTTCGTTATTTTGCTCGTATATAACCCTCGTAACAGCTAAGATCCATCTTTATTGGCAGGGGCGTCGTTAGACCCTTTTTACTGGGGCACGTGCCCCAGAATAAATCTGCTGTGACCCAGTAAAATCTAAAGTTTGAGTTTTAACAATTTACTTTATTAGTCAGTGCATTACTAATTTAGATTGATAATCCCTGAAAGAATAAACGCAGTATCCCAATCAAAGCAGTTTAACCGAAAACACAAACCGATGCACGCAGAGTTCCATGTCAGCGCACTTTTCTGAGCTTGCCAAATATAGCCACTGCAGCACGCACACAGTCCGTGTTGGACTCGGCACACAAGTCAGAATTCGAGGTAGGCTAAGAAATCATTACAAAACTGAAGAAAGTTTGTAAATGATAGGCCTAGCGATCAACTTATTTTGACTAAAACAAAAACAATATTACATGAAGCTAAAGAAAACAGGTTATTTGCACTTATATGAATGCGAAAAAAGTGTGCACTTGCATTACCGTATTTTTTTTTAATAAAGCCGCAGTTTATACCCCAATTTTACATTTTTATTGTGGTGGTGAGGTTTACATTTCAATGTGGCTTATAGCACGTTTTTATGACAAAACAACAGTATAAACACTTTTTTCGTGAATGCTATTTAACCCGTTAAAGAAAAGCGTAGCACATATGTGATTGTTTGAATGCGGGTCTCACAGCGTAACATCGCGTATGCGATTTCGAACATTTCCATCTGAATATTTTCCGATGGACAAAAACTATGCCACAAACGCTTTAGTATGCCTTCAAAATGCACTAATGAGAAGACTAACAAGTAGCTTGGTAGTAGCATTGAGTATAGCTAACTTAGCCCGGAAGCTAACTAAAGCTAGCTAGCTACCGTTTCGGAAAAATAACTTATGCTAAGGGGACAGTCTAAAAAGGTCAATATAGTGATACAACACCGGCAGTTAACCGCGTCTCCCCTGGAGTTCTTAGTCGGCCACTTATCAATCAAAAAAAAGAAAGGGTCTATACAATAGCCAATCGGATAATAGCACCATTGTATCTGGGTAAGATTTAATGCAACAACCAATGGAAAAAAAGCATATCCTGCAATTTTTCGTGATTCTGCTAAGTCTTCCGAAAGTTTTGTTCACCTACAAAGCAAACCGCTGGAGCTCGAGCATCACTTCGAGCACAGTCATGATCTCCTGTTTTAATGTTACAACAAATTCACAACTTGTTTGACACAAACAATGACAACATCACAGCTGTTAAAAAAAAATTCCCAGATAATTAGCATCAGTTTTTCACGAGTCTCTTAACCAACAGTTTTACAGCCTGTTCACTGACTACACCTGCTCAGAACAAGTAGTTCATAGATATAGCCATTGTGTATCGGTGAAACTCACTCTTAGGTAACTTAAACGCCACCCGCATCAATAGTTATGGCTTTTTGTTGGCGTAGTTGGTAGTGGCGCTGTCAGGCCAAATAGTGTCCTAGGGCCAAATAGTGTCCTACCTGACGTCACAATGCCGTTCCGAAGCAAGGTCCGTTGCTATGCCGACCTTAAATTCCTGAGATATTTACGCGTGCTTGCAGGAAACTGTCATGGTTGCTATACTGGTTACTAGGTAGGAAGTTTTGTATTTAGGCTTATGTAAACCAGTTTATTCTACTCTACTATTTAAAGTTTTCACTCGTTTGATAGCTAGTGCTAGCTGTCTAATTGTTTTCGTCAAAAGAATTCACTTATTTAGCATCAATTTTAACAGACCGGGAAGGCAACACGTATAGTATTCTACCTGCGCGCGTTGCTGTCTCAGGAATGTCGAAAATATGTCATATTTTATTATTATACCCTGGCCATGGATGCATTAATCATTGCTGCCTTTCAAAGATGTCAGGTAAAAAGCAATTAATGAATTTTGAGGGGGGGGGGGGGGAATGTCACTCTTGCCTGTCTTCAAAACTTGAGAGCCCTGTCAAAATGACGGCAGCGGTCTCTGCCGATATCAGAGTTGAGGAATTTCTCCAAGCTCGATTTTATTAAAAAAATGAGTTAATAGCAAGAGGGAGGTCTACGCCAGACTTGATGGACTACTGCTGCTAAAGGGACAACACGTTTTCGATTGTTTTAAACAGACTGGTATGGAAGAAAAGATTGGCTATTTGGCTGTGCTAACAGTCAGCGGCTGTAGGCTACTGCTTGTACTGTTTAGTGCGTTTACTGTTTTGACATAATAGCCTAACAATTAGGTAATCTGGCTTTCATAACTCAGTGTCTATTGTCTTACTGACATCACCGCACGTCACTGCTATTGATGTCCCTGCCAAAGCTAAAATCACGTGTCCCTGAACTGTTGTAGCATGGGTTAAGCAAGCGGAGTTTCTATAGCTGAGCAGTGTATTGTGCGCAGCACACTTTGAATAAAAAAAGGGATATGAATAGGGGCCTGTTCCCCAGTAAAGTTTCATGTCTAACAACGCCCCTGGTTATCGGGAAACGCAGCCCAGGGCATTTATTTTGTGTCATCATTTAATTTCTGACAGTTCCTGACAAAGATTGTAATCATGGAATGACAATGCCATAAGGAGGTATACACCGTCTTGAATATTTTGATGTGTCACCATGAGACATCACTGTATGTCTAAAGTGACTGTCTAGCATCAAAATGCAAAAAATAGAAGTTATTAATAAAATAAAGGGCCTCACCCCCCAGGTGCTAAAATGTTTAACTATTCTTTCCTTTGAAGTTGTGAGGTAGGTATAGATCAATCAAACAATTACAAATCAAAGTTATAAGGCAACAAATGGGCAAGAATTTGAAAAGGGAGGTCAATTTTCTTGTCCATGAAATAGTGCAAAATCGTATTGCCTCTTTGTTTAGTTGAAAGATTCTCCAGTGCGTTACTAACGACATATTTCATAAACATTTTGTATTTTCTTTGCCACAGGTTGAATCACACCACACATGGAAACAACTTGTCCTACAGGGCAAACACATTTTATTCCAGATTGTTGTCTCAAACAAAATTCTAAGTTACATAAATCAACTTGTTTTGCCATGTGGAAGAGCTGGTCGAGCAGGATTACAAAAATGTAGAGATAGAAAGTCACAGAGTGCTGCAGTTCCAGCCATGGGGGGGGAAAGAAAGAGACGTTTATGATTCTGTTTTTAAGTAATGGACACTGCTGACACATTGTTATTGACATAGACGTGAACAAAAAGATTAGAGTGGATTTTCCACCCTATATGTTTGTATTTGTGACCTGATAAACACAACCACATTCACATCTTCAACTTTAATAGCTGTTCAGAAAGGTCATTCTGGACATGTTAGTCTGTTTGTCCATGCATCCACAGTCAGTGTGTTGCTTTGTGCAGCACTCAATGGGAAGAGCCCACCCCAGAATACCCACTCCAGGAAAGGGTTCTGTCTGACGGGCATGGAGGTCCTTGTCAGCTGCTGGGAGTCTGGAGGGGTGGATGGGATTCGGCTAAAAGGGTGGTCATCTGAAACTTTGCCATTTTGGCTGATTGGTCTCCTTGGTCCCTCTCCTCCTCCTCTCCCTCCTCTCCAGAGCTCTCCTCAATAGAGTGGTGCTCGCCATTCTCATTCCCATTCTCTGCATTTCCTCTGTTTACAGAGGCCTTCTTGCAGATGCTGACTTCATCATCATTATCGTCATTCCTGTTTCTTACGACCTCCATATCTGCTGGGCAGTCTGGATCCTCCTCGTTAACTCCATCCTCCTCCTCCTCTCCACCGTTTCCATGGTCCTTGTCCATTATGAAAAGGAGGTGGGTCTCCTGAAGAGGAGCAGAGTCCATTTCCTCATCCTGGGAGTCCATACTGAAAAATAATATCAGATATAAATACTAAATAAAGTATTGCCAAGTGCCCAAGTCCTGTACACTCACTTATAGGCTGATATACCTGATGCATATTTTGCCAAGTATACTTGGATGTTTTGAATGAAAAAGTAGCACAAGTTCCAGATATGTCTACCGACTGAGGTATATTGTGTTACAGTTGACAGATAGAACTGTCAACTGTCAGTTCTATCTGTGAAGTGAGTATTATTCATAGGTATCCGTCGTTTCTTCCAGACACTGGAGACAGACCTGTGCTTATTGATACAATAGGTGTTGACAGCTCACAAGCACTCTAGCATTGAGCCTGGAAAATAGCCAACTGTCCCGTGTTAGTCAGACATGCTACAAAACGGGTTTGTCACAGGTGGGTTTCAATAAACGTTAGGTATCTCGTCCTGTATAAGGAGACACTACCTATTTTGATATATAAATACCCTACAATTACAGTTGGGAGACGTATTTCTGACTGTCGGTGTGCATTTCAGAATGTGTTTTGGCAAGTGGCAAAGTCCTCTTGTCGTTCTGTCTCACCTGGCTGGAGCGCCTGTCACTCTCATCTTCTGCCACATGTAGTCCAGGAACATGGACGCCTGCAGCAGACGGCCGATTCTCTGCATGTGTCTCTCTACAGGGGAGGGAAGAGGTCATGGTGACACCAGGGCATGGAGAGGAAACTTCTAGAAACGTGTTTTCAGTTTCAGTTTTGCAGTCACACATCCCCCTCGGCCTCACCCGTGTATGGTATAAGTCCCTCCAGGTGGGTGCGAGCCCCCTGGTACTGCAGAAGCTCTTCAGGGGGCAGATGTGTGAGTAGCACCTGGATGACAGCCTGGGCATCCTGGCAGCTGCGGGCATTGGTGTTCCACACCACACAATAGCGCAGGATGGACTCTGGAGCAAGGAGGGAGGGTGAGTATAGTGAAGTTATAGCAGATGTGATGGGGTTGGGTTTGTGTTAGAATGAGGGGATATTTTGGTACACAAAAATATTTGGGGGTGGGGGTTCTACCATGTTCAGTTAGTAAAGATCTCATCTCCTGACATTTACTGACAAGGGAGCCAAATATCCTCACAGATCTGGGATATATATCACTGTGTTGTACAGTTCATAACTGTGAAGGCATCTATCTTACCTTTCTGGTCTTGGCGTAGGTTCAAGACAGTCTTCTCCAGTTGGAGGTGGCCATCTTCCACCTGGCGGATGGCTAGGAAAGTCATAACAGAATAGAGGTTATGGAACCCACATCAGGATAATGGAAGATAATTTTCTCTAAATCTACTGAATGGTTCAATGAGTAGTTATGAAAAGATCTTGTATATTACAGCCATTTTATATATATATATATATATATATATATTATTTTTTACATTTTTTATCCCCTTGGTATTAGACTTGAACAGTACTTGTTTAAGATTATTTTATGTTTAATGTATGCACCTTCCTGCGACAGTACATTTCTAGTCTTTCAAGGCGAATAAATCCTTCTGATTCAAGTGTGCACCCACAACAACAAACAAATCTTGTACACACTGAAAAGACCTTTCAGTACATATGGCTGTTAAGTCATTTCAAAATATTCCATACGTGGGTGAGTACCATCCCACTATGACATAACCGTAGGTAAGAAATACTTACCTACGGTAAGTATTTCCGTGAACACTGCATCATGAATTGAGTGATACTGACAATGATTACCATGTACAGGCTTTTTACTGACATTGCACACACAAATCTGCTTTATCGCGGTAAGGATCAACTGACTTTTGGTCAGCTTTGAAACTTGACCCTCTTCTCCACAACTTTGAGTAATAACAATGGTATAGTGTATCTGGAAAGGGGAGAGGTATGCCCTCATGCTGATAGCTTTAGAGAGAATTCCTATTGTTCACAGCTTCAAATGCTTCAAATGTTCTGCCTGAGAAAAGCAGAGTAGATGAGGGATGACAGGGTGGATTTACATAATAATTACCCCTTTATTGAAACCAAGGGAGGCATGTCCAACCCATGTTTCACCTGTCTACAAAACCCCTTTTGTCATTGTTCAGATAACATTGAAGGCAGAGTGAAGACACGCATGAACTTGCTTTGACAAAAATGACATGACAGTCTGAAATTGATGGAGGACAATTGCAACTATGACATGGGGAAGAACATCCTGTGCACACACCTTTGATGACTTTGAGCACTGTATGGGGCTGGTCCAGTGATATAGCCAAGCCCAGGGCTTTGAGGTACTTCTTCTCATGGAGCAAGTTGGATAACTCCTGCTTCCTGTTAACACACACCACGATCCAGGCTACATCAAACTGCGTGAAATATACATACATATATTCACTCACTTTAGATTACAGGTTAGATACTATTGACACTTCGAATCCACACTGACAGAGGCTGTGAAAACAGCCTGGAGGAGAGAGGTATTCAAGAAGTGTGAGGAAACAAGGTGGGTGTGGCCCGCATGTTCTAAAAACAGTAAGCGATACTCACTTTAGAATTTGATCTTCCTGTTTGGCCTGCTCCTCAGCTATCTCAATCTCTGTCACATCCTAGACAAAAAGAAGGAAGTATGACTACTTTGTGCCTACTGGAACAGCTGAGTGTTCAACTGTTTAGCAGTATACCAATTAGACTTTATTTACAGCACTTAATCTCCCAACTCATAGTGTAGTGTATTGGTTTGTAAAGGTTAATCATAGGGTTAACCTGACAGCCTTATCCCCAAACTTATCATTCGTCTCAAATTCCAAACTAAAAGAGAGGGTTATGAAAAGGTGAGTTTTTGCCAACTGACCGTCCAGATAGTTATGTTGGAGTCGGCCGAAGCGGTCACCATCTTGTCGTCCTTGCGGCTTGCGTGGAGGCCCCACACCTTATCCTGGTGGGCGTCGAGGGTCTTTACACACTCGTTGGTCTTAATGGTCCACAGCTTGACCAGCCCGTCTGAGCCACTGGAGAAAAGAGATGGTGCGTGAAGGTGTTGAATACACAAGCATGTAGAAGTGACATAACTGATATGGTGCAAAACTGAAATGTGGTGCATGCGTAAGCTCGTAGGGTACCTGGTGAGCAGCTGAGTCCCTCTGCACACAAAGATGATTTTTAGCACAGATGCATCGTGACCCTCGAATGTCTATATGACAAAACATCATCTGAGTTAGGTACCCATTCCCAGAATACATCATTTCAATCATTGCTTTACGTTTGTGTCAGTGACGAATAATTTGACATGACAAAACTCATGTTACATTTCTGAGTATTCATTCATTCATAAGTGCTTGATATCTATATTCACTGTCCTTGATACTCCAGAACGCAGAGAAGGGAGAACGTCTAGTCTATCGCACAAACTATCCTCCCTGCCACGATCTGACGGCAAACCCACCCTACCACCTTAACTAATTTTCTGCAGGAAACCCTGTTTGTGTATTATTAACTGACCCTAAACTGACCTTTGTACATTAAATATTGAATGAAGTCTGCTTGAATCAGAGAACGAGAAACTGGTCTAAAACCTACTGAATTTCCAGGAAACAAAGTTAATCCTTACACTTTTATGAGGCCTTTACTTTAAGCACAAAAAGATTGCTCAAATGTTTTCAGCTTGTATAACTTGGAGGCCTCTTTCATTGACCGTGTCAATGACTACACATATTTACACAGCTGGATTGATTAGCCAGGGCAGACCGAATCCGACGCACTAAATACATGTGCACCCCTCTCCAGCCCTCCCTCTGACCTTGAGGCAACTGCAGTCCTGCAGACTCCAGAGTTTGACGGTGCCGTCGGCAGACGCTGTAGCCAGCACCTGGTCCATGGGGGAGAAGACCACGGCCCAGATGCCTCGGCGGTGGCCTCTGAACACCCCCAGCAAGGACATGTCCGCCAGGGACCAGAGCTTGGCGGTGCGGTCCTGGGAGCCCGACGCCACCAGCTTGTCATTGGGTGACACTGCCACACTGTTCACATCCTACGGGGTCAGAGGACACGGACGGTTGGTAGGTAGAGGGAAGCAACAGGGGAAAGGGTAGGTAGTGGAGGGAGAGATGTTGATGACTTCGCAAGGTAGATAGGCTTCTGAGGTAGGAAGGTAGAGAGAAAGGATGAGTTTAATTACTGGGGGGGGGGGGGGGGGGGGAAGAGAACACAAATCCACCTTTATTCTTGATTACTACTGATTTCTTTACTGAATTGCAAAAAAAGATCCTGATCGTGTTCACACAATACGCCTACACCACTTTTTGACTTGTCGGTCAGGTTTCGATTCAGACTGCTTTGAGCTGTCAGAATTTATGTCTGACACATTGCTTGACAAAGGCCAAGACGCAAGAATAGTTTGTGGGAAATTCCTACGATAAGACTGTGGCACAATGATAAAAGCAGGTGAATGTGGTTTATTTGTCATGGCAAAGAACAACTGTTCTAAAGTTCTAATTTTAAATGCAACAATTTGTTAATTTGTTCTCATGAAATGTAGGTTACGTAATTTTTTGATGGGGGGAGCACATGCAATGCGCTATATTATAACATGTTTCACTCTCTGATTAAGGTTACATCCTTATGGGTCCAACCATGCTGGATTGTTCCAAATCAACCAGTAGAAAGTCACTTTAACATTCATTAACCTATCTGTCTGTGTGTGTACAAATTAGAATGGGTTTAGTTTCCCACAATCATCTGAAGAACCAGGCACTTTGCAAAGTTCATATTTTGCAGGTGTCATTTTTATAAACCAACAGAGTGCAGTGCCACAATTTACTTTGTTTGGATAAGTATTTCGACATTTGGTTTATTTCAGTAGGTGTAGCAGGAAGGTTATTAGCTACAATTGTTGCTGTGTAAACTAATGGCGCTGGACTACACAAAATCACAACATTTAAGCTTAGAAAGACAAGAGGGATTTGATTTCCATTCCTTTAGGCATCAACACTTGCTGGACAACCTTTCAACTGGCATGGAGAACCATGGATCAACATAACATAGCAATTGATAACGTAGGAACCAGCAGACAAATGAAGGCTACTTTTGTTTCTATTATAATTTGCATGAATGTTCTAGAGCATTGGCAAATTGTTTTAAAATAATGACAAATTAGTTTTATGATGTGCATAAGTGACTACAATAGATGAGGTTGAATGAGTACTTCAGAGATATTTCAATTGTGATCTGAGAATTATACCAAAGCCACTGAGAAGAACTGTCATCACCAGCTGCACCGCGGGCACTGAACTATCTATTAATTCCAGGAAAGGTTGTGTGCCACCAGTTTTATCTATAGTTCAAGTAATCTGTATTTGTGTGTTTCACTGACATCTTAATCATCGATTGCATCACAGGCACTGTGCACTAGTTCCTGATAAATCTACATTCTTGAGAATTTTACAAAATTAATCATTGTATCTAACCAAATAGTCAAAACCCTACCTGATATAAACGAACAAATGAGAAATAAGAACACACAAAGGCTCTGCGAGCACAGAGAAATTACAGCTAAGGAAACTTCCTTCTGCAAAATGACATTCCGGCAACTGTATATATTTAGTGTCCGTATATATATATACGAGTGAATGTGTGCGAGTATGAATGAGAACCTGAGGAATTGGGTAGTGATGTGTGTGGTTCTGAGGGCATGACAATGCAGAATGGGTCTAAGGGCAATATTTCTACTACCTTATCATGTGCCTTCTCCGTAAGCCTGGCAGTCAGCTCATGCAGGTCACTTCCACCGTCAACAATCCCCTCAGGAAGATCCCATACCTTTATTGTACAGTCCTGACTGCCAGACACCACAAATGTCTCTTTCATTCTGGAGACACACACACACACACAGGAAACAGTTAGGGCAGTATAGAATTATTAATAAATAATTCTTGTCAATCTTGACAGATATTTCCTCCATTGAACTAAAGACGATTAACATGCCCTTAGGTTTCGCACACCCATACAAGACAATCCTGCACAGTGGGCTTCACAGTTTAGAATTGAGAATCCCAGACCAGTACCTGCTATAAACATTCTCTTAAATTCTGGGTGACATGACCTCATAATTAGACTCGGCCTCCCCTCAACTGGGGAGTCAACCCTGTGTGTATTTACCTAGAGCAGGTGACGGAGCCCACTGCATTGGCATGGCTGGAGCCCTGTGCCACACAGCAGACCTGGCCGCTGGCACTGTCCATTCTCCACACACGCACACTCTTGTCCTGGAGGAGGGGGGGGGGATGGTGAGGAGGGGAATGGCATTAAAACTCTGAACAATGTCTGTTTGTTGGCAAATACATTGAGCAAGCATGAGAGCAAGAGTACACTTTTCTGAATGAGTCTATTACACAGCTCACCTTGGCACAGCTGGCAAACAGGAGGCCCTTTTTGAACACGTCTAGTGACAGAACTGTGTCTGTGAGGGGGAGAAAGAGGGAAGACAGATTTAAAGGAAAGGACTTCAACATGAGGCGATGGACTAACGCAACCTTCACAAAGAGTGAAATGTGACAAGATAAAGTTACCAAAGAGAGGAACCGTTATCTGAATATTCCAATTGTTTCCAAGTAGTCTGAAGAAATAGTCTCCATTAAGAAGTAATGCTCCATAATTTAATTTGAACAGTATTTACACTGATGGAAACTGTCTATATATAAGTACCAGTGGTGTAGTCTATGTTTTTGTAGTGAGTATACTGTGATTTTCCCCTCCCAGCCTCATACTCGCCTGTCCCAGAGCGACACCCCATACAGTGGCGATTTTAGACCCTTTTAGGGGTGCTCAAGCAAATTTAAATCTCAGCACCCCTAAAAATTAAAATAAATGTTTTTAATCATTTGATGCTGGTAGGTCATGAAGAAAGGGACATCCTTAGTTTTTTAATTCATTCAATATTTTGCATAATAATACATAAATGTATTAATTGTTATCCAGTGAAATAAGGGATTTATATTAGCAAGGGCGTTTAGCACTTTTGCAAGGCACTGTATTCATGTGCTGAGCACCCCGAAAGGTCTGATCCTAGAATCGCCCCTGACCCCATACACTAAGCACCAGTGTTTCCCACACAGACTAATTTGTGGCGGTGCGCCACAGAATCAACACCGGCCGCCACACATTGCGTTTCGTAAAACGCAAAAGGTTTTTATCGCTATTTAGGTTAAAACATGCAGCGTATTCGTTCAGCTGCATTTCCTTTCCCCTGCTCTCCCTCCGTCTCTCTGTCACTCATGCGTCTTTCCCACATATGCACTGTCACAACGTCAGCACACGTTAGCAACAATGGATACATATGCCGTTCTAGTAAGACTGACAGCTATATCAGCGAGCCTTCAGCATTAGTGCCGTAGCTAAAAGTCGAGGAAAGTTGAGGCTACTTTTCGCTAGGTACCTTACTCACATTTACATTTAGCAGACGCTCTTATCCAGAGCGACTTACAGTACTCGAAGTTTCCCCTTCGTTCTTTTGGTGAGAAGTCTCAAGAGCTAGCTACTTACTCGGCGTCATGGAGCCGACCAGTTAAATAGTTGTTTAGCACCCCCCCCCCGGTCTGACAACCCCCACCCATCCCCTAGATTTGTAAGCTGTGGGGAACACTGAAGCACTGTGACGTTTCCATATACAAACTGTGTTTGTATGTCAGCATGTGTGCTGATATCTACTGTTCCTAACTTTCGGTCCCTCCACTCTAACCATGTCCCTGTACTTATTGTAAGTCGCTCTGGATAAGAGCGTCTGCTAAATGACTAAATGTAACCAAGGATGCCTGTTTTTAAACTCTAGCCGGCAGGGCTCCAGACTGCGACCAAATGGTCGCATTTTGCAACCAGTTTTTTAGACAATGCAAGCACTTTTTACAAACACTCGTGCATGTGCGACCGACACATTTTGAATTCATCGAGTGTGCATAATGTCAGCACATGTTAGCAACGACACAGATACGATGTTCTAGTATGAAAACGATATCAGTGTTCCTTCTGCATTAGTACCGTAGCTAAAAGTCTAGGAAAGTTGAGGCTATTTTTCGCTAGGTACCTATAAACCTAGCTAAAAGTCTAGGAAAGTTGAGGCTCTTTTTCGCTAGGTTCCTACGAACGTCTTAATCTGCCAGACAAATGGGTGCCCCTTCGTTCTTTTGATGAGCAGTTTCACAAGCCCTTCTTACCCGGCGTCAAGGAGCCTAGCAGTTAAATACGTATTTAGCACTAGCGTTGCTACTCCATCCCTGCCTGTGTTTGAGCTGTTGCGCTGTCATACTCAGCAAGTATTGTGTTGTAGTGTCGGAGGACTGATCGAAAAGTGCATCATACATTTAAGTCATCTAGCTAAGACTTGCATGTACAGTACGTAATGTCACATTAAATAATGTATTTAAACTCAAGCTTATATGGTGCGTCGCTGTATATCAGTTGTAAAAATGACTGTAAAAAAACGGACCCATCTGCAACCGACACAGGCACACCCCACAATTTCCCCAGAAATTGTCCCAGGGCCGATTCTAGGATCAGACCTTTAGGGGTGCTCAGCCCCCAATGAGAATGTGACATGAATACAGTGCCGAATACAGTAAAAGCGAGAACTTCCGTCACAAAACGATGTTGTTACGTATCATCGCGCCTTTGTAAGTGGGTATACGGAAATCTTTGGCTTTTCCTAGTGGGTACACGGCGTTTACCTGCGTATCACGTAGACTACACCACTGATAAGTACTGTTACTGACGTAAAATACAATACATACACAAAATGTAACAATCGTTTACTTATAAATACGTTTCTCCCTTGGTTTTGTCCTTGCTGCTGTGCAAACATGTATGTGGTTGTTACACCCCTATCCTCTCTACAGCCACCCATGCAGCACAGTGGTGAGGTACTGCCCTCTGCTGGCTCACCTGTGTGTCCATAGAGGATCTGACAGCTGCTTGTGGCCAGCTCAAACACCTTTATCTGAGAGCTGTTAGTGGCCACCACGATATGGCTGTCCCCTTTCCCCATAAACTTTACATCCAGGACCTCGTCATTGTAGCCCACGAACTGTGGGTGAAGAGAAAGGGACAAAAAGAGAATGCATGTGAGTAGGTGGTAATAGCTATACAATAAGACTACCCTCCATGGCTTTTGTTTGAGATATAATGCACTGCACCTTTAAGCAACTGGCAGCCTTTTAATGTTATTTTATCTTATTGTATTTTACCTTAATTTGTTTTGCACATGTCTAAGTCTCCGTTACTTGACTGTTCCTGTGGATTTGTCTCATTGCCTTAAAATTGCTATTCCCTTTTTCCCCATTGGCCCACCTGTTGCCGAGTGGTAAGAGTGGGAAGCTGGTACAGCAGGATGTTGTGCTCAGCGGTGACTGTGGCCAGGCTGGAGCTGTTGGGCAGGGGGAGGCAATACGTGAGACTGCGGGGGTCCCCATCCTCCTCTTCCCCCCCCTCAGAATCAGCCGCAGGGAGGGTCTGGGTGAACACACACCGAGAAGAGTCGGCCTCCCAAACTCTTAGCACCCCTGGAGAGGCATGGATGAACAGCGAGTGAGAATGGGAGAGCGACTTAACTGATCGAGAGCACAAGAAACGTGGATTTAACTATGGTTTCAACTATGTTCAATATCTTATGTTTGTTAAGTTTGGGCATGGGACTGACCTTTGCTCCCTGCTGTGATGAAGTGCAACTCTTTAGTCTTCACTCCAATATGGGAATAATCTTTGTTCTCAGAAAGCAACACAACACTCTCCACTGCCTGAAGTGAGACACACACAGAGGTGTCAACACGCTGAAAAGCAAAGAGAGATTTTGCATCCTAACCAAAGGTTTACCAGACACCTCACCTCATAGACAGGTACTGTTCTCTTGGCTGTCCTCGTTTTCAAATCCCACACGGTGCAGATCTTGTCCCTGCCAGAGCTGCAACCCCAAAAACACATCACATTAACATCCCAAAAGAGTGGTAGGTTGCATCAGGAAACCACAAGGGCTTGTTGTCCTAAAGGAGCTGCGGCTCTATCCTGGGTCCAGCGTACCTGACCATGGTGTCTCCCTCTGGCGTGAAAGCCAGGGAGGTGACGGCACTGTAGTGGCTCTGCAGGATACACACACACTGGCTGGAGCGCAGGTCCCACACACGGATGCCGCAGTCCATGGAGGAGGAGAAGAGCTGCAGCAGGCTTATGTCCGGATGGAACTGGACCAGACTACACGAGAACAGAACAATAAAAAAATAGATCTAGGCTAGTACATAACCTACATCTAAATCAGCAATCATTCAGATTGTGGTTGTGTGCTGCTGGGTTAGTAACCATGAGATTAGGGTTTATGAAAGTGGTGACTTACTGTACGACTCCAGCAGAGCCCTTCAGGTTGTGTGTACAGTACTGCTTCAAAATGTCCCATAGCTTGATAGTGCCATCACAGCCGCCTGGCAAGCAACAGAAGATCATAATCAATATGATTACAATTCACTTCAAGGTGCAACTAGTATTTATCTAAACTCTCTAGGCACACCACCCAAGCCCGGTGTGCATCAACATTAGAGCATGCATTATTATATTAATATAATATCTGGAACTCATGACACTTTCGCAGTGTGTGTTGTCTTGTCTGCTCACCTGTGGCCAATAGGGTTGAGGTGGGGTCAAAGGTCATGCTAGCAATAGGCACATTGTGGATGGCCCTCCAGGAGCGGGTGCACTGTGCCTGTTGCCAGTCCCATTGTTTCAGCAGCAGAGCCTTACTGGCAGTCACCAGGATCTAGGCAGAGAGGGTTGGATTATAAATGAAAGTGCATCCTTTCTTCATGGTCCTTATACCTCCTTTTGGTTGGAAACGTTTTTATGTACCTTATCATCATAACTTAGTGCAAATGATGTGATGTCTTCCTGGTCATCCTGTAGTTACAAAAGAGGAAGAATAGAAATAAGAAGTAAAAACCACCTGAGATTGTTGTTATGACTTCGTAACACAAGTACTTAAAAGAAGACTGTCTAACCTGTTCGACACTGTGGACAATTTTTCCTGTGACAATTTGCAGAACGTTGACGCGTGTGCCACAGGTACAAAATAAATATTTCTCATCTTTGCTGATCTGAAAGAACAAAGATTACCAATTATATTATCAAATGGGTCAAGAGCTTCAACATCTCCCATTAGCTCAAATGTGACAGTTTATCCCGCACGTCAACTGAGGCTCGGCCACATCGACCGGATGAACAGTCGGTCAAAATCTTACTTGTACTTTTCCTCCTTTGTAAAATGGTTCGATCTTGCTGGAAACTGCATAGCTAGATAAAAAAACATGTGCGTTAATAACTGCAGTTAACTTCTATTTCTGCTTTAGAAGTGTGATGGGTTAGTAAGATGTCTAGTTATCTAGCTAGCGAGGTCGGTTTACACGTGAAATGTATTCACTTACTTGGTCTTGAACTGGAGGTTGCTATTAGCCATTTTGTTTTATGGACGTGCCTAAAATTACAATGTTCACGATTCCACTTGCAGTTGTATTAAATTAACTTATTTTTAAAATGCATTTGCTCATCAACACATTCCACATGTGAAAAAAAAAATGGTGTTCGTCGCTCAGATTACACGTCACCGGCAGTGGGTGCTGAAAAAGCGCACGGTGCTGTGGTTGGCTAAAAAGTTATCCCATGTGTTCGCCATCATTCATATTTTTAAATTGTTTGCAATCTAACTCAATCACGAAAAACGAAATGGCTTTCCTTTGATACAATTTATATGAATACGTTTTACCCTGCTATAACTGCACACTTAATTAAAACTGCTCATGGAAACTGCATTTTTTTCTCTCTTATAATTACGATGTAGTATAACAACTATTATGTTTACAACTGCAAATGACTGTGCGATTGAAGATAAAAGACGATGCTAGAGACAAAACTATTCAACCGGACAAAAAAGTTGTTCTTCACAGATGGGATCTAACGACTGATGCTAGAACAGAGAGGAAACGACATGGTGTGTTACAAATAGCATATGTTGAATGCTTTATATAATTTTGGGGTTGGTTCGTATGTCAGTGCGCATGGTCACTCCTTTATGTTAGTTAAGAATGTTCATGTGTGTGTTCCATTGATAGTAGAGGGTGTGTTCTGTGGGGCTCGTGAGTATGTACGATAGGGACAACGGGAATGTAAACAGGCTAAACAGAAGAGATTATTATGGTGAGTAAGGAACATACTTTTGCTGAACATATATCAGAACTTATAATTGGCTTCCCACTTATTATGACTTTAGTGTATTTGTTTTTCTACTAACGTCTGACAAATTCATATAAATATTTTTGGTAATAGAAATCCAACAGACAGACAATCTTTCTGTCTAAAATGTGTTTCATGTTTTGTTTTAATTACGCTGTAACGTTTTGTCCTATTTGTCAGTCTTCTTTAGACTTTTACTACAATTGAGTTTTTCTACGATATTCATTGTGTTCATTTTTGTTAATTATATTTCAGCTCTTCTAGAAACAAAATTATTTTAGCTAAACATTGTGAATTTCTGATGTTATTGGTCATCGTCTATGTGGCTTGCTAAATTTAAAAGAGAATACTCAAACGACCATTACAACTGCTTTATTTAGTCACATGGTCTGGATCATATGACGTTCCAGAACAAAACTATTGTTACTGACACAGGTGACTTGTTGACATTATTGTTGGTTGCTGTACACCTTGTTAACCAAATGGTGAAATAAAATGACATTGTTGTTACAACAAAGTAATAACTGTAAACTGTAATGTGAATATATGCAGACAGTATGTAGATGGATGTGTGTATATTACTGTGTGTAGGCGGACACAGATGCGTCTTGGCAGAGTGGGGGCTATGACGTGGAGCTGTTTGTTGAGACCCCTGACTATGACCTGATCTGCACCATATGCCAGGGGGTCCTCAGGTGCCCAGTAAGAGCTGCATGCCACCATATCTTCTGCAAGAAATGCATTTTACAATGGCTAAAGAGGTATTGGTTGTGCCTCACCACAAACAAACATGTTTTTCATAAAGTCCAGGGATCAATTTAAAACAAACACGTGTCTTCACTTGATAATATGTATGGATTTTGATAACGATGTGTTGTTCTTTCCCTCTTGAAGACAGGAGACGTGCCCCTGTTGCAGAAAGCCTGTTAATCAGAATTTAATATTTGTGATGTTCAAGCTGAGCAAATCAATTGGTCGCCTAAAGGTTAAGGTCAGCAGTTGTTCATGTATACAATTATAAAGCATTTATTACACCGTGTTATTTTCATTGTCTGTAAGTGAAAATAATACACTGTCTGTTGCTGTATGATAAACCTGTAATACAAATACGCAGTCAGGCTCACTCAATCAAACAGACAGAATTTACTTAATGTTTCATTTGACCTTGTTGAAAACATCCACTCCTACTTCCATTTTTCCCCTCTCAGTGTAAAAATGAGATCCGGGGTTGTCCGTCCACCTTCCCCCTCTCGGAGCAGTACTGCCACAGCATGGGCTGTCTGTTCGAGCTTGTCCCCTGCCCCTACCAGGGCTGCCGGGCACAGCTCCTCCGCAGGGACCTGGAGACCCACGCTCGGCACTGTGAGCACTGGCGCCAACCCTGCCACATGGGCTGTGGCACAGTGCTCTCACACCGCACCCAGGCCCAGCACAACTGCTACAAGGAGCTAAGGCATGAGTACGAGGCAAGGCAGAGGAACCACCGGGCCATCGCAACAGCCCTCCAGAGGAAGATGAGGAGGATGCAGAGCACCATGGCCCACATGAAGCGGCAGATTGGCCTCATCTGTGAGAGCCTTGAGGTCATGGATGACCTGGTGGAGGTGGAGGAGGAGGATGTGGGGGAAAGCAGTGGCAGCAGTGGGACACTGAGTAGCAGCAACAGTAGCTCCTGAAAAGCAAGGGCTGCAGCTCTGGCTGCATGCCACAGTTAACCTGATGTATTATTGATGCTAATTTGTCCATATTTGCTTGAATGTGTGTTGAATTGCACTGAATTTGTCTTATGAAGGATAAATTAAACTATTGAAACTATTGTGTTTTGTAAATAAAGTCCATAAATGAGCTGAATATTTTGTGTCTGAATATCATTTGAAATCATATATATAAACCATAGCACTGAATATAGAGGCATTAAAATTGTGTTTCTCTGCAGCAAATCATGGAAATCTGACTTCCAGAAAACGAATGCACTATACTACAAAAATTATTAGTGGTAATTGTATAACATACTAATCAATTTAATCAATAATTATATCTTTGAACAAAAAAATATATATATTTTGTTGAATATATAACCTTTGCTGTCAACACTTGACTGAAAACCACAGGCCGTTTAGAAAAAGTGCCACGAAAAACATCGCGAGGTTTGCTTCTTTATAAATGCGAGCGGAACCACGTCAGGGCCTTCTTCCTGTTATACAGATCACGTAAGTAACACGGACATCTCCTCTGTCCAGACAATCATAAAATATCTAGTGCATCCTATAGTGTTTTTTAATCATCTTGTTTGCGGTGACATTAGAAATTGCCCCCTAACTTAATTTTAATGAAATGTATTAGTAAGTGACTTCGATTTGATTAAACGTCGGCATTGCTGCATGTTAAACCGGCGTACGATGCTGGAAGCAAACATGGCGGCAAAGCTCGTGTGGAATTGTTGTTTATAACAAGGTAATTACCCCACATCAGTCTTCAAGTCTTATGTTTTCCACTTATCTCATAACAGCAAATGGCGGACGACGCCGGTGCTAGAGGTGGATTCCGTGGAGGTTTCGGCAGTGGAGGCCGTGGACGCGGCCGTGGACGCGGCAGAGGCCGTGGCAGGGGCCGTGGAGCCAGGGGTGGCAAATCCGAGGACAAGGAGGTGCGCTTAGAACGTTCACACAATCTGAGCTATGGAAAGCTTTAAACTGTCATGAAATTATTGTGATTCTAACTGAAATGGTCCTATACCTCATCAAGCTAGCTAAAAAGTAATGTATTTTAGTGGGTGCCAGTGACCAAGCTTGGCCGCCTGGTCAAGGACATGAAGATCAAGTCTCTGGAGGAGATCTACCTGTACTCTCTGCCCATAAAGGTAACTTAAAGGTGGATTTTGACTTAAAATGAATGTCAAATGGTTTTGTTGTGCTCATGTGTTGATTCTTGTTCATCAGGAGTCTGAGATCATTGACTTCTTCCTGGGGTCCTCTCTGAAGGATGAGGTGCTTAAGATTATGCCTGTTCAGAAGCAGACTAGGGCTGGTCAGCGCACCAGGTTTAAGGTAACCTCCCCCCTTAAAAAAAGTGTTGTTGCTACCCATTTTTTTCAACATGCCAAATCAACAATGGATTCTTTGCCAATCCACAGGCCTTCGTTGCCATCGGTGACTACAACGGCCATGTGGGTCTGGGAGTGAAGTGCTCCAAGGAAGTGGCCACGGCCATCCGTGGGGCCATCATCCTGGCCAAGCTCTCCATCGTCCCTGTGAGGAGAGGCTACTGGGGGAACAAGATCGGCAAGCCCCACACCGTGCCCTGCAAGGTGA
This sequence comes from Hypomesus transpacificus, assembly GCF_021917145.1. Classification (NCBI taxonomy): domain Eukaryota; kingdom Metazoa; phylum Chordata; class Actinopteri; order Osmeriformes; family Osmeridae; genus Hypomesus; species Hypomesus transpacificus. The sequence goes on from NC_061076.1 coordinate 9,077,760, forward strand.
CTGGCCGCTGCGGCTCTGTCCTGGTGCGTCTCATCCCAGCTCCCCGCGGTACTGGCATCGTGTCTGCCCCTGTGCCCAAGAAGCTGCTCATGATGGCTGGCATTGACGATTGCTACACCTCCGCCAGGGGCTGCACAGCCACACTCGGCAACTTCGGTAAGATCCTCCTGACTCTTGTAACTGTGATTTGAAATGGATGCTCGAGCCATCAAAAATTTGAATCCTTTTAGATAAGCTTGTTCAATATCTTTGGCTAATGTAAGCCATTTGTAGTGTGAGTTCCGCTCTGGCCTCTCCTAGCTCTGCTCAGCTTCACCTGCATAGTGGTGGAGTTGTCGTTATCCGGAGAGACATTAACGAGTATGATGATGCACGGCAGAAAGACTCGCCAGTAGTCTCTTCTGTTCCCCTTTTATGTATTCAACATTCGACCCTAGTGCCCCATAGGGTTACGTCTCTGCTCCTTTTATACTAACCTGTCTGTACACTTTACAGCCAAGGCCACCTTTGATGCCATCTCCAAGACCTACAGCTACCTGACCCCTGATCTCTGGAAGGAGACTGTCTTCACCAAGTCTCCTTACCAGGTCAGTACTAAGACTGGTCATTCCGTCATCAATTGCAGTGATGGTTTTGGAAAGTTTCATTCATTTGATATAAATGCTCATGTTCCTTGTTTTGTCTTGCAGGAGTTCACTGACCACCTGGCCAAGACTCACACCAGGGTTTCAGTGCAGAGGACCCAGGCTCCTGTCCCTGCAGCCTCCTAGTGTTTTGTACAGTGGATTCAATAAAAGGTTGTGAAATACCAGTAGCTCTCAGTTTTGATTATTCCTACATGAACCCCAACTCCATCAGTTATGTACAATTGGGGGGTTTGAGTACACTTGGGAGGTTTGAGTCCTATCATAAAAAAAAACATACATACTACCATTTCAAGTAATGTACATGAGTGGATGCATGTGTGGAAAGCAGTGCGGTTATAAATGAGGGCTACACGTTGAAATGAGCAAACCAAGTAATACTGCTGAATTAATGGAGGATCAGAGCCCATAAACATTTATTTTACATCTAATACATGGAATACGGTAAGAGTTTCTAGGCCTTCTGTGCCTCTGCCACCATCCTTTCTTTCTGCTTCATCAAACATTTTCTTGCGCTGGCATAAGCTCCCAGATCCCCATCTACAATGAAAAGAGGGATTACGGTTTTGCAACAGGACAGCTACAGATGTTGCTTGATATTCATCATTGGTAATTTATTCTAACCAGTCCACATCATCATGAGGACTGTCATTGGTTTCACGAATAACATTTTCATCAACTAGTCATGTGCATATCAGTGTGAGGACTGTTGGTGGTACGTACAGCGTGACTGGTAGGCCTTGGCCACCTGCTCAAACTGCTGGAGCTCCTTAACACAGTTCTGGTGGTAGCTGTTGCCCTCTCTCTGCTGGCAAGCCCTCAGACGCTCCTGAACAACCTTCACAATCTCCTGGTCCACTTTACTGATAAGAGGGCACAGTAACAACAAAGCACTTAGAGTTTATAAAGATCACAAATACACCATTTGAAACGACAAGTTACTTTTCGATACAGCGGAATTAGCTTTATATTTGTATTTAACAGGGCCTTTGCCCAACACAACTGTTAGGCAATTTAAATAACTTTTACACATCCATTGTGCATTCAATTCATAAACTTCCGCTCTGCACTAACCACAACCGTTTAAAATAAACAAATGTCTCTTCAGCCTAAATAACATTACAGGTATGTTGTTGCAGGACAAGTAAAGCATGCACACCCCTCCTGGAAGAAAGAAAAATTAAGTTAAAAAATACTTAAAAACCTACTGGTCTCTTCTCCATTGCATTTCTGCCTCATAGTAGCACAGGTAGTCTCCCTCCTGGCACTCGGTCAGTTCAGGGACACGACGGAAATTCTGGTGGTAGTAGTAGTACTTGTGATTGGACTGAATTGCTTCAGCAAAACCTAAACGGTGACCAAAGAGGTTTATGTTTAGACTATCTGATACTGGGTAGGCTAGATTAAGAGACAAGAGTATACATAGGTGTCTGAGTTGTGTTGATCTGAAATACATTCGGTGGAAGTAATTTGCAGTTTGCTGAAAATAAATGTAACGTGAACATGCAACAACAATAACAAACAAGCTATCTCCAATTAACTGCACAAGCTGATAGGCCCAGAACTCTAAAACTATTGCTAGTTGAGGTGAGCTAGCATAGCGCTAGTAACAGATATTGGTGGGGGACACGTAAACGGAGCCAAAATACTTTACCATACGACCGATTGATTATTCGTGTGACTTGTTTTCTATATGTTTTTTTTCTTCCGGAATTAATAACACACTGATTCAAGCAAGACAGTCTGATACATGGCTTAAATACTTAGCGTGTTAGCTGTAGTCTAGCTAGTCTAGGTAGCTCACCTTTGACAGTGGTCACTGGCAAGTCCACGGAATAGTAGTATAGCTTGGACAAGATCAGGGCTGGATTGGGAAGAGACGTCTGCTTTTCCGCAACTGGAGATTTCCGAGGAGGCTCCGGATAAGCATCTTTATCGTAATCTTGAGGCATTGCGCTCTATTTCAGCAGTATAGTAAATAGTCCCTTCTATTCGACCTCTTCTGCTTTTTTTGAGGTTGCGCATGCGCGTAGTAATCAACATGGAGAATAGAGGTCATGAACATTCATCCGAAAATTCAAAATATACACATTTACACAGTCACATTTAATACCATTTGATGAGAGTTTATTTAATACATATTTTATATACATAAGTTGATTCCCAATTACATATTTATAAATGTTTATCTTTTTTTGATAGCAGAGTTCGAAGGTAAAAGGTCAGTGTGGGAGAAGGTTGTGTAATTCTTACTGTGTCCAGTAGATGTACGTAAAGGATTAAGACAATTTAATTGTAAAATCTGTAGAATAATTTGTCCAGCAATTGCATGTTCATAAAACGATGCTAAAGAATGAGTATTTAAATGTACACCTTCATCAATAGGGCTACATTATTCAATCTAAATGGATGGGATCTACAAATCTAGGGATTGTAACTTTAAATGGCGGGAGAATATATCAAAGCAAGGGCTGCTCAGTTGCATAAAGTTCAGATCTGATTTTTTGTTTTCCTTATGTCATTATACAACTTAAATTTAAAGTCTGTAGATGTAAATTATGTGGTGTAGTGTTACACGCTCTATCCCTCTTTATTTCTCCCCCTCCACACAGATGGCCTCACCACCTGACCAGCCTAGTATTATGGTGCCCCCCTCTCTCCCTTCCCTCCCACTCCCCTTTCTCCCCCTCCCCAGTCTTGGCATAGAGGCTTGGGATAGAGGCTTGTTTGAAAGCGAACACGACTCCTTAACTGGGCCAGTCACCAAATTAGAGCCCCCTAAACTGAGTATCATCTTAAGCATAACCCTTACATCAGCACTTGTTCCTGTCTCTTTCTGTCCCTCGCCTGGACGGCACACACAGACATGGTCAGTTCTCTTCTGCATGTGCCTTTCTTCTTCCCCTCAGGGACACCACTCTCTCCATTAGGCTTAGTGAGAGGGTTCTAGTTGTGTTTGTGACTATAGGTCTTGATTTTCTAGTTGATTTGGTGTGTTTGGTGAGGATGTGAGGAGTGTGGGAGAGAGTTGTCTTGTCATGGCTGTTTTCGAGGAGACCACGTGCAGTGTAGTAGTGCAATGGCGTCTGCTTTTTTACTCGTAGTGTCAGTCTCTGAGTTCTCGTGTTTTCATTCAATTCTCAACCTTCTATTCTAGTTTCTAAGTTTGTTCTGGGATTTTTAAAATGTGTTTCCGTAAGTAGTTGTTTGCAATGGGGTCGTCAGGAAAATGTTTATTTTTTGTTTGGCAAAGGTACATGTATGACTAATACAAGTTCAAAAAAACCTTCAGACAAGTAGTTCCAATTGTACTTCAAAAGTAAACCTTTTCTTATTATTATTGTAACTTTTCATGAAGTTTATGGGACTTAAAATTATAAATAATGACAGCCTGTCATAATTACATTAATTTACATTAATAAGAATGTGATTAGCTTTCCATTCAAATTGTGTAATTTATGGAATTTAATACATTCAGTTTTACAACTTTGTCTTTCAAGTGGTCGTGCTCCCTATCTCTCATGTCTGCAAGTGAGATAGTGTTTGTGTGTGTACACACAGTAAAGAAAAACACACACAAACTGAAGACACACAACAAATTTTGCCACTTGTGCAGAGAAGCCGTTGGGCCAAAGAGGGGGGCACACAGACGTGGCCATTCATTCTCAGAATACAGCTCCCCTCCTCTGTCTCTTGACTCTTCCTGACATCTGTTCTTGGTACTTTGCCAGGCGAACATGAGTGTAGGGTACTCAGAGGACATAAACATATGAATAGTGGTTTTGTGAATGGGGTATCTCTAATGCTCACTGGCAGGAAAAGGATCTGGGTCCAGATTTCACTTTGCTATTAATATAAAAAATCAAGTTGGTGGCTGTTTAACTGACCTGATATTGAGCGCAGGTTTTCATGTACATTATTTATGATGGTAAAAATAGATGGTCTACCAGGACATATGTTCCCCATGCCAACATGGGACATACTGTATATAACAAGTGGTTGTGAGCATGTGTAAATATGTGTACAACTTCACCTTCCTACTCCAGTCTCATCGTAAATTCCACGCTCCGCGCCATGGGCACATGGGCTTCCTGCCCCACAAGCGCAGCAAGAAGCACAGAGGGAAGCCCCGCACATGGCCCAAGGATGACCCCAACCTGCCCGTCCACCTCACCGCCTTCCTTGGGTACAAGGCTGGCATGACCCACATCCTCAGGGAGATGCATCGCACTGGGCTAAGTATGTACACCCTGGGCAACAGTAGGGTTACTGGTGAGGTTAAACATTGAAGGGATTCATTCCTGCATTCATAGTTTTGGGGAATAACCAGAGTAGATCTATCTTGTCTGAATGCACTCCTTTTAAGGGCTTTCAAGTTGTTTTCGAGTCCCTCATCAAAGTTAGTGGGGGTATTTAAGAAACATGTGACTTTCAATACATGTCTGGGTTTCTACAGTCATCAATTAAGTGGGGCTACACTCCAGGTATTGTCTTGGGATTCTGTCATCATCCATTGTCTCTCTGTCTTCTGGGAGTTTTTTCTCTTCTGAGCCTGTCTCTGCTTCACCCCCTCACAGAACAGTCCAAGAGAGAGGTGGTAGAGGCGGTCACCATCATTGAGACTCCGCCCATCATTGTAGTGGGCATTGTGGGTTACATCCAAACCATCCGTGGTCCGCGCGCCTTCAAAACCATCTTCGCTGAGCACATGAGTGACGAGTGCAAGCGCAGATACTACAAAAACTGGTGTGTGTGTGTGGGTATATGTGTTTGTACTGTGTATGTGACTTAGTAGTGTATTTGTGTGTGTTAATAGCAGGGGTGAATCTAGGTTCCCACTTTTGGGGGGGCTAAGCCCCTAGATAAATCAACAAAACTAAGGGGGTATGGGGGCATGTTCCCCCAGAATAATCTTTTCAAAATATCCTTTTAAAAAGTGTCCTTTAGTGGGTTTTAGGTAGAGAAATTAACACAAAAATTATTTTGTGGGCTCCAGCCCCACAAAATAGGGCTAGATACGCCCATGGTTGGTAGTTGATACTACTGTTGTTAGCACAACTTTACCTTCCCCAACTCTTCCAGGTTCAAGAGCAAGAAAAAGGCTTTCACCAAGTACAGCAAGAAGTGGCAAGACGAGACAGGGAAGAAGCAGCTGGAGAAGGACTTTGCTGCGATGAAGAAATACTGCTCAGCCATCAGGGTCCTTGTGCACTCTCAGGTAAGCTCACTTAAAATCTATGGAGTCAGTCTAGAATGTTCTATATTTTGCCCCCTAAAACTTCCCATCTGAGTCCCAGGACTTTGTTTCAGAGTAACATCCCACTGTGGTCAGAAATTGAATCACAGTTTTCCTTCCCAAATGTTGGTTCTCGACCAAGGGTCCAAGAACAACTTTTCCTTACACCCATTCAAACAGTGATACAATCTACTGTGTAACTATCCATTTCCCTCATCCCTTATATTATCATCAGTGATGCATAGTGACAGACTTGTGTTGAATGATTCACACACCACCATATCCCTGGGGGTTCACACACCTGACAACTACCCTACCCCAACCTTAGCCTAGCCTCTTGGAAAGAGTAAGGGTGGGGAGGAATTATCCTTATGATTGGAAAGAAATCCTCCTCCTCCTACCATCCATTCTAAATCTTGCAGTCCCCTCCACTGCAAACAAATGCATGTGTCCACCTCACTTTCCACCCCTATGTGTCAGAGAGGAGTGCTCTAGTATGGAGTTTCAAATGGCAGTTTAAAAATAATCCTTTAGGGCAGACACTGGCAGCACGTGGAAAATAGCCACAGGGGAACGGACATGTTGGTAATAAACACCACTATGTGTGTGTGTTTGTGCAAGTACTCTTGTGGGTATTTACATGTGTAGGAGTGTGGGGTTTTTGAAGAAAAAGCATGTATGAAAGCATATCACAGCATGTTTATGGGGATCCATAAGAAAGAACCAGCACACTGTTCCACGTGTATGTGGAAATAGTGCAGTAATTGAGCCCTGAATTCTGAATCCTGCTCCTTCCCCCTCCCCCACCCATTCCCACACACACAAACACACACACACATACACACTCCAGGTGCGCCTGCTGCCCATCAAGCAGAAGAAGGCTCACGTCATGGAGGTGCAGCTGAACGGAGGCACCGTCTCAGACAAGGTGGACTGGGCGAGGGAGCGCCTGGAGCAGGCCGTCCCTGTCGCCTCCGTGTTCTACCAGGACGAGATGATCGACGTCATCGGGGTCACCAAAGGTCACGGCATGAAAGGTAGGAGGGGCCAACAGCTACCCTGCAGCTGTGATGGGGATTAGCAGCGATGGAGGAATGATATGTTTACGCTGCGGTGGTCATATGTGTATATCCTTTTTAAGAACGTTTGACGGTTGTTTCTTTGAATGCATGAAATTCGTTTTGTGGAAGTGTGTGCCATGTGCAAACATCACACACAAACACACACACACTACACTCATAACCTTGTCATAACCTTGGCCTTGGGTCCTCACCTGTGTTCTCTTGTAGGAGTGACCAGCCGCTGGCACGTCAAGAAGCTGCAAAGGAAGACCCATAAAGGCCTGCGCAAGGTGGCGTGTATTGGAGCCTGGCACCCTGCCCGTGTAGCCTACACCATTGCCCGCGCCGGCCAGAAGGGCTACAACCATCGCACTGAGCTCAACAAGAAGGCCAGTCTTACAACCTAGCACCATAGATGGATGACCGAGAAGATTTATTGTGTTTTTATACAATCTTATTTACGTAATCTACTTGACAGAACAAAGTCAATTAACAGATTTCTTAAGCTTTCCTAAAACTCATTACACATTATTAAGGGTTTTCACATAGTACCAGTGTCTCTGAGAGTGGGTGAAGTTTATCTAAAGGCTGCCCTGCGTCTACAGATCTATCGCATTGGAAAAGGGTTCCACGTCCAGGATGGGAAAGTGATCCACAACAACGCCTCCACCATCTTTGACACCAGCCAGAAGAGTATCAACCCCTTGGTACAAATCACCTGAACAGGACCTCTGTTCTGCAAAAAATGGGATTGGAGCAAATTGGGTTAATTAATTGGGGTTATTCTCTATTGAGGCTAATGTTTGTTTGTTTTTCTCTCATCGGTCTACCTACTCCTCTCCTCCCTACCTGTTCTCCGCAGGGAGGCTTCCCTCATTATGGAGAAGTGAAAAACGACTTCTTGATGATGAAGGGCTGTGTTGTGGGACCCCAGAAACGTGTCCTTACGCTGAGAAAGGTAGAAAACCACCATGTTCTATGTAGAGAGCTGGACATTTGTAAAAATGGGAAATTAAATGCACATACAATAGTTAGAATACCATACTTCTGTGACTTTAACCTATAATGGTAGGGTGATCATGTAATAAGACAAATACCAACCTGCTTGTTAACCATGCTAGGGTTCAACCAGGCTAACTTGTTTGTGTGTCTGTCTCATAGTCAATGCTGGTACACACATCTCGCAAGTCTAAGGAGACCATTGAGCTCAAGTTCATTGACACAACTTCCAAGTTTGGTCACGGTTGCTTCCAGACTGCCCAGGAGAAGAGGGCCTTCATGGTGAGTGTAGTGTGTGTGTTTCAGAGTCTGTTCATGTCTAAGGTAAGACACTGGTGAGAAGTGTGTATATGTGTGAGAGTCTGTGTGTTTATGTGCATCTGTACTGTTGTGAGCTGTCCAGTGGGGTCTGATATTCAATCCTCTATGTTGATAGAACATCCCTGTGCAAAATGTGTGTAGCTTTAACCCCTGACCTCTTTGTGATCTGCAGGGTCCCTTGAAGAAGGACCTGATGAAGATACCAGAACCAGTGTCGGAGGAGTCCTAGATAGGTTGATTTCTACCACTGAAAACACGTACAAAAACATTAAAACAGTCTTACAACAGCTAATGTGTATCTCTCTTTGCTTTGTGAGTGAAATAAGAAATAGTCCAATATCTTTTACATGAATGTATTTCTGTATGAAAAGAATACATTTGCTTTTCCAGGTTTAGGTCATTTGCTCTATCTCGCTACACAACACACTGAATAAAAACACTTTAAACGGATACATTCTTTATTGTCTTAAGAATTAAGAGCAATTAAACTGTACAAAGGAATCCATGCAGACTGAAAGTCAATACTGGCAAGGTGAAGGGTGGCTGGGTAGGGGAACGGGGGTGGTAGGGGATAAGAAAAGAGAAGGGAAGAAAAGAAAAGGAAGTTCAAGATCATAAATGCAGTGGGGCAGTAGTCCTCCTGGGGACACCATTTCTTCTTGCATTCAAACAACTTGTTTGAAAATGTTGGTCTTATCATCAGCATGAACGTGCCATTAGAACAGAGCAGTAAGCCTCTTGTACCAGACAGAGTCCTGCTACTCAAATCCACTACCAGAGAGGAATCCGAATTATGAACTAGAATACACAGTCAGAAGAGAAGCATCCCAGCTCCCAGTTCATTTAACTAGTGTCAGTTCCCTCCTCTGAAGCTGTAGGGGGTGCTATAGCAGAACATGGCAAGCGACGTCCATCATGCCTCTCGTTCTCAGAGTTGAGCCATGCTACTCTGGCCTGTGTCTGCATGCTTTGCTACACAGTACATACACACTTCCTCAACCCTGTAACAGAGTCCCAACCAACTGTCCTGGCAACGCCGAGCCACATCTGCTGGAGAATCCACTATCAGTGAACCCATGCTGGACCCACGTTAGGGGAGGATATTGCAGTTCCATTCCCGGCCATTGTGTGATGCTACTCTGAAACAAACTCCTGGGACTCGTCCGAAGAATGGTGCGAGGAGTGGGCAGGGGAGTGTTGGGATGGCGGGGGGTTGTCCAGGCCGGAGGTCATTAGGGGGAGGTAGAGGTCGTCCATGTTGGGCATCACAAACACTTTCTGGAGGCGGCAGTGAGACAACAGTTATGGTTGAGAGAGGGCAGGACAGAACGAGGCTGGCAAAGAAGTGAGACTTAGCTTGGCTACCTCATGAATTTTGAGTTGTGTTTCTGTAATTGGATGTATTGGCAGTGTAGGGGGATTGACCTGGAATTCACATGTGAGCTTTCTCTCAATCCATTCTGTGACGTGTGTGAAGGTGACCTCCCTCTCTCCCAGCATGGGGCGCACGCGCAGGTCCAACCTGGGAGGCACGCGAAAACTGTACCTGGAAGAGACACAAACACACACAAACGAGAAAAACATAGCACACGTTTCAGTTTGACCCATAGGACTGTATCCGCATTATTTGTACGTCGCTTTGGATGAAAATTTATGGTAAATGAATAAAATAAAGTTTCCAATGTACTGTGTTGTGCTCCAAGTACCATATTCTGTCTGTAGGGGGCGGTGGTATGTTGACAGCCAAGGTTCCAGAAAGCTCCAGAACTTCTACAGTCAGCATCAGCGGCATGTTTGATACTTCTGCAATCTTCTTTTTGATGTACTCATTTTCCGTGGCCTTCTGGAAATACTTGGACTTGGCGATCTTGTCCATGAACCTCAGGATCTTTCTACTGGTGCTACCTCCATGTCTGAGGGGCATCAGAGAGGAGACTACAGTGTTGCTCTTCTAGTGGCATGTTCCAGTGTTTTTTGTCCTTTATTATGACAGTACCTTTGTTAATAAAAGTTATTCAATTTGGAATGGTGTCCATTAAAGGTCTTAGTGAAGGTGTAGAAAGAATGGTCTTTATTGTTTTTTTGTAAGTTCATTCCATAAGCATTAAATTCATGTCAGGGGTTCTTATTTGATCTTATGTTACCCATCAGCCAATGGTGGTGTGCCTTTTTCTCCCGGGGTTCCTTGAGGCTCCGAGGGAGGTAGATCTTCCTCGTCGGATGACCCAGCACTGGAGGACTCCTCATCGCTATCAGCCAACACACACAGCCTGGGTTTGGAACTAGAACACACACACACCCACACACAAAGTGAGATCCAGAGAGACTCAGAGTACTGTGTGCCATCTGGAAGGAACAGGATGACTGTGTCTTACCCTACTTGGCGGGCCTCTGGGATTCTGTGGGCCTCTGCCCCGCTCTCCTTGCCCAGCTTACACAGGTTCATCTTAGTCTCCAGGGTCATCTGCAGGCAGCCTGCATACACCACCTCCAACTCCAGCCACAGGCCTGGCAGAGGAGAGAGAAAGAGAGAAACAGGCATGTGAATCTACTATTCAATACATGAGTGTGATATATCAACCTCAGGAAAAATAGTGTATTTTTCTTTAATTTAACATCAATTTATATAATAATAACTAAAGGACGTAGCTATTGGGTTGTCTTTCCATGAGCCAGGGACCACTTCACATGGTAATGGCATTACCATGTGTACTGTAATGGTATTCTGTCTGGTTGAGTTAATCGTAAAAGGATGAGTAAGTCCTGTGGAGAAAAACTAAAGTGTGCCCTAGCCACAACCTGTGGGACTTCTGTGTTTGGATAAGCAGCGTTTATCTCTGTATGTATGAAGTAGTAGATTGATTTTGAGAGCACACACACACACTTGTGCTTCCTCCCACATGCACTCTCAAAGGCACACATGAAAACATACTATAGATACATAAGAATGCATCCAGTCACACACACACCCTGCCTTACCTCGGTGGTCCAGCGATGGCTTGGAAGTGCTGAGTACCTGGGGCATGCAGATGCCCATGTCCAAGTCAGCCAAGGTCAACTCATTCATGAAGTATGGCAACTAAAGTGGGACAAACAGCATAGGGAGGACAATGCTCTGTTTATGATGTGTTCCAGAGTTTAAATTGAAGGTCATTGAAGTAACTCTTACAGTTGACATTTTGAGCTGGATATGCGTCAACTGTGTGGTTGGTACAACTGTTTTGCCTGTGTGTGAGACAGGGAAAGTGGTGGAGGCAAGAACAAGGGAAAATTGTACAGCAGGGAGGAATTGCAAAACATTCCCTACCTCTTTCCCTCCTTCCTCCCCTCCTCTTATCTCCTCTCTACCTCCCCATATTTTTCTCCCTCCTTTTCCCCTCTCTCTCTCCCTTCCTACATCCCCTCTCCCGCATTCTCTCATCTCTCTTCCCTACCTACTTTCTCTCCCTCCCCCCCTCCTCTCTTGGTTCCCTCCTTCCTCTCTTCCACCTCTATCGACATGTGGGTGGATCAGCATTATAACGTTGACCTTGTGTTCAACAGTATAATTGTCAATAAATGTATAAGCTTATATTGTCATCTATGAGTCAAAAAGCCCATTCAACCAATCGCTCACCAATCCATCCATCCAGTCATTCATCCATCCATCCACCAATCCTTCCTTCCTTCCATCCATTCATCCATCCATCCATCTACGTTTCCTTTTCCTTTCCACAAGACGCACCCTGATCTTGCTGAGTTTTTTCTGGATCTTGTGGGCCACCTGGTCAGCCCAGTACTTTTCCCTGAGGAAGTCCCAAAAGATGCGTCCCACCAGGGAGTTGACCCAGGCAGTCTGGCCCTCTGCAGAGCTGCCCCCAGCAGAAGCCTCCTCACTGGGGATCTGAGGAGGATCAGGAGGAGAGGGCAGACATGACAGACCCTGAACAATCTGTGAATGGTCTACCCAGATCCACAAAACTGTCTACAGTAGGCGGCATGGGGTTGTGCAAATGAAAACAACGTTTTCCTAAGATCGCCTAAGATGTGAGTAATTAGTGTACCTACTCTCCTATTAACATCACAGCATATTTAAAAGAACTTAAAGAAACAAATATATACATAATTCAAGGCATGAAACACATCTGATTCCATCAGCAGCTATACACCATGTAGCTGTCCTTGAGAACATAAGGTGAGAACACAGGCGGTCCAACCCAGTAGACATCAAAGACCAGATTAACAGTTAGGTAGTTGGTACACTTCCTACCCTGACTGTTGCACTATAAATACCCTCGCCAGGTGATATTTGATATTTTCCACACCTTAAGATTTTGGCATTTGGTCCACTCAGCATGCTATGGATTGTTTGGCTGAGCATGGCAGGGTGTAGCCTGTAGCTGTGTTGATTTAGTGAATTTACTCAATATCGGTTTAGATGAGAAATGGTATGACAAGCACAGGCTAACTTGTGAAAAACACTAAGTTGCTGATTCACTGATTCACTGAAAAGTGCTGTGCCGGTGAAATCTGTAGAAATGTTGAGGTAATGCGTTGTAGGATATTTCTTGTTCCATCAGCTATCCACAGTCAAATCCTATAGAATTACTGAGGCTACATGACTCGGCAAAAACTGAGAAGTAAAATGATATCTAGATATGAGTGTCTAACAATAATTTAGCATTTAATTTAGCATTTAACAATAATAATCCCAGGCTCTTGAGGTTTACATAAAATCAAGTCACAGATTCGTTTTTTCTGTGAACTTACTCTCTTGAGGACTGTGGGGCTACCGTGGTCGCTGTGGCAGGGGCTGCGGGTTGGACTGCTGCTCTCTGAGCCAACGAGACTTGTCATGTAGGAGCTGTAGTCCAACAGGACCCTCTCTTTAATGCCCCCTGCCAGATCCCGTAGGCCCGTTGGAAGGACCAGGTCCTCAGTACTCCCAGAGACAGAGCCTTTACTGCTCATAGCTTCTGGAGAGGGGAAAAAAAAGAGGAATTGAGAAAAATGAGAAGGGGATAGAGGAAAGGAGTGTGGCACATATTTTATGGCAACACTGGACGTGTGTACGATTTTTTTCTTACCAGACTTGGAGCCCTCTCTACTCTGGCAACTTTTGAATTCAGGCCTGGAGGCAGATAGGAAGTGCTGGAACCACTCCTCTTTCTCTCTTCCTGTACGGCCAAACAGGTAAAGGATGACGGGCAAGTCAGAGAGTGTGTCAGGGAACATCTGTTTGTCCGTCCTCTCCTCCTCTTCCTGTCCCTCTATCAGGCTCTCTTCCTCCACCTCTCCATCTGCCAGTATGATGCAGATGGGATATTTCTTGTTCCAAACTCTTTTTCGCGCAAGGACAGGGGGCAGTAGAGAGACCTGATAAAAAAAGATGATGAAAAGAAAGAAATCTATTGACAGATTTGTTTTTTCATTTAAACAATTTGTCTTCATTGTTTCTACTTCCCTTTCTACAGGTACCTCTCATCCTGGCTTCAAAGGATGACAGGGAAAGCTGCATTTTCAGTGTTATACGTGCTTTTAGCACATCTATTTTTAACAAAGTCATGACACAATGTGAATAGTGAAGGTCCAGGGTTCGGGTGACTTTGTCTTTCCCTCATGCTCTCTCTTTTGTCTTTCTCTTTTTCCATCAAGGGTGCATGTTCACCTGACCCTTGGCAGAAATCTTTGTGTGTGTGGATGGGAGGGCAGGAAAACCTATGAGTGTGTAGGTGTGTGCACACACAGTTTCTGAATGTGCGTGATTTTCTGTGTGTGTCTGCATCAGTGTTTGCCTGCGTTGACCTTGCAGTCTGCCAGCTGGTAGGTGCGTGAGCGTACAAACACGGCCTCGTGGGAGTGCTCTTCAAAGGTTGCCTGCCGGGGTATGTTGGTGCGGGGGTACGCTAGGTGCAGCCGGCTGCCGTCCAGGGTGGCATACACCGAGTGGGTGAGTGATGGGTGGTAGGTCTCGGGGTCATAAGCATTCATCTCGTTCATCCAGCCCTTTGTAAACACACACAGTACATCATCAGGCTAGAGTTATGGTTTCAGCGTTTAAAGCAAGCCAAACACGGATGTTTGTTGTCCACAACATTAGAAAACACAGGAACACGTCCCAGAAACCCAAACTGTGTTGAAGCATCCCAGAATAATTTCAACGCTACTGAAGCGTGATAGGAAATCTTCCGTGCTCTCCGCGAGACAGAGCAGAATACATCTGCCTCATGTGACCTCAGGACACTGGCTCCAGCGCTGCAGGATGTCAGATAGAGTAGGTATGTGTTTGTTTGTATGTTGCTCCACTGATGAGCTCACCTTGAGTGAACTAACTCGCACTGTTGGCTGAGGGAGTCTTGGAGAGCTTTTGGGATCTGCTTAGCTAAGACTTTACTTGGACAGTGCCCTGGAGATTATCTGTAGATTCAATGAAGGAATTATTATTAGGAAACTGCATCTATGCTGATATGCCATCGCTAGTTATGGTCAAACTGAGGGGTACTCATTAGTCATTCAACATTTGATAGTTTATTGAGCATCCATTCAGCATCTCTCAACCATCTCAATAAATGTAACTCCTTTTCAGAATGAGTCAAGTACATTTTCTTTGTAAATGTATTTTGTTTAGTGAGCGGTTTGAAGTGATGTGATTCATTTGAAGTATATTCAAATGAATCATTTAACAATATCATCCACATCACTTATCTGATTAGCGTGTCAATAAAGTTCAACTTAATCGTTCATGCTGCTTTATGCCAGCTCCCCTTTTCTCTCACGTTCACTGGTTCTTTTTTCAGTGCATCACATGGAGCCAAATCAGCATTACTGTAGGTAAATAAGCCTGAAGCTATCTACATCAGATCTTTCCCCCTCTCTGTGATGTATTTCGGGAGATAGAACTCTGGGTTAGGGCTTAAGTGGCCATGCTGTCGCATTCATCTGCCTCACTGGAATCATCTGTTCACCTACAGTACTAGGCCAGGGAGCAACACAAATATTATAGATTTGAACCCAACTGATTGAGCTCCTGGGATATGTGAGTCAAATCCAGAAACTGACCAAAGTGAATATCAGATATCATTGTGAGGAACCTTGTATTTCTTTTTCTTCTACAAGTTAGAGCTTGTATCTCAGCGAGTGAGAGATACAGAGAGAGGACAGAAATAAAAAGTTAGACACAGGATGAAGGAATCACTGAGAAGGATGGAAAAAAAGCAAAGGATAGAGAAAGAGAGTCTCTTTAAGTCCCTCAGTCTTAACAAATCAGCACCTGGCCTGATTCATTCTTGGCTAGACTGAAACAAAGGTTTCCTTCCAGCACACTGTAGCTGTTATGTAGCTCAGGACAAGACTTGTCCTTGACATTGCCTCTTACTCGCATTCATACACCAAGATAGATCAACATCCATGAATATTATGCTTTGCTTGTATTTTTTGAATGAATGAATAGTACAGTACCAATCAAAACTCAAAAAGTCCAAATGTGTCCAAACTTTTGACTGGCACTGTTCGTGTGTGTGTTGAGTGTGCGTCCTGATTGCAAACCTATGTAATCTATCCTAGAATTTGTGCCTGAGCTAATGTGTTTGTATCTGTGTGCCCACTACCGTACTCACCTCCAGGACCTCAGTGTCCCTCTTTGCCCCAGATAGGGGGGTGGAGGGCTGGTTGTGATGTTCACGAGCCCCTGCCTCTGCCTGGCTCCTGGGCGACCACGCTGACTGTCGAGGGGTCAGCACCAGCACTACCAGGAGCCCCAGCATAAAGCCACAGGCCAGCCCAAGAGACAGTCCTGTGATGTAGGACGGCAAGGGGAGCACAAAGAAGCCGTAAGCCAGCAGACCCACCAGGAAGAGCCAGCCACGGGGCACAGAAGCCCCAGGAACCCTGACCGGATGGGAACTCCCATGGACGTCGGCCTCCTCGGATCCCCCCTGAACCTCCACCACCTCAATCACATCCCCATAGGTGCAGATCTCAAAGTGGCTGTCCCTGCTCGGTGTGCGTGTGTGTCCTCGGTGGGGGGTTTCTGGGGAAAGAGCCGCTGTTTTGGGTGTCCTCAGGGGCGTTTCACACACGCTCCTCACTTCCTTCTCTGTTTTCTTCCGGCACCTGGGACCTTGAGTGTGTAGACTACCGTCCTCACTGTTCAAGGGACTCCCACTTCCACTCCCACCTCCTGCACAGGCCAAGGGGCTAGGTGAGTCCCCTGCCCCAGTACACCTTCTCTGTTTGGGACTCCCTGAGCTCTCCTCCCCCATGATTTTATTCAGCATACTGAGGGGGTCCTGCATGGCCTCTGAGAATTTCCTACGTGTGTCCTCAAACTCAGCAATCAAGGAGCTCCCCCGGGGCTCCGTCGGTGAGAGGTCAACCCAGGCATCCTCCTTACTCGCTGTCCCTGCTCCAGAAGTGGCCTCTGGAAGCTTGGGCTGAGTTAGCTGTTTCCAGGGGTGCATATGGAGCTTGGAGTCTGACTTGGAGAGGTTGACCTCTGGCTCGCCATAGCGGGAGATCTCGGTCGAGAGGGACTTGACCAAGCTGAGGAGAGGTTTGGGTCTGATGGAGCCGGTCTCTTTGGACTTCAGTTCAGTTGACGAGGATTTCACCAAGCTAGTGCTAGAGAAGAGCCTGGCTGAGCATGTTGACAGGTCCACCAGAGAGCCTGGGGAAGAGGGGGAAAGGGGAACATGGAAGGTCTTGGAGTGGCGCCGCTGTTCCAGGTCCAGACCCAACTCAAATCCCAGGCTTGGGTCTGGCCTAGACCCAGCTTTGTCTTTGGAGAAGGCCACCATTGGGCCCTCGTCCTGTCGGTTAAGGCTAAAAATGAGTTCGCTCTCCTCCATCTTGTCACATTAAGTGCCTCCCTGTTCAGGCTAAGGACACATATCCACCAACAGACGGCCACAGGTCATAGTCATTCGACAAGGTTTACAGCCTGAAACCCTAAGGAAAAAGGCAGAGAAACACACAAATGTTCATATACATTCTCTTTCACCAATAAACAGACAATAGTAATATCACCCTTATTGATGCTGATGATAGTGTAGCTGCTGATTTTCATTCCAACTGGTATTTTCACAGAATAGACCAATAACAGTGAGAAGCCTTCAGGATACAGACACTGCTGGGGCAGCTCTCCAGCTCTGCCCTGCAGGACTGTCCATCGTACCCTGCTGACAAACACACTCCGCCCCCACAGCATCCAGTCATCGCCAGCCTGTCAACACAGTGGCTATTTACAGCCAGTTTACAGCCTCAGTCTGCTCTCCTCGGCTCTCCTTCTCCTATTTCTATTTTCCTTTCACCTTACACCACAGAACTTCCTCTCATTTCCCCTATTGTTTTCCCTTTATTTCCACTACATCCCCCTTACCTGATTTATTTTTCTCCTCACATCTTTCACTATCTCTTCTACTCCCCCACGGCCACGTCTTTCCATCTTCTCTCACCAAAAGCATCCTCTCCCCAGCATTCTCGATCTGTGCTGTGGAGACCAGTGCTAGGTCTGGGTGATAACATGAATTGACCCGAGGTGGTAGACCGGAGCTGGGTGGGCCTTTCTCACCGCTGAAATAATCGGAGAAGTAGGCCAGTGCTCAAGGTTTTAATCCTGTAGTCAATCCCAATCAGACACCCCTAATCTCAAATTAGCAGACAAGATTACAGGGTTAAAGAGGATCTGATGATAGAGCTTCAGGTAACTGTATAAAAGAAAGCTCTGGAACCTTCTGTGGCTTTAATAAATGCCTAGGAGATGTGCTGTAAAATACTTGGAAAAAGTACATTGTATTTTTGCTATGAGAAAATGAATCAGAATCCTGCTGGTCGTACATCTTTCATGTTGAGTGACAAAGTGTAAACAGCAAGGATAGAAAGTTCAGGTGATCTTGTGTCTTTCTATTGTTCTGTTACTTTTTTTCTCTATTCATCTGCGAGACAATGTTCTGGACATTCTGCTGAACGAGACATTGAGCGTTTATCTTCTTAGTGGAAAAATTAAAAGCTCTTTCTTTGTGGAGATTCTAAGAAAATGTTTGATAGGATTTTAAGACAATACATACACCAGTAAACTGTTTTTCAATGGTGGTGGTGAACATTAGCAGAGGTTTGATGGTGCAGAACACTGTGTCTCTTCTGTAAGGAGACTGGACATCCAGCAGATAATATGAAATGAGAATCTCGAAATGAGAACTCAGTTGCATATAGGCACATACCCAAATACACACATGGCTTTAATGCTTGTACACACACATGAATGCAAACACAACACACACTCCCTTATATTTCCATAAACAACATGAATGTTTTTATACAGTATCGTTAACTTGACTTGGCACTCGCACAAAACAGAAGAACAAATGGACAGAAAGAGGGCAAGTATCTCAAACGTCACATTTCTCTTGCTGTCTATTAGTCCCTCTCACAAACACACACCAAATACGTTGCATACCCAAATCACAGGTAGAACAAAATCATGGTATTGGCTGTGTTTCTGCCGAACAGTTAAAGGCCCCATGATGAAGCCTCCTTCCTCCTAAAACCCTTCCATTAGACATAAGCACTGTGCAAATGACTTGTCCTTTGGGGAAGTGAGCCTTGCTGCGTCCATCCAGAGTCTAGCAAATCATTGCCAATTCTATAGCAAGCAACAGAAACATGGTGGACATCATCATGACTAGACACTACCTGACAAAATGTGGATTCCCTTTCATCTCCATATTTTCAAAAGGCTTTATGACAGTGCATGTAGAGGCTTAAAACTGGGGCCACCCAATTTTCATTGGGTTACACACATTCACACACAGACATATAGACACACACAAATTGTTTGCAAAATGCACACATTCACACACATGTAAACACACTGTCACAAGTAGTGACAGTTGATTGAATGACCTGTGGTGAGACAGTTCAGCCTCCCTCAACTGACAAATTATTATCAGACAAAGCTGTGCTGGGCTCACATAATCCACTAAAAGCGACAAATCATTTCTATTTATATATTCTTATACAGGTCATGTCTGGAGCTATGCTACTCTTTATCATTGGGACATTGAAAGTCCTGATACACACACACACACACTCAGACACACATAGTACAGTCAATCAGGGGCATAACGAGGGGGTCTAGGCCCCCTCATTTAGTTTTTTTATGCCCCCTCATTTTAAGATGGGACACCCCCAAAATAAAATTCTGACTATGCCCTGGTAGAGCCCACTACCAGTCTGCCAGCTAACATATTAGCAAGCCAGAAGTGAGAGCTCAGCCTCACCCCCTGCCTCCTGCTTCAGCCTAATCTATTAGCCATGTCCCTACATTAGCCTGATCAATTTCTACTTCACAGTTCAACTGAGATCAGTCCTCTGTGCTGACCTGGCTGGAGAAACGTCTCAGTCAGCAGAGGCTTGGCTGGGTTTCAGGCCTGCTCCACTGTTTTTACAGAAGAGAGACAGGTAGCTGGGGAGTGTGACAGTTACTGATGCTCTAGATGGCTGCAACTCCAACTCCTGACTCCAACTGAATTTGGGATATGATTGTCATTTTTGTATGTTTGTTTTGTATGTTTGTGTGGATTGTGATGAACGGTGTGTGAAGGTATGTTTGAATCCTCACTTCTAAGATGGCCTTGTCAAGCATGTTGGGTATATGAAAACAGATCTATCATGTTGCAACAGGAAGTACGTAAGAGGACAGTCATGTTGACAAACTCTTCAAGGTGCAGGGGACGCTTGCTTTGTTTAAAACAATGGTATTAAGGCCAATTAGGGTAATTAGATTGAATCTTCTAACCAACCAATGTATCAATTTCCAAACAACCTGCAAACCTAACAACCTTTTCCAATTCTGAGAAACAAATAAAGATGAAAACCAAATTCTAATCTTGATTCTGTTTTTATTTTGACCAAAATAATGCAAGTCTCAGGATGTAAACCACATTAATGCTCTTAGTGACAGCAGTCCTAAATTGGGTAGCCAGGGAGAAGCAACACAAGAGGTTCAGCAGTGGATTCCAGGTGAAGATGAAAAGAGGAGGACTGACTTTAATGGTCTTAGTGAGACCAGAGAAGTCTAAAGCAGGTCATAAGTGGTCAATCTCGACACCCCTGAAAGAGCAACACATCCTGCCAATGCCTTTAGCCTACCTGATTTCTGACTCAAGTTGTTTTCATGTGAGTTTCCTGTAGCATGTCCTTGTAGGATTATTAGAATATTTTCTGACATATTCTGATGGTGGTGACAGATGCAGAAATGCAGTGTTGGGTTAAATTCAGATGATCCACTGTGTATCACCCCACATGGATGCTAATTTCTTGCACTTTGCTGTCTCGAAGTATCCTGCTTGACCTGTATGACACCCACACACACTCGGATCCCTGTGCTTCCTGTTCTCTCTCCACTGTCCAAGTATGACCCACACTTTGGCTAAGTGTAAGACACAGTCAGTGCCGGTCCTAGCACATTTGGTGCCCTAGGGTCTAAGGTCTAGCCCCCCTCCCCCCCTCCTTCAGGGATGGCACCCTCTGCTGGTAGTGCGTCTCAAAGAGGGTGGGAGGGTTAATTTAAAAGGATGCACTTGGGAAATTGCCGCCCCCCTCTTCATGCCGCCCTAGGCGCCTGCCTATGTCACCTATAGGAAGGACCGGCACTGCACACAGTATTTCTATAGCCGCTGAGATCAGAGGGTTGTGGATTAACCGGGCGATGTCTAATTGATGGACCTTCTCTATATCAGACGAATAATCTGATGGGATAATCACCAGTTATCATGGATCTATGAGCAAGCCAGAGAACGTTTGAGTTTAAAGTTCAATGTAAAGTGGTCTTGCCACTTAATGTGTTTTGATTAAAATGTGTATTGTTTGGATTGAAATCATTGTTTTTCCAGATTCTCTAGGCATGATTGTTTATATTTCCAGTTCTGGTTTGAATTTAGAAATTAAAATGTATATTCACAATATAGTAGTTGTGTTCTTATATTTAGATAATCTAGTGTGACAATTTACCCGCCGATGCCGCAAATTGTCACAAGTGTACATTCTCTTTTCAACAGTCTACAACTCCCTAATGAGATAAGATATGAAAATGGTATGAATACAACATATGTGACCAGGACTTCCTTCTTTCATTTGGTATGATATTTATATAATTGTGATGTATGGTGCTCAGTAAATGTTAGACAGTGTGAAAAGTGTGATAACATACCCCGCTCTCCCCTACAGCCATGCTCTCCAATGTTTTGGCTATTTATCGTGCACCACAGCCATTTAGTTACTATTTGATGTTTCCAAACCTGTGCTAAGAGAGACAATAGGCCTGCATGGCCCCTACAATTTCAAAAGGATTGATAACCTCCCTTCATTTCCATGCTGAAATCCTGTGAAAGAGTTCCTCTTAGTTATTTCAAGAATGCCAGGCTACATTAGTAAACTCACCTTGAATTGTATGAGTTGGTCTAAGGAAGAACAACATGTAATTCTTCAAATTGATTGACAAGTCTGTCAAAAGAAGTCCAATCGCAGTCGTCGAGGTCGGAAGTCTGTTGCGGCGACAGTAATGCACTGCGGAAAGTGCTGTACTCTGAATGAATGTTGCACAGCTATGCACCACATAGCCTACCAAGAGCTGGGGTACAGAAATCGTAATTTAACTTTTCTTGCGTTGAATCAATGAGCGGTTCATCGTGTTTTACCTTAACGACATGCAGGCTACATCATAATTAGTACCATCTAGTCTCCCATTCATAGACTTTCGGGGATACAAATGAATCCTCTTCATCACACCACTCTGCGTAGACACCGAAGACACGTGAAGCCGTACTAGCCTGCTCTGCTTCTCCTTCCCCTTCAAGAAGTGCCAAACGACTGCTGAATAATCTGATTATTAGAGTCCTGGCTGCAGAGCAAAACTGTAATCCAGATTAACCGAGTTGACAGTACCACGTCTGTTGTGGATGCGCCAATTCAAAACACAGGGATGGTAGTTAAATCTTTTGCATATTTGCCCTTGCCTTAAAACTGCTGCTTCTTGTCAAACTATCACTTTTTATCAGACACGTCAGGTTGTACACTACTCTAAGCAGCACTATTGCCACTGCAGTGAAGTCTCATACGCATAGTTATGCAATAGACTCACGATAGAATTACATAAAAACATTTAATTAAGCTGCAATGCAGTTTATGATTCATGCCTATAGTATTCATATGACAATAATATACATGTCAAAGATATTGTAGTTATACGTTCCAGGAGAGGTATAAATACCGCAAAGTGATAATAAGGATAATAATAACATGTAGGCCTATGGATCTGTCAATCCCTCCCTATGAATAGTTGAACCCATGTTCAAATGCCTCTTGATGGAGCTTGACACTTATCAGGAGTCTGACTGGAAATGGCCAACCTTCCTGTTCATCACAGAGGTGGTCCAAGAGGGCAGTCCAAACAACGGCACAAACACATTAAACTGATCTTCAGATGATGGGTTCCATTAGCTTGAATCAAACAGGATATGCAGTTGCCACTTTGTTCTGGTTCAGGTTTGTATGTTGAATGAGGTTGCATGTAAATGAGTATTTTATAATAACTGTCATGCGTTTACCTTTCTGTGGACTTCCAATTCAGTACCAATACATCCATTCCCCAGACATATGTTTCCGACAGCCAGGCAACCATTGATAAGGGGAGGGGGGTGGGTTACGGCTGTTATTTTGTCCGTACCAGAAATATGCTTTTGGTCACCATTGTTTGCATGTTATTCTTGGCAGGAAAATATAGTGGTTTCCCTTTTGTTTGTTATCAAAAGACTGAGCACGGAACCTCATGTTTTCGGGATATGTTCCCTGCTGGGAAACAATGAAAGGCAACAAATAATTTTGCCTTCAAAAAGATACCGTGTCTGAAAAGCCCTGTGTCAGTTTACACATCCAAAACATGTCCAAAATATCCATCCCTTAGTTTCTTATTATGAAAGTGCTCAGGGGCAGCAATTATATTTGTAGCTATTTATCATTGCAGACACATTTCTAAGGCTGCACAGTTGTAAGGCACAATTGTAAGGCTCTCTTAGTCAGTGGTGTATGGTCAATATTGCATCATTACAGTTAGGCCTGTGGCCATAATTAACCTAAATTTGAATAAACAACAGTTTTAGAAATGTGCTTTATCATTATGATGGCTCCTTAATATATACATGGTAAGATTGTGGGTAGGATATTTCAAGAAATTCCAGAATCCATTTAACCTTGAACATTTATTAAAACCTGCATAGCTCTTTAACAATTACCATTTTAAGATTATGTTAGGAATATATGAAGAGATGAATCCTGTAAATAAATAAAATTCTGTTCTTGAGAATATCTGTCTTTGGAATTATTCAAAGTCAAAGACATTTATTGTCATGTGCACAGTATAGGCTACACCCCCCCCCCCTCCCCCCCGTAATTCGCACCCTGAATAGAACCCTGTTTCATTCTACACTTCACTCTTAGTATTTTGTGTAAATCTTAAGTAAGTAAATGAGTGAAATCTTAAGTAAAAGAGCAGCAACAAATGTATGTTGTTTGTTTTTTAATACATTTTTAATCTAATCTCTTCATAATAAGTATGCATACTTATTCAAAATAAACAAAAATATATCTAGCTTGGTCTAGTTATATAAGTCTATGAGAGAAATGTTACCCTTTCTAGTTTCTGGTACTATGGAAATATTACCACCTTGTGGTATAATGTAGGAACAAACTTGGACAGTTGTTATGTGATCTTGGCTGAGCTTTCTGCGAAAAAGTAGTGCTACCTGAAGTTCAGTGGCTGCCTTCTGAAAGCTAGGTGGTCCCTTATAAATAGAATCTTTAGAACTCTCTGCCTGGTAGATTTCCAGTGAAGGGATGTCGTTTTGTTCTTTTTTCGGTGGAGAGGTCTTTAAAGACCACTTTAAACCAGGTCAGTGTTTAAAACCTACTTATGCTAGGCTAGTAGCTCTCGCTAGCGTTGCAATGTTGTAAAAGCTGTCTATTCCCGTAGTGCTGGAAGCGAAGTCATAACTAGCAGATTATTTAGGTCAAGACATCGACATGTCCAATATCGATCATATCTTAATATCTATACAACTATCAGAAAGTTTCGATAAGAGGGTGCGCTAAACTATGCATAATCTAGTAAAATGTTGCACTGTACTCTTGCATAATAATTTAGAGCTAGCTCCTGTACTGTACAACAGACGGTGGTAGCCTACTGAAACCTAGACTACATTTTATAATTAATTACGCAACTGTTACAAAATCCCACGTAAAAGGGAACTTGGACTTAGACAAAAACACCTGCACATATAATTATCAATACAATGAAATATACGTAATAATGGAAAGTAATACATTGCAGTTAAATATGTCAATACATGAGTAGTTTACCAATGACAATTCATCGGAATACCATGGATTAAAAAGAAGAGTTTGTGCACTATGCTGCTTCTACTCTCTGACCTCTCTTTGACCCCATCTCCTTCTACCCAGGTGTGTATGTGTGTGCCAAATGTGGCTACCAGCTCTTTTCCAGCAGGTCTAAGTACGAACACTCGTCCCCATGGCCAGCTTTCACAGAAACTGTTAATGATGACAGTGTGTCTAAGCATCAGGAGAGACCGGGGGCATACAAGGTAGGCTCATGCAGATGATACACTCGGACTGGCTTGTCAAGGGTCATCAGGGTATAGTTAGTTGCTTATACCATGGATTATTTATGATGCTTTTCTTAAATGAAATGCATTACACAGCAATGTGTGCGTAATGCGTTCTTCTTGCATTTTTTGTGGAACACGAACTGTTTCAGGTACATTGTGGGAAGTGTGGTAACGGACTAGGCCATGAGTTTGTGAACGATGGACCAGCCAAAGGACTCTCTCGCTTTTGAATATTCAGCAGCTCCCTGACGTTCATCCCTAAAGGTGCGTTATAATGGAATTATATTTGAAGATCAGTTTTCAACAGTGCTATATAAAAATACCTCTCTCTCTCTCTCCCCTCAGATAAGGTGGATGGACAGTAAGGGGAGCAGATGTGTTAGGTGCAGGTAGAAATTTCGAAGTGTTTCGAGAGTGTCTGGACAGCTACATGTGGGGACAGAGGATGAAGTGTCTTGGTCTAAAGCCCAGACTGGGACCACCAGGACACCGATGGACAGTGACCTCACTAGACAGCAAATACAGTGGAAGACTCAGTAATATCAAATATATACAATGACATATTTTTGCGCATTTACCACTTTGATACGCACAAAGTTCTGACTAGGTCTCAATATGCTTGATATGCAATCATGGTTTCATCTTGTAGCTTGACATATCAGTCAAAAGGGGATCATTACTGCTGTTTGTGTCACAAAATGTCAAAATAAATACAAGTGAACTTCTATTGAAAACCTGAAATGATAAAATAGCTTTAGCAACCACCGCAGCACCAATCATATGAATCATCATTATAAATTCAAATTTTCTTTTGGTCTTATAATAAAGAATATAAAAAAACTGCAGAAGAATTTACATTTGTTTGAATTTTTTTTTTTTTACAAACTTGTTTCTCTGAATCTTTCAATTATATCAAATGGCCATATAAAAAAAGTAATTATATCTCACTGACCCTTGGATCTGAACTTTTCCATGCGGCTTAACATTTTATTCATAAAACACACTGTACTGCCACCTTGTGGCACGCTGAGGACAGTGTTGCGAAACCACAACGTTATTTGTCATGCGATCCAACCATAACAGTTCCATTTTTGGACGGGCAGGCTTCTAACAGGGAAGGAAGAGCTGACACTTACAAGATTGAATCAGTTCTGATATAGCTCTTATTTTAATATATCTTCAACAATGGAGGAAATGTCCTAC
Organism: Hypomesus transpacificus; assembly: GCF_021917145.1. NCBI lineage: Eukaryota > Metazoa > Chordata > Actinopteri > Osmeriformes > Osmeridae > Hypomesus > Hypomesus transpacificus. The sequence continues at coordinate 9,103,882 of NC_061076.1, forward strand.
TGTTCTTTCTCTGGAGGAGAGATTTACAAAGACCACTTTCAGCCTGGTGAGTTGCATGAGAGAATGACTTGCATCTAAACAGCGCACTACATTACACAAAATTCTAGGTCCTGTATCTATACTGAGCAATGTAGCGACTGCTTTAATGCTTGCTTCACTTCTCAGGTATATATGTGTGTTCAGATTGTGGATACGAGCTGTTCTCAAGTGTGTCCAAGTTTGATCACTCCTCTCCCTGGCCAGCTTTCTCTGAAACCATCCATGAAGACAGTGTGGCCAGATATCCAGAGGCTTGGGGGCCTATAAAGGTGCTTTCTGACTTACCTTGGGCATGTGCAGCCCTAGGTGGCTGTCAACACTTGAACTACAGCTAGATGGAGTGTCACAGTAACTGGTGATGATATTTGGTAGCAAACGTTTGTAGAGGCATGTCACCTTGATGTTTTTTCTTTAGGTTTGCTGTGGGAAATGTGGGAACGTACTAGGTCATGAGTTCCTTCATGATGGACCAAAAGAGGGACTATCACGCTTTTGAATATTCAGCAGCTCACTGACGTTCGTCCCTAAGGGTATGAATGTACTCATCAGACAGAAGTCAAATGATGTAGATATGCCTTTGAGTACAACTGAGGAATAAAGTATTTTAATGGTTTTACCCCCCCTCTCTACCCCCCCCCCCCCCCACCACCTCTCTTTCTCTGTCTACGTCTCTCTCTCTCTCTCTCTCTCTCTCAGATAAGGTGGATGGACAGTAAGGGGAGCAGGTGGTAGAAATGTAGAAGTGTGTGGAGAGTGTCTACATGTGGGGACAAAGGATGAAGTGTCCTGGTCTAAAGCCCAGACTGGGACCACCAGAACACCGATGGACAGTGACCTCACTAAACAGCAAATACAGTGGAGGACATTTTATGCACATTAACCACTTTGATATGCACACAGTTCTGACAAGGCCTCACTATGCTTGATATGCAATCATGGTTTCATCTTCTAGCTTGACATCTCAGTCAGAAGGGGATCATTACTGCTGATTGTGTCACAAAAGGACAGTAAATACAGAGGACCAGATAAAACAACTTTATGAGTAACTTTCTACATGAGTGTGTGTTAATGTTCCATTACAGGACTCTTTGGTGGACACAGTTTAGTTTTAATCTCTTACATACTAGACACAATAACATTATTGTTTGATTGACTGTCCATATCACTTACAAATTCCTTACGATGCCATACATTTATTGGTTCTGAGCCGAAAGTTCAAAAATGTTGTTTATGAAAGACGGACCTCAACTTCAGTTTGGATGAAGGTACACTAGATCAGAAAAGACAGTGGCTGCTCTATAATGGAATTTAGAAAAAAAAATCTGAAATAGAAGTTATTCCTGTCCCAATTACAAAACACACAGGTTCAACTGTCTGCTTTGAATGACAGTTTTCTTTAAGACAAGCTTACAAGCTCAGAATGTAATTATTTGATGGGTGATTAAGGCATCTCTGGCCACAAAATATGTAATATGCATGCTTATTTGCTAGTAGGCCTACATCATAACCACACTATTTAGGGTGGAGAGCAAAACAATGTATCAGTGTGTCTTTAACACCACTTCTACTCACAGCCACAGTGAAATCCCAAACAGTGGGGTTCAAGGGCCCCACTGGTGCTTAAGTCTGTCTGAAGAGCAGGTGCGTCTCTGCTCCTTTCAAAGGGTGGGGGATCAGAGGTATGGAGTTCAAAGGTACATTGTCAAGTGTGGGATTATGGCAGGGAATGCAACTGCAAGTTTTCTCATAGTTCTGAACTGTGGTTTTAGTACATAGTTTTATTGAAAAGATCTGTGCTCTCTGGCCCTTTCAAATCCCTCACGTATTTCACAGCCACAGCCACACAATATATCACAGAGAATCATGCCAGGTATCTTGACAAAAAATGCAGACTTTTCATAATAAGTATGAGCCTAGGGGCAATCAGCATTTCTAAACACACGGGATTAAGTCTACAAATCCTGAGGTAAAAATAAAATGGGCAGTGACTTAAAGCGTATCTAATCTCTTAGGATAGTTAATTGATGAGACATGTTTTCCTTCCTCTGCTCGAAGCCTGGAGACCCCCGTTGTTGACCTTACCTCCTGCCTCATTAATTGGCAGAGTAATCCTTTCCTTATGTCTCCTCCTGTTACTGAAGGAGACTGCTCACATGCCTGTGTGCTGCCTTCACTCTGTACACCTGCATGTACCACACGCTGCAAACAGACACAGCTGGTATCAAGGAGATGAAAGGTAAGGTGAGGAGAACGCAAGGGGAACAAGGTAAAAGACAGATAAAGAAGGATGACTGAGATACAGAATCAAAGACAGAGAAACATGATCTAATCTGTCGGCGACACACAACCCTGGGTCAGTGTGTAATGGAATGGTACCTGTTTAAAATGGCCAGGGCCATGGCACTGCTAATCAGCTGCATGCTCAGAGGAAGTGAGCAGGAAGTATAGAAACCGTAACGCCTCTCCAATAACTGAGACAAACTTAATTGTCAACCTTTGTTTTCTTCCTTTGACCTCCAAGGGCCTATATGATAACACTGAGAGGAACCCCTATTTAATTAGAATACTACTGCTAGCTAGTTCAAACACTACTCCCTGAACACATGTCCATGCCTTTGACTCATTTCAAGACACATCTTGCTTTAACGAGACTGGTCACTTGCCTGTGGAGGCCTTTGCGTCAACATCTTCTTAAACTTGGAGGCACAAAACATTATCTGTGTATTCGGAAGCAAACACACACACACACACACACACACACAGACAGGTATACCCCTCAGCCTGTTTCCTCATCTAGGCAGAATGTACTTATTTGAAGAAATCCATCATCTAATGCTCCACAGAAGCACTTATTGTGTATTAAATCCCGATCACGCACCGTGTGTGCAATCATTTAAACAGGAAACAAAGCTTCCCTATCTTTGCTAAAAGAATAATAAACAAGGCTGATTTAATCAGGGAGTATCATGTATAATGCAATGTGCATGCTACTGCTCACCACCTGACACACGGTACTGTGTAGAAGGGGGCTACAGGAGAGTCTTTCTGTGGCAGGACTGCCAGCCATATGTTTCACTGGGCGCAATCATTTATAGTATGCTTCCCCCTGGCCAGACCAAACATCTGTCTCCGACTTAGTGATGAAGAACAGTGTAAACATGGTTGCATACATGCCACGAGAATAGGACTTGATCTCTGGATCAAAGGAACGTTCCGGAACTGTTGTAACTCCTGCTTGGGCATTGTTCTAGTTCTGTTCTTTGCACGTTTGTGTGGATGCTGGCTAGGTATGAGCTACTCTTGTGAAGTGTGCGATCCAAGTTCCTTAATGTATAGATCCCAGTTATGAGGGTGTCCTGAAGAACTGTATTTCTTCTCTATTTTGTTGACTTGAATTTGCATTCTTGCATCTGTACTGTTCTGAGGTTCAAAGACTTGAATGGTATATTGGTATATTTTATTAAACATGATTTGCAAACATAACATCTTATTTCTGCTCTCATCGGTGCATCTGTTGATGGGACTGTTAGATGTGGAAATCTGAGAGCCTCACTGAGATGTGGGTCAGATGGCTGAGCGTTTAGGGAGTCGGGATATTAATCAGAAGGTTGTTGGTTTGATTCCAGGCCGTGTCCAATGAAGTTGTGTCCTTGGGTAAGGCACTTCACCCTACTTGCCTCATGGAGAATGTCCCTGTACTTACTGTAAGTTCCTCTGGATAAGAGTGTCTGCTAAATGACAGAGACGTGCAACTGTGCACTATTTTTGATTGTTGTGGACCTCAAAATTGACCAGGAGATAAGCATCAAGAGGACTGAGAGAAGAAGAAAGGAGAAGAAGCCTTGTTTACCTTGTGCTACTTGTTCCGTTCATTCATTGTCCATAATGGTGCATTTGGGTTGCAGAAGAAAACACAACCAGGCCATATAAGATGAGATAAAAGAGAAGTTGTGGCCAAACTATGTTTTGGAGGTTTGTGTTTGTTTGTCCTTTGTAAATCTGTACTGTCCTCAAGAGATAGCCCTTTTAGTATATATTTTATTATGTATGATGGATCCTAAAGAGTTGAGATTAGAGGTCTTGGAAAAGTCAAGCTGGTATCAATGATCAAATGAAACCTTACAGAGAATAACATCCAGGGAAAGGAAGCATTGATCAAACGCACATTTTCCTCAAAATGGAAATGTGTGCAAGGTTTTAATTTTCTGTCAAATGATACATGAGGTCAGTTCATAGATATTAAAAAGTAAGACGCTGGAAAAAGTAATAATCATGTCATCACATGTCAAAATGTCAGAGGGCAGTTACATTAATACATCATACGCCATCCTGAAAACATCTCTGAAGCAGACATATAAACTGAACTATATTGGGAATAACAGAATAACTACCTCAGTCTTTCCTAGGATATGGTGCCACATGGACATCCAACCCCCTACCCCCCATTGGCTTCACCCCCTCTACAATTTGTGGCAGTTCATCCTCTCTCATCTTTGGTTAGGGCTTCTCGCCATCTTAGATTCATACAAGATCATTGTATTGGATTCGTGCTGGTGTGTCTACTTCTATGCGAGACAGGGACAGTGTGTGCATGAAGCACATTGACTTTATCCCCTCATGGCATTTTGTAATAATCTATCCGCTTGCATGTCTGTGTGGGGTTTCTGATTCCGCATGTGTGTCTCCCGTCTCTAGGGGGACCAAAGGCCCCCCCACAGCCCCCAAATGGGTGGTCTTAATGGCTGAAATTGCCCCTTGGGTAGCTCTGATTGCTAACTTCTGTGGAGGGTGGAGGGTTGTCTTGGCCTGATATTGCAGCCTTTCTTCTTCTCAACAACTAATCCAGGGAATGACCATTCATTTAGACCTTAACCTGCATATGAAAAGGATATGGAGTGTGTGTGATTGTGAGTGTGTTTACATGTGTGTTCAGACTGCATTTATCCAACGGAGGTAAGCACAGGAGAGAATGTGATGAAAAAGATGAGAGACACTGTAGGAGAAGGCTGGGGATAAATACTAGTTAGAAAATGTAGGCTTTCTGGGTAGACATGCCCTCCAGAAATGGGCCTCCTTTCAACTTTTCAGCACAGGCATCGTGTGTGTGTCTGATTTACAATATTCACATCTGGATTCCTCTCATCACCCAAGAAAGGGTAATTCCACACCTCTACAGCTTTCTGTCATTGAACACCTTGTGACACACACGCACACACACACACACTCATGCACACAAACCCTCCCTTCTACTGTTTCACTACATGAAACATTCTGCTTCCATTCGATCTCCAAAGTGATACATCCGTTTCTGGAGAATTGACATTCTGAGGCAGGTAGACCAAACTGAATATTGTGCTTTGATCCAATTGCACAAAACCCAGGCCTGTGGTGAAGAGTAGTTTGGTTTTGATGGAGCATAGGAGACAGTAACTGGTGTTCCTACTCCCCAACAACACAGAGTCTCTGATTCCCCAGAACCCCAAAAGTGGGTCCAGATGACAGCATTGATGGGGGGTGGTGGGGGGGAAGCAGGGGTAAGAGAGAAGGATTCAGGAGGGTTGGGGATTTAGCAATGGGTGGATGAGGTCAGAGCCTTAGAACATATTCCCACAGGACCCAAAAATAGAGAGAGAGAGAGAGAGGGGGGGGGGGGGGGGGGGGGGGGGGGGGGGGGGGGGGGGAGAAAGAGAGCTCTGATATTTCTGCTTGTGAGAAGACTGGGTGTGTGAGTGTATGTTATTTACCTCGTGAAAAGAAGACCCCCCTCTACTCATCAGGACAGTTTGAACCTTCACTTGCCACCGAAAATCTTCCATATTCACAGTGCACACGATCACCCACCCCACATACACATACACACGTGCGTACACATAAACACACATTCCCACACACCCCTATTCACCACTCCATTAAAATCAAGGACTGTTGTTGTCATGGAGGACATGCATATTGGAGTGATAAAGAGGAACAGGTTCGGTCCGTGGCTCTCTTGTGTCTCAATCGTTACACTGAAGCCCCTGACCCACGTCTGTGTCCGTGTCTGTCAGTCCTCTCATGGAAAAGTAAGTTATTTTTCACTCACTGTGCGGAAATACGTGGTGACAGCAACACATAAAAGACGTGCTTGTGGTTTGACGTTGACGTCACGGCTGTGGAGCTGAAGAGTGTGAGGCTGGAATGAGTCGCTCCCCAGGCAGAAAGACAACAGGCCGCAGTGTAGAACGCAGCATGATCAAAGCAGATGTGCACGCAAATATGGACAAACGTTGAAAAGAATCCCTCAGACAACACTCCCTCATACACCCTGCAGGCACGCACACAGAGAAGAAGACAAAATACACGTGCACACTCTGCACTTCATAACATTTCACCTTTAAAGGGCTGTCAACTCTGCAGCCACAAGTCTTGGTTAATCCCCTTACTGAGCTGGAAGGCATGTAACTGTATACTGAACTAATCAGAGCTTTCTCTCCCTCTCTCTTTCAGACCCCCCCCCCCCACCCCACCCACACACACACACCTATGTATACACACATACAGATTGATACATACATGCACACACAAGTTCATACTGTATCTGCACACACACAGAACAACACACGCGCTGAGATCCAGTGTTCAGATCCCCCTTCACCACAGAGCAATAGAAGATTAGAAGAGCAGGCATTTCCCAAACACTCTGTGGCTTGTGTGATGACATGATTGTCAGTTTCTGTAATTCCTGGTCTCACAGTAAGATTCCCCTGAGAGCCTCATTCAATAGATAGTATAAAGACTTTGGAGAAAGTAAATAAAAGTTTAGAAGAAAATGTCCTGTCCAGACATGCCCCGTTTGCTTTTTATTGCCAAGATGAAAAGTATATTACAGAGTTTCTCGGTCAGCCAGCTTTTGGGTGTCTGACAAACTGGGTGTACCTTTTGTTTACAGTTACACAGCTGTGTGTACTTATTGGCAGTGTAATAAAACATGAACTAGGACTTATATAACTGTTGTAGGAAATGAATATGAATGTGTACATCCAACTGTTCTCCATTGTAGAGTGACACTCTTCTCAGCCATAGGATGTAGGAACCATGAAAGTGTACCTGTAGATCAATTGTGTTAGTCCACCAGGCAGGGTCTGAGGTGGTGGATAATTCCATCTGTCTATCTGTAACAGCTACTGATCTCTTGGGTCTTGTCCCCTGAGGCTTTGGGAGCTGCTTCCTACATACAGTAAAGATGTGTGTCTTTATGGTTTCAGGTATGCAAGTTTGTGTGTGTGTCCTGTAGGAGTGGGAATAAGGAGATGTACTTTTTACCCATAGGAAGGGGACAGGGTCACATTCAAGTCATATGAGACAGATTGATGAGGTCCGTTCAAGGCACCCAAACTTCAAACGCTCCATATGACAGGATTATGGTTGTCATTGGAGATGCTTCTCCTTTCAATCTGTACACAATATCAATAGATAAACTACAAAAAACAAATATCTAATTTCCTCAATAAATAATGATGTAATTTGAAGCACTTTTAAACTGTAGTTGTAGAGTAATTGTAGCTGACTAATTGTTGGAAAGTAATTTGAAACTTCAATATTGGACCAATTATTACAAAATATCCTGGTCATATTATTCATACTCAATAAGACTCATCAGGTTCCAAAACAGACAGATATCTGTTAAGGCTAAATATCCCCTCCTGGATGGTGGTTTCATGACTCTGTCAGAGCCGGTTAGGATTCTGCAGGATATCTTGTGGCTATCACAGTATAGCCAAGAGCTTCTCTTTAGTACTGGAAATGACCAAATGAGAGCGGAACATTCTCCTTTTCATGAGGAAGGACTTGTAATTTGCTGTAATGGCTGACACATGGACACACCATCTTGAGGGCCTCAAGCTATGGAAATCAGTAACATACATACACAGGCGATGCAAACACAGACACATGGAGCGTACTATATGTACACACCATGTGTTCTCACACGCACACATGAACGGACACACACAGACACACACATACAGTACATTTAAACAATACACACATACACATCAAATGGACACACACAAACACACACAGACACACACATACACAAATATAAACAATACACACACATACACCCCTTAACCAGCACTCCGAACATGTGTTTTGGACATCACCAGTGACTGTTTGTTTCAACATTTTCAGCGTTTATATTTCTGGATCCAAAACTGTCAATATAGATCCAAATAGAGCAATTAGTACAGAGAAAAAGCAAATAAAGAGTTTGATGAAAGCAAGGCTGGATTCTGACCTTGTTATGACTCCATCCTAAAGTCTCCGTCATTTTCAAAGCTGTGAATTCCAAAGTGCAAGGCGGCCCTCTCTTTAAATTGATTTACAATGGCTGTTTGGGCCTGAAAACATATAATTATTCTATATTTGTCATGCCTATGCCAACTTATACAAAGTCCTTTGTTCACATAATTTGCATTTGACAGGACGTTCTTTTATTAAACTTCTTATGTAAACATGTGATGGTTTTGACAAAAAAACTAATTGAGATCACAGGAAACTTACTTTATAAGATAAAGAGGAATTAATACAAATACAGAGAATGACAGCCAAAGTGACCACTTCCCAGACAGAGATGATATCCCCATCCCTTCTTTTCCTGTCTATTCAAACAGGAGACAGCAGGTATTAGGTAAAATGATACCACCTCTAATCTCACTCATCTGAAACTGTATACAGGACGCAGTCTTAGAATGGGACTAAATCTCTGGCATCTCCTTGTAACCGGTCCGGGGGTTGAACACATGCACACTCACACACACACACAAATACTGAATTAGATACAGAAGACATGTCTGGGTTGTTTAAAGGGCTGCTACTTTTTTACTCATTCTCTTTGTTTAGGGATGTGTGTCATGAGATACCACATGCTCATAAAGCACTGAGGCTCAGGGGGCAGGTAAAGGAGGAGGGGGTTTGTCATTCATCATGAAGTTTAAAGGGATGAAAAAGATTAATACAGGTCTGGTTACTTTAGTATAATGCAAATTAACATGTAGGCCTACTGCACTATAATTATAAATGTATCAAGAAGAAAATTTACTTTTCAACAAACAATGGAGAGGAGAGCTCCATGATAACAAATAAATACAATGAAAAAATCAAATCAGAATGATAGTGCTTTCACCTGGCTAGAACTAATTCACACTTTTCCCTGTGCTGATGATATGACTTACTGAAATTATGTTAGCAGTCATTTTATGCCAAGGCCCAGCAAGCTTTGCAAACACAAAATGTATGTCGCTCCCAAAACTTTTGGCCACAGCTGTACATTCAAAATAAAAGAAACAATTAACTTTTTGATCTTCCATTTCTGTATTTGTCTCATGGGGAATGTTATTCTGTGCTCCAGAAGGAAAGGGTGGAGACTTCTAAAAAGGGCGTGCATGTCTTTGAAGGGGAGAGGGGAGGAAATGTTGAATAAGTGATCACCAGACCAGACTTGAGTCCAGAGCAAGGCAGTGAACAGCCTGCAAAACTCAAAGGCAGGTTAATTGACTTCATAAGATGAATGACAAATGTTTGACTACAATGAGTATAGATGCGTTTTTCTTCACATCTCTTATACGTGACGTTTGACAACGTTATGTAGACAGGCTAGTTTGACATGTTTAATGACAACCTATTTCAAATTACACAAATGTTAAATGTAGCCTACCTTTCTTCAACAGTCTTAGAAATAATTAATTGACTCAATGTTGGAAAAAGAAGCATGGTGTCAACGTTTTGTTTTTGGAGGATAGACGAAAAGAACAACTCATGGGATGTAGTGTATGTAAAACTAGGTTCAACTTTGGAAAGGCGCTGTCCAAAGTGTCAGTGTGTTTTACCATGATCGTAATTTTTACCTACTTTTTCTACTGTCTAACCGAATTTTGTGACTCGGCGCCAAGACCAGTTTATGACAGACCATTTCTAAACCGGCACTTTAATGTCATGGATGTTATTGATGACAACCTGCGACCATCAGAGCATCTCAGTCAACTCCCCGAAACACAGACTCGATGGAACAGTACAGCCATTTCAACTAGAACCGCTTTAACCGTTGCCGTCAAACAGGTGGAAGGAGTCGGACGGCAAATCTCAGACAGTATCCCCGTGTCCAACACATTTGGCAGTAAAAAGTTCCCTCAAGCCATCATTATCGGTGTGAAAAAAGGTGGAACGCGCGCTCTGCTGGAGTTCCTCCGTATTCACCCGGACTTGAGAGCTGTTGGCGCGGAACCTCACTTTTTTGACAGATTTTTCGATAAAGGACTCGAATGGTACAGGTAAGACAAAATATTGATCAAAATACCTATAAAATGTTTACGTTAAATGCAGGGTCGGGTGAATCCGGGTAATCTGGGACATTTTTTGCATGCATTTTTCTCATCGGAGCTTCCTGATTAACTAGTGCCCTGACGTTTTCTCTGACACCACACCAATCACGTTTTGTAATTTCAGTCATAACATCCATGGTAACCTTAGAGTCGACATTCTGTGGACTAGCATTGTCATAGCAGCGAAGAAAACGATTTAGGCGTGTCCCACATTACCCAATGTCCCAGATTACCGGAATTTACCGTACAATAGCGTAAAAAAGCAGGTAAAATTACGTTACGAAGACGTATAGCCTAACTCGTTGATTTAGGCGAAAGTTGCAAAATATCATAAATGATGCTCACCTGCCTGCTTACTAAGGCACATGCAGAAGCTGTGGACAGCCCAGTCACAGCGGGATGATAAATCGGGAGGATGACGGTTGAGATGAGTCTGTTGACCTAAGAGAAAACCACTCACCTGTTAAGAAATGGTTGATGGTCCTTGTCCCAAAGGGCCAGTTCATCATAACGACAGCCATTTCAAAAACTTGTAGGCCAATTGTTTTTAAATCACACATTAGCATTCAATTCATGGCTACTTATATTTAAAATAATGCTCACCATAAGAGGACTAAGACAGAAGACAGAATTTGACCTTGTAATATAATAAAACATATCAACTGGTAAGAACTAATTCAGCTCAATATGCTTATAGGGACATTAACATGATAAATTGTGGCATATCATATTCTAATTCAGGGACATAGGCCTAAGGGACTGTGGATAGAATGGATAGAATTACTTGACCAGAACGGTTATTTAGTTGCAATGAAGGCTTATAAAATATCTAAGTGAAGGGCTTGAGTGCGTGCTGATCATCTCCAGATGGTCTGGAAGCATTCTAGACAGTGTGGTTTTGACTATGAGGTTGTCAAACCTAATGACATGGCATGGGACACTATAAGGAAAGTCATGAACATATCGTTCACAAGAACCTATAGCTCACATTACAGAGCTTTGAAACTATAGAAAAGACTGAATAGATAGAACTTTTTGAATCTGTGAACAATATACTGTTGCTTGAGAAACAACATGGAGAGAAGTCTTGGAAGTAAAGAATGCAACTTTTATTTAAACTATTAAGTCATGTTTAAATATGAATAAGAGGGAAAGGTATTCTTAACAGTAATGTCATATTTTCTGCTTTTTTTCTCAATCTTTTTTTGCAGTGTTTTAAGTTAACTTCAAACATAAGGACACATGTAAACATTTTTGCCACTGATAATTTTAACATGCTGCTGGTGCTAGACTTGTCCTCCTTCTCTTCTTCTGCTATTCCATTCTTAATCTCTCACTTTGCTCCACACGCTCTCTCCTCTCCTTTTGCCTCTCCTCCCCTCTCTGCCCTCTGTCTCTTTCTCTGTGTCTTCTCTCACTTCTGTTGCTGTTGTTCTCTTTAACCCAGAATACCTCTTTTTCTTGTTCCTTCACTGTGTCCTTTCTCTTACCCTTTCTCAGAGTGGTGAATGAAGTGTTTATGTGGAAATGCCTGTGGCAGACCTGTTTTTCAGGGGGCAGGGCTCAGGGCTGGGTAGGGTTGTGTACTAGATGTGCTTTAATTGCCAAGCTGCCAAGCCGGTCTCAGAAACTGACTCCATACACACATACATTACATCAACACAATCACTGAAATGTGTTTAATGTGCTGTTTACAAGCATCTCTTAATCATTGAACAAATAGATACACGACGACAACTACAAGTTCAGTATTAATGGTTGATTCATACAGGAAATACAATGAAGGAACTATGGAGGAACAAAACTCCTGCTGTGCTTCTGGTACTGAACAAATGTTGTGGGGAATCTGTTTTGTTTGGATCTAATCGAAGTAACACAAAAAGGTGACAGGTGCCTGGACGAGCCCATCCATGTGGAACCTTCATGGCCCTCTCCCTTGAGTCACTGTCAGGGAAACACACCTCACAGGAAAGCACACCTGACATCTTTCTTCTTGACTCACTCTGTGACCAGGGAGGACCTCATACAGACTTCCCATCTTTCCCTCTCACCTGTCTGTATCTTTCTATCACACACACACACAACACACACAAACACACACATGCACACACACGCTCTCTCTCTCTGTCTGTCTCTCAGTCTCACACACAAACACACACACACACACACACACAGACACAAGAGAGACCCTTACTTTTGCAACTCATTACAGTGCCAGGTTGTTGTTGGGTGCCTCCTCTCCAGTGTCAGTTTCCTGCTCTTTTGAATTTCTGGTGGTGGTGAGAGTCTGCCTACACAAAAACAAAATGCTTTCTGACTGCTGCATTACGTAACTTGTACATAACTTTCATATTACTGTAAGCCTCATGTTTCATATTGGACAATTGCCAAGTCACTGTTTATGAAAATAAGGCTTTTGACTGTAAATAGCTTCTAATCAGAACAGTATTTTGCTTCAGTTTTAACTGAGTCTGTTTTTAATGGGAGAGAAAGAGACGTGCTCTCTCACGTAAACATTTTGTCCCCTCAAGGATGAGAGACCCAGATCCCATGTGCAGACTTCATACACATCACATTGGAGATGTGTGGACTGTTCCAATGGCTCTGGCTGTGAAACAAACACTAATCTTCTCAGCTCTGATGTCCTCTTGCTATTATATCTGTTGTCCCTTTCCTTCTTTCTCCCACTCTCCCTCCCTCCTTTTCCTGTTTGTCTTCATGTGTGCATATGTGCTCTTAACAGAGTTAGGGGAAACCCACAGAAACCCTGTCCAAATCAAAAAGGGGATTTAACGATTTTCTGTGTTGTTTCCTGGGTTTAAGTCGACTTAGGAATGAAGCTTTTCATATGGGTTCATGAGAGCCACCACACCAGACAGCACAGGAAAACCACAGGTTTTCATCGCACAATGGCACTGCTTGTTGTGTTTTGTCACCACAGAATGGGTTAAAGGAACTTTCTTTCTCGGTCAGGTTCCGATGAGTTATAATTGTCTCATTCGTTTTTCTCAGTTATAGATCAATTTTTGCATATTTTCTTTTACCCAATTTCAAAAAAGGACATTGACATTGCTCAACAAATCAGAACATTCTGATTCTAATGCCCTTTTGTTTATGCAATTAGGTTACTTAATACCTTTGGTTACCTAATCATCATACATAAGTAAAATGGTAAACAAAGCAAATGTGGCCTCTTTCAACTTACGGTACAGTAATAGCTTTTTGCTCCAACAAAACCTCCCCAACCTCCTCAGTCATCTCTCAAATCACAGCAAGAATTTTATTTATCTACAGTAATCCTTGTATACTCTTGTGGACATTTCATACAGTGTATATACAGCTGTTGAAAATAATAAGAGACCACTGCACCTTGTTCTTTCTTTCTTTCCTTTTTTTTACCCTTCTGTTCCAGACATAAAAAATTGTACTTCTCAACTTTTTTTAAAAGGAAAGAAAAGGTGCAGTGGTCTCTTATTTTTTTTCAGAGCTGTACATTTACAGTACATGTCAACACAGAATCTTGCCTTGAGAGATGGCGATGTCATTAAGAGAGCGATGACATGTCACAACAAACAAACATGTATTTGCCTATGTGATATTATTTTATCCCTCACAGTTTCTGACTTCTCTATCAGATGTTCAATTTTGAGGGGATTTTTTTTTCTTCTTAAATCTTTACTTTCAGAATATTTTTTTTAAATTCATCACATACACACACCGACAGGCCTGGGGAGAACATTCCCCATGCAGGAATCAAACCCAGGACCTTCTTGCTCTGAGGCAGCTGCAAAGCACCATGGGACACTTCCACTTATACTAGTCCTGAATGCAAAATTTAAAATAGGCTTGAAGCTGTTATGCAATTATTTTGCTACCTGGAGTATGTCCTGGGAAATTATTAAAACTATATTCTCATACTCGGAGTTATGGCATACGTCAGTATTTCAACACACTGTGACCAAGCTGCTACAGAAAATCCTTGATAAAACACACACCATGATTAATGGAAAGATCATTGATGCTTTATTTGAGGAAAAACCATGCCAGATCACCAAGTCCTGTTGCTAGGATTTTGACAGCTGGTCAATTGGCTGACCTTCACCCCTGACACCAAAGGCCTCAGTCAATGGGATTGCAATTAAACAACAATATAAATCCTGTCAGGGCAGCTTCAGAAGGGCACAGGCAGATATCAATACTACTAGAAAGATAGACTTAAAAAAACAATTATTTTAATGACATTATGGAAATTAGAACAACAGGTGAATGTGCTGGAAGCTGGTATGATGAAGGATGTACAGTTGAGAAATAACCAACATTGTTATAATCAATTATTAGGGAGCAGGACTGTGCTGCCCTATAAGGGTCCCTGATTGCACCTCTTCCTTTTCTTCTACTCCTCTTGTTTTATCTCTCCAATCTCTGATAATATATTCATTTTGAAAAGCAAGAACTGAATTAAAAACATTGATCTGGATGACAGAATATTGATCAGACAAGATTCATTTCTGCCCTATTCATCAACATAACTGCAGATTGATCAGCAAGAATGCTGACACTGTATGACAAACATGAATACATTTCATTCTGTAAATAGGAAATTCTCTGTTCCCAGATTCACAGTTATTCCATATACATTATTTATTGCAGTCAATTGAGGGATTTTTCTCTGGTTTTGGTGCCAGACCTGTACTGCATTTGATTTATTTTACCATTGTAGTATTCCTGCTTGTTTTCAAGCCATTACGGACAATCCTAATACAACATAGAGCATAGTAATACACCTTTACACGCAAGTCAGATTTCGCAAAGGTGATTTTTCACAAACCTCATTCTCTCTTGCGTCTTGCCTTCAGCCATCAGGCAAAAGTGGGACCCAAACGCGTTGAGTGATTTTACAGACCGGGAAGTGGATTGGCTGTGGTGTTCAGCTGCACTGTGTTTTAAAGTGTAACCCCACTTGGGGTTTCTGGCTGCTGTAGTGCCAGGGTATTCTCACACCCCATATGGTGGGAATTATAATAATTTGAGGTGCATTGTGGTCCATTGTGGAGCCAATAAAATACAGAAATTTCAGTCTGGCCTTTTTGTGGGGTTCTATAGGAATCAGTTGTAGAAGACGCATGTCAGTGAATAGAAATAATAACCTGACTTCACCAACCCAAAATGAAATGTTTGGAATGCTTGGTTGTCATGCTTGGTTGCCCTGCCATACCCACAAGAATACTGTTAGGTAAAAAATTACAAATGTTCAATTGAAACATTGCAATTAACTTTAAATAGGAAGGCCAACTGATTTGTCACACATACTCACTGTTCAAAGTTTTAAATTAGTTCTCTATTGAGAGTAGGCCTAATATAACAAATTATATCAGCAGGCAGCAACAGTTTCTGAGGAGAAATTAGATTTGGTGAGTGTGTCACTAACATGCTTTTGACAAATATCTGTGTGTGTGTGCGTGTGTATCGGTCTTTGTAAGTAGGGGAGACTGGGTATGGTTGTAACACCTTTTTTTTTAGCACCTAAAACTCCTTTTTTTTTTGCTACACGTCTGACATTTTTGGGCAAAGTACCCATATTTGTCTACTGCAAATGCCAACAATTTAAATGTTGTTCATCTATATCGCAGACTTGTGAGATGATGACAAATACAAGGTGGTCCTTTGTTACAACCAACCCCACTACCGGGGTAGGTTGTAACACATACTGGGGTAAGTTGTAACAGGTAGACTAAATGCAAAAAAACCAAGTGATATGCCACAGCAACAGTTTTATTTTAAATTAATGGCTGCAACAATAAAATGTGTGAATATAGGGAGTGTATGTGCATATTGTGTGTGTTTGTGCATGCACACGTGTGCGTTGGTGTGTGCATGTCCGTACGTGCACATTCATATGTACATATCTGATGTTTTTCCCTTTTCGACGCTCCTCCTCTTCCAATGCCAGCTTCACTGGTGTATCAGTGAGGATTTCTGAGCGCCTCTTCTTCCTATTCCCACCTGTCTCTTTGGTTGTAACACTTTCAAAACTCGTGTTACAACCATCCCCGCCACTGTCACCGATTGTTTAGCTAGCTGTATTAGCATGGTGCTTTGAAATTAGCAGGAGGTTGTTACACCATTCTTTACTAGAGAAACTACAGTTTGACCTGATATAACTCATACAACATTATCTACAACAGTAGAAGTACTAAACGAAATATTATCTTTTTTATTTTACTTTCTTACCTCAGAATTAGTTACATTTTCTGCTGTAGCTTCAGGAGAGATAGCAACACAGACTGAAAAACCTCCATGTGGATGCGCAAGGGAGGCACAAAAGTTATGGGAGAAAAAGATTAAAACATTTCGAACATGTTTTGGGGGGGGGGGCTTTAGCTGCTTCAACTTCAGCATTACCTGTAGAGGAAGGAGGAGAAGTGGCTGGCTCAGAGAGGCAGACATATACAGACAGGGTCAGGGAAGAAACCGAGGAGGAGAGTGACCATGACAGGGCCATGGGAGCGAGTGAGGAAGAGATGGAAGAAAGAGTAGTTGACGACGTGGTAAGGACTAGGCAAATTAACAGGGACTCTCAGCAATGGAGGGAGGCTGTGTGTGTGTGTTTTATGTGTGCCCAATAGGAATCTTACAATAGTTAAAATTAACAGTAAACTGTTTTTAAAAGTTGCTAAGCCAATTTTAAGCAAAATAGTAATAATAACAATAATGGCAATACAATATCAAATATCAATAATAATAATAAAATACCATAATTATACAAATCATAACTCTATGAATTTATTAATTATTTAAGTGTAAGATCAACAGATAAGTCTTGAGACCCCTCTTGGAGGATCCACAACTATTACATGAACGCAGAACACTAGGCAACTCATATTATAGAATGCACGCATATTTTAAGAGGACTGTCTGCAGGGAATGTCTGACCACATTTAGTCATTTAGCAGACGCTCTTATCCAGAGCAACCAATCACGGTGGATGTGGGCCGCCTGGGCCAATAATGCCAGGGACGATTTTTTGTCCCAGTCCAGCCATGCTTTAGCCTGACGTTGTCATACTCATAATTTTCTGTTCAGAATGTGAGTCTGAGAAACCTCCATTGGGCTGTGAGTATGGGGTGTGTTTCAACCGAACTCGTAAAACAAATGGCTCTACGCTCAATTGGATAGACCTACAACCAATCAGAGCAACGTAATATGTTGTTTGTTGAAAACAAATTCAACCCAAGCGCTCTTTGGTGACGTGGTTGATTACGTTACTGTTGATCATCTGTCCATCATTGTATATAGCCCGCCCTGACAATTTCATTGGTCCGAACAGCTCCTGACGTAGTTTTTCCCCAACCAAGGTTCTCCAGACCCAACTTCCCGACCCAAAATGTTTTTTTGTTGGCGGGGTTAAATTGGGCTGGCAGCCAGGCTAGCCCTGCTTGAGAACTAGGGCTGTCCCCAGCTAAGATTTTCTTTGGTCGACAAGACTCGACTAAAACGTCTGAAAATCGCCGAATCGAAATTTGAAACGTTTTTTTTTTTTGTCGCGATCCGACTCAATTCAGCCGCTAATAGCCTACTACTAATAAGACTCGTATCTCCAGTCCTGTTGTAACCGAATGCCAATGGTATTTAGTATCTCTTACAATGTACTAAACATTTTAAATATTGTTTGTTTAACATGCAAATCATCAGAGTGCGTTTATCACTGCCTGAACTTGCAGCATGCGAACTTACGTAGAAGCTGAGTGGGGAACGGTGCAACAGAGAAAGATTTTGTTGTCTTGGCCGGAGAAGATAATGTCATTCGATTTGGATGTCATTCTTATAATAGGCATATTCATTTTCAACCCAGCGCGTTAGCTTGAGCGAAGTAGGGCTAGGCCAACTTACGTTTTTGAGGTGGTGGGTTACATCATATTCGACGTTGAACCATGAAAAATAAACCGTTGTTGGCAGAGTTTTTCGAGTCGCCCGGTACTTTGTAAATATAATTTAATGAAATGCTGCCATACCACAGATTTCTTTGCCATTTTGACTAAAACAAAGTAGGCTATTGCAGAGTTTGTAGTTCTGCAGCCAATTGTGCCGTGTGCAAAATACCAAAACAAAGCGCGAAAGGGAAAACAGTAACACCTTTTCTTTTAAATTATACATTTTTGGAGTTGCTTTATTTGTCTTAAATAAAATAATCTACAATTTCTGTAGAACATTTCGTTAATTCAGCAATGATGACACAAGCGGGAATCAAATCTCACACTGCCACATGGCAGCTCGACAAAAAAAAAAATTGTCGACCAAGAGCATATCGACCAGAAAATCGACTAGTCGACTGAGTAGGGCCAGCCCTATTGAGAACCATGCTCAGCTCACACCATAAACTTCATTTCAATCAGGAGAGACCTGGGATGGGTAAAGTGATGTTTATTTACAGAATGATAAATGTACTACGAGTGTTTGGAGCTTAGACCCCATGGGGAATTGTTTAAAGGGTGTCTACTCAGCATCCGAAGAAGAATCCCCCACGGAGATTGGTGGCGGTGGCGGCAGCCGACGACCCAGCCAAGGAGTTGAAGAACAGAGACAAGGCACTGGGTGGCGACGGGGAGGTGGAGGGTCGCGCACTTATAGCATGTACAAATTAAACGGGGAGAAAATCGTATTTAAAAGGCACGGGATCATTGTGATAGGCTGACAGCTACGAGGAGATTTGACAACGTTAATTGATAGACGGGAGCGCTAATCGAACTGAAACCCAGATAGGAAAGGGGGAAAGAAGAGCGTTCTTAGCGGGGGGAGTAAGTAGTGAAACATTATCGAGTATGCCCGAGTGCAGGGATCAGTCTTGCCGGACTTAACTTGCGCTTAGCTTCATTAGCGCAGGTGCGAATCTAAGTTCCCACTTTTGGGGGGGCTAAGCCCCCAGATCAAACCTATAATTTTTCCTGTGACCCAGCAAAATTGGGGGGTCTGGGGGCATGTTCCCCCAGAATATTTTTTTTAAAATATCCTTTTAAGTATGTGTCCCTGTAGTGGGTTTTAGGAAGAGAAATTAACAAATGTATATTTAAAATATTTTTGGGGTATCAAGCCCCAAAATAGGGCTAGATACGGCCATGCATTAGCGCATGCATTAGGAGGCTGTATCAGAGGCTGTAATTCCCAATGAAATTGTAAGGCTGGGTGTTACCCGGCCCCCACCTATCATATGCGAAAATCTGGAGTTGCTGTGGAGTCTCACACCTCATTGTGTAACTTACTGTAATTGTGTGTTTCATCTTTCATCACCGACTGCATCACGGGCACTGTGTACTAGTCTCAATAAAGAGAGACCAGCACACACACAAATAGTGCCCATGGTATCAGCCCTCCACTGCAGTGTCCAGTGCACCAGAGACCCACTGCTGGGGGAATAATCAGTCACAACTTTTAAAAAGTATCATGCACAGGAACATTTTTTGAATCTGCATCGTTGTCACTCCTGTGGTTGCCCATGGAGATCCTATCGTACCACTTCCGTTTTTACTGTTTTGGTTTGGAGGGTAGGATGGGTGTAGGAAATCTAGTCTGGTACCCACACTGTGGGATATCTGCTGAAGTCTGACAGAACACAGTACCAGTGTTTGACTCGGCACTGATGAGAGACTTCAGAAGGGGGATTGCAGGGGTGAAGAACGTAAGTGTCATTCCAAACATGGGACAACAGCTACCCATCTAAATCTGCTTCCATAGCTTCACTTCTGTGGGTTCAGTTCTCTGACTATTGAGGAATGCTGATTGTTACTTGGCTAGTGCTGGTGCTCAATCACACAACCCATCCTGAGGCCATAGTCAAGCCTGTACTGTACACGTCTGGGCGGCCATTACACTCTGGCGCCATGGCTGGGGCCCTCGTCTCTGACTTGTCAACTAAGCTGTCCCCTTAAGACACAGACCCGGGTAGACAGGACATCTGCATGGTGGGTCATGGCACTCTATTCACCCAAATATTGTTTTAAGTCTATATTGTCTGTGTTTCAATTTGTCAGTTACTGACTGAAATTGATACATCAGTGTTGGTGTGAACTGTTGGTGTGCTCGCTCACTCATGCAGTAGCTAACTCGCAAAGACTTCCCGTACTGAGGTCTCCATAAAATAGCATCTTACCTATTGTACACATTGATGTTTTCTCACTACAAATCCTTGTATTTTACATTGTCAATGTAAAATAACTTATAATGTTTTCAAGAAAGAAGTGTTTTCTCACTATCAGAAAGACACAAGGTGAGACACTTTCCCACAGTCAGTAAGTCAGCCTGACAGGCTCTCAGTTCCCCTTAGGCTGTTTCAGGCAGCCTTTGTGCAAATTCCTGCTGGGAAATGTAGTTTTTTTTGCTTGTTGTTTGTTCCCCTGCCTCTTTTACAAGCCTGATTTTTAGGCGCCTCTTTAATTAGATCTCACAGAGGAATGTACTTCCCACAGAGTCAGACTCCTGCAGATACGAGCACTACACGGTTCTTCTCAAAAGTAAAAAAAAATATCTTCCACTTTCTAGAGAAGATATCTGAAAGAGTATGGTTATTGCTCTTGCTCATGGAACTGAGTTTCAGAAAGAGCAGTTGATGTTATGTATCTTCATGTACTGTTCCAAATATCTACAGTGATGAAAAGGAGGTATAACAGTTAAATGTGAAACACAGGTTTAGTGCAGTCAAGTAGGCTCGCTTGGCTCCAGCCATAAAAATCTCACAACATCCTGACCTGTGGGGGGTAGGCTATGCTTTGACCTAGATTGGTTACTACATATTACTCATATAATCAGTAGCACATCACCTCAATAAGAACAAAGAACTTCTTCCTGCACACATTGGCAAATTTCAAGTTTGAGTGCCCTGTCAGCAAAACAAGCCTGCTCTGAGTTGTTTCCTGGGGCACATGCTGTTGTAGAAGAGGGGAACCTGGACCGTGTGTTGTGTTTTTTTAGCTCATGAACAAGTTGTTGCTATGAAATTGGG
Source organism: Hypomesus transpacificus (assembly GCF_021917145.1). Classification (NCBI taxonomy): domain Eukaryota; kingdom Metazoa; phylum Chordata; class Actinopteri; order Osmeriformes; family Osmeridae; genus Hypomesus; species Hypomesus transpacificus. Next base: position 9,125,272 of record NC_061076.1, read on the forward strand.
TCATTCATGCCACTATAACACATTTTAAATTATCAATACACTGTAGGGCTATAGAATAAAATGTACTGACGGTTCTTCAAAACAAGAACAATTAAACAAGAAAATCTTCCAACGTCCAGTCCTTTGGTTTAACAACTTCCCACTTGTGAAAGGTTTTTAAAACATAAACTTTTCATGTCATGAAATCATGTTTTTTTAATTCATTCATGTAATTACAGAGGACACTGAGACAGAGATGAGGCAGGGAGAACTGCTGAAAGCCACATTGCATTAACTATTCATGAGTACGGCAGGGAGAACTTATGGTCAATTACAGCTGTGACAAACCTCACCTCTGAGGGAGGGTGACACCCAATAAGTCACAAAAAGCTGATTTGGTTTCTACCAAACATTAACACCTCCATTAGCTAAGGTCAGTTTAGCGCCACTGGCATGGAGAGCCAGACTCATTGATCTTGAGAAAAACTGGGACAGACAGGATGTGGTATCAGTTACCAGTTGTGTAGTGCAGTTCGTAAGAAAATAAATTAACGCTGCATTTAGATGTACTTCATGTTAGCACCCTACTTGATTAGAGTTATTCTGGGTTAGTTTTCATAATTGTAAAACAAACTAGTAATTAAATCTCCCTCAATGCACATCCATTAAAGGGGCAATTGACTGCAAAACCGATTTTACCTTGTCATTGTTGAAAAACGACAGTTCGGAGGGTAAACTGAACATACTGTGAATATCAAAGTCCATTGACACCTCTTTCCTATTCAAATCTCAAAAAGAAAAAAATTGGCTGTAAAATGCTAGCTTTTCAACAAAGCCACCGGTCCTACGTAGGACCGGTGATCGCCCTCTTATTGGCTCTGGTCTGTATCTTTGTCACGCCCCAGAATTTACATACAGACCAGTCTGAGGTAGCGTCTATCTCTGATACTAGTTTAGCTGCGCGCTGCTCTGTGTGGGCTACTTATAAGGAATTACAAAGAAGAACGTTTTGAATTATAACAAGGATATTGAAAATGGACCACGGTCGTAAATGCTGTGTTCCAGGCTGTACAGGGAAGGCTAACACTCAGTCTTCCCAAGGAGCCAAACATTCAACAGGCATGGCTGCTGTTGTCTATGAGAAGATCCCGGCGAAGTTCGACACTCAATCATTCATTTGCTCTGAACATTTCACCCAAGACAGTTTTGACAACCTTGGACAATTTCAAGCAGGATATGCTAGGAAGCTGAACCTGGAAAGAGGTGCTGTTCCAACCGTATGCTCATTGCAACCGCAAGCTATAAGGACAGTATGATGTTGTGCTAACAGTTATTAGCAATGCTAACGTTTCCTGTATATAGCATACCAGGTAGAATGCTAAATACGTTTCTACACACATCAAATGACTCTAGCTAGACTAGTAGCTGTAGTCGGTATTAGAAGGGAAGCTTCCGAAAAATAGCCAGAAAACGAACTGCAGTCTGGCTTATTGCTAACGCCTGTCCAGATAATCTATTTGAAAGAACTGGAGAAAGGCAGGTTATAGATACAGGATACGTTAGCATTGCTAGTAACTGTTACTAGTAACACCTAGACTGTAGGCATGTAAACAAGTTTAGCTTGCTAGTTAATGCAAGAGCATAGGTAGAATGTGTGATCATTTAGCCTAGTTTATTGGCAATGGGGCTAACGTTGATTCATGTTCCTGACTGTGTTTCATTCAAATAAATAACCTGTGTAATGAAAATCTACAATTCACGATGCATGTTTGTCCAGATCTTTGTCATGTTATTTTACAGCAAGATATCTAGAGCTAGCCTAGCTAGCTAACTGAAGCCGAGTAGAATCACGATATGGTTTGGTTGCTAAACTGTAGCCTAACGTTCTACCCACCTAAGTCAATCCAGTTTGCTTTAACAACAGAAGTGGAAACAAGTAATGTTATCATTTCAAATGATATATAGTCAATCTGTTGAAAACAGTGTTGTGTAGACACAATAGATTTATTTGCGCGTTTTTATTTCAAGTCTCCAACTTCGGTGTTTCAGCGAGTGCTGCTGTTGGCCGTGTTGCGTTTTTGCTCCCAGCTTCACTCGTTGATAACCAACCAATCAGCGCGCAGCTTATCTAAATATTAATGAGCATACCATAAAAGGAGAAAAGCTAGTGTTTTTTCCCGGGAACATTTCAGAGGATCTGTCAGAGGGCATAGAACAGCACCCGGGCCATTTTCAACCCAACCAATGTTACATACCCTATTCGGAAGGAACCTTAAGGAACAGTGTGAAATACCCAAAAAACCCAGTCAATTGCCCCTTTAACTACAATGTGATGTTTATAGTATATTGGCAGAGCTAGTTCTGGCATGGGACTCGGGCAGAGCATCACGTCATCAGCTGATGTCACTCAGGCCATCATTACATTAATTACATTTACATTTAGTCATTTAGCAGACGCTCTAAGCGCGACTTACAGTAAGTACAGGGACATTCCCCCCGAGGCAAGTAGGGTGAAGTGCCTTGCCCAAGGACACAACGTCATTTGGCACGGCAGGGAATCGATCTGGCAACCTTCTGATTGCTAGCCCGACTCCCTCACCGCTCAGCCATCTGACTCCCTCCAATCAACTGCAGGTGTTCTAATTGAAGGTCCAGGTCTTCTTCTTCTTCAGAGGACTTGAAGACTGCATGCTTTAACAGATGCGGACACACATTCTTACACATTGCGCTGTGCCTGTATGTTGTGCAATTTTTGCTGCCCTCCACCATCTCCAGCTCCTCCATACTGTCTACTGTATTGCCACTACAAGATGATCTGTGAAGCCTTTTGACGTGATTGATTAAAATTCTACTTTGAGTTTGAAGATATTCCGGTCCACTGGGGGATCTCATATCCAATGCTCTCTGCCTTGTTATTGCTTGCGCTATGCTAGCCATGCTCCAAGTTAGGGAGTTCCTCCTTAGGTATAACCACACCGCCAAAGGCAAACACTGACAAAGACGGACCTATTTTCATTGCAATAAATTGTTAAATCATTATTTGAGTGTCTTGACAGAAATAGTAAAGTAGCTTTCAGTGGAAGCATAAAGGGAATGGATCTCAACCTCTGCTCAGTCTTTCAGTTCTGTTTCTGTACCATGTCATGTGAGTGGACATTTGTACTAAGTAATAGTTATTTGTCCAACCATGTATTGGAACCAAAAACACAGCCATTGTTGTCCTTGACTTCATTAGAAACTGTATGAGTTCGTTCAGAATTTGATGTTTTCCACTGACGCAAAGCTGGGGAGAAGAGCAGGGAATGCTAGGAGCCAGCCGGCATAGTAGACAACTCAACCACATTTGTATTTAAAGAGATTCTTTTGAACCAAATCACAATGTTGGAACTTGCACAGATCAGGTTATTACTGTAACAACAGAGGTCAAACGTCAAAGATGCAATACAAATATATAAACAGCAACAAACCTTAAAAAAGCAACTAGCTTATGTGATTATGTGCTTTTGAATGTTCTTTAAAAGTTTTTACATGCCATGAATCTGCCAGAAACTGTATAGGAAATGAACCTTAATGGCTAAATCTGGCATATTTACATCATGAACCAAAATGCTCATGTTGTGCATTGTTCCTTCTTAAATTAAACATACGTAAACATGAGCACAATTAAAGAAAACAATACATTTACCCGGTTCAGATAAAATGTCAGTTTTTCTGTTTTTAAATGGTAAAACTGATGCCAACCATTTTCCCTATGAAATGATGCTCTTACTCCTAAGCCTTGGAAGCAGGGCACTTGTAATGTTTAGAAAATGCATAGAACATGTCTATCCCATATGTCTTGAGGCAAAGTTGTCCTAAAATATGCAGTACTGATAATTTGAGATCTCAAGTCAGTGCTAGCTGAGGTATGTTTCTCATGTGTCCCATGTGCCTCTCTTTGGACTGGTCTGTTTAGGTTCTCCAGGAGCCAGAGGTTAGAACACAGCTATCTTTCCACAGTGCAGGGATAGGAGGGGGGAGACGGCCGGAAGTCTTACGGAAATTGCTGTAAAGTGGTTCTAGTGGTTTTGTGGCTTTGACTCATCAGATCCATATTGACTGTGCGGCCTCCCATTTTGCCTGGCTTAAAATCAGATTGGGAGGTACCAGTCCCGGTTCATAAACATTCTATATGGTGTTTTAATTGCATGTATTTTGGGAAAGGTTGTTTTTAGGTATACAATGCAATTATTCTTTTGGAGGCTGAAAAGGACTTTGAGGGGTCTATTTTATTTTTGTTCAAATCTTGACCTGTGCTGGAAAGTATACATGCTGTAAAAAATAACAAATAAATTGACCGACCATATTAACAAGCAGGCCTAGGGCCTTATTTTAACGATCTGAAACGCAAGTATCAAAACGCAAAGCGTAAGTAACTTTGTGGGCGGAACTCCGTCTCTGTTGCTATTTTGCCGGCGGGATAAATGACTTTGCGCCTGGCTCAAATCTAAAATGGGTAGGTCCGAAATATCTACATTACTAATGGGTGTGGTTTGGGCGTAACGTGCAATAAACCAATCAGAGCGTCATCTCACATTCCCTTTAAGAGCAGCGCCTGTTCCATGGCGGATTGCTATTATAATGGCGGATTTTACAGGCTCACGCCAGGAGCGGTTCACAGCCGAGGAGACCGACGTTCTAGTCAGTGCCGTAACAGATAGAGAAGTGATATTGTATGGGAAAGGCAGAGCAGTTTTCTCATTGCACTAAATTGCCCGCTCATGCTTCTCATTCAAATTCTTATTTTTATATAGCCTAACCTATATTTTATTTTTTAAATTGTTTAGTTCTTGGAATTAGTTTGACTATTGTACTTTTTTACTTAATTTAAGACCCATATATGTTTATTGTTTGCACTTTCTTGCCACAGTAAATTCCGTGTTTGTGTAACATAGGCTACATGGCGAATAAACCGAATTCTGATTCTGATGGAGATGGGAGAAGAAACCCACCCAAATTAGCTCCGGTTAAACAGGCGTGGAGAAAATTGCCACAACTGTTACAAATCATGTTCACATACATAGAGATTTCTCATGAAAATCTTTTTATAATCATTGTAGTAACACGCCATAAATCAAAACAATGTAATGTAGCTTTGCAGAAAGAAGACCCTGGCCTCGCCAGCAGTGCGCACGGACCAAGCTTGCGCCCTTAAAATAGCATCTGAATAATGCGCCATTGACTTTAGACCACGTTTTTCCTGGTCAGTGGCGGAATTAATTTTCGGAAACTGCAAAATAGCACCAGGGAACGTTTGCGCCAGAACACGCCTCCTTTTTCGCTGAACCACCCACGGGGCGCACGGTCATTTCGACATGCGTCGGTGGAGGGAAAAGTCCGCTTTGCTTCGAGTGCAAACTAGGAATAATACTTGCGTCGTTGACAAGGTTAATTGCACTGGGTGCAAGATCGGGCCCCTAACGTGTAACATCATTTTGTCAATAGGTGAAAATATTATGCTACATTGCCATAGTGCAGATGACTCATGTTCCTCTATGTCTCTAACAGAAACCTAATGCCGAGGACTCTGGAGGGCCAGATCACCATGGAGAAGACCCCCAGCTACTTTGTCACCAAGGAAGCTCCACGGCGTGTGTGTGCCATGAACTGCAGGACCAAGCTCATTGTTGTCGTCAGGGATCCTGTGACCCGGGCTGTGTCTGACTATACCCAGACCCTATCGAAGAACCCAGGCCTGCCCACCTTCCAAAACTTGGCCCTTAAAAACGCTTCAGGCCTCATTGACACATCTTGGAGTGCAGTACACATCGGCCTGTATGCAAAACACCTAGAGAACTGGCTCCAGCACTTCCCCCTCTCCCACTTCCTGTTTGTCAGTGGTGAACGGCTGGTGTCAGACCCAGCTGGAGAGATGGGCCGTGTCCAAGATTTCCTGGGTTTGAAAAGGGTGGTGAGCGACAAGCACTTCTATTTCAACCAGACCAAGGGCTTCCCCTGCCTGAAAAAGCCAGAGGGCAGTAATAGGCCACGCTGCCTGGGGAAATCCAAGGGGCGCCCCCACCCCCAGATCCCCCTGGATGTACTGCAAAAGCTCAGGCACTTTTACCGGCCATTCAACCTGCGATTCTACCAGATTACTGGACAGGACTTTGGCTGGGACTCGTGAATGTTTGTGACATAATAACAGATTAAAATGCAAAAGCCACAGTACAGAAGGGTGGCTGTACATGGGGTGGCTGTCAGCATGACAGACAGCTAGCATTCTCAGGGAAGGAGAATGTGAGGGAAGTAGGTCAGCTACTGAAGCCATCATCCTGGGTACATTTTCGTTCAGGGGTGCTAGAGGAACATGGAGCCACAGCCATGACATCAGGTCTTTCTGGAATCGAAGGGCAGCACATAGGAGAAACTAAACTGCTACGATTTCCATTTTGTCCAAGAAGATGTAAGGGAAACATTCACCTCAAAGAGCTTAGCAACTGTTAATACTGTCCCTCCATATTGAAATTGTATGTTGTCTTAATGTGGATGATCAAAAAAGTGACAGTTATATTAAGCAGGGAAAAATACATACCTTATTGACTTGTTCACTTAAAGAGTAGATTTATTATATGCCTATAACCAAATGTACATGTGTGTGTGAAATACATGTAAATAGTTTATTTATTGCAGCGTATGTGTTTTTACAGTAAGTTAATGGTGTTTGAAATTACAATGTAAAACTTGACGTTAGAGGATATTTCCTTGAAAATGGTCATTGACAGTGATTTCCTCCTGAAAGAAAAATCGTTTTCAGTGAAAAGTTGTATGTAAATTCTCTAACTCACAAAAAGTGTAAAAAATGTGTTTCTTCATTGTCCGTTATATAACACTTTTCACAACCTTATACTATGTCTGTGCATGGGTAAATCTTGCTTTATTGCTAATTGCTTTTTTTCTGGACAAATTATATTGTATGTTATGATAAGGTAATTGATATATCATCAAGACACATTTTAAGTAAAAAAATATATCAATGCTGTTAGCATGAATTCTGTATAAGACCAGTGATACCTATCTTTAGAAACTGTAACTCAGACCAACAACAATCATGTGAGACCCAGACTGATGCCTATGTAATTTACACATTAGTCTATAGGATGTCAATGCATCATGAGGGAATCTATATACTGACAATACCAGCTAGGTAATTTCACACATTGAATACAATTTCTCTGTGCTGAACCATGGAGGGAACTATGGGGAATAAACAATATAATTGTATATAACAAGACTGATGTGTCGTTAGGATTTTTTACAAAAGCTTTACTTGAATGACCAAATTGTGTCACCCCAAGAATGTCATGGGCCGTCACCCTAATGTTCAACCCTTCTGTTTCAGTAGTCAACTGCCAAATTTTATACTTTTGGGCCTCCCTATTCTTGAGCCAAAGCACCAACTAAATAGTTATTGGCCAGGGTGTCCTTTATTAAAATGCTGAGCCATTACAACCTAAACAGGAGAAGAAAAGATTTCTAGTGTCTAGAGTAGTTTTGGGTGTCGAGAATTGTGGTTTGTTAGTTGTTTTACCATGATGTTGATTTACCATTACGGTCCTCCACTGGCATTTTTTTCACCAGTCTCTTTCTGTCAGGTTTCAGTAATGTGTTATATACTGTATTGCTGGATGAGAGACTACAGCTCTTCCACACTCCAAGAACACCTATAACCAGTAGAACTAATACTGTCTGCTCGTTTGAGTTTTAAGTAATTTCAGTGTTTATCTTTGATGAACTCTGTGACCTTTAGAGTAGACTTAATTTCAGTCAATTGTTATGTGAACATGGCACCACAAGCCAAGAGTCTTTTGCCCATGCAGACTTGAAGCAGACTCTCGCTGCTTTCATACTGTGCCATATACACAGGAAAAATGAATGGATGGAGCATACTGTTTCTGAATGCTGCACTGTTCAGACTTGAGAGTTTCAAATTGCAAATAGAGAAATCTCACCAAGTCTCTTTCTCTCTCTCCCTGTCTCCCTCCCTCCCTGTCTCTCTCCCTCCTTCTCTTCCTACACATAGTGAGACCACATGTGCAGCCTGAGCCCTGTGTGCGCTGTGGCCTTTAATTATGAAATATGTCAGCTAACTTAAAAAGCGCCCCTTCTTCCACTGGAATTAGCAGCACTTCTCTCTTTCATGCACTAGTCTCAGACGGGAGGAACACATCTGTTCCGGGTGAACAACTTTAAAAAAGGAACCCGCTTCTTCACTGAAATATACTGTGCTGCAGATGTGTTCTCACAATGCACATAATAATTGCTCCATTCCAAGTCTTTCAGTCAATGGAAAAACTGAAATAGGTTTTAAACAATGTAAAAGTTTTTATAATACATTTATATAATTTCGAATTTTGATAAAAAAATACTGCATGTAAATGTTGTCCATTTAAACGTGTGTGTGTTCCGTAACAGTATGCATTGTACAGTATGATGTGTATGTGCGCACATGCGTGCATGTGTGTAGTGTGTGTCTGTGTGATTGCCTGTACAATATGTAAAAGAGTGCTGATACTGAGGCCAGCCCGTGTTGGGTAAACGATTGCCTTGGCACGCATCATCACCTCCACCCAGTATTCATGTCACAGTCCCCGTCCTTTTATACGTCTGGCCACATCATATTAGTGGGCCTCACTATACCATTTTTATGTCCTTGGCTCACTTCATATGTGCCAACTTTAATGGCACTTTATTTAGTTGTTGTGCTGATAGCTGCCCATTCCCTGTGCCAGCCCAGTGGTTCAAGATAACTTATTTCTCATTCTACCATCTGGAAGAAGTATTACTTACAGTTCCAGATTAAAACCGTAAACTTTATTAAATCAGCAGGACATTTATCATAGGCTACTAGCTTTATTAAACACCTACAGTAGATGCAGACATGATGTGCATTAATAGAGTGAACAAGATTTTTTTGTACTTTACAAGACAAGAGGTAAAAAGGGAATTTGACAATCTATACTGTACGTCCAACCAATTAAATTAAGTTTCGGTTTCATGCCTTTGATTTCAGCTGTAAGCATCTTACAATGTAATAGTGAACAGACATGGGCATTTACAGTAACACTTCTCTGTTAAAGACCAACAACAGTGGACAGGAAGAAACACACATTGTAGTGTAGTTTACTGCCCCATTGTCAACCCTGCAGGGTTCTGATTCACACAGGTTTGCTGGCTTTACATGGAAAACTGAAAAAATCTCTTTGGTTCTTAAAACGAATAAAAGATCTAGAATCAAATCTGTTTGGGTAAATGGATGTGAATAGCTGCATGAACTATCTACATCATCAACTGCACTGGTAGAAAAACATCCAGCCAACTCCTTCAAGTCAAATTACAGGTTTATAAACCTTTACATCTTCCGTTCCCAATGAGACAATTTGTTTTGGGTCTGCTGGTATGCGTCTTGCAAGGATCTGAGCCCGCAGTTTGATGCATGCCTTCAATTCCTAATGAGGATTTCTTTGTCCTTATGAAAATCGCTGAACGTGGATTAGGTTACATCCTCTATAACTATGTGAGATTAGCTGTGATGAGGGACGTTTATATTTTGCCTATGGACGGGACCAGGTTTTTTTGTTCATTTGGGCATATGGAGGTCTAATCAAAAACACTGGAGGGATGAACCACGTTTAGAACTGTCGTTGGAAAAGGGCTGATTTGTACACACCAGATTAAAAGGATTACAGTGTAAAAGTGGTTTCCCTTTGAGGACCCTTAAATGAAGACAGTCCATAGAGGACTCATTTTCCACCCTGACCGCAGTCTCCTCAGCTCAGAGAAGAAATGCCAGAGTTTTTTCATCTTTGTGGTTTAGGGTCCCACTGTATGTTGTTAAAGAACTGACTCCAACTTTAATTGTTCAGAGTAATTAGGGCCAGTTTAATTCCAATAGCCATGGTGACTCTATGTCCAGTTAAGAAAAGTTTCATTTAATGTGACATTTTCAATTGGCTTTTAAAACCCTTTGGTAAACCATTTACCATCCAAAATACCATAGTCACTTACAATTTGCATAATTGGAAAACTTGAACAATTATAATTTATAGAATGGCTTACACCCAAAGCTGGCAACACATAGACAAAATTATTGTTGCCAACAGGATGGAAGGACTGTGTAATATTCCCTAACATAGTAACACATCTCCTTGTTTAAAAACTAGTGCACAGTGCCCGTGATGCAGTTGATGATTAAGGTGTCGGTGAGACACGCACACACACACAAATTCCTGGAACTATAGATAGATAGTGCACAGTGCCCGTGATAGGTGACACATAGATTCCTGGAATTACGTAGAGATGGGTTATAGTTCTCATGATGCCGTTGGTGAGTCGGATGTCCCTTGTGCTATGCTGTGCTCTAATATAGTATTGTGTTTTCTGTATCGCATTCACACAAATAAGACACCGACAACTGACCAAGGAGACTAAATTTGTGATTGGCTATGTGAACGTAGTAGGGGTAGAACTGGAGTTCTCTCCATAAACATCGTTCTAAGCTGATCGTTAAACAATTGTTGCCCTAAAATCCCACTATGAAACTAACACAGACAGGCAGACAAACACACACAGCGAGAGATTTCTCACAATGTAGTATAGATTAGCAAATGTTTCCATACAGTACTTAATACTTTTGTATGAAACATATTCAGCAACTTCTAAGAAGTTAATGTGTAGATATTAACATTAGCTCGTTAACTTTTCTCCCAAAAATATAAGAATAACTTATTTGGCATCACTCACACTCAGGTGTGGAAGCTAAATGGCAGTATGCACACCTGGCCAATAGGCCTCGTTCCATATCGGTTGCCAAGGACCCTGTTATGCTTTCCGTAACTCACTTATATATCAGCCCCTTGGTATTGCTTTGCCATGCCCATATAAAGCACTAATTGGATCTTGATTTCTTCTATGGTTTTATTAAACCCTAACCACCGACTTATTAATTATTTTATTATGGATTGACTTGAATACAGAGTAACTACTTGCATGTGTGGGGGATCACCCAGTCATAGATGGTCACAAATTAGAACATTTCAGGAGGCAAATGCTTTTCTCACATACACATACACACATACATTACTTTTTCCTACAAATCCCAATCAGCATATAAAATACTACTTATTAATATTTGGGGATTGATGGCCATATGAACACAGTATGCCTCCCCAGTGTTGTGATGGGATAAGATAGTCACTCCTCCTAGACTCAGTCTTTCCACAGACTGGGGCCTGCTTTGGTTTCTCCAGAGGATAGCTCAGGCTCACCACAGCTCACTTTGGTAATACACAACACGCAACTTAGAGTATCAGGAATGGTCGGTTTCTAAACATTTACGTTACATTTTTAGATCCTCTGTAGCCTACAGTGTTTCAATATATTTCCACATCAAAAGCTGAATTTTAACTCGCTGTTTTGTAATTCAGTCTCAGTTTTAGACAGGTAAGCATTTGTTTCATTTATATACAGTTTTAAATAAATACAAATCTGTTCATGTGAATAGCTAAGCGATTAAAAGATGACCTGATTTCCGAAAGCAAAAAGTTGATAAAAGACACAAAAGACGACACATTTCTTTCATATTTTAAGCAAGAATCTTTTTTTACTTCCATCTTTTACAGTTTTAAAATAACAAAATAGATAAAGGGTCCATTCTTCCCTGTACTTGTGAAATGTTCTCCGTGCCTCTGGTGGCAACACAAGCCTAAAGCATGATTGATCCACACCTGTGCTTAACAGTTGGACAGGTGTTTTTTTCATGAAATTCTGCACCCCTTTTTCTCCAAACATACCTTTGCTCATTGCGTCAAAAAAGTTATATTTTAACTTCATCGGTCCACAGTACTTCCAAAATGCATCAGGCCTGTTTGTTTCAATGTTCCATTGCAAACTTCAGACATAAAACTTAAGTCATATTTGGCAGGTGTCTCTACACAGTAGAACAGTGCACCACCACTCCAGAGTCTGCTAAATGTTCCTAAAGGTGAAATGGGGGTTTTGATTTGCCTTTCTTGTAATCCCACGAGCAGTTCTCTCTAAGAGTTTTCTTGGACTTCCAGACCTCAACTTGACCTCCACTGTTCCTGTTCACTGCCATTTCTTGATGACATTACGAACTGAGAAAATGGCTACCTGAAAACGCTTTGCTGTCTTCTCATAGCCTTAACGTGTTTTGTGGGCATCCATTATTTTAGCTTTCTTGTGTGCTAGGCAGCTGCTTAGAGGAGCTCATGGCAGTTGAATGTTGGGACAAGGTTTGAGGAGTTCGAATATTTATAAAGCTTTGGAATTTGCATTACCTGGTCTTTTCTATCGATTGTTAAGAAGCCATAGCACTAACAAGATAATTAATGTCTAAGACCTTGGTAAAGATTACCTGAGATCTCAAATCTCTTGGGGTGCCCAAACTATGGCATGGTGCTCCTTTCTTTTTTTCCCTAAAATATTGTACAAAACCAAAATAATACACTAATGTTGCTTAAAATGTTGTTTCATCTTTAACTTAATGCATTTTGGAGATCAGTTAATGTTCTATTCACTTATCTATTCACAGTAACAGATATTTTGACCAGGGATTCCCTAAACGTTTGCATAAAACTGTATCAGATGTTGTCCAGCAACAGTATATACTACTTTAGGGACTACAAATGCAAATAAGGACTACATTAGGGACAACAATTGAATGAGCTAAAAGCTATAATCTTGTATGATGCATCACATTTTTTTTTAATTTTAAATTTTGCATGGTGCCTTTTACATAAATTAACTAAATAAGTAAATATTCAGAAACTTTGCTGTTCAAAGAAGACCCTTGTATGTAAGAGATCCCAAGAGTACAAATGTCCTACAGCCTGTCTTGTACTGTATCTCCGTGGTCTAGACGTGAAGAGCTAATGAGTAGGGAGGATTGATTAAGGTGTTGTGAGTATCTTTCTCACACACACGCACACACACAAACACACAGTCTGTAAAATGAAACTGCATCTGGCTGCCCTTGGTATGACAGCAGGCCCGTCATCTTGAAAAGTCCATGCTCAAAAAAATGCTAAGCCATTGCTTTTGATTTCATTCAATTGTGTCAATTATATTGTGAATCCTTCAGTTTACATCGGGATTAACCTCCTGAAGCTGCTTAACAGCTTTCTCTCACTATCACTGAATGTTTCTGATTTCTAGTCTGGCTTGAATTCATATCTTGAATGACATCATTTCTGCTGTCAGTATTGGTGTGTGTTGTTGGGTTTAAGGACTGCGGTCACCAGGTAATCCATTCCGAGTCAAGTGTACCTTCTCAGGCCTCTCAGTGGTGACAACATGTCATTCTTCCCTCTGAATGCTCAGCAAGCTCCCAACTCCAGCTTTGAACCCATTGTTCAGGGCCTACGAGGGGATAATACCCACAGCCACAGGGGTAAGATTAACTCCATGAATCATATCTTATGAACATGTGACACCTGTGAGGACATGAAGACCTAGGCTACATCCAAGAAAACCTGCTCACAAGCTACTATTGGTGATGAAAGCTAGTCGGCTACATTTCCATTATTAAATATTGGAGGTCAGGATTTAACTCCAGACTTACTCCCTGATGAAAACCTGTGTGCCTATTACAGTCGTTCTGTTGATAGGCACTCTTCTGGTCCCCTGGGGGGCCTTAGGGGGCATATGGCTCGGTGTGTTCACAGTATGCCTGGGCAGTGTGGGAAGATTGTCTATGTGCAGACAAGGCTGCACATAGAGACTCAGGTAACATGAGACAGCCTTGGGACGAGAAAAAGGCTGTGATTGATCCTGAACCAGAGAGGCATGTGGGAGAAGTGTAACTGAACCTTGAACAGATGTCAAACACCTCTGGAAAAATGTGACTAGCGCCAGAGTCTTATTAGTGTCTTTATTTACCTCCTCTCCTGACCAATCTCCTGGTATGCTGGAGGAACAATTTGCCTAAGGCTGCAATCAACTAGTGGAGCTATTTGACATTGTGCTAGAAGTGAAAAGCAACAAGCTAGAGTTTCAAAAAGTCTAACATATTGATGTTTACATGGAAAGAGGGTATGAAAACAGGGTATTGTTTAAAGAAATATGGCCAAAGGTGTACATGGCCAGTCAACTGATTGTCCTGTAGGAAGCCGTGATGAAGAATGACCACTTGGGAGACGATGGAGGCAATAAAGTGGCTTGTGTCTTTAAAGGACAGATACCTTCTGTCAGCTACATTTTGTTTAAACGAAAAGCATCGCTCAGCAAAGATTCAAGGGAGACAACATATACAATTTACAGTACCAGTTAAAAGTTTGGACACATGGGAAAATGTGTCCAAACCTTTGACTGGTACTGTATTACTCATAATAATTACAAGGGTATATACAGTATGGTATCTGCAACACCAGAGACTCGTTATCTGTGACATGCTTGAGACAGTACGAGGGAAGCTCACAACAATCTATAAGTAATGATGTTTAATGTGACAGATTTTTCTGGAGGATGATTTAGATTTGAAGTTTCACAGAATAACCTTTATGTTCTTTCCCTACAGTTTTGTAGAGTTCAAAATACTACAGACATGGTTCGTAATCACAACAAAAGATTGTACTTTGTTACAATGTTAATCTCATGAGGATTCAAGTGACATCATTCCTATTTATGGGGATGGAGGTGTTGATACTGGACAATCAGACAATATCATTGGTGGTGGATCATCGTTAATTTAATCACTTGAAAACCATCTTGCATCAATCATGAGATATTTTCATAGGATCTGGTCAATCTTTGTCATAGGATAATATATAAGTTTTCATAATCTTCTCAACTTTAATGTAATCCATTTCTTCATTGTTAAGGGGAGCAATGCCCTCTACTGGTTCCTTACTCTCGGTGACAGTGTTCAAGTTAAGTGCCAAAATGTAGAAATTAACTCCACAAAATGGCAACATTCCCAATTGAACAGAAGCTTGATAAAATAACCGTTCAGTACAAGCCCATATTTCTGTCAATTCCTTAAAGTCTAAAGAATAAAAATATTTCGCTAATTCCATCTGACCCATTTCCAAAATATTCGTTTTGCTAGTAGCCTACTCGGTCAACCTTAAAAGTCATGCTGACAACGTCATCAATGCCAGCCTCAAGTTCATCATTCTCCTGTACGCTGGAGACCCCTTTGGGTGTTCCTGTTAAAATCAGATCCCCCTCCTCCAAGGTGATAATCTCACTTATGTAGCTGATGAGATAGGGGATGGAGAAGATCATCTGGGACGTGCAGCCGTTCTGACGAAGCTGGTCGTTTACTTTGAGCCACAACTTGATATTCCCTGGATCAGGAATCCGCTCTTTTGGGATGAATTCGCTAATGGGACAGGAGGTGTTGAACGCTTTAGCCAGAGTCCAGGGTAGACCTTTGGACTTGCATTCGTCCTGAATGTCCCGGGCAGTCATGTCCAAGCACAACGCATAACCGGCGATATGCTCCATAGCGGAGGATTGAGATATTGCCGTGCCCCCTTTCCCAATAACAACCCCTAACTCGACCTCATGGTGCAGGTTACTGGAATATTTAGGTATCAGAATAGGGGAACCTTCTCTCAGGTATGCTGATGGGGTCTTCAGGAACAGCACAGGCTCTGTTGGAACTGCATTCTTCAGTTCTTTGGCGTGGTCCGCATAATTTCTACCAACACATATAATTTTCCGTCCCCACTCCCAAAACCGAGAAACATTTCGTGTAGTCATTGTGACATGGAATTTTTCCAGAACGACCTTCGGCTGTGGATAACTTCCTACATTAGCTTACAAGCTGTAGCCTAGGCCGCGCCCCCAAAAGTAAGGAAAAACAGAAGGGACAAACATTTTATAAATGTAATCTAGTATTGTAGTTATTTCTGGAAACATGGTCTGCATTAGTAGGCTATTTAACAGGGATGCGTCATGATGATGTCGTATACTACTTTTAAAATATGATAATGCCTGAATACAAAAACAGAAGAATATACGTGCGTAAAGCGCGTATTGCCTGCATCACAGGCAAATAAAAAGGACTCTTCACCAGCCTATAAACAAGCCTACACGTGCTACTCCCCTAACAGGGATTGGTGTAGTTTACCAGGTCAAAGTTAAAAACGGGGCGGTACTGTGCGTAAAACCAAACTTTTCTGGTTCCTGAACATGCGATTGCAATATATTAGCAAACAGCTACAGTGTTGCTATGTTATTCAGGTCACTGATAGCGGGTGCCTGCACTCTTGGCGTTATTGGAGCGACTACAACGCATATATTTGGTATGTTTCGAATATGCCACTATGTTTCAACTACATTTTGCGTCTGCATTGCCCTACACTTTGTTCTATGAGCTGCCATTGTTGCTAGCGGTTAGCTTTCCTTTTTTGGAAACAGACAAGCTGTCAAAACTGTCTGCTAGCACTAGCAGGCTAGCGTTTAGCATCATCTCAGTGTTACATCATCCCCTTTTAAAATGTGAATGTTCCTGGCAAAGTCTAGGCGTAGTCCTCATTCACTGCTGTGCGCCAATTTCATTTCTTAAACGATGTAGTTATTAGTAAAAAGTAGCTTATGAACTGCCTCTGTTCAATTGCAAAAATCACAGACTATGTCTAGCAGAAAACTGGTCTCCTTTAAGAATACGTCTGCGTGATTCTTTCTGTTATGGTTAGAGTACTTGATTAGGAGAAAGTGCATTTTGTCTTCATAAGTCTCCTATAATTAATTAGCGCCAATGCAACTCCACTGCAGTGTTTACCTGTATATTACTTCTACCTCTACCACGTCTTTGTGTGTGTGCAGCTCCTTTGCGGGTCCAAGCAGCCCTTCTTCACACCCCCATTATAAGAAAGTCTTTGCTGGTGGAACAGAGCAACATGAAGATAGAATTGCTGCCTGCGCTCACTGACAACTACATGTACCTACTTATTGATGAGGAAACAAGAGAAGCAGCCATTGTTGACCCTGTGGAACCAGTTAAGGTATGTCCTGTATTTTACAATGTCTTCTTTCAGATTAACTCACTAAGATTGAAGGGTTTAAACTTGCCCCTCTCTTCAAGAATTGTTGTATTCTGTCTTGACAGGTTTTAGAAGCTGTCAAAAAGCACAAAGTGAAGCTCACAACAGTCCTGACCACCCATCACCATTGGTAAGAAGTCAGTCTAACGTAGTCGTAACCTCCAATGTGGCCCACATCACTCATTATGGGAATCACACAGGGCAGTGGCATTTCAATCTCATACTAATATAGAACAGGGCTAGAGAATGGTGACATTAAATTAACCATATTTTCTACCTCTCTCCCCTCTCAAGGGACCATGCAGGTGGCAATGAAAAGATGTTGAGATTGATGCCTGGGCTCACTGTGTATGGAGGAGATGACAGGGTGGACGCCCTTTCCAAGAAAGTCTCACACTCCAACACCTTAAAAGTAATTCCATTCTTACCTACAATTAAGTTCTGTTTTTTTCTTTCCTGTCCATAGAATATCAGATTGAATCGATCAGATGTATCTAACACTGTTTCCTTCTCATAACTAGCTTGGCTCTCTAAGTGTCAAGTGTTTGTTTACACCATGTCACACTACCGGTCACATTTGCTACTTTGTGACCAAGAACAACAGCACTGAACCTCCAGCTGTCTTCACAGGTAAACTGTCACGTCTATTTAGATAGACTCTCCATTGTAAATAAACAAAATAAAGTGTTGACGTACAATGTGAATTAACTGGATATGCTGTTCAAACCTTCCAGGCAAACCAAGCCATAAGTTCAAATCAAAGATCAGACCTAATTTGGTTCTGATCATGAGCATAGTCACACCCAGTAGCTGACAATGTCACTTAATGTTCCCCAATTAGCTGATTCACACGTATGACCTTTAACCCATGACGCGGGTGTCACCTCCTTGTGTGCAGGCGACACTCTATTTGTGGCTGGCTGTGGGAAGTTCTTTGAGGGTACAGCAGAGCAGATGTACAGGGCGTTGGTAGATGTCCTGGGACGGCTGCCCCCTGAAACGGTAATTCTACTCTTACCGCTCTATGTAATGAGAATGACCATGAAATCAAACTAGTCTAAAAAAAATTGTTACAAATTACGGTGTTCTTGTGTTCCAGCGTGTCTACTGTGGTCATGAGTACACTGTCAACAATCTGAAGTTCGCCCGACACGTGGAGCCGGACAATGAAGTAATTTTGAAAAAGCTTGCATGGGCAAAGGTATGTACTATAAATGTAATGGTGTATTTCATAACACTGTAGGTTGAGTTGTCTGTCATCCCCAAGGCAATTGATGCATTAGCGACTTGCTCTTGTTTGATACCATAGGAGAAATTCAGCAATGGAGAACCCACCATCCCTTCCACAGTGGCAGATGAATTTTCATTCAACCCATTTATGCGCGTAAAGTAAGAGTCATACAATTTGTATGAACTTTTTCTTGCATGGTACAAATTTAAATTAACGATACGCCAAGGTTTGTGTTGTAGGCTAATAAATCGTACTGTTACCAATGTGGAAAGACCACTTGTACCACAGACTGGCATGTGCTTGTGCACAGATAAACTTCAACATTTCATTTATTTTTTACCTCAGAGAGAAGGCAGTACAAGACCATACTGGACAAACAGACCCTATCGAAACAATGAGAAGTCTCCGGAAAGAGAAAGATGGCTTCAAGGTTCCCAAGGAGTGATAGATGTACAATGGGTTAAAGAAATCAAAAAAATATGGTCCTCTACTCTACACTTGTATTGTTTCCTGTTATGCCTGCAGAAAATATTACATGTCACACATAATGCTATATTTACAAAATGTCATTGCTTACCTAATATAAAAATATAACCCAAACAGAAACATTTTTAACTATATTTGATTACTATGTAGGGATTTTATGAAATGTTTATTTATTTTAATATGATCTGCTGGCCTGTGCAAATGTTTCATTATATTAGTTGGAACCTTTTAAGGTTTGCTAAATTTTTATGGTCACAGATTGTACTTACAAAACTGAAAATCAGAAGACGGCTGGTAAAATGTCTTAATATGTGCAATCTAAAGTTTGCACATTATTATTTGAGCTTTTATTTCTGAAAGTTATTTTCTCAGTTGTGATACGTCTTTGTTGTACCTTTTATAAAGCTTTCTCATCAAACGTTCTATTTAGATTATTTACTTAAATGTTGTAGTTATAGGCGCTGTAGGGTGTCACAACGAAAGTTCTGATTTTGTCTTCCTCAATGCAGTTTAAGTAAGCAATAAAGCACATGCGGTGTTGGTCTTCAGTAAATTTGACTGCAAATGGGCTTCCATGGTAGACTACAACAAATAAAAAATCCTGCTCGATTAAAATGTCTGGTACAAATAGTTTGAATGGTGTTATCGACTCTCTGGCATAAGTGCTCTTCTGTAACCGGTAATTTCTGGAAATCGTCAGAATTTGAAAGGTAATTTTACAATTCATTGACGAAATTGCGCTTTAGGCCTATATTTATGTTAGAAAATACCGTTATAAATTGCGCCGGAGGTCGTTGCGCCTATTGAAAAATGACCAAATGCACTCTAGTTTAGCCTTAACTTACTTATCCAAAGCCTTTGCTGCTATTCTGTTTAGTTTCTTTCATGTCAAGCATATTGGATTTTGACCCACTTGCCATGATTGTCATTAACGTTACTTCAACTGTACAAATAGGAAGTAAACAGTTGTGGCTGCTGCTGGTCACATACACTGTCATTTCCTGGTGGAGAGCTGCCGGGGGCAGGTGGAAGTAGCTAAAGGTGATCCAGGCGCCCCAGGTGATCTCTATCTTTGAGAGACCAGTTACATCACAACCCCATAGAATGTTACCTCGCATCATGTGATCCAGCGAGATGTATCAACTTAAAGGGTACATTCTTCTATTTTAACACATACTGCAGGGCAATACAGCAGCAGACAATAACAGTAGGGTGAGTCCATTCCTTAATACTTAGGTGTATACCTATTCGACATAAGTAAATATTTATAATTATCAAGTCAGTTTCATTCTAACCTGTTATTGTATTTATTTTCTTAGCTAAATGACATTCTCCGTCACCAACGCTGCATTTTCCCTTCACTTGAAACTTGTCATTGTTCTTATCTTGAATTGCACTTTTGGGCTAATATTTCACAATGAATACTAAGCTACACAATTCCCTTGCCATCTCAACCATGTTGTAAGCCTTTTTTTGTTCCCATTTGTTTCAACATTCCTTTTCTTAATGGATGTGCATGCAAATACTTTACAGCAATCTGGCTGAAGAGCAAAGTACAGTATGTGCTCACCCCAGAAAAGCACTATGTAAACAGAGTTAGAGCGATAACAGAATAATTTTCATTTTAAACAAAGGCTGTGCATTATGTTACAGTACATTGCTTTTTCTGTGTTAAGTGTATTTAACTCCCATTTATACTAATACGTTTGAAACTAAACAGTAAATCATCCCAGTGTGCCTTATAATTTGTTTCAAAAAAATAAATAATAATAAATGTCTCGCTGATAAAGATGCAAAATACCACACTGCATGTATTTAATAGATTCATTGTATTTATCTATATAGCATTGTTTATTATAAATAAGGCAGGAATGATGACTTCTCTGAAATATCAAGGTCAAGTAAAACAAAACAACATACATGTTCCACATCCTCAGTGCATACAATTTGTATAATTTTAAGGTGTCCATAATCAGTTTAGAAGATTATAATAACTTCAGTGTAATACACAAACATGGTTAAGCTTGTGCGTATAGAAATAAAACCTGTATATTTGATGTTAGGAACAGGCTACCACAGTTAAATGGCAAGTATCTCTCACTGGACCTGACCACCAGCCACTAGTCATCTTATGCAGCCCTTGACCCCACAGGTCCCCTTAACCTTCCCCCTTTGTCTGCCAATATCCCTCTTCACCACTTGATAGTGAATCCACTACCAGCTTTCTCCACAGCATGGTACTGTGTATGCAGTAGCTCCTTGGCTTTTTCCTCCCCTAAAGAGAGTAGCCAGGACTTGTAGAGTTCTGCCACACGGTGATCCTCCTCAGGCACTAGGGGGTGCTCTGCCCCGTAGAGATCCTCCACCTGCTGTAGCAGCTCTTTGTTGGACTGTTCAGGTAAAGGCTTCACCTGCCCCCCCCCATTCAGGCAACCTGTCATACAAGCAAATCTTGTTTGAGAAGATGACTTCAAACTGTCCACCTACATACATTCCTGGATTTTCAAAGGTGAATAGAAATAGGCAAACAGTTTTGTGTTCAGGCCATTTGTCGTCTCGCAAGCAAAAGAAAACAGCCTCTTCTTTTCTCCTCACCTGAAGGACAGGCCATCACTTCCACAAAGTGGTATGGCGACTTGCCCCTCTTGAGTTTCTGCACTAGGTTCTGGATGTTCCGGAAGCCATAGGTAGCAGCAAAACGCAGCAGGACGACTCCATCCTTCTCCAATGTCACCTCTTGAAAGTCTTTGTTTCTGAGGGATTAGAGGAGAGGCAGAGGTTTCAAAAGGAGCACAGCAAACATTGTTCCCCAATAAAACACCTCAGAGCCCAAATGTGTGAATGTGTGTCTCGGATGAGCCCAATTAAGATGACATCTTAATTCAATATGCAACCATATCTAGATACAGACAGTTAAACAACATTGTGGCAGAGTGACAGTACAGTACCCATGACAAGCTTGTTTTCCTCTGTACTTCCCTGCTGCACCCCAGGTTGCTATGTTGTAGAACCAAACTTACTTGAGTGTCTTGTATGTCAGCTCCGGGATGAACTCTCCGAACAGCTGTCTGGCTGCGTGGCTGAACACGTGATGGAGGTACCCCCCTGAGCCACTGCCTGCGTGACGCTGCAGTTCATCCTCAGACACGCTGCTGAACCTGCAGGCGCGCGCGCACACACACACACACACATACATACTGTCTTGTAGTAGGTTGCACCTAAATTTACATGCACACCTTTTCTTCTTCCTGGCACAAAACATGAGTGGGTAGTGTCATTGAGTGCCATTGGAGAGTCTTACATTGTGTCTAAAGGTGCAGGTTCCACATCTTTAAGAGATACTTTCTCCTCTTCTAACATCTTCAGAACCTCACCTGTAATCAGAGTGAGTGAGTGAGTGAGTGACACAGAAAAGAGAGGAAGAAAGTTCAACTGAGTTTGTGTGTGTGTGTGTGTGTAAGGGCAACATAAATCCACACAATTCTACATGCTCAAAACGTCAACACTGAATGCATGCCTGAGGTGATGACACAGTCCACCTCCCTCGTCTCGTCTTCAGTCAGGTAGAAGTCTGGCCTGGAGGCCTCCAGCTTCTTATCGTAGCAGGGCATCACGGTCACATGGTAAATTTGCTGAGGGCTCAGACCCTGGAAAAACCACCCACATCTAAATAAAGTCTATATTACAGAACAAATTATATATATATATATATATATATAATTCTGGATATCTTTTTGAATTTGTTAAATTATATATAGCAAATTCAAAAAGATATCCAGAACTATATAATTCAGTTCCTTTCTGATGACCCGTCAAATGAGAGTGGCAGTATACCTGCTGTCCAGAGAAGTACCTCTTGACCAGGGACCCCATCACCTGCTGTGGGGAGCGGGTGGTGCTGATGTAGGGAAGAATGAATTCTCCGTGGGTCTTCTCTGCATAGCAGATCCACCCTGGATACATGCAAAGATCACACACACTAGAAGAAACTATTCAGAGAGGAATCTTTGTTTCCCAATGCCTATTCTACTTATTTGCTTTGTGACAAAGGGCATGAATAATTAAAAGTTAGATGCAATTGATCTAAAATGATGATGTGAAGTGCAGGGGGGTCTTGGGTTGTGGCTTACCTGGGCAAGCAGAGGCCAGCATGGGGAGAGCCTTCATGTCTTGCTCCTTCCTCTGGAAACGCTCCACAAACTCCCTTTGGCTCTCCAGCAGGCTGAAGGTGCGACTAAAGCTGGTGTCAAACACATGGTGAACCCCTGAAACAGAAGTGGACCACATTGTCTTTAAATCAAATATGTGGGGGATATATTGAAATTGGAACAAGCTAGCATGTCCTCCGAACTCCTAATCACTGACCTAGATTCTTGAAGAATGCAGTGAGCCTCCTGCCTGCCTCAGTACTACTAAGGCCATAGCGTGCTGCCAAAGAGGCTCTGGACTGGGGAGACACAGATACCACCACAACCTTCTGCTCCTCTGCTCCACTCTGCCAGGGAGTAATGGGAGAATTAGCCTAATACAGACACACACACAGACTTATACACACGCTTTACCTTATTATTGCGGAGCACTCTGTACAGCTCCTCATGGCTCTGTTGTGTGATAAGGACGCTCTCCGCGGATGTAATGCAGCCACTGCAAGCTAAGCAGTCATTCAGAGTGATTTTTGCCTTCTCCAGCTTCTGCACCCTGCCATCCTGCGAAACAAGGTTTACAAATCCATGCTTTACGGATAGAGAATAGCGGATAGCTGCACATGGCTGTGTGGTCAGACACAAGGGTATTGGTGTTAAAGGCTAACTTAGACGCACCCACCTGATTGACTTGGAAATAACTGCCGTCATCCTCGATCTGAATTTTGGCCACTGATCTGCCTTGCTTTTTCTCTACCTTGACTGGTTTTACACATTCCTAAAATGCCAAACGACGGTAAAACATGTGTTGAGAGTGTCAGCTTTGCTGTGTTAATTAAATGAAGAGTTCATACCCAGTATTTTACCCAACCGGTAAATCAATTGCCCCGTTCGTCAATCAAGACGTCAGCAGCATGCAAAGACATAAAATTCAGGCAAGCTAAGATTTGGTTAGCTAAGGTTACGGTTAATTGGACAACAAAAATTGTGTGACCCAACTACCATATTTAGGCCTAGGGACATCAAAGCGATAACAAGTGAGCTCGAATGTGTTTTACCTAGCCTAGCTTAATCAGGTTACGCCAAGTAAGTAGCCCAACTCGCAAGCTACAGTACTGCTACAGTAGATGTAATAGACGGCTACGATAAAAGGTTAGTCGTTCACATCAGCTAAACTAATAATAACCTCTGGGACTGACTGTCAATACAAATCATGAGATGAAACTACTCAATTAAATCGAGCTGTAATTACCTGAGAGGGGGTGATAAAGTCATCGAGATCTGTCAACTGTAGCACACCGCTGAAATGAGACGCCATTTTAATGCCGTAAAGCATTTGTTTATTTTATGTGTCGTAAAAAACAGCAGAGAAAACACTACATCCTATTTATTTTATTATAATTGAAAGTAAATACTCAATTATGTTACATCATGACAACAACATAAAGTCCAATACAAAGGTATTTTAATGTTACTGTATTGTATGGTCAATCAATTATTCCTGCTAGGCTGTAAGCACTAAAACATTGTAAAATGTGAATACATAACAATTTTGCATTTCAAGGAAGTGTTGTGTTATAATCCCAACACAGCAGGGACAGACAATACGTCTAGAGAGACTTGGAAGGCTGCCCATTCAACTTTAAAATTCGCTCAGCATCCTCAGCACACTCTCGCATTATATCCAGCTCTGTGTTGACATTCTCTTCCATCCATTCCTCCACAGCATCTGTAAAGAAGATGGCCCCCATCTCTACACGAAAATCTTCTATGTAGGTCTCCCACTTGTCCAGCAGTCTGACAGAGGACACAACAAATACATTATACCGCCTTTAAAATCTAGAGAAATGTAAATTACTAAATTTACATTTAGTAATTTAGCAGACGCTCTTATCCAGAGCGACTTACAGTAAGCACAGGGACATTCCCCCCGAGTCAAGTAGGGTGAAGTGCCTTGCCCAAGGACACAACGTCATTGGCATGGCCGGGAATCAAACTGGTAACCTTCAGATTACTAGCCTGATTCCCTAACCGCTCAGCCACCTGACTCCCTATTGACAAAATATTAACAAAGTAGCAGAGCCAGGAAATGTGTTGGATGTGAGAGGTTTTTCAGTTGGCTCTACCAAATTATAAACCATCTGATTGGCAGAGTCTGATTGTCATTCTAACATATTCAGAACTAGCTGTTCTTGGCAAAATACAGACCTTCCTTGGAAATAACCACTGTGATATTGTCAGAATTGTGCACTTGTAGTCCTTGATTAGGCCGATTTTTGGCACTTACTATGCACTATATGCATGTTGTTTTGTATAAAAGCATATACTGAAATATGTATATTTTTAAAGCATATAATAAAGTAAAAGTAAAACGTCTGTACGTCCATCTAATCATTCATTCATCCATATTCCAAAATATGACTCACATTTTCAGTCCATTGTGAAAGATTTCAATGTGTCTTGGGTTTGCAAAATTATGCCGTCTCTGGTAGCGACCAAAGCCCCCTTTGATAAAGCTGTATAGTCAAACACGGAAGACAGACATCACAGTATCACGCATTGTTTTTAAAAAGCATCTGAGATTATTACCTTGAGATGAAGATCTTGTGAGAATTGATGACAAACAAATATAATGAAATGATTCTTACATGTTATCCATGAGTTTGTTAACTTCAGCCTTTAGTTGTGTGTGAATTGTATGCACCCTATGGTAGATCTGTGAGCCGGCGAATGCACCACTTCCCTTACTGTAAAAACAATAGAATAGGCCAAAGATAAAACTCTGTACCATAGATAAAGTGATGACAATGTTTCACAAATCAGAATATATCAAGAAGGAGTTCAATTGAAGTGACGTAAGATCCTCTATAGATTTCTTACCATTCATCTTCCTCCACCTCAATTTTACAGCCCAGTATGTTATGGGCTTCAGCCTGTGCCTTCTCACTAAATGAGCCTGTTCAACACAGGGAAAAAGAGAGGAAGTATGTCCAAATTAATGCTGTCTGGACAAGCGTGTCCTGCATTATGAATCACATCACACTTGTATAGCCCTTTTTACAAGCAATGTCCAAGAGGGCTTCACATACACCCACGGGACTGCAACTAAACCAATGTAAACCCTCAAACATTTGTATCCTGTATTATTATTTATTCGCCCTGGTCCTAGCCCACCTACCATGTTTGAGTGTCAAAAGACACATGGCCAGGGAAGGAATGCCAACAGGAAGCAGTTCACATAACACCGTGTGATGCTCATACCTGGAAAACGATTAAACTTTGGACAAGAATATTGCTGAAACAGTATCAGTGGCGATACAAATTATCTATTTTGAAAATCTGAGATGGAACTCAGAAGTCCTATCAATAGATCTATGTCTGACCTTTGCCATCCAGTTAACATGATGCCTTTCAGAGCTATGGAGGGGTATTTGGTGGACATGGAGGTCATGACATTGAGCCAGGATAGGTGGTTTTGCAAGTGGTGTTGAAGCGGTGTCCATATCTGGTTGATAAGCGAGGCACCTTTGAATGCACTGGCAAACCATAAACTCTGGAACCCGGCAGATTCATATCTAGATATCAGATTACCTGGTGACCAGAAAGTAGCACAATTGTCAACATTCTCAAAGACTCTTAAAGACAATTATGAGTTTTGCATATACGCCATACTATCACTACCTAATGAAATTTAGCTATGTAGGATAACAAAACACTTAAACCATGCATGCTAAAATACCATATACTGTATTCAAAAAATTGTATGTGCTATGCTATATGTGAAAGCTAAGTACATACCAATAATAACTGTATGTTCTAAACTCCCATAGTTCCATATAGTTGGAATGGCAAAATTCTGCAGGCCAGACTCTGTGATCAAATATAAATTGTTAGTCAAGCACCCACTGACTCACCAAGAGACAAGTAAGTGTACATATGTGCATTTCATTGTACTCAATACAAAACTAGGCTGATTGTCATGTCAAACTGAACACAAACGTAATCTGATGCATGATGATGATGACAACACCATACCTTGGACAGATGTGGGGCTTATTTTTCTTAACATATCATCCCACATAAGGACTCTGAGCCCTGGTCTCTTCTCCGAGATGAAGCGGGCCATTTCCACTGTATGCTTCAGGAACATCTGATCGATACCTCCCTTGTTGCCTTGTAACCAATTCTTAGAGTCTTCACCGGTCCCCAGACCAAAAACCTATTCAACACAGAGATCAGGGATAGCATTATAGTACCGATCAAACAAAACATGTACTTCCACATTTGACATGCTGGTACAGACACACACAAAGCTCTGTATATAACCAGGGAGGGTCTCTTACTTCATCAGCCCCCATGTGGAACCAGGTGGCCTCAGGATGAAAGGCCATGACCTGGGACACCATACTTTTCACAAGGGTCACAGAGTCGGGGAGGTGGGGATTCAGACTGTTGGGTAACTGTATCACCTCCCTCAGGGGAAAGTACTGCTTATGCTTCAACACAAACTAAAAGCAGAAGAAATGTTTATGTGGGGTTTGAATCAATAACTGTAGCTATATTTAATCAATAATAGTACAACACATACAAAATGAGATATTATGTGGTTGATCTGGATTTTTTTTTAATCATAAATATTTGGGGAAATTTGAAGAAGAAGGATTTTACAGCACTGTGTGTTTTCAGTCCTGTTAGATAAAAAAAGTGGAAAGGCATTCTGGAATGTGAGCCACATACCTCAAGGTGTCCAAACACTTGGACAAGAGGGATGATATCAAGTTTGTTAAGTTTGGCAAGGCTCTTTATTTTCTCAATGTCCTCCAGGCTGCACCACAAAACAGAGACATACAAAATTATTATTCACTTCCTTTGAAACAACCATTTGCAAAAGGTTACTTTTCTGTCAATGTTGACAAGTGTACTGTTGGTCACCTGTATGCAAATGGTGACCTGAGAATCTGTAGGTCTCCATAATAGGGGAACATATCCTCATACTCTAACAGTATCCCATTGGCACCCAGAGATGAAAGCAGGGGAAAGATCTGGAATGGGAACAATCATAATCTCTCTAGATCTGGTGGGAAATGTTTTGCACAGCATCGATTATAGTAGCAACAACTGCTGTCCTAGTCCATTAGTAGTTACAAAATTCAGACACAACATGATTCTTGATGTCTACAGACCTCTAACTTCAGGTCAACCTTTCTCACCTGCTCAAGGTAATTCACTTTGGGTGCAGCACCTTTCAGATCCAGGTGGACTATCTGTAGAGGGCTTTTATTCAAAGGTGCTACTACCTTCACTGCGTCGGCCCTATCAGACTTGTCGACTTGTGGCACTGCTAAAATGTTCTTTGGTTTCACTTCTTCCTTCAACTTAAGAGGATCAATCCTATCTACTTTACTTTCCAGGTTTATTTGCCAGAACGTCCCAGGATCAATAACAGTCTTCCTGTTATTCCTCTTTGTTCTGAGATTAGAAGCAAAATTAAATGAGTTATTTCATTGTGTTGTTTCATTTTAAAGTACTTTGTGTGATGTTGCACAGTCAACTAATAAAAAATGCATACAGAGTAGTAAAATGTGTATATAACTGGATCATTGAACCGTCAAGCAAATGATGAGTGGGACCTTACCCTGAATTAAAAAACATAAGTTTGACAACAGCAAAAACGATCAGAGTGATTACAATCGACCTTAGAACTTTAATAGCCATGGTGCTTCACCTGTCACAAGAAAATAGGGCACAGCACTGTAAAACACATACAAACTCAAAATATCATTTTGCATTAACTGTTCCTATTCCACCAACATTACGCATCATTGTGGTGTCAATATGATTAGTCACATGGCACGTTTACTTACCAGAACGCCTGCTTCGTTATTAAATCTATCATCGCAACAAACAAAAATCCTGGCATAGAGATTTAAGTAACCAGAAAACTGTACGAAGCGCCCTCAAACGTAACGCCTATTGCAACTAAACACGCACTTCCGTGTGTTCCGTTCTCTTGTCTGCCTGGATCTGTGACATTCGGTGACATTCGGGTATATGTCGGAATATATATATATATATATAAGCCTATATATACAGAAATATAATTTTATTTGTATCGTTTTATAAATTTGTATTGTCACTATACATAGGCTTGATAGCCCCTTTGCCATGTAGGTATAGGTCCTATAGGTAGGTAGGTAGGTAGGTAGGTAGGCAGGCAGGCAGGTGGGTGGGTATCATATGGTAGGTATGCTACTTGACCCTAGACATGTGCGCCCTCGTGTGGTTTTAGACCTGCATTGGAAGCGCTGCTTCACATCATAAACATAGTAGAGTGGCCTACCCCGGTCCTCGAGAGCCGCAGTCCAGCATGTTCATAAAGCGGATGTTTCCAGCAGCTCCAGCACACCTGATTCAAATGAATGATCGTTACAAGGAGAAAAACATGCAGGACTGCAGCTCTCAAGGACCAGTGTTGGTCACCATTACAACATGTAGGCCTAGTTGGTCACTATATACAACGTCCGGGCTTTGTTTAAAAAAGAATTCTCACATATTTAATGAATCACAATTAATATAAAAGGCAGTACGTATTCTAGGAATGGAGTAGCCTATGACTGGGCTATTTTATTACACAGACTTCAATGTGTTCTATAATTAACGGTGTTTCTCACACTGTTCTCGTTACAGTTTTTTACAATCGCTTTTTACAATTGCTATTTTTCAGTGGGCTACTTAGGTCACATTTTCAAAACTCTTAATACAGGGAGCACAAGAGAACACCGTCTTTCAAATCACAAGAAACTTATCTCACTAAGACACAACCACCAGCCAAAACGTTATGTAGCCTACCCACATGGCCTACCCACATGGCCTTAAGGCCATGTTTTCGTGGGCCTACTCTTTTCAAAACTGCTCAACTTGAGTTTTAAAAACTTAACATAGCCTAACACGTCATTTAATTGACTGCAAGTTTCTACATTTCGACAGAAACGCTGCATTAAAATGTAGTCTATATACCTATATTCTGATATGTGTATGTGCCAAATGCAGATGACAGGTTTGCTTGTCGGTAGATGTAGGTTACAAATTACGATATTGTAGCCTATTTTTGAATCACTCAGTGTCAGAAAATGAAACTAAACATATTGAAGCTTGCATCATGTCTGATTCATTCCTGTAAGATAGGCTATAGGCCTAAGCTACTGCAGTGGATGCTTAACACTGGAGTGATGTCATTCTTGTTTTGATAAGACACCTAATGCAACCTTGTTGCGCTTTGTGCATTTTGGGTTGAAACCTGTTAGTGTTAAGGAAGAAAGAGTTGATAATAGACATGTGTTTTGGTAGTTTTGGTGCATTGTGGATTGGAAAATAATTGCTGTGCCAATCTGTCTGAAAGTTGGTTAAATCATGTAGCTAAGGAGATTTGTAAAAGAAGTATGAAAGGTATGAGAACTGTATAAAGAGTTTCGAAACTGTGGCCAAGGGCAACTCCAGAAGCCTCCCTCCGCCTTCGGGTGGGGGGACGGGTCCTCACTGTCGTTTGTGCTTATGCACCAAACGGCAGCTCAGAGTACCCACC
Source organism: Hypomesus transpacificus (assembly GCF_021917145.1). NCBI lineage: Eukaryota > Metazoa > Chordata > Actinopteri > Osmeriformes > Osmeridae > Hypomesus > Hypomesus transpacificus. The sequence continues at coordinate 9,155,743 of NC_061076.1, forward strand.
CTTTTTGGAGTCTCTGGGGGGGGTGCTGGAAAGCGCTCCTCCTGGGGATTCCCTCGTCCTCCTGGGGGACTTCAATGCTCATGTGGGCAATGACAGTGAGACCTGGAGGGGCGTGATTGGGAGGAACGGCCCCCCCGATCTGAACCCGAGTGGTGTTTTGTTGTTGGACTTCTGTGCTAGACACGGTTTGTCCATAACGAACACCATGTTCAAGCATAAGGGTGTCCATATGTGCACCTGGCACCAGGACACCCGAGGTCTCAGTTCGATGATCGACTTTGTAGTCGTGTCATCGGACTTGGGGCCGCATGTCTTGGACACTCGGGTGAGGAGAGGGGCGGAGCTGTCAACTGATCACCACCTGGTGGTGAGTTGGCTTCGATGGTGGGGGAGGACGCCGGTCAGGCCTGGCAGGCCCAAACGTAATGTGAGGGTCTGCTGGGAACGTCTGGCGGAACCCTCTGTCAGAAGGAGCTTCAACTCCCACCTCCGGGAGAGCTTCGATCATGTCTCGGGGGGGGCCGGGGACATTGAGTCCGAATGGGCCATGTTCCGGGCCTCCATTGTTGAAGCGGCCGACCGGAGCTGCGGCCGCAGGGCGGTCGGTGCATGTCGCGGCGGTAACCCTCGGACCCGGTGGTGGACTCCGGAGGTGAGGGATGCCGTCAAGCTGAAGAAGGAGGCCTATCGGACTTTATTGGCTGGTAGGACCCCAGAGGCAGCTGATGTGTACCGGCAGGCCAAGCGGAACGCGGCTTTGGCGGTCGCGGAGGCAAAAACCCGGGCATGGGAGGAGTTCGGCGAGGCCATGGAGAATGACTTCCGAACGGCTTCAAAAAGGTTCTGGACCACCATCCGGCGGCTCAGGAGGGGGAAGCAGTGCTCTGTCAACACTGTATACGGTGGGGATGGTGCGCTGCTGACCTCGACGGGGGACGTCCTGGATCGGTGGAAGGAATACTTCGAAGACCTCCTTAATTCCACCAACACGCTTTCCGACGTGGAGGCAGAGTCTGGGGACATCGGGGGGGGCCCTTCTATCTCTGGGGCTGAGGTCGCCGAGGTGGTTGAAAAGCTCCGCGGTGGCGGGGCCCCTGGGGTGGATGAGGTCCGCCCGGAGTTCCTTAAGGCTCTGGATGTTGTAGGGCTGTCTTGGTTGACACGACTCTGCAACATCGCGTGGACATCGGGGACAGTGCCTCTGGACTGGCAGACCGGGGTGGTGGTTCCCCTCTTTAAAAAGGGGGACCGGAGGGTGTGCTCCAACTTTAGGGGGATCACACTCCTCAGCCTCCCTGGGAAAGTCTATTCAGGGGTCCTGGAGAGGAGGGTCCGTCGGATTGTCGAACCTCGGATTCAGGAGGAGCAATGTGGTTTTCGTCCTGGCCGTGGAACAGTGGACCAGCTTTATACCCTCCGCGGAGTCCTGGAGGGTACATGGGAGTTCGCCCAACCAGTCTACACATGTTTTGTGGATTTGGAAAAGGCGTTCGACCGTGTCCCTCGGGGGCTCATGTGGGGGGTGCTCCGAGAGTACGGGGTACCGGATTTCCTGATCGGGGCTGTCCGGTCCCTGTACGACCGGTGCCAGAGTTTGGTCCGCATTGCCGGTAGTAAGTCGAACTTGTTTCCGGTGAGGGTTGGACTCCGCCAGGGCTGCCCTATGTCACCGATTCTGTTCATTACCTATATGGACAGAATTTCTAGGCGCAGCCAGGGTGTTGAGGGGGTCCGGTTTGGTGACCTCAGGATCGGGTCGCTGCTTTTTGCGGATGATGTGGTCCTGTTGGCTTCATCGGGCCGTGACCTTCAGCTCTCACTGGAGCGGTTCGCAACCGAATGTGAAGCGGCTGGGATGCGAATCAGCACCTCCAAATCTGAGGCCATGGTAATCGACCGGAAAAGGGTGGAGTGCCATCTCCGGGTCGGGGAGGAGATCCTGAACCAAGCGGAGGAGTTCAAGTATCTCGGGGTCTTGTTCACGAGTGAGGGAAGAATGGAGCGCGAGGTCGACAGGCGGATCGGTGCGGCGTCCGCAGTGATGCGGGCTCTGCATCGGTCCGTCGTGGTGAAGAAGGAGCTGAGTCGAAAGGCGAAGCTCTCTATTTACCAGTCGATCTACGTTCCTACCCTCACCTATGGTCACGAACTATGGGTAGTGACCGAAAGAACGAGATCGCGAATACAAGCGGCCGAAATGAGCTTTCTCCGTAGGGTGTCCGGGCTCTCCCTTAGAGATAGGGTGAGAAGCTCGGTCATCCGGGAGGGGCTCAGAGTAGAACCGCTGCTCCTCCGCGTCGAGAGGAGCCAGCTGAGGTGGCTCGGGCATCTGATTAGGATGCCTCCTGGACGCCTCCCTGGTGAGGTGTTCCGGGCACGTCCCACTGGGAAGAGGCCCCGGGGAAGACCCAGGACACGCTGGAGGGACTATGTCTCTCAGCTGGCCTGGGAACGCCTTGGGGTCCCCCAGGAAGAGCTGGCGGAAGTGGCCGGGGGGAGGGAAGTCTGGGCCTCCCTGCTTAGGTCGCTGCCCCCGCGACCCGATCCCCGGACAAGCGGCAGATGACGACGACGACGACGAACTGTGGCCTGAATATTGAAAAATTGGTCCTAACAGTAAAAATAAACATAAATCAAAGTTGTCAATAGTGTTATCCCTATGGTGTTATCCTTCCTCCTCCATCCTCCTCTCACTTCCTTTGCCCTTTTGTTGTTATGACTACGAGGTCGTAAATCCGCCATGTTTTCCCTCTAGTATCGTTGCGACAGAGACGGAGAAGTCAAACGACATGAATGTAGAAAATAATAATACGGCAGAAACAGAGAGTGAGCAAACGGATCACGGCAACATCATTACGATTCAAACTACACTCGGAGACGAAGGTAATACGATTTGATTACAATCATAGCGTTTTATTCGTAAAGGCGGCTGTGTGGGCCTGCTCCGATAATGTCATTTTATTTAGCCAGCTAGCCTAGCAAGCTTGTAAGAGGTTCACAGAGCAGGGCTGTCAATTCCTGGATTCAGAGTGCCGCTAGCTAACCTAGCTAGCTACTAGCCTAGCTAGCTAACAACAGTAGTATAATGCCTGGCTGCATGCTGGAAAAATGCCTTGTAGCAATTAGGAGGTCTGATTTATGAATATCAAGTTGATTGACCATCTTTTAACGTCTTTGCCACTTGGCCCAGCATTTAGCTTGTCAGCTATAATCTAACGTTATTTTCCTTTGCTTGTCATTAAGTAGCTACTTGATTAGCCCGTGAACCAAACCTTTTCTGCGGGAATACACATTTATCATGTGCTGTGTTTTTATAGATGAGGATGTACACAAGTGCGGACGTTGCCAGGCCGAGTTCTCCACGCTGGAGGCTTTCATCCAACATAAGTTACACCAGAACTGCAAGCGACGCAATGAAACGCAAACCCACAACAAGAAACCAAAGTGTGATAAACAAGAGGTATTCCAGTGACAAAAAAAATGCCTGCGCGTGATTGTTACAACAGACCACTGCTTGAGGGTTTCAGCATCTCAAGCCCTGTTGTCTCCCAATAGTTCTTACCCATGATGGTATGCCAGTGAAACACTATAGTTTGTGTTCTTCGTTTCAGGTCTCCACCTCAGATGGACCCACTGTTGTCGAGGTGAACGTGGACTTGTCCTCCGATGATCCAGACAAGTCCAACACCAATGGTAAATTCCCTCCCAGTGACAATACATTGCCAGGACCAGTTGAACCCTTGGGAATGTCAGCTCTAAACCATTAAACTGAATCTTCCGGATTGTTTCTCGTGTAGTTGTGACAGAGGGCAGATTGTCCTGGGGTCGCAGGAAGAGGACCGCTACAGCGAAAGCTTCTGAGGATGCAGAAGGTGCAGAAGCCACCCACAGTCCTGACAGTGGTGACAGTACCAGGACAATTTTCAAGATTAACAACGAGGGACGCTATGTTTGTGATATTTGCGATAAAACTTTCAAAACAGTGAGTCATACTGAAAATGTGCATGCATTCATATCCCCCTTACTATAGATTATTACAAAGATACCTTCCAACATAGATGTGTCTATGTTTTTGACAGCCTGTACTTTAACATCACATACAAAGTGATAAAGCACAGAGCAGAAAATACCTTCCTTGTCTTATTTAATTCCAGACCAACATCCTGAGAACCCATATGATTACCCACAGCGGAATGAAAAACTTCCCATGTGAGCTGTGTGGGAATGCCTTCCGCACCAAAGGCTCCCTGATTCGTCACAACCGCCGTCACACAGGTACAAGAGGAGGGCTGAAAACATGGGTCTGCTGCGTTTATTTGTATTTTTTTCCTTGTGGGCTTGACAGCTGAATGAACATTCAGAAAGTTCAAAAGTATTCCAATGTCAACACATTTTATATGTAGGATATATCTGCACATTAAGGCTTACAGCTCGGTGTTTATTATTCTGAACATTAGCTGTCTCATTGGAGTTAACGACAAGGAACCTCTATGAACACAGCACCATTTATTTCCCCCCCATGTCTTCTCCCTCCATCTTTTGACCCATAGATGAGCGTCCCTACAGGTGTAGCCTCTGTGGGCTCTCCTTCCGTGAGTCAGGGGCCCTCACAAGGCACCTCAAGTCCATCACCCCATGCACAGAGAAGATTCGCTTCAACCAGTACAAAGAGATACTGGTCAGCAAGGACGGGGTGCAGAAAGGTAGCATGCTCCTCAGCTAACGAAAGACATCGAGACATCCACATGAAAATATTTTCCTGGACACCTAACTAGATGATGAAAGGTCACACATCTGTGTCAACACGTCTTCCATCCAGCCAATGATAGCGCTGTATGTTTCAGGAGTGGAGATGCCCTCCCCCCAAGTGACTGGCCAGCAGAAAGCAGACGAGCAGCAGCTGGAGGACAAGGCTGCACTGGTCAGCGTGGTGGATTGTCCTGCCCAACAGGTTATCCATGAGGTCCACTTCATGGAAGTTGAGGGAGCTGCAGAGGTGGAGCAGGTGGGTGTGGACTGTGTAATTTGTCCTTAAATGGCTAAATATAAGGCCATATGTTGCACATGACAATATGTTTTCACTGCAGTACATCCCCACCCCCCACTGTACCTTGCTATTTACTCAGTTTGCTGTTGAAGCCAACTCCAACTGTGCTCTCACCCTCTGTGTCCAGGTGGTGGAGGAACAGTCTCCAGCCGAGGTCCTGGCTGTGGGAGACAACCTCATCTGCCAGGCCATCATCAACTCTGGCATTGCCCTGGGGACAGAGGTGGCGGTGAAGGAGGGCGGGACGGAGGGCGAGGCGGAGGGCGAGGCGGAGGGCGAGGCGGAGGGGGAAGTTGAGGACGAGGAGACAGCGGAGGAGGCATCTAAAGATGTCCTGCAGGTGCCTGACTCGGAGGGCAGGATGACAGAGATCCAAGTGACAGAAGAATGTGTGGAAATGGAGACAGAGATTGACGTGACTCTGGTGAGCAAAAAAGTGGCTTGTTATAGGCTAGATGAAGGTCAGGTGGAAGTCTGAAGAGTCTTGAAGTCGGTGTTTCATGTAGTAGAATGCTATAGAATTATTTTTTAGTACATCTCTTTCATCCGCAGTAGGTCTCCAACATTGTCCAAATTGTTTTTGCCCCCCACAGGAAATGTCTGACAGGGAGGAGGAGCAGCCTTCCTCTAAAATGCACAAGTGTCCTCACTGTAATCGCTCCTTCAAGGGGCTCAACTACCTGCGCTTTCACGTCAAAGGCCATCTAGGTAAGCTCAATTATATGGCTTAGCTGTCCCAATTCACAGGATGTCTGTCAAAAGCCAGCTGTTGGCTAGAGATAGAACCCTAGTTGTAACTAACCTGATTCAACACATCAACCATTTAATTATTAGAATCAGCCCACAGGAAGGTAGCGCTCCTGGAGCGGGGTGGGAGACCTCTGGCGTAGACGGTCGCAACTCACATCTCTGCTCCCCTACTGCAGGCTACAAGCCCTTCAAGTGTGTGAAGTGTCAGAAGGAGTTCCTGACAGGCTACCTGCTGAAGAAGCACATGGAGGTCCACCTCAGCGAGAGGAGGTACAAGTGCGGAGAGTGTGGCAAACTCTACAAGACCATCGGACACGTCCGTGAGCACATGAGGGCCCATTCTGATGAGAGACCCTTCCACTGCAACAGCTGTGACAAAGGCTACAAGACCAAGGTTTGTGGACAGGCCTCACCTGGAAAATCGGATACTCCATGAACACACATTTTTATTTATTTATTGAAATGTCAAAGTGCAAGAGTCCTTCCTTTGTCATATTAATAAAATGGCACTTCATTCATAAACATTAAATATATGGTGGATTGACAGTTTATTCATTTATAATAACCCCCCCCCCCCCCAACACACACACACACACACACACACACCCTTCCCTTCTTCCCTTCTTGCTCCCAGAATGCCTTGCAGGTACACCAGCGCACCCATGCTCAGGAAAAGCCTTATGTGTGCCAGTTCTGCTTGCGGGGTTTCAGGGAGAAAGGCTCTCTTGTACGTCACATCCGCCATCACACCGGAGAGAAGCCCTTCAAGTGCCACAAGTGTGGACGGGGCTTTGCTGAACATGGGACACTCAATCGCCACTTGCGTGCCAAAGGTCAGAGTCGTTAACATCTAAATAAATAAGGATTAAGCCAATTGGTCAAATACTGTCTACCTGCATCATTGATTGACTAGCTTTCCAATTGCATGACATCTGCATCACGTAGATCTACAATCCATGTCAGTGTTCTATCGAAAAACGTTAATCTACACATTGCCAGGACCTATACAAATGCTCAAGTCATATTAGACTTGAGCATTTTCTCTTTAGTATCAAACAGTTAATGTTTCAGTATTGTTCCAACCATTTAATAATAATGAAAAAAAAATTGAGATACATTTATCCCCCAAATCTCACTGTGTATGTGTCTCAGGAGGCTGTTTTGTGGGTCAGAAAGATGGGTGTGCGGACCAGGCTGAGGCGATGGAGGACCAGGCGTCTGCAGACAGTGTTGCCACGGCAGCCATCATCTCTGAGGACCCTCATGCAGTCCTGGTGGAGTTTTCCTCCGTAGTGGCCGACACCCAGGAGTACATCATAGGGGTGAGAGACCAGTCCCCCCCCCCCCACACACACACACACTCTCACTTTCTCTCTCACGCACACACACGCACACAGTCTGTCTCTCACTCACATGCTCCTACACATACACTCTCCCTTCCACACACCCTCTCTCACTCACTTTCTCAGACTCACTGAAACACACACACATATTTGGCTGAGAATCTAGTTTGCACACGCATGCACACACAGACAGACAGGTACCCAGGGCGGCTGTCCTGATTGTCTTGTGTGTCCTCCAGACCCCAACAGACGAGGCACTGCCGGGTGAAGAGGTAACAGTCATCCAAGACGGCCAGAATCAGGTCAGTTCTCTGCTCTCCTTCCCACCCATAGTCTCTCGAGACTGAGAATATGCATTAACAGGCCCATAATAACCACTGAAACCACTACCCTTTACCATAGTGATGGGACTCTGTTGTAACAGTTGTCGGGTAGAGTAGTGAAAAGATGTAAACCATAACTACAAAATACGATCATAAATGATGTTGCTGTTTGTTATCCTTCTCCCCCGGCTGTCCCTCTCTCCTTCTCACTCCCTTTTTCATCCTTCTCTCCTTCTCGTCCCCCCTCTCCTTTCCATCGCCCCATTTTCATATCTCTCCTCATCCCCCAGATGGGCAACCACATCATGAAGGTGGTCCAGCAGATCGTCAACCAATCGCGTGGCGGAAGGGGCGGCCACCACATCATCTTGCGCAACGTGACCATGGATGAGGGCCCCTCCGTCTCCGATAGCGGGGACACCATCACCATAGCGACACCCGAGAGCCTGACCGAGCAAGTATCCATGACGCTGGCCTCCGCCATCAGCGACGGCACGCTATTGGCCGCGGGAGGGGCACTGGAGACACCAGAGGGCACGTTCACCATGGTAACCACGGCAGAAGAACAGGAGGTGGAGGTGATGGAGCAGCAGGAGGAGTTTGTCATCACGTCTCCCGAGGTGGAGGTCCAGACTGTCATCGTATGAGGACGCGTTCAGAAGAAACGAAGAGGACGTCATTTCATTAGGACTTGTGAGACTGTGGTACGCAAGGACTCAGGAGGACACGGAATGACTTGAGTGTGTGAATAAAGATGGTGTGGAACACGCTTCATTCTGAGGACTTCAATGATGGTTGATAAATGAATATATTGTATTTGCCTTGGAAGACATCTTGCGCTATGAGGACATAGTGTGTGCACAGAGAATTTCAAGTTAGTATATGACTGAGGATGTTTTGAATTGAAGGAAGGCAAAGGACATGAAATTGGGCCTTTTTTTGTTCTGATAATTTGTTACGTTAACACAAATGAGTTGGATTGAACACTGTTGTTTTTGCTGGCTGTCGTAGCAAATTTTGTACTGGAGCAGAGTGGTTTTCAAATGTTCTTTATTGATAACTGCAATGCTTAGTTATTTAATAGGCAGTTATTTATTAACATTATTTTGTATATGTTTCTTAATGGTTTGAGGGAAGGAGCAAAGTTGCTTTTGTACAAGGACATTCTCAACTCCTCTTGCCTTGTCTGGAAACAGTGATGAGTCTAGTAATTACATTTAGTTTATTTGAGGTTCTTCTACTATTTGCCCAGGTTGTGTACATGTTTTCTGAATTCTGTTCAAATGTGGTCGTTGCCTTGATTTCTTCCTGTCCTTGTTTCATCCCAATGACTGGGAATCCAAAATTCTAGAAATGAAAGGATTTTGGCATCTTACCCCAAAACAACCATACTACCTAAAGACCTACATTTGTCTTGACCATAGAAGAACCACTTCAATGCTTGTAGCAGTAGACGTCTGCTGAGACGTCTGCTGAGAGTTCTAACTGCTGGCCTGGGCTCTGATGCTGTGTTGTGTGTTTATGTGGGGCCAGTCTATTCCCTGGACACACATGGGCTATTCTGAGCTGGTCAATCACATGTAGCTCACAGCATGATAACTAGGCCAGGAAGTATACAGACACACAAGCCAAACACAAGTGCTGTTGGATGCAAAGGAATAAAAGCGTATTTTCTAAACTGTGAGTCTACCTGTTAGTCTTTGAGAGTGGAATGAAGGTGAAAGGATGTGTGAGTATGTGTGACAGAAACATTGTTTAATTAAATATACTTTAAAGTAAATATGTAATAGAGTGATTGATTGGGTGTAGTTGTGAATGCTATAGAAAATGGCTCTCAGTGAGGAGCCCAGATGGAGCGGGGGTTGATTCATCAGTTTGGCAGAATAAGGCCAAGACACCCCTGCTGCTCACCTTGCTTATGGTTATCTCTTCTCATCTCCCTGGTTCTCTCTCCCTCTTCACTGATACATGTTGGGGACCATGATACCTGTTAAGTTTGTGAATTTTTTAATGAATAAAATACTTAAGTTAATCACACTCAAGTTTAAATCACAGCCTTTAATGGAAGCAAAATACACCTACACATTAAATATTTATTGTTGAAAGGTTGCACAAAGTCCACGTGAAAGTAAAAAAAATGCTTGCTTCTCAAGCTATGCATTCTTTCATATTTTTCTTCTCATCCTCTGACAGGAATTGTCTATCCAAAATTGTTAGGATAGACAAGCCTTTAAAGCCTCTAACTGAAGGGCTTTGTTTTTTGGTTGATATGGTGATCTCAGATGGATCAGTTTGTGTTCTGAATAATATAGTTTGTCAGGGGAGACTTGTTGTCGGGCATCCACTGGGCCATGTGTTTTTCACTTCAATCACAGCATGTCAGGGCTGTTTACATTGAAAACAACAGAGAAAAAGATCATAGTTGTGTGAGATACTACCCTTGGTTCTTCTGAAGATGATTATTGAGTGTCTCAACTCATCCATGACCCTTCAGTGACAGTCCTTTAGAGACGCATGCTACAAGCTCACTGAAGCGTGAACTAACTCACGCTTCACCATATAGTATTCATTTTGCCAGCTGTTTAGTTTCCTGAGGTATCTATCATTCTGTACTCTGGAGGTGTACGATGTTTGGCAGTGTGTTCTTGTAAGTGGGACATTGTCATAATGAAATACAGTCCACTGAAATCATTTTCTACAGGAAAACTCTCTATCACGATTCCATGGAAATTAAGTCTGCCCCTGAGGAGTAGAGTTGCCAGTGAAGAATGCAAACTTCAGATATTAAATGCAAAAGAAAAACTGGAAAAAAACGTTCAATGTCTGTTGCATCCCTGCTGAGTTATAGGACTTGGAGACTGAGTCTAGGTCATCGCTGCTCATCTAGCAACACTCACATACTTATAACCTGTATTGCATGGGATACGTGCATATTTTCTCAATCTCTTTCAGCAGTAGTGATGTTTATTGTTCAGCATATTCAGCTTTTCCCTGGGTATTTCTAAAATTGAGGAGTCTAACCTTCAGGATGTCTTGAGGCTGTATAAGTGTGCCTGGTGTCTGCATTCTTAGGTTCACACAAACTCTCTAATCAGAGAGAGAACTGTCCCTCCCTGAAAACGACACTGTTTCTGGGTCACTCCTCAGCCCTCTGAGAGGGCCTCATCCAAAAGAGAGAGAGAGAGTGAGAGAGAGAGGGGCTGGAGGAAGAGAGAGAGGTATTTATAGACAAATGGGGCTTCGCAGTACCTTTTCTCGCAAAAGAACCATTAAAAGACCAAGTGAGAGTGTTCTAGTTTTCTGATCAGTGCTCTGCGATAGAGCTTGGGCTGAGAGGCTGGGGGCGAACAATCTTACCCACAATGGGGTGCTTGACTTCCAGACCATGTCTCCTGTCTTTTTGTCTCTCCTGGATCTCTAGTTCTCTGATCCAGGCAAGGAAAGGCGTCAGCCTCCTGTAACCGCTTATGTGACTACCTGAGTGGGCTTACCCTTTGGTGTCGGCGGGGGGTGCATAAAAGTGGTGACGGGCGCAACTTTCAGCTGCTTTGACCGGGGACCGGGGTTTTAGGGCAGCGGCTGGCAGGCCTTGAGTAAAAAGCAAACGCCAAAGGGGTGAAGATGAGGCGCTTTCTGAGTAGGAAGGGGCGCTTCTCACTGCGACAGAGCAAGTCTGGAACCCGCAGCGCCTCCAAAGACTTCTGTGAGTCTCTTACATTTCTGTTTTCTTACTCGTATCTGTTTCTTCTCCAGTGAGGTGAGAAGAGAACAAAGAGAGCCTAGTGATGTGTGTTTACATGGGCCGCTAGCTTTTGTAGTATTTCAGGCGCTGTGTTCAAGAATTGGGCTAGTTTTAGCTTCACTCCAGACTACATAGTTTTGGCGTTCACTTGCGTGTTTGAGGGTGTGTGTGTGTTTGTGTGTTATGTACATCACGTGCCAGTAAGAGAAATGTACCACTTTCAGTCTTTTGTCTGACATCGGGACTCTACATGCTGTCATCAGAGTTTTAACTAAGATTTTCAATACATTTTGATCCACATGAGGTGAATCTGTCAATAGTTATGGGCTATCTGAATGAATGAGAGCATTACATGCACATGGGGCTGCCAACAATGGAGATGCAAAGTATGGACAGGAAGGAAGGACCACACCTCTATAGAATGAGACAACTTCCTTTCCTGGTCTCTTTTTCTTCATAAGCAATGAACATTGTTCACTTAGCTTTAGAATGATTGATTTTTAGATCAGTTCCTAAAATGTAGAAGATGAGATTACTACTGGGATGTAGCTCTTCACTGCAGAGCCAGAATGAGGCCAGTGACCAGGGGAGGGCCAATGGTTCACTACAGGACGACATGACAGACATGGATCTGTTTCAAGTGTCCTATATAGCATTCTTACCTTAATTCTTCTATCAGAACCATCGGTAATAACAAGGGTTAAATGGAGTCCTTCACAGAGTCTGCTTTGTCTTTCCATGTCATTGGATTGATTGATTTATCTCTTCTTAGGTAGGCTGGCACATTTTAAACAGATCAGTTCCCCAACCTTTTACAACCCAAACCAATTGCCTGGTCTGTTAATTTGATTAAACTGTTATGATTACGAATTGCAATAATATTTTTCTGTGCAGTAAATACAGTTAGTGTTTTCACAAACAATATTATCTTAATCTTAGTTATCTAGCACAACTCAACATGACCTCTTCTACCCTTGCTTCTCCTTATTTGTTTCTCTACAACATTCTCTCTCCCCCCTGCCCTCTTTCTCACACTCTCCAAACTTCTCTTCTCTTCTTGTCCATATCCTTCCCCCTCTTCCTCCCCTTCTCCTCTCCTGTCCTCTGTCCCACGACCCAGACCTGACACTTCCAGCCACCAACCAGAACTGGCCGGAGGAGTTTGGCTTCCGTCTGGGGGGTACGGGGCCCAGCTACATTCTGTCTGTGGTGGAGGGCAGCAGTGCCTACCTGGCAGGTCTGCAGCCTGGGGACCAGGTGGTGGACATTGAAGGCCAGGAAGTGTCCAACCTCAGCACCCAAGCCCTCATCGCCCTGGCTCAGACCCTCAAGACCGTACCCCCCAGTATCGGGGTGGTCTCCCGCATAGAACAGGTCAGGACCAGAGGGATCACATCTAGGGGGATGTATCTGTGTTTGCATTCAGAGACAAGAACATGAAGCTATCGCTTGAACAAAGAATGTACATCACTTGCACTCATGTGAAACCAATGAGGAATATGTCTAAGGCAGAGGTCTTCAACCCTGATCCTCAGGAACCCCCTATCCTGCATGTTTTAGATGTTTCCCTGCTCCAACACACCTCATTCAAATGATTGGGTCGTTATCTAGCTCAGCAGAAGCCTGGTAACAACCATTCATTTGAATCAGGTGTGTTGGAGCAGGGAAACATCTAAAACATGCAGGACAGGGGGTCCCTGAGGACCAGGGTTGAAGACCTCTGGTCTAAGGGCATTGTCACAACTCTCTTTTCCCAGATTGACATCGCTCCAGGACCAGACGGTCGTTTTGGCTTCACCATTGTGGGAGACAGCCCCCTGCTGGTGGAGGACTGCATGCCCAACTGTCCTGCTGGCCGCAGCGGCCTCAAGGCTGGCGACTTTGTTATGGAGGTCAACGGCATCCCCGTCAAACAGCACGAGACCGCTGCCGCCATGATCAAGGCAGCCCAGGGGCGCCCATTGCGTCTGGGCGTGCTCAGTATGAGCCGGCGACCCAAGCGCCTCAGCAACAGCATGAAGGTGATGTCACAGAGTGGAGACAGCGTTCGGCAGGACCGCGCCCAGAAGGCCCTGGAGTTTAATAAGAAGGTGGGTGTTTTAGTGTGTGTGTGTGTTTGTTTTGTGTTTGTGTTTTAGTACACCTGCTTGCTAGTGTGTCTAAACAAATGTATTTGTGTGTGTGTGTGTGTTCTAGGTTGAGGAGGTCCTTGGAGAGGAGCTGGATGTGAAGGAGAAGCTCTTTGAGGTTCTGAAGCAGTACGCTGCTGAAAGGGATGTGGAGAACCTGGCTGAAGCCCTCCCTGATATACTGATCAATGAGGACCATCAGCAGCTGATTGACAGTGTCAGGTACCTTCAGCTACATTAAAGTTGGTGGATTGCCCCTTAGGTCTATTATGCTATACTGTGGGGAAAAAACTGAAAAAGGATTCAAACATTCACAAACACTCTTCAGAAGTTAGTTTGGATTTCTTACTGCACCTTTCTGACTCACCTCCTGTCATTGAAGCCTCTGAATTCAATGCAGCAAAAACAGTCTAGTCAGTGTTCAAACAGACTACCTTACCATTCACTCTCATCCACCGACGCCAAAATATAAACTGTAACTCCAAAGCAGACACAAATGTCATTGCTTCAAACCTGACAGCAATGTCTAACTTATATGTATGCTGTACACAGCCTATACTGTATATTCAATTACGTCACTGTTTGTGATTTATTCAGGACAGCATATGAATACAATATTTCAACATGAGCCAAGCCAGATAGACACACTTTTTTAGATGCGAGGGGATGTACAGGTGTAGGATATGATTCTGGCAGCTTTGATTTGAACATTTTTTATGTTTTGTTGAAGTCCAGAATGTAATGATAAATCTACGATAGTATTATCTTCCTTTATCTGGGCCCATGTTTTATTTGTTTTATTATTAGAGGATGGTGCAGATTTTCTTTCTGGTATTACTCTGATAAATTGGCCAGTACTGTATATGAAATACGAACAATCCCAAAGCAATGTGTGAGATTAACTCATTCAATTCACAGACCCACATTGTTTAGAATGTGGCCATTTAATTTAAACTAAAGGTCAATCAATCGTTTTTATTAACTCTACCATGTTCATAATCTGACCATGTTGTGCACCACAACAGCGTTTTACAAAGATGGAAAGATGAAAATATGAAGATTAAAGATGAAAGCTTTGTAATTCTTTAGGTCCAATGGGGGTTTACATCTAGTGGGGAAACAACAAGCTTCTCTTATTGCACTAGAATCAATATTTCAGGGTGAAAAGCTTGTCTCAGCATGTTCTCCATTGTTGAGGGTGGAAACAGCCTCCATTAAGAATAGATCTAGATCTTGATGACTTTGATCAGAGAAGCAAACTGTCGGATTGTGCTGCCCCTTTGAAGTCCTTGAGGCAGTGGATGTCAGCAAGCAGAGTTCATTTCTTCTGCAGGTACAGAGGGAAACTGTCAAAAACCTCAGGGAATATCACATTTCTTTATCCTCAGCATTGATCGCAAAACGGAAAACAAACACTTTTGCATACGCAAGCAATTTGTGATCATTGTGAAACACACACATTTGTTGCCGTGCTTATTTTTTTTCAGGCGCTTTTCCCCCTCTTATCCAGCTCTATGCTGCTACAGTCACTTTTCTGTTGCTGGCAGGAGATGAACACATACACAGTTACTCTAACATCTGCTGCATCCCCACACTGCAGCTACAGCACCTTCATACACACACACACACACACACACACATAAACACATGTACGGTAACATACACACACAGACACTGACATGCACATAGAAAAACACCTACATACACATGCACAAACACTGATACACACACACACACATATTTTGGATTGCCAACATCCTTCAGGAAGTGATGTGGAACTGCCTCAGGTGAGTGTTGCTGCTGGATGATCTGGGAGTGTGACATTTTGGTGAGGCTGTTTCCATCTTTGTGATCTGGTGAACAGATTATGGTTGGTTGGGCTAAAACTAATCTATTAGTAAGTGAGATATTTGTGATACTTTGTATTCAACTTTTGATAATAATGCTCCCACAATGCTTGAGTTTGGATTTTTGAAGAACTGTATGACATGTGGTTTTACTAGCAATTAGTTCACATTGCAAAGCTATTAATCTAGAATGGCTCTGGTTTATCATCAGTTGTCTGTGGGGAAAGTTTAACAAGGCACAGTTTACCTGCTGTTTGAGACAAACTCTCTTTTCTTCTGATTGTCCCTGAGTCAGCATTTGGCACACCTTCGTTTGCATTTTCATTCCAAAATATTTGAGTACAAAATGTATAGCCGTGTTTTCTGAAGCATAGGTGTTCCATTACTAATGTATTTTGAGAGGTAATGGGAGACAGGCAGCATTTCTGGATGTGAGAGCGTGAGAATGTTTTTTCCAGAATCAGCCTTTCATGGCAGAATATGACTTTGCTGCCATTTCCCAGAATGTGTTTTTAAACATGGTGACGCAGGCTGTACTGAACGGACATTTGGTTCAATGATATTGTGGCATTGTTTATGAATGCAGATACCCTTTCAGACAGTTTGTCCCCTGCCACTTGCTGTATATCTTCTAGTTGTGATCTCTTTGACCTGCTCTGATGTAAATTAGCTGTGATCCCAGTCACCCTGTCTGAATGACAGGGTGAACAGGAGTATGTGTGTCACCTCCATCACTGCATTCATAATTCTGATCTGTCAAGTCTAGTTTCATGCTTTAGAACTTTGGTATACAGATACTTATGAGAGCAATGGCCTGCAAGGAGATCTTATCTGATCTGACATAAGATAATACGTTTCATAGACCCCCCCCCCCTTTCTTTCTTTCTTTCTTTTTCTTTCTTTCTTTCTTACTTACTTTCTTTCTTTCTTCTCCTCTCCATCTTGTTTTTGACAGCCTTTCATCATTTAATTGTTGTTGTTAAATACGCAGAGTCATGCATGTACACACCCACACACACTCACCAAGCCTCCATACACTCCACACACTCTCTCGTGTACACCCCCAGGTGGAGGGTGTGTGTGTGTGTCCTAGACAGACTTGGGCCAGGTGAAGAGACTGTAGTCTCCAGGCCCTGCTCCAAACCTGACCAGCCTGGCCATCTCTGTCCCCACAAATCTGCCCCCAGCCCTCCTGAGGAGCTGCTCTATTTTTAAGAGGCCTACTTCTGTTAATAAATCCTCTCTTAGGTTTCTGACGCACTCTCCGGCATAGCTTCTTAAACGACTCAAAAACCCAGGGGTTATCGGTAAAGGGGCTGGAACGTTTGAAAGTGACACAAAAGTGTACATATTATAGTGTCACGATGGCTGTCTTACCATGCAAATGAATAAGCAGACAACTTGAGGCCAATATCTGGAAATGATATTGTTTTCAACTTGGGTGATTACGAGGTGATTATGTAAAGTAGGCAAAGAAATGTGTTGTTTTTGTTTTGACAGACTCAGAACTCGCGTCTGTCTTGAGGTTTCTTTTTTGAGAAAGTAATTCCCTTCACGGTCCCTGTAGCTGTTTGCTTTTTTTGACTGCAGTCGACTCCACAAGAAATGAATGTGGTTAACAGTCATGCGTGATTCTTAGCTTCATACGACACAGATGTCTGTCTTCCTCTTTATCCATCCCTCTCCCATGCGCACATTACTAGATCTCACTGTTCTGACCTGCCTCTGGGAGTCCAGAGGGATTGTTTCCTTCTCTCCTGCACTCTTCTCCTTGCACCCTCCTCACTAGTTCCTCCCTTCATCCAACTCTCTTTTCCATCTTCGGTTAAGAGAAAAGCAGAGTAGAATCTCTTGTCTCCTGTGTTCACGCTTCAGATGAGTGGGTGATCACGGTTATCCACAACAGTTACCGTGACCACCCCCTGGTGTATCGGTGAACGAGGAAGAGGAGAAGGAAGAACAAGAGAAAAAGGAGAGGTGAAGAGATGAAGCACATCTCTCGAAGTCTTAGGTTGTTTTGACGGCTTTAAGAGTAGGAGTCATACTGTTTTTCCACCTCCCTCTCAACCGTCTCAACCACTCCAGCCTGCAGGAACGCATGGCTTATGGAGATTTAGAATCTTCTACCGTACTTCCTTTGTTCTTTCTTCCTTCCTTTCCGTTCTCTATCTTTTTTGGGGGAGAGAGTTGTTCACTGAGACTTAATGAGGACTACGTTTGTTACCGGCGTGCTGTTTGTATTGTGATGCTGAGCTGAGGCGCTTCCTGGAAGCCCTGAAGAGCCATGGGAAGGGACAGGAGCATCTCCCGACATTTTCGGTACAGTTCTCTTATCTTTGTTCTTAGATACTTTAAATGCTGAGTCGAGGTTTAAAGGGTTTTCCTTGCAGGCAACGTTGAAATGTGTAGGGATTACACTGTGTTTCTGAGGGTGCGTCTGTGTGAGTGTCCGCGGTGTAGTAAAGCGTTGTCATTGGTGTGGATCAGGGGCTTAGCCAGAATAATGTTTTGGGGTAGGCCGTAAAAATATGGATAGGCATCTTTTCATTTTTTTTTACTTATTTATTTTGCGATGTGCACTCTGTGCATAATTCTTCTGAGATATTTTCGTTTTTGAGTAGGCCTTAGAACAAATTTGGTAGGCTGTGCCTACCCAGGCCTACCCGTGGCTACACCACTGGTGTGGATGCTGTCTTTAAGTGTTAGGTTTGCTGTTGGACAGCAGTATCCCTTGAATTACTCGTAACATTTTCCTTACACCTAATGAGGGGGAAACAGGATAAAAACATAATGTTTAACAATCTATCTACGTCATTCGATTCATGTGATTTCAACACTGGTTCACTACACCACCTTCGCTGTGTTGTCAATCTGTGCTGAAGTGGGTCTCAGATAATTGACTTCTTTCCTTAATAACTTTTCTCAACTTCCCGTTGTCATTCATGCCTCCATGTGGAGTGTCCTTGATCCGGCCCCTCCTACCGCCCTAATTATAGACTCCTCGACCTGCTTCTAATTGAGAGCAGACTGAGGCCTACATCCACCCAAGCCTGTATCAGACTCATTCCAGCTCCTTCTATTCTTCTGATGGGATGTGTTTACACTTAGGAGAGAAGAGCTTGGATAGTGACTTGAATGCTGGATCTGTAATTTGTAATAATAAGTAGGAGACACAATTAGCTAAAATGTCAAAAAAGTATGTGAGGTGGTGTCCGTTTTCGGCTTATCTTTGTCTTATTTTACATTTATTTCTTTCATTTGTCTCCTTTCTTCTACCCTCATCTAAGTATTTCATAGATCACATCAATAAGGTGGGTGCTCAGTGTAGCACCCAAAGTTTGTATTCTTTCCCGTCCTTCATTTTGTCTGCACAGCCGTTCATGGTTTATGTTTCCTCAGGTAAAGACGCTGTGCCCTACATAGCCTTTTGACACATATATAATGGGCTACCTTGCCTTTCCTCACCTGTCCCTGGCCTAAAAAAATGTAATTTACTGCAATACAAACTTTTTGTTTCCACCTTTTCTTCAACCTGTTCCCTCTCCCTCCCTCTTTCCCCTTTTCCAACATCTGTCTCTCTCTTATCTCTTTCGCTCACTCTCCTCTCTCGCTCACTCTCCTCTCTTGTTCTCTCTCAATATAGAATACAGGCTGTGTTCTCATTTCATTCTGACTTGAGAGTTGACTGTAAATCTGGGGGAGGCTGTACAAGGAAAACTATGATACAGGGATGATCATTATCTTTATCACTTCCCTATCTAGGCAGAATGCCTTTTGTGCTTCTGGTGTTGCCATCATACAGATCCATGGCCATCCTCTGGATGGCGTTGCAGAGCCCCCTTGTTACCTCAGACTGTGCAGATGCTTGCTCCCTGCAGGTTAAGTGATGATGACTCCCTCCCCTCGATAAATATGGAAATACCGAACTGCTTTCAATCAAAAGTCCCATGTTTGAATTCTTTGACTGTGATTTCCACAGACTACTGTAGGATGCAACCCATCATTTAGAAAGCACGCACATCCTGTGTATTGCAAATATTTGCAGGATTCCACAGATGTTGTTTTTGTGATTAGAGAGCCCTCCATAAAGATAACACACTGCTCTGGCTGTCTCCTTCTCTGGTGACTCATCAAGAAAACCCTTTTTATTCAACAACACTGTGTGTGTGTGTGTGTGTGTGTGTGTGTGTGGGTGTGGGTGTGTATGTGCTCTAAATATAGTCCATCTTGTTAAATGAATGGAGGCAAAGTGTGTGTAGGAGGTATGAAGCACAGTGTGTATGTGTGTGTGTCTGTGTGTGTTGGGGTGTGCATGTGTGTGCGTGTGCCTTCTGTAAATGTGATCCATCGTGCTAAATGAATGGTGGGTGGCATGAAATGTGGAGGAGACAGGAAGCATAGGTCAGAAGTGACTGAAGAGGATACAACTCCAGAACCAACATGTCCTCATCATCCAGTGTCTGAATCTAACATAAGTGTATGCGTGCATGTGTGGTTCACTGAGAGTATGACATACTGAACACAGCATGCAGCTGTAGCTATGGTTTTAGTAGTTAGTTGATAGCGTAAATCCCTATTAGGTCCATAAATTCTATGACTTAATCCTAGTTGTTCATCTCTGCATGTTGTGTGTTTGTACATGTGTGTGTGAAGTGGGTGTGTGATTCATGGCCTGGTTTAATTTCAGGAATAAAAACGAGTTCCTGAGCGGCTCAATGTCTCATATAGATCTTTCATGAAAGGAGAATGTCACAGTTGTTCCATCTACACAGCTTGTAAGACTGCTCTTCTTTCCAACAGCTCAAGGAGCAGTTGTCTGTGGCTGACTGTAGAAGTGTGTGTAGTTTGTGAAGTTTCAGGTGTGTGTGTGTGTGTCTCTCTCTCTACTTCTAATGAGCTTTTCCTGTGAGAGGAGTTCTGTGTCCTCATGTAGACCTATCCTGGTTGAATATTTCAGAGCTCTCACATTTTGGTTTTGGAAAAGGACTTGTTTCTGTGAATTGTGTTGTCAGCTGAGGGATTTGTGTTTGAAAACGTTATTGTTCTGTGGCATTCTACAGTTAAGCGGGAAGCCCTGGAGATGTGTTAATGTAGAACAGTAAGGGGCTGGGGGGAATAAAACACTCGTTAGGAGGGGATGTGTGTGCGTGCAAGTGTGCCTGTGTATGTGTGTATATGCATTGATGGATGTAGACAAGAGAGAGAGGAGGAGGTGTGTTGTGTGTTTTTTTGAAAGAAGCGTAGCTGATGATGGGAAGTCAGTGTGTATGACTTAGGATAAGGGAGCGAGAGAGAGCATGACTGTGTGTGAGGGAGAGAGAGCAGATGGGATACGAAAGAGAAAAATAGACAGATGAAGAAAGAGAGAGGAGAAAGAGAGGGAGAAAGAGAGAGAGGGAGTAAGAGAGAGAAAGAGATAGAGAGAGGCAGAGAGAGAGAAAGAGAGAGTAACAATGCACACTTGGGAAAGAGTTAAAGGGAGGGAAAGAAGGAGAGAGAGAAAGAGGAGTGGAGGCATCTGCAATATTGCTCGGTGGTTCTCTCCCAGCAGCAGGATGCTGTCACACTGAGATGGGCGTTCCCACCTGGAGCTGCGTGTGACAGGCAAACAGAGAAACGACACAGGGAAGTCACACTCCTCCGCTACGGATTAAATGAGCTTCACACCAACATTTCAAGGAATTTTTGAGTTTTCTCATGTTACATAATCAGTTGACTGTTAGTTTGTGTTAGTTTGGCTGTTGTGCTACTATAACTGTAAATACCTCAGTCGTGGATTGTTTGGATGTAAACCTTTCTATCTGTCTGTGGATACGGATACTCTGACTTTGTTCTCCTCTTGGCACTCTGCAGCAGGCTTGTCTGCTTTCCTCTTCGCCTCAGAACTTCTCAGACTGGGCTTGACTCTGAAGCGCGGAAGTATCCTTGTGCGCTCTCCTTCATTGTGCATCTCTGAGGGTATACTTTGTGTTTAACATGTTCACCAGGATCTTCATCCCCAAGAAGCACCGAGAACGCTTTGACGATGTGGTGTCCCAGAGCCTGATCGGCCGACTGAAGGGGCGGAGTTTCAGTGACCCCAGCCGTAACCGGCTGCGTCGGAGCCGTAGCGAGGACCACCCGGAGCGCCTGCTGGTTTCCACCAGGGCCAGTTCGGTCCCCCGCACTCACGCCGAGGAGGGCGCGGCACTTCCAGCCCGCGGGCTAAGGAAGACCACCTCACTCATCGCTGGGCACGCCGGCGCCGCTACCACCAATCGCAGGTCAGGGCTTGTAGATGGATTCTTGTCACAGCTAATCAGAATTTTGGATTGACTTTCTGATGATAAAATACAATACATGTCATAGATAGTGGTGTTCAGTCTTTCTCTAGCCGTCTTATACTGTGTTAATATGACTTGAGATGTGTGCAATTTTAAGCAGTCAGTAGAGCTCTTTGAATATAACATTTCCTGCAATTCAATTATTTAAATTACCTAATAGATACACCATAAATTCAGTGTATCCCATCTGACATGCATGAGTGTAAAATCCTAGCTTGTGAATAGAGGTGTGTAGGAGTATGTTTGCCAAAATAAACCATCTACGTCAGTTGGACAGAAAAACTATTAAAAACCTCATTATCTTACTTCCATGCCAAGTCATATTTTTAAGATGGCGTTGACGACGTTTGATAGTCATGAGGATGTGGGTCTTTAAAAAAATAGCTTGCCTTCAATACAGAAGTCGTTTTTTCTTGATGTTGACTTTTATGCAGCTCTGAATATTAATTCCCAGTAAAAATACACTTTGGAAAAAATCCACAGGAAGAAAGAGAGAAAGACTGCCTACAGGGCACCTCTTCTGTGGCCTAAACTTTGTTCATCAAATAATGTAGCCATTGTATTTTCCCCTGGGGATTAGATGTCTATGTCTAAGTGGGCTGTTCTCACACACTGGGAATTTCTGGCAGCTTTGCCAGCGAGAACCTCACACAAATTGAAATATCCTCCTCCAAGTGTGTTTATCCAGCCGAAAGTACTGGATAGTGATTTAGTAATATCATATAAAAGTACACTGTTTGCAGACACAAACTGGACCCAACAGATGAGCCTAATCTAGAATAAAGTTATTTCAATGAATAATCTCCATTGCCATACATTTTTCTCTGACACAAAGTCTCAATCTTTAGATCACATTTACTTATTTTGCAGACGCTCTTATCCAGAGCGACTTGCATTAGGTACAGGGACAATCCCCCGAGGCAAGTAGGGGGAAGTGCCTTGCCCAAGGACACAACGTCATTTTCACGGCCTGGAATCAAACCGGCAACCTTCTGATTTCTAGACTGATTCCCTAACCGCTCAGCCACCTGACTCCTCCACCTGACAATCTGTATGCATAAAAAACTGGCTGATGATCCAGTGGGGTCCTTTGGGATTGGAGGTCACATGAAGGGCTGTAGTCTGGATTACTCCACAGCTGGAAATCCAGAACCTGACATTCATCTGAAGAGTTCTTATATGTTCTTAGGACTTCTACCCCTGGGTTCTACTTCCAACCCTACGCTGCCTGGTGTCTGAGTATCCATATCTTCCCCTACCCTACCTTGAGTCTGTACCTACCTCCTTCCCTCCCCTAACTGGTGTCTTTCTTCCATAGGACTGTGAGAGTGTGCAAGGGGAACCTGAGTTTTGGCTTCACCCTTAGAGGCCATGCCCCAGTGTGGATTGACTCAGTCATCCCAGGTAGACTTGTTTATGTGTGTCTGTGTGTATCTATGCAGTGATATTCTTTGTGCTATTGTACAGATCCCATCATCGAAAATGCTGCAAAAGGAATTTAAGATGTAGGCTGGGAATGAATGATAGTTGACAGGATGTAGAAGGTAGATTTGGATGTTACGCCTGTTCAACAAAGTCCTCACTCGCCCACGTGGTAACTGAGAACACATCATGAGGGGGAGTGTTAAGACACAGACTGGTATGTCAGAGAATCGTTATTTCAGTCAATTTACATGCCATGTTGTTGCCTCTGAAGCCCTGTCGACAACACTGAGCTCATGCTGACTTTAGAATGCTTCTGCAGCTCTATCCATCTGTGTGTTGGTAAAAAATCTGGTTTTACCTGGTATAGTCTTTATGTCACATTTATTTTCTACGTCTGCATGTCCTTCCTTCCTTCCCTCCCTCCCACATCTCTATCTCTCTCTCACCCCCCCCCCCCCCCCCCCCCTCTCTCTCTCTCTCTCTCTCTCTCTCTCTCTCTCTCTCTCTTTCTCCCTCTCACCAGGGAGCCCAGCAGAGAAGGCCGGCCTCAAACCTGGGGACCGCATTTTGTTCTTGAACGGCCTCGATATGAGGTAACGTCCATCATGTTCTCATCTGACCTTCTGTGCATTCTGCTGTGGTGGCCAGCACACAACTACACACGACACATTGTGTGCATACATACTTTGTTTGAGAGACTGAAACATATCCAACAGTGAAACAAATATGATTCTTGTTACTTTGTTGAAAGCAAAACCAAATGCAGAGCAGAAACGGGTGAGGTTTAGGAAGGTTTCTTGTCTCAGATGGCTGGGAGATGAGGAGCGATGGTGAAAAGCACAGGCAGGCTGGGGGTGCAGACAGACAGACAAACAGACAGACGAGCAAACCTGAATACTAGGAAACACTAAGTATAAAGTTCAAGTTTCCATATGAAGAGCTGAACACTACACCAAGGAGGTACTGATGGAGTGAGAGAATGGATGGAAGGTAGGTGAGCGGATGGCAACGAGGAGCAGGTGTGCTGGTGGAGCTGGGAACCAGGGAAGAAAGGGAGAGAGAGAAAGAGAGAGAGATACATGCCCATACCCATGCCACAGACACACACTCAGGGACCGACAGGAAAACACTTGCAGGGAACACTGGAAAACATCAGGCCATGGCCATGACAAAGAAAATATTCTCATTCCTTGAAGCGAGAATAATGAGCTGTGTTTTGAAAGTGTTTGTTTTGTGTTTGTGTATGCATGTTTGTCTGTTTTTGTGCCTTCACTTGTGTGTACAGGGAGTATGTGTGTGCAGCTTGTGTGTGGTTTGCACCAATTCTTTATAGAAAATGTGTTTCTGTAAATAGATCAGATGAAAGTAACAAAGCATTCCAGATGAAGATGGACCGTAGAGGTGTGACTTTTCGTGACAACTTCAATGGGAGAAAATGAGAAACGTAGGAGACTGTTAACAATCTCCACAGGCTCTGTGGTGTTTCTTATAGTTCAGTCAAGACACTCACGTGATTGATTTCACCATTTTTCGTACACATGACAAATGGTTTAACGTTGGCGGAATGCATACATGGGGAAGCTCCCTGCCTTCACTGCAGCAGGCATGACATGAGGCAGGGAGCAACAAGTTAAATCCCCCACGGGTATAGAACAGACAGACAACATGGGGGAGAAGGGGACGGTGGTGGGTGGCAGCAGCGCAGAACACAAAGGTAAATGTGGATGTGTGTGCGTGCATGTGACGACTTTATAGCGCCGCCTATCAAGCTAAGCCTATGGGCTAAGAACACGGCGATGGGTGATATGACGCGCGCTGCCCGAGTGCCATTCCTGAACCTGCTTCACTCATGTGGTGGAATTGACAAGGAGCCTATAACAGGACAGGCTTGAAATTTGATGAGGATTAGTTTTATCATCTCTGAACTAGATGAAAACTGTCCTTCATTTAATCTGTCAGTGCGTTTAATCGTGTTTATATTTCCATGAACGTGTATGCCTATGTCTGTGTGTCTAATTATGTGTTTATCTTTCCATGAATGTATGTGGGTATTTATTTATGTTTTGATATTCCCATAAATGTGTGTGTCTGTGTGTGTATCCTCCAGGAGCTGCTCCCATGAGAAGGTGGTCTCCATGCTCCAAGGTAGTGGAGCTATGCCCACCCTGGTGGTGGAGGACGGGCCTCCCACCTTCACCCTAGCCGAGTCAGACCTGGCCGGAGGTGGGGGTTTGGGAGGCAGCATGTCGGAGTGTGCCCGCTCCCCGGTGCTCAGCTCTCTGCAGTGGGTGGCAGAGATCCTCCCTGCCAGCATCCGGGTCCAGGGGAGGACCTTTGGGCAGCAGCTGGAGCACCTGCTCACCATCCAGGAGAGGTACACCATTTGCAAGGCCCTGGAGAACTTCTTCCAGCACCGGTAAGGAGAGGAGGGGAGGGGAGGGGAGGGGAGGGGAGGGGAGGGGAGAAGGAGAAGGAGAAGGAGAAGGAGAAGGAGAAGGAGAGGGAGAGGGAGAGGGAGAGGGAGAGGGAGAGGGAGAGGGAGAGGGAGAGGGAGAGGGAGAGGGAGAGGGAGAGGGAGAGGGCAGAATGACTGGGAGCGAAGTAAACAGAAAGCGAGAGTGAGGGAGACAGAGAGAGCAAGAGAGGCAGAGAGAGAGAGAGAGAGAGAGAGAGAGAGAGAGAGAGAGAGAGAGAGAGAGAGAGAGAGATGGGGGCGACGGAGAGAGCACTGAACCTGTTTGTTTCCGGTTTGTTTCCGTGGCAACAGGAACGTTGACACGCTGATTGTGGATGTGTTTCCGGTGTTGGACACGCCAGCCAAGCAGGTCATTTGGCAGTTTGTCTATCAGCTGCTGACCTACGAGGAGCAGGAGCACTGCCAGAACAAGATCTCACGCTTTCTGGGCTTCAAGGCTGCAGCAGGTCAGAGCTGGCACTATGTGTGTTCATGGTAGTAGTGGGGTGTGTGTGCGTGTGTGTGTTTGTGAGTGTGGGTCATAGGTTTTTTGTGTGTTTGGGATGGTAGGGTGTATGTGTGTGTCTGTGTCTGTGTCTGTGTGGACATTGATGTCTCTGTGTGCGTTTGCGAGTGTGGGCCAAGTGTGTGTGTTTGGGATGGTAGGCTGTGATAATGTGTTTGTGTGTAGACATTAACATGTGTGTGTTCCAGCTCCTCCTCCAGGGCCAGAGCCTGCACCTGAGCCCCATCGTCGTAGCAGCTCCATGAGAGTGACAGGCACCACCTACACCAGGAACAGCGTGAGAGGGCGGAGTTCCGACGACCTGGTCATAGGCACACACCTGGGAATGGGTAGCTTGCTCTACATGCCTTTCTCCTCATTCACCACCTCACCACCTGATTCGTCAGAATCGCAATCATCCTAATTGGGATGAAACAGTCACTAGAAGTTATTGAAATGATTTAATTGGATCCCCATTAGCTGAGGCCTCAGCAACAACTATTCTTCCTGGAATCCATTCAGTCAACCATAAAATCACATATTTTAATTTCAAGAAAATTGTGGTCAAGTAAAAATGAGCCCCCCCCCCATCACATTATCCATAATGACATGATAAAACATCCAAAAGTTTGCATACACATTGGAATGTAGCTGCATCCTGAGCGTGCCTGAACCCTGTGCCTTAGGGGTCCGTGCAGAGCCCATGGAGATGGGCATGAGGCTGGCACCAGGAGAAAGGCAGTCTGGAGACGGCACCTCTCTTCCCGAGACCCCCAACAACCTCACCAATGTAAGTATCCAGCCCACGGAGAGTTACTATCACAATGTCACCAAAACCACCCCTAATGAACCCAATAGGAAATTCACAAAACAATACTGGGCTTCTATGACAATCACCAGCACATGCATTAATTGAAAGGAAAATAGTAACTAGTCACACACAAAAAGGTATCAAGTTATTGTGTTCCTGATTGTAAGGTTCGCCCCGCTCTAGCTGTCTGCAGTGTATGCTGAGCTGGAGAACATGTACTCAGGGAAGAGGTCCAAGTCCCTGAAGAGCCGTGCTCCTCCGGCCCCCGAGAGCATTCTAGAACTGGAGTCCCTCTCACTCGTCAACTCGCCATCCATGCATGCCAACACAGGTGTGCTTCTCACTGTTTCAGTTTGAACCAGCATACTGTACCCCAGCATAGAAATGAGCAAATTGGACTTATGCTTGCCATACAATTATGAAGACCATTGTTGTTTCTAGATGTCTGTAGTGGGAAACACATTTTTGAGATCTGCTCTTAAGTCCATCCGTAAGCTTACAGGTGCTGTCTTTCATTGAAAGAATACCCGGTAGATTTACTGTCCAGCGGTAACAGATCATTGAAGCACCACCATAATTGTTATGGATTTGGTTAACAGAAAAATGTCCGGTGTACGTACTCTGTAACACTGGTGTTTTCATCCCTTCTGGTCAGGTGGCCGTAAGGTCCCTCCACCCCCCTCCTCTTGGCCAGAGCCCCTCCCCAGCCTCCCTGCCCCATCTCAGTTCTACCCCCAGGGGCTAACCAGCCAGACCAGCGCTGAGTCCAACCCCTACATCAGCTTGGACAGCCCTCCTCCTTCACCTCCGGACCCCCCAGACTACCCCGCTAGCCCGCCAAACCCCCGCAGCAGCAAGAGACGGTACACCTTCTCCCACCCCCCTCGCTCTGAGGACACGGACCGCTTCCTCAACGCGCTGAGCGAGCAACTGGGACAGAGGGTGGCCATCGTCGATGACTTCCTGTCCCCCGAAAACGACTTCCTGTCCCCCGAAAACGACTATGAGGAGGTAGGGTCAGCCACCAAGCAAATGAAACAATCCTTCTGGAGTAGCCCTGTGATGATTCATTTAGTCTGAAGGTTGTGTAGAGAATACAAATGTGTATAGTGTTTGGTATTTATCCTTGAGAACCTTTGAGAATTGTATCTATTTACATGCACACATTACGGTACAGTAGCTAAGACTGTAAAGCAGCTAAGACTGAACCCCCCAAGCCTTAATGTGAATGTGCTTATGGGTGGTAATTCCAGGATGTTGTCCAGTTAAGCTTCCCAGACGAGGAAGATGAGGATGACGAGGTGGGCATGGACGATGAAGAGGACGGGGGTTTCCTACCCCCGGAGCTGAGCAGTCCCAGCGAGGCGCACAGCAGCAGCGGAGAGGACGCGTCCTCGCTGACCTACTCCTCGTCCTCCGAGCACATCCCCCCGCCGCCCTTGACCCCGCCTCCGCCCCCGCCCGTCCAGTTCAACGACCCGCCCCCTCCTCCTCCCCCCCCCGCCGATGCAGCAGCGGCAGTCCCCCTTGCAGCAGCCCACCTCGCTTCCCTACACCCCCGATCACTCTCCCAGAGCACACCTCCCCTCACAGCGCCGTCACCAGGGCCCGCCGCCTCCCCCGCCCCCTCGCTCAAACCCACCCACGAAAAGGCAGTCGCTTCACAAGGTGCTCCCTACCCGGGAGGACTTGCTGGCCCACGCTGCATTACAGGAGCAGAAGGCTTACCAAGAACAACAGGTGTACCAAGATCTGCAGGCGTATGAAGACCAAGCCTTCCAGGAACAACAAGCTTACCAGGACCAACAACAAGCCTACCAAGACCAACAACAAGCCTATCAAGACCAACAACAAGCCTACCAGGAACAACAACAACAACAAGCTTACCAAAAGCAACAACAAGCCTATCAGGAGAGACAAGCCTACAAGGAACAGAAAGCTTACCAAGAGCAGCAGCTAATGTACCAGGAGCAACAAGCACTCAAAGAACAACAAGCATACCAAGAGCAACAGCAAGCCTACCAAGAGCAACAAACCCTCAAAGAGCAACTAGCCTACCAGGAACTCCAAGCATACCAGGAGCAGCAAATCTACCAAGGACACCAGTCGCTGCCGACCCAATCCTCGCACCAGTCAGCCCACTCGCCACACCTCCTCCAGCAGCTCCACCAATCCCTTCCCCCGCTCCCTTCTCCAGACTCCGCCCACCCCCAAGCAAACCACCCTTTGTACCAGATGCAACAAGCACAACAACAACAACTAAAGCTGCAACTGCAGCTCCAACAACAACAGCTCCAACAACAACAGCAACAAAGCCAGCAAAGCCTTCACCACCATCACCATCATCCTCGTTCTGCCACATCTCCTCACCACCCTGGTCAGAGTCAGTACTCTGAGGGCATCTACCAGAGTCACCAAAGCCTCCAATCCCAAGTCCACCACTCCTCCACAGAGCTCCTCCACCAAGCTCTCCAGAGTCACCAAAGCCTCCAGCCCCAAGCCCACCACTCTTCCACAGAGCTCCTCCACCAAGCTCACCAGATCCACCTAGATCAACCGGCCTCTCTTCCCGCTCAAGAGACACACTGTCAACCCCAACAAAGTCGGAAGAGCCTAAGGGGTCATCAAGGTCATCAGACTCCAACATCTCCTCAAGGGAGACCCCAGGATCAGCAGATCCACCAGGCTCACCACCCTCACCAGACCCAGCCCTCTCCCCAGCGCCCCCGCTCCGTCCAGCAGAGCCACCCCACCCCCCACATCCACCACATCCACCACATCACCCCCCAGCCCCCTCCGTCTGAGCACCACCACCAGATCCACCTGATCCACTCACCCCAGCCGTCCCACCGGCCTCAGCCCCTGCTCTCCACCTTCCAGCCCCTCCAGCCTCAGCAGCTTTCCCTCTCCACCTTCCAGCCCCTCCAGTCCCAGAAACCCTATCCGGCCACCCACCACGTCCACCCCTCCAACCAGCCACGTCCTCAGTCCCAGCCCTCCCAGCACGTCCTGCAGGCTCAGTCCCACCACCACGGCCAACCCCAACCCCAGTCACTCACCCACTCTCTCTCTGACCCGTCAGATCACCTGGGGCCCCCGCCCCCTCCACCCTTGCCCCCTCCCTGCTCCCCGCCCCCTTTGCCCCACCCCTCCCCTCAGAGGATGGACTCCAATCACATGAGTGTGAAGAGGCTGCGCTGGGAGCAGGTGGAGAAGTCAGAGGGCACCATCTGGGGACAGGTGAGATGGGTGGGGGCATAATGTGCATGAACAGAAGGGGGGCAGGGTGTGGGGCAGAATGCAGAGGGCAGTTGGAGACACTGAAGACACTACTACCCCTGATATACTGTAGACATTTGATATTTTTTGCATTATTTTCACTTATTTTTACATAACCTTTGAGATGTTAATGTATTCCTAATATATAAAATACTTATTCCAGTTAGGTGAGGATTCAGACTATGACAAACTGCATGACATGGTGAAGTATCTGGACCTGGAGCTTCACTTTGGGACCCAAAAGAGCCCTAGTGAGTACAATTATAGCCACTTGTGTGTGTGCACATATTGGTGTGTTTATCTGTTTGAAAATGTGTCGTTGGTCTTTGTTAGCACACATTTTACGTGACTCACTTTTTTTCTGCCAACTGTGAGTACACTCCATGTCGCTGTCTTTAAAAGCTTTTAAACAGTGGTCCCTTTGACAAGTGACAACTCAGCCTCAGGCACTTCTCTGACCCATTTAAGTTTTCCGACTGACATAAACTTTAAATAGTAAAAGAAAATACTGTTTTGTCACACTTCAGTGCCAGCTTGCCCACCACTCTCTCTCTCCCTTCCCTGTTCCCGCTTTTTTTTTACCCCCCCCCTCTCTATCTCTTTCTCTCTCTCTCTCTCTCTCTCGCTCTCTCTCTCTCTCTCTCTCTCTCTCTCTCTCTCTCTCTATCTTCCTCTCTCTCTCTCTCTCTCTCTCTCTCTCTCTCTCTCTCTCTCTCTCTCTCTCTCTCTCTCTTCCTCTCTCTCTCTCTCTCTCTCTCTCTCTCTCTCTCTCTCTCTCTTCCTCTCTCTATCTGTCTCTCTCTGTCCCTCCTTCCTTCTCACAGAGGACCTCCTGTCCTAACTCTGTGATGTTGTATATCAGTTTCTCTTCCAGAGCTCGCCCCTCAGCCTGAGTCATTTAAGAAGAAAGATGTGGTGGAGATTCTCTCCTACAAGAAGGCCTACAATGCCTGTGAGTACTGCTGCTTTTGTTCATGCGTAATTGCTGCTCTTAAACTTGTCATCGAACTACACAACTTGCCATGTTTTTCAAATCTGCACCTTTACGATAATGACCTCTGCCATATAGTACTACATCCCTGATACAATGCAAGCATGCCATGGGAAACAAGTTTGACTGATGGATAAAGTTTCAAACAAGGACCTTTGACCCTCAGCTATCCTGATTGCCCACCTGAAGCTGTCGCCGGGTGAACTTCGAC
The DNA here is from genome assembly GCF_021917145.1 of Hypomesus transpacificus. Classification (NCBI taxonomy): domain Eukaryota; kingdom Metazoa; phylum Chordata; class Actinopteri; order Osmeriformes; family Osmeridae; genus Hypomesus; species Hypomesus transpacificus. The sequence goes on from NC_061076.1 coordinate 9,186,924, forward strand.
AGGTTCTGATGACCATGTCCACAGATAGGCTGGAGCCCGCCCACATCAAGCAGCTGCTGCTGTATGCCCCAGACGCAGAGGAGGTCAAGCAGTATGAGCAGTACAGACAGGAACCCAGCAAACTGAGTGAACCAGACCAGTTTGTACTGCAGGTACCAGGGCTCTCTGTTGGGGGTTGTAGGGTGAGGGATGGTGGCGCTGGGTTAATGTCTTCATGCTGGATATGAGGGGCCACACATTGTTATGGTTATAGGACATTTTGGTGTCAGGGTTTTGACTGTAAGTGTGAGGGATCAGTCATTGGTTACTTTTGTAACTGTGCGTGTGTTCATACTTTACTGTGTTCTGCTTTTGTCCACACCACAGATGTTATCTGTACCAGAGTATAAAACCCGTCTGCAGAGTCTGCATTTCAAGTGCTCCCTGCAGGAAAAGACAGAGGAGATGAGAGGAGGGTACGACTGCATCTACAAGGCCTCAGTGGAACTCAAGACCAGCAAAAAGCTGGCCAAGATCCTGGAGGTGCCATACAAAAACGTCCATTTAGTAATATCAAAGAATTGTAAAAAATAATATATTGTCATATAATATGATGTGGTACTGTTCAGGAGTGTAAACTACCTTAGAATTTGATACCAATACTGTAAAAAAAATGGGTGCTGTGTCAATAAAAGTAACACCATAATGTATTGCGATTGCTCTCCCTCAATTACAATTTTTAAGTCGTCATTTTACACATATTCAACTCTTTACAAAACACACTTATGAATATTTTGTTTAAAGAAACCATTAAGATGGGAACCTTTTGTGAAATCAAGAGCAAGGTTTAAATAACACATGGATTTGTTGTGTCTAAACAAGATGCCAGTATGCATTTCCCCTGAAATAAAATGCTGTAATGACTATGAGATTAATTCTGTTTTTTCATCTTGACTTTTGTATAACCGAGCATCTTACATGCCTATGTCCGATATTCCTTATCAGTTTGTGCTGGCAATGGGGAACTACCTTAACAACGGACAGCCCAAGACTGGCAAAACCACCGGCTTCAAGATCAACTTCCTCACTGAAGTAAAACTGACACTGCTGGCACCGATATTATTAATTTTTAAATCATAATAGTTCCTGTATGTTATCCATCTTCCTTCTTTTCCACTGCAGCTCGGTACCACAAAGACGGTGGATGGGAAGTCAACCTTTCTGCACATCCTTGTCAAGTCGTTGTGTCACCACTTCCCTGATGTTTTGGACTTTGCCAAGGACCTCACCATGGTTCCGCTTGCAGCCAAGGGTAGATAGAACATGTGTTTCTGTGTGTGGCTGTGTCATCTTTGTGTAACAGACCAATGACTCACTGGTTTTATCTCTCCCTTTCGTTTTCTCTCTGTCTTGCCCTCGCTCCGAAGTGAACCAAAAGACCATCACGTCTGACCTAAACGACCTTCACACCACTATCCAGGAGATCAGATCTGCCTGTCAGAAGATGCCTGCTACCCCCGATGACCGCTTTAGTGCCATTATGAGTGTATCTTTGAGGTCCGCCGTGTGTTTGTGTGTGTGTCTTCTGCTGTTTACACAGTACTGGGACATGCACCCTCAGCAACACTGGACAGTGTCCATGCCCTCTTGTGTTGAGACCTTGACCCCAGTTTGATCAGACTTTTCTGGAGAACAGCCACCCGGCAGTCCAGTCTCTGGAGTCACTCCAGCAGAGAGCCATGGAGGAGTTTGCCAAGACCGCATCCTTCTTTGGAGAGGACGGCAAAATCACCAACACAGAGGCCTTCTTTGGCATCTTCTCTGACTTCATCAACAAGTTTGAGGTGGGTTAACCAAATAGGAGCATAATTCAGAAAGCCTTTGTGAGTGCGTGGCTTTTCAGAACTATTGTTTCTGTTTTCTGATTTGTTATACTGTATCTGAAATACTGTAAACATGAAGCTATTTGTATCATATGGTTACTTTGCTTAATTACTTCTTTTGCATCTTTCTTTCAGAGAGCACTGAGTGAGCACCAGACATCTGAGGGCCTGAAGAGCCCCAGGAGTCCACGAATGGCCTCTCCACTAGCCTGGTAATAAGGCTGCACACACACACTCACCCACACACAGGCATCTTGCTACATCATGTTTTTTTTGGAATGTCTATCTGCAATAGAGACTGAGTCTGAGTTAGACTTCTGAGTTAGACTTCAATAGCTATCTTTAAACCAATGGCTGTGAATAACACTGTTCAGAATTAGAATGGTGCAATTTCCATTGCAAGGCAAAAAACTATTGGGTTTGGAATAAAGTAATTTGTAAATATTAAGCCAATGAATGATGAGGAAATAGCAGTAGTGTAAGCATCAACTGAGAAAGTCTTTCAATGAACAGTACAAAAAATGACAGTTAATGCATTTGTTTTATTGCTCTGCCTGTCATTGCAATAGCCAAATGTTTTTTGTAAATATGGTATGAGCAATTTCACAAAAATATAAAAGTTAAGAATCCATGCAACACCGCATTAAGGTTACGTTAATGACCATTTCTCTACATAGCAATACTTGTTGCAAAAACCTTGGACGTGCATAGGAATTGCTGTGAAAACGGATTAAATTGACCTAAGTGTTTGCGGTATAGGTTATTACAAAAGTGTAAGAAGGAAGTACAGGGGAGGAGTGTTGTGGTAAGTGAATCTCATAAAGGCGCAGTTGAAGGTTGTGTTACCAAAAACAATCCACTTAACCCCTGGATAGCCCCTACTCCCGTATCAAGTTTTAATAACTTGTACCACTAATTTGTAGTTGTAACTACATAGTAGAACCTTTGTAACTACAATGTTATTACTATACGTACTGATATGGAGTTAATGTAACCTTAATGTTAAGTGCTGCCCATATCTTTAAGATAGAAAATAAAGAAATAAGGTCATAAAAAACGTAATGTTAGATTAACACCGTAATTAGTTATCGGTGGATTTGTGAAACCCACAGTTGGTGGTTTTTGAAACTGCTATGTTACTAAAATATTCTGTATTTTTTGTAAGCCACACCCACCTCATTGAATGTATATGAAAAGTCTAAATGAACACTCTTATTTTAAACATATATATTCATGATACACCTATTTAAGTGATGATACCATTTTTGGGGATTGTTTACACAGTGTTTTGTAAAGGTGATTGTATAACAATTCCTAAATTGTTGTTTTGTCCCACTTTAAACCCATTTTAGTGTCTAAAGACAAAGGACAAACTTGACTCTTTTGAGGAGTGCCGCTTTAAAACAGAAATGTCTAAACGGGCAGTGTGCAATGTTGACGATTTACTGCAGGTTGTTTTATCGACTTATATGTAGACATACTTTATTATTGCAGCAGATATTTGAATGAATTCTAACAATACAGATTTCAGCCCATTGTTTCTCAAGTACTCCAAGGACTTTGAAAAAGAAGGGACTCAGTCCATCTCAACTGGTATATTTTGTATGGGCTAAAATGAAGCAATAATAAGACTTGGTTATTTATTTTCAAGCTAATATTGGTAAATCTTTTACACCATGTTCAGATAAGTGATTGTATTTTTAGTGGTTAATAGCTTCTCCGAAATTGGTAGAACATTTATAAGACTAAAAATGTAATATTGTTTATTTAAAGCAATAGGAATCAATGTTAGACATTATTCTGTGACTGTTGTCATCTTACAACACTCTTTTCTTTTGATTGAAATCCATTTAAGACTACACTCAGTAAATCATTTATGTTCGATAAAGGCCTAAGAAATTAGGGGTCTTCTGTTTCTTATTGTAAGAATACTGACGACTATTGAGTGTAGTACAATAACATTCAACCCTAACCTACAAATAAATTGCTGCATGATTTTTATGTTGTGAAGGGTAAATCAAACACTTCAGGATATGTATGTGTAAATATGTGTGCTATGATGATCAAGACATTGTACTTAGGAGAGGTGCACTGATAAGAAGATATTTAGACAATATTGGAAAAATACCTTGCACATCTGTGCTTTAAATGTCAAGTTAAACTGATTTTAAAAATTCAACTGTTCCTGAAAAACAATACTAGATTAAGCAATACCTTAGCTTGTTGTAGAAATGTAACATGTCAATTTTGTTTTAATGCTGAACGTTCTACAGCACTGTATTTTGAACAACTACATAACAAATCTGCCACTATCTTTCCTGTAAATGGTACTGTTGGCTGGCACATCGTATTGTTCCCTATGCCCTTCTAAGCCAAACCACTTGATGTAGCTATTACAAGCCAGCACGCAGGCACATGCAGACATAGGCATGTGGACTGATACTCCCCTCAGGTATTGGGGCATTTCACTGCCCTGGATTTGTGCTGGTTGACGACTCAACCAACAACAGTTTTTTGCCCATTAACGCCATGCATGTGTGGTGCAATGTGGTGATAAAACTGGGTGACATTTTAACCAGAATGTAGTAATATATAACGTGTGAATGGAGTTTGATCCCTTCGTCTTTATTGTGTGTCTGGATGAGAATGAAGAAACGAGAAATCTCCCTTAGTGTTTAATGTGTGAGACTGGACATGCCCTAGGATTTTGACAATGTGAAATTACATCAGGACAAACCATCTGGAATTAAACCTGGAGTTTTACTGTCTACCAACAAGGTAAATGATAAGCATCTGTTACCTGACAATTATTCTTACTGGGGGATCTACATCTGATGATAGGCAAATGTATAAGTGGCTCTTTTTTGTAAAATAGACTTTTACATTTGCTTATTATCAGATGTAAATAAGTGTGTTGAGTAATATTAACAGTGATAAATTGTTACATGATAAACATATATATCTTTAAAAAAAAATGTCAGTATTTGTGTACAAGAGTACAACTACCAAGTGTACTTCCTGCAAGGTATACACTACAAGTTAAACATAAAGTCACTGTTTCTCATCAGGACTGTACTTGCTTTCATTCCTGTTGCCAAGAGGAAAATGTTATGACTGCCCATGTGATTGGAAAAACAAGGATTGAATTAATGTGTTTTTACACAAGTGAAGAAACAGAACACTCAAATATACAAGCAGTATACAACACTAAACTTTAGTAGTGTGTACCTTACAGGAAGCACACCTGATAGTTCAACTCTTGTACAGAAATACTCACATCTTTATTTAAGATGTTGTTGTATGTTTTGAACAGCATCTGTTACCTGACAATCTGACAGTCTTACTGGGGGATTTCTGAAACTCTGTTTGGAAATGTTGACTTTGATCATTGTAAACAATCAAGACAGTTTATCACTGATAATATTACTCAACACACTTATCTACATCTGATAATAAGCAAAACACTTCTTTTTTTTTTTTTACAAATCGGATAATAAGCAAATGTAAAAGTGTCTTTTACAAAAAAGAGACACTTTTACATTTGTTTATTATCAGATGTAGATCCCCAGTAAGACTAATTGTCAGGTAACAGATGCTCACAGTCTGCTCCAAGTAGCAGTCACGCCTCAAACACAGAGACACAGAGACACACATCCACACGCTACATCAAACCTAAGCATTAATTAATAGTGAGATTAGCCAATATACTGACTCAAAATAGACCAACTGAGTGTAAAACCTGTCTGATCATGACATATTGGGAGTGTGGTACTGTGACGTCAGCTGAAAATAAACAACAGAATATCTGTCTCCTGTCTCAGTGGAAGACACACATTCACCTTCTGAAATTTTAGCAACCTCAGACCTGATGGCTAGCAGCCAGGGGACCAGTGCAGCCCCCTCCCTGCCCCCAACCACATCCACTGGAGGTCCAGGGCCACAGGCCACCCTTGTTGTTGTGGACATTGTGGTACTCGTGGTCTACTTCCTCTTGGTGTTGGCTGTGGGCCTGTGGGTAAGTGTGCAGATAAACCTGAGCCCTGTTCAAAGTCTTTCAACACAAATCCTTAATGCTTTTACTTGGAGATTAATTTGATGGATGGATCACTGTAATTTGGAAAGAATAAGGAAATGGCACCTGGCATGAGTTACTTGGGTCCTGGCATGAGTTGCTTGGGTGCTGCCATTTCTCAATTAAGTTGAGGTGTTTCTCATCATGCTGATGACTGATATTGGTCAGAGGGGTATGTATATGTAGTTGTGTAAAACTACCAACCTACTGGTGTCAGATCTGGTCAAACGCTTATAGGACAAAATTATAAACTCTCCGTTATGAAGAGCAGAGCTTCTCTGACATCCCCCCCTTCTCCACCAGTCCATGTGGAGGACCAAGAGGAGCACAGTGGATGGTTACTTCCTGGCAGGAAAGAGCATGTCCTGGTGGCCGGTGAGTGAAACTCAAGACCGACAAGGGACGTTCTGGGAAAAATGTTAGCTTCCTGGAGCAGGATTCTTTTCTGACAGTCTGCAGATTTAGGCCAAAAGAAATGAGTGATTCAATCTCTTCACTTAAAATGGTCCAGAAAGTTCACAACACGCGGTAAAACAGAAGTGTGGCTGTGATTCCCCTTTCAGTATTACGCTACACGAATGGAAGCAGAGTAAGGACTTAGGCTTGTTCTGACAGTTGGTATGCTCTGTCTCTCTCCCATCCTGCTGTAGGTGGGCACCTCTCTGTTTGCCAGTAATGTTGGCAGCGGGCACTTCATCGGTCTGGCAGGGTCAGGGGCAGCGGCTGGTATCGGTGCTGTGGCGTACGAGTGGAATGTAAGACTGGGTCTCTAAATATCAAGAGGACATGTTTTATTCTGAAACTGCATATTCACCATTTGAGAAGGATTCCTTTATACTTCAGTGCTGGCAAATCAATGCAAACTTTGTAAGGGACATTATAAGATCGATAAATTAACTACAAAGTCTGTCTTTGTCATACAGCTAAGTAGGACGTTAACTTTGAACATGTTGCCATTTAGCCGTTTGAAATGAAATACAAATTGAAATTGTGAGTTTTTCCTCTGTGACCTCTGGTCATAAATAAACTCCAGTTCCCAAGGTGCCTCAGTGCTGGTGTGTGCTATTAACAGGGCATGCTGATGGTGCTGCTTCTAGGCTGGCTCTTTCTGCCTATCTATATCGCCTCAGGGGTGAGGGGTTTACAACATTACATTTAAAGTTCTAATATATAGCAATATTACTCAAACAGACAAAAGTAACATGCTGGTGTAAAACTTTTTTTTCGCAGGTCACAACCATACCAGAATTTTTGCAGAGGCGTTTTGGGGGAAAAAGAATACAATTATTTATAGCAGTTTTGTATTTATTTATTTACATCTTCACAAAAATATCGGTGAGTAAAATAGAGGCATCTCTGATGTTGATCTGAAACGTGAAAATGTTATGTTTTGTAACACTAGTGTTGCTGCACTGTGACTCTGAGCTACTCATGTCTCATGTGTTCGTGTTCCTGCAGGTGGACATGTATGCTGGAGCAGTGTTTATCCAGCAGGCCCTCCAGTGGAACATCTACGTTGCTGTGATAGTACTGCTCCTCATCACTGCTGTCTACACTGTAGCAGGTGACACCCAGCAGCAGCACCAGCACACACACACACTCTCTCTCTCTCTCTCTCTCTCTCTCTCTCTCTCTCTCTCTCTCTCTCTCTCTCTCTCTCTCTCTCTCTCTCTCTCTCTCGATGATTTGATGGAAAAATGGTCTGGGTATGTGTTTTGTTTCAGGTGGACTGGCTGCAGTCATCTACACAGATGCTGCCCAGACTGGCATCATGTTGATAGGAGCTCTCAGTCTCATGGGCTTTAGTGAGTCTCACAAGGTTTTGGTGTCTGTTTTTCTTGTTTTGTCAAGAGGATGATTCCGTTTGCCATCCAGATACAGTTCAACCACATGGCATTATATAATCCTGTAATTAATGGAGTGTTGACACTATTTGACTTGAGTAATTGAATTAATGTTTTGTTTTTGTATAGTCCATTGTGTGCATGTGTCTGATTCTTTTTTCACCTGGGGAGGTTTCGTGGAGGTGGGGGGCTGGAACGGCCTCCTGGAGGGGTATGCCAGCGCCATCCCCTCAGTACGTGTCCCCAACACCACCTGCGGCCTCCCCCGTGATGACGCCTTCCACCTGTTCCGAGATCCGGTGACCTCTGACCTACCTTGGCCGGGCATCATCATAGGCATGTCCATCCCCTCCATGTGGTACTGGTGCTCTGACCAGGTCAGTGTCACAGACAGACTACACAGCTGGTAAGGATCAGACTATCATCAGAATGTGATTACGCAAATCTTTCGTGAGGGTCAGAATGTAAGAATGATGATTGAGGAAAAGAGTTATTGTTGTCAATACCGGTAAGTATATCATTTAACACCTAAAAGTTTTTGTTGAGGGTCAGAATGTGATACCTTATAATGAGATTCAAGGTAATAGTCCCATTTCTATCTTTTAAGGTGATAGTGCAGCGGTCTTTGGCTGCTAAAAACCTTATCCATGCTAAAGGAGGCTCCTTATTGGCTGCATACCTCAAGATCCTGCCCTTCTTTATGATGCTACTTCCTGGCATGATCAGCAGAATACTCTACCCAGGTTGTCATGGATACCATGATGTTGACGCACACTTGGCACATGCTTACTGGGCATAGTATACACACAAACAGAAATAATGGTTTCATTAGCAGCGGTGTGACTTCCTCCAAAGCTATCTGACATTAGTTGTTTGTTGTTGTTTACTGTCCAGACGAGGTGGCTTGTGGGGACCCAGATGTGTGTAAAAAGGTGTGTGGGAACAGCGTGGGCTGTTCAGACATTGCCTACGCTAAACTGGTCATGGAGCTACTGCCTTCGGGTGAGAAGGTCCCTCTTTCTCTTTCCCTCCCCCCCCCTCTCTCTCTATATATATATATCTCTCTCCCTCCCTCCTTTCTTGCACACAATTATTAGCCTAAAGCTTTTATTGTCTAGCACTCTCAATCTTTGTGTGTGTGTGTTAGGTCTGCGTGGTCTGATGATGGCGGTGATGATAGCGGCCCTCATGTCCTCCCTCACCTCCATCTTCAACAGCTCCAGCACCATCTTTACCTTGGACCTGTGGAGGCACCTCCGACCGAGGGCCTCCGAGTGGGAGCTCATGATCGTGGGCAGGTGCACACGCCACCACGTGCACGGAACAGCCTTGACATACAGTTACACACATGTTCACAGGGTAAATACATCTGTCTGTGTGTTTGTGTACGTGCTTTTATTTGTGTGTAGGAGTTTTGTGCTGGTGCTGGTGGCGATCTCAGTGGTGTGGATACCTGTGGTTCAGGCCAGCCAGGGAGGTCAGCTGTTCATCTACATCCAGTCCATTAGTACGTACCTCCAGCCCCCTGTCTCCATAGTTTTCCTGGCTGGCTGTTTCTGGAGGAGGACCAATGAAAAGGTGAGTGTGTGGAGTTGGAACCTACCCTGTAGGGTGTGTACAGTACAGTAGGGGGTAGTGAACATGTATTATGGCTAACATTTAATTAAATCAAAATAATATGTAGCAACATTTTTTATCTCAATAGTGAAGCATGCCTCAGTATCTGTGTGTATCCATGTATGCTTATGTCCTTTCTTGCATGTGTGACACCCTTGCCTCCTCCATCCACAGGGGGCATTCTGGGGCCTTGTCCTGGGTCTGCTTGTGGGCTGTGTAAGGATGGTTCTGGACTTTGTCTATCCTGTACCCTTGTGCTTCGAAGAGGACACCAGACCTGTGGTGGTGAAGGACGTCCACTACCTCTACTTCTCCACCATGCTGTCTTTGTTCTGTATGCTGGTGGTGGTGTCTGTCAGCCTGGCCACGGAGAAGCCCAGCCCAGAGCAGGTGAGGGAGGCCTGGGGAGGGACTTTGAGGCCGAATCCCAATACTCCCCCTTACCCCTTCCCCTTCCCCCTGGCCCTTAGTTTACCCCTAGCCCTTGGCCCTCGAAAACTGAGGGGTAAGGGCTACATATCCCTGAGAAATGGGACACCACTTGGTTACAGGTACGTCATCTAGCACGTATCGATATCTCCAAAGCAAGTAGTGTTATGCACTGATATTAAACAAAATTTGCTGCCAATGGAGTTTACTTAAAACTGTAGACATGCTAGTCAAAGAAATTATGGACTGTTGTGCGATTCAGCACTGTCACATTAGCGTACCAAACTAGCAATTTTTAGAAACGTTTCAATTAGGAAAATGGTTGCAAATATATATGTTAGTGACTGTATATAACACAAAACAAGACTGTCGTAATTTTTTTATCAATTAATCAAGCCGAAAATATTACATTTATCGGACTCTGGATGATCTGGCCGCCATTGTGGCAGGTCGCGCAGTTTTCACATAGCCCTAGGTTTCAAGTAAGCTCCCGATCTTACTTGGTTTTAAGGGGTGTATACCCATTAGTCTTAGCCCTACCCCTAGCTCAAAAAGAGTATTGGGACACCACTAGCTCTCACGGGAACGCGCAAAAACTAAGGGGAAGGGGTAAGGGGTAAGGGGGAGTATTGGGATTTGGCCTGAGTCTGACTGAGGGTTAACCCTAACCCTAACTAATTTAGATAGAATCCAACAAATCAGATCATGAGTAACAATATTTTTGTACAGTTTTTGTGGGCTTGATGAAAGCCATGTTTATACCATCAGTAAGGAAGTCAAAATCAAATGAAATATGTTTTGTTCATGTCAACTACAACCCTGAATTGATGTAGTATAAAGTGTGTAACCCCATCATTGTTTTATCTATTGACCCGTAAGCTTGGTAGGTGCAGTAGTTGAGACAGGGCTCAGTGACATGTAGATGGATACTGTTTGTTGTATGACTGATCCTGGATGTGACTTTGTCAAACAGATCAGTCGCCTTACCTGGTTTAGCAGGTTTGACCCTGTGGATGAGCCCAAGGTGGACCTAGAGGTGAGGAGCACCGAGGAGATGAGCAGGGTTCCAGAGGAGGTGGATATGGACAGAGAGGAGACCACCGTGGTGGAGCAGGAGCAGAAGGAACAAGTGCACAATGAAAGGAAAGGTGGGTTATTGTGATGATTCTGTCAGAGGCAGTCTTGTTTGGGCGTCAATCAGGTAGCTGCAAATCTCACACACCTTGCATGCGAGAAAGCAGACACCTACATACCCACATGTTCCCATGCACACACACATCTCTTACCCCTCTCCCCAGACTCTGCAGCCAGTGGGGGTAGCCAGTCCAGGTTGACGAAGGCTCTCTATTGGCTGTGTGGGATGGAGCGTCAGAGGGAGACCACCCCGCATGCCCCGCCCCCACCCAGGGACACTGTGTCTTCTCTAGAGGAGAAGCCCTGCCTTCGCAACGTGGTCAACGCCAATCTTCTCATCTGTCTCTCTGTGATAGTCTTCATCATCAGCTACTGGGCCTAACGAGATACTCTGACCAGCCAATGGCAATAAAGATATGATAATCCTCTTTGAGTCTGGCTAATTCTGATGGATGTTGTGGATTGATTATCACCTTCTGTGATTCGTATTAAAATATCTTGCTACTTAGGGAGATCCTTCAAATGGCTTATTTAAAAAACTGTCTTTGCCCCAGGTTCTTTGTCATGTTATTTATTAGTAAATGTATACTTCTGATTGTTTTACTGTAGTGATATAGAAAGCATATGTCAAGGTAATGACATAAAAAAATATATGTAGAGTGAAACTGTACAATTATCTTTCTAACTAAACTGGACTGGTCAGCTCTACTGTTTGATAGGTAATGCAATTTACAATATAGCTTTGCTAAATTAGCTAGTGCATGAAGCCACTGAATAATGTTTAATTCTCAATAGTTTGAATTACATAGATGATGGAAAAATATACACCTGATACAGTGACACTTTTATGAAGAATACAATTGTATTATTTGTTCTACTGGAAGTATTAATACCACAGTCATTTAATATGAACAATAAAGGTATGCACCGACAGTATATAACATATTATGCTCATGTCCTGGAGAATTTTCTTCAGACAGAACGAGGGACAGCAAGGTTTATCAAAAGTGCAGTCAAGACAGAAGAAGCGACTCAAAATAGATTTGAAAAGCTATGTAAGATATCATCAAGCCTAAATGAAGAAAAAAAAAGTCAAATATTTGGGTTATTGGGGCTCTTTGGTTGTAGCTTTAAGTCGATCACCTTCTAAGCTAAATCAACAAACAATCAATATATCAAAAGATTAAATTGTTTATCAAATGCAAACATTAACATGTATCCCTTTTCTAACAGTGCTGTCCTTGGTGTTTGCTTCTTTGGAATGATAGTTTCTCAAGACAACTTGTCTGCCATGAAATTAAACTTATATTAAAAACATCAGTCCTACCCCAACAGAAGTTCTAATATAGTAAATTGAGGTAACACTGGTTTTAAAACAACAAGAGCAACACAACAAACAGTGTATGTTGGGAGTGGGTAAGGCACAGCTTCAGGGTGAATGCAGTTTATAATAGTGTAATCTACACTAGATATTTATTGGTCTTTGTGAATTTTTGTATTCAGCAAACTTAGAGCAGCAAAATCACATAAATCAATTGGAAACTACGTATTTGATGTGAGCCTCTGCATATTGATGGGTGGCCATTGGTCTTGAAGGTACAATAGGTAAGATTATTTCAAGTTTAAACATGTCAGCTGCTGTTGCTCTAAGAGAGTTGTTGTTTAGCAACAGTTCAGCGCCAATGGAATGTCTATTTCTAGTTATGGAGCAACCCGCTACTTTTGAGCCAATTGTGTTCCAACAATCCAGATCCAGTCAATCACCTTCAGTGAGGCAGGATTTTCTCTTTGGCTTATCTTGTGAAACCACTGTCAATCAAACTCGAGCTGAAGGAAAGCGCGGAAGTTATCAAGAATTGGGGGCTCTGTTTCTCATATTTGAATTAGTTTTATGATGCTACCTGCAGCTTGGGATTTGCTCAATGTGTGCAAACACATCAATGATGTGTCAGTTATGAAAAGCACTTAACAGACTGAACAAAGCATTCTTTGGCCCATACAAACTTTAAAAGAAGAGCATTACAATAATAACAATCCATAGAACAAATTAAAAGGCACCCTCCCTCCCATGACAAACATTCCTAACTCAAAAACCTTGCATATACCGTAGAAAAATACTAGCTCTCATTTTAAATGTATGAATGCAATGTCCTTCCCCACTCAATATCCACATATCCCTTTTACATAAGAAACTCATTCAAACTTGATTGCTTTCACACGGAATGACATATAATAGACCAATAGAATCGAGTTGAAATGGAAGCTATGCTAGACAGCAGCAATTCAGAGTTGATATGACCCAGTCCCAGTATACAGCAAGATACCTGTTTTCAAAATGCAATGGCTTTATTTGATATAGGTTCAAGTGCCCGTAAGGCTTGGCGAGGGGAATGGTCCAGATTTTTTCAATTAAACAGAAGAATATTGTATGAGCTAATATTGCCAGAGGTCATGTTTGGTAGTTGAGTTCTGGGCCAGAGTTCGAAGGGAAGTCATAAGGTCCAACACATTAGGCTGAATTGAATGATGATGCACATATGATGAGGCTTTGGTTTGATCCAGTATGTCTCTGTTTGTAGCACAGGAATGCTCAGAGGTAATCTCTTAAGGGTCTGATCTTGTGTCTGACTCTAATAAAGGCTGTTTGCCAAATATATTGTGAAGATATCGACCAATCAGGTGAAGGAAAAATGCTTTTCATTTGCTGTGGCTCCTCCCTTCTTATAGACTAGTGCTTTCAGACTGGATGTCAGGCTGAGTGGGAAGGGCCAAGTAGGGGGTGGGCTCCTGACCAGCAGAGCTCTCCCCCTTTTGGTCCACAGCAATTTCCGGAACAAAGGCTCGACCAATCCCCTTCAGGGACAGGCCTCCATCTACAACGAGCAGAGAGATGTGTAAGTAACCAAATCAACTAAAACATGCCACCCTTCTTCAAGTCTACAGTACAGACACCCCCACACACTCCTGGCCTATCATATTCACACAACCGACACCTTGGACTTAAGACAACACAAGCAAGAAAAATACACCAAGGATATATATCTACAATTTCAATTGGGAATTGATGCAAAGACGAAACGATATAACAAAATGTAACAAGGCATGTTCCATAATGACAACTTTATCAAATGTGGTTCAAGGCTATCCTTGGTGTGTTCTGAAGAATACATGTCCATGTATACCGCCTCCTGTACCATACTTCAGAAAGATGAACCAGGAAGTGAAATGGTGTTGGAGTATACCATCTGTTGAACTGAGTTAGCTTATCTAGGCAGTTAGCAGGATCAATCAGGGCCAAGCCAAGGGTGTAGTGCAGGTAACATGCATGGTTGAGAAGCAGGGTTAATGTATAGGGCAACATCATACATAAAAGCATGTATGTGGTCACTCACACACTCAGCCATACACCCACACACACATACTGGCACACACATACTGGCACACACACAGATGCAACACTAAAATTAATAATCAGGAAGCAAGGTCAGCATCAGCCAATCATATCCTTACCATTACCTGCCTCTTAATGTCAGCTCACAGACAGGGAAGATCAGACATCTGCAATATTTTAATATATCCCATCATGCATTAAATCACCACAATCACAGTCTGTGCGTGAGGCACTAGGAGTCAGTGACACCAAAAGCAAAGGGAATCATTCCTATAGAAACAATTATCTGTATAAATATTTAGAAATGCTGTTTCTCACTTCTGTACACCATTTATCTGTACTATCACGTAATTTGCATCTCATTATTAATCAATTAAATGTGATGTTGGATTTGTGAGTAGAACAATAAATATTTAAATGTACTTTACAAACTGAATGAAAGCAAGATACAGACTCAAAGCCCTAGTCCGAGTCTAGGACTTCTTACAGTACACTTAACTACATAATAATATTCAAGGGTATCAAGTTTCAAGTACAAATTTTAAACCCATTCCAAGACTATAATTAATAGGGGTGGAGGAAAAATCGATTCACATTTGAATCGCGATTCAGTCTGCTAGCGATTCAGATCGATTCACAAATGTATGTGAATCGAATTGTTTTAATATATGTATATATATATGTAAAAAGAAAAAACGTGCATCGATTTTTAATCAATCGTGACCCCTAGAATCAATTTGAATCATGAGGTACCAAAAGATTCACACCCCTAAAAATTAATATTTTGCCAACCAAGGATGTTCCTGCTAGTTGAAAGGCCTCAGTAGCTGGAGCCATGCCTGGACCATTGCATATCTTTAATCTGCTACTAAAACATAGAACAGACAGATGGGTTTATCTGGAACTTTATGAAAGTTTCCATGAGGAAAAGGGACATGACTACAGTGTGTGCGTGCAAACACACACATCCACCAAAAAGCCTGGAAGGCAACCTCTGTTCTTCTAGTGTCTTCTCATTACAGGATGTTGATGAAGCTGAAACTCTGTCCTTCTTTAGATCCTTCTTTCCTTCCTTCCTTCTTTCAAAGTATTGCTTTCACTTTCTCTACATTTCCTGCACTTATTATAGCTTTTACCTTTTATCTCTCCTTGCCTGATGGCTCTACTTAATCTTCACACAGCCATCTGTGCTGTTCAAATAGTGTGTCCTTTAGTACTTTACTTGAGTTACACTCGACACTCTATGTGCTATAGGCACACAATGGTATATGACAATCAGAAAGGACACAACAATAAAATTACCTGTGATGATCTTGGAGGCAGAGCTAAAGATCCCATTGTCGTCTCCGCCCGAGGGTTGAGGGGGAGGAGGCATGCTGGGCCGGGGACGGGGCTTAGGGGCGGGCCTAGTGGGTCGGGGCATGGAGCCCGAATGAAAAGAGGAGAGGGGGTTGGAGGGAGGGCCGTCCTGTGTGGGGGTGCCCGGAGGGGTGGGGGTTCTGGGAGGGGAGAGGTCAGGATCCCCCTGGGGTTGGAGGAGTTGAGGAGGTTGAGGAGGCTGGGGGGGCTGGGGGGGTGGGTGGCTGGGGGCGTGAATGTGGCCATCTTTGCCAGACTGGCGTCGGGGTGTGATGGAGGGAAAGGGGCTGTTGGCTGCCGGGCTGGGGGAAGTTCTGGGCTGGGGCTGAGGGGGGGCCGGACTCTGGCTGCCGGACTGAGCTATGAAGGGGGCCTGTCGAGGGGGGGCGGGGGCCTGCTTCTTAGTACCTGGAGTGTATTCAGAAGAAAACAACAACAACAATCCAGTTCAATGCCCCACACGTTCATTGAGGCGTGAGCATTGATGACTTTGGCTGGTGGATACCAGGGGATGTGGAGTGGAGTGGTGAAGGTGTGGATTTTTTCTCACCTCGGCGCACCATGTGGGGGCTGGGACCCCTGGACCCACTCTGGGACTGGGGGGTCCCCACCATGAGCTGAGCTGAACCATTCCTCTGTTGAGGGGGTGTGGATGCAGGGTCACGGGCTGGACTGTAAAGATAAGAATATAAAGCAACCAGATGTCAATCAAACATGTGATGCAATTGACACTTGACACTCAACATGCGATGTCTGAATCAATGAAAAGAGATGCCTTGCAAGACATGCTGACCATTACAAGCTGAGTTTTCTATTAGGTTAGTCACTTTTTCAGCAATCATGGTGGATGATGATTGTATAATTTGATATATGGAATACAAGTGGGTTAAGGTTGCATTGCTCAATACAGCACACAATGTAGAAGCAAGATTAAAAACAAACACCTCTAAAATCATAACAAGTGCAGCACAATAAATCAATTTGCTAAGAAATAGATCAAATGAAACTAAGTTGTAGATTACAGCCAGCAGCGAGAGGAAGTCATGTGACCATCTCCATGGGGATGATGGAGTCAGATAGGATCGACACATAGAAGGACAGGCAGACAGACACACAAGCAAGAACGCAAACAGACAGGCTGACATGAATTATCCAGGCAGGACAACAAGACAGACAGCAACAGGCAGGTAAAAGAGTCAGTGGTCCTGTACTAAATCATTCACTCTTGAAAGTACACAAATTACTGTACAGCACAACTCACCTCATGGAGGGAGTAATATTAAAACTGATAGATTGAGAGATTTCAACATATCTTTATTGAGTCACCGCAAATGAACAAAACAAACAGTAAAACAGAGACGGCAAGCCTGGATCAACAGTGGGGAGAACAGCTCCTGATTGCTGATTGCTGATTGGCAGTGTGTGGCGGGAAGGCCTTTGGGCGAAGGAGGGGTCTCTGTATCTGCTCACTCCTTACCTGCTCTCCTCAGAGCTGAAAAACACAGGCTGCCCCTGGACTACCTGGACTTCACCCTGACCTCCACCCCCACCACCCAGGCCAGGCTGGCCAGCCTCAGAACCCCCAAACGGGGCCTGGGTCTGGGGCTCGGACTGGGTGAGGCCTCCGGCCTCCAGGGGGGACAGAGAGGGCTGGAAGACAGGTGAGGTGGGCTGCTGCTGTTTTCTATTTTGGGTGCCAGATCTACAAAGGGGGTGATCCGGCTGTTTGTTAACAGGGCTATGAAGGAGGGGGAGAGGGGGCGAAAGTGAGGACACACACACATACCCCTGTCACCGTCAGAGAGCAAGGGAGAGAGAGAAAAATAGAGATATATTCCCCATTTAAGAGACCAGAAAAACAAATGTAGGACATACAACCAAAGTACCACATAAGTTACTTTGATATTTCTTGTCTTGTCAAGAGTATAGTCGAGAGAGGAAACCCACACAAAAAGTACAGCCAGAAAACAAAAATCTAAGCTTTAATAGACACAAAGGAAATTACAGAAGACAAATGAAGACAAATTGAAATTGATATCCCAGCAAATGCCTAAAGAAAGTGTCATCAATTTACCAACATTATTAAGTACCAATTTCTTTTTAGGATACTCATTTTAACATTGCAATACTGTAGTGTAAACAAAGAAACAAAATATCCCTTTTTAACAAAACAAAACACTAGGTCCACGGGGTTAGAGCTATAAGGCACAGCTTATGGGGATAGCTTAGGGTTGTGTAGCTGTGACAGTGGCCTATCAGTGACGGTGATGGACTCGTCAGCTACTACATAAAGGGCTTGGACGGCAACGCCCCGTCCCTCCTGCCTGCTGAGGGAACGTGCCAGGGGTGGGGGGCGGAGCTGGAATTGGGGGGGGAGGCTGAGGCTGGGGTTGAGGCGGGACAGGTACCTGTCTTTGCGGACGCTCTCCCCCTCCGACCCCTGGCTCCCTGGGCGTCTCCTGTCGAAGGCGCCTGGCTCGGAATCCGGGACAGGCGTGTGGGTGGGCATGGCAAACATACCTGACACATTGAAGTCCACCTCTGAAGAGGGTGGAAGGAGGGCCAAGATAAAGGGGGTCATTTAAGCAGGCAGATGCAATGATGACAAGGCAGTAACTACTCGACAGTGTAAATTGGGCCAAAATCTGTATCATGAAGTTATCATCAGTTCTTTGTGAGGAACCGTAGTTTATTAGTAGGGTGTGGAGAGTAGAAGTGGAACTGAGGCGTTGCGAGGAAATTTGCTTTCTTACCATCAGGGAAGAACCAGTCAGCGTGCTGGATGATGGGTTCTATGATGGTTACTACATGGACAGATGTAGCAGCTGCCATCTCTGCCAGAGTTCTGATCAGCGGGGAAAAACACAAAGGGATGAGAAACACACAAAACAAACACTACGGTTTAGGTTGTGCAGAAAGCTGTTGTCGATTTACATTGAAACATTATTGGATCACAATCCACCAAGGGATACATTGACGCCCTGCCTGTTAATGACACCACCGAAGTGGGCTGTGTGTAGGGGATCCAGGTGTGTGTGCCTCACCCCTCATTCTTGGCCCACAACAGGTTAGGACCCAGCACTATGGCGATGTTACTGGGAGACATCTTGTTCACCTCACTATCCTGAGCCAGCTTGGCCAGAAACTTCACTAAATACCTGCCAACACACACGAAAACATCTAACCACCTTGTAAATTGGTGAGTAGCAATGATGAGTAGATGTGAGTAGAATGGAATAGAACCCACCTGAGGTTGGCCTTGTGGTTTCTTGGCATTGAGTCACATATTACCCACAGAGCCTGGAGTCTCTTATCTGGGTCTGACACACTGCAAATAACACACACACCATAACATCTGCCTTCAGCCAATATACCAGGATGCCAAGCAACAAGTCCTATATCATACCAAATTTGGGTCATGTAAACAGCAAACAGCTTCAGATGTGTTTATAACAAACACACTGTACTGCATGTGTGCACTGTGTGTAAGGAAAGGTAACCTGTGTGTGTGTCAGTTTTTGTGTGTGTGTACGTGTGTGGAGTGTGTTCTTACTTGGAGGCTTGAATCCACTCATCATACAGTTGAAAGGTCATGAGGGGTTCAGGTAATTCCCTGAGGTAGGACTTCAGGGCTCCTGGAAACAGACAAAAAGGACAAACGTACTGCTAAAGTCCTTCACTTCAACTCACTGGCTTAACAATTACAATTACCTATGCTTCTGGCTCAAAGAATGCTTGAAGCGTTTCTTTTTGTTGTCGTTTGTTGCATTTGCTAATATAATCCTTTCCCAGTACTTCTCCCATCCATGTGTCTCCCATCCTCGCAAAAGTATATGTGAGGAACATCATCCCATAATTACCCTGTAGTAAATATTATTTGTTTTATAAGGGTTGTACCAGCTACAGCATGGGGGTCGGAGTAAAACTCTTCTAGCTGCGAGGTGGAACAGTCCAGCGCTGCCTTGAGTTTCTTCAGTTTAGAGGCCCCCGCTGCAATTCTGAACAGGCCCTGCACAAACAAAAGATCGTTTTTTGAGGGGAAGCTTTTGTCTAGTTTCGATGCTAATATTAGACCAGGTTGTCTGACTTTTGCAGCAGAAAGAAGAAAAAAGAGAAGTAGAGAATAAAAAGCCGGTTTCCCACTGTGTCCAGGGTGAAATGATACTATACTAACAGTAATTCTGCATGTAGTTGTCTATGTCCTTGAGGTAGAGCCATAAGAGAGCATGAAACACATTAAACAGTTCTGATTCCCACCACAAAACATTTACTGAATGATAGTCCTAAGTAGATGTAGAGTATGGTCTGTTATAATTTAACAGACTTATAGCGCCAAGACTAATAGCTAACAGACAGAAATGTGGTTGTCTGTCCAAAGTTAGAGGTAGCTTTATGCCAAATCTGAGGCTGAACTACAACGAATCGACCACACATGGTTTTAGGTTTTTATCTGCATCACTGACCCATCTGGAGTGTGGGTACAACCAGCAGAAATACATACAGAATACCACTGGTCCTTTTCAACCAAACTTTAATATAACTCTAAACCAAGTCCTTTTTGAGCCCAGTTTTAATTTTTCTAAATTTTTTCTCCAATTTTCTGCAGTAAAAGTACCTTCTCATCAACCATCCCTGACTTCGATCCAGTCACTTCAACCCTGACCTCCGACGCAGATGGTGCTCACCTCCTCCTTCATGCCTGTCTCAAGTAGCATCATGACGCATGCCTCGATGGGCAGGGCGATCTCACGGTTACTCCTCTTTAGGTGCTCCTCCAGGGCTGTGCCGAAAGCTGGCTTCTCCATCCACGAGTCTAGACACAAAATGTCTGTCAGTGGATGCCTGTTTCCTCAAATTGAATGTAGTTTGAGGGAAACTGAGAGTAATGGTGAATCATAGCTGTGAACTTTACCTTGCTGTGCCTGGATGGTGGGCAGGACTGCCTCAAGAGCTGAGAGAGATCTTCTGTGGTAATCTGCCTGGGCCTCTAACAACTGAACAACACATACACATGTGCAAACAAACAAACACACCAAATGTGCATTTATATAAATTATATGATTTCTTCTGTTTTAAATCTGTGAGTTTAACATGGATGATACTGTACCTCCACATAATATCGTGCATAGTCCCCTTCCTTAGAGGAGAAGTTGTACAATTCTGCAGACAGCTGGTCCTGAGTAGGAAACGGGTACAACAAAAAGTATACAATTTTCATTTTTTCTTTCAAAACAAAGTTTCAGTTCCCCTCTTAACCCTCCCACCACCTCTAAGTGGCTTTTCAAATTTTCCTGCAACAATCCTTCTACTACCGCCTTAAATGGTATGGGAAATGGAGCACATTTCACAATCACGTATGACCAGAGAGCCTTAATCTACACCCATTCTGGCATGGCTTTAATAAGGAATACCATGTTCTGCTCTGTTCATACTCACAATATCTCCTTTGTTGCCTAGTTATAATCCCATCTTGATTAGTAGCTACCATAAGATGGAATGTCCCTAAAAGTTCTCCTCTTCTAAATTCTTCAGGTAGCCATAGTTATTAGATCTGGTATTCAATGGGCAAAGCTAGTTCAGGCACTATACCCGTGTTAGCTGCTTCAAGCCCATTGGGCCACATCCGATAAGGTGGCATTATACTGCTGCACGGATACTCCTACACTCACTCCTGGTTGTTGTATTGTTGTGATGCTGCCACCCTCCACCATCCCCATCTCCCAAGGGAGTGCTTCCCCTAGATACATCCACTCCACAAGTCAAACTTATTTCCATGTCTATGGTTATCAAATCAAATAACGTGAGTGTCTTGACTGAACTAGGATCATGGCTGTTTTACCCAAAGTCAAGCACACTCGTGTTTGTTTGTCAGATAACTGCTTGTTTATTTTTTACTATGCCCACACATACACATTCAGTGTCCACAGAATACCTTGTAAATCTATACGTGCGAGTTATATTCTATTTCCCTTTGAGGATATGTAACTTCAGTTGCCAATCCCATTAAACCTGATAGGTGTTGACATCATGCTGTAATGGTAGACACTTCACCTCAAAAAAATCTATCTCTAAAATCAATGTAACCGTGTATTTAGTGGCTTTACATTACAGGTCTCCCGGAGGTTTCGCTGTGATTACTATATTGCAGAAATACTTAGCAAATAAACTCTCCATTTACTATATTTTTTAAACCTGTTAATACCTTGCAGATTTCCACTTTGTTCAGAGCCTCGTCCATCTCATCCTTGAGGGAGTCGGCCTTGGCGGCCATCGCCTGACTGTTGCCAGCACTGATGACAGACTTGGTTGCCTGGTGCCACCTGAGGCCAACACAAGTTCTGTTTGTTATTTTGTCCTGCTTTCTCTACTGAGTGTACAAAAGCTTTCCATCCCAAATTCAACTGACACGTCATGCCATTTTGGATTGTTTTGGACAGTGTTTAATAACTTGATATTCAACTATCATTGAAACCTTTCTGTGTGTAAGTACTGGCCTAGACAACCCCCTGCCCTCCCTGCAGGGTTCGGGGCAGAGCAGCAGTGGGTCAGATGTGTCACACTACCTGGCTCTGGCTGAGTCATAGTCCAAAACCAGCTTGGCTAGTTGCTTCCTCTGTTTCAGGATGTTGGGAATGTCCACCTAGGACAGTAAAAAAAAAAAAAAAGGATGCGAAAGCATGTACACAAACGCACCATGTACATTGGCACACACACACAATGAGAAAAATGCTTTCCCATTAAACGTTATACTTTTAAGTAGGGTTAGTAGAGTTAGTAAGATACTTTAATGAACAGGAAAGAGTTATGGGGTAGAACGGTTTTACAATCAGTTCATTTGCTATAGATATAAAGCTTAAAGACAGGGACAGGTGGGTGTTCAGCTACAGAGTGTATGGGTGTGTGTGTGTATGTGTGTGTGTGTATGTGTGTGGCTGTGTGTGTGTGGCTGTGTGTGCTAGTCAATGCCCACCTCTGCTAGCAGGTTGAGAGGGTCGAGGATATCTTTGACTATTTGGACCTCGTGATGCATCAGTTCAGACGCCAGCTTGCTTTCAGCCTCCCCACACACACCAATCATCTTCCTGCACATACACACACAAGGAGCAGGCCCACACACACAAAGAGGGAGGGATAAAAAAAACATTATCTCTAACATTCCTGGAGAGAAAACAGCACAAACACAAGTGAGGGCCCCTAGACTGGGTGGATACAGGTAGATATGTGTTTCCATTTGTGGTCAAACCCTCTGACAGCAGTCTCCAGACGCACCCAATCAGACTCTCCTCTCCCAGCTGAGCGCCACCGTCTTCCATGGCCTGGGACAGGGCCGTCAGGGGAAGCTTCTTCTGCAACAAGGTAAACAGAAGCATGCTGGGAAATGGAGTGGAATGACAAAAATTGTCATTGTATATAATAATGTAGGTGTATGTGATTAGTATAGCTTAGTATGTGTTAAGTACCGTGGTTGTATAGTATAGGGGATTTTGGGGAAACATAACATGGAAATTGGTCAAACTGGAATGGCGTCATTGCTTATGATGTGACAATCGTCAAGAGGGTGCATAAGATAGGGAGAGGATTTCAAAGCCAGGATAATGACAGAGGATTTCCTTTGAGTCATCCAAGTTTTGTTATAGAGCTGGGTTGGGTCTGCTCGGAAATTGGCAAGCTGCACACTTTTTTTCCAAGTGTCTCTGTTACTGTAAGTAGAGGGAGCTACTGTATTTTATAGTGATAGCAGAGAAACCCAACTCTGAACCTCACTTACTTAAATGCTGTCTCAAATAGCCAAGCCAAGTTTTAACAGGACACGCAGACCTGTATCATGATAGAGTGGATATACACGGAAATCCTACTGAGTTTGTTTCATAGATGAGTGGTAGACACACGACGAGGGACAGAATGGAGGGAGAGGTACTGGAGAAAGAGAGAGGGAGGTGGTGTACTGGAGGAGAGAGAGAGAGAGAGAGAGAGAGAGAGAGAGAGAGAGAGAGAGAGAGAGAGAGAGAGAGAGAGAGAGAGAGAGAGAGAGAGAGAGAGAATCCTCACGTGTCTCTTGTCTGCGTCGGTGCCAGTATGTCCCTGCAGACAGGACACTAGCCTCTTGTGGGCGTTGTGTGAGACAAGGCGAACCAGCTCCATCCTCCTTTCGATCTGCAAACACACATACAGACACACACACAATGCAAGCATGGGCTTACTAGACCAGGAATACATACATGTGGAAAACAGATGAATGAAAAAGATACATTTTGTTAAACCAAATTCATGTGGAAGTTGTTTGAAAACACATATGTTACACTTACAGATGTGTAACAGTTAGTTCTGGCTGAAACCTTCCATACAGGCCTTGTATTTACACATGATATATGAGGGAGGCCTGTTTTAATTTCCCTAGTTTCAGTCAGGACAGGTAAGTGTGTAACGCATGCCGCACGCTAACATGCAGCCCTGACAGCCAGATGGAGGGTGTGAATGTTAATGTGTGTGTTTGACTATGTGTGTGTGTGTGTGTGTGTATGTGTGTCTGTGTGTGGGACTCGGGCTAGGTTAGAACCAGTATGATTGATACAGCTGGCCTCTCTTGAGGTACAGAACTACAACCATATTTCTACACTCTGCAACACCTTCCAGAGATATGAGGAAAAGATGAGAATATGTATGGTGTACAGTTGTACCGGTGCTGTGCCAGCAAACTATGAAACATTTCATCAAACTGAAATGCAACTGTGAAAAAGCATTTTTGTTTGATAGAAAAGTTATAGGTATAATGCTGGGCCATATTTTGTGCCACACTAAAAACACACACAGCAGCATTTTTGGGATGAGGTGAGAGATGTCTGCATTTAAGTGTTGACTGCCTTGTATCTTCCTGTTTTACAGTAGGTGCCCAACCAACTGTCTCTAGGGCCATGTCACTGGCAACATCCGACCCTTCCTTCCTTTTCTCTCTCTCTCTATCTCTCTCTCATCCTCCTTTCCTGTCCTGTTAATGTACCATTGCTTTTTTCCCTCTCCAGTTTTTCCCACAGATTAGAAGGGGGGGGAGGGGGTTGTTCCATGTCAGACCGGGGGGGGGGGGGTTGGGGGTCGAAAAAATCCTTTGTTAATAAATTGTTACACAGAATTTTATTATATAATATTAATCAAAAATTAATCACATGCCCATCCCAAAATACACACATTTAACACCCTATACAAAATTCACACCCCATTCAAGTCCTATCTGCCAGAAACGGAAGAATAGAAATTAGTTCCCTTATCCTGACACCTGCTTTCTTACCTGCCTGTTTCTACATCTGTTTGTCCACCTCACCTGTTGCTTCAGCTGGCTCTCTCACAGCAGCATGTTGGATGCTGTCCTCCTCTCCTACTCTTTCTGGAGCCCCCCCAAAAGTTTCATTAGCCCCCCCAATAAAAATAAATAAAAAATACACTATTTAAAAGTATATTTAACATGCCCCCAGACTCCCCTAGTTTTGCTGGTTCACAGGAAAAATTATAGGTTTTATCTAGGTGCTTAGCCCCCCCCCCCCCCCTCCCCAAAGTGGGAACCTAGATTCGCCCCTGCTGTCTAGAACGGCGTATCTATGCGTCGTTGCTAACGTGTGCTGATGTTGTGATTGTGTGTCTGTATGTGAAAGAGACGCGTATGTGAAAGAGACGTGTGAGTGACCGAGTAAACAACATTTAAAAAAGAATAACGAAACGCAATATGTGGTGGCCGGTGTTGATTCTGTGGCGCACCGCCACAAATTAGTCTATGTGTGGGAAACACTGCTCTCCCTTTCTCTCACTCTATCTATCTATCTCTCTCTTTCTCAAACCGGCTGGTGCCCCCCCCCCCTCTCTCCTTCCCTCTATCTTTCCACAGCTAGCACTCCCAATTGGGAACCAATTAATTTGTAGACTGTAGAACTAATGCCTAAGTTCTGGTTCATGTCTGACCAGGCTGGGGATGTGTTGATAGGCTTGACATGACTCCAGGGACTGCTAGACATGTTTTCTGGTCACCACATACCTCTACTATCTTTGTTGATGAAAAGTGAGTTATGCATGTTAAGTATGAAGACCATAAAGATACAGTATAAAGACTAGTAGGGATCTGAGTTAATGCATTTGGTCATGTTGTAAATGAGAAATGGAACACAAGAGAGAGGGGCGGTGGTGAGATGGAGAGAAAAAGGCACAGCCAGAGGGAGAGAGAGTGAGAGAGGGAGACAAAAGAGAGAGAGCAAGAGAGAGCAAGAGAGAGAGAGAGGTGTGACCAAAAAACTGCAACAGACAGACAAAAACAAGCTCTTATTCAGCACTTCCACTGACAGGAAGAGGGTCGGGGCCATGGCCTGATCCAGACTTGCTCCACACACACAGAACACACACTCCTGATGACGAATTATCAACACACTGTTGTAATTATGAAGATGGAGAAATGATCATGGTTTATATGATTGATATAGAACCACTTAATCACCTTTTTTACTTTTATATGCTGTAAAATTGAAAACCAGATGCAAAGCTGTTGATTGATCAGAATTGCCACAAAAACATAAAAGAAATAAAGGCCAAATGTGGAAGACCAGATAGATAGAGTTTGAGTGCAAGAGTGAGAAGTATGTGTGTAGGCCTCTAATGAAGGACTATAAAGCCCAGATATTGAGAACTACAAGCGTCAGACATCAGGGGACAGATTTATGTCCTTAAACTCAGTATCCCTGTGCAGCAGGGCCGCAAGGCCTCACGAAGGCCCTGGAAGGGGAAGATAGAGGAAAAATACTGTCAATTTAAATTCTGTGACAATTGACCAACCGGGTGTGAATACATAAATGCATCTGTGACCAACTATAATGCACCAATGACAAAATATCACGAAATAATGGAGAGTAAATATATAAGCGAATGTCCGGAGAAAAATTCCAGTCTGATCTCGAGACCACACATTAATGTTTGTTGGATTCAATCCTTTGTGTTAGATTCGCATCATACTTTGCTGCCGTTTCTGTGCTGTTTTAAAACTTTGATATTGGTTAAAAACGTAGATTATTAATTTGACGACACTCCACTGCTCCTTCTCTCCCATCTGGCACAGTCGACAGCTGCATTTACCTAGTCCTGCCCTCTGGCTGGGGTGGGGAAGAACAAGCCAACAAACAGAGGGCCATAGCAAGTCATACAAAACAACAGGCACATAATTTTTGTCTCCCTCTCCATTTGATCATATGTTTTACAGTCTATCTTTTTCCAGAGAGACCAGTAGCCAGCAACAATAGAAAGCTGTTGACCCCCTGCCCATAAATAAAATAGAATGTGGAACATCCTTCGACTCAGGCTGTAGATCCAGCTTTCTCTCATAGGCTGCCTGGCTGACTGGACGACTCAGTAAATTAAGGACGGACAGGTTGATTTACTGACTGGCTTACTAAATAACTTGCTTGTATCACTCGTGGCAGAGCCGTTGCCTTATTTTTCAGTGTGGCAGCCCACAGAAACTGCACTATAGGCCATTCTGGCTAGACCTAATGTCAGTCAGCCAGTCAGCCAGTCAGGGCTGCATCTTGTGTAGAGAGAGACGTGTTGAAACAAGTGCTGGAGGCCATAGTACTGCAGTGGAAAGACCAGCAGTAAAACGACATTGGCCGGGTTTCCCAGATTCGTTAAGAAGCTCTTAACGCTAAGAGCGCCTTAAGAACATCTTAAGGGCGCTCTAGAACGCTCTTAGAACGTTCTTAAGAAGATCTTCGTTCTTAAGAAGATCTTCCCAGATTCATTAAGAAGCTCTTAACGAATCTGGGAAACCCGGCCATTGTCACATTACTTTCAACTAAAGTGCTAGGAGAGAGAGAGAGTTGGAGAGATTTGTTGCTCGTTGTCCGGGAGGAGAATTGGCCAAGTAAACACAATGGACAGTCTGACAAGCAGAGTCGGGTTGTGTGATGTGTGAAAAAAAAATGCAAACAGGCACATCTGTAATTATTTACGGTCCAAATTGACAGAACTCCCAGTAAAGATCCATTATCAAACAAGACAACTCGCCCTGTATCTCTGCTATGCAAGCTGAAATGATACGTCTTGTGTTTACAGAGAAAGATCTGTCTGCCATATGCAATTTATCATGTTGACAGTGCTAAACAATTTTCCCACAGGTCATGTGTAATATCTGTTGATTGCCATCATCCCTCCTGTATGTTTACAGCAAGATGTTGTGGCTATGTGCCTGCCTCCCTTCTTACATCCATGTATTTCTGTAAAACCTCACTAAGACAGATTTTAGTAGTCTAACATCCAGATTAGCTTTCTGAACGCTGGACTGAGACACCAGTGAGGAACATGACTCGGCCAGGCCAGATATCCAAACAACTATTACTCTATTCAGCAGGAATGAGAAGTAGGAATGTCCTAGCACAGCACAATGCATTTCTCCACAGAGGCAAAGTTCAGCAGAGACACCATAGAGAGGGATTCTGTCATGCATTCCCCTGAGGGGCTGGGTCAAGGCAGTGTAAATTATCATTCAGGGCTAGAACACTTGCTTCAACTCTGAGGTATTCTGTTTGAGGAGTTGCCACCTCAAACTGAATGATGGAGAATAATCTATATAGTATATAGTAATATTACTAAGGGACAGTATTATTGTGTCTTATTAACATAACTATTTAATTATATACAATATTCCATCTAGTATTTGAGTACCTTTTCATGTGTGCAGGGTGAGGCTTCGGTTCATAGTACAGCTTTACGTGTCATAAAAGTGTGACTCCATTTTTATAATGAGGTGCTGGGGGGGGGCAGGGCGAGGGCTGAGTGGAGAACAGGGAATCACTTTATGCTGTTCAGATAAAGTTATTCTCTGTCACTCCTTCATAACAAGTCTCACAATCAGTCACACTCCTCCCCTATAAACACACCGCACACTCTCCTGCGCCCCCAACGCCTCCAACCCCGCCTTTCCTATTACACCTACAAGGGTCACATTTCACCTTCTCTGTCTCATGTATCTCTAAACTCAAATCTGTCCATCCCTTCTTCTCTCTGTTCATCCATCTACTAACCAGTCTTCTCATTCAGCTAACATGTTCATGTTCAACATGCATCCTTGCGTTCAAGAGCACAAACTGCTGAGATCTGTCTTGATTGAAAACACATGGGAGCTCTCTTTCCCGCACAAAGAAGTTGGCAACATACACCTGCCCCCCCTTAACACCCACGCTGGCCGTATGTTGGCAACTACTCATTAAAAACGAACCCAACGACATATCGCTGCCAATAAGACCACTGACCATGGAGAAACTTGGATTTTCGTTCTTTTTTGGAGTAAGTTATTCAAGTCGTTTTGGGTTCACTTACTTCCAAGAGTGAATCATGGTAGTAAATAAAATAAAATAAAAAAATTGTAGTAGGTGTAGTAGACTGCACTAAGGTGTAGTAGACTGCACTGAGGTGATTATAAAACACAGCGCCACTGGAATGTGACAAGGCCTATGGGTTCTGTTCTGAGTGTCCTAAGAAAGGAGACTACACCTTGAAGGGGAGTACACTTCGAAATGGTAGTACACTTCTGAGAAATGTAAGTATGGATATGTTTACCTGTAGAAGGTCATCACTCAGCACCTCTGTCTTCTCTGCTCTGTGGAGAGAAGCACATCAAAGGTTAAATGACAAACAAGTGGTTCAGATGGCTGAGCGGTTAGGGAGTCGGACTATTAATCAGAAGGTCGTTGGTTCAATTCCCGGCCGTGCCAAATGACATTGTGTCCTCTTATCCAGAGCGACTTACAGTAAGTACAGGGGCATTCCCCCCGAGGCAAGTAAGGTGAAGTGCCTTGCCCAAGGACACAACGTCATTTGGCACGGCAGGGAATCGATCCGGCAACCTTCTGATTACTAGCCCGACTCCCTCACCGCTCAGCCATCTGACTCCCGCATCAACATGTATATGCTGTTCAACATGTATATGCTGTTCAAAAGCGATCCTTGGTGTAACCCTCCTAAAAATATTTTCTTTATTGATTTTCAACAAACTACAAAGCAATTCATATGCTAACAAAAATAGCGTAATGAGTAAACTATTTTTGAGTGGTGCAACTGCATCGCACCATTTTAGCTGAACAAGAAGTAACTTGCAGTGTGACTATCAAACTGAAGTCTTGTCAGGTTAAAGATTGTTGTTTGACTACCTAAGCAAACAATATGTATAATATGAATTCAAGTAGTCTTATATCCATACTTTGCATGTGTTAATACAAACTTTACAATCAACAAATATTGGCCTAAATCCATAGTCAATATCTCTTTGACCAAAATATAAAATCAAAGCCTACAGCACACACACACAGACATACACTAACACCTACAACACACATACACGCATCCCATCTCTACTCAATGTTGGTGTTTAACTAGAAAGAGCTTGCTAGATTTTTGAAACACAACTCACTTCCTGTTCTGTGAAATCCACCTAGTTTGTTATGGCAACAGGTTGAGGTAAGGTGTAACCTATTTGTTTGTTGTCTGATGCAAGTTTGTCAGCTATGGGGGTTTTGACAGGGAGCTATCTTTTTAGCGTACGTTTAACAGATCTGCTGTGAAAACAAAATTTTCCAGTTTGAGATAAATACTACTATTCTATCTAATGTAACCTATGTTGTATCAGTCCAATACATATTAAATGGCACAGTGCAGTTTAGATATTGACTCTTTCATAAAGTTATGAAATAAAATGAAATGACAATGAAATTAAAACAATGTTGTTAGATATATTTACAGTTAAATTACATTTAGAATGTAAATGTAAATATTGTTAGATATATATAAGGGGGAAAGTATGTCACTCCATTGAAAATCTTAGCTGGTTGGAAGTGATGTGGAATATGGAATTACCCTCTAATAACATATGACAGACTTAACACAGTAAGTGTGCATGTATGTGTGTGTGGTGTATGGCTTAAGAAAATTGTTAATGCATCATTGGGGAGTTTTAATACTGCTGAGCCAGGAAGATCATAAACTGAGGTCATCCCTCACACACACATACATACAATCTTCAATATGCAGGCACACAGTCATGGTTCACATCCACACAATCATGTGCATACACACACACACATACATAAAATCCTTTCCCAGAGGCTTTCTAACAGGACCAGCAGACTAGGCCTAAAGGTCACTGGGACCCTCATTCACACAAGCACAATTTCTGCATGTGTACATAGTTATGGTTTGGTTGACACTTTCATTCAAAATTCCCCCCAAACAAACTGCTAATGTTTCCATCACATCCCATTCACAACCAATGACAAAGCCATTTGACACGTCAACTTACATTGTAAATACCCCATATTGTAAGTAGTGCTATCTCTGCAAAATCACAGATTGTTTACAAATCCAGGTTAAACATGGATTTTTTCAACCGGATGGTGGGTCATGATTATAACCAATACAGTCCTATTGTTTCTGGTAATATTCTTTATTAAGATTGTATAGAACAACCCAACCTCCCAGGACACAGCTATCACAACTGATACAGCACCTATAGCTATGTTAGTCTGCTGAATATCAAACTGCTTACGTCACAAAACACTTTGACATCGATTAAGTTAGGGTTGTGGTTATTAGAATTACCTTTCTTTCAAGGCTTTTCACAAAACCATAACTTACTACAGTTTATTTGTTTATTACCAACATTATATAATACTGTAAATGTGAAGTAATATCCTCAGTACACTCCACTACCTTAAACTGTACAGCCGGTGTGGCACTGAATTCTTTTATTAGTCCCAAAGTTGTGTGTTTGCAATCTATCGCAAGGTCTTTGTATGTTTGATGCATTAATAAGATGCACAGAAATCCAATCTATGATCATGAGCACCCATAAGGAGAAAAAACACATAAACCAAACCAAATTATCTTATTATTAAGAATGTATCGTGGCTAGCTAGATAGCAGCCTAAAGGCTAGGAGGTAGAAGCCGATTAAAAAATGTCTATGAATATTGAATTAGCATTGATTTTGCCCATGCAGGACTTTCGGACATAGTTCTATGAATAGACTCTCCTGTGCTACAGCCCAGACTGAACCAGGGAAGGCAAGCATTGGTGTTATATTACAATTCTACTAAGTAAACTGTGGTGATGAGGAATGGATCAATAAAATGATTTTATGAATATGCATGCATGCAAACTCCACCTCTTCCCTCAGATGGGTTTGTTTGGCAGAGGGGGAAAATGTTTAACTTTAAATTTATTATATTTATACAATATTTTATCATATACTTCATTATATAATCATTTATACAAACCGAGGAACCGAGTCCGAAGCAGTGACATAGTTTAACTATGTTTTGCTGACAATTATCCACGTTAGAACAACCAGATAACCCGTAATACATTGAATACAATTATGGCAAGTAAGCCTAAAACAACACTGGATATACAGTACAATACCAGTTATGTAACCAGTAATGACAGAATATATATTTGAAATAACTCATCTTTATGGTATGTGTGGAGTAACAGGAAGTACTGAGAAAGAGAAAGACTATTGGAAACCAGAATATACAGATATTGTCTTGAACGGCTTTGTAATAGCGCTTAGTGGACGCTATGGGTTGATGAAGGTTACTATGGCTGTTGCTAAACTGTACATGAAACCATAGTTATTTACAGCATTGAGTCTAAAGGTGTAATTCGTACAGAAACACATTGTCACTGATAGAGCTACATAGGCCTAAGCGCTAAGAGGAAGCAAATGAAGATGCCACATATCCTGCTCACATACAGTGTCTCTAGATGTAGAGCTGGTGTCCCTAACAAAGACCAAATACAGTAGTACGCCTTCATGACAACAGCCCCAATGAACTGAATATTCAGACTAGTATGTTGCTACTGAGCTCATTTAACGTCGAGGAATTTACGTGGACTGACTTAACGTAAGGCCCGACATTTGTCTATTAGGACGGGTGTTTTAACTTTTTCAGTTTATTGTAATATGAAAGAGGTGATGGGTATTCCAGCAGTCTTTAAACAGACCATAGGGGTTCAAAGGGATGTATCCTTACTCTGTAAAATAGGACACATCCATTACCAGTGGAAACATTTTGATGATCTGTCTAGATCACTGACATCAAGCTACATATAATCCAGGCCTGGGTCTACATTATCTAGGCTAACACACATGCAAATACTATGCAATTACACATCCCTGTACTCTGCACACCATTTTGATATGTTGCACACAGGTAAGGTGAGTGGAATGTGAGCTTGTTGAGTGTGCCGACATAGAGATGTGTGCTTGCATAAACAGATGTCTATCAGTGAGCAGTCAGTTTGCTTTGCTGCTTCTTTCATTGCTCTAACCCAATAAATGACTCCATCCAAATGAATAATGATGCATAGGGAAACATTCCTCATACACAAAACTACAACAAAATTGTTACGATTTCAGGCCTGGTGGAGGGACCAACTCCTAATGTAGCTAAAGACACCATAGTTGGAGGTTGAGAGTAAGAGGAGAGGGGAAAGAGGGGAGGGGCTCTGAGAGGTTAAAGGTAATCCCTGATAGGATAGATAGAAGCAGGACAGAGAAATGGAGAAGGGCCCGTGTATAAACTATAAGTATGTCCTGGGGATCTGAGTGTGTGGATTAATAGTTGCTCCCCCACTTTCCTTTTTTTCCCATCATAAATAATTACCTGTTAATCCAGTTTGTTAATTAACATATGCGTGCATTAAATCAAATGTGTGCCCAGTGGGCTGTCATACACGCCAAAAGTATTATACCAAAGTTTTTGTACATGGCAAGACTGTTAAAGAATACGTTTATGAAGATGCAATGATCTTGGATTTGACCTATCTAATGTTATCAACTTTGCAGGTAATTATATGGCCAAAACCTTCTGACACCGCCCACTGATTGCTGCTCTGTGGCTCACATGGGGGTGGTTAGCTCGCGAATTCAGAAAATAACAGAAGTATTATGACACGTATCATTGTAACTCAAAATTATTGAACTGTTACAAATGTTACAATATACTATGTTTACGCACACAGTACACAAAGTCGCTAGTGAATTTTTAAGGTAGTCCACATGACTTGTTACTATGTAACTGAGTGCAGACAAAATGTCAGTCAAAACGTATTCGTCGTATCACATACCTTCCAACTGTTTGGTTGGCGAGCTGTTTCATGCGGTTAAACTGTTTCTTCATTTTGCGTTCCAGTATCAGTGAATCCAATGAGTTAAAAATGGTGAGGTCCCTTAAGTTGCCTGTTCTTCTTCATCAATCGTAAGTCCAAAAGTTGTCTTACGTTGCTGCCATTATCATGGAAAAGGCGACGCCGACCACGTATGTTAAAGAACTAAATAGCCTGTGAACGGACTTTTCATTCCTTCCAAAAGTTTCCACCTTTACTAATCGAAAATTAGATTACAAAATACAACATTCACCCACTTTTTCCGGCTCCATATCAAGTTTGTAAGATACTCCCATCATATCATTATGTGTTGAACTGTGCTTTATGGGGAAAGGAGGAAGTGCTCTTCACTTCCCTACTGTATGCTGTGGCCCAGTGGTGACATGTGATACCTTAGTAAAACTGCTGAAGCACGGCCCTAGTAATGGGCCTATATGATATGCAAAATCCAAAATATTTACATTGTTATAAAGCTGGGCCTTTGATAAACGTTATAGTTGAAGTTCTATCATACCTGTTTATTGGTGACAAGATGTAGGGTTTATCCTTACTGTGTTATAGAATACTGTAGTAGCAGTCAATTGTCAATTATTTCTGTCGGTATGTGTATGTATTGTGATGGGCCTTTCGAGATCAATCTATATAGGCTAACCCTTGGCTCGCAATGTATATTTATTTTACATTGTATCTTACTTGCACTTAATTGCAAAGCCTAATCATTGTAAATATACGTCATATCAAAGCAGGTTAACCATATTAAACTGTATGCCAACAAGAGTATATTTATTTATTTGACAGAGGGGCCAATCTTATTTTAAGTCTAACTTCTAGAACATTTTGTTGTCATTCCAAGAGTTCTACTGCAACCTTGTGGTTGTTTGGGTATGTTGTCTTTTAGATCATTGTGCAGTTACATGTGTACAACCGTCTCAGATTCGACACCAAAACATGTTTTAATTCCATTTTATTGGGATGATTGGTTCGAAAAAGGTGGTAGGCCTATACTGTAGTTTATTATGAATACAATCTCTTTGAAGACATCATCTTTACCTCCTACAAACCCTGTGTTGTGAGGCAGCCTGTCATCAGGACATTCAGGAAGTGGACACCAGAGGCCAAAGAAACTCTGCGGGCCTGCTATGAATGCACAGACTGGAATGTACTGCAAGACACAGAGGGAAATAGGGGAGTCACGGAACTCGACAGGAGGGTTGAATGCTATACTGGTTACATGACCTTCTGCAGGGACATGATTGTACCAGCGAGGACTGTGTGCAGTTTTCCAAACAATAAACCCTGGATCACCTGTGAAATAAAGAGGCTCCTGAATCAGAAAAAGGCAGCATACAGAGAGGTTGACAGGGAGAAGCGCGGGCTTGTACAACGGGAGCTGAAGAGGAGCCTGAAACAGGCCAAGGAAGAATATAGAAAGATGGTGGAAAGGAAGTTGCAGCACAACAATACCAGAGAGGTGTGGAGGGGAATGAAGACCATCACAGGCTACAAGCAGAAGGGCAGTCTGGCTACAGCCCCTGATGTGGCCAAGGTCAATGAGTTCAATTACTTCTACATAGCGGTGGGCCGTTATCGGCGTTAACGTGCTGTGTTAACGTGAGACTCTTATCGGGCAATAATAAAAAAAAATCGCCGTTAATCTATTCTCAAAGTTGGGTTGGGAGCTGGGTCTATACTACGCAAGCTGTGATGACTTTCACCTTTATATTTTAGAGTGGATGTATGTAACCGTAGCAGGTTCTAAATATTTGACCCTTGGGAACACAACAACCTATTCGTGAAAAAGGTTTGACTTTTTTTTACAAGTTTAAAACAGTATCTTTCTATAAAATATAGACAGCTAGGCTGGGTCACATCAGTGATAATGGATCGTATGTGTAATCTAATAAAAGGGCTAGAGCAAACTGACCGTATAGAGACCTCCGTAGTAATGTGAATGTGCACAACCAATACTAATAAGCAACACTACAATTGTATGTGTAAACGGTGCAATCAACTCGGCACAGCTCTTGTGCAAACGGTGCGATCCATTCCAAGAGTGCTGCAGGCTGCAGCCATACCAGTCTCATCAATTCAGTCAAGTAGACACTACTACGTAATACCACGCAGGGGCAGTCTTTCCTACAGGCGGTATAGTTTTTTTTTTGGCGCCCCCTTCTATCTCCAACCAATATTTTGACATTCAAAAAATAAATCTAACAGTAGGGTAAAATGAGCCAGGTATACGTACCACTTCACAAAGTAAGGGGTACGTACCACGTTGGTGTTATCAGAACATGCTAGCATAGTGAGACGTTTGGTTAGAGAAAGGTAAATCCTTAAATTCTGGTCTTAGCCTATAATGAATTCCAGATAAGAAAACGTCATGAATGCGTGAATTGTCCCGGGCACTTTAGTGGAGTTAAGAAGAAAAGAT
Source organism: Hypomesus transpacificus (assembly GCF_021917145.1). Lineage (NCBI taxonomy): Eukaryota > Metazoa > Chordata > Actinopteri > Osmeriformes > Osmeridae > Hypomesus > Hypomesus transpacificus. The sequence goes on from NC_061076.1 coordinate 9,223,251, forward strand.
GTAGGCTACCTTATCATTGAAGGTGTCCTACTCCCTGTCACATAGCCTAGTTCTTTAAGGATTTTACAGAGGCGGGTATATAAAAAAATGATATCCCTTACAAAAAAGAAGTATACTTCAAGTTTATTTTGTAAGTATACTTAGTATAAAAAGTATACTATTATCATGTTACAATCAAGTATACTGGCAGTGTGCTTATTTATTTACTTTTTGTACTAAGTAAACTGAATTGGCCCACTTTTGAGGTCATTTAGTGCACTTTAAAGTACACTTATGGTGTATTTCAAGGTTTACTTTTAAATACTGCAAAGTAGCCTGTGTAGTGCACTTTCAGTTCATCAAGTATACTTCCTAAAGTACTTCAAAGTATACTTTGGAATACTAAAGTAACCTGTGTAGTGCACTTTCAGTTGATGAAGTATACTTCCTAAAGACCCTCAAAGTATATTTTGCAATACTTTCAAGTGCACTTTCAATTAATGTAAGTACTTCAAGAAGTAAACTTTTAAATTAAATTTACTATTACTTACTAATGTATTAAAGTGTTTAGGGCCCCTCAAAACCTCAGATCTTCAGGCACTTGGCGAGAACGGGCCCTCGCAACATTTCACTACAGCGTCTTAGCTGAATGATGTTATTCACTGCATGAACACTAACGTTTCAAGAATCCAGCTGTTCTTATGAAATGTAACAGTCATTTAACTCATGGTTACAATGGTAAACCAGCACAACAATGACAATTACCACGCTACAAAACACTACATTCTAAGCAAACACATTTAAAAAACGAAATTCATGAAGTTACATTTGTATTTCGAACAAACGTTCGAAATCGTTTTTTGTTCTTCAGTCAGTTTGACAGTATAACCTTCAAATGCATAATGCAACCCTTCTGTCTGCTTCTTTCTCAAGGAGCTTTCGTTTTTTTCCATTAATACTCCAATTGATCATTATTAGTATAAGATTATAGGGCTTCAGAATGTTTTGGAAGTAATTAAGGTTACAGCTTCAATACCAAAAAACATTCAATGTGCAATGCATAATAGATTTTCATAGAAATTAATAATCAGAATAAGATGGATCGAAACAAAATTACCTGTAATGTACTTAATTATTTGGACAGTTTTTGCTGTATAATAATAGAAAACGTACATCCTACTCCAGAAGAAATGTATACCAGTTTCTAAGCATACTTCTTAGAAGTATATCAAAAGTCAAGTCATATCAAAAAACTATTTTCTAAGTATACTTCTTGCAAAAGTGAGCTATTTTCAAAGCATACTTAAAAGTATATCAAAAGTGAACTATTTTCTAAGCCTTCTTCTTAAAAGTATATCAAAAGTGAACTTAAAGTGTACTATCCATATTTTAGTATACTTATAGTATATTTTAAAATACTTATTTTTTGTAAGGGATGTCCATTTCTTCTACGTTATACAAAAAAAACATAATTAAAATAGGGGTGCACATATAAAGCCAATAGCCAGTGCAACAACACTACAAATGTCTTATTCGTTGCATTGCACACCCAATAATTGCCGTGTTTGTCTTCCTTAATGCTTAATGGGTGTGCTATAGACCAATAATTTGTTTGTAAACATTCGGGATGGAAGCGCAATGTGGCTGCAGAAAACCGGGAAAGGATAGCATTTTTAATGGCAAAAGGACCACACGGATAATACAAATAGTTAGATTTAAAAAGACCAAAAAGGTCGAAGAGGACAGCTTTTAAAAGAGAAAGCGATTACCCATTAATCTGTCGCATCAGAATTTTGATTTGGGTCACGAAGGTCTTGACATTTGAGTGAGAATGTCGCCCGGTACAGACCGCATAGTCGAGCGGCAACCATGTCTTCACGTCATGTCAAAAAGTTCATAATTTTACAGTTTTACAGTCAATTTGACATTTAAAAAGTCGAGCAGGGCAGCTTTCAGGAGATTGGGGAATTCTGCTTTTAGCCAGCTGGTCCGATTGTTTTTCTGATTTGTTTAAACTGGCAATCTGAGTGAGACTGCATCCCCATCCCATTACACTGTTTTGACGTTAGCCTCAGTCAGACTCGCTCACTGGCACAATGTTGTATTTCACTCCAATTCTACACCAGAAGGACTGCCTAATGTAGATACGAGCCTGATGAAGATAGCCAGCATCTTGGATTTCTTTAACCAAGCCTGTTTATTTCGTCATTTGCCTGAGAAAGCGACCTCCGTTAGCCAGGCTAGTTTTGTCCGATCACTTGGTCAGGCTATTTAAGGGTATCGGGGTCAAGTGACTTTTGTGCATAGACAAGTGAAACGTAAATGTATTTGTCCAAAGGCCAAGAGCCTCAAAAAGTTAATATCAAGCCCTGCAATCCAGTGGCCATAGATATATGATGACCTGATCGACACTCCAAGTGTAATAGACTGGGGAGAAGTTCGTCTTTTGCAACTGACATGCGCACTTGAGACTGCTTGACAGTTGTGTGACGTAGGGTGATAATTGGTCTATACAACGAGTAAGATGTTTGTAGTGTTGTTGCATTAGGCATTAGGGAAGACAAACAGGGCAATTTGTCAACAAGTGAGGAATACTGGTAAAAATCCAAGTGTTGTTTTGTCAACTTTAGCGAATGGATTGTATGTAATCTTGCTAGCTAGTTAGCTAACGCTAGCTAGCCAGTGACTTCTGACGTTCCTTGTTATAGCCATTCAGTCGAAACATCAGTTCAAGTTCAGCTGTACCGCAATTTGCGTCATTCATGAAAGTTTGGTGATCCGTTTCATCTAATTTTGTTCAGGTAGGTTGATTGCTTAAACTGAGTGAATATGTGCCACAAGTGACCCAGACCTTGTAAGATTGTTGTTTGCCAGCCATCAACAGAACAGAAGACTAAAAAAACATTATTTGCAGGCGATGAGGGAGTGAATGTGACCGTGCACCGTGTGTGCACCGTTGAACAGGGGGGCGTGGCCGGAGCGTAGTTCAGTACAGACTTGACATTTTCAGGGATTTTGTTCTTTATTTAATGTTTGTTCATCGTTGCGATCGTTGTTGTGTTTATTTGAAAGAAATGCAGTCTTGCAGGGCAAAATAGCGTTTGAAAGTTGCAATTCCATTTTTTCATGGAATTTTCCATCCCTTTTTGGGGGGGTCCAAATGTATTGGACCGCCCCTGATACCACGCAGTGAAACATACAGTATAACTCACTATACTACATAGGGTCCAGGCGGAGGGACGGCTCGCAGGCCAATCACCGTCCAGGCTCGCTCCGACGGAGTCCGACCCAACCCCCGGCCTAGCCAATGGGAGTCCGTAGGCAGCTGAGAGAATGAGGCGAATGAGGCGCCCTGATGTATTCCTTTCGTGATCCCGCCACTCCGTCCAGGCTGGGGGGTCAAGGAAATAACAGCACCAACAACAATTCTGACCCGGCCCAATTGTTCTGTGATCACATATGGTGTGGTTACTTCCCTTTAGGCTGGGGAAGATGCATGCGTTGATCGAACTCAGGGCGGTCGTCTTGGCCGATGCTCGGGGCTATGAAAGGCGAGTAACTGATCCCGACTCCTACCGTGGGGTGTGAGTATCTCTCTTGTCCATAGTGCGTATGTCGCCTGTAGCGTAACTCTGATTCTTTCGTCGTCCAGCGCAGGACCCAAATTCTTTTGTCCTCTGACGCCGCTTCCCGGTTGAGAGGAGATCGTTAAGCGTTTGCGCAACCAATCCTGTAGGTTAGACATATAGTCTGCTAAATGCTAATTTAATAATAATTTGTTTATATACAACAATGGTGGTGCAAGTGTAACGGGTGTGAACCTGTGAAACTCACTCCTCAGGTATGTAATGGGCCACCCGCGTCAACGAATAATTAGGTTTTCTTTGGCGTTACTGGTAGTGGTTGCGCTTGGCCAGTCAGAGGTCGTGCGTTCGAGCCCAGCGGGTGGCGAACGACGTCTTGTAGTGACGGAGCATGGCCACGTCCGTTGCATACCCGTCACACAGGGTGTGGCAAGATTCATTTAGTTGTGGGGTCTGACTTATACAATAGAGCAGTGGTCACCAACCTTTTTAGGCCAAAGATCACCGACCTTTGCCTTGGTGACCCGAAGATCTACCTATTGAGGCGTTGAGAGACAGAACAGACTCCAGACTGAACTTACAACTTAACTTTATATTTGGCCTTATTGTAATTGAATGAAATCAAACACTTTGTGAACAATATGAACAAGAAAAAACACTTTTGCAATGAGCAGGCTGGATATGAACGGTTTTATTTATAAACTGAAGTTACAACACAACACTGACAAATTTCTCATGTGACAAGTCAGTGTGATGGCTGTGACTGAACACTGTCTGTGAGTGCCTTGTAGTTTGGCTCATAAGCAGAGACAGCCAGTCTGAGGCAGTCTGTGAGGTGTCTGTCAGTAAGCCGGCTCCTGTACTTGGATTTGGTGATTTTCATCTGTGAAAATGCCATTTCACAGAGGTAGGTCGATCCAAAGTAGGCACTCACTTTTAGTGCACATGCACTGAGGAGAGGAAACTTCTCTCGGCTGACAAGTCCCCAAAAGTCACTGTCCCTTGACCTGGCTTTCAGCTCAATGTCATTTTGCAAATCAAGCATCTCCATGTCCACTCCACTTGGCAAAGCAAATGCTTTCTCGAATTGGTCTGCAACCTCCTCTGTATTAATAGGCAGGAATGGGTTTGAAAGAAATGCAGCAATATCCTTCATGATTTCTAACTCACCAAAACGTCGACTGAACTCCGCTGCCAGTTTGTCCAGGTGCACACAGTACTGCTCAGGGTGAAAGTCAGAAGAGTCTTTGATGGACTGTGACGTTTTTTCCAGGTTTGTAAAGTGTGTCAGCGTCCCTTTCCTCAGATTCGTGGTACAGACACAGAGTTTGGCCTTGAACGCAGTCACTGCGCTGATCATGTGGAGGAGGTGCCGGTCTTTTCCCTGGAGTTCGTGGTTGAGCGAGTTCAGTTTTCCGGTTAGGTCCGTCAGAAACCCCAGGTCCAGTAGCCACGCATCCGTTGAAAGTTCCTTGTGCTCCTCGTTCCTTTTCGACAGAAACGTCTTAATCTCAGGCAGCAAGTCAACAAATCGCTGCAGCACTTTTCCGCGACTCAACCACCTGACATCAGCATGCAGAAGCAGGTCTCCATACGCCGAATCGAGCTCATCCAATAACGCCTTGAATAAGCGATGCTGAAGCGCTTTTGCTCGAATCGAGTTTACCACTTTGACCACCAGTGACATGACATGAGAAAAGTCCACAACTTTCCCAGCCAAGGCTTGCTGATGAATCACACAGTGATACTTCATGAAGTCGGGGAAATCCGGATCATTACGGCACAGTGCTATAAAACCAGCGTGCACACCGCACATTGCCGGTGCCCCATCGGTAGTGATTGCCACCAGTTTCTGAATGGGGATGTTCTTTTCACGGACATAGCTTTTAAAAACGTTGTAAATATCCTCACCTCTCGTTCTCTCTTTTAATTGGAGAAGAGTGAGGAAGTCCTCCTTTGTTGTAAAGTCCTGGAAAGCCATTCTGACAAATACAACAAGCTGAGCCGTGTCTATTACATCCAGCGATTCATCAAACTGCAGTGAAAAATATTCACAGAGTGACAAGTCCTCCAACACCTGTTGATCAGTTGCAGCCTTACTTTGAGACGTAGGTTGTGAGAAAAGCGACTGTTGAGCCTTCAACTCCACTTTCAGCTCCTGAACTTTTTTGGCGCGGATTGCGCTCTTTGGTGGATAGCAGTCTTTGAATTTCGTATGGTTAGTGTTGTGGTGCCGCTCCAAATTCCCTCGCTTAGACAGTGCCTGTGGCTGGTGGCACAACATACACACACTCTTGTCTTTTACCAAGGTAAAGATTAATTCCTCCTCCCATTCATGATGGAAACTGTAGTTTTTCGCCCTCTTTCGTGGTGCCTCTGCCATGCTTGCTAACACTATGTGGACAACACGGCCGGGTAAATAAACAAACCAACGGCAACCACGCCCACAGGTATCCTGGGATAGCAGGTCTCTCAAAGGTCGTCTTCGGGAAAAAACGCCCATTTATTCTGTCGGTGAATTGCTTTGCAACACGCACAGGCCAATATGCAAATCCAGGTACAAGAGAACGCGCGTTCAGTTTAAGAATCCTCCGCGTTCATGAATTAGTCGGAGATCAGTATTTCTGAAATTATTTTGGAGATCGACAGGGAAAGTCTCCGAGATCGACACGTCGATCGCGATCGACAGGTTGGCGACCTCTGCAATAGAGGGTTTTCACAGACGCGTCATCAGACTAGTGATGGGAAGTTCGGTTCTTTTTACTAATTCGGTTCTTTGAATCTCGTTCAGTAAAATGAACGAATCTTTTTTCGAGTCATTTGTTCATTTCAGGGGGGGGGGGGGGGGGGGGGGGGGGGGGTTGGGGGCTATACGTCCACTGCAAAGGACGTATAGCCCCTATACGTCCACTGTAGGTTAGTGCATGACATGTGCACCAGCAAATACTATTTCAAAATAAATTCCTGCATTAAAATAATGTATCATGAGTTTGTATGATTCGGTCATGTATTATCACACTAGCATTTAATTATCACGTCAAACAATTACACTGCACTAAACTGTAAGTGTAAATGTAAAGTGAAAATAACAAAACCAGTCAGTATGATGACTTGAGCGAATATCATTCATTCACGTCTTACTAAAACAGCGGCCACGCGAAAGGGAATAAGGAAACTGTTTCCTCTACTAAAAAATACAATGCGGGTCACGTGAAAAAAGGATCCAAAGACTCGTAGAAAGACCGAGTCGGGGAAGGAACTAATCATTTGTTTCCTCTAGCTACAGAGCCTATGCAGGTCACGTGAAAAATGATCCAAAGACTCGTAGAAAGACCGAGTCGGGAAAGGAACGAATCGTTCGTTTCCTCTTGATACAGCCTATACAGGTCACGTGAAAAATGATCCAAAGACTCGTAGAAAGACCGAGTCGGGAAAGGAAAGAATCGTTCGTTTCCTCTAGCTACAGAGCCTATGCAGGTCACGTGAAAAATGATCCAAAGACTCGTAGAAAGACCTAGTCGGGAAATGAACGAATCACTCGTTGAGAGGACTCGTTACTCCCGAGTCCTTATAAGGATTCGTTCAAAATGAACGAATCGTTCACGAACGACACATCACTACATCAGACCGAAAGTCGCCATCTTGGAGGCACTCCGCATCACAACAAAGCACTGGCACTGAAGTATATCACGAACGTCGTCAAGGTAAATTGTGAATTATTGCCGTGTTTCAGGTTGTACAAATAGGACAGATCGTGAAAAACATTTGGGATATTATCGACTTCCAAAAGTTATTAAAAACCAGGGAAAGGAATGCCAGAGATTGTCAGAGGAAAGGAGGCGCTTGTGGTTGGCAAAGCTCAACCAAGATCTACAAGGGAAAAATCTGGACAACATACGGATTTGTTCGGCACATTTCTTGTCAGGTATTGCGAAATGTTTATTTCAGCGGCTCAAAACGAATTTCCTATTGTAATGATAATATTTTTAATAGTAAAAACAATTACTGCTTTTATGATTTTTACTGTGCGCTTATTTTACTCTAAAGCTGACGTTGACATAATATAATTCATATCAAACTACTGCATGTGTATGGGTTCGGCGAGAAAACCAGGAAGTTAACAATATCGAAATATCCAACTGAAGGCAGAATCACCGGGTCGTCACGGATCCAAATAGATGGAGCTAACTGGTAGGGATCTGCACCGCCAATAAATCCTAATTTCTCAAAACATCGACCCTTTTCTTGTGGTCCAAGTTCTTCCCTATATGCCTTTGGATCTTGGACGCGTTTTGATGACCATTTCGGTCGTTTAGATATGGCTACAGTTGTACCAAAGTTCTTTGGTTATACTCCGTTCAGTTGTTTACACCGAGTGCCTCCAATATGGCCGCGCATCCAGGTTACCACCCAGAACGTGACGTCAGTGAAAACCCTCTAGGCATAATATTAGGTGCGTTCGACATGGACTGCGGCTGCATGAAACGACCGGCGAGAGTATCCGCTTGCAGTCGGGGAGGAGTTGAAAACGGCTCTGTGAAGTCGGATATTCCAGCTTCTCCCCAGCTAACAAGGGACGTCCTGGGGACGTTCGGTGACGTTCCTATTTGGTCCCCTATAGGTCATACCGTGACGTTATCCTTAGGACGTTATTAAAGTTCCTAAAAGGTCACAATTTAGACATTTATTTTTTAACTTTCAGGGGACGTTCCAGTAACGTCCCTGGTTGGTTATGATACGACATTATGTTAAAACAAATCGGGGACATTCGGGACGTTCCAGGAACGTCCTTGGTTGGTTATGATACGACATTATGTTAAAACATTTCGGGGACATTCGGGACGTTCCAGGAACGTCCCTGGTTGGTTATGATATGGCAATATGTTTAAAACCTTTGGGGGGTTACAGAACATCATTCGTTGGTCATAACGTAACCATCTAAATTCCGAACTGATATTTTCATTTGTGTGTCATTCTGTGATGTGAAATTGCTCGAGCTATAGCCTACTGTCACTCTGGAAACAGTACAGTATTAAATCAATTGTTTATGTATAGTACCAATAACTTGCATTTGAGCAAAGTAATACATTATAGTCATAAATAATTTGGGAATGTACTGAAACAAAACATCTAAGCTGGATCCAGCCTATCCAAGCACCAGGTGTGTCTCTAGAAATGTTCCATGCGGACGTCACCGCTCGTGACGTGAACCCTGTTGTTGAGGGAAGTCGAAGTCGTTAGGTGCGTTCGACATGACCCGACTTCATGCGGCGCCGCAGCCGGCTGCAGGTGGCTGACTTGAAAAAGTGCATTCTGGTTAGACTTTTTGTCCGACTTGAGACGGCGCCGAGGACACATCACTGTGACGTCGCCATCAAAGTACCGTGGGATCGATTCGAGAACTGCCGGCTGTGTAGCCGAGCGCATTTTCTCAAGAGCAACTGCACGGGTTAAAGTGACGATACAGCTATTTCATGATTGGCCAGACTCACACACGACAACTTTGACGCGTGTTTTGGAATATTCGGACACAGCAAAACGTTTTGATCCCGCATCCTTCATTTATAGCTATAATACCGTTTGATAATCAATTCGTGTAGATATATCTTCAACTTAAGTTTTAGTGTTGATAGTTTAGTTCTTTGTTTTTGTGTTTTTAATAGTGTTTTTTGTGTAGTTGGCTAGTTTAGAGTAATTTAGCGCACTCCTGTGAACGTGGGCCACCCGAAGAACAGAATTTGAGGTAAATATGTTTTAATACAAACTTTAGCCCTACTATCTATGTATTTGTATGTTTATCCAACGTGAAATAGCCATATCGAAAATAAATGTGTATTAATTTCTAGCCAATTTGAGTTGGCACTAGTTTTCTAAGTCGGCTAAATTGAGACGTCGTACAGTATCACAGGGCTCCGTCCTTGGTCCCCTCCTCTTCTCTCTGTACACCACCTCACTTGGACCACTCATTACCTCCCATGGCTTCTCCTACCACTGCTACGCTGACGACACGCAGCTGTACCTGTCGTTCCCTCCGACCGATCCGGGGATCTCAGCTAGGATTGAGGCCTGCCTCGCAGACATCTCCGCCTGGATGACTGAGCACCACCTCCAGCTGAACCTTGCCAAAACGGAACTTCTCATCATCCCGGCCAAACCCTCCATCTCCCATGACCTCTCAATCACCCTGGGATCTGCGACGGTGACCCCCTCATCCTCTGCCAGGAACCTTGGGGTTACCATGGATGACGAGCTCTCCCTCACGGCCCACATTGCTGCGGTCTCCCGGTCGTGTAGATTCACCCTCTACAACATCCGGAAGATCAGGAGATACCTGTCTGAGCACTCCACCCAGCTTGTCCAAGCACTTGTCCTCTCCAAGTTGGACTACTGCAACTCGCTGCTCGCCGGTCTCCCATCATGCGCAACCCGCCCTCTTCAGAGGATTCAGAACGCAGCGGCCCGCCTGGTCTACAATCTACCCAGACGCTCCCACGTTACCCCGCTCCTCATCTCCCTCCACTGGCTACCCATAACGGCCCGCATCAGATTCAAGACCCTGGTACTGACCTTCCGAGCAGTGAACGGGACTGCGCCCGACTACATCAAGTCTCTCCTGCAGCCTTACACCCCCACCCGCCACCTACGGTCTTCTTCAGACAACCACCTGGTGGTCCCACCTCTCAAGACCGCCCGGTCCCAGCACAAGCTCTTCTCCTGCCTGGCACCCCAGTGGTGGAATCAACTCCCCACCTCCATCAGAGACACGGACTGTCTCTCCACCTTCAAGAGAAGGCTCAAGACGCACTTGTTCCGGGAGTACAATGGTACTTAGGAATGGTTTGCTGAACCCAACGCTAGTTTCCTCAAGGATCACAATGACTCTTGCTTAGACTGTTGCTCTTGTTGGTTAGTGGTAGCTGATTTAAACTGTTGTATTCTATTTTAGTTAATCCTATTTTTATTGCTTTCCTACAGGTACACCTGCACTTAGAGATTAATGTTGTGTAATTTTAACTTGTTTAACTACATGCTCTTATGGTTTCTTCCCTTTAGCACTATTTTTTGGTTGTTCACAATATGTACTTCTTGTTTTTGACTACCCGCAATGCTGTGGGGCTATCTTGTTGTTATTATCAGTGACCTATGCACTTTGTAAAGCTCTCTCTTGGAAGTCGCTTTGGATAAAAGCGTCTGCTAAATGAATATATGTAAATGTAAATCTTAATTTGTACAGTAGTTAACAATGTTCTCGATAGCACTAACTAGCTAGCTCTACTGTACTAAAGAGTAGCAAGCTACTTTTGGACAGTTAGACTAGAGCTACAATAAACCAAGACGTTTTGCAAGGAAAGTAGCATAATGATATGCTACGTCGGACAAATGTTCACGATGAGTAAATGAAGGAGAGTTGATTAGCACTAGCTAGATGGTTGTAAATATCTGGATACTGAAGGTCAGGGAAGCTTTTCCGTTTCACTTGTTACGGTCCTAAAAATAACTTCAGGAGCATATGGATAAAATACACTTCCACTTAATGTTCTTTGCATTTGATCTGCTGTCAACTGTAGCTAATTCATGTTGCAGGTGTTGATTCCGGACGAACTGGTGGAGGACGATTAGGAGGAGTAGGGAGGGAATGAGGAGGGGTTGAATTAATACAGGCTTTTAAAATGTATTTGAATAAAGTGTTTGTTTATACTATAAATCGTGTTTTTTCCTTCTACAAGCATACACATAATAAGTTACAATACACAATACTTAGCAGCAGCCTGTTATACTTAAAGTTTATTTAAAAAAATAAAGATTTCAAATTACCTTGTTGAGTTTAAGTGAACACATTCAGTTTAGTTTTGCACTATAGGATAATATGCATTTTGTACTTTGTATACAACAAATATCCATTAAATGCATAAATGTGACTATAAATTAAGGTTGAGAAATTGATTCTGCATTTGGTATGCGAAAGTTATGAGGACGTCGCAAGGGAACGTCCCCATGACGTCGCAGACAAACGTCCCCTGAACGTCCCCTAAATGTTATGAGGACGTTACATGGACGTCCCGGAGACGTTTGTCTGCGACGTCCCCGGGACGTTGCGGGGACCCTACAAAAAAACGTCCTGGGGACGTTCCCTTGCGACACCCTGATAACATTCGGGGACGTTCAGGGGACGTCCTGGGGACGTCATTTTGTTAGCTGGGTCGTGGTTTGCTGCGTTGATGTCAGTCATGGCCGATCAAGCGCTGTTTGCTTACTTTACTTTATTTATAATTTAACTTGGTCTTTCCGTTAGTGAAGAGGCTGACTAAAACCTTTTCTTCAACACATTTTTTATTCAATAAAACTTTTTTAAGCGTTGGCGAAACTGAAGGTGTCCGAATGTTCCAAAATAAGCGTCAAAGTTGTCGTGTGTGAGTCTGGCCAATCATGAAATAGCTGTGTCGTCACTTGAACCCGTGCAGTTGCTCTTGAGAAAATACGCTCGGCTACACAGCCGGCAGTTCTCAAATCGATCTCACGGTACTTTGATGGCGACGTCACAGTGACGTGTCCTCGGCGCTGTCTTAAGTCATAGAGTTAATATAACTAGAGTAAGCTACTTTTGTCTTCCAAGATGGCGTCCCCATTAATTTCTATGAAAAGTGCTCAGTGGCGCAGTGAGGCAAGCGAGAGCGCGAGACCGGACGCGGCCATCTTTCCACTTCCGTGTCTTCCTGTCTAGCTTTAAACAGTGGCTCTTTTTTTCCCTAGCTCCGAGAGCTCATGTAAATCGGCTATCGGCCAATGTGAACTTTTGTGCTCGTGCCCTGTTAGTATCCGTGAGCACATTTGCAGGTAACTTTCATTGACTAAGCAAAAAAGTGGGTTGCTAGTTTTCCATGAAAAAGCTAGTAGTATGAGCCAGGTTCGAGAATCAAACAAAAATTATTGGGGGAGATAGTTTTGTAAATGTTGAATGGAGTTAATAGAATAAAAACGACCTGAAGAGTCGGAAACCTAACCGTACATGCAATACCACCTACATCCACCGGGGCCGTTGCTTCAAGCCGAGGGGCGAGCATAGAGTTAATATAACTAGAGACAGCTACTTCTGTCTTCCAAGATGGCGTCCCCATGCATTTCTATGAAAAGTGCTCAGTGGCGCAGTGAGGCAAGCGAGAGCTCCTAACGGACCGCGCCATCTTTCCAGACCGACTCGTCCGGTCTTGCGCAGAAGCTTGTTCCTAGCTCCGAAACTCGTGCATGCTTGCAACTAGCTGTATACGTCATACTTTGCGACAACCAGTCCCGAGCTTGTGAGCTGGAGCTATAAGGCATTGCAGAAAACTGTCAGAATGTGGTACAAGTCCGATCAAGAAGCAGATAGCCTACATGTGAACTTTACGAAAATCAATACAATTAGTACTGTAGTATTATACGTGCAGGGCCTATACGTTGTTCTTTTTGCTTCGTGTTTATAGTTTAACTGCTTATGTATTGTGTCGGATAAATAAACTGTAAACCTGAATTTCTGGCTCCGTCGTTGTTCTAGCTTGGCAAAGCAAATTAAGCATATACCTTTTTTACTATTATAATGATTGTTTACTATTACTAGCTTATTGTTAATGCCATCGTTGTGGTGTTAACTGACTTAAAGTTCTAACAATATAACGACCATAACAATATTGACGTTATCAGACATGATTTATTCATCTTTGTCTTTGCCTCAGAATAACATGTCAACAATATATAATGACGCCGTAACATGCCACGATATTATAACTAATTATATTAGGCTATTACGTTTGTCATGCCATGAGCATAATAGCGTTCATTACAAAATGGTTAAATCTGCTTTAAAATAACTGAAATTAACTCTACAAACAACCGTCATGTATGTGCAACCATTTGTAAAACGTGCTACAATAAAGGCAGGCCGCTGTAGATTATCAAATCCTTTCTCCTTGTTCTCTTGATTTAAAGTAGTACCAGAGAATGTCTAATAAAGAGAGAACTCCCACTCGGGAAACTTCCGGGTTCTGAACTGGTTGCAGTTCCACTCAAGTTCCATGAGGGTGCTAACGGTCGAGTGCAGAATGAACGGAGGTCTATGGAGCTATACCCCTCAAAATCCACTTTTCTCAGGCTATAATTTTTTGTCTAGTAATTTGAATTCTGGCAAATTTAGCCGTCTAGCTCCATAGACTCCCATTCAACATGCACTCGACCGCGATCACTCCCAGTGGAACTCTCGTGGAACTGCAACAAAATTCGGTACAATGGGGATTAATAGGGAGTGGGCAGGCTCTCCTTAAACAGGCTCTGGTAGTACTTCAACCACAATGCATATTCACCTGATCCTCTTTGTTTTTCACGTCCAAACTTTATTTTTCGAGGTGAGAGGCAATGAAAAGGATATTGTGTTTTTTGTACTAGTGCTCTGCAATGCATTGAGTCATTGCAAATTGAGGAGTCCAACAATTTCGGTCTATGCTTTATTATAGACAAGTTCATGAGCCGTTTCCGCTCTACTTCCTGAACTGCTCCCCTGTATGCAATCCACTTCCGCTCTGGCGGGCTGGGTTTGTTTTGCTAGCTTGATCCGTTGTGCCGACAAAGCACTGATATCGCAGTGACAAAGAGGATATAACATTTACAACATGAAGAAAAGTGGGACAGGAACGACGTGTGCGGTAGTTGGTTGCAAACACTCGAGAAAGCACCTGAACGAGTGGTTGGATAGAGTACTACGACCAGTTTTAAAACCTAGAATCGCCTCTAGAATCGCCTCTAGCCTGTTACTGTTAGGCTATACTACAGTATTGTTTGTAGGATATTCACATTTTGTTGGTGTTCCTTTGTCCTATTGTTGCAGTGGATTTAATAATTATACATTGATATGTGGATATAATAATTCAAACCTTTCAAAGTGCCAATACACACATCTATATAAGCCCGGCATGAGGTGTTTAGCCAACGTGCTTGTTTAAAGCAGTCATAACCGGGTTCATAGGAAGAATACTAGATACGTTGGCATTCTCTTCAGGCAGTGACAATTGCCACGTAAATAAGGATAACAGTGTACTGCCTGTCTTGTCCTTCTGAAGTTTTAAAATTGAATAGGCTGAACATCAACATGTAACATCAAGTATAGCCTAGAAATTCCAAACGAATTAGCGTTAGCTTTCAATTTTACGTATGCCTAGGCTAGCCTACTTGTACCGTGTCCTGGCAATAAATAAAGAACATTATGCTTCATGTTTTGCCAGGACAACTGGCAAGACCATTTGAATGTTCATGATGTCCCTGTGTGTTTATTCCTTTGATTGGGTACAACAACGCGATCAGTCAACCGACCATAAATGGTTTTAATGTCGGGCTACGAAGTTATTGAACAACTTCTGTCTGATACGTGTGGCATCCTTTAGCCAAATAATTAGCCTACATTTTGCTGAGAGATTGAAGAGCTAGACAACAAATGTTCTAATGAATCACCGACTAAAAGTCATCTTCTGACATTTCCTTTGCTCCATGTTAAAAGCAACAAAATGATGGACTGGCAAAACTTTATAACTATACATCTACTCTAAATGTACTTAGAAGTATGGCAACGACGTTATCCACATGTACATGCCACAACGTTGGCAACTTATCCAGTAGTAAATGTCAAACGACAAGTATGTCAAAGTAGTAGAACCGTGATCCCAAGCTAGCATAGACAAATCGCTGTGTTTACACCGGCAGACGCTGTGAAAACCACTTCCGGCGGAAATGAATTGCATATTTGTAGATTTATGGCAGCCTCCTAGTTTTGGCGCGTAAAGTTGTCTTGGTGATCAAACACAAACTCTATCTGCATTACTTGCTGTGTCCAGATATAATCATGATGATAGTGATGTGAGTAATCCACTAGGATCATTGTATAGATGCTTTTGCAACTTGCTTTATGAACATGAGGCCAGAGATCCAGTGATGTGACCAATGTGATACCCCCAACAATCTTGACTGGACATCCAGGTCGGCCCCGATACAGCAAAGCCGCCATACATTAATTGTAGACTACGGTGAACATTTGTAGTATAAGTTGTATACTTTATATATATATTTTTATATTACTTTGGAGGCCTACATACCCTAGCTACTTTACC
Source organism: Hypomesus transpacificus (assembly GCF_021917145.1). Classification (NCBI taxonomy): domain Eukaryota; kingdom Metazoa; phylum Chordata; class Actinopteri; order Osmeriformes; family Osmeridae; genus Hypomesus; species Hypomesus transpacificus. The sequence goes on from NC_061076.1 coordinate 9,238,942, forward strand.
AATATTCACCCTATATTAAACCTAACTACACAATATTGGTAACGAACGGCCTTTACATGTGGTTACCCTGATGAAAACGAATGAAAATAAACGGACTGATCTGTTGAGCTGGCATGCCCGTAGTACTTTTTGTTTGTTTGACAGAAACAAATTGACACGCTTTGCACACAACACACACGCGTTCAGACAGCCTACCGAGAGAGAACCCCCAAGTCGATTTTTAAAATCAGCGAGAAGTTCAGAGAGATGGACGACATCAAATTAATTCTCGAAGTTGAAAAGCACAGGGAGTTGTATGACCCCCAGCAACAATTTTACAAGGACAACGTAGGCTAGACAAGGATCAATGCTGGGATATAGCCAATGCCACGTTTATGTACCATGTCAGCGTAAAGGAAAGCTCAGAGTAGCTGAAAAGCTTGGTGATCGGCGCGGAGCAATGCGCGCTGGTGTGAACAGCTTTTACTCAGTCGTAGCCGATCGTAGCTGATTGTGGCGGTGCGCCGCGCTTCCAGGCGCTTCGCAACCAGTGTGTCCCAGGCGTTAGACACAGACTTTTATATATGGGGTGGCAAAGGGGTGGCCAGGGCTACTTCAGGGGGTCCACAGACCAAGACTAAAAATGTGTGTGTAACCTTAGCCTGGCATCTAAGCAGTGTAAATTATTCATACACAGCAAATTCGAAAGTGTTAAATCAACACTCGCAGTGCTAAAATAACACTTTTTCGGGGTTTATATAGGTCCACACTAAATAGAGTTAAACCAACACTTTAAATAGTGTTACTTTTTTAACACTTGCTTAGTGTAAAAACAACACTGTAAGTGTTTACCATTAACACCATTAGTGTTTCGCCCCCTCATTTAAACCAAGTGAGTGTTGAAATTACACTAGGTGTGTTAATATCCCAACACCAAGAGATTTATTTCAACACTTATAGTGCTCATACAAACCCTGATTAAGGTAATTAAGTGTAATTGGTATTTTGCCTAAAAATACATGTGTGCAATGTGCATTCAATTAAATAAGTCAAAACACTGTTTGAAATTTTATTTTCAACAACAGTTGAAACAATTACACCAAATACACAAAGGAAGGTATAATATACTCCCCATCATCTGACCCATATGTACATTGCAGATCAAAAGGCCTGTAGAACTTCAAGCTGTTGGCTTTTACAAGTTCACCCAACTCACAGTATCTCTCTACTTTAAATGCATGATGATGTTCTGAAAAATGTTCTGTGAAAAGTTTGTCGACAATAAAATACACAGTGCTGTCAATGAAGAGTATTTTTCGAATCTGACTGAAAACAGGAATTTCATTCTCAATTTCATTGCATACAATGAGGTCTGGTCTATATTCTGTCCCATCAAGTTTAACCCAGCTCATGGAAAGCATGCTTGTTTGTGTTGGATTATGTTGCATTCCTGCCAACTTGTCACCATCTTCAACATCATTCCAACAAAATGTTTTCATTGGTCCACACTCAACTTGACTGAATGGTGTTGTTTCCCAAAGATAGCCAATTGACATCTGATGACTTTTTGCCAGAGATTTGGTGATGTTTTTGAAATTCTTTAGTGTATTTTTAAAAACTTTATGCTTAGCCTCGAACCTCATGCTCCACATGTGGACTAACGGTCCAATTTTGCGAATACAGGCTGGATAATGCACCATAAAATGGTGTTTGGGCAGCAACTTTTTTTGTGGATACAACTCTTTAAATAACTCATGGTGCTCAATTATTAAATGCTTCAGGAGGACAGTCATGCCTTTAGAAATACAAGGGGAAAACACCAGATTTAGAATTTGAAGTAAGAGAAGGAGCAAATGCCAATTTTTATCACCTATCCCTACGATATCACCAAACAGCAACGGAATGTTTCTGACAAGACAGAGTGACTGGATAGAATTGAGCCCTATGCTATTTCCACTGTGCTCTAGATTAACCTTTGTGGGACGATTTTTTCTCTCCAAATATCCATAATCATACGAATATATTCTGGAGAGCAATTCACTGCGTGTAACAAAATGTTCTGAAAGATACTCAAACAGTAGTTTCATTTCAAATTGTACAACTCCTTCTAGGAGATCATGCATAACATCTAGAGAGTAGTTGAGGCACACATGAAAATACTGGAGACTATTGAGTGTCGAGTTTCTTTTGAGGCCATGTGTTGACTTGAGTTGAGGGTCAGATTCTAACTCGCTGCAGTGCTGTTCATGAATTGAACGATCACGCAAAATAACTTTAACATCATCCTCACTGTAAACCAACTGGATATCAGCCTTTTCAGTTAAACATAGACGACAGGAGTAATGTCCACTAAATGATTCTGTGAACCCAAGTATTGAGTGCATCCCCAAGTTGTCTCCAATTACTTGGCATATTGTGCCATAAACTCTACTCGTTGATATGGGTAGTTCAATTCCATCTGTCTCTAGGATCTTTATGTCACGGATCAACGGTTCCAGGATGGGGTCAAATCCATACTTTTTTACATCTTGCGCATGAAATAAAGCAATCAAATGGATATTCATCAGTCTTGAATTAAATTTGGGAGGTAGATTTCGGAGCACAAAATAAAGAGCACCAACCTTGTGTACTCCACGTTTTGAACCAAGAGGGTTTGCGGTTTCAAAGTCATCGTAGTACACCTGAATTTGTAAAGCACTGGGATGTTTAGAGAATAATGGATGACTCTGGAAGTAACTTCCATCACAAAAGTCCTCAAAATGTGATTTCTGCCTTCCTGTTAATTCTGTCAGCAGAGTACATACATTTACATTTCAACACATACATTTTAAAGTTTCCAAAATTGGGACATACACATATGTATCTTTTACTGGGACCTGATCATAACATCCAGTTTTTTTGTTTCTCCTCATATCATATCTCATGCCAAGCACAATTTCAACTGGTTCCACAACACCCCATTTGTCATTGAAATAATTAGTTATTTTTGTTTTGGTGTTAAACATGGAAAAGGGACTCTCAAAATGAGCTAAACTTTCTTCGACAGCTGATCTGACAGGGTTATTAGAAGGAATGACAGAAATCACATCTTGACGAGTTTGGGTATGCATTTCCGTAGTGAGGTCCTCAAGGTCTGAAACAACTGATGATACTAAGCTATTGGCTACTCCACTGCACTGTAATTTGGCTACAATTGAGGCACATACATCTGCCGTCTCTCTCCTGGAAAAGCTGTCATTCTCAGTGAGAGCAACTTGGGGATCACTTTCTCCAACAAACAAAGAACCTGGCTGATCATTATAAACATTTTGAGATGACTGTTCACCTGATGACAAATCAAAAGCAGGACTGCCATCAGCATGAAAACGTTTCAAATGCTTTCGAAACCCAGAATTTGAGCAAAACTGTCGACTACAGCCACTCTGCGCACACAACAACTTAAACTTAAGCGAAGGATAGAAACTGTGTGCGACTCTTAAATGAGCTATCAATGAGTGGCTGTTTGCATGCAAACTTTTACAGAGGAAACACTTTAACATTTAAACTAATTTAAAAGCTTTGCACGCAGTTCCCTTACTCTGGGAGACTCACTTGAAAGTCCAACGTCTATGTTGTAAACTGTGGTCTGCAGGAAGGTAAAGAAGTTGACCAGTGCTTCCTCGTAGGACAAGTTGAAGACATAGTGAACTTTGAAAAGTTCATCAAAGGCACTTAAGGAGCTGCTTCCAGAGCAAGGGATAAGGCGCTTGTCCACAACAACATAAAAGTGGTCGATCCTGCCTTTGATCCTTCCTGATCCCAGTAGAAATGGCTGGTGGCCCTCCCTCCCACTGAGATGGCCTTCAATACTGTTGCAGGACTGAAAAAAATAGATTAAACAAAACAGGAAAAAAACGAATTACAATGTGAAATGATACATGCATTAAACCTGCTACTGTTAACTTCCTCACATTCAAATGAACTAAAATATAATTAATCAATAAAATATATGACACACCTTAACCCATTATGTGCCTGACAAACCCAGTTGCTTTGTGTATTAAAATGAAAGGATAACCATTAAAGGAACCCCCCCCCCACCACCAGATTTTTTTGCTGATTCACCCTCAGCCAAACCAAGCTATGTGACTGACTTGCTTCATTAGAACAAAGAGTTGTACATGGAAATTCGAGAGCTGTAGGTCAATATAATGCAAGCAATCAGTTAGAAATTCTAAAAGGTACATTTAAACAGTCACATGCCAGCAATTTTCAATCCTGGTCGTAACCCACGGCTCTGCACATGTTGAATGTCTCACTTATTCAACTAACCCGTTTCAGATCTTCGGCTCATTAGGTAAGACCTACATGAACTAGACTGAAGGGTTAGTTCACTCAAATGAAAATGATGTCATTTACACACAGTTTGTTTCAAACCTGTATACATTTCTTTGTACTGCTGAACACAAAGGAAGATATTTTGAAGAGAGTTTGTAAACAGGCCACTTTGGGCAGCCATTGACTTCCACAATAGGAAAAGAAAAGTAGAATGACAGTCACTGGCTGCCTAAAGCAGCTAATTTACAAACATTCTTCAAAATATATGTTCAGCAGTAGAAAAATGTATACAGGTTTGGAACAACCTGAGGGTGACATTTTTGGGTGAGCCATCCTATCCTTATGCGTGTCAGGTCAGAGGGAAAATGTGTAGAGGCTTCAGTCCCAAGGACAATTAATGAAAACCACTGCATTTTAGGGTTTATAACCCAAATCTTTGCAACAGCATTGTGAGTTTTACCTTATGAAAATTCACAAGTCTGTCAACAGCCTCTGTTGGACTGATCTTGGTCTTCTTCCTCCCTGGAGGAGGAGGCAGGAGATGCAACAGCAGCAGGACAGATGACATGTCACTGTCCCAATCTGAATGAGTAGATGGGGGAGATAAATAAATAAAAAAGACTTAGTGCTCACAAAAGCAAGAAACCAAAGCAAATATTAAATTATAACATCCTCACAAATCATGCCAACCATTTTCCGATCCTTGTCCACCAGCTGCATTGAGAAGACACCGAATTTCTGCCGTTGAAGTAAGAGACTTGGCTTCATTGATGATCTTTTGCTTGAATGCAGTCTCCCACCTCTTAAGAAACTTGTTGGATGTTTCAGCATTGAACAGCAGAGCAAAGTCCTGATTTATCTGATGATAAAGCATATTAACAAGATTTCTAAGAGGTTACTTGGGACTTTTTTTAATCCTTTACCACCAAAATGGATAGTGTGCATGTTGATAGACTTTAAAAGAATTCAAGTAAACACACATTCATGATTTCTCAGTCTATCACTATGTCTGAAAGGCATGTACGAGCCAGAGTGATAAATATATGAACAAATGACTCAAAGTAGCAATTATGTTAGAGTAACCAAAAGCAGGCATAACTAAAATACACTTAAACAATCTTTGAAAAGTGGAATAAAAGTTTTATTTACCAATCCTTTTACATCCAAATATCTTGGGAACACATCAAGGACGTCAGCTGATCGGTCAGGATTATGGACAAGTTCTTGTCGATGCTTAAAAGTTTCCTTCATCTTCTGCATTACTTCAGTTTCATCAGCTGTGTGGACAAGGAAAGAAATTGCCTCTCTGCATGCATCTTCTTCAAGTTGTTGGACATCATCTATCCTCCTTCGTCGACTTGGTCCTCCACTTTCAGTCATCTCTAAGCTAACACGTTTTGGGTTTTTCCTCGACAACGTTTTAAGGCGCCAGGAGATGAACCCTGTTCCCTTTTCCGGATCGTAGAAATGCTCCTGTCAAAAAAGACAAGAGAATAATGTAAAATGTGAACAAATTGTCATTATGTTGCATAACATTTATAATAGAAACTTCTATTACATGCCACAAAAAAGGAGCATATAACACACACAGTAGATTATGTCTCAAGTACATCAATACAAACGATTCTTACATAGCCCTTTGCTGAAAATGGGTCTTTCAGGCTAGGAAAGAGAGAAATAATGCCCAAAGCATAGGTTTCCCGCTGTTTGCGGGTGGGGATCCTCCTGCGATGTAAAAATGTTTTTTAATTATATATATATATACATATACATATAGTTAATGGTCAACAGTCTTGTTTTCTACATCGACAGCTGTGTGTTTTTATTGCATCTGTGCTTTAAAGTCTTACCCATGAATTTCTGTCATGTGACTGACAACAATATTAACAAGCTGACGTCTGGTGCTGTGCTTTAAAGTTTTTGCTGTCTGGTATTCTTTAAGCACTTCCTCACCACCTGATTTTTTTTCCCAGTGCATCTTGGACAGTCTGATTAAACATAGCCCACAATACAGGGGAACACATGAAGACTAATGAAATGGTGAAATTATAGGGAAAAGTTAACCATAAGGAAAAACATGCATACATACCCGTTTTGCCTTTTCAGCGTCTATGCTGCCCATTGCCGTTTGATTTTCCACTGCACTCTGGGTCTCGTCATGGTCAGTTGAAGAGAGTGAAAGTGTGTCAGTGCATGTGCTGGGGGTTGAGGTTCTTGTAGGTGAAAACTCTTGACAGAAAAAAGCAATACATCATTTTAATGTTTTCTCTAAAGGCATTAAATCCAAAAACAAAAATCAGAATGTTCTGAAGCAATCATTTTCCATCACAAATAAAAATGAAAGGGTTAGTTCAACAAAAAATTTAAAATGTCATTAATTACTCACACACATTACTTAATACCTCCGTTCAGCTTCGGAAAGGCAGATTAAGATATTTCTGATGGAATCAGAGCTTTCTGAACCATCCATAGGCAGCTACATCATTGCAACTTTCAAGGCCCAGTGCTGTGCTGCCCTTTACTAATTAGATGGTGTAGACTTACCCTCAAACAAACCAGCAATATTTTCCGGAGATCTTACAGTAAGGCATAAATGTGGACTGCCTTCGATCAATTCATGGAAGATGTCCTCTTCCACATTGGTGTCGGTGTCATCAAAGACTTGGAGAGCTGCAGTTATGGCTAAGCCAAATTTGCCCTTAACTGAAAAGTAATGTTAAGAGCATAAAACAAATATTAATAAGTTTTGTTAGTCATTATGCACTAAGAATAAACAGTAGCCTACTTTTGTTAATGGCACTTGTTAATGTTCATTAAAAAAGTGTACATTTTCTAATACATCATAAAAATCAAAAGTTGTAGGCTTATCTGTAAACATAAATGCACTATGAACTAAAAAAAAAAAGGTTATTTCTTTTGTAACTAATACTTAAGTTAGTTAATGGTAAAGAAACACATGAAATTCTATGCTTTTTGGCGTAAACATCATACCCAAATTAAGTGGTACAGCTCCCATATACTTTGACACTAGGGTGTTCCTGACATCATTGGAAAGGTAACACTAAATGTTTTTCACACAAGTGTCAGGGTGAGTCTAGGACTTACTGACAGAGAAACAGAGGCTAGAATGTCTAGTATAACTCTATAACAGTTGTATGCCAGCTATAAACCATATTATGCTTTGTGAGTGGGCTTAGTTTAATCATGAGTGTCGGAGCTTTCATTTGATGTGTCGGATGAGCATATATTTAGAAGATTTAATGCTTTAAAGTAAAAAAAAAAATGTTTATAAGTGGAGGTAAAATCAACGTTACAGGGGACAAAGTGTGCCGTACTCGGTACAGTGATTCTTAACGTTTCAACAAATTAGACCATATTGTTAAGTGTTAACATACACAAGCCTTGTGTACTTGAGTTGGCGTATACTTCAAGCATATTTATATATGACCAAGTACATTTCTAAGCTTCTTACCTTCATTGAGAAAATCTTGGAACGTTGAATCGCTGAGATATTTCACAAATTTCTTTACATCTTGATACTGAACTTTAACCAGCATGATGAAAGCTGTTGGTCAAGAAAAGAAAAAAAACTGATTATGACGTTGTTAATAGTAAAGAAGTTCCCGTGAACACCCCACAAATGTTACATTAAAGTGAAATTAGAGCAAATTAATTTGTATCTACTATAATGGAATTGTAGTAGCCTACATATTGAAGATGAAGTATACACGTGGTCTCATGTGATGAGCACATGATAACTTAACGCTAAGTCATACTGGCAGAGAGTTCAGCTAAACGCTTCTTGCTTGATTAATGGATAAATGATCTCCGCTGCCTTTTACATTGCAGAGAAGTGTAATCGCTGTAGGTATAGACTATGCTATACTTGTAAAATATTGACCATCAGAAGCTGCGCGTTTTAGGTACACGTAAAAATAAATAAAGTTTTGCGCGTTACTGCTGCTCACTTAAAACGTCAAATAACGTTCAGTTATACTAAAATATTGTATTGAACGCCTTATTTTAGCAGCACAAATAACGTGAGCACCGAGAAGGGAGTGTGGATGCTGTTTGCCTCAGTTAGCTTCACACATGTGATCGTTCGAAAGCGGGCCCCACCGAGTACCGTCACACATGTGTGACTCTGAACATTCCAACCGACTATTTAACATACATATAACAGACAGTAACTATGACAAACGCTATATTATGGATAAAAAATTTACAATTAGGAGGCTAACAAGCAGCACTTGCAGGTGGTAGCATAGCTACGAGTAGTATGCTAGGTAACGGAACCTAACTAAAGCTAGCTAGCTTCCGTTTTGCAAAAATAACTCACTCTGGTGGAAGCGTCGGAAATATTTAGAACTCACTCATTAACAGGTTAACAGCAATCCAGTTGTCATTGTTTGTGTCAAACAAGTTGTGAATTTGTTGTAACATTAAAACAGGATTTCATGACTGTGCTCAAAGTGATGCTCGAGCTCCAGCGGTTTGCTTTGTAGGTGAACAAAACTTTCGGAAGACGTAGCAGAATCTCGAAAAATTACAGGATGTGCTTTTTTTCCATTGGTTGTTGCATTAAATCTTACCCAGATACAATGGTGCTATTTTCCGATTGGCTATTGTATAGACCCTTTATTATTTTTCTTTCACTGCCGGTTCCATAGTGAGAGTGGGGCGGCCAGAGGAATTTTGGTTGGGTGCTGCGGCATATTAAATATATTATAAATATTTGTTTTCGGCGTGAGGAAAACAATGTGTGGCGGGAGGGTGTGACTAAAGACCGAAATGAGTGAATGTCACTCTCAATGCGTGACACTTGAGAGCCCTGCAATATACAATAGCAAACAGGGTAGCTATCTGACTGCAGCGTTAATCTTTTGTAACGTTAATAAATTGATAAGGCATCTCATCAAGGAATCTTAGCAGTTAAAGTACAAAAATAGTGTAGCGACCTACACCGAAAGACGTGTGTTATGTTAGGCTGTTAGTTGGTTGTTTACCAGTATTCTTCGCGGGTCCAACATGCCAATCAACCTGTTGTCTGCTAATCACGGGAATGCCGAGAATGTTCGGATGCCGGGCATCCTGGTGGTTGGAGAAGGGGTATGGAGGGGAGTTGGAGCGTTCGAAGTTAAGACCAGGTTTTGCGTCTGTTCTTTCTGTTACGTCTGGGTTTCCCAAGAGACGGTTAGGCTACCTTTCTTTTATTTAGCGTGGGCTAGGGCCAAACAGCTGTTTGGCTTATTGTGCCCCTACTGTGTGGTTAATAAACGTCAATTCGGGAACTTCATCTTATGTCTGGACGATTGTTCCTTTCTGACCTAGTCAAGTCATTACAATAGATTTCAAATGGCTAAATGATACTGTTCTTGTTTTAAAAGTGTGCTATATAAATGAAAATGAAAAAAACGAAATTGAATCAACTAACGCCACCAACAAGGCTAATTAGGTGGTGCTAAGTGCTAAACAAAAACAGACATTTCTCTTATCTGAATCTGTTGTGGAACCAAATAGCCAATATGCATCTTTTTCTATGGCTCTGCGGCCCAGGAACTCAACTTTCATAACATTTTGTTCAGGAAGCCTCGACCTCAATGCTACCTTAAAACGATAACTGTAATATGATGGTCTTGTTTTCCGTCACTGGCACTGTTTCAGACGCTGGCGTAGTGATTTGCGACTGACTGGTGAACTGTCGAAATATCCTCGATTGAAAAAATGCACTGCCAGATGTCAAAAGAAACGCTTCTTTTAAGAAGATCAATTAAATGTCAATCAGCATCCAATTGCCAGGGATAGCGAATGACATTTGGGGTGGCACCTATGGAAGCAAATCGTGACCAAAATTCAAATGAAAATGCATTTCCAAAAATGCATTTTCATTTTAAGAATGTGGCTGCATTATTTGACTCATAAATGAAATTAGTAATCAATCATCCTATTTGCATTTTAATTTTCTTCCTTAAGACTGCTCATTCTTTCACTTAATTAAAATGAAAACGAAAAAGACATTTGAAATTTAATTTTCAAAATATGCCCCAGCAAATAGATACCAAAATTCAATTTAAAATGTAAAATTTGAAAATGAAAATGCATTTCCAGAAATGCATTTTCATTTTAAGAATGTGGCTGCATTATTTGACTCATAAATAAAATTAGTAATCTATCATCCTATTTGCATTTGCATTTTCTTCCTCAACACTGCACATGTTATGCCATAATCAAAAAGAAAACAGAGCGGACATTGCATTTTCATGTTCTGCCCGCAAAGAACTAGCCTGACGTTGTCATACTCATAATTCTAGTCAGAATATGAGTCTGAGAACTCTCCGTTGGGCTTTGACTACGGGGCGTGTTTCAAACGAGCCTGGAAAACAAATGCCTCTTCGCTCAATTGGATAGATCTACAACCAATCAGAGCAACAGAGTATGTGACGTATGTTAAGCACCGCATAGTTGTTGTCAACAGAACTAAACTACAAGCAGACTTGAAGTATGCTTGAAGAATGAATACAAACGATTTTTGCCGGTGTTGTAAAATTAATTTAAGGGTAGGGAGAGTACTTGTTCACACGGTCAACCTTTTTGAGCGAAACAATAAAGGGCAATGGATATACGAACAAGTTCTCCGTTTAGGATTACAACTCCATCAGGGCCAGCTGATAAATTAAACTTTTACCAAATCCCGTAGGAAGGACGGCAAAAACATATTTTCCATTGACAAATGCCTTGATTGCGTCTCTCTGTTCCCCTTTCAAAATTAATGCGCTGTCGATGTCTTCTAAAACAGACTCGATGGCAGAATCATAACATCCCAGATCTCCAGCGGTAGCCATGTTTGTTCAAAACGAATTCAACTTAAACGCTCTTTTGTGACGTGGGTGATTACGTTACTGTTGATAATCTGTCCATCATCCTATAAAGCCCGCCCGGCAATTTAATTGGTTCGCCCAGATTCTGGTTTTCTGTAGTTGGTCCCCAATACGAGACCCTCCAGACCCAACTTCCCGACCAAATTTTTTTTTGAGCGGGGAGAAGTTGGGCTGGCAGCCAGGCTAATGCGTATGTGCACAACCGCCCCCTACCGAACAAGATGGGTAGCTCGGTCAGCAGAAAGCTGAGGAAGAGCGGCTACTGACGTCACTCTGCTGCGCCGCTCAGAATGCATTTTCGTTTTCGAATTATGGGCAGTTCTTTGCTAGCCTGGCTGCCAGCCCAACTTCTCCCCGCCCCAAAAGAAATTTGGTCGGGAAGTTGGGTCTGGAGGGTCTCGTATTGGGGACCAACTACAGAAAACCAGAATCTGGGCGGACCAATGAAATTGCCAGGGCGGGCTTTATACGATGATGGACAAATGATCAACAGTAACGTAATCAACAACGTCACGAAAGAGCGCTTGGGTTGAATTCGTTTTCAACAAACAACATATTACGTTGCTCTGATTGGTTGTAGGTCTATCCAATTGAGCGAAGAGGCATTAGATTTCCAGGCTCGTTTGAAACACGCCCCGTAGTCAAAGCCCAATGGAGAGTTCTCAGACTCATATTCTGACTAGAATTGTGAGTATGACAACGTCAGGCTACATACGCATTGCATTACATGGCAAATGTGCCGGGAAATTGATTGAATTGCCGGGTCTTTAGAGGACGCATCACAGATCATGGCGCTCCCTCAAATTGTGCAGACACTGATAGAATTAGCTGAGCTGGTAGAAACTAATAATATATCTGAGTCTGATGCCCGTGACCGAGTAGAACAAGTCACAGAGAGCTTGGCTGCATACTCTGCCGTCACAGACGTACACATTAATGAGGTTGCCATAGTAAACCTCTCTTCAGTCCTGGAACGGCTGGATGCTGTGGAGCCTCAAATGGGAAGGGGACGACCAACCATCCACATTCCGTTCGAGTCCATCGAAAACTATTTATTAAATGGTTTAAAAATAAAGGCATAGCGGAGCTGTTCGGCGTAAGCCACCAGACCATCTGTCGGAGGATGCAAAGCAACGGATTTATGGAGCTAGAAAGCTGACAAAAGTATCTGAATTTGAATATGAAAGATCTAAAATATTTGTGTGTCGAATTTCATAAAACTGAAATATTTTGCTGTTGGATATATAATATCTGAATTATTTGTATGCCGAATTTAATTAAACTGAATTATTTTGATCCAAAAATACAAACTTCTAAAATTCAGATTGCAGGAATTCTGATTCTTGAAATTCAGATTACAGGAATTCTGATTCTTGAAATTCAGATTGCGGAAATTCAAATTCAGATTGCGGAAATTCAGATTTTGTCTGAGGCCAAAGGTGAAACAGCTTGCTTTCACAGGAAAAAGTAGACGATTTCAGAATGACCGAACTTTACCTCAGAACAAAAGCTAAATTGCTCGTTGGAGGAACAGTATGGAGCAAGTGCTTATGAAACTTGTAATAACTTCTCCTTTGCCAAGATCGGCAGTTACCAAGTGAGTCGAGACAGACTCGGAGGGCGGCGGAGACCGATGGAAGACGTGGAACAACTGGCAAAGCTATAGCCTATATATTTATGTTCCGTTGTTGTCTTTTCTGTGTTGGAGTTCTTTTAATGGCTTGATGCCATCAACATAGCCTGATATAAAATAATGAACTTCAATTGTGTCTCTAATACCCACACAGAAAATCCAGGTTGAATCAAGTCACGCTAGCTAGCTACTGTATTGCTAATGGTCAAGCATATTTTTCATTGTCTCCTTATTCCTATCGAAGTCAATGTTCAGCCTATAGGCTATGTTCATTTGCTAAGTGACATTTCATATCGGTTATGGATAGTGAAATATTTGCTTTCTGAGAGATCGGACATAGCCTAGTATTTAATAGCATATAAGGAGTTATCTATCAGAATATATCTGTAGTGCGGCCGGGTGTGATTTGATTCATCGTCCACACATCGTCTGGAAGTCAGTTTCGATCAAATACCAACGATCTCCATACTACATCTTGCCGACGTATCTTCTACACATCGGGCCGACGTCGGCAAGACGTATGTGTGCTATCCCAGATGATCTGGGTCTTCCTCAAACTAGAAACTCATTTTGTTCTACTCGGTCACGGGCATCAGACTCAGATATATTATTAGTTTCTACCAGCTCAGCTAATTCTATCAGTGTCTGCACAATTTGAGGGAGCGCCATGATCTGTGATGCGTCCCGGCAATTCAATCAATTTCCCGGCACATTTGCCATGTAATGCAATGCGTATGTGCACACCGCCCCCTAGCGAACAAGATGGGTAGCTCGGTCAGCAGGGAGCAAAGAAGAGCGGTTACTGACGTCACTTTGCTGCGCCGCTCAGAATGCATTTTCGTTTTCGAATTATGGGCAGTTCTTTGCGGGCAGAACATGAAAATGAAAATGCAATGTCCGCTCTGTTTTCTTTTTGATTATGGCATAACATGTGCAGTCTTGAGGAAGAAAATACAAATAGGATGATTGATTACTAATTTTATTTATGAGTCAAATAATGCAGCCACATTCTTAAAATGAAAATGCATTTCTGGAAATACATTTGAATTTGAATTGTGGTCACGATTTTGCAGCTACGTTCTTGAAAATGAAAATGCATTTCTGGAAATGCATTTGAATTTGAATTGTGGTCACAATTTTGCAGCCATGTTCTTAAAATGAAAATGCATTTCCAGAAATGCATTTTCATTTTCAAATTTTACATTTCAAATTGAATTTTGGTATTTATTTGCTGGGGCATATTTTGAAAATTAAATTTCAAATGTCTTTTTCGTTTTCATTTTAATTAAGTGAAAGAATGAGCAGTCTTAAAGATGAAAATTAAAATGCAAATAGGATGATTGATTACTAATTTCATTTATGAGTCAAATAATGCAGCCACATTTTTAAAATGAAAATGCATTTCTGGAAATGCATTTTAATTTGAATTTTGGTCACGATTTGCTTCCATAGGCACCTGGGGTGGCCAGTCCGATACCAGGGGGGTCCAGTGCCACCCCGGACACCCCTTTGGTTCCGCGACTGGTTAGACAGTGTTCTGATTGTCTCCGCTGAGGCCAATATGTTGAGTCAGGGGCGAATCTAGGTTCCCACTTTTGGGGGGGCTAAGCTCTTATATAAAACCTATAATATTTCCTTAACCCAGCAAAACTAGGGGGGTCTGGGTCATGTTCACCCAGATTAATTTTTGAAAATGTCCTTTTAAATAGTGTCCTGTAGTGGGTTTTAGGAAGAGAAATTAACAAATGTAGATTAAAAAAAGAGAGATTTTCATGTGTGTATGAGAGCTTTTCCGTAGTGTGTGTGAGAGCTTTTCAGTAGGGTGTGTTAAAGCATTTCAGTTGTGTGTATGAGAGGGTATTCTGAATAATGTCCCTCACGGACCCTCATACTTCTGAGCGCACCTCTCACTATCCGCGCACCAAACTCCACAGGATCTTCTATGAACGGTGACGGCATTATCCTTAAGAAAGAGTTAGTGGGCGGGGCTTTTATAGCAGCTGATCTCTGATCTCCAATTTAACCTGCTCCCGAACAGGGCTGCATTTCCCGATAACGATGGATCGTAGCTGTTACGAGGATTCTCTACGATTAAAATAACGATCCATCGTTATTTCTTACGTGCGTTTCCCAAACTTGCTCATAAAGAGAACCATCGTACGTGTCTCTTAAGTTGCACTTAACAAGACGCTGTCCATTGTACTGAAATGTGATTCTTCTGACGCAACTTTATGACTTTAAAATTAAAACGTTAACCAAAATATTAACAAATTACGGTACACAAGAAATATTTTCTGTCGCTATAGAAAACTTTACATTTATTATAGGCTACTTATTTGAGGACTTTTCAATGTACATTGTATGATGCTACATGAAGGCAAAGACAATAAGGTGAATGTGCAAACTATGCTGCATCTGAGTTTTACACCAGTGTTAAGACCCTGCAATCAGCGACACAGGATGCTAAATACCAATAGGAGGTCTTGGAAATTAAGTGGGCTTGTCTCCAAATTGAGGTGAGGAAGCTCTTGTTTGAAGAAATTAAGTTCACAAGGCCCTCCATTTCTGTGCCTATTCTTCTGCCCAATCAAAAAGGTTGTGTCAAATTTAGGTTACCTTATAGTCTATGCATACAATGTTTATTTAAATTAAGTAAAGGCTGAATTGTGTATTGTATCATATATTCAGTGTTGCCTGTCCAATCCTTACATGTTTTTTCACCTTATAGATCCATGTGAGGGGCAGGAGCAGGGAGAACAAACTCCCATAAAACAACTATTTCTCAAATTACTTGTGCCTTGGTTTTTAACTATTCTTGGTACTACACTTTCCATAGGCAAATATATATATGAGTCCTATATTTATTACTTGATTGAACCACAAGGTAAAAAATCATGCATGTAAATGGTATCACACATGGCATGTCCCAGCTAGCAGCCTAAATAATTCAATGTACAAATACAAGCATCTCAATCCAACATATTTACTGTCTTATTTTCCAGTGCTGACTAGATCTACAATCTTGCATAGGCCAACAGCTTTCCAAAACCATGTTTGCGATCTCATGATCACATATTGGCCACAAATGACATTGTGAAAAATGACATAAGTAATGTCTTCAACATGGAATGGTTGTTTCTGACATGAATAATTAACTCTACTTTAATTGATGGTTGATCAATCATACTCATTATGATATCATGATGCTCCTGAACCACATAAAAGCAGACCTGCAGAGGCTAACAAGGAGGTCCTTTGCACTGACCCCTGCAACCCAACTACTGGATGTGTTAAGGTTCTATGCCACTGGCAGTTTTCTAGAGGTTATTGGAGATGGACGTGGGCTCTCAAGGTCTCAGTTTAAAGATCTGTGCAGGCTGTCACAACTGCATTACTTTGCCACATCCCAGAACACATCCAATTCCCCACAACCAGAGGGGACAAGTCTGTGGTGCAGGATTTACACTACCTTCAATGGCTTTTATGATTTTTGTATTAGTTGTAGTTTTCACTCCCTCCTGGCCCCTTCACCCTGTGTGACTTCCCAGTCAACCCTGTGGCGTCTTTCCAGTTCCTGGGCGCCATCCTCTCCCAACATCAGGCTCGGCTCTGCCACCAGCCTCTTCATCCACTGGGCTGGCGTGCTACCAGCCCTATAATTCTAATAAACATCTTCAATGTTCAATTGTTGTTGTGTTATTGTACTGGTAAAAGCGTTACGTTAAAGCATTTCTAGTTACTATTCCACATTACAACAGCCATATTTCAATTTTATAGTATTTTGAATAAGTCAGGGGTCTTCAACGTTTTTCAGGCCAAGGTCCCCCAAACTGATGGCCAGATGAAGCAGGGGCCCCCTACTATATAAATTGCATAAACTTGTGTTTATACTATACTGGGCCTAGTGCCATGTATAAACATAGCTACCCTGTTATTGTGCAGTCAATACTAAGTTATTCAAATAAGACACAGATTCATATATTCATAAAAAAATTACATGTGTTTTACACACGTCAGTTGCTGAAGGCAATATTAAATCCTCTCCAAGTGTGTATGGCTGTTTCTTCTGGGCAATCCGAAGAGCATCTTAATAAGAGCATTTCAAAGCTAGCTCACCAACTTTGGCCGATTTTCTCATCAATGTCTGTTGACCTTGGAGGGATTATACTCTTTTGGAAGTATTCAACAGGTTTGTCTTTTAAGTGGCCGTGGGTTGTCTCCAAGTGATGCTGCAGCTTTGATGGCTTCATAGATTCATTTGACAGCACAGTAGAGCAAATTACACACATTGGTAATTTCATGCCATCTGTCTCCTTGAAGGTAAATCCGAACCTCAGATATCTGTATATTTTCGGGTCTTCTCTCATTTGCGCTTACCCTTATTAGTTGCTACATCAGCAGCAGGTGCCGCCCCGCCACTTGCATTTTCACCTGTGGTTTCTGAGTTGGAGGGTATCTCTCTTGTGCTTGTGGAGTTTTTTTGGTCGAGTTACAAAACGATCAATTTTCGCTCTTAACAATGTTCATACACTTGGTATTCATATGCCGCCGCCATATGCGCTACCGATCTCCCCCAGTATGGTCGCCCACACTGCCGATTTCAATGAGAAAGAGAGAGATATGTAGAAAAAAACAATTTTAGGCTCCGATCCTTAGCCTATTTGTTACCCCCAGTTTTCTTTGGTTCCTTATTATCTGCCTCAGGCTTGTCCTGGCTTTCCATGACAGAGCTATAAACATTTATCTTGTGCATAACCCTCCCCATACAGTGGGGATAGATTGAAGGTTTTCAAGAGTAGGCCCTACAGATGCTTATCATTGATAAGTTATCAATATGCTGCGGCTGGATGAGTGAATGACGTGAAAGTGCGGCACATGGCCACCAAGGAATTATATTTAATCATGGGAACGTTATTTATTATTTGAAAAAAATCAAATGTATATATTTGGTGGTAGTTTAGTCTGACTAGGTAGCGAGTTGTTGCTAAGTGGCTAACAGCTAGATAGCACTCATCTTAGTGCCACTTAGCTCACGGCTAGCTGTCATCAATCTTGACAATGTTCTTTAAGGTCAGATGCAGGGCTTGACATTAACTTTTTGAGGTACTTAGGTTCTATGCACAAATGCACTTGTCCGAAACCTTGCCTGACCTAGTGAAACGGGCAAAACTATGGAGCTAGAAAGCTGACAAAAGTATCTGAATTTGAATGTGAAAGATCTGAATTATTTGTATGTCGAATTTCATAAAACTGAAATATTTTACTGTTGAATATATAATATCTGAATTATTTGTATGCCGAATTAAACAAAACTGAATTATTTTGATCCAGAAATACAAATTTCTAAAATTCAGATTGCAGGAATTCAGATTCTTGAAATTCAGATTGCTGAAATTCAGATTCTTGAAATTCAGATTGCTGAAATTCAGATTGCGGAAATTCAGATTGCGGAAATTCAGATTGCGGAAATTCAGATTCAGATTTTGTCTGAACTAGGCCAAAGGTGAAACAGCTTGCCTTCATAGGGAAAAGTAGACGATGTCAGAACGACCAATTTACCTCATCACACATACGTATCTGGGATAGCACACATACGTCCCGATGTGTAGAAGATAGGCTACGTCGGCAAGATCTAGTATGGCAATGTGTGGACGATGAATCAAATCACACCCGGCCGCACTACAGATATATCCTGTTAACCATAGATAACTCCATATATCTATGCTGTTAAATAGATAGCTGCAAATATTTCACTATCCATAACCGATCTGAAATGTCACTTAGGAAATGAACATAGCCTATAGGCTGAACATTGACTTTGATAGGAATAAGGATCAATTAAAAATATGCTTGACCATCCAAAATTGGCTATTAGCAATACAGTAGCTAGCTAGCGTGACTTGATTTAACCTGGATTTTCTGTGTGGGTATAATAATTAAGAGACACAATTGAAATTCATGATTTTATATCAGGCTGGATGTTGATGCCATCAAGCTCTTAAAAGAACTCCAACACAGAAAAAGAGAACAACGGAACATAAATATATAGGCTATAGCTTTGCCAGTTGTTCCGCGTCTTCCATCGGTCTCCCCCGCCCTCCGACTCTGTCTCGACTCACTTGGTAACAGTAACTGCCGATTTTGGCAGAGGAGAAGACACAAGTTTTTACAAGTTTCATAAGCTCTTGCTCCATACTCTTCCTCCAACGAGCAACTCTTAGTTTTTGTTCTGAGGTCAAATTCGGTCAGAGAACGTCTAGAATCGGTCGTTCTGAAATCGTCTACTTTTCCCTGTGAAGGCAAACTGTTTCACCTTTGGCCTAGTTCAGACAAAATCTGAATCTGAATTTCCGCAATCTGAATTTCAGCAATCTGAATTTCAAGAATCTGAATTTCAGCAATCTGAATTTCAAGAATCTGAATTCACGCAATCTGAATTTCAAGAATCTGAATTTAGAAATTTGTATTTCTGGATCAAAATAATTCAGTTTAGTTAAATTCGGCATACAAATAATTCAGATATTATATATTGAACAGTAAAATATTTCAGTTTTATGAAATTCGACATACAAATAATTCAGATCTTTCACATTCAAATTCAGATACTTTTGTCAGCTTTCTAGCTCCATACAAAACTAGCCCGGCTAACGGAGGTCGCTTTCTCAAGCAAATGACGAATGAAACAGGCTCGGTTACAGAAATCCAATATTCTGGCTATTTTCGGTAGGCTCGTATCTACCAAAAGCAGTCCTCCTTGACGTTTGTGGTGTAGAATGGAGTGAAATACAACATTGTGAACACTGCCAGTGAGCGCCTGAGTCTGACTCTGAGGCTAACGTCAAAACCGGGGGACCACTTTTTGAAATGGAACTTCTCATCTAAAAGCCCTCTCTCCATCATTCAGCTACCGTCGGCAGTCAAAGTCATGTGACAACAGTTGATTCTCAGAGTCAAAAAGAAACCTGCGTTAACGGCACTATTTTTTGTCGCGTTAAAGTAAGACAGCCCTAGTATTTAAAGACTATAAATACAATTCTGGTTCTGAAGACTTTGAAATTTGTGGAAAAAAAAAAAAGTTTAAAAAATATAATTAATTTTGCGACCCCCCTGCAGTACCTCCGCGGACAAGTTGAAGACCTCTGGAATAAGACTTACATAGTTTTTTAAATACCTTCATTGCATGCGCCAAACCCAACAAATCGAAGTATTTTGTGTAACCTAAATTTAATTGAGAATAAACCGGATTCAGATATGTTTTCGGCACTTAAACTTGTATGGCTTTACAAATATCCCAGTTCCATCATAACTGGCGTAAAAAGATAACCAAAATAATCTTATTTTCCATCGGAAGTAACTTTCAGCATTAGTTTAATGTAGTTTTCATGGTCGGCCTACGTGTGTCTCCACTGAGTTTCTGTTCTACGATGCATTTAGCGATCTACGACTGGTCTGGAGCTCTCATTGATCTACAACGATTTTCAAGTGCCTCTTTTACGGTGGCCCTGAAGTGCAAATCACACCCCCTAATTTGAGTACATCCCCCAAATAAAAACACTCCCCCCGAATACGAGTCAACTCCCCCCAAATTGGATGACATGTTCACCTCCCCCCAATACAAAAACACGCTCCCCCAAATGGAAAACGACATTACATTAACTCAAAAACACATTACATTAACTCTGAACGGAAAGGGTAGGTAGGCCTACTACACTTAAGCGCAGATTGGATGCAGTAGGCTAACTAACAAGAAATATGAAATTGATCAACAGAAATACAAAATGCTTTAGGCTGGCAGAGTTACGTGCACCAGAACATTTGTTTGGCTATCGAAGAATTTAGCAAATAGTTGGCCACTTGGGCAAAAGTATGTCGTGTTAAATGTAAAAATCGATAGCCAAACAACTATCTTGGTCCACGTTACTCGTATTTCGTTCTTCTGTAGTGGACTATTCGTTTTTTCTTCTGTAAAGTCCTGCTTCCTTCAACTGCGTTTTTAGCGTGCACATAGGCTACTTATATTGTGAAACGTTAACAGCATATCTGAGATTATTTCATAGGAATGACCCTGATTAGAATAAAGAGTAGTGTCATGACACTGAATTGTAAACATTAATGTTTCCTCTTTCCTTCCAACCAAAACGATCAAGTTCATGATAATGACAGAGTTACGTGGACTAGTTGTTTGGCTATTGATGTTTACGTTTAACACACAATTTATGCTTTTGCATGTAGCCTATGCTACATTCTTCGATAGCCAAACAAATGTTCTGGTGCACGTAACTCTGCCAGCCTAAAGCATTTTGTATTTCTGTTGATCAATTTCATATTTCTTGTTAGTTAGCCTACTGCATCCAATCTGCGCTAAAGTGTAGTAGGCCTACCTACCCTTTCCGTTCAGAGTTAATGTAATGTGTTTTTGAGTTAATGTAATGTCGTTTTCCATTTGGAAAAATGGTTTAGGGAAACGGCCCTTACAACTAAGATCCATCGTACGATGGACTCTACGATCAATTTAGGCTTACGATGCTTTCGGGAAAAGCAGCCCAGGTTAGCCGTTCAGCATGTGTTACCATGGCGATCTACCCCGTTAACAAGTGATCCACCGTCGTAGTACAGAAAACCCTGGGTTTAACCTGAAGTTACCTCGCTAACGCCAAATCTTGATTTGTTTATAGCAAGATATTATTGCAGTTTACTCTTTTCTGTCGGTCTATGATTTGACTGAGGCCATGTGGCATTTGTCTCACATAGCCTACTAAAACCTCCAGAACTATTTCCCTATGCATCTAGATTAAATGGTGTTAGAGGGCATCAAGAGATGGATACCTTTGTATATTGAGATCAGTTGTTTCATTCCACGTGCCCTGAGAGACATAACTGATAGGATTTGTACGGGCTCAATAACAAATTGAGAACTGGTAGATACGCCCCAACAATGCACCGAAAAGGCCAGTCATCTCTGTTGTGTTAAGACGTAGACAAGGACACGTGAGACACAAACTCCAGGAAATGGAACCCACCCTTAAATCTTTTTGTAATTAGTGTTATTGTTATGGAAAATACATGTTTTTGTTTATTTTTTTATTCAAAAAGTGTATGTTGTCCTGCCATAGTATGTTAGAGAGTGTCAATTAAATGTCCTTGGAACTTGTTGGGCCATTAACTATTAGGCTACCCTTGTAGAGAGCATGACCAAGAAATGTGATATTGCACCATTACATAATGAGAGGCACTATGCACAGACATGGGCTTTCCATTTAAAGGGAATTTGTACTCAGTCAAACTTAAATTAAGATAATATTAAATGCTGAATATATTTAGTGCCTTCATCTCTATAGCTATACTAAGTCAACAGTAAAAGTACCCATTGGTCAACTTACATTCTGAATGATGTGCATGAAACAGCTGATATCACTGTGATGTATATTGTATTTTAATTACTTTTGAGAAATAAAAGGGAAAAAATGTAACCAATGTAAACACACAAATGTGCAGAGAAAGTGTAGTGCTGCCCAAACAGGAGACATGACTTGTAGATGCAGCCATTCTGCTTTAAAGGCCATCTAATAGTAATACCAAATAGACAAAAACTGGTCTTAAACACCATTTGGAGACACCATTTGGAGATTTTTTAAATGATATACGTATCTTGAGTGCTTTATGTACCCATTAATCGACTTTGGTGGTTAACCTGCAAGATGGCCTTTAAGATAACGGGATGAATGAACAGCTGATCATTCAAAAGTTTGAGGTTATATTTCTGCTCATCGTTTTTTTGTTGGAAGGACATTTATTTAATGATATTTATTTTGATATCCCATTGACAATGAGCCAAATACCGTATTAATATATCTATTGTGCATTGGTAGTGACACCTGTGGAAGAAATGGGTATTTCCTGTGTGCTTACATTATTCACTAATCAATAGAACTAGCCATTGGATACTAGTTACAATCTTCTCATAGGAGCTTGCTATTAATAAGAGTAGATGTGTCTGTGTTAGGGTTAATAGATGTTCGGGGTCAGGAGAAAATACTGGGTAAACGTCCCTTTTCATGACTACAAGGACAGCTCCAACTAGGATCTGTCTAGTCTGAGAGTGGTCATGGTTTGGGAGCTGTGATTCTCTTTCTCTCCGACTGTTGTAAAGTTATTATAGCCTTACTCACTATCTATGTTTACATTCTTGTGCCCTATAAAAGATGGTCCTCCGGCCTTCAGAGCGGAGAAAGACATGATTGAGACCTAAGCCTGTTGTTGTGTTGTCATTTATGGTCATAGGTCGGGTTTTCTCTCCCACTCTGCAGATTGATACTATTATTAAAATCCAGAACTCAACTGAACTTAGTCACTCCGTTTATGAAGAGACAGACAAAACACTTTTTTCATCACACCCTTTTTCACAATAAATCTCTACATTACTTTCAAGTCAAGGACAGACACAACCTTCATTGGGAAGAAGAGAGAGCGTCACCTCTAGAAATGTAACCAGTGTCATTAAATGGGTGAAATATGTTGTGAAACACCTATGTGATAAATAAAAAAGACAGAGATAACCACTGTTAATGCATATTTGTGTATAATTTCCTTCCTGTAATTCTCTGCAGCCAGTAATACAAGTACTGTAAAGACAAACACTTGAAGAATCAATGTCAAAGGATTGTTGAATGCTGATTTGTCCTAGACGTTTCCTTCATGAAATAATAAAGCCCTTCCAAGCTAAATGTACAAAGTAGGTACAAAATAAGGCCTGCTACAATCTCAGTCAAAAATATGTTTCATTTGACAAAAGCAATTGAAGGGGTTGAGACTTTCTTTTACAGCCTTAAATATCAAAATAAATATAATGTTCTTACAATATTCATATACAGTATATGATGCTACAATATTTGTATGATTTGATTATTTATCCCAAAAGTGTCAAAGACAACATTGTGACCTGTCCCCCATCAGAACCCACCTTTAACTTTATAGTCTCTCTACAGCCTCACAACACCTTGAAGCCGTCTCCAGAGAAAACCACAGAATAGTAAATCACTGGAAGCAAATATAGTAAACTCAAATAGGTTTGAGGTGTAGGTTTACCAGGACAATATTATCACTTATAAATTAACAGGGTCACCTTCCTTCCCTTTTCACCTTTTCACTCCTTCTCTACCACCTCCCTCTTCCACTATACCCCCCTTCTCCCCCCCACCCCCCCAGCTCTGACACAAGCATAAAATCTAGATCAGATAGCTTTGGCGACTCATAAGCTCTCCACAGTCGCTATCAGTAACTTTCCAAGATGTCCACGAGCGAGTCCAAGACAGAGCTGTGTGATCTGTCAACGCTGGACGTTAATGTTGTTCATGTTGACAAAGGGGTCATAGACAAACCGACTGGCTCCAATACCCTAAGGGGTGCGTTTGAGTGCATCGTTCAACCCTGCCTGGCTGAGCTGGTGGGCTCCACCTTGTTTATCTTTGTGGGGTGCCTGTCTGTCATCGAGAACTCGGAGGGCACCGGGAGGCTGCAGCCAGCCCTGGCACACGGCCTGGCTCTGGGCATCGTCATCGCTGTATTTGGGGAGATCAGGTACAGACACTAAAGAGGGGGAGAAGAGAGGGGAGGCTGGGTGGGGTCAATGCCGACTTTCTTACCTTGTGATAATGTCAAAAATATGTCTTAAATTGTAAAGTATATCAACAGTTTCTTTACTAGTGATGATGATTTTGTTTTGTTTTTGAAATCCCAGAATTACTCAACCCAGAGCAAGTGGTTTTTAACTCAGGGAAAGGTGCAGGTTTAGATAAGCCAACAATCATACAAACTGCTGTTCTTCACCTTGTTTCTTAGATCAGAGAGATGTAAAAATAGATCAGAGAGATGCTAAAGAAATGGAACTGTATGGTGATATTGTACTTTTGAGCCCCACAGCTTTATGAGTTTAGATTTAACAGGTTTTATTGGGGCCGATAATAAATTGTTGAGATTAAGTTTAATGTTAATGTCCTGTTCTCTCTCCAGTGGGGGTCATTTCAACCCTGCCGTGTCTGTGTCTGTCTTTCTGGTCGGTGGTCTCAACATGCTGATGCTGTTCCCCTACATACTGGCCCAGCTTTGTGGAGGGCTCATGGGGGCTGGCCTGGCCAAGGTGGGCATCCCTCTGTCTGGTCCTAACAGGTCAAATGTACTGTGTTGTCACTGTAAAACAAATTGTCATAAACATAAAGGTCAAGTCAAGTCAAATTTATCTATAAAGCACATTTAAAAACAACTTATGTCAAAGGTAGAAGACAACAAGTGCTTAAAAGATAAAGGGAAATAAGTTCACACATTTAGCACTTCCACATTCCATACTTATCCTTATCCTGAAAACGTCTCCAGGATTGATAATGGTTATCTACAGCAGGTGTTTTCAAAGTGGTTTCCGTGACGCATGCTCAGGGGTGCCACGGAATGGCTCAAGGCTTGATCATTTAATGACAAAAAAAAGAAGAAACTTTTTAATATTCATTTCATTGATAATTCAATTTTATTGATATCAATAATTTGTTGGGGCTATTTGCGGCACAAACAACAATCGGCTACAGTTCACAGTTGATTCAGGGCTTAACGTAAACAACAGTTCTTTCGTTGACTTCGTTCGTTATTCCGTATTGACAGCAGATGGAGGAGTGCATGCAATGGATAAGCTACGTTTTTAAAGAGAATGCATCCACCTCCACATGAACAGACATCGGAATCGAAATCAGCAAAGAGAAAAAAGAGGCATACGACTCTCCAGTAGTAAACGTGCCCCACACACCTGCCTGGTCTGCAGGGAGACGTTGGCTAATGCAGCCATGGTGCCTAGCAAATTGACAAGGCACCTGGAGACCAAGCACCCAGAACACCAGAACAAAGACATTGAATATTTTAAAAGACTTAAAACACAGAATACCACACGTATGCTTTCTACCTTGCGTGTATGTGAAGACACAAAAGGCTTGTTTTTTTTAGTTGACGAGTTGTTTGCTAAATCTAAAAAGCCACACACTTTAGCAGAGTCGCTCATATTACCAACCTGCAAAAAATGGATGAGGTAGCCTAATGCTAGGGCCAGATGCTGCAAAAGAAAAAATCCCCCTCTCTGATAACACGATCAAACGTCGCATTTATGATATGTCGGAGGACATAGCTGAATGAGAAACTACGGCTAAGGTGGAAATTTGCGCTTCAAATAGACTCCATTGATGCTAGTGGCCTTTGCCAGCTGATAGCGTGAGATACGTGGATGAGGACAATGGACAAATTTACAGATAACCTTTTAGTTTGCAATGACAACCATGCTTCCATTACATTACATGTGTTACGAAGGACTGATGGTTTTGCCCCCTTAGACTGCGCACTTTCGCTGCGGTTGGGTCATGCCGTAAGTGCACCCCTTATGGCTCTGTCAGGCCAAATAGTGTCCTAGGGCCAAATAGTGTCCTACCTGACGTCACAATGCCGTTCCGAAGCAAGGACGCGTCCGTTGCTATGCCGACCTTAAATTCCTGAGATATTTACGCGTGCTAGCAGGAAACTGTCATGGTTGCTATACTGGTTACTAGGTAGGAAGTTTTGTATTTAGGCTTATGTAAACCAGTTTATTCTACTCTACTATTTAAAGTTTTCACTCGTTTGATAGCTAGTGCTAGCTGTCTAATTGTTTTCGTCAAAATAATTCACTTATTTAGCATCAATTTTAACAGACCGGGAAGGCAACACGTATAGTATTCTACCTGCGCGCGTTGCTGTCTCAGGAATGTCGAACGAGTGAAAACTTTAAATAGTAGAGTAGAATAAACTGGTTTACATAAGCCTAAATACAAAACTTCTTACCTAGTAACCAGTATAGCAACCATGACAGTTTCCTGCTAGCACGCGTAAATATCTCAGGAATTTAAGGTCGGCATAGCAACGGACGCGTCCTTGCTTCGGAACGGCATTGTGACGTCAGGTAGGACACTATTTGGCCCTAGGACACTATTTGGCCTGACAGCTCCACTGGTACAGCCAATCCGAGTGCAGTCTGGGGATGCTCGCGCTAACCTTACCCAGTGATGGGAATAGCGGGGTAGTGGACTGCCTAGTGTATGGTGCGGACATTAGTTTATTGAGTTGAGTAAAAAGTGTTGTCTTGTGTGCGTTCATATACATGTAAGTATTTCTGATGCTTCATGTTATGTCTAGTTATGCCATTATGAGTCTGTGTTTGTTAGACACGGTATTGCAGTAGTTAAATGTGTTTTCTGATGCCGGAGTCGTGGTTACTTTCTTTAGCAATGCTACATAATCGTTGTTAGCCAGCTAGTGACATGTTTACTTGTGCTGTTTTAGCGGCTGGAATGTCTACGTGGAATAACAGACAGTATAGACAGTAGTGTCACTGCAGTAACGTTATTACAAGAATGTTGCTCGAGATAATATGGCTATTATTGATGTGAGGTATTCACTAGCATTATATTTTGAGATGCCTATTATTGTATTTTGCTAAGTATCCGTTGTATTCTGTTTCTTTACAGAACCACACGGGCACACACACACACGCAGAACCCATAAAGGCAAATATAACCAACACCATTCCTCTCAACTCTACAATAAAAGAATTACTTTGGATCTGTACATCATCTCCAGCATTTTAATCAGATGCACCCCAGTGGCTTCTAAGCATTACTGACCAGAGAACATAGTCAACATGTATGCATTCAGACGCGTTTATCTAAAGCGACCTCCAAAAGAGAGTTTTACAAAAGTGCATAGGTCACTGATCATAACAACGAGATAGTCCCAACATTGCGGGTAGCCAAAACATGAAGCATACATTGTGAAAACTCCCAAAGGGAAGAACCATAAGAGCATGTAGTTGAAGTTACATGTTGCATTGAACAAGTTACCAGAGATGAGATATTCAGGGTGACAGTGATAGGCCTATAGTTGTGACAGGGACAGACGTTGTCTGTTCATATTCTTGTTCACTATTTATTTAAAAGTTCTATTAAATGAGTTGAATTAAAGAGAGTGGTTTATTTGAATATAACAAAAATTAGATAAACCTCACTTTCTCAATGTAATGCCTATTCAACATATCACAAGGTTAAATCAAATGGCATTAAGTACAAATATGACAGAAAGGAGGTTGAGAGTACAAAGTAAAAAATATGGGTGCCGTGGATGGAGAGAGATATGTTTAGGGGTGACGTGAGCCAGAAAGGTTTGGGAACCACTGATCTACAGGGCCGGAGTGGGACCCATTTTCATCCCGGGAGTGTAAAGGCCAAAACCAGCCCATCCCCACCAGGGGCGGAGCCATACGTTTAAAAAATTCGGTGCTTAGCCCGAACCTAGGACCTTGTCAAGGTTGTAATGTGAGCTGAAAGCGCGTGTAAAGTTTCAGTGCTAAATAGTTTTTGAAACTTTATCTAATATAAACATTACGTTGGACTCATATTATTATATTTGCCGGAAATTACAACATACATTTTTTCCTGAAAGATTTGGGGCTTTTGAGAAAACATATTTTTCCCACCCTTGCAGGAACTATAAAGTTAAAGGTCTTTCTTTTTTTACCTGGCTTTTTCAGTTCCTCCTGGCATATTTTTACCATCCATTTTATCATTTTCGCATCAGCATAATCTTGTTAACTCCCTCCACAACAATAAATGATGGTTTAGGGTTGTCTCCATGGCAACAACCTTGGTACACACGCTTGTGTTTGAGAAAGAGAGCCTATGCGACAACTGAAAACAGCACTTTTTAAGGCACTGTCTGATCATGCGCTTATTTAAATTAAAACATAGTGTAGCCTATATTATGGAGGACTAAATGTGCCAAAATTAAATACACAAAAGAAATACTTGAATAAATCAATACTTAAATAAATCAATACTTAAATAAATGGGGAGTCAGATAGCTGAGCGGTTAGAGAATCGAACTAGTAATCTGAAGGTTGCCAGATCGACACCCGGCCGTGCCAAATGACATTGTGTCCTTGGGCGAGGCAATTCACCCTACTTACCTCGGGGGGGAATGTCCCTGTACTTACTGTAAGTCGCTCTGGATAAGAGCGTCTGCTAAATGACTAAATGTAAATGTAAATGTAAATAAATAAATAGACATCTCTGAAGTGATGTTAACATTTATGTCATTGTTAACATCTGGCCTGTTTTCAGTCACGTTCATTGAAGCAAGCGCATGATCAGGTAGAGGGTCAAAGAAGTGTGTGTGTTTTGGTTGTGTTTCAATAAGACAGAATATGTTTACTACTTGATTGACAGCTCAGGTCTTACAGTTTGCTATCAATCACAGTGTCCAATAGCAGTGCTCCAAGAGTAAAACATTGCAGTCCAATAAAGAGAGCTCTGTGCAACTGCTTATGTCCTGCCCCTTTGCAAAGGAAAATAAATGTGCATTTCATTTTAAATGAAAAGGGGCGGGACATATTCCATTTGATAGAACTGTCCTCATGGAACTGCAGTGTTTATGCTTTATAAAACACTGTATTTTCCTGAACATGTTTAAATGTCCCTAAAACGTAACCTGTAAAGGTTTATGTCTGATATTGAGCTGTTGAACGGTGCTTGCAGCCTGGCACAACCAAGACACACACACTTCTCTGACCCTCTACCTGATCATGCGCTTGCTTCAATGAACGTGATTGAGAACAGGCAACATGTTAACAATAACAAAAATGTTAACATCACGAGATGTCTATTTATTTATGTATTTATTTATTTATGTATTTAATTTTGGCACATTTAGTCCTCCGTAGCCTATTAGCTTCTTAGTCACACAGTAGCCTAACTTAACAAACTTATACATTGGTGTTTGAAAAAACAAAGAGAAAGCAGGCGATCTGCCGGCCTAATGTATGAGCGGCAGAGCGGCCCACCGGGAATTCTCCCGATGCTCACGATGGCCACTCCGGTCCTGGTTATCTAGCCTATAGAGAGTCTTTGCCTGCACTGACTTTCTTCAGGGCATGAAAGAACGATTTTCGCTGATCAGGGAAGAATGGGATGAAGTGACTATAGCGG
This sequence comes from Hypomesus transpacificus, assembly GCF_021917145.1. Classification (NCBI taxonomy): domain Eukaryota; kingdom Metazoa; phylum Chordata; class Actinopteri; order Osmeriformes; family Osmeridae; genus Hypomesus; species Hypomesus transpacificus. The sequence goes on from NC_061076.1 coordinate 9,268,791, forward strand.
CCATATGCATATGTTGTTGAATTGGTCTGTGCTTTGGTGCTTTTATTTTGGTATCTGGTGGGTGTGTATGCAAGTCTCGTGGGTATTGGCATAGGAATTAGTGAATGATATATGCACCTGGGCACCTGTGGTAGTATGGCAAGGGGGTGAGTGGGGAGAGCACATTTTTTTGTTGACCGCTCAATATGCTGACTATTGGAATTTTAGATTAACCAAAACGCTTACTGGAAGAATTGCATGTATTTTTTTATATCGCCACTTTGCACAGAAGCACTTGCAATTTCTATCTGCTGTCTTGTTCAAGAAATATATGTATCTGCCTATAAATAAACAGAAGAACGTAACTTCCAGAGCAGACATTGAAATCGATGGCAGCGCGTCACTCAAGTGAATCTCCCTTACTTAGCCTCTCAGCGACATTCTTGTGGTCGCTACAGACTCCACATATATTTACTTGTCATTAAAAGTTAATGGTTAGAGGCACAGTGGGAAATGTTTCCAGAGCTAAAAAAAATACTTTAAATAAACAGACAAGACCAGGTCCAAGTGGTTTTACAGTCTAAGAATCCACTGCAAACAGAAGGGCCTGTTGTCATGTTTGATCCTTTATATCCCTCTCTAGGCCATATCCCCATTGGAGAACTACGTAAATGCATCCGGGGCTGCGTTCAACACGGTGCAGGGGGACACCCAAATAGGCCCAGCTACAATTGCAGAGGTGTTGATGACCCTGTTCTTGACCATGACGGTGTGTATGGGAGCAGTAAACAAACGCACCAGCAGCCTACTGGCCCCTCTCTGCATCGGGCTGACTGTGACTGCAGACATACTGGCTGGGTGAGACCCTGTGTGGGACAAAGGGTGGGGACACCTGGCGGTGTACTGTGTTGGACGAGATGGGACACTTACATCGGGGCCTGGCGGTGTACTGTGTTGGATGGGTTTCAGAGATGTGGGGAGACTTAGGCTAGGGCCTGATGTTCTGGCTCATGATGGGTTTTAGAAGAGTGGGCTAAACAGGATCAAAGACAAAAAAAAATTGGCTCAAGATGCTGTAGCTTGCAACGACTCCTTGTTAACTTTATCAATGGGTCATTAATGTGTTATCTTATTGTTATCTTGCTTTGTCACGGTACCTGCCAATGTCCTTTGGATATTGTAGACCATTAAACAGAACTAGAGGTTAAGCTGTAGTGCAAGGATACAGATATCAAATATATACAACATTAACATTCTGCACACAAGCATTACACACATTGTAAATGTACAGTCGCTACATGCATGCTTGACATCCCCCTCTGTCTTCCAGGGGGGCAGTGTCTGGAGCCTGTATGAACCCAGCACGAGCCTTTGGTCCTGCTGTGATGGCTAACTACTGGAGCTATCACTGGATCTACTGGCTTGGACCCATGGTTGGGGCTGTGCTGACTGGCAGCATAGTCAGGTATGCTAGCCTGCAGTCCTTTAGTCCACTTTACACTGCATTAGTCTTAAATGTCTAGGTCTCTTGCAAAAAAACATATTACTCACAGTATTAATCCATCCTTCTATTCAGTCATAGTTCAGATATTCATGAATATATGGTTTGAGGTAGGTGGGGGAAAGTATGTTATATCTGCTCGTATTGGTTTGCAAATCAGTATACAATCAGCTGATAGTGTTATACAGTTGTTGGAAAAGGCAGCTTCATAAAACAAGCTGTTGGAGACACTACACATTACTTTCTGACAAACATTAACCTGCTGTACCTCGAGTTCAGCAGACAAAAAGAACATGTGACTGTTGTTGTCTAAGACAGTCATAAACCTTGTTTTTACTCAAGTTTAGTTATTTTTTTCCTTAACAGTGCTGTGTTTCACCTCATGTATTTTTGAACTTTCTGAACTGTCTGTCATAGTTTTGACAATGTGTGTATTTTATTCTCTTTCAGATTGCTACTAGGGGATGAAAAAATTCGAGTTTTTTGGAGGTGATGGATTTAACTAATGAGCTTATTTTAACTTTTAATTGTTTTTTGATACCTTAAGTCTTTAATTTTCTGACAATTTCAAAAATATTTTTTTTTCATTATTAAGTTGACAAAACTTGAAATTATATCCCTTATACTCTAAGTGTCTAAATGTTCTTCAAGTGTAACACTTCAGCATTGTATCATGTATCAAAACCTGATGATGTCAAAGGTCCAAGATACATAATTTATTAACTCAAGCAGAAATGATTCACCATTAGAAGGTCAAGAAGTGGCATTGGATGTTCCATGTCTCCAACCTCTGGAAGCAAAAGGATAATGGCCTGCATTTAGTATCTGAAACTCCACAACAATGACATTGTTTGATTTTGATTTTTAACAATGAAATATTTAGCATTAATCTATAATCAATAATCTATATTTACTTCAAAAAAGCAAAATCCCATGTTTACTTAGCTTTTTGTCTTTTTGAGCCTGTCCAGCAGCAGACATTACACAGCTGAAAAACACCTAATAAAGCTGTTAAAATGCTTTGTCTGATCTACCCGGTTACTTGCCCACATCTGTGTATGACTTTAATTATGTTACAGCGGTTACTGTTACTAGTATGTGTGACATCTTTTATTGATATTTACTAATATCTGACACCACTCCAAAGTAGATTGCAGTACTAATAAGAAACATCAGTTTGTCAATTTTATAAGCGTGTCAGCTAAATCTTGTGGTGCATGGTCAACCTTGCTGTACTGTGTTTTAATGAAACAATTTTACCCATGAAAAGATCATTCACTATGCCAAAGTGTCTATAGCCACTAAAAGGAGTGATTAAAATGTTGACTCCCTCCCCACTCTATCCTTGTGGACTAATCAAAGTTCAGGTGATTAGAGAGCACTGGTGTGGATATATTTGGACACTGATTCCTTGGCAGCACTGGCTCTTGATCTCCAGCTCACTTCAAGACCTGTCTCTTGTCACACACACAGAATCCCACATGGCTGAAGAGAAAATGGAGCTTAGTGATGTGGAAACATCCTTGGTGGACCACAAGAAAACACTGACCAGTCCTCCAAACATGTTTGAGCGCCTGGTCCAGCCGTGCCTGGCAGAGCTAGTGGGGACAATGTTCTTTGTGTTCATCGGGTGTGTGTCGGTCATAGAGAATGTGGAGGCAGCAGGGAGACTGCAGCCAGCATTGGTGCATGGGCTAGCTGTGGCTGTGCTGGTGGCCTGCATGGCTGAGATCAGGTACGTAGAACCTCAAGGATGCAGATGTTAAGTCTATCTATTTTTGATATTTTAAATGTCCTGATTGTGTAGTGTAGGCATTTTCTCTTGAGGACATGCAAGTTCTTGGGTAAAATAATTTCGGTGTACATGTTTGACGTTGTTGAGAAATGCAACATAATCTGTGCATGCAAGTTCAGAAGTGCAGATAAAAAAGTTTGAGAACAAGCTGACTCCATCCATAAACAAGATTGTTCTGACATATAAATCCTGTGTTCCCCGTACAGTGTGTATGTTTGACAACTTAGATACCCCAGGCAACCCTCAAAGTGCTCAGAGTTGTCCTGTTATTGGGTTGATCTATTACCGATGTCTAATCGTTGGTAATAAATAGCTAGTCCTTCAACACAAACCTGACAGATACAAAGGTGAAAGGTGGGCACTTAAGTGTGTAAAACTGCAAAACAGCACTTCAGAAAACCCAACCCAGGCAACTGACCTTTTGTATTCTTTCACAGTGGCTCCCATTTCAACCCCCCCTTCACCTTGGCTATATACCTGTGTGGAGGCATGAAGCTGAACATGGTAGCCCCCTACCTCATTAGTCAGCTGATAGGAGGGATCGTAGGGGCGGCCATGGCCAAGGTGAGGCCACACCATTGTCACCAGTATTGCACATGTATCCATGCCAATACCTGTTCACTTCCCCTCCAAGTCCTTTGACTCTCACTGTGTACATGGATCCAGGCATGCAAACAACCACTCATACAAACTATTCAGCCTCCTGTCACATACAGCAGGTTCATCAGTTCTATGTGCGTATGTGAAGCCCTCTGTGACAATGCTTGTAAAAAAGGCTATACAAAATAAAACTTGCTTCTATTGGATTTGATCAATGGCAGATTCTGTGATGTACCATTCTCTCGATCCCTCGTCCTCAGGTCATGACCCCAGCAGAGAATTATGCCCGGGCCCAGGGGGCCGCCTTCTCCCTGCTGCAGTCTGAGACGCAGCTGTGGGGCGCTCTGTTTGGGGAGGTGGCCATGACCTGCCTCATCACTATGGTGGTGCTACTGGGGGCCGTCAATGCCAAGAGCAGGAGCCCCCTGGTGCCCTTCATGGTGGGCTGCACTGTCATCATCAACGTGCTGGCAGGGTGAGTCACTGGAGCAGGACTACGCAAACGACTTTGTCCATTGTCTCGGTAATGTGATGGTTGTTTCAGGAACCACTTTTGTATCCCAAAATGAAATAAGATGGTAGAAAATAAATCCAAAGACTGTAACAATAATGTTTAATCACCCCCCCTCCCCCTATTAGGCCATAACTGTGATACGGTAACAACTAGATTAAAACTGCTTAATGAAAAGAATAACACATAAATCATGTATGATTTATGATTACGTTTTATGGTAATAATGAAGTGCTTGTCAAACAATCGTAAATAGCTTCATGATAAACTGACAGTTAAAGATTCACTGACTCAAAGTTTATATTTTGTGATACTCCTTTCCATTGCAGGTTAAAGATGGGTTTCACGTGTGTACTTATCAGCATGACGATAAGATAATCCTGTCAAACAGAAGAAGTTCATTATATATTAATATAGCCATGACAGTGTAGTTTGTTTTTGACTAAACTGTTTTACCTCTGATGACTCACTATTTTCATCAAACAGTGTAAAACTTATGGACTGTCAAGTTGAATTTTCCCTCGACACAATATAATATAGCCTACACCAAATCCTGTAGTTCAATTTACAAATTCTTGTTTTTCACTTTGTTTTCACAGAGGAGATGTATCTGGAACCTGTTTGAACCCAGCCAGAGCCTTGGGTCCTGCAGTCATGACAAACTATTGGACCTACCATTGGGTATACTGGGTTGGACCCATTACAGGAGGCCTCATAGCAGCTGCCTTGGTCAGGTAGGTGTAGAATGATGGTCCCAGAAAGATTCACTGTGTTACCAAGTTCTGTCTGGTAATGTATTCTCCAGTGGAGATCCACAAGACTGGTGGGCAATGAGTGTTGGCAAACACAACATAAACCATATGCTGTTAGCCTGTGTAGTCGTCATGATATGGATGCTTATAGGATCACAATCATGTGTTTATGTTGCGTGTATTTAAATAACCCTGGATACAAATTCTGTCTATTGTTATTACATTTTTCAGACTTCTTCTTGGAGACAAAAAGACTCGTGTCATCCTGAAATAAAGAATGAATGAATCACGTTGCCATTTCTCTAAGATGTTTGTTCATGGCTGCAACTTGTTTGTTATTTTAAGACATAAATGGATGCAAAAGTATTCACTTTTTGTCAACTTAAATTAGATTTCAGTTTCTCTGTATGTTTTAGAATTTAATAATAGTCCCTGTGCTCGTATTTCAGCTTGTTAGTGAGATTACATTTTTTTATTAATAAAAATGTATATTCATGGAGACACTAAAGCCACATTATGTGTTATGCTATCCATTGAGCAGACTGGATTATAGTTATTCTTGGCAGCAAGAGTTTGGCAAGACAAATGACACACACAACACTTCTAAAATATAATGGCAGAACAAAATGATGTTGGCTGTCACTCAATATGATCATTTTAAGTTTTAATAGAAGACAAAAGAAAGACTGAAAGCCAAACAGGGGCCTCATGTATAAACGTTGCATATGCACAAAAAGCTTGCGTACGCTGGTTTTCATGCACACTTTGTGATGTATAAAGATTTACTTGACGTGAGAATGTGCGGGCCGCGTCCGCAGTCTTGTCTTGCACTGTAACATGGCGAATTCGAACTGAAAAGTGCCGAAACTCACCAAATATTACAAAATAAAGTTACCACTACTACGTTTATGACGTTGCTTATTCAAAAAACATAAAAATAAAAGTGGCCGCCAAACAGGACACATTTTCTCGCCTCCACCTCTGTTGTCAGAACCTCGATCTCAGTCTGTGATTTTTGTCTTTTTTGCGGGTTTAGCCATCTTACCGTACTCCTTCGAATAAACGCTGCGGCTTTTTAAAATAATGTTCATTTTTGGTGCAGCGTTTATTCGATAAATAATTAATTCAGACAAAGAATGACCTCAAGAGCGCATTCATAGTACATCATCTGCTTATTAATTTATGGGAGGAGGCAACTCGGGGTCAGTCAGGGGCGGTTTTATCTAATTGGAGGCCCTGGTCAAAGACCAATTTCGAGGCCCCCCATAAGTCTCAAACCCCAGAATGAACCATTCATATATGTTAAACGGAGTATATGCCATACTATAGAGTCAAAACTGTTATCACTGCACCTTACAACACATTATTCCTGCGGACAGCTTGGATACCGATCTAACTAGACAGCATTTGCAATCAAGGTGAACACTCAAATTATTTAAACTATAGACCATAGCATTACACATATCAAAACATAACAAACGCAACAAAAGAACTCCAAACAACGCTTATTTAACTAAACTGATGCCATCATAACTTAGTAGCTTTTCAGCTTGCTGCAGGGCATTCTGGGTACCAAGAGCAATGCGAGTATAGGCGATCTTACAGCATTGTGGAACACACTTCGGTTGTGGATAGTATGTCCAGAAATGAAGCCAAGTCACTCATTTAGTGGCAAAATCCATTGTTGTGTCTACAAAATTATTTTAGATATAGTATGTTTAGCTAGCTTGCAAATCCTGAGAAAAGCCTACTTTAGCAGACCTATGTGTCTATGTGACAACGGACAGGTGTTTTGTCCCTCGGGGGTTGCCGTAGGCTGCTGAAAGCATTATGTGAAATCAATGAGGGCTGTTCGAATGGTGATGTCAAGAAAAGCAGTGGTAAAATACAAGTTATGAAAAGAGACCACGTCCTTGTCTTATTGTCCACACAATCATATCTAAAACAAACTTACAAAGAGCTCTGTTACACTAACAAAGTTGAATTAGTAATGTTGTTAGCTAGCGATGCTAGCTTTATTTTGCTAGCTAGCCTATAGCCTAACATTTACTGGGTCTTGCAGCTGTTTGATTAACTGAAATCATTATGAAATGTTATGTTCTGCTAGCCATTTGCCTACTTTAGCAAGTCACTATATTTCCAAGCCCTGATAATGTAAGACGACACAGTAAATAATTCCTCTTTCAAGCATAGAGTAACTAACAAACATAACTAGAGTAAGCTACTTTTGTCTTCCAAGATGGCGTCCCCGTTCATTTCTATGAAAAGTGCTCAGTGGCGCAGTGAGGCACGCGAGAGCGCGAGACTGGACGCGGCCATCTTTCTACTTCCGTGTCTTCCTGTCTAGCTTTAAACCATAGAGTTAATAGGTGCGTTCGACATGACCCGACTTTATGCAGCGCCGCAGCCGGCTGCAGGCGGCTGACTTGAAAAAGTGCATTCTGGTTAGACTTTTTGTCCGACTTGAGACGGCGCCGAGGACACGTCACTGTGACGTCGCCATCAAAGTACCGTGAGATCGATTCGAGAACTGCCAGCTGTGTAGCCGAGCGCATTTTCTCAAGAGCAACTGCACGGGTTTAAGTGATGACACAGCCATTTCATGATTGGCCAGACTTACACACGACAACTTTGACGCGTGTTTTGAAATATTTGGACACCTTCAGTTTCGCCAACGCTCAAAAAAGTTTAATTGAATAAAAAATGTGTTGAAGAAAGGGTTTTAGTCAGCCTCTTCACTAACGGAAAGACTAAGTTAAATTATAAATAAAGTAAGCAAACAGCGCTTGATCGGCCATGACTGACATCAACGCAGCAAACCATGAGAAGCTGGAATGTCCGACATCACAGAGCCGTTTTCAACTCCTCCCCGACTGCAAGCGGCTACTCTCGCCGGTTGTTTCATGCAGCCGCAGTCCATGTCGAACGCACCTAATATAACTAGAGTAAGCTACTTTTGTCTTCCAAGATGGCGTCCCCATTCATTTCTATGAAAAGTGCCGTAGCGCAGTGAGGCAAGCGAGAGCGCGAGACTGGACGCGGCCATCTTTCCACTTCCGTGTTTTCCTGTCTAGCTTTAAACAGTGGCTCTTTTTTTCCCTAGCTCCGAGAGCTCATGTAAATCGGCTATTGGCCAATGTGAACTTTTGTGCTTGTGCCCTGTTAGTATCCGCGAGCACATTTGCAGGCAACTTTCATTGACTAAGCAAATAAATGGGTTTCTAGTTTACCCATTTCGGATTGGTTTCAAACTTAGCAAAAATCGGGAAAAATTATTCTATGAAAAACCTAGTAGTATGAGCCAGGTTCGAGAATCAAACAAAAATTATTGGGGGAGATAGTTTTGTAAATGTTGAATAGAAACGACCGGAAGAGTCGGAAACCTAACCGAACATGCAATACCACCTACATCCACCGGGGCCGTTGCTTCAAGCCGAGGGGCGAGGGGTGGGGGCTTGCTTTAAACAGTGGCTCTTTTTTTCCCTAGCTCCGAGAGCTCATGTAAATCGGCTATCGGCCAATGTGAACTTTTGTGCTCGTGCCCTGTTAGTATCCGCCAGCACATTTGCAGGCAACTTTCATTGACTAGGCAAATAAATGGGTTACTAGTTTACCCATTTCGGATTGGTTTCAAACTTAGCAAAAATCGGGAAAAATTCTTCTATGAAAAAGCTAGTAGTATGAGCCAGGTTCGAGAATCAAACAAAAATTATTGGGGGAGATATTTTTGTAAATGTTGAATGGAGTTAATAGAATAAAAACGACCGGAAGAGTCGGAAACCTAACTGTACATGCAATACCATCTACATCCACCGGGGCCGTTGCTTCAAGCCGAGGGGCGAGGGGTGGGGGCTTGGCTTTCAAGTAATAAGCCCACACACTCCACCACAGACAAATTCTCCTGACAGAAACATCATGACCCGAATCATATGTTCCATGCTGGATTTAAGATTACATATAGCTATAAAGAATAGAATAAAATAATTGTGTTTAAATACTTGATTTGAATTGTCATTCGTTTGCAATGACAAGTGATTTATTTTAATTATTAAAGGAAATTGTACTATACGACGAGGCCACCCTGGTGGCCGAGGCCCCGTGCAACTGCCCGACCTGCCCAATGGGACGCACCGCCCCTCGGGTCAGTGGCTCATTCACGTGTGGTCAATCTCACGTTGGTTGTGATTTATAAAGGAAAGGTGAGCAACACCTGGCGTACGACTGGTTTTATACATGTGCCTATTTCTGTGCATATACTTTTCGAGTTTTGGCCGTACGCCATCTTCTGGTTTGAAAGCTGCGCAATCCTTTATACATGAGGCCCCATTGTATTAGTTGGAGGAACACAATTTCTACAACTTTGGAATCAACTCTCCTCTCATTATCTTATGAATCAACAGAAAAGACACAAACAACAAGATAACAAAATCACTTTCTCTATAACCCAATTATGAGCTTTGACAAAAATACAGCCAAAGACTGAAGGCCCAATGGAAATCTTTTGAATTTCTGGTCCCATTTCTACATTGGCTTTGTGCTCTTGGGTCTCCAGCCCCTGGTCTCTATAGCCAGACCCCTGAATACTAAAGCAGAGACGGAGGGGATCCTGCTGTTTCCATTTGTAACCCTGGGCCTCTCCCCAGCAGCGGCCCACATGGGAACACAGTTTGGGGCCTAAGTAAACCAATTACCCCTCAGCCAGGGTGGACACCTGCAAGCACGGCCAGCGAGGGGCTCCCAGCTCGGCCCTCCAGGGACTCCCCGGACGTTCCCCTGATGAGAGCCTGCTGGAATTCTCAGAGGTGGGAATTGTTTGGGCTGAAAAGCCCGCGGAGCAGACAATATTCAGCTGCGGAATTTGACATGGTCAGCCCCCAGCATCAGGACAATGTGGAGGGAGGGGTCGGAATTGAAACCCCTTGACTAGTTTAAAACGGACAAAACTTTGGGTGCAGTTTTAAAAACGTTGTTATATTTAGGTCAATTACAAAACGCTATAAAGTATTGGTTTGAGGATCATATATATATTCTGTAAAAAAATTCTGACTGTGTATATAGCAGAAGCAAAGACATTTGTCATGAAACAAAATTATTACTATGTGTAAATGGTCAAAGATCTTTTTCATTTTTATTATTCTTTCTGTCCAGAAGAAGAAATCGGAAGGAAGGAAATTAAAAGATATGAGTAAAAACTGTTACATAAACAGATACATAGCAAGAGAAGACTTCACCATTGCACTGAATTTGCTGGATTCATGAGCCTTGGTGTCTCTGGGTGACAGCAGCCGTGACAATGATCATTATGTCTGCTGGGGGCCTTGTCACCACCAGGCCATTGTGTGGGCCCCATTCACCCCACAGTCATTTACACTTTCATTGGCACCTATTTAGTCCCAATAAAAAGTTCAACACAGCAATTTGTGAATCCTGCTCAGCCAAGGAGAAGTGTGGAATAGGCAGAAAAAGCAGTCGCTTTAAAAGTCAATTCATTGTTCCTCCTTTATGGGAGGGGCTAAGCCTTAGACTTTGGGAGCTCTCAAGAACCCCTAAGCCACATCTGTCCATTCTATTTCCCAAGCTATGATCGAAGGGCAACACACCCTTTTAGAAAAATGGTTAATCCCTATCATTGCTTTGGCTATCTTACAGACATTTGTATATCATTTAATGGTAGAGCTATCTCATTTCCATCAGGGGTTTGGTTGATTGGAGAATATGGCAAGAAAATAACGCTTTTTGAACACTTGAATCAAAACCATATTCTCCTCCTAAAAGAGAATATGCATTACGATGGAAAACGGAAGTACAAATTCCTGTATCCTAAGCAGTCCAGATGTATAAAAAGACGCAATGGCCTCAGATAATGATCTTGTGTTTGTAAGACTGTAATGCTTTGTTCTTGAGACTTCGCTGTTATATACTTCATTACCCCTAGCTATGTTTCTAATTGTTTTGCATTTAGACTTTTGATGGCATACATTGTGCAATATTTTGGATAGCAATGTTTTCAAGCCAAAGTATTTAATTACCTGAACATTTGGTAAAACAATGTTATATACTGATATAAATCATCTGCCATAATTCATTGCAGTTTTTTTTCTGAAAACATTGCTTTGGTTTCTACATGAACTTGTTTGATAAAGGAGGAATAGAGAGATAGAGAGATTTATCATGAGGTTGAAGAAAAGCAGGTCTGTTTATTCACTAACCCAGCGTTTCTGTTAATCCCCACTCTGCATTGCTCAGTTCACTGGCTTGCTACAATACAGCAATGACAGCCACGCCCATCAATATGGAGGGGTGGTGGTGGTGTGTGTGAGGGGGGGGGGGGTTCAGGACTTTCCATCCAATTAGACCCAATGTTTTCATTTCTATTCGAAATGTATCTGTTCAGTTCCTTTAATTTATTTTATTAGGAAAGACTGTTACAATATCTGTTCAAGCCCTTCAACTTATTTTATTTGATAAGTGTCACATATTACAGTTTGGATTCCTTACAGTTTGGATTCCTTGTAAGGGGTAAAAAATACGGAAAGATTTCACACAATGTAATGATCAATGTTTATTTTATTTTTTTATTTGTCAGCATACAAACTGATAGTGTGCTCCAGAAATATCATCTTTACCCTGTTTGGAACCCAGATAATAAGTAAATAATCAACTACATCCATAAAAAAAATTACAAAACAAATGAAATCTATTCATGAAGAGACATAAATCCAAAAAATTGCTATATCTGTTCCGGGGACAACTCTGATACGTAGGCTCTAAAGTGAGCAGCAGTCGGAGCAGAAGAAGGCACAAAGAGAAGCAGCAGTCCGGCCTTCTATCGGCTGCTGGGGAGTGGGTTGTAAGGGGAGAAAGACAAAGGCCCAGGCTCTCTAAGTTGTGTCCCACCCCCCCCCCCCTGCCCCGCCCCCCAGTGAAGCAGGCACAGCCTCAGGAGAACCCGTAGCTCTCACCCCCACCAGGACCTCTGCCCTAGGTCTACACCAGATCGGTCCCTGCTGATTTTGCACGGAGCCACCGCAATGGCATACAGGCATTGTTGTAGCAAGTCAACAAAGTCACCCTGTGGTGTCACAGTGGAGAGACTTCGGGGATTGTGTTCCATTTAGAGTAAATATAGTTTTTAAGCAGACAGCAGGGCTCTGGAAGTGACGATCAGTCCAAGGGGAAGTCACAGGGATTCAAACGGGCCTTCCGAGCTTTGTGGTATAGAGACAGGAAGTCTTTGTATCGTGGGGCGCAGCCTAACCAGGCTTCCCCAAAGTGCTCTGACCCTGTAAAGAGGAACTCCCCACCCCCTGGCTTCACATGGCACTCTAGCAAGGTGTGGATGTGCCCGTGCCAGGAGGACCCAGACCTGGTTGCCCCTGCGGTGGCCGTCTCTCGTTCAAACACCCCACTGCGTTGGCGGAACATCCTCCCTTCTGAGATCTCCACCAGCGAGGTCTGCCGCTCCTTGTGATGGGATACGCTTCTGATGGAGCCACGGACAACTGTAGCAAAAACAAAGCAGGAAACGGTCACCAGGGAGGGATCAGTGCTGAAACAAGAAAAAGGTGATCACACACTTCTACGACCACTTACAAGAGAGTATAGTTTTATGAGTGCAATGAAACACGGTCCTTCACAGAGAATGGAAAAAGATCCAGAAGAGGCAACGATAAAGAGCGATAGATGCTCTGTTGATTTTGCTGTGGAAGTGAGAGAATACTAAGATTCAGACTTCCTTCCAAATCTCTACTCTCTACACACAAGAATCCCTCCCATGCCTTCCACTCATCCTCTACAACCATTTACACTTTCATTAGCCAGCTATTTTCTCTCATCAAAAAGTCCATGATGACGATTTGTGACATTAGGGCACAAGAGTCAGGCTATAAATGGACTTGGGACTCAATGGGCCTATTGCTTCTGCTCTGTTGCTGTCATAAGCCTGTGCGCCTTCCATTGTGTTCCCTCAGCCCCCCACATATGTTCAGCCCCATCTTGTCCAGCCACGGGTGCTGTTCTCTGGGAACAAACCAGGTCATCCAACCCCCCCACGCCCTTCCCTTCCACTACCCTCTTCTCCCTTCCCTTGCATGCAGTCTTTGTTGCATGAATTAGCAGCCCTTGGGAGAAGAGGGATCTGGGCATTTCTTAAAGATCCTGTAAAGCAAATTCCATGATTTGCTTCTCAGTACATTATATACGTGTGAAATGTTCCTGAAAGCATGTGCAAAGCGCAAAAACTTTCGCACTGAAATGTGGAATTAAACCGTTGAACAGTTTCTCTTCCGTTTTCAGCATTCTGTTACTCAGCTGGTACGATGCAAAGACAAAGTAATTAATACATAGCCTGGCTGCCAGCCCAACTTCTCCCCGCCCACAAAACAATTTGGTCAGGAAGTTGGGTCTGGAGGGTCTCGTATTGGGAACAACTACATAAAACCAGGATCTGGGCGGACCAATGAAATTGCCAGGGAGGGCTTTATACGATGATGGACAGATGATCAACAGTAACGTAATCAACAACGAAAGAGCCCTTGGGTTGAATTTGTTTTCAACAAACAACATATTACGTTGCTCTGATTGGTTGTGGGTCTATCCAATTGAGCGAAGAGGCATTTGTTTTACGAGTTCGGTTGAAACACGCCCCATAGTCACAGCCCAACGGAGAGTTTTCAGACTCCCAGGCTAATTAATACATAAAACACTCAGAGTCTGCAGGTAGGTCTGTTCTGATATCTTAAATTGATTTAGCTAGTGTTGCTGTTGTTGCTAAATTCAATAAATTCAAGGGGGCGGATATTCAATTCCTTCAGGCGACACGCCCCCCCAGTCTCAAGCAGAGAAGACTGCTGATTTTCTCCCAATTTCAAAGCCTAATTTAAAATACTTGTCGGTGTTTCTTTTTCATTCTAATTTGGATGCGTAGTTAACAACACATACTTCTGTGGTGTGATGAACTTAAAACTCATTTCCACTCAACTCATTTTCAATTCCACTTTACAGGATCTTTAATATGAATTTTGAAAAAGAGAAATAATTTGGAATAGTGAGATATTGGTAGATAAAATGAAAGATTCGTACCAAAGTCACTGGTGCAGATGGCAAGAAGCAGTTCAGTGTTGTTGCAGGGCCGACAGGCAGCTATAAGATAAAAGAACAGAAGGTTTGTAGAATCATGGGTAATGAGATACTGTATGCTGGTTGACAGAGGTGAAAATGCAGCACAGTCTGTCTATCAGTCCCATTTCCCTTATCCAATTTTAAATGTCACTGTACACTATTACATTAATAATGCAATACACTGACCAATATCTTACAATCACACGTAACAGTCTGTCATTCAGCCTGAGATTGTCCCTTAAACCCTCCCTCCCTAGCTGCAGGAGTTTCACTGACTTTCAAACCACCAACTACAACACACCTGATTACTAGGCAAGAATCGACCTTTAATCTGACTTTCAACTTTCCTCTTTATTTGTCCACAAAGGGCAATTGGCAAAAGCTAACACTTTCCGTTGACTGAAGAGAATACCAGAAGATCCTGCTATGTCTCCCAGACTTGATTCATCCACAGTAGAAACCAAGGGTCAGATGGGCCAGACACATCACAGCTCCATCCACACAATTTATTACAGATCAAAGGCTTTCATTAATCTTGACCTCCGTGTCTGACACTCATAGTACCATCATAATTGAATGACCCTTTGGTGGAGTCAGCTACCAGTAATCTACATCAGACCCCCACCACCACCACCAGCCCCCTTTCCACTCCACACAAACACACACACACACACATAGTTAACACATTTAAAAAACAGACATCACAACTGGGCTAAAGAGAATGACATCATTCTTTTGAGACAGGCACACACACACACACATAGATGAGGCATCTGAGGAATCCAAAAAGTATTTGCTATTTCAATTCAGGCCAGTGCCCTCCAGTGCCCTCCAGATTCCCTGCTCACAACTCTGTGCTTTCTGCTTTGTCCCCTGCAGACACCAGACAGCCAGACAAAACACCAGGCTGGCCAGCAGCTGCCAGCTCTGCCGGGTGCGATTGGAGTCAGTCTTTAATTGAATAATGAACTGACTTTTTGGGCTCTGAAATTGGCACCTAGTCCTCAGAGCCCCTCCACCACAACCTAATACCTCACAACGTTTTACAATAGTACCCTTTTACATGGCTGGTACACTGGTTTTATGTGTAGTGTCATAGTAATTTAAATGAAAGGTTGTAAATGATTAAGCCAGTAAAATTACTGTATTTGATACAATTTCACAAATGTAGAAAATTAAGATCCACGTCACACACCTTTCAAAAGCTTAGAACAGGATGGACACATAATTATGATATCACAATTATACCCACCCTGCAACACACTTTTGCCCAGGTTTGGCGCTGTGCTCCGGTTTCCAAGCAACTCGTATCTGAAGCCCACGGGCCGTCGGCTGATATCGCTTTCCAGGTTGGCCTGAAGAAAAATTGCTGATTTCTGCGGTCCATCTGCCCGAAAACAGAACACCTGCTCCGGACGCCCTTCATCAGCCAACAACAAATCCAGTTCCCCACCACGTTCGATGTATACACTGGCGCCACGGAAGTTGCGGAACGGTTTGATGCACACTGTTGTGTGGCGTGAAGATGAAAGATTGGGCTCCAGGACAACCCTCAAAGCTTGGTTCGGGTACACCCACTCTACCGACCCTTCCGTGCAGCGCAGCCGCACCTGCTGCACCGTCCGAGAGTGAGTTTCACGCGCCAAACCACTGGATACAGAGCACATGTGAGATGGGACACTTGTTATGTCTGGGACAATCATAACAGCCTCAAATTAAGACTACTCCATCTAGCATAGGCTACTCATAAACAAAGAAAAGCGGTTATTTAACAGATTAGTTCTGGTTAGATAAAATAGGACACTCGGTACTAGGCTACATAGGTTCGCTTGTAAGCGAAAGACCTATAGCCAAAGATTATTTCGAACTCAAACCAAAAGTGGTCAAGAAATTCAGACGGAAAAGCTAGGCTATCGGATGTTTGATGCAAACACAATTTAATCTGTTTTGAATAAAACACAAAATTATGTTTGAAACATATAAATATTCTTGTCTTAACTGAAATCATGTAGGTTACTATAGTAATACAACTTACGACTGCCTTTTGCCAGCTAAAAACCCCATTCCACACAGCCTATACGCACGTCTATTTCTACTGCGAATCAATTTGAAAATAAAAATACATCTTTCAATCTATTGAAACATTGAAGTTAAAGTCTCACCTTCCACTCCAGTTACACAGGTCAGCCGTACACTGTCGCCAGTATAAACACAGTAAAGCTAAAAAGACCGGCTTTAGTGACATTATATCCACCATCATAAACATGATCTCCAAAGTAAACTTGGTGATAAAACATCCCCAAGCACAAATTGTATCCCCAGACTTGTTCGTATAACAGAGAGGCTCTTTGAATGTGAGCCTATCCGCTGCTGTGACACTTATGAATGTGACTTTTCACTGCATCATACCACCTTTGTCATTGATTTGGGCGCGTGCGTCCGAGGTCGTCGTTGCAGGTCACAAAACGTTTCAAGCGTAGGCTGGGATATATAGATTTCTATCATAATTTCAGAAATTAAACTTTACTAAACGAAAACATTAGGTTACTTAGGTGAGTTTGACCTAAATGATTGGAAAGCACTGAGCTATTCACTGGTGGTAAGTGCACGGCCAAATTTAAAATATAGGCTTTGCCAGTGTGAATGACAGTCCATTTAACGCTGTAAGTCTCATTGTCGCTTTGTCTTAGCTTTCTTTAAAGACAATCCGGAAAAAGGCTCTGGCCATCTGTTGCTTTGCGGGACCAACGTGCAGACTCTCAACAGCTTTAATGGAGTATTTAGTAGGCCACTATCGAATGAAGTATCCCACAATAGTTGATTTCTTGAGCGTTTTCCTCATTTAGATTGATCCTTTTTCAAATTAATAATGTATTATTCTGCAGTAATGTTTTTCACTGATAGTGTACCCCAGATTAACTCCTGAGGCTGGAGCACACGTATTTCTATCCAGCATACTGAGTCCATAATTTTCCAATCCACATTTAGACATGTAATAGCCTAGCATTATAGAGTAAATAAGTAAAGTGGGACAGTGGGTAAAGTGGGAGACTTAAAGCTTGATCATCTGTGGCTTCATGTGTAAATACTGATCAAAACTCAGATCATCCTTTGAGGGTAAGGGCTGAATTGGTGGGGTTCTATATTTGTGATATCACTTTTGGGGGAGTGGCATGTGTCTTTTCAACAGCAGGATCTCCAAAATCTATGAAAAGTGAAATGACATAGCAATATGATGCAAATATTGTGAAAGTAAAACTTGGTTAAGGGTTTGTAATTACCACATATATTTTGGTAATAAGTAAAAGTGTAGCAGGAAATCTTGAAATGTATTTAAAATAATTGAATGTTTTTATTGACAGCCATTTTGTCTCTGTCCCAGTTTACCAGTAACCTGTTAGCAAAGTGGGACAGAGTGTTACTGGTAAACTAGGACAGCCAATAGTCCTTTTAAAGGGGGTTTGTGTACCTTTTTTCTGTGTTTATTATGAATTTATATGTCAACAATGATTGCATTTATTAATAGTAACTACTTTGGGATAGGCTATAATTTACTTATTTCTTGTAAAACAGTTAAAAACGTATTTCAGGATAGAACAGTTAAACTACAGGGAGGAAGATGAGGAACGAGAAAGAGAAGATAAGGGCAGGGATCAAGAGAATGTTGAATAAGTATTAGTGCATAAAAGCTGCCTTAGATTTTTTATTTCGTGTAAAGAAGTTAAGTGTTAAATGTTTACCTAAATAGAATGCTGTCCCACTTTGAAAGGTGTCCCACTTAACCAATATTGCATCAAAATATTTGGGGTTTGGTCAGCAGAGATTGAAAGAAGGGTCATTCTTCCTGTGTTAGGTCTTTCATGTTTTTTCCTCATGAATAATTTAAGGGAGACTTTAAGCTTTTCATAAAGGTATCATGTTTGATAATATGTTCATGACAAAGGTGACGTACAAAGCTATTTTTCTGGAAGTGTCCCTTACCTGTATTCACCCTAGGTACTGCAGAGACTAAGAGAGTGCCTCATTAAAGTATTTGTTCTGGAACTACCATTGAAAATTAATAATTATGGATATATGTCCGTAAATGGAAGGTTTGACCATTTCCACAAATGTAGGCTAATTGATTAATATACAAAAATGTTTAGACGTATAGGCCTACTCCTCTTGCGTTTGCGCTTCATCTAGTTGTCGCATGTAGGCTCACATTACACATATCTGGGGTGCGTTTCCCGAAAGCATCGTAAGCCTAAGTTGATCGTAGAGTCCATCGTACGATGGATCTTAGTTGTACGGGCCGTTTCCCGAAACCATCGTAGCTAAAGAGGCACTTGAAAATCGTCGTAGATCAACGAGAGCTCCAGACCAGTCGTAGATCGCTAAGTGCATCGTAGCACAGAGACTCAGTGGAGACACGCGTAGGCCGACCATGAAAACTACATTAAACTCATGCTGAAAGTTACTTCCGATGGAAAATAAGATTTTTCTGATTCTCTTTTTACGCCAGTTACGCTGGAACTGGAATATTTCTTAGTGAACCATACAAGTTTAACTGCCGAAAAAATATCAGAATCCGGTTTATCCTCAAGTAAATTTAGGTTACACAAAATAATTTGATTTAGTGGGTTTGGCGCATGCAATGAAGGTATTTAAAAAAAAAAAATGTCAGTCTTATTCAAAATACTATAACATTGAAATATGGCTGTTGTAATGTGCAATAGAAACTAGAAATGCATTAACGTAACGCTTTTACGAGTACAATAACACAACAACAATTGAACATTGAAGATGTTTATTAGAATTATAGGGCTGGTAGCACGCCAAGCCCGGTGGATGAAGAGGCTGGTGGCAGAGCCGAGCCTGATGTTAGGAGATGGTGGCGCCCAGGAAATGGAAAGACTCCACAGGGTTGACTACGAAGTCACACAGGGTGAAGGGGCTGGGAGGGAGTGAAAACTCGTACGAAAATCATAAAAGCCATTGAAGATAGCCTAAGTCCTGCACTGCAGACTTGTCCCCTCTGATATGGGGAATTAGATGTGGTCTGGGATGTGGCAAAGTAATCCAGTTGTGACAGCCTGCACAGATCTTGACACTGAGGCCTTGGCGAGCCCATGTCCATCTCCAATAACCTCCAGAAAACTGCCAATGGCATAGAACCTTAACACTGCCAGTAGTTGGGTCACAGGGGTCAGTGCAAAGGACCTCCTTGTTAGCCTCTGCAGGTCTGCTTCTATGTGGTTCAGGAGCATCATGATATCATGATGTCATCTGAAATATCTTACACTCATAATGAGTATAATTGATCAACCATCAATTAAAGTAGAGTTGATTATTCATGTCAGAAACAATGATTCCATGTTGAAGACATGGGGTATTCATTACTTATGTGTTTGTCATTTGTCACAATGTCATTTGTGGCCAATATGTGATAATTATGAGATTGCAAACATGGTCTTGGGAAGCTGTTGGCCTATGCAAGATTGTAGATATAGTCAGCACTAGAAAATAAGACAGTAAACATGTTGGATTGAGATGCTTGTATTTGTACATTGAATTGTTTAGGATGCTAGCTGGGACATGCCATGTGTGATACCATTCATATGCATTGTTTTTAACCTTGTAGTTCAATCAAGTAGTAAATATAGGACTCATATATATATGCCTATGGAAAGTGGAGTACCAAGAAGAGTTAAAAACCAAGGCACAAGTAATTTGAGAAATAGTTGTTTTATGGGAGTTTTTTCTCCCTGCTCCTGCTCCTCACATGGATCTATAAGGTAAACATGTAAGGATTGGACAGGCAACACTGAATATATGATACAATACACAATTCAGATTTTACTTTAAATAAACATTGCATGCTTTAGGCTATAAGGTAACCTAAATGTGACACTACCTTGTTGATTGGGCAGAAGAATAGGCACAGAAATGGAGGGCCTTGTGAACTTCATCTCTTCAAACAAAAGCTTCCTCACCTCAATTTGGAGACGAGCCCACTTAATTTCCAATACCTCCTATTGGTATTTAGCATCCTGTGTCGCTGATTGCAAGGTCCTAACACCGGTGTAAAACTCAGATGCAGCATAGTTTGCACGTTCACCTTATTGTCTTTACCTTCATGTAGCATCACATTGAAAAGTACTCAAATAAGTAGCCTATAATAAATGTAAAGTTTTCTGTAGCTACAGAAAATATTTTTTTGTGTACCGTAATTCGTCAAATATTTTGGTTAACGTTTTAATTTTAAAGTCTTCAAGTTGCGTCAGAAGAATCACATTTCAGTACAATGGACAGCGTCTTGTTAAGTGCAACTTAAGAGATACGTACGATAGTTCTCCTTACGAGCATGTTCGGGAAACGCACGTAAGAAATAACGATGGATCGTTATTTTCATCGTAGAGAACCCTCGTAACAGCTACGATCCATCGTTATCGGGAAACGCACCCCTGGCAAGTTAAGTGTCAAAATACCGACAGATAGGGCCTACAAATACAAAAAAACACTCATTGTGCAGCAATGTGTGTGATATTGTTTAAATATACAATATTGTTAAGCAATTATAAAAAGAGTTTCAAACTCATATTTCAACAAATCGAATCGTGTTAATGAACCTACACGTATAGGCGCTGTGGAAGGATATATCGTTCATTTATCAAACTGAGCCCCAATCAGGCAAAGTGACATCCTTGGCGACATCTTGCGGGAGTCTGGATGTCTTGCACTCTGTGTGGAAGTGGAAGGCTTGCAGTGTAATACCTCATTGGTATGGCTAGAGATAGATCATAAGGCTTGTGCGGTTTTTATGGCCTATTTTGTTGGGTAAATTGCACTCATATGGCATAATCTTTTCACAACTGCGGTATAAGTAGACTATTTGCTGGTGAGGCTGCAAGGCTTGAAGGATTTCAGTATTTCAACTGGCCTAACTGAAAACTTGATCAACATGTAGCTTACCTCCACATTCGTATGGTGCATCAAATACCAACATAGATCATTGAAATCTATTTTCAGTTGTTGGTTTGTCATGATTCCGAAATGTATAGGCTTACCTCAGCTAACAATCGTATAGTTTTTTCGCATTCCTCTTTCATCTCTTTCGTGTGAGGACAAGACTAAATTGTTGGTACCGACCCGTGCTTTAGTCAGTGCCTATTTTGATTGCACAAGGCCGATTTGGGGTTAAACTTTTTATGTCACGTGCATGCTTCAGTGCCTGGTTCCATTGGGAGGGTAATATGAATAGATGCTTTGTAACTCAACTGAAAAAAGAATAACCCTGCAGTGGCTTTGTAGGCTCCTCCCGGTGGGACCGAATCTGCTGTCTGAATGGGTATACGCCGACAGCCTTACATACATTATTCAATCAATAAATACCACTGAATGTCTACACTCAGGTTCAGATTGGGTAAGATAGGTTTTGTCTATGCAGACTGTATTCAGAGGTGTAAACAACATGAAAACCAGAGCGCTGTCTTTGGGTGAAAAACAAGCAATTGTGAGTCTTAGAGAAGATGGAAAATCAATCAGAGCCATTGCAGAAACATTGGCCATAGCCAGTACAACCATTTGGAATGTCCTGAAGAAGAAGAAAACTACTGGTGTACTAAGTAACAGACGTCGAACAGGTACACCAAGGAAAACATCAGCAGTTGATGACAGAAACATTGTGAGAGCTGTAAAGAAAGACCCTAAAACAACTGTTAGTGAGATCAGCAACAACCTCCAGATGGCAGGAGTGAAGGTATCACTATCTACTGTTCGCAGAAGACTTCATGAACAAAAGTACAAGGGCTACACCAGAAGATGCAAACCACTCATTAGCAAGAAGAATAGGAAGGCCAGGCTGGAATTTGCCAAAAAGTACAGAGATGAACCTCAAAAATTCTGGGACAAAGTTTTATGGACTGATGAGACAAAGATTAACTTTTACCAAAGTGATGGAAAGGTTAAAGTTTGGAGAAAGAAAGGAACTGCTCATGATCCCAAACACACAAGCTCATCTGTGAAACACGGTGGAGGTAATGTCATGGCTTGGGCTTGCATGGCTTCTTCTGGGACTGGCTCATTAATCTTCATTGAGGATGTAACACATGATGGCAGCAGCAAAATGAACTCGGAAGTCTACAGAAACATTTTGTCTGCCAATTTAAGGAAAGATGCAACCAAACTGATTGGCAGAGCCTTCATCATGCAGCAAGATAACGACCCAAAACACACTGCCAAAACAACAAAGGAGTTCATCAGGGGCAAGAAATGGAAGGTATTAGACTGGCCAAGTCAATCTCCAGACTTAAACCCTATAGAGCATGCATTTTACCTGCTTAAGAGGAGACTGAAGGGAGGAACTATATCTGACATAGGCTTCGTCATGCAAGATCTGCGCCGACTAGGCCTATTCATGTCGTTCAGGTCTGTCTGAACATCTGAAATCTGAAACGCAAAAAAGCACCTGCGTGAAAGACTTGACGACACAGGGTGAAATGATCAATTTGTTGTCAAATTGTTTATAAACACCTGTGTACAGCTGTGACCTTTGATCAGTCGTGTTTCTGGCACTTTTCCAGATAGGCAAGTCTCCAGTCTTTCGTCAGTAACACAGAACTGGCACACAATGACGCGCTTGTCCCATGAATCAAAATTCAAGCTGCATGAATGCCAGCTTCAGCATAGGCTAAAGTAAAAAGGAAGGTAATGGCCGATCTCGTTTTCAAAATTTGATGAGATTGATAATTAGTGAAACGATCTTAAGTTGCCTGTAGCCTATCTTTAAGATGCAGCCGTAAAGTTAGGCTATGTATTTTTTTTGACGTGACACTGTGAAAACTGCATTTACTTTTAAAAGTCTCAATTGACGTTTCGATTTTAACAAGCGATAATTATGTGTTTCAGCGTTGCCTTAATTGATCGGCCTGTCGTCCAATGCATTGCAATGGTAACATGGCGATCCTCACTACAGGACTAACCGTTTGCAACCTCAAAAGGTATTCGAGCAGCAATTCTCCATGGAATATCGATGTCGTATTAAGCCCTAAAATTGAATGCAGGCCTGTAGGCCGACATAGGCTATAGCCTACCCAAACACATGACTAACAAGTGCAGATTTCAATTAAAAACCAAAACGGTTCTGAAAAGCATGCAAAATTAGAGACTTAAATCCTGAAAGTTAACTTATCGGTGTATAATGCGCAGGAAGTATATTGGAAGCTATAACCTAAATAATATCCGTTTCTTTCACAGCTGTGCCGTTTTGATTTGACACACTTAGCAGGGAGTCCAAGAAAACGTTCCAACGCCAAGATCCAATTACATTGTTAAAACTTCCGGGTAGCCTACTCAGCATGAAGTTACAGGGCAAAAATCAGGATTATTCCTGACGAACATTTTCAGATATACTATAAAAAAATATTTATAATCATTGTTAAGAAATGCGAGGCATCTCTTGGGTACCATTATAGCCTATTTTTCCGATTGTGAAGCATGTAGGTAATAAGAGTTCGTAATCAATATAGGACAAGAATGCAGCCAATTGTTTCGAAAAGGGTAACTCGTTGATATGGTTGCTATTTATGGATATTCGCCTATATATCTTTCATTAAAGGCCTAAAGGTCAAGATGTTAAGCATGCAGAACATGAAAGGAAAACGAGTTTTACCAGTTAGGCCTATAGTCAATTAAATGACTGGGTAGTTTAATTTGGTCAATATACATTTAACATTAAATACTTATTGTACATAGCTTATACAGAAAGCCTATAGCTCTAGGCAGTAACAAATTATAATTATATGTTAAATATAGTCATAATAACCAACAAAAGGTTCTTGCAATTATACATCTCTGATCTTATATCAAAAACTGATGTAAACAGACTTCATCTTTTAGGCTTAAAAAAACCTTGGTCCGTGCTGCTCTCTTTTATGGTGACTGTCAAAAGGTTTGTTGTCACATCTGTCACCACCACCTTCTCTAAGTTTCCCAGACATGGGGTCCAAGACACCTCTGAGGGCTTGTCAACATTAATTGATTCAGGTATTTTGGCAACTACGGTGGACTGTTCTTGATTTATGGAATCACTGTTGTGTCGATAGTTCTTAGATAAGTGTTTCAACTTGGGGTGTTGAATAGATATGGCACCTGGGCAGTTGTTAGTCCTGTGGCTTTGATGTTCAGGTCCGGCCATGAGGGGGTGTCCGTTGTCTCGGTTCATGCGTGAGTGGGATGCTGTCCCCACTTGCCTTTGCGCACTGCTTGCTTTTTGCGTGATGGTTGTGTCTTCTTGAAACTTTCGTGTTAGCTGCATAGCGCTTTTATTTGAAGTTTCTTCCTCGTGAGGATAATGCCTTGGTGTTTTCGACAGACCATATTCTTCCACCTCCCCCAACCTGCTCTTATTTGCAGGTACGGTTGAAGAGCTGTCAGAATTTATGTCAAAATGTAAGCCCACTTTGGGCTTTGGCCCTCTTTTTTTGGGGACATTAACAAATTCCTCCACCCCGAATGAGGATTGAGAGGCAAGTCGAGGCCTTCTCTCAGGCCCCGAGGGTCTTACACGCACACTCTCCCCTCTGTTGACAGTGCTTGGAGGAAATATTGTGGGGACAACGGCTCTTAACCCCTCTCGAGCTCTTGGCGTAAAGACAGGCTCTGGGACAGGGTATGAAACTTGAATACCCCTTGGAATTTCTCTCCGGAATTCATATGTCTTTACTCTTGCTTTAGCTTTGGCCTGGAGAGACAGAAAACAGGAATTAAGAGTTGTGTTTCTGAAATCACTTGAAAGTTAACCAAATTGTATGTTATATATTTTGATCTCATCAGAAAACAATGTTTGGAAACACAACAGTTTGTGAGAATGCATAGGTCCAAACTGATCAGAGTCAATCTGTGACCTTGTCATGGCTGGCTTTATTATTGTATTAAAATGCGTATCATGTCATATGATGTTGAATAAATGTAACCATACTAATATGGGATTAATATCACTTCAGAGACATCTGTATGTTTAGACTTAAAATACGTTTTCCATGATGGATGCATTATTGATAGCCTGTGTTAAAAGTTAGCTTAACAACTCACAGAAGCTGTGGGCTTTCATCTCATTTGAAAACATTTCTCATTTGTGTAGTTTTCTGTCATGAAAAGACTAATCATTCATGCCTCAGCTAATCAGCATGAGGAGTCAGAATGCTTGACAGAACTGCAGATGCATAACTGTCCAGCTGCTTGCACTGTATTCTCTCACCTTCAGCAGAAATGTTTCAGGTTTGGGCCCTCTCTTCTTCGGCCCAAATAATTCCCTCTCGCGTTCCCTGTAATATAAATATGTTATCAGACCTAAACAGACTTAATAGCATTTGACTAACTAGTGTATGGGCTGGAAGTTGAATTTGCCCTTCGTGGGCCCTGCAGTGCTGTCAAAACTGTAGCCTACCTCTCTTCGAATGCTGCGAAGAGCCTTGCATCGAGAATGTTTTCCTCGGGTTCCCAGGTGCTATACCTATCCAAAACAAGTAAACGGCGGACCTATAAGAGGTTTCCCAAATATGTGCGTATTCATGCAATTAAAAGCACTGAAGGCTAATTTTGAAAATAAATAAATAACAATTATCTAAGCAGAAAACGTCGTGGACTTTTACTAACGGACGTTTGGTGCGCTAATGATTTGCTAGTAAAACGGACGTCTTTTGCGCCTACATGTCCCGTAGGCCTACATGCAAAAGCGATTCCAAAAGCCAATCGTTACGCATAACTATCTATCGGCTACATTACGTGCATGGACTTTGGGTTAAATGCTTGCTTATCGCGTAGCCCACACCGCAAGGAACGTTAACAACCACTGAAACGCTTATGTCAAGCTTCAAGCTCTGCTGCCTTACAGAACGACAAACCAAGGCGGCGTTTAAATTTACTCACTTCTGAGACCAGCCCTTCCATTTCACAAGATATTCCAATCGTCCCTGCAAGTAAAACAGCACATACAGTGTATTACTTATTGGCGACGTTATGTCAGTGAAATGTGCTAAGACAAATGGTTGCGCTATACGAAGAAACACGGATGTGTGTAGAAAAATGAGCTACATACCCGTCGTATACGTCGTTTAATGATGGACTCGGCAGCGAAGACTCTCTCCCCAACAGCCGACAGCTCCATGTTTACTTCAATGTCGTTTATATATATTTTTTTCTTTCCACTGCTCTCGCTGTTTAATTCCACACATCCCATAATACGCAGACCAACGAATACGTCATCACGTTCTTTCTGTTGCCAGGCACGCAGTCGCTGGGACCTTGTCTGGTTGAGCACAGTTACTCAGCTGTTGCTACGTGCTCTGAGTTGCTAAAGGGGGTCGCCTAACTTTAGCCTACTTGAATCTCAAATGTGTAGGCTACTTCGATTTATTGCGTAGACTAGATTTTATCTCCGTTCTTACATTTACATTTAGTCCTTTAGCAGACGCTCTTATCCAGAGCGACTTGCAGTAAGTAGCCTACAGGGACATTTCCCCGAGGCAAGTAGGGTGAAGTGGCTTGCCCAAGGATGCAACGTCATTTGGCACAGCCGGGAATCGAACTGGCAACCTTCAGATTACTAGCCCGATTCCCTAACCGCTCAGCCACCTGACTCCCCGTTCTTCCATTTTTACCACAATTGACCTTTTGTGGTCTTTGTGGAAAAGTGCAATCGACGCAAGAATTTAAATAATTTTTTCGCAGATTCACAAGTTTTGTCAGCATTAACTATAGTTTTAAGATGCTGACACGCCGGTTTACCAAAAGCGAAATAATTGACCAGCCTAAACCTTGACTATTGTCTTGGCTATATCATCATGTGCATTTTCATTGACTGTTGTTCATAATGTCTGAACGCTCTATTTCTTTAGCCTTTTCCATAACTTGAAAATTGAATAAGTAAGGTAGGCCTATCGTAGGCTATAGCCTATTTATAAGGAAGGCCTATTCAAACATTTAACAATACAATTGAACTTGGACTCCCAGCCCGTATTTAGGCGCCAGTCGTTTGATTGATCTCTGTACCCTATATTGTTGGGGCCTATACTACAATTTGACAAATGTAGATTATAGGTCTACTCGTTTGTTCTCACGTGAAATGAAAGGTTCAGCACAAGACTAAAGTGACAGTTATTATTTTTCCCTTTATAGCGTTGATACAATGTTGCCATAGGCCTACAAAAAAATGATCAAACTGTAATTGAACTGTAAATAGCCTAGGCCCTAGTATTCATTTAATAGGCCTCTAGGCTATTACGCTGTCACTTAAATTTCTTATACACAAATAGCATTTTTTTGTTTCATTGCTCTCTTAGCCCTATAGCCCTATAGACTAGACTATGATTACAATAGACAGAATGCCAGAAGAAAGTTCAAAGATATTTTCTCAGAATTGGATGTTAGGACTATCATTGGCATTCACTTCGTATTGATATGATATTCCTATTTAAATTCTGCAATAAAATATATTTTTCTTTAACTGGAGTTCGTGCTCCTCCAAAACATAAGCTACAACATATAAACAAGATAAATTAATTCTGTATTTTCACTGGCTTGTTTTCGATAAAGACTGATTGAAGCATTACAGCAGTTTAAGGCTTATTATTTCAATTAACTTCTCTGAAACATTGTCATAAACTGTTCAAAGGCTAATAGAAAACAACAATCCTAAAAACACAAACCATTATAACAACAATTATAGTGCATATTATAATAAATAATAATTGCCTACTGTTTATGGTATACCAATAACAATCATATCTCAAGTTAAAATAATGGATTGCCTAATAGCAATTTCATATAGTAACATTTATAAAAAAAATGACTGACAATACTTAAATAATATAAGATGTAGGCTAACGCAGGATAAAATGAATAACATTTTTTTTAAATAATAATTTACGACCATTGTGATCTTTGAACAAGCTATCCGAAAATAAGACTAGGCTATATATTGTTTATGTTATAATTTTTTGTATGAGAGCTCCTTATCTTATTTTTATTCGTGACGTCTTGTCTGTTGCTGCAATACAGCGGAGACATTATTAAATGATTTACAATCAAACATTTGCCATTTACAATTTTATTTCGATGAGGTTCTGTAGAGTTTTAGACTACCTACTATAACCTACTTTTATGGATAAGTAAAGAGGACCCATACTCAGACTTTCACAAAACCGAATATAGCCTAATTAATAGGCCACTGGTTCAGCATAACCATACAATATTTTATAACCGATAAATGGACTGGGATATGCTAAATGTATTTATGGGAACAATTTAAGAGAAAAGTTCACTTGGAAATAGCTTACATTTTGGAAAATCACCTTTAAATTACTTGGCATAGGCCCGTACAGGCTATATGTTGTTAATATTGTAGAGTACATTGGTTATTAATTTGTGTTGATGGGTATGACTTAAATATGAAGAGTTTTTTTTAGTAGCACTAAGGACACAATTACCGTGTGAGTTTTTTAACAACATGGCGGATTAATGGAATGATAGGCTACATTCAGCCATGCGTTTGCAATTATATACAATATGCATCAACAAAATTGGTGCATGGTTCCATTAAGTTCCATGCATTATCACATTTTCTTGAAATACATATGCCTAAAGTAGGCTATGTGAATAGTTTTTGTGCGTTTATTACACAATCGCATACACTATGGAGAGAGGTTGCTGAGCACCTGGTCGACAGAATGTAAAGTAAAAGAGAACGTCGAAATAATTCTCGATTATTAATCAAATACATGTAGGCCTACATAGACCTTTCTGCGCCTTGATTCAGTCGCCTTATTATTCGCTTTTTATGAAACAGCAGACAAAGGGTGCGGACAAAAGATGCGTCTGCAGTTGAATTCATACCACCATTTTGCTGGCTCAACCACCAGAGCGACATTTCCGTGCTTTATACATAATCAAGACTAGTCACTGCCTATCACAAGATAACCGTCGTTGCTTGCTTAGAAGAGATTAGCACAACACAATCTGCAAGACTCTTATTTGGTGGCGTCGACGATTGCAGTCTCACTTAGTAGGCAGTGCCGCAATGGCGACAGCCAGTGCTGTGAAAACATTCGACATCGGCTTACGGTTTCTGGGCGACTGCTTATATGACCGCTTGCGTGTTATTGCTGTTTTCCTAAATCTACAAACTAAAACCACTAACATATTGGGTGCCCATTTGCTGGCAAAACTTTTGAGGAAAAGCTCATATAGCTACGAGATTGTGATTTTATGATGGCTTGGCCGAGGCCTGTTTGCAATAATCATCCTTGCAAGTATCATTAGAAAAATGATGCCAAAATGATGACACTTTTATGAGAAACAGGACTGCACACGTCAAATGTCATAAGTCGAAAACACGTTTGGGAAATATTGTTGAAATTGATAAGTTGAAATCAAGTGTAGGTTTAATTTAGCCTACACCCTTTAGTCCATCTACAATAAGAGAATTGTTTAGAAAACTGAGTCATTGAATAATTTCAACGCTCATGGGGGTGAAATGCTTGGACGCACTGTAAAAAGATAAACCTGGAATGTGAAACATCACACTTGTTCTATAAATATGCTTGCCTCCTCTAGCCTATGTAAAGCGATGCGAAGCCTAGTTTTGACTTGACTGAACGACCGATTTAGCGCACAGTTAAAGATGGCATGTTCAGTGATTATTTTGAATTTACTCTTTGCTTTAGGTAGCCTAGAGATAAAAAATGTGGCCAATGTAGCCTAGCTTTGTTTGACTCTTTTGACTTTGACTTTTCAACTGTAGGTAATGCATTATTCATGACCCAGTTGACATGTGGCCAGAATGACCTTGATGTATTAGCTGTATTAGCCTACATCTCATCTGAATCTGTAATTATGAGGCTATACACCTATAACTCTCAGCGCATTACACCGAGCGACCATTTCCTTAGCAAAGGCACAGAGAACATTCGATGTTGAGTGGTTTAAGTAGAAAATGGCTGTCTCTTTTTCTGCCTTCGCTTCGATGCATGAAAAAGTAAAGGGGCTAATGAGAGTAAGAACAGTATAGATTAAACCTATAGAATATAGCCTATAAACGTTGAACAATGACTGACCAAGCAGGGCAGTCGAATGCTTCCGACGTGGTGTAGCCTAGGTAGATTTTCCATCAATATTAACTGAAATATATAGGCCAATTAGTTAAGAAACAGTGAATGGTTCGAATACTGCAGAAACCTAATTTAGTTTGTGATAGGACCTTATTTGATAATGAAACTCATTATCAAAATCATTATCATCCAAACCATTTGGAATAGACCGAGTCTAACTGGCAGGAAAGTGGGAAATAGCAACTTATTTTTCCGAAGCCATAGGCTACGATATTCACTTGAAATAGTAGGCCTATTACACTTATTTTATATACTACTGAAGACTATCACCAGGCTAGTGCTGTAATTCAACAAGTGTCTACCGTGCATGTGCTTTAACACGGAGTCGTACAGACTCCTCTTTCACAACTAGACTACATTTGTTTGAAAATAAGGATACATCTTGAAGTTTTTGGGGCATTGAAAGAACACAAATAATGGATTCACACAAGTGAATCAATAATTGACGCCCCTATAGGTTTATTCAATCAACAGTAATTTTACAAATAATTTAGACATGATGATAAAGAGGAAACTACCCATTTACTTTTCATTTTCTTTCTATAAACATATGAAATACGTTTGAGTGCCGTGATAATGAGTGCCCATGTATGTGTGTGAGAGAGTGTGTTTGTGTGTTATTTATTGTGGCTCTACATTTGGCTCTGAATCTCACTTATTCAGTCAAAGCAAACTCTAGCATTCACTACACTCCCTCAGGAATTCGAAAATGTACTTACTTCAAAAGCCTACAACATTCAAAATGTCTTACATTTTCTAAAGTGAAATGTTTGTGAGTTGTGAGTCAGAGACTGATCGTAAAATATAGGTCTATTTATAACAATCTTGGTCTGTGGGAATATAGCGTGAATAACAGGGCCGTGGGCGAAATGCCTTATTATATTGTATTGTTTCCTACTGTGTCCATGAACACCATGGCCCAGGCCTAATCCTGCATTATCAGCCTGATGTTATACCTGATGATCATTTATTTAAATTGGTTTGCGGTATAGATTAATCGTTCAATAGTCAAGCAAGGTTTATTAACTATTAAAAGTAAATATGACTTTTATTGGTTTAATCTGTGTCAATAAATCATCGTTTCAAATAGCCTACCAACGTTTCAATAAGGTTGTGATACGGAAGTTTGGGACAAGACAGGAGAATTTGTGGCTGTGAGGCTTTCAGTCCCTTCTTCAATGCTGTTAGAAATACAAGCTATGTGTGTACTTAAAGAAATAGCAATCACTTAAGCAATATAAGTTTAAGTTCATATGATTCATTTAAAACAACCCTATGTCATAGATTTAACCTACTTCAGATTTTCTTTATGATAAAAGTGGGCATGGCCCACATGTTGATTGGGTATTTTAGTGAGGTATGCTGTCCTATTAAATGCTGTCCTTACTTTACAGTTGTGTGTTGGCTGGATAGTAAAGTTGTGATTAAGTGGTTGGTTGAGTTATGGAACACAGATGATTCTGTGTTGTTTGTGCTTATGTAACGTGACCTTTTGTTCCTTTAAGATGTCACTATGCCACAGAAAATTAGACAGAAGGTGTTTTAGGGCATTCATAGAATTTAAATAAATAACGAATTAAAACAGTATGACACTTACAGAAGCTCTTATGGGGAAGACCTGGTAAATATACTTGGAAGTTCTATATTTTTAGGTTACTTGAAGGCACAAAAAGCTGCATGTATGCCAGCAACATGCAAATAAAGAAATTTCTCCCACACTGAGTGTAACAAAGCCTTAATTCATCCACCCTTAACACTGCATAGCACACAGCAGGGTTCCACAGCATGCCAACATCAGACAACGTCAGGGAAAGGTCATTTCTCTAGCTTTATTGTGAAACATACCAGAGTAAGCTGTGCCAACAGACAGGACCAGCTCCACCCAAAGCCCCACCTTTTCAGAAAACATCTTGCCTTTTGAACCAAGTGCATGGAAGTCATGTCAACAAAAGGACACATTGTCTTTTCTGAAATGCCAAATGTTATGGATTAACAGTATTATTGTAAGGTTTTGATGCAACATTAATTTTACATTTATATTGGACAGTACAGTATTGAGAAAATATGTAGCTGTTTAGTATGGTCATTACCATGTATACGTTAAAAATCCCAGATTTCCGTTATAGCAATCTTACTGCTTTGCAGTCAGTGTGTAGTCATTGGCTTGCAGTCATTTCGACTCATATCAAGGTTACATTCTAATTCTCTCACAGGATACACTATGACACTTTCATGTTTAGCAGCATTCATTTGTGATAATCAAGCTTGTGCTCATTGAATTGTATATGCTAATCTTAAAATCCTCTTCATCTAGAAGAGGGATATTAAGAGATGAGTGTTCAAGAAGAACTGTAACCCTTAAGTAACCCTTGTGCTGAACTTTCATCAGTCACGTGTATCTTTCAGATCAGAGTAAAGCTAATTTTGTGGCTGGCTGAGATGAATATGTGTAAGTGTAAAATTCTAACGTTAATAGGAAACTCAAATGCATATTGATCAAATATTGGCTTTCTGGAATTATATAATCGATCTATAGCATTTAAAAAAAACTCACAATTTGGATTACCGGATTACTTTAAAAATAGAAATCTGAATTTGCATGTATGGAAAAAAATGTAGTATTGATCGAAGAAACTCAGTCCATCACAATTCATTGTTGAGAGGTAATTTACATAATGGTTACTACACATACACCTTTCGCTAAGCAATAAAATAAACATTTATCTCACACTCAGTTAATTTGTTTCTGTATTGTCTTAAACCTTTAAGAATCAACTTTTAAAAGGGTCATAAAAGTACTGGAGGATAAGTTAACAGGTACTTGAAACACAATGCAGTCATTGATGTTATCATTAGTGGGTAGAGTCAATATGGGTGCTAGATACTACCACATTGTACATTTGCATCGTCCATTAATTCCTCCTACACTCCACAAACCAAACAATATCGTAGGCACCTGACTGAATACACTGGACTAGATTATACTGAAAAGCATTAAGAGGGATGTAAAACTCAAACCAAGAATGCAAATATAATTAAGTGCTTTCAAACTGATCTTGGATCACTGTGATTATCAATTAACTACTTCAAGCCTACCTTTTATTTGGACCAAAATAGTTGCCATTATTAAGTATAAAATATCTATAAAACTTTATATATCTCAGGCTATAGGTTTGGTGGGTATTTTTGTAGCACCTTTATGAAACAAAAGCAAAAGATATTCCATTACACCTGAAGTTCCATACAGACAATGGATCTTTACACTGGTAAATTAAATCCACCTGAATGCAGTCACTCAAATCCATGAGGGCACTTTCTTGGCATTTCTACATCAGAGGAGTTACAGTATAAAGCATCATAAGAAACATATTGATTTGAAAGATAAATTATAAATTTTTCCATATATACAAAATGTTCATTCTTCTTTTTTTCTTCTTTTTTTAATTATTTGTACACATATTGACATGCCCCCCCAACTCCCTCAAGTACTCCAATGTTGTCCAAGAGCTATTTATACAGGAACATATTCCTTAAATGTGACAGTTAGACTGTTTGTAGTAACATCCGTGATGATAATATTTCCCATGAAAGGTGAAAATGTCAGGGTAGGCTCTGCCTTCGTCCTCTCAGAGATTCTGTCAGACTCCTCCTCCATCGTGATGGAGGTCTTAACATCAGGCTCAGGTGCTGGTGCTAGTTCTAGCTCAGGTTGTTTCTTGTTCTTTGGACAACTAAGGTCCATGGGCTCGTCCTGACTAGTTTGGTCCGTAACCTCACATCCACTGCTCAGGCGTGGGCCACTGCAATGGAGGTCCATTGGCTTGTCCTGGGGCGGAGATAGTGCAGCACTGGGCACACTGAGACTCCTGGAGCTGAGAACCTTCTTACACACACTCCTGTCCACCACAGGCTCAGACAGCTTCCGTTTTCGGTCAATGGGGATCGAAGGGATCCGGATGTGGTCCACTGTCGTCCGTGTAGGGATGCTGGTGTCCATTGCCCATGGTGTTGGGGGAGACCTGGGAGTTAGCTGGAGGGGCACGTCATCCGGTAAGTCCGCCTGACCCCTTGCTACTTCAGTATTGTATTCCTCTGCTGTACTCGGAGAAGGTTTAGAGAAATGTCTTTCCTTTGGGCAGCATTTTTCCGGGTGTTCTGCAGCAGGGGGTGAACTGCCATTACAGATCTCTTTTGGGACACTGTTGTCCTGGTGCAAGATTCCAGTTGTTTTGGATCTGTCCGAGGGGTAGTTCTCTAACTGCTTGGTGTTTTGTTGTTGTTCCTCCCTTTCTGGGTCTTCTTGTTTACCCTTTGATGACTGAGCCTTGTTTCCATCCATGTATTTGCTCATGACTATGACGATGCGTCCATTCTTGTTTTTGTTCTTGATAATCTTCATCTTGCTACTGAGGGCACTGGGTAGGGATGCCTCTTTGGGGCCAGGCTTTACGGCTAGTTCGCTCTCACCCTCACTGAGGCTGGACAGTGGTTTCTTGGTCTCCACAACCAGGTCTTTGACTTTGCTCAGGCAGCCTGTGTCTTTGTCCCGCACCCATTTCTGCTGCAGTGCCGGGGGCAGGTTCCAACCAGGATTAGATGGTTTGCTGACGGCCTCTTGAACTTTGACCTCCTTGGGTCTGGTCGACTGGGCGTCATACATCTTGGGGTCAGGCTGGTAATGGTGATGCTTCTTGCTGTTGAGCTGGTAGAAGTATTTCTTCTTCCCATTGGCTACCTGGTCAGCGGGGACCTCCTGGCTGTTGGGCTGGTATTGGTGGTGCTTCTTGCTGTTCAGCTGATATTGCTGGGGCTGAGACCTCTGCATCTGGACCAGGTCAGACTTGAGGCGGTTCTCTGCATCCTGGGATGTCTCCTCAAAACCGGCTGGGATACAGGATCTCCGGGCAAAAGATGGAACCTAAAAGAGAGACAAAATAGGATAGGATGTCAGCATCACACATTTTTATGGCCAAAAACACATTTAAAAGTATTGGAAATCTAGGTTTTTCAACTGAAAGATGTGAACTATTCTTACTCAAGTATGGGTGGTTCAGGCATGGATGATCATTATTAACATGGCCAGTGTGGAGTCAATAAATCCCTCTTGCCAATAAACATATTAATGAGAAATACTTCAAACTCAGTCTCTAAAAATTGGTGTAGAGTGAGTAAATATGGAGTCAGAGTTAAATTGGGTTTAGAGATGTGTCAAACTGTATGTGTGTACTGACAGGGTGTTCATGAAAGTTACAGAACTCAGTTACAGGTTACAGGCCTCCTTACTCACAAGAATGCTAGGATACCAGTCAAGAACCAATTGCACACAAGCATACATGAACCCATGTCTCACATTTGAGGCCACAGGAAACTAATTTCTGTTTTTGGAATATCTCATCTGTTGACCTCCATGTCCCCCCCCCCTTCTCCCACCACAAACACATTTTACTTGTAGTAAAGATAATGTACACTTAACATTTTTACTACACTTAAAACGGTTCCAAAAAGGAAACTTAGATGTGCACATACAGCTGTTATCATAGACTAAAATGAAAGCACTGAAATGAATGCACTGGAGCAATACTTCCATAACCCCAGGCAACAAACTGAGTTTCATGATGAGTTTGTAGAGCAGACCAGCTGGAGGACCCAATCTCTGTCTCCCCCTTAATGCAAATGTACTCAAAATAACCACAGCCATGATGAAAGTATCTCAAAAACACCTGACATAGGAGCCAGCTCTCTCTCTCCTTCTCTCAATCTTTCTCTTTGGAGAATGCTAATTTATGCTGGTTGCTTTCAGCTTAATGTAAACAGCAGTAAATACTGCAGATACTGGTGAAATCTTATGTGTGAAGAGAACTGTTACCTGGACTAAAGGATGTTTTGGTTTTGGGCCCCGTTTGTGATACCCCATCATCTGCTCCTGTCTTTCTCTGTAAAGACAAAATCAATGTTACCTCTGTTGACAATCTGTGGTGTATTTTTGGGTCAAGCATCATCTTGAGACAACAAAAAAGATTAATTGACTAACAAAAATACATATTTTATCAACTACATGCAAATGCACTCAATTATAAAACCAAATGTAAGTCAAATCACATTGCTAGGACAATTGGTCCGACATTTCTGCTACATTGTAGAAATGTGATCTAGTCAAGGTCGAAAGTGGAATTCTGATTAGGAAGACTAATGAAGGCCCAAGTGTGACCTGCTGCAATGCATTATAGTCTTTCTTATTTGCATAGCTCTCTCCATGGCAATCTGCCTATTCCATATTCTCATTATGGGGAAAAATTGAATTAGGGCTACAGCAGGGAGAATCTTTCTCTCTTCAACATCATCTTTCAAACCTATAAGACATTTTCTATGGTTGAAAAAGTCATTTTAAAATCCTAATTAGGGTCATGAGGGGTGTTTGAGATGCAAAAATGTGTATGCAAATACAGTAACAGGAAAAAGTCTTAATGTTTAACTGCAGATTTGATAGTGTGGTTATGCAATTGGTAACAATCCGGGACCAAATAACTCCACAAACACTGTAATGGGGGAGGGGTGTATTCATTACATCTTATTTAGGCCGGTCTTCATTGAAATATTTTCCAAGCCATAGCTTGAGTAATTATTTGCTCATAACCTATGACCGGGTGACGCCGCAGACTGAAATCGCCCATTGCTGCACATTCTAATGTACCATTGCCTGCAGATGCTATCTGACAAAGGAGGCATTGAAACCAAAATGTAAACGTTCTTGAATCATATCACATGTGACCGTGCATGATTTAACACGCGAGATGTACAGGGTCGACCTCTGTTACAGAAGATTTGGCAATTACTGCCTACCACATTGGCTCCCCTCCCCCCAAACCGCGTTGAATCGAGCGGAGTTCACCGCGTAGCATTCTGACACACGTGCAGGCAAGGCCGCGGGGGTCGGGGAAGATTAGGCTGGCTACTGTTGCAAAAAGGCCGGGGAGCGTTGGATGTCAATTAGTGTTTTCGGATAATGTGATAGCATTCCCTCCCCCGTGTATTTCGTCTACCTAGCCCAATACCACTGCCTGAATAACACAAGGTCGGTGGCCTACGCCCGTGGGATAGAACCAGTCGACCGGACACAATGCTCCGTCACATTATTGAGATATAACGACAGCAACATATGTAATCATTTACACAATCAAGTCTGTGTGCCGTGATGTATTTCCTAAAGCCAAAAGCACGCTATATCCTAATCATATACTATGAGTATTAGGCCTATATTGTTGCCTTCAAATCGGGTCTAAGAACTCCTTTTTAATAGGCAATAGGCAATTAATAGTTTTCAGTCGAAGTGAGTGTCATGATAATAGCTTAGGCCTAGACTATGCGGCGGTGCTTGTCTCAGAAATAAATGCAGCTCATTTTAAAAGACTAATGTTATACACTCCCAACTGACCATGGTCTCCCGACAGTAAACCCAGCATAAACCATTAGGGAGTGGTTAACCATGCCTACTGTAGGTTTAATGTTTAATTATATGACTGCATTTATTGCATGTTACAACAAACACGCAGATGGGACACAAAAGACTGATCATTTTACCATTATTCCAGTTCCCAGGCCTATAATGCAGGCCTAACCTTGACACAAATCCCAGCAGTCGTCAACAAAATGCTGCATTTCAAACATTAGCCAACATATGCGCGTGTCAAATCCTTCCACGAGAATGTCTTTTGAATTATTACAAGCAGCATTCAAACACTTCCCCCGTGGGATACAGCCTGTGTGGGGGTATCCATAACAGTGCTGCTACACCGCCCCTCCTCCCATGACTATATAAGGTCATGGCTCAGCTCGAGGCTTCTAGGCCATCCTACAAAGTCTGTCTCACCTGTTTTGGAAGGCGACGAGAAGGCGCGGGTCAAGGATGTTTTCCTCCGGCTCCCATGTGTTGTATCTGGAGACACAAACAAACAATTGACCACGGGGGTAGAAGACAACTTACTGACACAACTGCTCAAAATGTGTATCTTTTCATTAATGTCAGTTAACGACGTGCTATTGCTATTTAAATTGGCATGATATGCATTATACTAGGCTACGCGTTTTTATAATAACGCCCATAGTTGTTATAAACTAATGGATTATGTTGGTGATTTAGTACATCTGGCTATGGAAATCCATTCCAATACATGCGGATCTCACACATTCTTCAGAAATTAAAGCTTGGTTATGTCTCAAGTATGATATGATGTGTAGGAGTTACATTTGGAAGACAGATTCTTTGCACCTCCAATATTTTCGGTGCACCGAGTTACAGTCGGCCATTTTAGCACCACTGTCTCGTAAATTCGCTGGCAGTGCAGAAATAATTAAAACGGGATTACATGGCTGTGCCTACCCCCTTCCCTCGCATAAATTAGTGAAGGCATCCGTGGCTACACTGACACACACTCGCTCGCTTTAGCGCGCGCGTACCCATATCAGGCGAGAGGGATTTTTGAGAAAAACATATACTGTAGGACTCCCACAGTGCAAAATCATAATCACATTCTAAATAACTGTGTCTACTTACTTGGGAGACCACCCTCTCCACTTCACGAGATACTCTATTCTACCCTGTCGGAGAGAGAAATATATTGATGAGCCACTTGAAAACCAAATGAACATTAGCTGTGGCGCCGACGGCTTTTCAAATTTGCATTGACGTTAATGTTACCTTCCGAATGCGTTTTTTTTCAATGCCTTCTACCGCAAAGACATGCTCTCCGGCTGCAGGTAGTTCCATTCTCGTTTGAATCCGGTTTCAGCGAACCGAGACTGGAATATTGGAACAGTTGATGCCTTCGCTCCGTGCGTTCTCAAGGTTTAGTAGTTTTCCAGTTGTACGCTATCAAACCGAACTGTATTCCCTCCTCCACTCCTCTCCCTTTTCACGCTAGCTCTCTCTAGCTCTCTCTCCCTCCCTCTCTCTCTCTCTCTCTCTCTCTCTCTCTCTCTCTCTCTCTCTCTCTCACACACTCTTTTCTGGCTCTTTCGGGTTCCTCACAGGCAATAAGCAGGACGATACTCACACCAGAGTAGCTGCGCTGCACTGTGCAGTAGCCTGCCACATGACGTCAGGACCATGAGGGGGAGGTGAAAGCTCGTAGAGGTTATCCTTTCTGCTCATGGGTTGAGAGCAAAGTTGGACTGCTAAATGGGTATATGAAAATACAAATGCAATAGCGTATTCCTTACACAGGAAACACATAAGTTAAGTGCTCTGTAAGAAATGTTAGTTCTACTAAACTTTTAGTCGACGAGTAGACAGTTTTTGGTTTAGGTTGCCAACCCTGAGTTTTACTAAGACATACAGGTCTATGCAACATATACTATGACATGGGCCTAGGCTATTCGGCCTAAAATAGTAAGGCAATAACATTTTGGTGTTATGACAGGTGCAATTCATGTCTAATGCTGTCGGTTAAACTTTAAGCAAATGTTCATAACTCAAATTGCTATCACATTACAGATGTTTAAGTTAACGTCATTAGCCTGCAGTTAATATCGTCAATGTCTCATAATTGCCTAAATGCATATCTTCTACCTAAATATTTGCCAAGGATTGATTCACTTACGAAACTTTACAATTAATCCAAGAGTTTATAAATTCAGCGAATCTGACAGTAGACCTTCAACATCGAGGCCTATCGTGGATTAGCCTACCTTAGATATTTTAATTCATGAAATCCCTAACACTAACAGGTACAGACAGACCAATTTGACGATATGCTAGGATTGAAAGACATTGAAAAACCTTATTTTGTCTAACAAACCCAGTATTGCATTCAGAAAAAAAACTAGACTACTATATTGGTTTACTGCAAATATAGGTCACACTACACTCTCACTGAAACCAGTGTCATGCCCTCTGGACGTTTACAAATGCCATTTGAACATTGACAGATGCCAGAAAGCTATGTCCTACTCGAGCTTGGCAACTTCATGGTAGGCCTACCCTTTCCAAAACCCATAACGTTTAAAATGTCCACAATCATTAGGCCTAACCTACTGTTCACAATAAATAGCCTTGACCTAAACGAATTTCATCAACTAGCCATACACCTTGTGGATACCAACTTCCATGATGTCTATGACAATTATTTAATGAATAGACGAGAAATAAAGTCGTCATCGATTTGGCGACTGCATTCGGAACAGGTGATCATTCTGATTTGCATGTTAAAATTGTATTAGCCGAGATGTGCATCAAAAGGATTTGATGTGTTGATTAAGTAGCCTATGGGTTTGACTCTTAAATAAATAACAGGGCTGCAATCTAGAAGTTATGTAGCCTATATGTTAAACCACTAAAAATGTAATTCAGCCCTTCAAGGGTTAACAGATAAACCTTCATAGAGCGGCAACAGACAGCCTATTGCAAACAAGCACGATACAGCGCTCCCCTTCCATATATGGTAATGGATTTAAAGGAGCGAAATTTCTCACCATTACTTTATCAATACCCACATCTCACTCGAGAAATACAGAGTGGGTGACAATAAGATATCGCCTATTGTAAAACCAGTCGACGGTGGAAGCATGCACCGTGCAATTTTGTGTTTTTTCATTTGTCCTTCAATTGCGGTTAGGGGGCGAATACGCCCTGCTTCCCTAGCAACAGCAGAAGGGTTGAGGGATATGGGAAGCTATAATCCAACTCTGGATGTTGCCAATATGAGCAAATGTCACAGGTAGAGCTCACGTTCCCCTCAAATAAGCAAATGTCTTTATTTGGAAAGAATCCTAAAAATAAATGCCTGTAACACGAATTGGCACATAAAGTGTTACAATAGAATCACCTTTTCGGAAATGTCTTACATTTGTTGTTACTGGCTCTTACATTATCACTCTGCATTTGTTCGATTGTGCCATGATACCAGTAGCCTACTTAAGGGATTAAATTGTTGAGTAGAGACCAACCCTTTGTTGGCGATATCCAAACGCAACCGGAGTTCTGGATGTGCCAGCGTTTACTGGTAAGCTAAATGCTGGTTAATGTTGAAGTAGATGGCTACATTTAGTATTACCATTCACGTTGTTGCAGCCGTCTAACTCAACACCATCCATAAACCCTTGGGGTGGTAGGCTACAACTGAGTTGAAACAATTTTGTCTCGAAAAAGGCCAAATTAAACTGTCAGAACAAGGGACTTGTCGGTTCTAATCTGATTCCATCTTGTTGCGGCGGAATTTGTAACATTTAGGCCTATCTAGCATAACAACACTACATACTATGTATTTTCAAAGCATAAAGCTTCACTGCGTCATACCGGTTAAAGGTAAACCATGCACGGCGACAGTTGAGGATGTTTGTGACTTCATCACACAAGCCTGCGGTATCTCCTCAGTGACAGAATAAATATGGATTCATACCATAGCATACCTAAGTGAAAAATGTGTTTCCTCTTACACGCTGTCTGTTCTCGACCAACATGATTGTTGCGCTTCCACACTTTCTGTAGATTGTCTTCATTAGGTCTAATTATTATCGATAGGCAATTGGTTGTCCTCGGAATGGCTTGGAACTAGACCAGAGTCACTATATTCAAACTGCTTCACAGCGTTCTCTAGCCTATTGAACAATTGCAAAGTTATAGAGACAGCCGATGATTGTATACAATAACATGTAGGCCAACTCGGTGATTGCTTGCTCTTGCAAATGTATCAAATGGCAAATAGAACATTTCTCAGTTGTGTATTCAACAACGACGGATTATTTTTCGGAAGTTGAAGTATGGCCTTTATTTACTATATTAAGACTTAAAATCCGGGTTTGTAATTGTTCCTCATCACACTTTAAATAAAGTTGACTCAAATGCTTTAATGTATTTCTTAGAGGATCAGACTTTAATGCAAGTTAAGAGAAAATGAGCCGAGTGAGAAACAGCTAAAATGTCAACAACAAAAAAATACATTCTGCTATCTGTAGCTGATCAAGGTCAAATGTGGTTGTGGCTGTGGTTGGAATGTTGGCCTGGACAGAGGAAGCTACCTGGAATAAAAAGCCTTGGCCATCAAAGCCGAGGTCATCGTCACGAACAGGAACATTTATCATCGAGCTGATGGGAGGAACACTGCCGTCGCCACCAGAAAGTACTATTCATCATAAATGCGAACCCATAAATACTTTATGTGCAGGTTTTAGTTCATTTATATGCACAAAGTTAACGTTAAAACATTTTGCAAAACGATCGCCCAGCAGGCCAAGGAGAAAGTGTTTAAGTAATGAAGGTGCATGTAATAGTGTTATTGGGAGCAATATACACGTGCATGCCAAGAGCCGTGCATGCTTTAATTTATGTCTATGAGTGTACAAGCAAGCAAATCACTTATTTC
Organism: Hypomesus transpacificus; assembly: GCF_021917145.1. Lineage (NCBI taxonomy): Eukaryota > Metazoa > Chordata > Actinopteri > Osmeriformes > Osmeridae > Hypomesus > Hypomesus transpacificus. The sequence goes on from NC_061076.1 coordinate 9,311,553, forward strand.
TGTGTAGGTTTTACTTTTGGCTATAGGCTGTATGTGAGTGCATGAATATGTTTGTGGGTAGGTGCACATATGTTTGTGTGTGTGTGTGGTGTTTCTGGCAGGGCCAGGGTCAGGCTAAGCTGTGATCTTTGATCCCCTCACCACAGGGATTCTGAGACAGTGAGGCCCTGTGTGAGATCTCAGAATCTGACCTTTACATAGCGGATCACCCACAACTGCCTCCCTCCCTCCTTCTCACTCTCCTGTCTCTCTCCTCTCTCCCTCCCCCTCTCCTTCCCCCTTTATCTCTCTCTTTCTATTTCTTTCTCTCTCTCATTATCTCTCTCCTGGGGGGGAAGAGGGGTGAGAGAGGGTGCCACCACTGACAGTACCAAGAGTGCCAACTTGGGTAACAGAGGGGCGTTACTGACACAGTATGTATTCTTGGAAATAAAGGAGTGCTAAGGGCATACTGAGAAGAGGATAGAAGTGAATGTAAGGAGGAGACAAGATGTAAAAAGAAAAAGGGAGAGATTTGAGAGAGAGCGAGAGAGAAAAAAAGAGAGAGAGAGAGAGTGAGCGAGAGAGAGAAAAGATATCGGAGCAGTGTCAGCGTGGTGGAGCCTTGCGTTGCCTGGTCAAGTGTCCGTCTGATTTACCCATCAAAAGAGAGATGGATGAAAAGGGGATGGTTGGAGAGGGAGAGGGAGGGGAAGCATTACAAAAATGTTAAGAGGGCCCTACAGCCATTCTCACAGTGCCCAGTGGGGGGTTATTAAGACCCCCCTCCCTCCAAACAGACTGATGACACACACAGGGTGACACACACAAAACACATATACACACACAAGCCAACGGAATTACTTGGGGTGGGGGCATCTTCCAGCAAGACACAAATGCTGATACTATTGAATTATGTTTATTTGGAAAGCCCTGTTGAATTGGATGGTTATTAAAGAGTAGGGTTCAGGGTGAAGTTGTAGTTTGAATGCCTTGAATTTGTGTGCCTTTTGTAGACATTCTGATCATTGTAGACAAGCCATTCATTTTTAGACAGCAAATTTGGCAATTTTCAAATATACGGCTCCTTGAACTCATGTCTTAAAACATACATTTCTCTTTCCTTTGTTGGTTTCAGACAGATGTTTAATTATGATAATTGAAACAAATGAAGACTATTAAGAAACCATTAATCCAGGGCCCGCTGCAGGATTTTTTATGTGGTACGTTGTGTGACAGGGGAAGGAAGGGGGGAGCGGGGAGAGGAAGAGGAAATTCCTTCTCCAGTGTCATTGTCACGGTCATTGTTGTGGTGGTGCTGGCAGAGTTGGGGGGGTGAGGGGGGAGGGGGGAGGGGGGTTCCCATCTAGGGAGAGGGGTGCCCCCATGAGGGTGGGCTCCCCCTCCTGCCTGCCGTTGTGTGGGGCACACGCCCCCCTTCCACCTCACCTCTTCTACTAGCCAGGAGCCAAAGAGAGGGGATTGAAGAGCTTGGAGGGCAAGGGGCGGGGGTAAAAATTTATGAGGGAGGGGGGGGGGGGGGGGGTTTGCCTGGTAGTAGAGCCCCACGCTCCCAAAGGGCTAAGGGGCTGGAGGGGGGCTCTGTGGGTGGTGGCAGAGGGGGGTAGGTTGTAATGGTGTGCTGTGGAATCCTTCGGAATGCAGTCGTAGCAGCAGTCCTGTCAATACTGTACTGAGCCTGACACTGTGAGGTCTGGGCCACGGTGTCTGAGAATGGACTATCTGTCTGGCATAGATTTCCCTGCCAGTGGTAAATATTGTAGACCACAGCTTGTAAAAAAAATCCTTATTAGGGTTATACAATGTAGGTCACAAATAGTTGCCAATAAAAACTGAATCGATGGTAAAAATGTTTTAACATACTTTTGTTACCTCTTTGTTAGGCAGACATGAGAATAACATCCGTTACAGTTTGCTTCACAGTGTTCATATCACCCACACTCTGACTTAGAAGCCTAGCCTAATAACATGCTAATGATGAGTGACATAGGCTCTTATCCTGAGTGTATAATATGGTACTTGTTTGCCTCCCCTCCCCCCCTCCCTACCACTCTCCCTCTCTCCCTCCATTGCTCCCTCCCACCCTCCATTGCTCCCTCCCACCCTCCATCGCTTGCCTCATCTCTGGGGAGAGCTTATTTGCCTGTTTTTAATTGCATTTTAATTTACACAAGCCCTGGAGCTGTGTGACAAGAAGCTGTCTTTTTGTCTTGCCATAGCAAAAACACTGACTGCTGATTTTCCTGCCGACCAAAACCTTCCCTCAACCCATTAACAACCACAATGCTCCAACTGCATCAACGTAAACACAAATAAACCAAGCAGCAGAATCAGACCTGGGTTCACTCTGTAGGTCATCGGTGGTTTAAAAACAATCTAGTGTCTGGGGCAGAGAGAAGCGATAGAGAGAGTGAAAGGGGGATGTTAGAAGTCGATGATGTAGATGAAAAAGACCATCTCTCCATCTAAGTGTAATAAAGGGCGGTTGGATGGATGGAGTACAGACAGACGAGTTTAATGTGTCGACCCATCTATATGGAAATGATGCCGCGCTGCCAACCACCCTGCTGGTTTTTTATAACTCATTTTGGATTTTGATTGGCTGCGCAGAGCAAAAAGGAGTTCAGAGGAGGGGTCGGGAGATAAGGTTTTTTTTTTTGGGGGGGGGGGGGGGGGGGGGGGGGGGGGGCAGAGAGGACAATAAGGATTTCAGACTTGTATAAAATTTTGGGAGATAACCGAAGGAGCATTTGATGTTTTTTTTACATAAGAAAGACAATCACTTAGAAAGTGCCGTCCTCTGCAGTTTTAGATCCCCATGCAGAAACAAACAAAGGCATGCAGGATTCTGTTCCTCTCTCTTTCTCTCTCTCTCTCTCTCTCTTTCTATCTCTCTCTCGATACATATATATCTCTCTCTCTCTTTTTCTCTATTTCTATCCCTCTATCAACGTGTCCGCTATTTCCCTTAGCTTCAAAAATCACATAATCTCTTCTTGTATTCTGTGCTCATACACTTTGGCACACATGCGCACTGACAGACGGAGGCAGACATTGCTACGCGTACAGTAGCATTAGACTCCACTCTGCTCGTCTGCCATTCCAGTTCACCTGAAGCTGAAGGTCTAGGGCTTGCCTGTCAGCATTCATTCAGACTGTGGTGCTCATGTGTGCCTCAATCACTCATTGGCTTGACACAGCTACTGTATGTGCCTGCATGCGGACGGTGACATCAGTACTGTCACAATTCCACCAGGGAAATCTATTACAGCCAGTATACAGTCTGCTCTCTCTTTCTCACACACACAAACGCACATCAACACACTCTCTAAACCAGTGGCCTCACATGACCAGCCAACAACAATGCTAGGTATTTGACAGCTAGCATTGTACCTGTAAAATAGTTTGATTCAGCAGAGCCGTAGATAAGGCACCCTCTTTGCTTTTGTAGCTATATGTATGACATTCACACGCACACATTGGGGTGTGTGGTATCCTTAGTTTCTGTTCAATATTGTTTCTTTATGATATATCTCTCGTGTCTTTGTGTGATGGTTATTTAAAAGGAAGACTATAGATTTTTTCTCCCATTCAGCCTAATGGCAAATCAATACTCCTGTCTTCATGGGAGACCCTCTGCATTTCATACACCAGTCTAAGAGATGGGATAAACACAGACTCACGCAAACAAACACACATGCACAAAAATGTATTTGTATTAAAGATCTTTTTCTCTCAAATTTATGAGGTTTGTTTTTCAATTCTTGATTTTGTGAACATAAATGTAAAATGTTCACCATTTTACACCCTTACTTTAGAATACTTGTAGGGTGATTCTCAAAGGTTTGCCCATTGATCACCTCAGTGTATGAAACTGGATATCGGTTCTGCTTGACATGGTATAAATGTGTGTGTGAGTTCACGTCTGTTATGTCTGGGTGTGAGTGTTTGTTTATAGTTTTTTTCCTGTGGAGAATCCTGTCAACTAGTTGATGTCTGGCATTACTTTACAACTCAGAAACTTCCACTATAAGGGGAGGAGTTGGAAAAGGCTGTAATCATGACTTAAGGATTTCACAGGATTTTCCGACAGGCCAGAAATAAGGGAGTGGGACTGGAAACAACGAGGGAATGGAAGAGAGCTCACCAAACCCACCACCGCAAGATAACTGAAGATGAATTTTTAGTTATTTATCAAAAGAATGGAGGCCTGAGGCTCTCTGTCTAAAACACTAACAACTAACGATCCTTCAGTTGAGTCATCACACACGTAGCCTACTGTGTGTGTAATATGGCCTCTGCCTTTGTTAGAGCTTTGTCATTTCTAACAATGCTGTTCACCACTGCTCAGCTGGCTTCGAGGTAGCATGAGAAAAGACAGAGTTCTTCTTCGGCTGCTTGTGTTGTTTATTTACACTTACCTCACCTTTTATTCATTAAATCCGTGACATAAAAATGGTATATGTAGAAAGTACAGCAGAAAATCAAGGACCAGAAGTGCCTTTTTCTAACAATAATTCAGTGGTCAAAGTCAAGGAATGGTTTGTAGTTTCAGATGCTTGGAGCAGTGTGTTGTATTTTAATGATGTGTATGTTAGAGTGTATACAGTACTGTTCATATTAAGCATTGTCCTCTGCCTCTTAACTCTGGAGAATACTCTAAGCTTGACAATCGCCCAGTGTTGTCTCCCTGTGTCTACATCTAGAGCCCCCTCTCCTGGGGAGCTCTCTCACTAGACTCCCTGGTCTCGGACACTCTATTTGGACAGAGGCCCTTTTGTCTTGAGAAGGCCTGAGAAAACAGGCTATCTGATGCATTTTGAATTAGATTTCTGAACATGATGTCTAAACACAGATGAAACACACAGAACATTTGATAGAGAATTATATTCACAGAGATTAAACGCAACCGTACAAAGGATTTTTGCCTGCAAAGCTGGACAACTGTACCTGACAGTCACATACCTTTATACTTAAATCTGATCTGACGATACATTTACCAAAGGTGTGAATTTGCTATGGCATGATCTGCTGCTTTTCTTTCACACCACAAGCAGGGTGTCAATAACACCTTTGCAAATGCCCATACACACATACCCAAACACACCAGAAGTTGCCTGATATTTGTTGACTGGCTGTAAGTGGCTTTCAGGTCACATAGAGATCTTCTACACAAACGCAGACACACACAAACACTCACACACGCACACATAGTTACACGTACACAGAGAGCAGATCTGTAGCCCACATCTTCCTGGTACAGCAAGCATATGTTGTTTACAGCGGTGCTGTCACACTAGCCGGTAGAGGAGCACATGTTTGTGGCTGAGCAACCAAGGGTCATTTCGCAGTACATTCACAAGCCTATACTGTTGACAGTCTGGTAGTCTGAAACACAAAGACTCACAGTATAAACCACCTAGTTCAGCCTCTCAGCCAGGCATGACCTCCACATTGTCTCTATAGTAACTGTGAAGAGGCAGTGTAAAGGAGCAGTGATGCTCCCATGTCGTGCAAAGATTCCAGAAGGGGCCGGATCGGAAAAGCACAAGCGCAATTGAAGAAAATCTCATTTCAAGCATTACATCACATACAGTATTAGTTCCGTTAATGTTTCTTTCAAATGATAATGTCAAGTGCTTTATCCTATTTTGTTAGTTTGTGTCTGACATTGACAAAGCAAACCTGCAGAGTTGGTGTTATCACAAAATACCACTTAAAATCCATCTGGTTCTTCCACACTTTGTTAATGTTTCTTTTAAAGAACCTCAATACATTTAAAGCACTAATTACTGTATAATTGGCACATACAGATCAGTATAGTTTTTTAAGTGAATGGTGAGTGAACAAAAGTGTTATTACGGAGTCATTACGATGTAATTATAGAGTAATTGCTTGTGAAAGGCATGTAAATAGTAGACTGTTACATTGATGTAGTCATAAAATGATGCAATAAAACGGGAGCTGAGGTCCAGACTGATGACCTTTGCTTTTTCAAGGTTATATTGACATGACTTAATTGTGGCTTTCTTTTTTGGAGGAATTTAATTATTGAGTGACAGAACGAGTTTGATTAAACACTCCCTGGTGTGTTATGTTCTGGGGTTGAATTAGGCCTACAGCCAACACTAACAACGAAGCCGAATTGGTGATTCCGAACATTTCAAATTGAACAATTAATAATTTAATCTACATTTATTATATTTGTTGAAATCAATGCTTTTGTATGATTAACATGACTATCACATTGCGTTTATGCATGATACCGGACACATTACAAAGACAAAAGGTCGACAAGGCTCTTTTTCTCGCATGAAAACCGTGAAAACACAAAGCCCCTCTCGCGAAGCATAAAAATCCACTCAATGAGAGAATTTATCGGCACACATGGCAGCACCCAGAGACTAAAGGAGAAGAAGGTGTGTATGCGTAGAGCCCATTAAAATGCACTACGGAAAATGAGATTTGGGGAATGCCTGTGAAAAACCATGCGTGTAATCATCCCTATTCCTCTCCCAGTTTATCTGTTGCGAGGAGGAGGCTTTGGTTCTGCGCCTTGCGTGCCCTCAACCTCCCCCGTGTACCCCGTATTAATATTCATGGGTATTCTGTGTCTGTTGCCGCCTGTGGCCGATTGAGTTTCTTTACGCAGAATATTCCAGACTCTTCAGTGAATGTTATTAGAATTTAGACTGCGGGTCTGGGTGGCTATTGTTAATACACGCGTTGTAATGTGTCAGACTATCCTTTATTATAGCCAATAACAGACTTTATAAATCATTTTCGATTGGGAATGTACATAGGCCTATACATGTTTGTTTGGAATGCCAAATACCCCATGTGGGCATACTCAGTAGTTTGTCGATCCTGTAAAGTGTTGCACGGTGTGACCTTGAATACACAAAATACTATTACGAAACACAATTATGCATCAGGCTTGTTGTGGGAAACATGAGTCAGTCAGAATCATGTGGAAAAACAGACTGACAGAGACACACAGAGAGAGAGAGAGAGAGAGAGAGGGGCTTAAATGCTTACACCTGTTTCCCTAAATGCTTTGGTTTCCAATGAATTTCATGAATGGTCAGGTGTAGGTTGATTGGACAGATGGGGAGAGACAAAGAGAAAGAAAGGCAGAAGCAGAGTCAGAAATAGAGAGAGAGAGACAGATGAGTCATTGTCTACTGAGTGGCCATAGTGACTGTGCACAGGGAGTTATACAGCCAACTCTGGCTCTCTCTCAACAACAAAACTCCACACCATCCACAACAATCTCTTCTCCTCACACTCTCTTTCTTATTTTTGACACTTATTTTCCTCCTCTACTAAGTTGTTCACTTCACAAGACAAGATTAGTTTCAAACCTTTCTCCCTTTTCGCTCCCTCCTCACTTCTTCCTTCAAGCTCTCTCTATTCAGGGGAGGGGAACAAGTGAAATGGAGGGAGAGCAAGCCAGATGCGTTGGCCTACATATGTAGAAGGCCAGCTGTCAGTTTACAGTGTGCAGTGCTGTTGTGGTCTGCTGTGGCCCACACACAGGGAAACCACAGTAGACTGACAGTCTCACAGAACTCTTCCTGGTATCTACTGAAGCATCAAGACTCTATCCCTCACATGCTAAGCTTGCACTGTTCTTCTCACCCGGTTAGGACATTTTGTGTGTGTCTTCTGTGTGTCGTCTGTTTGTGAAAGGCTGTGCTGATGCTGTTACATGTTCATGTTTGGATGTCTTTTTCGTCCACACAAAGGTTAGACTGCCAAAACCAAGCCCACACACAAGCATGCACAGAATGCATATCTACTTAAAAACACGTGCCTGCATACAAACACAAACATTAAACCACATACTCTCTTGCTTGCGTGGGTGCACACACACAAACACACACACACACACACACACACACAAGGAGACACACACAAGCAGACACACACAGCCTCTCTTTCCTTCTCTAACAAGCTTCATCTTTCACATGCAAATCAGTCTTTAATCTGAGTGCTCTAATAGACAACCATGGCAACAGAGACAGCCCTAATGAGGCAGAGGCTCAGGTTAAGAGCTGCCTGCATGTTACCACCACTTACATTCAAACAACAGTCCGCACAAACACATACTCTCACGCAAAGACACGTGCACACGCTCACATAGACACACACACACACACACGCACACACACACACACACACACACAGGCACACACACTCACACACACACATGCATACATATTCCTACCAAAGCATGTGAAACCTGACTTTTCGTGAAGATGTCAATAGAAGCATCAAGTCCTCAGCCATAATTTACAGCCATGTTAAAGCCATTAGGCAGATTTGTGCATATAGCACAGTCAGACAGACAACCATTATCTGGATCACACAGCAGTCTGTAACCCTGAACACCTACACACACACACTGGCTTGTTACAATTAATAGTTGGCAATTCTATAGAGGTCGGGGGTGTTCAGTAGAGGTTGCATGTGGGAGAGAGTGTGCACGTGTGTGAGAGAGAGAAAGAGGTCTAGAAAATGACAGAAATGTAAAAAAGCTAATATGTCAATTCTATTTATAAACAATGCTTACAATAATAACCCAACCATATTTGTTGGAATTATAAGTTGTGCAGAGTGCAGTTAAGTTTGAATCCCAATAATTCACTTCTGAGGCACCTGTCCTAAATCAGCAATAAAGTTGGATTGAATTGAATGATTTAACTGCATTGTATTGCGTTGTAAGCCCTTATGGGAGGGGCATCCATTAGTCACAAACCACAGATGTGAATGACTAAGATACACAACAAATCAACTGTTCAGGATGTCCTGTGTACACTGTTTGAGAGTATGCTACATTCATATGGTTTTGAGAGAGGTGAGAAATGATTGTTAGTCAGATGTCAGGAGATACACTGATAGTTCAACAACTGACAAAGACACACTTCTTCCGTTTCAAGCAAGGCTTTGTTCTGTCATGGAGAAGCACATACAGTACACACACTCAACCTCTGAATGAGGCACATAGTTATTGTTGTTGATTCAAGGCAATCAACACCTGACATCAATTGTTGTGTGTAATTGGGGGTATTCGTATGCATACAGGTTTGCAGTAAGGATTAAAAGGGGTTTTACTCTAAAATAATAGGCTGGAAGTTGCTTGCAGACAAAGGTTGGTATTAATCGTATTATATTTGACCATGTATGAGAGTATGACATTAAATGAGCATTCACACGTTTGAATGCATTTAAAACATTTTACAGTACTCTCTCTCTCTCTTTTTTTTCCATCCTCTCCCGCTTCACCATCTTCTTTAACACATACCATCTGTTTGCAACAAGTAAATCTCACACGATTGATCAATCAAAACAAAATCAATAACATTTTGACTATCAATCATTCAATCAATTACATTTTTGGAATGCATCAATAAATCTATGCAAATCTCATGGTAAACAATAAAGCTCTCTTGAAACAAATGAAAGAGACATTCCACGTTGGTGAGGGGGGGGGGGGGGGGGGTAGAGGCAGAGTGGAGAAATGAAATATGATGGGATAATCACAGACCCCGGATTCTTCCTGCCGGCCGTCAGGTCGGAATGCTGTGAGGTGGAATGTGGAACCCGGAGCGTCAAAACAATGTTTCTCAGAGGAACATGGAACAAGACATCAGAGGCAGGCTTGCTGAGGTAAGGTGAGGCCAGAGGCTGGAGAGAGAAGAGAGAGAAGTTTGAGAGGAGAAAAAGAGGAAGAATAGACCAAAAGAGTAAGGCTTTGGAGATGAATGATTGAATGGCAATTGAGGAATATTTGTGATCTTCATCAAGTCTTTGACTTTCCATTGTTCCACAATACATGAGAATATCTAGCCTCTGAATGATGTGAAAAGCGAAAGAACAGAACACATTTAAATTGTATTGAGCCAGCACATAATCCTGCATCATGATCATAGCGTATATTTTATGAAATGGAATTGTCATGAGAAGCTCAGATTTTTGGTTATCATGTTTTATTTTTCAGAAGATTCACATCCCCATATCATCCAAAACCCATTCAAAAATGGCTTTAGTGCAATAATCTCTCATTCACCTCCCTTTACAAGCCCCTAAAAACCCCTGCCCATACTCTGCACCGTCCAACTCCACCCTGTCCATAAATTCTGTGTAAACAGTGTAAGGCTCCCATCTGGATGAACGTTGAGGAAGAAAAGATGTGTGAAAAGATGCCTGAGCTCCACAGCACAATGCACAATTCAGAGGTGTGAAAATCTCCCCTTTAATCCAGAAATCAGCCCTGTGGAGAGAGGGATTTGAGGGTGGTGTCTGGGGAAGGGGAGCGGGGGGAGGGAGCTCCATGTCCCTGATATGCTGCTGTGGCTGCTGGGGGAGACAGCGGTGATGCTCTCACTGTCGTCAGGAAATCAACCAGTCGCCGGGTTGCCATTGACATGTAAAAGCTTGACGACTGCACACGCAGCTGCTGACCAACATGAAACATACTTTCACACGCTGACTGGTGTGCTGTGCAGCAGTGGAGCTCCAGGAGGGAAACTCCCTTATCATTAGGTCTATGAAATGCTATTTCCTTTCAGACCATGGTAGAAGACCGCATGTGGATGAATTTGAAATCGTCCATATGTTCGTTGCTAAGAAAGGGGTGGCTATGATGCCTGGGTTACTAATGACACAAAACTTTACGCTTCACACAGAACAATTGCACATTTTGAAGAGCTCAAATGGCACAGCACAACAATGACAATTCACAGTTCAAATTCATTTTGATTCTGCTGTGAATGTGCGCACTCTGTTGGGTATGGCTAGGAGCTGGTGCAACTACTGATGGTGGCTTAACGTGATAGGAGGGAGGTGTCTGACAGGAAGGTGAGCATGTTGCTGTGAGAGCTGCTCTGTGCTATTCATAGACCTTACCGATTACAGGTTCATCCCCTCGAGAACGCGCAGGGGAGGAGGAGAGGGAATGATAGAGGGAGAAAGAGTGATAAAGTGATAGGAAGGGTGGGAGGGGGAAGAGATGGAGCGATAGCAAGATGAAGAGAGACAGGGGAGGGGGTAGGAGTGGGAAGGTGATGGTGTACATAAAATGGGGAGAAGGGTAAGAAGAGGGTGATTATAGTGAAGAAAAGAAGAGATGGAGGGAAAGGAAGGAGTAATAGATGGAGGAGAGGAGAGGTGTGGGAGGAAGAGAATCTGAGGGGATCATCCATCCACCCACACACACAAACACACGTGAATACACTTTGCAGACTTACAGTGCATCCATATTAAATATTCTATAGGGACACTCCAGAGCCTCGACTGAGGAACTCACAAGACAAGACCAGCAGAGAGGCAAACATAAGATAGGACAGAGACACTAGCAGTATGTGTGAGCTGATGTGATGCTTTCGCCTTCAGCCCTCAATTTCTGGTCCAAGCCTTCTCTCAGAGGCCAGGTGTCACCAGGATAAAAAGAATATGAGACACATGAGATTCACAAGCCACAATGGGAGAAAATGGTGAGTGGTGGTTCTATTAGATTCTGTCTGTCTGCCAGCCTGTCTGCCCATCTGTCTGCCAGACTGCCTGCCTACCTGTCTCTCTATCTGCCTGTCTATCTATCTGCCCGTCTGTCTCTCTGCATGTCTGCCCATCTGTCTGACTTTCAACCCATTCCATCCATCTCTAACCGTGCTGTGGGTTCTGTTGGCATCAGGGGCAGATGACGTTCTAGTGCCAGAGCCCTCGGCCTCCACAGCCAGCAGGCTTGCCAAGCTGTCCAGAACAACAAATAGAGCAAAAGAAAGACACAACCAACTTAAATTTAGCTCAAACAGCTGCATTCCTTATCGAATTCAAGTTTGTAGCTGCCCAACACAAATCTTTGTGCAACAGACACCCACTCCAAATTGAATGTGTCTCTGATCCCCCTTTTCATGGATAGCCTCTTTTGAACTTCATCCAGGTGTTCTGACACCACGCACTTTACTCTCACTGTACACAGTGTAAACACTGTTTGCACTGCACAGACTGTAGACACATTACACACACTCACGTGCACCTCAGGGAAATATTTGTGACACATACCAGCTCTATATTTCCCTCTCTCTCTCTCTCTCTCTCTCTCTCTCTCTCTCTCTCTCCCTCTCCCTCTCCCTCTCCCTCTCCCTCTCCCTCTCCCTCTCCCTCTCTTTGTCTCTCTCTCCCTCCCTCACACACACACACACGCACTCACTGCTCCTCTTCGTCTCGTCTTGACCCAGACGGTCTGTGTACCAGCTCTGTGTTCCTGCCAGATTCCTTCCAGGCTAGGAATGCCGCAAGAGGCCCTTGTACAGCTGCAATTAACATGTCGACAGGGGCTGGGCCCACACCTAGGCCAGTAGCTTAATGACAGCATATTCATGAAAGGCAAATATTTGCGCAGAAAAGCTGTTTCCCGGCGACCGGAGAGCGATTCGCGAGAGGCGAGGGCAAGATAATTGAAAGGCACCGTGGGTGTACGAAGAAAAGAGAGAGAGGAAGGAAGGGAAATGAAGAGGATGGAGACATAAATGGATGGAGGGCTTGGCTTTGAATAGGCTGTTTGAGAGTATTCCATAAGGGGTTTGTAATGGTGGGAGATTATCACGACTGTTTGGTCTGCTGCAACACAATGATGGAGAGAGAGAGAGAGAGACAGAGTTGACAGAGATAGAGGGTAGGACGAAGAGAAGGAGATACAAAAGCAAAGTCAAAAGCAAACGGATTATTGAAAAGGCAAGTCAGACAGAAAACAGAGGGATGAGTAGAAAATAAATCATAATAATACAGCCACCCGGACGGGGAGAGAATGATCCTGAACGGAGAGATCACAGATTCTTAGAGAGAAAGAGACGACGGGAAGCTGATCGTTCTCCAAAAGAAGCAGACTGCTTGACGTCCTCTATTTCCCCAAAGAACATCCCTCCCTGCTGCTTCCCCTGACTGAGCTACACACAGAGACACACACACACATCACACTGTGTGGGGGAGGGGAGTTCCACAGAATGAGAGATATGAAGGTGGAGAGTAAGGAGGGGAAGAATAGAGCAGGAGGGTGAGGGAAGGGAATGAGTAGGGATGGGAAAGGAGAAAGTGAAAAAAACTTAAATAGAGAGGAAGAGATAAAGGGACTGGCAGAACGATGTGTGCATGGCTGTGTCGACTCTGGTGTGTGAAATGGTCGCTCCACACCTGCTCCACAATACTCATACATCACCCCACCTGACTCAGCATCTTGTCTCTCCTCTTCACACACACACCATTTTTATCTCTCCAGCACATGCGCACATACAGCACCTCCCCCCACCTCAAGCCAAACACACCATAAAGAGACTCAAATTCCAACCAAATCTCCCTTGCAGAAAAATGTGATGGGATTCAGGGTTAGAAACACATAACAAGCACACACACATGCAAAGACGCACACACACACAGACAGACCAACACATAAAAAACCTAAACATAAAACCAGACAGCTGGAGCTATCAAACCCAAAGCCTGAGAGTGGCTTCCTCAGATGGGCACTGAGATGTGGGCTTTACACCACATTCTGCCAGAAAGCACTGCTGGTGCTGGGAAAGAGACGTCACATTCAGAAACAGGCTGACTGCCTCATAAGGGCAGTGCTCTCTCTGTCTGCGAAAAGAGGGGGAAGGGAGACAGAAAAGGGGGAAGGGGAGGAAGAGGAGAAAGAGGGGGAGGGAGACTGGTTTCAATTATGTGTGACAAAAACCAAATTAGACACCTGGCAATCTCAATATGGCCGCACTCCTCTGCATTAATCCCAAAGATGCTGTTGAAGATATGTGATAGCGAAGAATTTAAGTATGACAAGAATGCCTGTCTTGGAGATTTAGGAACAAACATTTATCAGATGGAGACATTATTGTTTTCGATAAAATACCCGACATGCACAAAACGATATAGCCGACATAGCCTGCATTCCACTGTGCCGTGTGTTTGGGGTGTTGAAGCAAATTGATCGGTGAGTCAGCCCACAGGAAACTACTTCCAGGGCCACACCGAGACTTTCCTCTCATTGACAACGTTCAATACCAGCTGATTGTAAGGGTGGAGGAGACTGGCTAATGAGTCTGGCTCGTGGCTGGGCATGCACCAGTACACATGTATGGAGAGAGAGAGAGACACACATACACATTATGTTTACAATAAAGGATGAGTAAATTATGGAGGAAATGCTGGTGGTTAAGGATCCACCTGTTATCTAGAATTGGTTTCACAGTCAATCTAACACACTGGAAAAGAGAATCTACCATTACTTCAGGACATATGGCATGTATATATTATAATCATCTAAGGTATTTCTTGTGGAGTGGATTACTATAAATTAAATGTTAATTAATATTACATTTAAATCTTCTCTTTCACAACCTATCGACACAACGTCTAAAAACGAGGATGGAAAAATCAACTCTCCGCTGCACTGTGTGTGTGTTTTGATCCAGCCCTTTTTCCATCTCCATGTAAGGTCCTGCCTGGCCGGCCGGCCGGCTGGCTGCAGAGGCGGCCACAGTCCCAGGCTGCTCTGCTCCCGCTCACGTCTGTCCATGTAATCCATTGAGCCGCTAAAGAAAGAGCGCTGACGGTGCCCTTTTCCCCATTTCTAATCCAAGGGCTGTGAGTCTGGGACAATAATCCAGGATTAAAGAGCCCCTCCCAGTGGAGAAGGAAGAAGGGGTCTTGGAGGGGAGCGATGGAGTGAGAGAGAGAGCGGGGGAGGGTCGGGGTACACAGCTGCGCCTCAGGCACCAGCTTTCACACCGGCAGTGTGCGACAAGGAGACAATCCAATAACGCAGACAAATACAGTCTGATGAGGCCTAAATGGCACAGGCCCACCCCACTCGCCCCCAGGCCATGTCAACCACTTACAAGGGAGACATATTGTTACCGAGAGGGATATTAGTCGGATGATGGGCATTACAGCCTTTAAGCTGAAATGAGAAAGGCTTTTGATTGTGAGATTCCAAGAAGTCAACCTCCACCGACGTATTGTCCAATCTTTGACGGTTGTAAATGTTTTTTGGTCTATGACAACGGCCATTTTGAGGAGGAATAGTCAGCAGTCCTGTCAGCTCTGAGTTCTGAGGTGGGCTCACATTGATCCCTTTTTGGGGGGAGTGCTGTAAGTGGCTTCTCCTAAATCTCATGTTTTGTGTCAGCTGACACGGAACAGAAAACAAACTGGAAAACAAGGCTGTGACAAATCACCTGTTGTCAACCCTGTTTTCCGAAGTTGTGGTCATCATCATGTGACGAGCCCATGGTGTGTCAATACCACAGGCTTTCCAGGAATGGAGGAACTGCACAGTCAAAGCTGCAAGAAATTAGTGGTTAAAGGAGATAAACATAAAGACTTTCTTGATTTCCATTCATGTGTTTGGGAAGGGAAATGGGTGACTCCTGTTGCAATAGTCATCATGCCATTATTTTTCTGACATTCTAAACATATTTTCAATAATGTCTATGTACTCATTTGTTTGAATGCAATGTAGTTTGCCAACACTCAAAGCTAGACATCATTTTTATTTTGCAGTTTACTGTGTCACATGCGTCGACTTGTCCCCCACTGCCCCCCCAACCCTGATCACCTGCCACCTTAATGACACGCTACCACACAAGGGACATGAACTTGCGTCATTAACCATGTCCCATGGTTCAGGTGTTCCTGGGGATAGAGGCTTTGTCTCGCAGTAACTAGTTTACATCATCTGTATTTAACATCTATGTTGCGTTGGTATACAAATCAGTCTTTAAAATACAGGATTTTCAGTTGTTTACTTTATTATCTAAAAAACAATTAAATGATACTGGATATATTAGGGTATAAAAGCAGACAACAATGCATGTGTGTGTTTTGAAAAATTACTGAAGATACACAAACGGTGAAGGGCTAACAGATTCATAATGAGAGAGGAACAGTGTACATAAGTATATCACCATAGCAACAGATTTATCGTGCATTACATCAAAAATAATTTCAATATATTTCAATACAACTTTATTGATAGTTCCCCAAGGGACAATGTGCTCTGGACAGACCATCAAAACTGGGATTAGTTCCGCTGGTTTCCCTCAGTCTTGACCAATCTTGGATGAACACAGAAAAAGCACACCCTAGTTCAGATGTATGATGGTAGTGTGAACTCTTCAAATAGTGTGGTGCAAGATGTAGAGTAGATTTTATTCATAAAATGAACAGAATAGCAAACGTAAACAAATATTCAGCCAGATTGGCACAACCTCAAGGGTAATACCAGCTGTTAATATATTTTTAATTTCCATCGTTGCTTTTACACGATGACATGTTTTACTTTGTCTATAACATGTTTTGTAACTGTGGAAGGGAACCTTATATTGTTTTTGACACATTTACATTGTGTCAATACACACAATAGGGTCAGGGTCCGTAGAGTATTTTCAAATGTTTGCACATTTTGCTTGGATAAGTTACACGTTTAGCATGCATGTGCTTTAAAGTGTTTCATCATTAACAAACTGAGTCAATGTTTAGTTTAGCAAGTTTTTCTGAATTAAGTTTAGGTGGCTGTGAGTTGTGAAAAGCTAGCTCAAACACAAAGGGAAATCTTGGCTTTTATATCAAAGATGTTTTCATATAACACAAAGAGATTTTCACTGTGGGGAAAAAGATGTTAGCACAGACACAAACACACAAACAAAACAGCCTCACATGCACTTGCATGTCCACACACACACACACACACACAGAAACAAAAAACGGAAAAAAGCCTCCTTAAACTTGAAAGGTGTTGGATTGGTTTACACACAACCCTTTTGCACAAAGCTAATGCCAGTTGACACAGAAATCAAGAGTGCGATTGAAGCCCGTTGTCAGGGTCTTCTTTACACTACAACCGTGGAGATGTCTACTGGCGTAACTCTGACCTACAGTAAACCTTTTCCCCTTGTCAAACTGCCTGGAAAACAAAACTGTGCAGTCATCATTTGCCAACTGAGTGAATTCCTTTCCTAATGCTGTTATAAACCCAGAGATGCTTCTCATACTTACGTCAATGAGGCTGTCAGATGCACACTAAACAAAGCCCCAACCCCTATGGTGAAGAACAACGTAGATTATGAGGCCAATTCTAAAAGGAGAGACAGATGCAATAATGGTTGAATCGGTATGTTCATAACGAATTGGAGTTCCATAGCCAAATCGCAGTTTAAACAAACTATTTGACTTTAGATTTATGTTTGTCATAAGTGTTGCTGTGTTCTATAACAACAATTGTGTTCAGTTAATGAGCAATACAACACATTAATGTGGCTTTGTGGTAACCTGTTTGTAACAAACATTGTGTCAATTTTTTTATTTATAAAATCAGTGTCGGAAACAACATCTGAAGATCTAGAATATTTCCAACCCAATGAACAAGAACAATATTAGTGTATGAAAGAGACAAAATCCTCAAGCATCTGGTGGCTTAAATTACCCGCAAAACAACCCCAAATAACGCGACACAACTATTTATTTCCCTAGTATTAGTAAAGCATCATCTAGTTTAGCATAGTCAGTAATCCAAAACCATTTCTCATACACAGCAAGCCACCAGTGCATTGGTTAGTGTAGAATTAACAGTTACTGTGTAGACAGTCAGTGACAGTGTCAGGTCCATTAACACCTACTCAGTCCAGTGCCCAGCACCTTCCATAAACAGCCCAGCCGGGGGTCCCCTCTAATGGGCTGAACTCATTCTCAGCCCAGCCTGCTCCAGGTGTGGAAGTCTGGCCCCATAATTGATAATTAAGGGTCTATAACCCAGCAGTCACAGGACAAGGGAGGGCCTAGGCCCC
Organism: Hypomesus transpacificus; assembly: GCF_021917145.1. Lineage (NCBI taxonomy): Eukaryota > Metazoa > Chordata > Actinopteri > Osmeriformes > Osmeridae > Hypomesus > Hypomesus transpacificus. Next base: position 9,329,393 of record NC_061076.1, read on the forward strand.
ACACTGTCACTCACAGAGAAGAAAAGAGAAAGGGGGAGGACAAAAGGAAAGGAGGGGCAAGGGGGGGGGGGGGGGTTGCAGGGAAGGAGAAATTGGTTGTTACTCAACTACACTAGGCACAACCAGGCACTTCACAGATCAGAATTAAACAAATTAAACAAACATTAATAAAAATTCATACAATTTTTTTGTATTTATGGAACTTTGTCTGTTAGGGTTTAATCTAAGGATATCTTTTTCAACCTGATATAGGATTGTGTGAAGCTGACAACTGATGCACACAGACACATTTACCCACGTTTACCCGAGTGTTTTGTTTGAGTGTGAAGGTATTGATTGTATGCTGTCTGAACAGCGGTTGGTTGGGGCTTCCACCCACGTTGGAGATAGAGCCCTCACAGTTACACCTCAGATCTTATCAATTATAGAGCTGCTAACTGCTTTCCAAACCTCTCTTTCCTTCTCACACACACACATCACTTTGTCCTGTGTCTCTGTGCATTTAGGCAAAGTAGCTCACAGTGAGCAGTGTACGTGTTTATACATCAGGTGAAGATCTTTGCTACAAGTGAATATATGACAATATTATATTGGTCTGCTTACTCCCCATTCTGCAAATAACTACACTTCAGATGCCCTTTCACAACTATGTTTCTGACTGTTTCTAACTGCGTTACTGCAATAAGCGGCAGAGTCTCAGTGGACACACATGGCCTAGAAGGGAGTAATGGGAAGTGGCATTTTATTCATTTATGTATTTATTGTCATTTTTCTTTTATCTTGTTTTCTACTCTTGAAATGCATTAACTCAGAGAGGGGCTATCAATCTGTGGCTAATGGCCTGTAATTACAGTCATGCTCATGCACAAGCACACAGGCACACACACACACACATTATCAGAGTCAAAGAGGCAGGGTCCAGATGGCCAGGACAGAGTTATGTCCATCAGACTTGGCCCCTGTGGTTGTTAAATTAGTACATCATTGTTCTCAAAACAATCAACATCACTTTCAGACCAATTACTTAATTTTCAATGGACTGATATAGCTAATTTTCAACTTATTGTTATTCATTACTGAAATGGCTACAATAAAATCCCTCAACAATAGCACCTGAACTGACGCATACACAAATAAAGAGAATATTGAGCCAACCTGGCAACCAAGTGTTTCTTTAGCTCTTGAAAACTATAGCCACCTGATGATGTGTCTGATGCCATCTCTACAGCTGACCCTGACAGTTGGTTAAATCACCAGCATGTGCATGCGTCCTCAAACAGTGCTAGGAACCCACAGCAAACAGCAACGAGGAGATTAGACTGAGGAGCGTTTAGGGTTGAACTCGAGGAACAGCACCTGCTGTTAGCTCCCAGCATCGGCAGCAGGCGTCTCTGACAGACACTTCAGCTGCCTGCTCAGAGAGGTCTAGTTCCCTGGCTTCCCCCTCAAGACCAGTCAGTCTCATCGTGTCAGAACCACAAACCTTACAGTTACATGTTAGACACAGTTGGAGCCTCTCTTAGACGAAGAAGGATCATTGTTGTGAAAGTGCATTTCCAGCTAATTAACATTAAGTGTCATAGTAGAAATAAAGTGTCCAGAAAATCCTCTATGTACACTAACAGCACAGTGAGCAGGGACTTGACATGAGCAACCACCATTTGAACACCAGCATGTGAGGTAATATTCACCAAAATAGAAGCCATCAATGTAAACAAACCAATGAAGGACTTGGGTGTACATCATCAGCATGCCTTCTTACACAAACGCTCTCCATTAGTCTCTACACAACTATGCCTCCCAAAGAACGTCAAATCATCTAAGCCTTGCTATCACATCCAGCAAGCAGCTACACTGAATGACTTATGGGTATAGAAGATAGTTTATGCTATTTCCACAGACACTGTATGTTGACGGTGAGAACGAGGGGCAGCTTTGAGATCCTAATGTTCCCATTTAGCATCAATTTGAAGACAAATTTCCACCAGTGGTGCGCCAATAAAATGTGCCCCTTTTCTTCCCCACCCATTCAGTCTCTCCCAGGGGTCGTCGCAAAGCGGTGCCATCTTTAACTGTGACTACATAATACACAAGATGCAGCATGCAGATCACAGCCTGTCCCCAGCTCAGCTCAAGCCTGTAAATTACCAAAAAAGAAAGCCTCATTGTCAACCTCTCTCTATACCTCTTCCCCCCTCCCTCTCTCTCTAGTTGTCCCTCTCTCCCTCTCTGGATGATAGGTGGTAAGAATAAAGAGATGGGTCTGGGTGGCGTGAGGGCTACTTGGATTGCACTTCAACTCAACCAGATGTTAAATGGTTGCTACAGTTAATACACTCTGTGCAAAGTGAAATCAACAGTTGGGATGGGTAAAACAATATTGATACAATCATAGTGCTCTGACATTTCCCTTCACCTGAGAGAGGATAGGTTTGGTGGAGATTATAAACAATAACCCTATTTTTACCACCCCCCAGATTTAAACAAAGACGAAAACTAAGACGTCTGCAAGCAAAAACAAATACAGATTTTCTGTTCTTCAGGCTCTCTACCTGTCCATTCTCTTTGGTTGGCAATGGTGTAACATCCATAACTGTTATGTTATCCCGCGTGGAAAAACATCCTCTCCACTCATTATTTAGTTGCTATTGCTTGGATCAGCGACCCATTTAGCCATACCCTTTTTTATCACTGTAAAATGAGCTGACAGCATTGTTATGCAGAACAGTTGACAGTTATAGACAATGAGAACGCATGAGCAAGTCCCGTAAATAAATCTGACAAGGAAATGTTTAGAGCCCTGTTCTGGGGCAAAACCCTTGTTGTGTAAACAGCTTCTTCCCTCTATTTTGGGCTTTTTGTGTTTGTGTGGCACAAACAAGTTGTGCCTCCTACAGTATACAAATATTGCTCATGCAAGGATATACTGCAAATGTGTAATATTGCTAAATATTTTGATAGCAAACTCAAACTCCAATAAACTCTCACTCAAGGGTAAACATGGACCCTGAAAGAAAAACGAAAAGCCAATAATGAGATGAAGAACGAGTTAAGAATGGGGAGGGGGGTAACAACTCAGAGCAACTAAAGCCTTGCTCTGAGTTTCGAGATACACACATACATTGGGACAATTCACTCAAAACATTCCATTGAACAGTTTAAAGTCCAATTCCAGTCAAGTTCAAGTTGGACCAATGCATCTCAGACTTTATAACTCAGTCTGTTTTGAGTCCTTTAACCAGGCCTGACCAGTGACACCACTACGCCACAACCATTCAGACTTAAAAGTGAACTCTGAAACTGTGAGAGACAAACGCTAGATTGTCCATTCTCCTCCAACAGCAAAGTTTACAACACTTCTTCATGGACCGTAGTGCCATTTGAGACGGTGGTACTGAATGTTAGTGATACATTCATAGAAAGGCAGTGTTCAATGTCACAGCAAACAGAAGTGACAGTTCCTTACTAGCTTGGAGGTTGCAATTAGAGGAGGGTGAGGGGAGAGCTGATATGTCAGGAATCCTAGTTGTGGAACAGCATTATTGCAACTCCAGATGGGCTCATCACATTATAGCGCTGGTCGACTCTGAGACCCTCAAGATTGCTTGCGGAAGGTGAAGATGTCTCGGGTCTTGGAGCCCCTCTTACCTTCAAGGGGCAGGGTGGGGGTGGGGTTGGGTGAGGGAAAGGGAGTGGGGGACAGGGAGGGCTGGGGGGTAGAGGTGCCTCCATAGGGGCAGCTCTGGGAGTCTGGATGCTCACCAGAACATTCCACGGAAGGAACGTAGCGACTGTCCCACATCCCTGGACCGCACAGCTTACACAGGTCATGGAGGCTGCAAGGGATTCTGGGTAGAAGACGGAACTGGTAAAGCAGACTGCGAGCCTGAGGAGAGAGAGGGAAGTAATGTGTGAGAACAAAATTCAGAGGGATGAGAAGAAAGGTAAATAAAGAGTACAAAAGCAAAATGCAGAGACAGAAAGAGTATAAAAGAAAAAAAGCATTGGATTAAATAAATGGCGGGTGGATTGAAGAGAAAAATCGAGGAGAAAAAGTGAACAGATATCAATCGTCTGTTAGAAGAAAAAAAAAAGAAGAAAAAAAACTCAGCTTATGTTGTCCATGCAAAACAGCTTATCATATCACTTGCATATTTAAATAGAATTTGGGTAAACCAATATTTCACTGAGGCCATTATCAATTTCAGGTGTAAAGCTTTCACTTAAAATGGTTTGAGTGGTATCCATTCACACAGTGGTTCTGCCAAAGTCTCTGCTAGTGGAGCACCTGCATACTAAAGTGGGCCCACCCAGCTCTGTTAGTGGCCGCAGCCCTGGCTAGCTGCAGTAATGCACCATCCATAAACATGAAGAGGAGACACAGGCACACTACCAATGCAGCGACTCATAAATCCTGGGGATGACAGGATACCATTAAGTATCTCAAGGCCTCAGAGGGGCTGAGCAGCAGAGTGAAAGTACACTCTGTCTATTGAATCTGACTGTAGCATACTAGTAAGAGATGAGAACATGCCATCCTATGTTTTCTTGAAATGGGTGTTAAATCAGACCAGATGTTGTTCAAGTTTGTAGTGTAGTGTGTTTGTAGAATTTAAAATAAAAATACATTATACAGGACATTAAAGTGAGTAAACAATGTAGACTTTTTTCCAATCAATGAATACACATCCACAATAACGTAGCATGACGTCATGGTAACATGCTAACCTTGCGCAGCACCAGGTCCCCATTCATGTGCATGGACAGGTTGCTGAAATGCAGCAGCATTTGGTCTGTGGCTAGCTGCTGTTCAGTCACGTCCTCCCCGTACAGCACAATGATGGCCACGCAGAGGAACAGGTGGAAGTAGTCTGTCTGTGTGGGTGAGAGGGAGGGAGCATCATCCTGAAATATTACTTTCATCGTCAATGTCAACCTGCCCTTTGAGTAGAACCTCGCTACAGAAGGTTTCTATGAAGGTTATGGTAACCTCTTCCATAATATGAAAGCCGTTTTACCCAGCTTGGAGTGAGTCTAGAGTTTATGGCGTACCTGGTACGGGGATGTGTCGTACCCGGTAGTAGTGTGTGACCGCATGGCATTCCTGCTAGTGGTGTGTGAGTGTGTGTCGCACCTGGTAGTGAGCCCAGCAGGCCTCCCACATGTGCAGGGCCTCGGTGTCGGGGAACTCTCGTTTGAAGCAGAGCAGGATCCAGCGGTGGCAGAAGAGCAGCTGCAGGCCGTCCTCCCCCAACCTGGTCAGGTGCTGGTGGAACCTGGGCAGCATCACACGCAGGAGCTCCCTCAGGTACATCTGGGGGGATGGGAGAAGGTTAAGACGCAGAGAAGTCTCGATACCTCCATTTCTCTCCCACTCTCTGCCTTTCTCACTCCCTTCCCTTTCTCCCTCCCTCCCTTTCTGCCTCCCTCTCCCTTTCTCCCCCTCCCTCCATCCCTCCTTCCCTCCGTCCCCCTCACCAGCTGCCTCTCCATGTCCTCATCACGGGGTGAACTGATGAAGATGGTGTTCTCCATCAGGCCCACGAAACACCAGAAGGTGTCGCTCTCATCCTGGACCTCCGTCAGCAGGGGGGCCACCAGGTCGGACATGCCCTGACAGTAGCCCATGTCTGGGTTCAGCACCGCGTAGTTCAGCAGGATACGCCTGGGGGAGCACCCAGGGGACCACTCACTCACTCTACATAGAACCTCACTCATAGTCACTGCCATGTGGCCACTGTGGGTTTAAATCTGTTCCAGAGAAGCTGCAGAATGTACTATGAGCATATCTTACGTTTAAAAAATGCTAATAAATGTCTTCATGGTGACACTGAAACACTCTATGGCCTCAATATGCACCTGAAAAAAATGCTGCAAGCTAGTGCCGATGGTTAATACTTAACTAATAGCATGTTCTTTAAATCCTCCAGCTACTCATTTAGAAAGCTATTAGCTATGAGCATGCATCAGAAGTGCTCAAACAGCTTTGCTAGAGTCAATAAAGCATGAAACTCATTTGATGCTCCCAGAGGGCTCGAAATTTGGAAGAAAAAATACGAGTGAACGAGTTTGCGTCTGTGCAGTGAGCTATGGGATGGTTATGATAAGGGTGGGTTGAGGGAAAGAAAGGGATGGAGGACAGATGGTGAAATAGGGATGGAGATAAAGGATGAGGAAGTGGGCAGAGAAGAAACAGAGAGAGGTCAGAGAAGGACAGTAATGTGAAGAAAAGAAAAGGAGAGAGGAAGGAGAGGAGTGTGGTCCTGACCTCATGCTTTCCACATTGGGGTTGTTCTCTCCCCTGAAGAAGAGGTTGCTACGATCGGTCCTCACTACGTCTTTGTCCACTGTGAACTGGACCTTCCTCCAGAAGTCACTGTGCTCCTCTGGGCTCATAGACAACCTGGAGACCAATATGGGGGTTGAAAACAAAGGTCAATTTATGTTTCTGGGCTTTAGTCCTAGTCTCTTCAAATGGTTTGGAAAACAATCTGCGTATTACAATATCACTTCGTGATTTAAATTGAGCCAAAACTACATACATGCGCACACCTCCAGCAACCACAGACATACAGCTTAACATACGCACACCTCAAACACGCACACCTGATAATACACACATCTCAAACACACACGCACCTGTGTGTTAGTGGGGAGCTGTGTGCAGCCTTAACGAGCAGAGGGGATTTAATTAACACTGTTTGTTTTCCATGCAGGCCCCGTCAGGAACAATAACACCACAGCCTGATGCAACTACACGCAACTGTTTACTTCTGTGGGCATGGCTGGCTTTCTCCTGGTCTCTGTAGGGCGTTTCCTCTCCCTGTTTTTCTCTTTCCATCTTTCTCATTGTTACACCCTTAAAAATGCTCTGCTTCTCATTCCTTTTCTCCATTTCACTATTTATCCCCCTCTGTCCTCAATCATCCCTTGCTTCCTTCCTCTCCTGTAGTCCTGAAGCTTACTGCCTGAACCTGTTTATACCATCGCTTTTTGATCTCTTATTTCCAATATCAGTAAAACAGTCACTATTCACAGACTATATTATTACTATAGCCTGACCTGAAACAAAACAAATAAAAATGGTTTGAAGAAAATTAACAAGGTATTGACTTGTTCAACCATGCAGCTGATCTCTAATCATTTTCATGGATTGTGAAAAATAGCGCCACCTCTACTATCACAGTGGAACTAGGCAGGAAAAAACGGGTGCATCTCAACAATCTACAAAGTGTCTTTCATCTCTTTCCCATTGTCTTGACTCAGTGTGGTGGCAGAGAGGAGGGGGGTCTGATCCTGCCTATTGAGACCCAGCCCCATCCCATAATGATCTGCCGTAGCTACGAGAGTCAAGTGTTCCAATAATAGACCACATCACAGGAGGCATTGAGCTCCTATTAACTGGCTTTCCAGCGTATTCGAAAGGTTAATGTGCCATACTGGTGAAATCTTTCCAATTACTACATTAATTCACTCACACACCAGCAAAATGTGCTTGGCAGTACACACACACACATAAGCGCACACACTTTTAGTGAAAGAAGGTAACAGGTGTGTGTCCTTGCGTGTTTTACACAAGCACATAGAGCATTGCTCTCCCTCTATTGTGTTTGACACAAGGATAAGATTTGATCAGCATTGACATTCTCTCTCCTAATGGGCCCTTGGATTCACACTTTCCCATAACACGTCTGTAATTGTACTTACTGATTGCTCTATAGCTGCAACGCGAACCCACAAGAGGTCCCTGTGTGTGTGTGTGCCCATGTGTGTGTATATGTAGCTTTGAGATGCTTGGAGCCCTGGTTAACGCACATGCCCACGCACACACACACACAGGTCCTGTCCAGACCCACCTCCTCTGCTGGATGTCATGGTAGTTGGAGCGTTTCTGCAGTCTCCAGGCCTCCCTCTCCTGGGAGGTGGAGTCACAGCTGTAGTACTGGAGTAGGAAGGGCCACACCTCCCCTCGGATGGATGGGTCGATTCCCCCAAAGAAGATAGCCTGGTGGGCGAGGTGGGGAGGGGTGGGGGGGTCACACAGAGTACTGTAAGCCTGGGTATTGCTAACGGCTAACAGGCTACTCTACAGTCAACAAATGCTTTTACTATCCAGATTATTTTATGGCCATGCTAAAGTATAAACTGCACCGCACACTGCCTGCTAGCCACACGTTGTGTAAGGGTGCCGGAGATGTACGTCAATGTGAAACTGAAGCTCTCTTAGTCTGAGCATGTGTGGGGTTCATGTCCAGTCAGAAGCTGCTTCCCCTGGGCTTGTTCACTGTGTCTCCATCTCACTGGTGTTTGATCTTACTGCTGGCAAGTCATTTACATAGCGTGATAAAAGATTAGTGAGTCATTACTGTTCCACTGACTCACTAGTATTTCCATTTATTGTGACCAGAACCCTCAGTTTAAAACAAACACCCTAAGACAGCATGTCTGACAGTGGGGAAAAAAAGTACTTTGGCTCATTTATAAAAACATGTGTGTATAATAATAGTAGATTTAGGTATAAAGACTTTGTTGTTTTGTGACAACAGACACAGAACGTTTTCACCTCCCCCCCTCCACAAGCCCCCCCCCCCTCCCATACACTCACACACACACACCTTGCGCAGCTTGTACTCCTCCTCCACCTGCCCGCTGTGGTTGAGGTGCCGGAGCCAGGTGGTGACCTCAAGCCTGCGGTACAGCCTCTCTTCAGGGTGGGTCTCTGCCGAGGGCAGGGTGAGCCTCCGGATGGAGAACTGCATGCACGACTTTTCATCTGCCACCTGGGAGGAAAGAGAGAGAGATGATGCGTCTGACCTACTCATAGACCTGACCCACTGAGATTATATTGGGAGAGTCCTCAGTCCCATCTCTGAGATATACAGCTGACATTGGTTGTAGTAGAGGAAATGCATGTTTGAGGTGCATTCTGGTTTTAATGACACGATATACTGTATTTCTTCTAATAAATGCCGCAGCGTTTATTAAACAACGTTCATTTTTGGTGTGCCGTTTATTTGAGGGAAGTGTCTATTCAAGGGGGCGTTTAATTAGTTAGAGAGATTTCGTGAATTGTAGCTGCAGTGCAGCCATAGACAATTTTGTTGCTGGCATTGTGACAAATAAATCATGCAGCTAAAAATGCAGGTTTCATTTAGTACCGCTGACATCCTTGTTTATTCTTTGTTTGTCTATGAGTGCGGCAACTCCCTTTTTCATTGGATATCAATTAGGTGTGCGTTGGTAGTACAACCAGAGAATAGGTGCGTTCGACATGGACTGCGGCTGCATGAAACGATCGGCGAGAGTAGCCGCTTGCACTCGGGGAGGAGTTGAAGACGCCGCTTTGGATGCTGGGCGCGAGAAATGCGGCCGCCATCTTGGAAAGAGAAAATTTCTAGTTGCTTAGCATCAGAATAAACAAGATACCAGCACTGTGCAGCATATTCCTACTCAAATCGGCGGACAATTGCAAACAGGGCTCGGGGAATTACTTTTCACAAGTAAAATGTAACATTACCATACTAAAGGTTTTATTTTGTGAAAAGAATAACCAGGTCCTGTATCATAGCTACATGTATGACCTTTGCAGCAAAGCAAACCGCGTGAAAATCCGTTTGGTATTCATTTCGGTATGATTATTTAAATGCGCTGACAGCTCATTGCCCCAGCCAAAGTGGAAAGGTTGACCTTTCCAAGATGGCGGCCCCACAGCTCGTCAGCGCCAGTACATTTACATTTAGTCATTTAGCAGACGCTCTTATCCAGAGCAACTTATAGTAAGTACAGGGACATTCCCCCTGAGGCAAGTAGGGTGAAGTGCCTTGCCCAAGGACACAACGTCATGTGGCAAGGCGGGGTATAGATCCCGCAACCTTCTGATTACTAGCCCGATTCCCTCACCGCTCAGCCATCTGACTCCCAGTAGGCAGTAGCGATCGATGCGGCATTTACTCTTTATTATGTCTATGAAGAGGGGGATGGGAGAACTGCCACTCTCGGGAAACTTCCGGGTTCAATCGGGTCAAAAGGGTGTCCATTCAGCACGTTGCTTGTTGAGTAGCCAATCATAATGCTGCTCACCGACCATCCAATAATGTGGCAAAAGATTATTGCGCAGCGCCAAGTTCTCTGGAGTTATTCAACATGGAGGAGTCTGAGGCGAATGCATCAGTGACCACCAGGGGGCCGCGGACCCCCAGTTGAAAACCCCTGGTCTATGGTAACTAGCTAGCGATTTGAGTGATTCGCCGCCAAGCAATGACCCAACTTTTCATGATAATTCATAGTTTTCAGTCACGTCACATGCTCGGTAACCTGGAGGGCAGAAAGCTTCTGGCAATAGCGGCTCACACCGTTGAGACGCAGCAAAAGCCGGCAAATTTACCTTCCCACGTTTCTTTGGATCACATCTAAGCTAAAGAAAAGGAAAGATATGGACACAAACTGCAAGTGTTGGCGTCTAACACAACAACTCAACTATTTAGCTAACTTTATCTCACTACGACCACTGCAGTTGGTCGCCTCAATAGACAAAACTGTCAAACCGATTACATAAAGATGTGTATTATGGCTAAAAATACAATAATTAATATACTTGTGTTTAACTTTACTTGTGCTTAGCTTTGATGAAGTGTTCGCTGCAAATACGTGTATATTTGGCTGCCATTGTATGCCCTCCCTGGAGACAGAGGTAGCTTTACATTTAATGGCACCAATCCACAATCTTGTCCTCTCTATATTTTTTTTATCCGACAGAATTCTGTAGAAACACAGCCCAGGATTGTCTCCTCTAAAATTAGTACATCCGCTAGCACAACAACTATCCGGCATTATGTCTAAACAAAAGCAGCAGACTCAACGTAAATGTAGGTGGCAGGCAGCAGAAAGTATTTTTTGCCCTCCAGGAGGGCGTGTCCCTTGGAACGTGACGTCACGTGAAAACCATTAATTAGCTAGGGGTGTGGTCAGCTACGCATTCCCGCTCTTTACAACACTCGCAGACATAGACGTAGCTATGTCACAAAGTATATACGTTCCACTTCTAATCTTAGCTACCTCTCCAGATCTTCTCCACCAAACACTTTTTCGGCTCCTGCAAAACTTTTTCGGCTCCTGCAAATCATTTTCTGCTCCTGAAAATCGTTTTCTGCTCCTGCAAATAGTTTTCTGCGACTGCGAATCTTTTTCTGCGATTGCGAATCTTTTTCTGCGACTGCAAATCTTTTTCTGCGACTGCAAATTATTATTGACCCTAATTTGACTCCACAGTGGACAGGCTCTCCTTAAACAGGCTCTGGTACAACTGTCTCTGAGTGCGGCAACTCCCTTTCTCATTGGCTATCAGTTAGGTGTGTGTTGGTCGTACAACTGTCTCAAATACAAGTGTTCTACATTGTGTTGAAATCTGAAGCATGAGCTAAACGTTCATACACTTTTTCAAACCGAAAGCTGTGCAGAAAGTTCTGTACATGTGTAATAAATACTAGGGTTGAATTAATTTTTTCGAGGGCGGCGTTTATTACACAACGTTCATTTTTGGTGCAGCGTTTATTCGAGGGCGGCGTTTATTCGAAGAAATACTGCATGTCATTTGGCCATTTGCAGTAGTCTAAGAAATGCATGTTTTAGGCTTATTCTGGTTTTATTGGTTGGTTATATTTATATATAAACAGGTAAGTCTCTTTGGACTTACTAGCCAATATGGGCTAGGTCGTTCCGGCCTTGGGAATGTTCTGGACTGGTGTGAGTCCCACCTGGTCTTTGAGCTGGGTCTCTCTGCAGCATTTCCACTGCTGGAAGACCTCCGCAAGCTTGTCTAGCCCAGCGTGGTGAAAGTGGAGGATCTTATACTGGCTTTCTCTGCTAGCAATCACCAGCTGACCACTGGTGCACGCCTCGTCACTGCAACCAAGATTGATGGTCAGATATTTGACGAAGTGATTGATACAAAATTAGGCTACTGCATCCCGGGAGTCCTGGTTGATATAGGTCTACCACTATGTTTGTGTTAAGGAGGTTAAAACACAAGTCACTACCCCATGACCGTTTTCCCGGATTAACTTGTTTGGTTCAAAGTGTCTTCCCTGAGGGTTTAGGTTGGTTGAGGGGCAGTTCTATGGGCGTATGTGAAGCCCTCTGTGACATGCTTGCATCTAAAAAGGGCTATACAAATAAATGTTGATTTGATTTGAAGTGTAACTTGTGGTTCTCACCCTCCAATATGAATGTGAAGTCATGGAATATTAAACAACATGATTCCTGCATGACCCCTCTCTGACCTGAAGAAGAGGCGTAGTGACCTCATGTGGCCCAGGTCCACCCTAAACACCCCGCACAGCTGCTCCAATGCCAGCACCTTCTGCTGCTCCTCCCACCGCACACCCTGTGATTGGCCGCTCTCAGAGGGGGCATGGCCGTCCAGGCTGGAGGCAGAGCTGGCAGAGTGCGTCGTAGACTCATCACCGAGCTCCCTGGGAAAACAGGGGAAAGAGATTTGAGATGACTGGAGTTTGAGGTTTAACTTCCAAAACATATCTACCTACTGTTTTGGAAGATTACCATTCATAACCTCTTTACACCTGTTTGAGAAAACAAAAATCTGACATAGGATACGTTTTTAGTTGAAACCTTACACTCCTGCAGTGCACCCAGACGTCTTGGAACAGGGGATGGAGAATGGAAGGAATGCATGTAGGATATTATGACAGAGGGAGACACACACACACACACACAAATCACGCTGTCTGCTGCCCAATTTCTACTGTTGTTCACCCACAGAAAACATGTTTTCCCAGTACCGAAACCTGAGCTCAGTCCTCTAATGCAGCAGGGCACACACACATACACACACAAAATGGGTGAGGGATTCCATCAACCATAGCTAACGACCACAACACACCCCCAGACACGACTGCAGCTAGCTCTGAGAAACTCTGTGACATAGAAATACGCTCTTGGATAGGAAGTCATAAACAACTGGCAAAAGCAGCTGTATCAAAGACTGCAAAATGACATTGTTAATCCTTACCACAACTGGTTTTCAATGCTCTGAACTATACAATGAAGACACATAGAATATGGGCCCCATGAGAAAGAGACAGACCAGATCAATTTCACACTAAATCAATTATTTCTGACCTTATCATTTACCTTTGTAATGTATTGGAGAATAATGACCCTAATCGATGGAGACTTCAGGATTTCCTCTGGGTCTGCTTATTTACCCTCCACATTCAATGCATCACGCCACAAAGAGGTCTATGTGGAAGAGGATACTGAAAGCCAACTCAGGAGCTAGATCAAGTGACGTATCATAATCTGGTTAAAAATCAGGAAAGCTAGCCCAGTCAGAGAAGAGAGCTTCCTCAGGTATTTAGTTATTATTATAACTCAATTATTTACTGACCATTACTGATCATTTAAACGCTATGTGGTTTCACTAATGCAATTACCAAGCCCCACAATGCAAAGAGCAGCCATAACATGTTTAACACAGGGCCTGTAAAGTTTGGTTTCAGTGACATAAAGAACCAGCTCTGCCATTGTAAAAAAGTTCCCTAAAATGGAGTCTGCTGTATGCTATTCCAAAGTCCACAGAAACGTTTACAAAAACACCATCTTGTGATACATCTCCCTCGAATGGGGACCGAGTGAGTGCATGTTCCACTCCCAATATCAGAGACAATCTATCCTGGGGAGAAAGCTGCCCTGAGGACCAGGGCTTCAAGCCTCCAGACATCCCCAATCCCCCTAGCCTCAATCTTGTGGAGAAGTGGGAGAGGATGGAAGAGGTTCTGACAACAATAGTGGGTATGGTTTGGGATTCACCAGTTTGCATACTTAATGTAGTGCAGTCTCAAAACGTCTGAAATACGTTGCTGAACCATTTTCAAAGGGTGAAAGGCTAATTGCATTCAAGCCGCACACTTAATTTTTTACTCTTTTCTCTCTTTCTCTACCCCCTCTCTCTCTTTTTCTTTCTCGCCCTCTCTCTCACACACACACACATACACACACACACACACAAAAAGCTCTGCTTTCTTTCGTTCTTTCTTTTACAGTACTCTCTCAAACACACACATATTCTTTCTCTTTGAATGATTCCAAGTGACATGTTTCCAGTTCCAGGCCCCTTAACAGAGTCAATTAAAGCTGGGAGAAAGTTCCAGAGGGCTTGGCTGCTGCAGCCCTCTTCATTCCTTTAATCCTGGGAGCTGACATTCAGCCCAGTGCTACAACCCAAGGAGCAGGAGGAATCAAAGAGCTGTTAACACCGAGTGAGGGAGGGAGGGACTGGAGAGAAAAGGGACAAGAGGAAAAATAGGAGACACAAGTAAAGGGTGGGATGTAGGAGGAAGACAAGAGCGAACAGTGAAATGGAGTGATGGAGGGGAAAGGTTTACAATTATTCTTCTAGGCCCAGCAGGCAGGACAGACAGGAAGAGAAATTGTGGACCACATTCCATTTTTGCCAAGACCATTAGAGACATAATGGCACCTTTCACTGTGCTTCCAAACAGCAATGAAACAAACTGGCCTCATAGTGTGCACCATCATCAGGTGGAGGCAGAATATGAAGTGTGAGAGATAAAACGAGTGGGAGAGAGAGGGTGAAAGAGACAAGAGGGGAAAGAGGGTGTGTGTGAGATATTGTGAGAGGAAAAGAGAGAGAGAGAGAGAGAGTGGTGGGGAGAGTGAATCTAGAGAGTGGGTTGAGATAAATAATGAGAAAGGGATTGAGTTGTAGAGGGATAAAATAAAGGTTAGAGGCAGTGCAAGACAGCTGCCAAGTCACATACTTGCGCTGCACTTAAACACACACAAGCACGCAATTTTGGGCTGCGCTTCTGGTCAAATAACTCTGTAAATCGTCCTCTGAGGGAATCATAAAAGAAAAATGGCCACTAGGCCTGAGAACAAACTTGATAGTTGTCCAGATGGTTTAGTTATTGGAGTATAGTGTTTTGCAACACCCAGGTTGTGGGTTAAATTCCCATTTGTCCATTATATACTTTATAGGACCGCTAACAACGTCATTCATTGGACACACTGCGATAATACGCAACTCATATACTAGCCATTAACCCAATTACTGTTTCATATCTGCTTTCATAACTTTTTTTTGTGAACATCCACATCACAGAGCTTTATTTGTTTTCTTTTGGCTCTCTCTTGTGGTACTTCTGGAAAACTACAATCTAGTTTAACTGGTGGTACTAGTCGTTTGGGAAACTAGCAACAGTTTGTTTAAATTTTATTCAAGATTGTGCATACACATACACAATTGCAGTAATTTCATCTCTATTTAACTCAGCTACAATCCCATGGGAAAGCTTTTATCCATATTAACGTAACAAATATTGTGGTATCCTCAGTTTAACTTGGAGCAAGCAAGTGTAAAACACACAAAGACAAACACACATGCACACAAACACCTCACCTGTTCTCGTTATCCAGAAAGACAGAGCTACTGCTCTCGCAGAGGGCCTCGCTGACTGGCGACAGGCAGAAGGGCGAGGAGAACGTGTCAGAGTCTGAGCCCATGTTGCTGTCACGGCTCACCTCGTCCGCTGAGAGCTCACAGGAGCCCTCGTCTCCCTCCTCCCCAGGTTGGGGCTGCAGCTGCTGGGGAGGGCCAGGCTCCGATCCAGCCTCCCCGGCCAGGGTCTGGTTCTCGCAGCTCTGGGAACCAGTGGTCCTCGTATCCTCATCCTCCTCCTCTTGGGCAGGTGGGGGTCGAGAGTGGGGCCTGTTAATAGATGGGTGCGCATTAATAGGATTAACCAACCATCGATTTGTTGCATTGGATCTCATATACATTTTAAAAGACCCAGCATTAACAAACCAGGAGCTATGACGGGCTGGTGCACCCGAACAGCATGTCAGCTGCGACCAATGGAATATCATTTAGAGGACAGAAACTCTCCTGATTCATGCATTTGTTACGGCATGCATGCTTGGTCCGATAGTCCCACTTGTTTACTGTTGGTCCCACCAAGTAACCTCACATTGCTGCAGTTCCTCACACAAACCCTGGTGACATTTGACCAGGGTTGTTTTCAAATTTGGGTGAGAGAGCTTTTATTAATAACTCAGGATGCAGCCGTTAAATTACAAATATTCATCAAAAGTGGGGGTGGCAGTCAGATTAGCAGTTTTTTAAAGAGGGTGGGACATTTGAGATAGATGTGCACTGTGTCCCCCCCCCAGAGGCCACTAGAGGGAGCAAAAGGCAGGAGAGCGAGGTCAATCCTTAGCCTGACGTTGTCATATTCATCATAATTCTAGTCAGACTATGGCTGTGTCTACTTACGCGCACTTGTGCACTTCGAGCTCTGACTTTCAGTGCTTAGGGCGCTTCACTCACAAAACCAGAATAATTCAGTGCACTGAAAGTACCCGGATGGCGCACTGCAAACGGTCCTAAAAAACTGTGTACAACGATGGACACTACTCGCCCTAAACGGGCGCTATCTTGGCTACGTAGCGGAAAAGGAGGAGCCCTTTCGGAAGCTTTTTCCACTTGAGTGGAGAAGCGCGTTCATTTTGGCAGGTTTTGCGGGTGTGGCGAGCAGATTCGGGGGTGCAAGTGATAAACTCGCCCTGGGCGCACAAGAACTGCCACTGCAGCAACGTAATATGTTGTTTGTTGAAAACAAATTCAAACCAAAAGCTCTTTGGTGACGTGGTTGATCACATTTCTGTTGATCATCTGTCCATCATCGTATAAAGCCCGCCCTGACAATTTGATTGACATCAAATTATATACATTAAATGACAGTAGAAATTAATTAAAAAGTAAGAAGAAACACAGGAACTCTTTTTACGGACGCAGATTCATCTGCTGTGGTGACAGCCACCCACTTCCCCCTACCCGGAGACCTGCCAGAGGGCAACCTGCCAGAGGGTAACCAGCCAGAAGGCAACCTGCCAGGGGGCAACCTGCCAGAGGGTAACCAGCCTGAAGGCTACCTGCGCAGGCGTCGGTGGGCGTTCCTGCGGACGGGCGAGCTCTCGGGGGTGATGTAGCGCAGGGCCTCCTCGTCCTGTCTCTGGATGCGGGAATTGGGCACCCAGGTGAGAATCAGAGTGGTGCCCATGCTCTCGTCCTTCTCCATATGAACACACAAGTAGCCTGAGGGGAGAGCACACAGAAGAACACCGTCACACACACTATGTAACCTGAGATCTCAACAGGCCTGACAACACAATAACATAACACACATATGTAACTGGATCTCGACAAAGAGAGAAACACTAATGTCACCTGAAGACATCCTACAAAAACTGTGGTATACACTAGAAGGAACGTACACATATTCTGTTGCTATATAGTGTCCATTGTCCATATAGTGGCTATGTAAGGTTTGACAGACATTCAAGCACATAAAGATACATAAATGAATGCATTCAATGCAACACAAGTGAATAAAAAGGTGACAACAAATACTCTGAAAAGAGATTGAGATCCTAAACAAGGTTGGGATCATGTACAATTGTTTACACTGCTGACATTTATAAAGGAGGTAGAAGAACAGACACTCATGTGACCTTAAATAACAGCTTAGTATATGTCAGTACCACATAGCACACATCAGGGAAAACTGAAAGAAGAAAAAGAAGAAACAGTAAAACATTATCCAAGCATTTAAAGGGCATTTTGAAGAGTGGTTTCATTGTAGAAAGGTTGCGCGGAGGCATTTCAAAAGGTGTTTGAGAGAAGGTCATCCTCTCTCACTTAAAATAAAGGAGGGGGTTAAAAGAGGGAGAATAGAAGACATGATTGTGACAGAGTGGGGGATTCATAAAGACATGGAGGAAAGCAGGTGATGGAAAGGTTAAAAAAGAGGAAGAGACAGATGATTAAGTAGAGAAGTGAATGAAAATGGCTCAGCATTAGGTAGAAGAGAAAGCCAGATGTTGAAGAAGAATAGCTAGGACTGGTGTTGCTATGGTACCAACATTTCAGTTGTCGGTACCAATACCAGTGAAATTTCACTATTAAAAAATAGGTTACTGAACAACACTCATTTGTTGACAGTAACAGTCACCTACAATATCTAAGGTTGTAGGGGAGAGTGGGGTAAGTTGTGCCAGCGGGGAAGTTGTGCCACCCCCTGTTTCTAGGGAACCATAGAAGAAATTGGTCAAGGGACCACACATTTTTGAAGAGTCAGCCATTTTACTCATCCTGTAAAGAGGAGAACCTCATTGCATGAGAGGTAAACACATTTAAGTTCAGAAAAAAAAAAATTGCCTTCCAAAGTAAAATTTCTATAATCAAGGTTTTTTGATTCTTGTGTCTGAAGAGTTAAGACAAGTTTGAAAAACAGTTCACACATGTTTTAGTGCTTTGGTAAGCTACACAATGAGTCTATATAGCTAGCATGATTTTAGCTCAAAACTGCTGGATGATGCATTTTTTCCAAAAACGTGGGATTGGGGTAAATTGTGCCAAAGTGCCTGGGGTAAGTTATGCCTGGGAAGACAATTGCAGTCAATTTGTTCTTCATTTGAATTTCATTTTGTTCTGAACATGTGTTTATGTAAATTATGACTAAATGTAAAATGAATAAATTTAAATGTAAAATATAGCTGCAAGCAGCAATGTGGTGGCCAAGCAGGTCAGATGACCCAGAAGAAACTTTCGACATCTAGTGACTGCGGTTTACCTGGCTTTCTTTGCAGTGGCTTATAGTCTCGCTAAACAGAGAATCAGAGACATGACAAGCTTGTCAGCTTTGGCTGGATTTGAACCTCTGACGTTGCCAGGACACCAATTTATCCTAGTGAGCTATTCTCAGTGCTGGAAATCAGATTTCAGTGACTGCGTAAAAATATAAAGAATTTTTCCTGTGGCAAGCGGTTGTCAGATTTGTCCCAAGTTTAAACAGCTGTAATTCAGTCCTATTTTGATATGTCAATGTGATTGTGGTCTGAAGATAATCTGTGTAAAAGTTGGTGAATATTTGATACATTTTGAGTAGGACAAAAACTTTTTATTAATTAATGAAAATGGCGGCATCAATTTGGCTGGTATCACAAGTTAACATGTGTCAGACATGGGATCGCCCCCCTAGAGGTTAGAGGACACATATCTGTAAAGCACAATAAATCTGACTCTTCTTGAGTATAGATCCCCTGAGATTGAAACATTATCATTACCATTATGATTATACTGTTAGACAGCTACTGTGGCATACCTGGCTTCACTAAACAGATAAACAAGTATCATGACATGTGTGATGACTTTGGCTGGATTTGAACCTATGACCTTACACTTCAGAGGAACCCGTCTTATCCCAGTGAGCTATTCTCAGTGCAAGGAATTACTGTGTTCAGTTACTATGTAAAAAAAAGTAAGCCGTTTTTCCTGTGGGAAGCGTTGTCAGATTTGAACCAAGTATAAAAAGTTGTAATTCAGTCATATTTTGACAAATCGAGGTGATTGTAGTCTGAAAATGATTTGATTACATGTCCATGAAAATAGGAGCAACGGCAAACGAGGAGTTCAAAAAAGTATGTTTTTATGAAAATTCCAAATGGCCGACGCCCAAAATGGTGGACACGGGACAATGTGATATATTTCGACTTGGTATGCCACGTAGAATCATAAGAGACCAATCTTGTGATTTATGACAAATCTGTTCAGAAGTTATGATGCAAGAAATCCGATGCACTGGCTAGATGTAGATTCACTATATCTACAAAGCACAATAAATCGGATTCTTCATGAGTATAAATCCCCTGAGAGTGAAACATTATCGTGGCCATTATGATTATACTGCTCGACAGCTACTGTCACATACCTGGCTTCACTAAACAGATAAACCAGTATCATGACATGCCTGAGACTTTGCCTGGATTCGAACCTACGACCTTGCACTTCAACGGAGCCAGTCTATCCCATTGAGCCATTATCAGCACTGGGAATTGCTGTGTACAGTTACTGAATACAAAAAGGAAGCCGTTTCTCCTGTGGCACGCATGGTCAGATTTGGCCCGAGTTTAAACAGCTGTAATTCAGTCATATTTTTACATGGCAAGGTGATTGTGGTCTGAAGATAATCTGTGCCAAATCTGGTGAATATTGGATACATTGTGTAGGAGTAAGGAAAAAAGTTTTATTCATTCATTCAAAATGGCGGCCTCATCAATTCGTCTGGTATCACGCGTTAACATGCATCAGACGCGGGATCTCCTAAGATATCACGAGACATAGGAATTGCTTAAATACGCCAAACAAATCAACAGTTATTGGTCAAAACACAATCCTACCTATTGTAATGCCCCCTAGAGGTCAAATGACACTACCTGTCTCAAACCTCTTAATAACAGGGCCTTGAGTCCATACACCAAGTTTGGAGTCAATGCATCAAAGCTTGGCTAAGATATTACCTCACTTCCTTTTTCCGGATCAATTGCTCAATTTGATTGGCTGTAACTAACAAACGGTTGCAGAAATCAAAACGCCATGTGATGTCTTTTGTGAGGCTTGGTCTGAAAATGTTTGCCTATTGCAGCGCCACCTAGAGGTGAAATGGCATGACCTATTTTGGACTTCTTTAGAACAGGGTCCCTCGTCCCTATACCAAATTTGTTGTCAATGCAGTAAAGAGGTGCTGAGATATGACCTCACTTCTTTTATGGTGGCTTGGTTGACGATTTTGATTGGCTGATGACTTTGATTGGCTGTAGAAAGTGTGTAGAAAGTCTAAAAAACATGTGATTTCTTTTGTGTGGCTTGGTCTGAAGATGATCTGTGCCAAATTTGGTGAAGATTGGACAAACCTTATAGGAGAGGTAGCGAAAAAACGTTATATTCAAAATGGCGGCCACATCAATTCAGCCACATCAATTTGATGTGGCTGTATATAACAAACGGTTGCGAAAATCAAAGCTCCAGGGGATAATTTTTGTGAGGCTTGGTCTGAAGATCATCTGTGGCAATTTTGAAGAAGATTCGACAAGAATTGTAGGAGGAGTAGCGAAAAAACGCTTTTCCTTTACATTCAAAATGGCGGAGAATCTATAGAACTGGGTATGATGTCATAGAGTGCGTTGAACTCGTCTTGATCCAGGGAATCCAACGATACCTCATTTTGGACAATGGGGCATATGGTTCAAAAGTAACATGTGTAAACACACCTTCAACTTTGACCCATTGGTGGCGCTAGATGGTTGGAATGGGAGACATGAAACTTGGTGAAATTGATGAGGGGACTGGTCCCAAATAGTGTGCCAAAATTCACAACTTCTGACCAATTGGTTCTAGGGGCTGCCATAGACTCCCATGGCAGAAGAAGATGTATAATAATAATAATAATAAGAATAAGAATACGTAGAAACACTTAAGGTGGCTTCGCCGCTTCGCGGCTTGGCCACCAATTACCTTAAAATAGAATTGCTTTTTTTTTTCATTTGAACTCAATTTTGTTCTCATGTGTTCATAAAGCCCTAGGCCTTGTTTAAAAATGTTTACCTTTGATGTCAGACATCCCAAGTGTCCGGGAAGTTCGGGGACTGTCCCGCATTTCAATAGCGGCTCCCTAACGCCAGGAAATGCTGTACAATCTCACGGAAATCTGGGATTTTGTATTTAGAGCGAGCGAGACTGTCCATTGGTCATTTCTGGTCGAGACAGCTGCATATCACATGTCCTGATTGAGTCCCGGGGAGGGGAGGGGGGGGGGGGGGGGGGGGGGATGTGCTGGTTAAGGGGGGGAGATGTCTCTGCAGATTGGGATGCCTGTGGCGTAATTGGCTTGAGATGTTGTAAAATAACTTTACAAAAACCTTAAATGAGTAATTTTGTATTTACTTTGTCTAGCTTTTATTAGCACATTTTCTGAGATGAAAATATACAGTTTTACTTCAATAATCAATGGCACAATTTACCCCAATGTATTCTCTCTAAAGGCACAACTTGCCCCCGGTGCGGTCCCCACAACAGTGTTTCCGCTATGTTGATTTTTCCCGCCACGGTATCAGAAAAAGGGCTGTACAAGATGTTGGGCCGTCTATCAGCAGTGATTGTTAGAAAGCGTATCGGAGGATAGCACGGACACACGCTTCACAGCGCAGTTGAGATTGCGTGTGTGCGTCCTTGAGAACTGTAGAGGTATGTCGTATAACTTATGTTGTCAGTTAATTTAAGGCTGTTATTGTAGTAGTCTATAATTCTAGCTAATTTTAATTAAGTTAACTGATGATTTTCGTTGTTTGTAAGCTATTCTTCCCCGCTTAAGAAATTGCACATGTCGATTTGATAGCGATTGCTGCCCTTGCTCACGTTTGTATTTTAGGTGCATTATTATGCTGAAGTAGTTTTAATTAATAAATAGTGGGTATATTGTTATTCTTAGCTACAGAATGCTTAGCCTATCAAGATCAAATGAACTGCAAAAAAAAATCCTAGAGGAAACACTGCACAAAACCCCTTTTTCAGAAAGCTATATTTCTTAAATACTATATTTCAGATCCAAAGTGATTGTTCCCAGAGATGCACCACATCCTGAACTATATGTACATATTTTAGTTGGAAACATTACTGTCATGGCCTCGCTTTAAAGTCACTTTAAGTCAAAACTGGCACAACTTACCCCACTCTCCCCTACTTATGACAACATGAGAACATTAACAATCACAATGCACGTAGGCCTAAAGGCAAGACATTTGTGGACTGAGTGTAGACATTTAGAAAACTCAGCAGATGACTCAGATATGATTTGTAGTGCTCGAAAACATAAATCTTGACTTGAACACAATTTATAAGAAGTACAAGGAGTGGATTCAACATGGTTCATGGAGCTCTTAAAGTTTTTGTCGCACTTGAAGCACAAAACGTACATGTTGCTTATCCCAAAACCCCAACCCACATTTCGGCAAACTATGTAATCTAAAAGCCTCTGTAAAATGTGTTATCCCTGTTGTGCCTTCTCCTTTCGTATGCCCCAGTATTGCATTTGCAGTATGCTGCAAACCATAAAGTACATGAACGGTGATATTTGCAAATTGGTTTCTGGTGATCAACGATATTCTCATTGTCTATGTGCCTCACACCCAAAGTATTTCCATACCTTGCTCTTCCACTTTTCTTGTCGACAACTTTTAGTGGAGCCCCTGCTGCATTAGCTGCTTGTTGCCATGCTGATACTGTGTACAACTGTAACTTCAGAAATTCTGGTATCATACTGTATTTTTTGTTTGAGTACCAACTTAGGACCGGAGTACCCGTTTTTGAGACAACACAAGCGAGGAGCAACAGAATGACAGTGAGAGGTAGAGAGGGATGTGTAGGAGAGGCACAGGGATGCTTGGAGACGGAGGTAAAAGAGAAAAAAGAGAGGTCGTCACACCATGCGATATTCGATGTAGACAGAGAGTACAGCAGCTGGCATATCAAGATGGATGCAAAGCCCTATCCCATTAAACAGCTCATTGAAAAGACACACACAAACATCTTAGGGTCAGGTCCAGGTACCTGGGTGGTGCTCAGCCAGGCCTGGTAGGGGGTCAGCGGGATGCACACACACATTGTTCTTGGAGAAGATGATCTCTCCGTCCAGGCCGCTGCGCGAGGCCCCCGACCCGGGGTTATAGGTCAGGAGGTCGGAGGCCTTGGAGGAGGCACGCCGCAGGAGCCGACCCAGAGACATCCCCTCCAGCAGGGGGAGCCTGAGCCCATCCTCTGAGAGATGGGAGGGAGAGGTGGAGAGGGACGTTAAGGGGAGAGGGAAGAAGAGGGACATTAAGGGAAGACAAGAAGATGGGGAAAGAAGAGTACAGGAAGATAGTTTTTTTTAAGGAGATGGCGGGAACAAATAAGGGGGCAGAGAAGGATATGATAAGCAAGTAGTACATACACAAAAAGTGTGGCAATACATTCTTACAGGTACAATTTTTTTATAACTAATCCTCATAACCATTTAGTTAGTTCTGAGATGGCACCTTCAATAGAAACCACAGCGTCCTCACCTGACCTTCTGAAATGTAACTCTTCTGCATTTAGTGTTTTCCAGTGCCGTGTCTAAGGCCACCATTTCAGATATACAAACATACTCAACTGGCCTGGGTACTGTAGCTGTGTGGAATCAAGCATGTGTCCCACCTTGAATAAACAGGAGGTTTGTGTACACACGCATTCACACTTGTGTGAAACGCCTAGCTGCTATCAGGAGTTTACAGATGTCAGCATCCATGCAAGGATGATTACACACACACGCACCCACACATACTGTATATCCTGGTAGTTTCTTTAATAAGCGTCTCACTCTTTTGATTAGAGTTGCTTAAAATCTGGCTCCACTGAAAGGTCAGAGTACCACTGAAAGCCATTTTAATCTATTCACAGAATAACAGAAGATCATTAATAGTTCATTTACAATAACCATACTCACAGTTCTGGCAGATACAAATAACCCAGTTATTCATACAGCTGTGCTGCTAAGTAGAGCATCTATATGTCCTGTCTGACCCTATGCCATGCAGCAAAGTTGTCTCAAAGGTAAAGTATGATCTCAACTGCATTTTCACAGCTCCTTAATCTGTGGAATGCTTCCTCCTTTTCCTCCACTGTAGAGTAGAGAAATGTTTGCCTCCCCTGGTTCACTTAGCTGCCTGCCACTTCCTCCAGTGAAGCATTTTACTTCCTGGGTGCAATGTTGCCAGGTCTGGACCAAGTGTATCCCTTACACATATAGGTGACTTTACCTTTACTAGCAACATTGGTAACTCTGAATTAACTATAGACTACCAGACCAATCTAGAGCAAATCTCAAACTAACAGTAGAGAATGCTTCCTGTTTGACGAGATTTAAACAGGATATGTAACCATTCTGGAGTTCAGACATTTTAGGTATCTACGTACATGAACAGGGGAGGGTTTCGCCAACATGCAACAACGATCAACATGAAAATAATCACTGCTTTTTATTTAATCTCTATAGGTCAACCTGTTCCATCGGCGAGGAGCAAGATGAAAATCAAAAGTAATTTTGCTCATTCACATGTAGTGCTAGACCAATGCAACATAATCTTTGATAAATACTGTAATAGAAAATTACCAACCAAGCTATTTTTGCATTGCGGAGCTGCATGCTGTTGGCCATTAGATAAACAGGCTAGGCTAATCCACATGTAAAACAAGTTTGAACCTATCACACCACATTTCAAGTGTCAGCCACAACCCATGCAAATAATAATAACATAGGTCACTACACAGCACTACAGTAGAGAAACAGTGTTAAGCAACAGCAACAGCATTTGATGGTAGAGTGCCTTTAGTTACTCTGGAATGCATGATAACAGGGCTAAACTCAGACAGTGTGATATGACTATATTCAGCAACCATGCCATTGATACTACACAACTCTCTCTCTCTTGCTCGCATGCACACAAATATTATTTATCTCAGTCTTTCACACGTTATTTCTGTAGAGCTGTCAACATCTTAGTGTGTGTGCACCAAACCCAATTTAAATCATCTGACCCAACACTGTTCTGTACAATGACTGGGTGGCGCCTGTGGCCCCGAAACACCTCTGTCACCCCAAACTGGCACCACTGACACAGCAAAGGCTGATTGCTGGAGAACAGAAATTTCCAGAATAACATTTGTAACACTATGGCAAGAGTGTTGGACATTCTATTGAATCTTTGAAGCCCTATGAGGTTTAGAATCAACTTGTTGGTACTATTGCTGCTTTTGTGTTCTGAGTTGGATCAGCCTCAAACTACACAGGAAGTGACTGTATGATACTCCCATGTTCTTTAGTGAAACATAACTCCTATTCAGTTTATTTCAGTTGCAGCCCTCTGTATGGAATGACGTCTATGAGTTCCAGGGTCTTGTGTTCCTTTCCATGGGTGCATGTGTCCACCCCTAAGGCTACGTTAGTAAAGTTGTCTCCTTGACATTTGAATACAAGTTTAAATAATGAACTGGCTCTCTCTGTTCACCCATACACTGCAACTGTAGAGAGCAGAGCTGAGCCCTTGTACAAAGAACGTTGAATAATGAGCCTCTCATGAACTTGCTATCCAAAAGGCTGACTATCTAATGAGCATGCTTTAGGATGGATGACTCAAAAGCCTTACATCATTCACAGACTAAGTAATAAAAGCGTTCCTATGCTTGATAGATGTTCATATATCAGAAATATACACTGTGAACATACAACATTTTCAGACTAATAGACGTTTCTGTATCAGCTTGAAAACTGGTCAGATTGTAAAAACAAATACGGGCAAGGGTATACTATGATGAGTAGCTGTATGACATGCATAAGCCAAAACTACGTGTAACATTGTAGCCTTAACAAGAGAGGCGTGCCATGATGACAATGCTACATCAGATATCGCAATACTGTATGACAAGGAACATCCGTTAAACAGGCAAGGATTGGACAGTGTTCTTGCTATCGCGGCACTTATTGTGTGAGCCGGTCACAGACATTTGCAAAGGTTAACACAAGCATGCTACCATAACTGAATTATACATATATCAGTCTATGATCTCGGCTTTCCAATACCTACAATTCAGTTCCCTACCCACAACTTCATCTTACACAAACGTTTCCACATTGTCGGAGGAAAACCATACGGTTTTCATATGTATACCGGAGCCACCGGATCCATTTGAATACACCTGTTCGGGCAGAGAATGCATAGCCTCTGCTCAACTGCAGCCTAGCGTCCTCACCCTCTGTCCCGCCCGAGACTACAGCCCTTTCCGCCCATCCATTTGTAAAACAGAGCTGATATTGGTGTTGCTTGTAGTATTGTCCACGGTATTTTGTTACGCGTTGAAGATAGCCTACTTGTTTATGTCCCTTCTGTGCGTGCGGTCCCACACGTTAAGCAAGCGATCCGTTCTTTTAAGACAACCCTCCAAATTCCACTGCTTCCGGGATGGCAATATCTTCACAGACCAGTATGGATTATATTTGGATATATGAAAAGCCTTTGGAGTGTATAGATGTTTAACCTAATTGTGTTTAAAAACTTTATAGGACCGAAAAAGCTTTGTCGATAAAGCTAAACAAAACATGATAGAATACCAGATCATACGTTAACCTTTTAAATAAGACATGACGTTTTAGAGGTCAATGCTGAAAGCTTGCATGCAGTTGGTTTATCCAGAACTCACATGCGCATCATCAGGACCAACCTTGCCAGATTCAGTGTAGAAGCCTACGGCCGATCTCATGATAATGCATTTAAAATCCAAAGACTGATTTTAGAGGATGTTTTGAATGCAAGTTCGAAACATTTGTCCACAGAAGGCTTTCGGGTTTACTGCACGCGTTGCTGATTTAATAACTGAAAAGATAGAAACAATATCTCACATAGTAGTCCATTTATTTTAGATAAGAAATACAAATATGAGAAATCCTGTGATAAATATAGTTATTCTGCGATGCAAGTTAATCGGACTACAACAAGTCAAGATGATGTTGGTAATGCATATTAAACTTGTGTGAGCATTAGCAATAGACAACTTTATTACAAAGCTGCCTTAAATTACGAGATTAACAAATAATATTGGTACTACATCTAATTAGTTAGTTTGAGTAGATAAAATAAGATTACCATCCTAAATCTAAATGGTCTCCTGAAAGTAGGCTTTGTAGCAAGGCTTCTCTGAGCCAGTTTGTCAAAAATCAGTCTGTAACAATGACGAAATGGAGAAAGATGAATTCAGTTTTACTGTAGCATATCCATATATACACTGTACACTACAATCGTGTTTCATCTAGACACTTCAATGCAATAGAAATGTAATTTACAAAAAAACAATGATCTCTGAAACAAATTAAGGAAACAGTCATCTCTGAAACAAACAGTAGGTGCAATGTCTTCTCTTAAGAGCAGCAGTGAACAAGGATTGAGAGGTGAGGGTATAGCTAAGCAAGAAGAATTCCGAAACAGAACCTCTGGATTCCAAACGGCTACTACGTAATGAAGTGCACTGGGTTATAGAGTCCACTGGATTGTAAAAACCTCAGACATGGGTAGAGCAAGATGGGTCACAGTCAGAACCTACAGAGAGACATAAGGTAGTAAAACAGATGTCGGTCAGGCAGCCAAAATTAACCTTAAAGTTCCACAATAAGCAGAACATCATATTAAAAAATGTATGAAATCAAATTGTATTTAAATTGCCCTTTTTAGAAGCACGTAAACCCCTTGAGTACAGCTGTTAGGACAGCAAGGTAAACAAGCAGGTCAGACATGTCTAGAGAAAGAAGGAATGGCAGTGTGGGGATCAAAGTAAAAAAATATATATATATATTGGGTTTTCCTGGGAGTTTTTCCTCGTCTTCCTTGACAGTTTAGTTGTAGTTCTTTGGCTGTATGTAAAGCCTATGTGGCGTTGCATGTAAAAAGGGCTATTGATTAGATCAATCACCTTGCTGTCTGAGCAGTACGTGAAGTCCATGACCTTCTCCCCGTTGGCCCACACGCTGCGGGGTGGAAGGAGAACTCCGAACACCCGCAGCCCCCCCAGCACCAGACCATCCAGACCTCCGTTCAGCTTGAAGGGGTCGCTCACTACCTGGGACTGCCACCAGATGTCACAAGCAAAAAAAAAGGGAGGGTGATCCTCTTGGACAGAGGTCTTCAACCCTGGTCCCCCCATCTTGTATGTTCTAGAAGTTTCCCTGCTCTAACACAACTGATTCAAATGACTGGGTCATTAACAGGCTTCTACAGGAAACATCTAAAACATATAGGACAGTGGGCCCTAAGGACCAGGGTTAAAGACAAATGCTCTAAGCCAGGGGTGTCAAACATACGGCCCGCGGGCCGGAACCGGCCCCCAAGGAGGTTCGATCAGGCCCGCAGGATAATTTGAAAGTGGAAAAAATGCATAAAAGACATGGAATTAATATTTTTAATTCACTCTTGCAGTATACCGCCATTCGAATACTTGGGGGCGCACTCTTTCCATCAGAGTAGAAGACAAGCCGCATCACTGAGACAGACTGAAAACAGCAGACGGTATCAATTAATACCTTGGTCTCTACTAGGGATGGGCGAACGATGCCTTGTGAAGCTTTGATGGTTTCTTCCGGATTGTGCCGGCCCAAAGAGCCGAACTATCGGCGCTTTGAAAATGAACAGCGTCATCTAGCAGCCGTTTAAACTGGCTGAATGAGGCGTAGTGGTTGTCTCCGACGGTAGACTACCCTACGTTATTCAATATTTAATTAAGGCTACATGTGTTCATTTTGATCTGATATTAGTGCTCACACATTAAAATGTTGTGATACATCCGTAGGCCTTTAGAATTATGTCATTTTCTCACAGTAAAAGTTAAAGAATATCGTACGAGATTCACTGGACTGGGGCGCGAACTTGGGATCCCAGATTCGCATTAACAATATGTAATCGTACAACGCTTTAACCAACTACACCACCGAAGAGATCATTACTTGTTAAAGCGGTTGGACGGACTTTATACGATATGGTCTTTGTATCAATTAAACTAGATAACACAGAAGAAAGACATGATATTTTGGTTATTTATAGCAGAGTATGGTATAATTTTAATGGTCCGGCCCACTTGACATCTCCCTAGGCCGTATGTGGCCCACGATGCGAAATGAGTTTGACACCCCTGCTCTAAGCAGTATCTGCACTGCATATACAATATGTACTTAATTACTATTCAAAAGCCCAACACAATGTATAGATGCTTTTATTCTGTCCTTAACTCTTTTAAAGGTAACTTACACTTATCTGGTCAAATTGTGGCCAAACAAGAATCATAATATCATCAATCACCCACAGGTTGTACCACACTGACCTCTTAGGACACTAAGATTTTGATCTCTTTCTACTGAATACACTGACTCACACAGCCTCAGTCTCATACCTGCCCAGCGATGAAGATGACATAGGAGTAGTCTCCCTTCTCAAAGGTGTCCAGGCTGTCCCCATCGTCCCAGAACATGTCGCCCCATGCCCAGCCTCCCGCACACAGCGCCACCGTCAGGAGGAATGGGTTATTGCGTGAATCTGAAGTAGTCAATGCTGGTTCCTGTGACAGCAGGTTTATTAGACCAATCACTTATCAAATAATCTTTTTTTTAAATATAAATACATCTTTTAGTTGTAAATATGCAACACAATCAGTAGGTTAGTGTCATCAGAAGTAAACATCAGACTACTGGTGGTGGTAAAGCAGAAAGCCCTTCCAGCCCTTGCACCTGCTGTGGGATGATGTGTCCCTCCCTCACGTGGACTTGGATAGTGTCTAGGGGAGCTGGGAGGAGCAGGTACTGGCCTCGGCTGTAGAATGGTTGGCCCTTCACAGGAACAATGAGATTATTAAAAAAAATAAGCTTGCATGGTATTTCTTTACCATATATTCTTTGGAAAATAGAAAGTGCTTTCTGTTAGAATAATGGCATTTGTGAAAGACTCAACACCCCACCCAACACCAGATGAATGAGAGGGAGGATATCTACATTGTGCAGACTGTACCAAGTCCCTGGGGGGAGATAAGCAGCCAGCTCCTCTGCCCCCTGCTCCAACACTGGGCTGATGAGAAGAGAACTCCCCCACAGAAACTGTCTGTCGATGGTTTGGCTGTTCGGGTCAGAGGGGAACCTGGGAGAGTTTCATGATAGTGGATTACACAGGTTTTCTGACATTATTTTGCAGACAGGAATTGAATAAGAGAGGACAAGTGAGGCGAGGAGGAGGAAAGGAGGCGAGGAGAGGAGACAGGGGAAGAGGAGAGTAAAGGCGAGGCAAGGAGAGGCGAGGAAGAGAGGCGAGGAAGAGAGGCGATACATACTCGAGGAAGAGAGGCCTGGCCACGGTGTCTGCAGAGGTGTGAGCGTGGTGGAAGAGGGTGTAGAGGAAGGGCAGGAGAGAGTAACGCAGCATGACTGCACTCTGCATAGCTGCCTGGGCCTTCTGCCCAAACACATAGGGCTCCTGGGGCTGACACACATAAACACAGGCACACAGGCTAGAGTTACTTCTGTTCATTATTCACAGTGCTACCTCTATTCATAACACAGACTATTACATGGACACAGAGAAAACACATTGGCCTATTCTACAATTGACCACTTACAGGCTTATACATTGCTATGCAGAAATGTGTGCAGTAACTACAAAATTCATTTGTACAACTATGATTGCTGCAAAAAAGATGACAGCTTTTTCAAGATCAAGGCTTTTTAGCGAAAAGGAATTACTCTCTCGTACACGCGCACGCGCACGCACACACACTTGCATGTCTTACAGCGTTGGGCTTGTCGTTGTGGTTTCTCATGAAGGGGTAGAACGCTCCCAGCTGCATCCAGCGCACACACAGCTCCTCCGTGGTGTCCCCCCCAAACCCACACACGTCGGCACCTGCCAGGGGCACTCCAAACAGGCCAAACAACAGCACCGCTAGGGGGGAACAAAGGAGAACATCCATGCCACCATTCAATGACCAGTCATTTTATGTACTTGTTAAGGAACTCGTCACTCGTGCCATTTATGACTATGGGAAAGTATCTGTAACAGCTTGATAAACAATACCATTCCACTGGTCGAATATTGTGCCTGTCTTGGGCATTATACTCAACGTTGATGATAATGTAACTGTGTGATAGTGTAGGTGCACTGCCAGAGGGGGGCTCGGGACAGGTCCTGTTCTAACCTGGAATGGAGAACCGGAGCTGTTCCCAGTCACTTTGCACGTCCCCAGTCCACACTCCAGAGAAGCGGCCAATACCAGGGAAGGAGGAGCGGGACAGGACGAAGGGTCGCGCCCCACGCACCCTCACCAGGGCACTGGAACATTAAGGGTTATTCAGTTTGAAGATATAATTTGGGGCATTTTTCATGCTTCATTGGTCAGTTTGTAGTAAAGTGTGACAGGAAAGGCAGGGAAGACATGCAGTACAGGGCCAATGCCTGATTCAACCCCAGGCCACTCTGGTAAGACCTTAGCCTACATGGTACGCACACTTATATAGTGAGCTACCGGGGTGCCCAGGTTGTTCAGTTTAATGATTTATATTGCCCATGGTTTAACGTGCTAAAACATATCCAGTTTTCTGTTTCATCTAGGATAATATAATCCTAATATAGCCATCAAGTACTCAGATACCGCAAATACTATTTCTTGTCAGGGGTCCGATTCTTTTTGTGCAGTCTTTCAAAGTTGTGCCATCATCTCTGCAGTGTAATATCTCACTCCGACCTGTGGGTGGCGCTAGCTTCGCTCAGGCCGTAGAGGTTGTGAAGGTTGTAGTGGGAGGACATGTTCTGCAGTGCTGACATGCAGAGAGTGCCTGAGTTCAGCTTGCCTCCAACCACCCCTGTTTGTGAAGAAGAAACAATACTATAGTAAGTGGCTATAACAGCTACTGGTTGCATTATCAGTAACATTGCACTACTGTACCTCACTGTACTTTGGCATCAGGCTCCTGTATGGTCATTGACATTGTCACTGATCTGCAATTTGGCAGTATTGTACTGTACTCCACATAGGTTAGAATAGGTTATAGGGTTGTAATAGGTTTTATGTGCATTTAGGGTTAGTATAGTGTATTATTTATTGTTATCTGTATATTTAGGAAGTTTTAGTATTAGGGTTTGTATAGTCGATTATTTATTGCTATCTGTATATTTAGGAAGTTGCACTTATTTAAGCTCAGCATAGATGTAAATTATGTTCTGTGTACTTGTATGTTATGTTATGCCAGGTGCTTGCGTTGTCTTGTCTTAAGAATTTCAGTGCCCAGTCTGACCTTGTGTTGTTCTGTGTACCTGACAAATAAAAGACTTGAACCTTGAACAATAAAACAAATTCATATCCCACTCAGAGTTTATCCAATTGAAGATGTTTTGGATGATGAAAAAAGGAGAGTAAAGATTGTTTCTTAAAATTGGGTCAGCAAGTAACTGTAGCACACTAACTTGGCACGAAGGGGGGGCTTTCCAGATCACTGTCAGGGCATCCCTCTACTGAGCCTGGCAAAAAACTGGCTGGCTCATTCATATCCTGGGGAAAGTGGCATGACAGAATAAGTTGCGGTTTTGTAGTTTTAGAAGAACAGAGGGTACACACGTATGTACACACTCAACCTGGTTACTTACAATCCACAGGCCGTCGACAGGGACCCTGGAGTGGAACTCTCTGATGCAGTCCTCCCACCACAAAATTGTCTCCGGGTTGGTGAAGTCCGGGAAAGCTGTCGGGCCAGGCCACACCTAAACACATGCACACAAGTCAGAGACATCTAGACAAACACACATTCAGACACACACTAGCAGACATTACCAAGCCACATGCTACACACAGGGACTCATTTAAAAGCCATGAGATTTGAGAGCTAGCTGACCTTCCCTATGAGGGTCTGGCCGGTGGCGTTCCTGATGAAGATTCCTCTCCTCTGGCCCTCGTCGAAGGGCGGGTAGGTACCGGCAGGGCTACTGCTACTGATGCCTGGATCCTGGTGGGAGAAACCATGACTCTGGTGGAGTGGGATACTGTTTACATGCAATCATCAAGCTTCTGCTGCCCTCTGCTGGTTGACGAACGGAACATGAGTTTCAGTTGTAGGAAAAATGCAGGACTGATATCAGTGGCATATATGATGTGTACTGTGCATATTCTTTCAGGTATATTTCTAAATGCAGGCTGAAATCAGTGGCAATTTCATTTGGGTAAGCTAAATGTCATTTCCTTTGCATTTCTTGAATACATAGTCTTTATAGTCACACTTTTCTAGTGCACTATTGTCAGGCTTCTAGTAGAAGTCTGTGAACGTATTGTGTACCATTTACTATATGAGAGACCACCATCACTCACCAGGATGAGAATGTACTTCATTCCCTTCTGATGCAGCTCCTCCACCATCTCTGGAAGATCCCCGAAACGGCGGGGGTCAAAGGTGAACACCCTGCGCTTGTCTGCGTAATCCAGGTCATTCCACTGCACGTCCTGACCACGACAACACCCAACCACCCCAAACCTGAAGGTCAAGAAGGCTTGCATGCTAATTTAAACATAACTATGATATGGTTGTGCTAATACAACAGAAGAAGAGTATCCAATGGCAGCATGCTAACGCAGTATTCTTTCGCTGAAGTTAACCAATACGATAGCTGATGATAGAAAGGATAGCACTTGCTATTAACCCCTAGAGTAGTTACCAGGGGGAAGTTGGCTTGGTGCATGCGTCTGACCACTTCCCTGGTGGCATTTGTGGATGAGTAACCCCAGCGACACAAGTGGAACCCCAGGGCCCAGTACGGAGGCATCAAAGGATGACCTAAGGCAGGAGAGTAGGTTTGTTTTCAAATGTGGGTGGGATGACAGCTTTATTGAATAGCTGAGGATTCATCCATAAATACATTTTTTGTAACAAAAGAGTTTGTGTGTGTGTGGGGGGGGGGCGATAAGCTTTTTTCAAAAAGTGGGTGGGACATGTCTGATGAAACCTACATTTTAACAACAAAGTATACCTACAAATGCTATAATGACACCTACATCCCTGACCAAAGGTAAAAGGGGGAAGACGCAGTCGACTAGCTGCCTTTCCTTGTCTCCCCCACTTCTATCCAGAGAGATGGATGGTTCTGTGGCCTGTGCCCACACACATTTTTTCCCTAAATCCCTATTCTAAAACCACACAGCCGTCACCAATATCAGCTAGACCAGTGATTGTAAAGGCCCCGTCACACCATGTTCTGGTCAACGTTCCCTGAACATTCTAATCGTTCAATTTCGAGTGCTCTAGGGCGAGGTGGACACATCTGGCGTGTGACTAACGTGTGAGTAAGCGTGGGACTGATGCATGACTAGCGTGGGACTGACGCATGAGGAGCGTGTAACAGCAACTAAGTAAGACCAAGTAGCGCTGTGTGCGCCAGGGGTCCGTTCAGTGTCATTGACAGGTCGCCAGTGAGTTGTTCACTGCAAAGCAAACGATGAAAACAAACAAGTAACGCTAAGGTAACGACTGACTAACGATAGCCAAATGCGTGCAATGTTAGTTAAACGTTCCACAAACGTTCAGTGTTATCCAGCGTTTAAATTTAAACGTTGAAGAACACTGGTCTCCATGAGAACTTATGTGCATGTTCAAAACTTTTTTTTGTGCGTTCTCCGCTGATCACCGACGATTACCAGCGTCACCAGCGTCTACACAACGCTCTTCTGGTGCTATACCAGCGACCATGGACGATTACCAACGTTTCCTCTAACGTCATAGAACGTTGACCAGAACGTTATGGTGTGACGGGGCCTTGACAAAGCCAAAGGAGGGCCACAATTTAGATTCACACAAATTACATTGTCCACTAGATATCATTTTGCCTCAAAATAAATTGTTGTCAGGTACTCTGCATTGGTCATCTAGGCCTCTGTCAATGTTTACATTAGTCCAAGCTTTTGGGTTAATCTACCTATAACTTGAAGGTACTGTCGGACCACGCTCTGAGGATCTGGTCCCAGGAACACATACAGGTCCAGGATCCCGCCAACAGTCACCCAGGTAAGAGCAGGAGTGGGTTGTAATACCACCTCTGCAAAGTAACAGAGAAGTAAATAAACAAGTTATAAAACACACAGAAAAGTGTGTGTTGGCGTGTGTATTGTTGACATTTCTACAACCCATGGCGTTGCTGTTGAGCAGGAAGACTCCGTGAGCCAGGCCATCTTCCTCCTGTACCATGTAGAAGGGGTGGGACCCATACAGGTTGGCATCACTCTGGCAGAAGAGATCTGGTGTTAACCGGTTGTGCAGATGAAAGCCTTGTTGGGGCGTCACATTCAAATCCAAACAATTAGACTTGTCCTACTCAAAGGCGTTTAAATGACAAGCTGTTCATTCCTGGAACATATCTGAGGGGGGGGGGGGGGTTTACATGTGGTGCCATGTCTCTGTTCCACAGGGTGAAGGAGGTCCAGTTGAGTTCCAGGTTCAGGAGAGTGTAGTGCTCCCCAAGCCCAGACACCAGGCCAGAGGCCAGGGACGTGGAGAGCTGCAGGTACTGGTCAGCAAACAGCAACGGAGCCACTGTGGTGTTCACACTGACACACACAGCACAAAGGGTTGTTAGGGAGTACCATGTCGAAGGTCTGCCTGTTACAGTTTTAAGTCATGATGAAGGCAGGATTGGTTATTCCATGCTCAGGAATGGTTTTGTCATTCAGGATTGAGACTGAGGCTGTGAGGTAGGCAGACAGGCAGATGTCTAGACAGACATGCACAGAAACAGCCATCTATCCTGTCTGCCTGCAGATCAAAGGCAGAAATGGCAGACTGACATGTAGAGACAGGAGGGTCAGAAAGACAGCTTCACAGACAGCTTCACAGACTACTCACAGGACCCGGCCATTAGACCTGCGGCGCACAATGAAGCCGAAAGGGTCAGGCTGGAATTCAGTGATGTAAAGGGGGTCGGCACCTCTGCTGGCGTGGCCAGGGTCCAGTGGAACTTCATATCGCTGAGTTAATGGATCCTTCAACTACAGAAAGGGCAAACCATAAGGTTATAAATTATCCGTTGCATATTTTAAGCACCCAGACTGCCACCTACATATCGCGACCACCTGAGTGAGCATAATTTTTCCTCATGGCTTCAGAGGTGACCACAGAGGTGTATGGGTGACCACAGGTTAACCAGAATACGCAGTCCAGCCCTGTTCTTTTACGCAGGAAGGCCTGATTAAGCACACATCAAACTGGAGAAAATGGAGCCAGACTCACAGTGAGGTGCAGCCTTCCTGCTGTCTCCTCCAACACCTCCAGTCTAAGAGTGGGGATGTCTTTGGGAAGGTAGGAGGGAGCGGGCCTCTTCAGAGTGGCAGCCAGGCCCCTGGAGGTGGGGATGAGGGGCCCCATTCTGTACCCACTGTAGGATGGGGGGTAGAAGCACCAAGGGGCTCCCGGCACTGCATGTGGAATAGGGGCATAGCAGCAACTTCTTTCCTCACACTCTGTCTGGCTCAAGACCCGGTCTCTGGCACAGTTGAATCGGCTTTCCAAAGGCAAGCTGCATTCAGATTCACTGGGTTTGCTGAACCTGGCGATGAGTGAGGCTCCTTTGGACAATGTGGGAACGTGTGTTTGATGCTGAGGCTGGAAGCACAGGCTTAGATAACACATCAACAAAGCCAGCATTAACAACACTGATAGACGGGTGGTGAGACGGCTAATCAAACCCATTCTTCCAAGTCAAACTGTACTGTAGTCGTTTGCTGGCGTTGACGAGTTGAATTGTTTGAACATTCTTCAGTAACGTAAACTAATAGATAGACTAGGTAGATATCGTGACACAAACTACACATCATTAGGTAGATATTACTAAACAGAAGGTTTTCATGTAACTAATTTCCCTCTCCTCGTTTATGCAAAAACAAACGGCAGAATCCGCGAAGCTACTACTAGCCTACTACTAACATACATTTACATATCATCACAAAAAGAGCACGGACCAGTGCGGAGATTAACTAGATTTTGAGGTAGCTAGCCAAACTTCCTGAAAAAAAGCATGTTAGATAGCAAACTACAAAGTTAATAAAAAGCTGACTAACTAGCTAACAAAATACAATTCACATTTATACGGCAAGTCAGTTGGGACAAACAGAACCTACATTCGTTTTTTTTTCCTGTGGCCCAGTCAAGTTACAACTCTATGATCTCGCCGACATGCAATCACGTGGTAATCAAGTAGGGGAGACCGGGGTTGGTTGGCACACTTTTCACTGACTGCCATATTTCTCTGGCATAATTTATGATAGAATATTCTAACCAGCAGCAAATGAAACGTTATGGTCTAAGCCATAATTAAATACGTTTACAAGTACACAAATATTTGTTTTAAATGTGGTGATTTGAGATTTAAATCATGTTGTGCATTTGTGCCAACCAGCCCCATCACGGGGTTGGTTGGCACACAATATGGGGTTGGTTGGCACAATGTTAAAATGCTATAGTTACACAAAATGAAGCAAGCAATAGAAACAATTTGAACATTTAATAAAAGAGTGTAACCAATTAATCATTCTATAACATGTTTTATGCAATTTATTAGAAGGAATGTATGTATTAAACCTAAACCTATGCCTAATCCTCAGAATCAGGCAAAAAGACTGAAGAACGGAATGTTGACAACAACATTCTTATTAGACAACATTTAAAAGGGATAATAACCCCAACAGTAGCCTAACAGTAGCCCTCTTAGTAGCCCCTCTCCCCCATCAAACTTATAATACATGTTTTAGCACTTTTTGATTAAATTCCTATATCTTCAAAATCACTGTGCCAACCAACCCCGCTCAAATTTAACCCAATTTTGTGATTAAATTATGTTGGCTATCTACCATCACTCATCACAAACTTTCAAATTTTAAATGAAAATGTAGCTGATTCCTATGTCTATTAACTACATGTAACATGTTTTAAATATCTTTAGCTGACACAGTTTTATAATAAATTCAGTCCACAGACCACTTTTTTACTTTTGATACTATAAAAGTGAAATGTTACCCTCACCAAAACAGTTTGTGATTTTCAGATGTTTTAACATAGTAGATGAGTGCAGGTCGAGAAAACAAACATTTTGATGTTACAATTTTGTTTCTGTGACCTTCAAAACGACCCAAAAATGCTGTGTGCCAACCAACCCCTGTAGCCAACCAACCCCGGTCTCCCCTAACTCGCTTTGGTTCCAAAAAACCCACTGCAAAACCGTGATTTTCTAACGGTATGATGGCGGAAAAGACGAAAGAGAGAGCGGTGATATTCTCGCCATCTGAGCAAACTATTATAATGAGTCTATACGAAGACAATTAGCATATTTTCATGGCTAAGTCAAACACCGCCACCGCTGCCAGAGCATGACAGGCAGCTTGGCAACAAAAATTGCCGATAAACTAAATGCGTATTTTGGTAAAGGTGCCTTGTTACCCCAATCAATCAGATCACATTTCTTTAAATGTGCCTGCTGGCAGTAGGTTTAATGGAAATTAATCATCGAATGAGATCTTGCTAGCAAAAATAATGATATATCAATTATTTCAGAATAAATGTAAAAACAAGGCCAAAGAGTATCTAATAGAGGGTTTTCACCGACTGGGTGGTAACCCGGATGCGCGGCCATATTGGAGGCACTCGGTGCAAACAACTGAACGGAAAACAACCAAAGAACGTATACTCTATACTCTTTGGTACAACTGTCTAAACGACCCAAATGGTCATCAAAACGCGTCCAAGATCCAAAGGCATATAGGGAAGGACTTGGACCTCAAGAAAAGGGTCGATATTTTGAGAAATTTTGATTTATTGGCGGTGCAGATCCCTACAAGTTAGCTCCCTCTACTTGGATCCGTGACGACCGGTGATTCTGCCTTCAGTTGGATATCCCGATATTGTTTACTACCTGGTTTTCTCGCCGAACCCATAGGCTACACAAGCAGTAGTTTGATATGAATGATATTATGTCAATGTCAGCGTTACAGTAAAATAAGCGCACAGTAAAAACAATAAAAGCAGTAATTGTTTTTACTATTTACTAGGAGTGGAATGGTACATGTATTCGTACCGAACCGTACGGTACGGGCGTCACGGTTCGGCTCGTGAAATTACACGGAGAATACACGGTATAAAAATTAATAAAACTTGCGTGCAAATTAATTAATGTAATGCGGAACTACTGTAAGATATTCGTGTTCTTTAGGGACAATCTGTAGCCCCGCCTTAGTTCTGAAACTGATTGGCGCTGTCAGGCCAAATAGTGTCCTAGGGCCAAATAGTGTCCTACCTGACGTCACAATGCCGTTCCGAAGCAAGCACGCGTCCGTCGCTATGCCGACCTTAAATTCCTGAGATATTTACTCGTGCTAGCAGGAAACTGTCATGGTTGCTATACTGGTTACTAGGTAGGAAGTTTTGTATTTAGGCTTATTTAAACCAGTTTATTCTACTCTACTATTTAAAGTTTTCACTCGTTCGACATTCCTGAGACAGCAACGCGCGCAGGTAGAATACTATACGTGTTGCCTTCCCGGTCTGTTAAAATTGATGCTAAATAGGTGAATTATTTTGACGAAAACAATTAGCCAGCTAGCACTAGCTATCAAACGAGTGAAAACTTTAAATAGTAGAGTAGAATAAACTGGTTTACATAAGCCTAAATACAAAACTTCCTACCTAGTAACCAGTATAGCAACCATGACAGTTTCCTGCTAGCACGCGTAAATATCTCAGGAATTTAAGGTCGGCATAGGGACGGACGCGTCCTTGCTTTGGAACGCATTGTGACGTCAGGTAGGACACTATTTGGCCCTAGGATATGGCGAGCGGAATATGGCGAGCGGAAAGGGACATTCCTAGGCTTACCAGTATGGCGAGCGGAAATGGACATTCCTAGGCTTACCAGGAGAAGGAGAAGGAGCAGCCTAACCATACGTCGCCGCCAGGCCGTGTGGATTTTTTGAATGGAAGTGAATGGGACTGCAAACGAGAGACTGGCGGCGACGTGCAGCGACGGCATGTAAGGAACGTCTACTGGCGGCGACGTCGCGGCGACGCATGTTCGAAAGTATACAAAATACTTACGCCTACTAAGTACGTCTGAGATAAGTACGTCGTCGCCAAACAACACACCTACTAAGTAGCTACATCGCCGCCGTCACTGACTTGTTTTTTCAAACCTTATTGAGTGAAAAAAAGTCGCAAGGCTACATGTTTAATATGTTAACATTTCTTTATTGAGAGCTATAGTGTAAGAGTAGCCAACTGTGCACAGTCTGTAGCATAGAGGATTTTACAACAGGTGCAGGGGGTGCTTTTGCACCCCCTACTGTTGGGATGAAAAAATTACATGTTCAAACTAATGTACACAAACGATTAAAGGTTTTTAGAACATGTTAAAGTGATGTCAGAGTTGTATGTTATATCATGGTTTGTTGTACTCTAATGATTAATTATACATTAAGACCCAGTATTCATTTTGAGCATGTTTTAAAACCTAGAATCGCCTCTAGCCTGTAGTGTTCTAATTGTTTGTAGGCTATTCACATTTTGAACATTTTGACATTTAATAATTATACATTGATATGTGGATATAATCATATAAACCTTTCAAAGTGCCAATACACACATCTGTATAAGCCCAGCATAAGGTGTGTAGCCAACCAGTGCTTGTTTAAAGCTGTCATAACGGGGTTCATATATGAAGGAAGAATAGATAGATACGTAGGCACTTCAGGCAGTGACAAGGCACAGAAAATAAGGATAACAGTGTATTTATTCAATAAAAAGGGCTTACAAAGAAACAGTTGGATGTGAGGGTCATGTAAATTAGTAGTGTAGGGAGTGGATGTGGGATCAGTGCAAGTGTAGAGTGTGTAGAGAATCATTACAAACTAAAAAGCAAACAGTGATGATGTTCCTGCTAGTAATAGAGAGACCAAGCATATTAGGGCACAGCTTATTAAGAACCGAGGCACAGATCACAGGTGTACCCTTGCAGCAATCACAGCTCCTCTACCTGCCTGCCATCCTGCAACAGAAACAAAGACACAGAAACAGACAGGGAGAAGAGAACCAAACAATGCTCAGAGCCAACAATCTAACATGGTTTATGCCATCATCAGAACAGGCATAACCTCCCGATCACTACAAGTCATTCAGGTAATTGTAATGTCCTATTGACATCTGTGAACATATGCTTTCTCAAGTAGTATTTAGCCAACTGAAGAAGCTGTGCTTTCACTGAACCACAACCTAGAATAGTCTAGGTGACCACAATACAGTGTATTTGGTGCT
This sequence comes from Hypomesus transpacificus, assembly GCF_021917145.1. NCBI lineage: Eukaryota > Metazoa > Chordata > Actinopteri > Osmeriformes > Osmeridae > Hypomesus > Hypomesus transpacificus. Next base: position 9,371,191 of record NC_061076.1, read on the forward strand.
TGTAAAGTTTGCATTCATTACAATTGTTATATTGCTTGTATTTGGTTATTTCCCAACATGTAGCAACAGTATAGTCTAGTTGTATTGAGTTTGTTTGATGTGTTTGCTAACTTGGTGGTTCTAATAAATTACTAATGAATGTAGCCTATTGCTAATGGAGTTTTAATTTATAATTTTGCCTTCTGACTACACTTTTCTGCTTAGCTCTGGTGTAGAAGTGCAAGACAGCAAATTAAACATATTCAGACCATCAGTGAAGGTTTTCATTTTTTGTGTGGACGCTACACTAACAGAACCTAGCACACTGTTATAACAGGATACCAAAGTTTATTTGTCACTAGCCTATTGATATTGCTTTCAACATGATTCTATACCATTAAATTCACAACTTTCAGGGTTAATACTGAAGATGTATTAGATAGTACCCAATTGCTGTGAAAGTACCAAGTCAATGAAGTGAATCACCAAGTACAAGTTCAAGATAAATTCTACGTATTTATTATAGATCTATAAAGTGCAGGTGTCTGCACCTTTAGTACTGGTGTCTTCCAGCTCCTCAGCTCTCTCAATACCTAGATATGTTTCTGTAACTTTTTTATTTACTGGGGCAAAAAAGGCTGCCATGTCCCTTCCACAGTTCATGATGACTACTCGAAGAAAAACAATGTAATGTGTAAAATGACTAGTGAGTGTGTCGACAATGTATCAATATACATATCAATGTGCATTCAGAAGGCAACAGGGGGAAAAGACTGAAGGATGGGTGGTAACAGTCTCTTAGGATCCTGCCAGCTTTCCTGAGGCATCGTGTGTGGTAGGTGTCCTGTAGGGCAGGGAGCATCCTGCCAATGAAGAACTTAGCAGGCCGGACCACACTACGTAGGGCCTTGCGAGTGAGTCCCATCAAGCAGAGACTGTCTCCAGATTTTAGAATGAGAGGTGGGGACAGGGTGACACCCAGCCTTACAAGCTCTATAAATTATGATGGTGTCCAACCATCAATGTGCTTTGTAGGTGAGATGAAGGATTTATTATTAGATTCTGTATTTACAGGGAGGCAGTTGAGAGAAGCTATTAATGGAAGAAATATGATCTCTCTTCCTAGTTAGATTTACATGTTTAGCAAAATATTAGCCTAATCGTTTATACAGGTCTATCTTATTATAAGGCCTAGGCTATAAATCAGTTATTCTACTTAGTCCATAGATGTAAATTGAAGAAAACTTAAGGCCAACTCTAAATGATCTGGCAGGCTAGTTAGTAGGCCTATCTAGCAATAGATAGACTAGGCTGTTACTTTCATATGGGCTTCTCCCGCCATCCACTCTTGGAACTGGAGTCCCAATGTTTCTAGTAATAGCACCACAATAGACATTCTCAACCAGTATTTTATCCACTGCCTGTCTTGTCCTTCTGAAGTTGTTAAATTGAATAGGCTAAACATCAACATGTAACATCAAGTATAGCCTAGACATTCCAAACGAATTAGCTTTCAATTTTACGTATGCCTAGGCTACTTGGACCGTGTCCTGGCAATACATATAGAACATTATGTTACATGTTTTGCCATGATAACTGGGCTAGACCATTGAAAGTTCATGATGTTCCTGTGTGTTTATTCCTTTGGGTACAACAACGCGATCAGTCAACCGACTATAAAATGTTTTTAATGTCGGGCTACGACTAGTCTTCTTCTGACAATGACTTTGCTTCGTGTTAAAAGCTCCAAAATGATGAACTGGCAAAAACTTTATAACTATAAATTTACTCTAAAATGTAGGAAAGTATGGCGACGACGTTATTCACAAGTAGGCCTACGTTATCCACAAGTAGGTGCGACGACCTAGCAACTTAGCTCCAAAAGATGAACTGGCAAAAACGTTATAACTAAAAATGTACTCTAAAATGTACTTAAAAGTATGGCGACGACGTTATCCACAAGTACGTAATCCACAAATAGGTCTGACGACGTAGCAATTTATCCAGAAGTAGATGTCAAACGACAGTCTCCTTAGGCAGGTTATCCATGTCCCTTTCCGCTCGAAGGGACATGGATACGGCGGCGTATCCATATATCTGTCTATGGAGATATATGGATTGATATGCCGGATTGTTTTGATATACAGTACACAGTCATCTTTTAAGCAGGATACAGAGAGAATAGAGTATAGAGACTTAAACAATTGGAAAGCGTGAGAAAGTAAAGTGAGTGGAGAAAAATAGAAGCAGAAAAGTGCAACACCCTCCCATTACCATTATCTCTAATTCACTCTCCTCAGTCTCATCTGTGTTGTATGTCTGCAAACTGCTATAGTATGGGCAAATTTTTAAAGTCATTGGACTTGTGTGGGAAGGATTTGACATGTGTGATGACTGTATTCCTCCACAGATACCATGGGCTTGGATATGGAGTTGGACCAGTTACTAGTTATTCACTTTGACTTGATGCCTGTGACCTGTGAAGAATTAATGGCACCATACAATGGTGAAGGGCTATAACCCAGGGTTGATTGCAACTGGTGTTGGAAAATACATGTAGTAGGGCAGAATAGAGGAACTGGTTTGGTCCCTGGTTAGTCTCCAAAAATGTTACAGAAACAGCAGAAAATATGACATAGCATTGCATCAAGGCCCAATTGGAGCAGAAGTCATAGGTTATTTACAATTGTAGTAGGCCAAAAGATTTGTTTTCAAAGTTCAGGGGTGTAATTGGTTGGATATAAAAGGTGTAGCACAGACAAAGGAAATCTGATTTTCCTGGGAACCCTCTCGTTGCTGCTCCGTGCTGTTTTTGGACTTTGAAGAAGTTGAATTTGGACATTGAATATGATCAGAACTTTGAAAAAGTATTCACAACAGTACCTCTGTCAGTGGTGTTTCTATGTAAACTGCAAAGGTAGCCCTCATGACCTCAACTTTCTTACTATGATTGCCTCAATGCACTTCATTAAAATGTACAACAGAACTGAAAGCGGTAATTTAGGTGGAGGGAGGGAGGGTTGAGGCGTGGAGTGTTTCTTGCAAGGGTATGATTATCTTTTTCAACTGATACCGTCTGACACTTTTGGCCTAGTTTGAACACACACTGGAGCCCCGTCTTGTAATGTTTCTAATACATATTAAAGAAACTTGGGTTCATCAAAGATTTATTAATTAAGTAGCAACTAGCAAACTCGGTCAACATGTGCCTCCAGTTTGGTGTGTGTCATTTACTAAAGAACCTGCTGGTAATTCGTCAAGATTGTAGGCCTACAGATCACAGGAAAATGTTTTTAAAAGCTAGTCGTTGCTGCCCTCTGGTGTTCGATAGTAATAACACCCCCAATCATTACAAATCTCTCCCCCTCTCTCTCTCTTTCACTTGTGCCAGTATGCATAATACGGCCGATCAAACAAATGGCTCGTTATAACGTTTGTGTTATATGGATATTCCGTAATTCCAAAATGAAACAAAACAACGGAAACCAAGCCTTTCCCCATAATGTGGTTCTGACATCCAAAATGGACAAAACGATATTACAAGGCTATTTATCATTTTTTGCAGATATTAGCACAAAGGATATGGAATAATCAGAACAACGATTAATGGCTCGTTATACCATTTGTGTTATATGGTTATGTCATTATTCCCCCAAAAAACAAAACAACCAAAAACAAGCCGTAATATTTAAATGTGTGTTTGAGTTACTAAAATGACAAAACGATATTACGGCCCTATTTTGCGTTTGTCAACACGGGTTGCAAAATAGAAAAACCAATGGCCACAAGGTACACGGACCATCTAATTACCCTAATATAGATACACGTTTTATGATAAACGAAACTAGCTTTCTCTTCTTTTTCAAGGATAAACGAAACTCATTACTGAAAGGGGTGTTGGTGTTGTTTTCCTCGCCAGGGCAGGGCGAGACCGAGACATCGTCTGCACTTGGAAATTGTATTGGCCAAGTTCGCTTGTGAATTTAACAGATTTTGCTTACAAGTTGTGAGGACAAAGGATATGAGAAATCGAACAACGTGGAAATGGACGACTTGTGCATGAACCTAGCCAACTGCTGGGAGAGGTAGGCTGCAGTAAATCATGTTCGCATTCCCAGATTATAGGCTACTCTTGTAGCTATAATTAAAATTGTAATTTAATAATAACGCTAGCGAGGCATGGTTCAAATTCGTGTAACAAAATAGCCCAGTAATGTCAGGGAGTTTCTTTTTTTTACATAGTTAAACGAAAAAAATCGTTGAAGTAGCCTACTTTATCTTTACAAACTGTGGCGGCGTTTCACAATAACATAGGGTAGCCTGTGGCAGTATTTTTCAAAGTCTGGGTCGCGGGGGATGAAAATTGGGTCGGCAAATATGATTTCATAATTATTTTGTCATAGGCAGTGCTCGAAGTGGGCCGGTACTCACAGGTAGCCTACGCAGTACCGGTGTTACGTCCCAACTGGTTCCCAATTCAACTGGTTCCCCAGCTGTGCGTGCACCTATCAGTCCGCCTCCATCACCAGATTCGTCACAAATTCGCAAACATATTACTGGCGATTTTCAAGTCAGATCTCATATTTGCTGCGGCAAATATGAAAGTAGGCCAATAGCCTACGTGCGCACTACATAAGGCTACCATTTGCGACAAAATAAATGGAGACAAAATAAAACATTTGCAGGTTCGCATGAAGTGGGATTCGATCCCACTAGAGCAAAAATACGTTCACACGTAAGTCCGATGACTTATACCACGTGCCATATCAGCTCTGAGATTACGGCAATATGATTACGTTCTTGTTAACTACGTTGGCCTTCAGGTAACATTTAGATTTGGCTTCTTCTGAATCAACTGGTTCCCATAGACACTACCCGAATGTAGGCTACAAATCACGTATTTGGGGTTGTTCAGAGGCAATAGTCGTATTTACCACGACATCAAAGCTCCTTCTGACACCACATATTAAAAATTCATACGAAGAACATCGCTGCTAACCCAGACAATACGTTTAAAATACGCGTAACACAACATGGAAACATTCGTTTCCTATGCGATTTGTGTAGCCTATGGCTGAGTGTTTCTTCGCTATATCTTTTGAAATCAATTCATTTCATAATTGAATATTCTGAACAAATGTACTGAGCGCTACGTTACAGCCAAGCACACCATAATAAATGGATAGCTAAGAAAATAAAAGATTCGAGTTGGATTTGATACCACGAGCAAAAACACCTGCGTCTTTACAATCCGTTGCATTATACTGTAAGCCACTGAAGCACATGCATGGAACGGTCACAACATTTTTAAGAACGTTGGCCTTCAGGCAAAATGTTGTTTTGGTTCTTCTGAATCAACTAGTTACCGTGGACACCACCCGAATGTAGGCTACTCATCACGTAGGCTACTTGGAGTTGTCTCAAGGCAATAGCCATAATAACCACCTATCTTTTGGGGTTAGGCTACTGGAGTTCACCCAAAACAGCTGGTTACCTGTTAGGGTTACTTTGCCATGGTTATCAGTTCGTATGATCATGTCTGTGCCCACGTTTCTATATCATGCAGCGACGATTTAAGTATTACTTCGCAATATGTGGTGTCATTAGCCTAAGAGTCTGTGATATCGTGGTTAATATTAGCCTGACGTTGTCATACTCATAATTCTAGTCAGAATATGAGTCTGAGAACTCTCCGTTGGGCTTTGACTACGGGGCCTGTTTCAAACGAGCCTGGAAAACAAATGCCTCTTCGCTCAATTGGATAGATCTACAACCAATCAGAGCAACAGAGTATGTGACGTATGTCAAGCGCCTCATAGTTGTTGTCAACAACTAAACTGAGAGGCAGCAAAATCTTTACTGACTAAACTGCAAGCAGACTTCAACTATGCTTGAAGAATGAATACAAATGATTTTTGCCTGTGTTGTAAAATTAATTTAAGGGTAGGGGGAGTACTTGTTCACACGGTCAACCTTTTTGAGCTAAACAATAAAGGGCAATGCGTACACGAACAAGTTCTCCGTTTAGGATTACAACTCCACAAAAGAAAAGGAGAAACCACAATGGCCAATGGGTTTTCATTGTGTCCCATCTTCTTCGCGACCATCGGGCCAGCTGATAAATTAAACTTTTACCGAATCCCGTAGGAAGGACTGCAAAAACATATTTTCCATCGACAAATGCCTTGATTGCGTCTCTCTGTTCCTCTTTCAAAATTAATACGCTGTCGATGTCTTCTAAAACAGACTCGATGGCAGAATCATAACAGATCTCCAGGGGTAGCCATGTTTGTTCAAAACAAATTCAACTTAAGCGCTATTTTGTGTCGTGGGTGATTACGTTACTGTTGATCATCTGTCTATCATCGTATAAAGCCCGCCCTGGCAATTTCATTGGTTCGCCCAGATTCTGGTTTTCTGTAGTTGGTCCCCAATACGAGACCCTCCAGACCCAACTTCCCGACCAAATTATTTTGTGGCGGGGAGAAGTTGGGCTGGCAGCCAGGCTAGGTTAATATGGCCTTGAGACAACCTCAAGTACGTGATGAGTAGCCTACATTCGGGTTGTGTCTACGGTAACTAGTTGATTCAGAAGAACCAAAACAACATGTTGCCTGAAGGCGAACTTTTTTTACAATTTTGTGACCGTCACATGCATGTGCTTCAGTGGCTCACAGTATAATGCAATGGTTTGTAATAATGCAGGTGTTTTTTGCTCGTAGTATCAAATCCAACTCTAATCTTTTTTATTTTCTTAGCTTCCATTTATTATGGTGTGCTTGGCTGTAATGTAGCGCTCAGTACATTTGTTCAGAATATTCAATTATGAAATGAATTGATTTCAAAAGATATAGCGAAGAAACACTCAGCCATAGGCTACACAAATCGCATAGGAAACGAATGTTTCCATGTTGTGTTACGCGTATTTTAAACGTATTGTCTGGGTTAGCAGCGATGTTCTTCGTATGAATTTTTAATATGTGGTGTCAGAAGGAGCTTTGATGTCGTGGTAAATACGACTATTGCCTCTGAACAACCCCAAATACGTGATTAGTAGCCTACATTCGGGTAGTGTCTATGGGAACCAGTTGATTCAGAAGAAGCCAAATCAAAATGTTACCTGAAGGCCAACGTAGTTAACAAGTACGTAATCATATTGCCTTCATTTCAGAGCTGGTATGGCACGTGGCATAAGCCATCGGACTTACGTGTGAACGTATTTTTGCTCTAGTGGGATCGAATCCCACTTCATGCGAGCCTGCAAATGTTTTATTTTGTCTCCATTTATTTTGTCAATGGTAGCCTTATGTAGTGCGCACGTAGGCTATAGGCCTACTTTCATATTTGCTGCAGCAAATATGAGATCCGACTTGAAAATCGCCAGTAATATGTTTGCGAATTTGTGACGAATCTGGTGATGGAGGCGGACTGATAGGTGCACGCACAGCTGGGGAACCAGTTGAATTGGGAACCAGTTGGGATGTAACACCGGCACTTCTACATTTTACGGTGCGTGTCCACTACGCTCCCACAATGCCTTACACGGGCGTCAACGCCCGGTTTCATTGAAAATGGATTGGAAGCCGATGCTACGCGCCGCTCCGCTGTAGTGCACACGCACGGAGCCTCTACGGTGCGTTCACACTGCAGCGGGGCGGGCAGAGCAGAGAGTCGGCTTCCAATTCATTTTCAATGAAACCAGGCGTTGACGCTCGCGTAGGGCATTGTGGGAAGGCGAGTGGGGCGTCGACGCTCGCGTAGGGCATTATGGGAAGGCGAGCGGGGCGTTGAAAATTGGATTTTCTCAACTTTATGTAAATGAGGAGCGTGAAAACGGCAGTGATGGCCAATTGGGTTGGTTTCTTGTTTCTTGTAACGTAGCAACTGTTAGTCATGGTAAACATTTCTAGGTTTGACAATTTCAAGATGGAAGAGCAACTCATCGTATGTGTGTCTTCATACCTAGTATTCTATGATACGTCTATGTCCGATTACAGAGATGTAAACAAAAAAAATTATGCCTGGCGCAGGGTTGCTGAGTTTGTTGGCGTCCCTGGTGGGTATTTTGTACTTTAATTCAGTTTTGTCACATTACGTAACTTTCTTCTGTGCTAGCTGCATAGTCCAGCAAGCTCACCCGGCACACGATTGACATTCAACGTTGAAATGCTGGCTGGCAGCCACTCGCTATCCATACAGTGAATGTGTAGTGGCAAGTCATAGGCTGTGTCTACTACGGCACACTTGTGCACTTCGAGCACTGACTTTCAGTGCTTAGGGCGCTTCACTCACAAAACCAGCAGAATTCAGTGCACGGAAAGTACCCGGATGGCGCACTGGAAACAGTCCAAAAAAGCAGTGTACAACGATGGACACTACTCGCCCTAAACGGGCGCCATCTTGACTACGTAGCGGAAAAGGAGGAGCCCTTTCGGCAGCTTTTTCCACTTGAGTGGAGAAGCTCGTTCATTTTGGCAGGTTTTGCGGGTGTCACGAGCAGATTTGCGTCTGTCACTTCCGCCTAGTGTTTAACGTAAGTGTTCCATTTGAGACAGCACTTATCAGCGACGGAGTGCGCTGAATATGTAAGTGCACAGTTTTTTGTTTTGCAGTGTACTTCGTAAAGTGTGCGGTAGTAGACACAGCCATAATCTAGCGATTGATTTGCAGAGATTTCGAGTAATATAATAAAAGGTACACATGTCAACGTTTATGTCAGATGCATCTTTTTTTCTAGTCGATGTATGCAAAAAAAATGGAAGACGATGAGTACCGGGCTGTGTCTACTACCGCGCACTTTACGAAGTACACTGCAATACAGTGCACTGCAAAACAGTGCACTTACATATTCAGTGCACTCCGTCGCTGATAAGTCCTGTCTGAAATGGAACACTTGCATTAAACACATTTGCGGATGTGACAGACGCAAATCTGCCCGCCAAACCCGCCAAAATGAACGCGCTTCTCCACCCCATGTGGAAAAAGCTGCCGAAAGGGCTCCTCCTCTTCCGCCACGTAGCCAAGATGGCGTCTGTTAAGGGCGAGTAGTGTCCATCGTTGTACACTGTTTTTTTGGACCGTTTGCAGTGCGCCATCCGGGTACTTTCAGTGCACTGAATTCTGCTGGTTTTGTGAGTGAAGCACCCTAAGCACTGAAAGTCAGTGCTCGAAGTGCACAAGTGCGCGGTAGTAGACACAGCTCCGGTGTTACGTCCCAACTGGTTCCCAATTTAACTGGTTCTGCAGCTGTGCGTGCACCTATCAGTCTGCCTCTATCGCCAGATTCGTCAGAAATTCACAAACATATTTCTGGCGATTTTCAAGTCGGATCTCATATTTGCTGCGGCAAATATGAAAGTAGGCCTATGGGCTACGTGCACACTACATTAGACTACCATTCGCGACAAAATAAATGGAGACAAAATAAAACATTTGCAGGTTTGCATGAGGTGGGATTCGATCTGAAATATTGATTGAACAGTTACGTATTTGTTAACTACGTTGGCCTTCAGGTAACATTTAGATTTGGCTTCTTCTGAATCAACTGGTTCCCATAGACACTACCCGAATGTAGGCTACTAATCACGTATTTGGGGTTGTTTGGAGGCAATAGCCGTATTTACCACGACATCAAAGCTCCTTCTGACACCACATATTAAAAATTCATACTAAGAACGTCGCTAACCCAGACAATATGATCAAAATACGCGTAACACAACATGGAAACATTCCTTTCCTATGCGATTTGTGTGGCTGAATGTTTCTTCGCAATATCTTTTGAAATCAATTCATTTCATAATTGTATATTCTGAACAAATGTAGTGAGCACTACATTACAGCCATTCGCACCATAATAAATGGAAGCTAAGATAATAAAAGATTCGAGTGGTATTCGATCCCACGAGCAAAGACACACATTAGAGTTACACGTTGTGTTACACCACAAGCTACTGATGCACATGATTACTACAGTCACGAATTTTTTAAGTATGTTGGCCTTCAGGCAACATGTTGTTTTGGTTGTTCTGAATTAACTAGTTACCGTAGACACTACCCGAATGTAGGCCACTCATCATGTATTTGGAGTTGTCTCAAGGCAATAGCCATATTAACCACGATATCATAGACCCTATTATTAAAAACCTTTTTCGGTAACGAGTCGTGGTTAGCACGACTCGTTTTTTTTATGAGCTAAAGATTGTGTAGATGCCAGACTGCGGAGCGGGAATAATTTTCGAAAATACTTTTCGTGGTTCACCTTGTGGCCTATAGGTAGCAGGGCTCTCAAGTGCTACGCATTGAGAGTGACAGTCACTCATTTCGGTCTTTAGTCACGCCCTCCCGCCACACATTGTATTTCTCTCGCAGAAAATCTTTTTTTATAATATATTTAATATGCCGCAGCACCCAACCAAAATTCCTCTGGCCGCCCCACTCTCACTATGGAACCGGCAGTCAAGCGCGGTCAAACTCCCCTGGAGTTCTTAGTCGAGCCTGCCACTTATCAGCCATCAAAAAAAGAAAGGGTCTATACAATAGCCAATCGAAAATAGGCACCATTGTATCTGGGTAAGATTTAATGCAACAACCAATGGAAAAAAGCATATCCTGTAATTTTTTGTGATTCTGCTACGTCTTCCGAAAGTTTTGTTCACCTACAAAGCAAACCGCAGGAGCTCGAGCATCACTTTGAGCACAGTCATGATCTCTTGTTTTAATGTTACAACAAATTCACAAATTGTTTGACACAAACAATGACAACTTGACTGTTAAAAAATGTTTCCCAGATAATTAGCATCAGTTTTTCACGAGTCTCTTAACCAACAGTTTTACAGCCAGTTCACTGACAACACCTGCTCAGAACAAGTAGTTCATAGATGTAGCCGGTGTGTATCGGTGAAACTCACTCCTCAGGTAAGTAACAGGCCACCCGTATCAACAGATGTCTAGCTTTTCGTTGGCGTAGTTGGTAGTGGCGGCGCTTGGGATGTCAGAGGTAGCAGGATCGAATCCAGTGCGTTACGTAATTAGGCCCAATGTCTCTGACTTTTAAAATAATGTCATATTTTATTATTATATCCTGGCCATAGATGCATTAATCATTGCTGCCTTTCAAAGATGTCAGGTAAAAAGCAATTAATTAATTAATTTTGACCCCCTGACAGGGGGGGGGGGAAGAATGTCATTCTTGCCTGTCTTCAAAACTTGAGAGCCCTGAGGTAGCGTTCGACGCATGCAGCGCAGGCGTTGCCTGCAGCCGCCTGCAGCCGCCTGCACCCCTGCTTGCTGAAATAATCAAATAAAACTTAATTTGCCAACAAAATTGTGGCTAGTGAAATTGCTGAGTGGCTGGTAACTTTGGAAAACCACTAGCCACAGTGGCTGGTGTCAAGCGCTGGGTAGGGAATCAAAAACTGTGAAAACTGAAAAAACTGAGAACTAGAAATAAATATAGCTGCAAGCAGCAATGAAGGGGCCAAGCATCATTCAATATGGAAATTCAGTAGCTAAAGAACCAAAGCAAAACTTTTCATAAAAAACATTCATGTCATTTTGAGACAAAATGTGCTGGCTAGATGTAGCAGCGTTATATCTACAAAGCACAATAAATCGGACTCTTTTGAAGTGTAAATGTCCTGAGAATGAAACATTATCGTTACCATTATGATTACTGCTAGACAGCTACTGTGGCATACCTGGCTTCGCTAAATCAGTGTTGTATTGTAACAAAGTACATATACTTCATTACTGTACTTAAGTTGTTTTTTTGGATATCTTTACTTTACTTTACTACTTATATTTCTGTTTTTATTTTTACTTTTACTTCGCTACATTTTGCAAAAAAACCTGATACTTTTACACGATACATTACCCCTGAAACCTTCGTTACTCGTTACAGAATCAAATCATATTAAGACATTTTTTTTATTATGAGAGTGATGAGACCAAACGTCGAGGACTGTGGTAGAACACATTGAGTGCAAGCAGGTTTGGCGAATCAGTGGTCCAAGCGCATGTTAATGCACTATCACCGTTTGCAAAAGCCCCGTGCCCTTAGTTACTGTTGCTACGTCTTTTGAACTCGTTCATGCACAACACTGTCTGTCAGTGTCAGTGATTCTTTTTGAAGTAATATCTTTGCGATATCTTCCAGATCAAGGCAAAATGGACTGCAATAATATGCAGTGGAAGGATATATCCAAAACATTAAGACCAACAACGAAGGGGACACAACAATAATCGAAGCAAAAACAGGTCTCAATCCAAAAATTAGAAACCCCACGACCTCTTCATTTAATGCCACCAGCACAACCTAGACTGTAGTCACGTTATTTCACCGCTGGGTAAGATCTGTATATAATATTTCAACATAAAACTACAAAGATTGTTATTATTCTTTATTCCATCTCTGGCGAGGTATCTAGCTAGCTAGCTAGCTAGCTAGCACTAGCTAGGATGGTGACAATCTAAAGTACAGTACTGTACAGTAACGTACAGTAGCAGTGTGGAGCAAGATAGCTGCTAGTAGTAACGATATTGTTCAAGGGATGTGTGTGCATGTCGCTTAAAGTATTTCACTGTACTGATAACTTGTTTGTTAAACTGAGGATCCTGATGTAATGCTATGGCTTTGTATCAGATCGCCAGGTTATTGCTCTCAGGTTGTGCCTTATGCATACCTTCTTTAGAAGATGAACAAAACATTTCAGTTATAAGTAATGACTGGGTTGTTACTTTCGGTGCTACTTTAGTATTGGCTATTGTGTAAAAATTGTGTTCAAATAAGGCCCAGTTTATAGGTATGCTCATTCTAGTCGGAATAAACTTAATAATTCTCAAAATTCTGACCCTTTGCTCTTTATTAACAGCATTTACTTTCACTTTCAATACTTAAGTACATTTAATATCAGAAAATTGCTTTAGATACTTAAGTACAGTAAAGCTCAGATACTTTAAGACTTTTACTCAAGTAGTATTCTAAAAGGTTACTTTTACTTTTACTTGAGTCATTTTCCATTAAGGTATCTTTACTTTTACTCAAGTATGGATTTTGGGTACTTTATACACCACTGCGCTAAATAGATAATCTGGTCTATCCCACGACCTTGCGTTTCAAAGTAGCCTGTCTTATCCCAGTGAGCTATTCTCACAGCTGGAAAATGCTGTGTTCGGTTACTATATAAAAAAAGGAAGCCGTTTCTCCCGTGGCGCGCGTTGTCAGATTTGACCCAAGTATAAACAGCTGTAATTCAGTCATATTTTGACGTATCAAGGTGATTGTGGGAGGAAGATGAGCTTCAGGGATCGACATGAAACTTGGTGACGATAATCAGGAGACCATTCCCAATCAGCGTGCCTAAATTCAAAATTTTTCACCAATTGGTTTCTATGGGCTGCCTTAGACTCCTACTCTCCTAAGTATAAAACTATACATGTCCTGAGATTGAAACGTTATCGTTACTATTATGATTATACTGCTAGACAGCTACTGTGGCATACCTGGCTTTGCTAAAGAGATAAGTCAGTGTCACGACATGCTATACGACTGTGGCTGGATTCGATCCTAGGACCTTTCGTTTCAGAGGAGCCCGTCTTATCCCAGTGAACTATTTTCACTGCTGGGAAATGGTGTGTCGGTTACTTTATAAAAAGGAACCATTTCACCCGTGGCGCGCTTTGTCAGATTTGACCCAAGTATAAACAGCTGTAATTCAGTCATATTTTGACATATCAAGGTGATTGTGGTAGGAAGATGATTACATGACATACTCGTGATGACATTATCAAAGTTTCGTCTCTATACGGTAAACCGTTGCAGAGACAAGGCCTCACGTCCGCTTTGGCATGCTCTTTGTCAAAATCGTTTGAGCGTTACTCGTGAACGGTTTGACTCATCAATAACATTTTTATAACTTTTGTCGGCATGGTCTGAAGATGATCTGTTACGATTTTCATGAAAATCGGAGCAACGGCCTAGGACCTTCGGGACGACAATGACGCAATAGGGTTCATTCGAATCGTCTGCATCTACGGAATCCATTGAAACCTCACTGAACCTCATGGTTCAAAAGTTATGGGCGTAAACGCACCTCCAACTTTGACGCCTTGGTGGCGCTATAGTGCTTCAGGGATCGACATGAAACTTGGTGACGATAATCAGGAGACCGTTCCAAATCAGTGTGCCAAATTTCAAAACTTCGCACCAATCGGTTCTATGGGCTGCCATAGACTCCTAGTCCTAAGTATAATAATAATAATACTAACAAAAACAATAGGTGCCACAGCAGCTTTGCTGCTGCTCGGCCCCTAATTAGCAACACTGAACTCTGGAAACGACTGTGACACACAAGACGATCTGGCAAATGGCTGAACAGAGAGGTTAAATACCAAAGACAATAGGGAACACCTGGTGAGGGGTGGAGACAACTAACAGGTGAAACGGATCAGGATGTGTCATTAGTAACAATTATGTGAATGGGAAAAGAGTGACTACAGATTGGCCTTTACTTATTCTTTAATATCTAGGGTGGTCAGATGGCTGAGCGGTTAGGGAATCGGGCTATTAATCAGAAGGTTGCCAGTTCAATTCCTGGCATTCCAAAATGTTTCCTTGGGCAAGGCACTTCACCCTACTTCCCTCGGGAAATGTCCCTACTTGTACCTTCTGTAAGTCTGCTAAATGTAAATGTATATTTGAACAAGAAAACTTAAAACTATTGTGGTTTAACCTTTACCTTGATATTTTGGCACTAAATATTGCATGCTATGCATTCTTGTGTCTGAATTAACCATAGGACTGTAGGGGGTTAAATATTGGCCAAGCAACCAAAACGAATTCCCCTATGGTTTAAAGGAAGATGGGAAACTGAACAGTGTATTAGCATGAACCATTAATGCCAAAACCAATAGAATTCCAGGTATTTGACAATATGGGTTAAAGCAGAGCAAGAATGGTCAAAGTACGGTTAAATGAAATACGCATGTAATAACATTGCAAATGAATGAAATCAATTACAAGGCAAACATGTTACAAAATGAAGGCTTTAAATCTTACCCACTCTACCATGATCATTGTAAATCAGAGAGAAAGCAAGAGGTGAGCAAGGAGTAGGACAGTAGGACAAGGGAGAACTGAGGAGAAGGTCTCAGGAGATGAAGAATCCAAAGAACAATGCATTACAATTCCCTTTATACACAAGAACAACCAATCAGACCACATCTTGAATGGGGTGTGAGAGCCATCAAGTTGAGACCGTCCAGAAACTCCAGACTTTAGCATATGAGAGGTGGGGGCAGGTTTGACACCCAGCCTGACAATCCTCCCTCTTGGACACAAAAGCACAGCAAAAGCTGCAGTGTTCATCGTGTGATAACCTTCACCCATAGGAAAAGGAACTTGATTGCAGACAGGTCAGCATTGAGATTCTAATGGTCATGGCTATTGCTCAGAGGATCACTTTTGGATCATGGCTAGTGCTCAGAGGACCAGTTTTGGATCATGGCTATTGCTCAGAGGATCACTTGGAAAAACCTTTGTATTGGCATGCAGACGTGCCCTTGGTTAGCATATTCCTGCTACTTAAGTTATTGTCCTGTTACAGCAGAACACAGTTGGAGTACAGCACTTGGTTAACAATGAAAATGGTAAAGTTTGGAGTGACGTTTGGAGTGGTCTGGGGTCTGAGAGAGTCGGATTGGATACAAATGGAAATTAGTGAGACAGTGTCCTAAAACTCAAATGGAAAAAATAGGTGAACAACAGTCCTCCCTTTTGATAGATGAGAGGTACACAAACATATCATCTAGCATAGATGAAAATGGCAAACAAAGCAGAACTGTTTCTTGGGTCCAAAATAAACAAAACATAAATTAAACAGCAATAATAAACTAAAATACAAGTTATACCAATCTACATTTACAGGTCAGGAACCATTGTGAGTTTAGCTAAAACCTAGAACATTTACCACCAACTCTATAAAACACACAAAGGTACATACTGATCCACAATACCCAATACTCATCCACACAAACCAACATAGGAACTCATGGATGGACAAACCATATGCACTATGCATATGCTACAGTAACTGGAGCAGCAACAAACTATCCACAACAAATCTTTCAACTACAACAAAGATTAAACACAGGTAATGCAGTAGGAATGTAGCAATATCACAATTTTAAGGTGGCCCTGAAGTGCAAATGACACCCCCTAATATGAGTACATCCCCCAAATGAAAATACTCCCCCCCAATACGAGTCAACTCCCCCCAAATCGGATGACTTGTTCACCTCCCCCCAAAAATGAAAATACTTCCCCCCAATACGAGTCAACTCCCCCCAAATCGGATGACTTGTTCACCTCCCCCCAATACAAAAACGCGCTCCCCCCCCAATGCGAGTCAACTCCCCCCAAATCGGATGACTTGTTCACCTCCCCCCAATACAAAAACGCGCTCCCCCCCCCCCCAATACGAGTCAACTCCCCCCAAATCGGATGACTTGTTCACCTCCCCCCAATACAAAAACGCGCTCCCCCAAATGGAAAACGACATTACATTAACTCAAAAACACATTACATTAACTCTGAACGGAAAGGGTAGGTAGGCTACTACACTTTAGCGCTGATTGGATGCAGTAGGCTAACTGACAAGAAATTGACTGACAGAAGTACAAAATGCAATAGCTACACAGAGTTACGTGCACCAGGACATTTATTTGGGTATCGAAGCATGTAGCAAAAGCTATGTATGCAAAAGCATAAATTGCAGTGTTAAACGTAAACATCGATAGCCAAACAACTAGTCCACGTAACTCTGTCATTATCATGAAATTAATCGTTTTGATTTGAAGGAAAGAGGAAACATTAATGTTTACAATTCAGAGTCATTACACTACTCTTTATTTTAATCAGGGTCATTCCTATGAAATAATCTTAGATCTGCTGTTAACGTTTCACAATATAAGTAGCCTAGCCTATGCACACGCTAAAAACGCAGTTGAAGGAATCAGGACTTTTCAGAAGAAAAAACTAATAGTCCACTACAAAAGAATGAAATGCCACAATGACAGAGTAACGTGGACCAGGATAGTTGTTTGGCTATCGATTTTTACATTTAACTCGAAATACTTTTGCCTAAGAAGCCTACTATTTGCTACATTCTTCGATAGCCAAACAAATGTTCTGGTGCACGTAACTCTGCCAGGCTATTGCATTTTGTACTTCTGTCGATCAATTTCTTATTTCTTGTTAGTTAGCCTACTGCATCCAATCAGCGCTAAAGTGTAGTACCTACCCTTTCCGTTCAGAGTTAATGTAATGTGTTTTTGAGTTAATGTAATGTCGTTTTCCATTAGGGGGAGCGCGTTTTTGTGTTGGGGGGAGCTGAACAAGTCATCCGATTTGGGGGGAGTTTACTCGTATTGGGGGGGAGTATTTTCATTTTTGGGGGGAGGTGAACAAGTCATCCGATTTGGGGGGAGTTGACTCGTATTGGGGGGGAGTATTTTCATTTGGGGGATGTACTCATATTAGGGGGTGTCATTTGCACTTCAGGGCCACCGTACAATTTGGACCTGAATTACGTAAAAGTAAGAGACAGAATTGCACGTCCTAAGTCAAAGGTATTTTTGCCCGATGTATCCCCAGCGCTTGCTGCATGTAAAATGGAGGAGGCCTACCTTTTCCCAGATCCCAACATTTGGACTCAGTGTGGCCACTTCTTAGACAAGCACGACAAAATCTAACTTTGTTGTTAGCATAAAACATGCGTGTGGGCGGAATAGGCATATTTCTGCCAAGATCCCAACATCGCATTTCGGTATGTCCTTGTCTTTTACAGAAGTTACACTGTATATGAGGGGACTGCTGGGGCTTGGGTTTTACCTCTGTCACCATTTTTATGGCAGCAATGCGTGGCGGATCAGGAGCACGATGGTTCTTTGTAGAACGCGGTCTGGTGATTTGCGCACCAATTCCACTGTCTGTGTCTGAACACTTAGTAGTAGAATGTGAGCCAGCATGGCTGGTCTCTTCACTGCTTTTCTTAGCGGTGTGTTGCCTTGTGGCACAAAAAGGTGTCGCTGCTTTGAGGACAGATTTGAGAAGACATTTGCCAATTAGATGTACAGTAATCTTCAATATTTGTTTCTTTTCTGTTTTCTTTTTATGGACTCCTACAGTTCGTCAATGATCAATTATTTCAGCTAGCGTAAAATCAGTTTTGAGACCGTTCTTGTCTTTCTTGCTCAATTCAGATAACGTTTTGTTAACGCTAACTTTTTCCCACAGGTTAAGTAATTTGTTAATTTCAATTTCCCATTCCATTTTTTGTTCTTTTTATGCAGGAGCTAATATCAGAAACTAGTAATAGGCTTCTACCAACAGAACCAGGCGGAACACAATTAATGTAGGCTACATTTGTAAATGCTTACTCACCGCACCATGGTTTGAAACGCCGGTATACCAAACTGTAACTGAATTGCTCGAAACATATCACGTAGTCGGGGTCACCAAAACTGTAGGGGGTTAAATATTGGCCAAGCAACCAAAACGAATTCCCCTATGGTTTAAAGGAAGATGGGAAACTGAACAGTGTATTAGCATGAACCATTAATGCCAAAACCAATAGAATTCCAGGTATTTGACAATATGGGTTAAAGCAGAGCAAGAATGGTCAAAGTACGGTTAAATGAAATACGCATTTAATAACATTGCAAATGAATGAAATCAATTACAAGGCAAACATGTTACAAAATGAAGGCTTTAAATCTTACCCACTCTACCATGATCATTGTAAATCAGAGAGAAAGCAAGAGGTGAGCAAGGAGTAGGACAGTAGGACAAGGGAGAACTGAGGAGAAGGTCTCAGGAGATGAAGAATCCAAAGAACAATGCATTACAATTCCCTTTATACACAAGAACAACCAATCAGACCACATCTTGAATGGGGTGTGAGAGCCATCAAGTTGAGACCGTCCAGAAACTCCAGACTTTAGCATATGAGAGGTGGGGGCAGGTTTGACACCCAGCCTTACAGGACAGAATACAATCTGTACCAGATGATAATCATGGAAATGTTTGTCTGGACAAACAAAGCATTTAACGTCAACGACTAAAACTTGTTTTTCAGTATTTCCTAACAATCCTGCACATCCTGATTTCCATTGTGGAGGAGAAACCCAAATCTACTGAGCCGGTAATTTTAAAGTCAAACACACACACAATAAAACAACAGGGCCCAGTGCTTACCTTGTGGTTGAGTGGGATGGACATGCATTATGGCTGTGGATGTGTCTCAGCATTTTAAATAGACCTGAAGTTATTTACTCTTTTGTTGGTGTTGGTAATACATGCTGCATAAAAAGAACACGTGAATTTCACTTAAACTTTTCTGTTTCTCAGATTGATAATTCCTAAGTTCCAGCAGTGAGCTTTGACACAGAATACCAAATAATGGGTAAGAAACATTTCAGAGAAATGTGTCTGACTTTATACTTAGAATACTGAATATTTAACAATGACATTTTGTATTGTAAAGCCCTTTTCTATGATGTATGCATGTTGTTGGCGCCGAAAATGGCTGCCTGGGTAGGCTCTCCTGCCAAAGTAAATTCCTTGTCTGTGCAAACTTTCATGGCGAATAAACACCAATGCTGATTCTGATTCTGATGTTGCATGCAACAGCAGAACAAGAAGACATGTTGCCGGTTGAAGAATGGACTGAAGTTCAAGTGAGCTCCTGGTTAAGGACTATTGGAGTGAAGGAGCAGTATATTACAAGGATTAAAGAGGAAGAGGTAAATGGGACAATCCTTCTTGAATTGACTGAGGACTTTCTGAGGAAAGAATTTGAAATGAAATCAGGACCTGCTTTGTTGATTCTCAAGAAGAGAGACAGCCTTCTCAAGCAAAGATCAAAGGTCGAGGAAACACCACAAAGTGCCAAAAATATTAGAAAAGGAAGTAAAAAGCATAAAGAGGTTCCAGAGGCAGAACATGTCCCAAAGGATACAACACATCCAGAACAATCTGTTGGTGTGTTGACCACAAAGAGAGACTGTAAGCCACGACCATTTGATAAGGAAGGGATTGATTCCACTTATGTCAAACACAATGTACTGCAACCTGAATCTGGTGCTTTTGATCTGATTTCTCCTTGTCATGAGTACAAGTCTTTCACCATTGCAGCCACTCTGGACCGCACGAGACTGCAGGCAAAATTTGCCAAAGAGGTTCTCAAATTTGGTAGTGGCTGTATGAATATAAGATCAAATGGCACAATACACTTTGGTGTAATGGACAGTAGAGATGATGCGGGCTATGTACATGGTGAGATTATTGGTTTTCCTGTGCCGGAGAAAGACATGTATGTTGACGCATTAGATTACATTGAGAAGAGCTGTTCTTCACACAGTGAACACATGCGGCAATGCATTCGTCCGCCACGCTTCATAGAGGTCCTGGACATGGATAGTGCAGAAAAAAGGTATGTGGTAGAGGTTGACATAGTGCCTTCCGTCAGCGTTGTGAGGAAAAAGATGTACTCTGTTCGTCTGCCAAACTTCAAAGAGTCAAATAACAAAATTGACTATGAAAAAGACACGTTTTTCAGAAGGGTGGGCTCAAAAACAGAGCCAGTGAGCGATCAATTAGACTTCTTCAAGCGAGTCGAGGACAGAGATGCTCTACGAGATCAGGCAGAGCATTGTCAATATTTAAGCACTCCATGCATTGGCCAAGATCTTGGAAGAAAGCTCACAATGCTGGTAACTAACGGTAAGAAGTTCATAGAGAAAGAGAAGTGGTACATTCTTGTTGCAAACAAATTCAGACCTGACGATTTGAGAAGCATTGACCACTTACTCAACATGAACATATTCTGTGTGTTTGACTTTGACGCAGATTCAAAGGTGTCAGGGCTCTGCAGTAAATACATTCAGCACCGTGCTGCAAATATGCATTTCATGCAGAACTACAAAATACCAAGTGGTATGCCCCTTGACCAATTTGTGAGTCACCTTCATTTATTTGAGCAGACTAGCTGGATATTCTGCAATGGACGCAAAGATTACAAAGGAAATGAAAACCCCTGTGACGAAATGACATGGATCAAAACAAAAATGACCCTCCTCAGAGAATCTGTGTCGCTGATCTGCAAACAGATCTTGCCAAAAGGTACATTCTTGGTACTGTTTCTCCTCACATCCCCAGTTGAAAAACCTCTCTTGCATACCTTCTTTGAGTTCTTCACTGATATGGAGGGCCATGACGACATCATATGCATATCAGAATCTGAGGAAAACTACCAGAAGTGGCAGAGCTTTGCAGAAGGTTCTTGTGGAACAGAAACTGTTAATCGCTTCAGTGTTGTTGGGATGAAAATGAGTCATGTTGATGCTACTCTGCAACAAATCCAACCTGTCACCTCTAGAGCAACTAAGCACTTGCCTATCTTTGTTAAAGGACAGTGCCTTCTTGAAACAAGAGAGGAAGAAAGGATGTATTCCCTGGAAATCATCAGTATGGACCATTGTAATGAAACAACTGATGACTTCATAAAATCAAACAAAGATACCAATGAACGTGAGTTTTACCATGGTGGAAAAGTGACCTGGTTGAATTTCTGGCTCGCAGAAAAGGGGTATGTTGGAGAAGTGATTCAGAGGGATGCATATCGGGAAATATCAGAAATTCTGACTGAGACCCTGAAATGGAGTGTGGAACAATTTCCTGTGAACAGTATCAACATCTACCATCACCCCGGGAGTGGTGGAAGCACTGTGGCAAGACAGATCATGTGGAATAATAGGAAAGACCTCAGATGTGCTATTGTGAAGCCATCATATTCAGCTGCAATAGTCGCTGAACATGCCGTTCAGCTGAGAGAGTATGAGGAAAGAGACCCCCAGAAGTGTGTCCCAGTGCTGCTTTTGATTGAAGACTGCGACAAAGAAAACTTAAATGATCTGAGAAATGAATTAGAAAATGCCATGAACACTAAGAAAATAAAACAGGGGCAATGCTTTATTTTGTTGAGCTGCAGACGTTCACATAACCCAGAGAAGATGTGCAAAGACTCCCCATTAAATAATGTGTCTGTCACTCACCAACTGTCACCTGAAGAGAAGATCAAGTTTGCAGGGAAAGTACAGAAATTGGAGAAACAGTACAACATAGAATTCATCTTGACTTTTGTCTTAATGAGTGTAGAATTTAAGCATCAGAAAATTGTGGAGTATGTGGAAAACTTTGTGAAACATTTACTACAAGACATTGACCGCAAAGATGTTGTCACCCGCCTCATTCACTATGTGGCTTTGCTGAACACCTATGTTCCAAACTCTTTCATTTCCCAGTCCCACTGGGAAGCCCTGATGCCACTACCCTTACACATGGATAGGTTCCGGCAACATACTTTTGAAAAGTCATTGAGTGATCCGGCCAAACTCGTCTTGGTACATCTGAAAGATGTCAAGACACACATTGAGTCCCTTCGAATAATCCATCCATTAGTTGCAAAGGAAATCCTTCAGCAACTCCTTGGTGACCAAAAGCTGCAAAGTTGTTTGGCAATGAATCTGCTCCGAGAGGATGTGCTTTTTGAGCATCGATTTGGAAGAGAGGAGTATGTAAAATTCCTGAGAGCATTGTTCATGCGACGCTGCAGAATCAGTAATGGAGATGAATATGACAGCTTTTTTTCACCTCTTATTGAGCATGTGTGTGCAAATGAAACTCCTGCCACAGCAATAGAGTTACTCACGCAAGCTTACCAACGTTTCAACAAAGATGCATTCTTTGCTCAGCAACTTGCTCGTCTCAATTACACCCATGAGAAATTTGAGGAGGCAAAACACTGGGCAGAAATGGCAGCCAAACAAATGCCTTGTAACTCATACATACTTGACACAAAAGGTCAGGTGTACAGAAAGTGGTTCCATGCCAAGTTTAAAGTAATTGAGAAGGTAGCAAAGACTCCTGAAAACACAGCAGATGCTGTGGAAACTGCTCTGAGAGCCATTGACTGTTTCAAAGAATGTGAAAATGCAGCCATCTCAGACCGTGAAAACATGAATAACTCAGGTTTCTTCGCAACCGTTGAAGTTGGATGCAGCTTGTTGAAGCTCATTTTCTCATTGCACATTTTCTCAAACAAAGCTCAGGGCCACTCAGAATGTATGAAGTATTTGCTCACAGAATACATTCCAGAAGAACTTAGGAAGCCATGGGAACCATTTCACAACCAGCTAAAACAACTTCAAATGAGGCTACATGCATCTCTTGAGTGGATCTCAGAAGACCTGAGTTACTTCCAGACAGATATTGATGCTGATGAGGCAGAAACCATTGAAAGTCCTGAAATTATAAGTTATCCACTGAAATGGCTTGTGAAGAAATCCACTGAGTACGGGAAATACTTCTGCGAAGCATCTACCAGCACAGCTCTGAGTCAGTCAAACCCAGCTACGTTGACTCCATTCATGAAACGCTTGATCATTTATCGCCTTGGAGGGGGAAATGTAACCACTGTCTTCTCAATTATGACAGACCCAAAAGAAAAACATCCGGCAAAAGTTCTAGAGAACATCATATCTCTCTATCCAAGCAACCCTCAGAAAGCTAGGCTGGAACAAATGGATCTGGTCAACTACATAGCAGTACATATTGCTTTGAGCTGCATGTCAACTCAGTCTCCAAAATTAGCTTCCCTGAAAGACCTCCAGACACTCAGTCAGCAGTTCCCTACAGACAAACGAAAGTGTCTGCCCAGCGCCCTGTTCCTACTCACCTTACTGTTCTGGCCAGAGGACGACGACACAGACAAAGAGAACAAATATGACATGGTTCAGTCAGCCGTTGAGTGTCTTAAAAAGAGCTACTGGACCAAAATGAAGGATGTTCCTACTAGAAAGAGAAGAATTTACACACATTTTTTCTTAAGCAATGGAAGCGGCTGGAACAAGATTGTCCACAAGAGCAAAGTGGAAGCAAACACAAAGATCCTTTCTGTGTCTGAGAAGAGAATGAAGTGGTTCCGTGGCGAGGCGTGGAAAATGCCTGAAATAGCTCACCTTTTGAAGACTGTATCTGGGTGGACAGAAGATGGAGTCATCTATCTTACTGGCCCAAAACAGAGGACATTTTGTATTCCTCCACTGAATATAGCCTCTGTGCCCTACAGCAATGAGAACATTACTTTCTACTTGGGCTTCACATTTAGAGGACCTGTTGCATACAACATCACAGTGAAAGAATAGAATGTAAAAGTAATCAGAATTCTTTTTTTCCATAAATGGAAAATGTCTTGCGTTTGTAGGTAACTGGATAATAAATATTCAGCAGTTTGGGAGAGATGTAAATACTTAAGCTACGAGTGAATTACTTTCCTACTTTCTCAATTGCTTTATTTTTTCAGAATTTAACAGTTGCACAGTGTGCTTAATGCATCTTAGGCAACCAGGCATCTTTAGTTACGTAGTCATGCCTGTGAATATTGTCAAAGGAAGTCCTACATAACAGCTTCACCTTTTATCGATGTAATGGAGCAAACGCTGTAGATATATGTAACATCTGATTAAGACAACCACTGACTATAGAAAAATGTCTCAATCAATAAATGATATGGAACACACAAATTGCACTTATAGCCATTCTACATTTTATGGGGATGGTTACCCACCCTATACATTTGACAGAAAATTTACAGTATACTGAGGGAAATATAATTTATGACCAAATTATGTACCCCTCACAGTACCCCACTATATGATAATATTAGGGTGTTGCATGCAATTATTTCCTTATTCTTATTGACTATTTTTGTAAGTGGATTTATTTTTGATTTCACATTAAAATGATCATGATTGTGACCTGGTTCGATTGTTGATTTTTGCCATTGCAATGTCAAGTAACACCAAAGCATTCATACTAATGTATGTTTTTGAAATATGTAGATTAATAAAAAGAAATGCTAATGTTTTATTTTGCCATTTGTTTTGTTGTCACTTAATTATAGTAATTTATAACTATTAAAAACTGTGTACACTGTTTAGGACAATAGTTTAGGATTATTAGTGCCATAATACATACTGTTTAAGACAAAATATCGGTAAATTAGCAAATTATTCTCCATCTATTAATTACCTTGCTATTCCTGTTCCATCTACTTACACAATTTTGCAAAATGTTTATATTCTATGGATAGATAACCATAACACCAACAATGTGCACTTTCATATTGTGTAAGCATCCAGTGGAGCACAGTAGAGGTTACTACATGTTGTACAATATATTGAGTATCTATAGTACACTAGCTTACATCTCAGCCAGTTTGTCTCTTTTTGTTACAGAGGTGAGTGAAAGCCATCTGATGTAAGGGCTTGTTAGTTAGTCTTCTGATGTGCCTCTATTTATTTAGTGATTCATTTTGAACCAGAGGCCAAATGTACCAAACTCTTCATTTACATTTAGTCATTTAGCAGACGCTCTTATCCAGAGCGACTTACAGTTAGTACAGGGACATTCCCCCCGAGGCAAGTAGGGTGAAGTGCCTTGCCCAAGGACACATCGTCATTTGGCATGGCGGGGAATCGATCCGGCAACCTTCTGATTACTAGCCCGACTCACTCACCGCTCAGCCATCTGACTCCCTTCAATAATTAATAATTTGATTATTAATATCAGTAGTTATTGTTTGTTGTATTTGTTTAGTTTTATTATTTTTGGTAAGGCTAGTAATTGTGGTATGGGATGCAGCTGAAAGAAAATACGCACCGCTGGGTGTTACATATTTTTTTTAAGTCGCTTTTTTGTTCTCACTCTCAAGTAGTTAGTATCAGACCGCATATCGGCGATAAGGTCAATACACGGCTGGCATGACTACCCATTAGCCAATCAGATTGCTCGTACTGTCGTTGCCATATAATAACATTTGGTATTATTGAAGGAGAGGAATAATCAACCAAAATTAAGTTTCCAAACTTGTTTTGAGGAGTTTAGTTCTGGATGGAAATCATGGCGATGATTGTTGCGCACATAAAAATACGTGCTGATATTTTCCAATGCATACATTGACAGCTTTCTGGCTTTCAAGTTTATTCTGGTCTTGCATATTATGCATGGAATTCTCAGACATTGAAAGGATTCCCTCAACTCCTTCCACAACAGCAAAAAAAAGTGTTCCTGATTGCACAACAATTTCCTAAATTAAAACATAACTAAGTTGTAAAATATACTATTTTAATTCTTAGGTGAGCAGTAAGCACAGTTGACTTGACAAACGTAATTTCACTAAGAACAAAATAAACATAAAATAAAGATTAATAAATTAAAGGCCTTATTTGGTCAATTAAGAGATAGCAAAGATTGAAACATGTAGATGTACAGTATGTAGAATTTCTTGAAGCAAAGAAAATTCAAGATTTCTTTTAGAATTGATAACAGTAGTTAGTTTACGTGTAAAGCTATTTTCAGATGGCCCATTAATTTAGTGAGACATGGATTCATACTAGCTGTACCCAAATGTACCTTTTCAACGTAACAATATTAGTCACATGTCGAATTGTCAAAAAAATGGCATGTCGGTTTACCTTTAGGAATAAACACCTCCTACTCAAGAACACAGTTATCTGGTTCAAGAGAGAATAGCAGTTTCTAGCAGCATCAGTCATCAGCAGTGGCAGCAAGCAAAACCCATGCCTTTTAGGCCCCAAGACACACAGCACAGTGTTATAAAAAAGGCACAATGGCCACATCAATTACATCATCATCAAAATCTTAATCTGTACAAAAATATACACCTCTTTACATAATGCATGTTCACTGAGTAAAATATAATTTCCGATAAAACTACCACGGTCAAACTCAACTCAGTGTTTGACAACATGATCACAGACCTCCTCATATTTTGCACTCAGCAACATCTTGACACTAAGCAATTCATGACATTGTAGTGGGACTCCATGGCAAAAATTGTTTCTGTCTGTGCTAAATTGAACCCCAAGTTTATGTCCACCCAAAATGGTCAATTAAAAAAAATAACAACCTGAATTGTTCAAGGTAGAATCCTGGGGTGCTGAGGGACACCATCTTGTGTACCGGTCCTACAGAAGGCACATAACTAAGGTTTTGACTGCTGCTTGCAACCCTAGTGGCAAATCCCAGGCACTGCAGGCCTGTTCCTCACCAATACAGGTACAGCAGAACATCAAACCCCAGTTCCTGTTCACTAGTAAGGCAAAGCTCCACCCTGTACTGCATCCATCAGCTTTCATCCTGGCTCACAAAGGCTCTGGTTTCAGAGTGACTGGGTCCATAGGAGGCCCTGGCTCCGTGTGTGTTTGGGGAGGAACATGTTCTGGAACTGGGGATGGCGCAGATGTAGGAGGGGTCTCTGCGGGTAAGGAGGGAAACACTGTCTGTGCATGAGGCTCTGGAGGTGTGGACGTGGCTGGCAGAGTAGGCATGGGTCGGTCTTCAGGTGAGGTGAACGATGCTGTCTCTACTGGAATTGTATTTGGCACCAGCTGTGTGGGGGCTGTAGTGGGTAGAGGCTGTGTGGGGGCTGTAACCGGCAGGGGCTGTGTGGAGGCAGTGGCCAGTAGAGGCTGAGTGGGGGCTGTAGCCGGCAGAGGCTGTGTGGAGGCTGTAGTAGGTAGAGGCTGAGTGTGGGCTGTAGCGGGTAGAGGCTCTGTGAGGGCTTTAGCGGTTATAGGCTGTGTGGGGGCTGTAGTGGGTAGAGGCTGTGTGGGGGCTGTAGCGATCAGAGGCTGTGTAGGGGCTGAAGTGGGTAGAGGCTGGAATAAAGCCACAGGCTCTTCTGACTGTGACGGTGGGGACGTGTGTGTTTGCGCAGATTCTTTAGCGCAGGGAAGGTTGACTGACATGCCTGGTCCGGGAGGTATGTGTGGAGTCCGTGCCCAAGAGAGCTGCTCTGAGCTGGGGTAGTAGGGCAGGAAGGGCCTCTCGAGGGCGCAGGTGTGCATTGCCAGGTAGGTGTGCAGCAGAAGGTGGGGGAAACGGAAGGTGAAGTAGGAGACAAATTCTTCAGGGATGGAGCCCAAGGTCTCCTGGACCTCTGCAGGCAGCTCTCTGTAATGGTGCTTCTGTAGAGGAGACAGACAAGGAGATGACACCTGTCATTCAACCGTCGTTGCTAACCACACAAAAGAGACTGTAAAAATAGAATGGAAAACTTTTCAGTACACTAAGAACCCAGTTAAACTGGTTTTAGCTTCTTGAATGTCATAGTTTAACACTGAGCTGGTTTGCATCAAGCTCATGCATCATCATGCTCACCTTGTTCCTCATGGCTCGGAGAAGATCTCGAACTGACCCGCCTTTGTATGACCGGAATTTACGCAGATCTGTCCCAAGAGAGAATCATCAGGAATGTGTCAACCCCACCATAAGACCCTTTCAACTGAACATGACCCAAGCACTTCAACCACCCCGGTCAAATGATGACCACTGGGTACCAGCCAGCCAGGCAAAAAAATAAAAAAAATACTTTGCAGCAACTGTTCAATCTCTCTGCCAGGAACTTACCCCATCCCTTAAAGATAGTGCTGTCAAACGATTAAAATATTTAATCACGATTAATCGCATTAATGTCATAGTTAACTTGCGCTTAATCGCACATTTTTATCTATTCTGAATGTCCCTTGATTTCTTTTTGTCCCATTATTTTTTCTAATTTTAATGCGCTTATCAACATGGAAAAGTGGATCGGATTGCTTAGTGCAAATGTTTTTTTTTTTTATTGAAATTGAAAACAACATTGCAATTGCCTGGCTTTGACGAGGGGGCGGAGAATTAGCATCAACTGTGTGTTTGGCCATCAAGTTGTATTTCAGACTGGAAGTGCTGCGATGATAGCTCAGTTCACAACGACAAAACACACAGATCACTTTGGTCTTTTCAATGGAACCATTTGGCAACTTTTTTTAAAGTAAACTTGGCATTCAGAATCATATTGGCATCCATTTCGGCGTCTCGCGTTCGCCATCCACTCAAAACGTAACGTTAGCCTTCTACCAGAGCCTGTTTAAGGAGAGCCTGCCCACTCCCTATTAAGCCCCATTGTACCAAATTTTTTTGTTCCACTGGGAGTGATCGCGCTCAAGTACAAAATGAATGGGAGTCTATGGAGCTAAACGGCTACATTTGTCTCTTTCGCCTGATTGTCGTTGATAAATCTCAGATTTGATTATAGTTTTAGCATGTTCAACATGGATTACAGGTCAAAAGTTGAATGAACGAGTACTTATGTCCTTTTGATTTCTTACAGGGTAAGTCGTTGTTGCCCATAACACGCTAGCATTCTGCTAACGAATGTTGATTGGTTAATGAAGGACTGACTACGACCAGAGATCCCGCTTGATGGCATCCGAAGCAGAACCAGAATGTCAGAGCATTAGCAACATTAGCAACAACATTAGCAAGCCAAAACTCTTTCTAGCATGTGTATTGACAGGGAGAGCCTAACCTGTCAGCTGTGTTTTCAATGCCTCAAGAGTAAAGTGGAAGTAACCAGAGCTTGCCGTCAAGCAGTAGCTCTGGTCGTACGATGTGTATGACGTCAATGCCATTTTCAAAGGCTTTTTAGAACAGAAAGGCGACTTTTAAAAAAATCTAACACCCAGTGGTGTGTATTTTTTTTGCCTCCCCTTTCGATTTCAGAATTCAAATTACTAGACAAAAAATTATATCCTGAGAAAAGTGGATTTTGAGGGGTATAGCTCCATAGACCTCAATTCATTCTACACTCGACCGTTAGCGCCCTCATATGGAACTTGAGTGGAACTGCAACCAGTTCAGAACCCGGAAGTTTCCCGAGAGTCGGAGTTCTCTCTTTATTAGACATTCTCTGCTTCTACTCTTTAGCCGGCACGCAAGCCCAAACAAGTGCCTGCTTGGTGTTTTGTTTCCGGTCTCGCTAGATCCGGTGTGGTGTTGTAGTTTTTCTAACGCCAGTAGTTATTGCAACAGCATGTGAAAAAACTACAAAGTTTGCTAGGCCAAAAAGAATGTTAATCTCGCGAGAAAAAAATTGACGCCATTAAAATGGGTTTGCGTTAACGCCGTTAATAATGCGTTTAACAGACAGCACTACTTATAGACAATACAGAAATGGTAAATGAGCAACAGAAAAGCACAACATTAATTTATATTATCACAAATGCTCAATCTGACAGAGCATTATATTGTATAATTCTGTGATATGGTGAAGATGGCTGCAGGAACTTCAGCTTGCGCTCAAGTCAAAAAAAGCGCTGGCTTGCACAGGAAATAATCACATCCTCAATCACTTACAGATCAATGTACTCCAGTCAACAGCTCCACTTTGTTACATTATTATTCAAGTACTGTTGTGTGACTAATGCCTGAAAACCATATTGAATCCCCACCCGGTGGTATGCTTGCTACAGCAGTATCTAACTTGGTATGTGACTGAGGCAGCAGAACTTTGAGGCTCAAGGTAAACTCAGACCTGCTGTTTCAGTAAATAGTGACATGAAGCAGAAAGAAGGCGCTGCTGTGTGACAGAGCAGCTACTCCTGGCCTCTCACCTGTCTGAAGGGGCACTGTGATGTGTTCCCTCCAGTCCCCTTTCACCACGGCCCGCCCCCCTCGCTCTAGTTGCCTCACAATTGGTCCGTCCAGTGGCTCCTTCTCTATGCGGTCACTCACGTCCTGGAAGAGAAAGATCAAGGCATATTTATGCACACTGACTGGTTAGTTTGTTTGACTTGTGTTGGAGGAGGGGGTTTGATTGGAGAGTGCATCAGACCTGGAAGAACTGCAGCTCCCTCTCCAGGCTCCAGAAGAAGGGGTGTTTGAGCACACTGTCAACTGAGGGCCTCCTCTGTGGATCCATGTTCAGCATCTGCTCTATCAGGTGTCTGGCCACTATGTC
Organism: Hypomesus transpacificus; assembly: GCF_021917145.1. Taxonomy (NCBI): domain Eukaryota; kingdom Metazoa; phylum Chordata; class Actinopteri; order Osmeriformes; family Osmeridae; genus Hypomesus; species Hypomesus transpacificus. Next base: position 9,402,090 of record NC_061076.1, read on the forward strand.
ATCTGGGAGAGCCGAAAACACACTTTTTGTTGACACTTTGTGTGCGAAAACTGTTACCTGAGCAACACTTAATCATCCAGATTCTAGTCGTTCACAAATAGTGAACCTGTTTCAGTATACATTTAAAATCATAGATTAAAACATCACGCCTCTCCAGAGGAAGTGACATCAGCAGACAGGAAGAGGAAGTAGCCCTCACCATGTCTGTCAGGCTGCAGCTGGTCCAAGCTGTAGGTCCCCAGCAGGATGTTGGCTTGCCTCTGCAGGGACTTGCCAAACGGGTGACTGCCTTGGGACACCACGTAGTAGAACACACATCCGGCAGAGAAGATGTCCACAGTACAGGTCTGAAGAATGGAGGGAGAGGTTGAGAGAAAGAACAATGTAGTTAATAAATTCAAGATAAAAAAAATAAAAAAATACATCCCAAAGAATAAATACTTTGAATAATGAAATTATGAACAAATGCCAAAAAATACCAAACTGGAATGAATTATGGACAATATAACTAATTATGCAACCCTGATACTGTAGGTACACTTAAGGATGAGAGGTGTCCTCTTCATAAGTGAAAAACGTAAAAATGTGTCTTTTTCAAAAACATACAAGGTTAGTTTTTTCTTTCTTCAAAACAGATTACTTGTTTATTAGAAAAGAAGGGAACAAAAAGCTCAGCTTCTTGGTCTTATTTTTCCCACTCACAGGGTTGTCTTTGCAGTCCTCACTGAGAACCTCCGGTGCGATCCAGCCCTCCGTGCCCGGGACCCCCGACCTTCTGCTGAAGCTGTGCCGACCCACCGCCAGCTTCTTACACAGGCCGAAGTCTGAGATCATGGCCCGCACGCGGCCATGTGCGTTGGGCATGGACACAAGGATGTTGTGAGGCTTCAGGTCCCGGTGGACTGGGTGAGGAGGGAGAAACGCGTTGAGAGAAGTTTATTTGAATGCAGCTTTCTTAAGACAATAAATCTAATAAAAATTAATTTGTATAACCCTTTATTCAAGCAGTGTCACAGAGGGCTTCACATATGCTCATAGAACTGCACTTTAAACAATCTAAAGCTTAAAGGTAGACAAGGAAAAACTCCTAGGAAAACTAATTGAGGAACGAATTGTATGAAACCTTGGGAGGAGCAATTTAGTGAGGGATCAGAGTAAGAGTGGTCTAATTCAGTGTTTCTCAACTGATGGGTCCCGAGTCCGACCCAATAGGGGCTCGCAAGCTGGTGTGATGTAAGTCACAGATGTGTGCTTCTGTTGCTTAGGGTTCGTCAAAAAGTTTAATTTACATTTTTATAACTTTACAAAACTTCAGATGGTGCGCTTTTATTTTAAAAGGTATGTAGGCTCATGCCCCTGTGACCGCGTTCTAGAACACAAATGTCTGTCAATCAAAACAGCAGAGCCATCTTCAGGATTATCCTTGCAAAGACACACACTAACCAGTGACACAAAACTAGGCTAATATCACAGCAGTAAAACTCAAGCAAAAATTGCTAGGTTCGCAAAACGTACCTAACCTGCCTTTATGGTAGCGCTCCTCAGTCAACATGACCTCAAAATGTAAATACGACACAAATGATATTGTAGTGACCAGAGGAGACGGTCACGCAATTGGCTGACAGTCTGCGCTGTTAATGTTCATGTCTTCTAATTGTGGAACGTTGTCTTCATGTTTCAATAATTGTTGTGTTAAATGCATAAGGGTTTAGGTCATTGAATGTGTTAGGGACTGTTTAGTGAAGTCACCATGACCTAGATGAGGATCTGATTTGAGGAAGTGGCTCCACTTTTCCTACACACACAAAAAAAACTTGATCACAAAACGTGATTTGTGTAGCAACAGACTGGGTAACGAAAACATCAAGCCATCAAAGCTAAAGCACCTTTTAGACAAAAACACTTGGGCTATGCAGAAAAAACTGTTGCGTATTCTCAACAAGAATTCCAGGAGCTAAGAGCATCACAAAGGTTATTTATTTTTATACCATGGTCTGGGTGTACACTCAATTCTGATTGGCTGCAGGGGTGTACATTATAGGGTGATAACGGACACCTACTGCTCATTGCAGAAAAACTGCCTTTTCACCGTTCTAAATTATTCCGCTGGCTACACAAGAGCCTGTACAAAATATCTTAAATAAGTAACCATAACAACAGTGACTTAGTCAAAGCCTCCATTTACAATTGTGAAAGACTTTAACAAGCTAACTTGTATTTACAACAATGAGTGACTTCAATATGTATTTTAACCTATTTGAAAAAAATTTCTTTTCTGAATGTAGTGTGTCAGTGTCACGTAACCGCTCATCTCACATAACATTCACTATCCAGCTCGCTAGTCAATCTACTTTAGACAGGCTGCAGGCAACACGACAGTAGCAGCAACTCTACACATGGCCGATTATTTTCTTCTTAAAAATCTTGATTTTATTTGGGGACAATGACATGGCTCGATAGCTGGCTAGTCTTGTTGTTAAACATACTGTCAAATTATAATCACTGTTTGGAGAAAATGTCAACTTTCATGCGATCATCTCACATCCATTTGCTATTCAACTCCCTCCACAGGCTGCGGCCATACTTCAGCCTAGTACTAGTAGTTATATGGCCGATATTGTTTGTGAAAATCTTGATATTGATTTGGGGAAAGTGACATGGTTGGTTAGCTGGCAAATCTTATTGTCAAACATACTGTAAAATTATATTTACTGTTTGTCAACCGTACACAATGTTATTGCCTTTGAATCCTGCTAGCATAACGTTAGCTTTTGGGCTAATAGCTCAGCCAAGGGAAAGCCGGTGTTGGTTCTATGAGCTGAGCGGACTAGAAATATCAGAGTTGGGTAAAGTTGAAAAACGTTAGATTTCTATAGCAAAACGCCTTAAAACACATATTAATGTCTGCAAATTTTTGGGGGGGCAAGTGACCATGGTATTAGCGGGATAATGCCCTTCGAGGTGTCCAATATCATCTGATAATGGACTCCGCTGCGCGTCGGACGGTTCACGCCTCCGCATCGTCCATTATCAGATGATATTGGACACCTCGTCGGGCATTATCCCTTACATATTTTGGGGTCGTGTATGACCAAGGGCAAATGTGGGTCCTGAGGTTAGACCAGTTGAGAACCACCGAGTCTAATTCAAAGTTCTTCTTAGTTCAGGACTCTTAATGCAGTGAAAGGAAACTGCCCTGGTGAGTGTATGACACAAAAGCCACATGGAAGAGATGATAGCAGTACCTATGTTGAGAGAGTGCAGATGAGCCAGCCCTGACATTGTCTGGTGCAGCAACACCACGGGCTCCAGTCCGCGCCGGTCAAAGTCCTTCCTCTCCACATACTGAAACAAACACCCCAGCACAAACAAGTACATGAGCGCAGGTGAAAAGTAACTGGATACAAACAACAGAAAGGGTGCAAGGATGAGAAACAAAAGAGAGGGAGAGAGGTTAAGTGAAGGGCATATGCCTCTTGCAGCGAGGCGGCGCACAGCTCGATGGCGATGTACTGGAACTGGCGGTCTCGCTCGGTGCAGAAGTAGCGGATGACGTTGGGGTGCTCGTCTGACTCGCGCAGCAGCTGCACCTCTCGGTCAGCGAAGCTGAAGCACTCCGGCAGGATCCTCTTCACCGCCACCGAACGGTTATCAAACTGACCCCTGGAGAACACAGAACAAAGGCTCACAGGACGGTCACGTCATTCTCCTTACGTACAAGACCGGGAATGATCCGTTGTGGAACTATAACAGGTGAAGGACTTCCGCCCTTAAAACTGATACCTCAATGCTTACTTCCATCGAGAAACACTCAATTAAATTGCCTACCAAATCTTGAATTACACTCCTGTGTGGTCCATTTTCTTTCTGGATGACGTAGTATGCAAGACTATGACTCAGAGACAAAATTTAAGAGCTTGAGAGGTGTTAATGTTTGAGTCCACTGGCATAGATGGAGACTCACTTGTACACGATGGTTCCCTCTGCACCATGCCCCAGCACATTTTTGGGGCTGAACGTGATATTTCCCACACGGACTGTGTTGATGTCCTCATCTGGTCAAACACAGACACATGTACCTTTATGAACACTAACAATGGATCAAATCAATCCAGAAGACTTGGGCTAAGCCGTTTTAAATCTCATTGTTTTAAAGAAATATATGTATTAGTGCTGTCAGTTTAACGCGTTATTAACGGCGTTAACGCAAACCCAAATTAACGGCGTCAATTTTTTTATCGCGCGATTAACGCTCTTTTTGACCTAGGAAACTTTGTAGTTTTTTTCACATTCTGTTGCAACAACCACTGACGTTAGAAAAACTACAATACCACACCGCATCTAGCTAGACCGGAAACAAAACAACAGGCACGCCACAACCACTTGTTTGGGCTTGCGAGCCGGCTAAACAGTCGTAGCAGAGCCCGTTTACGGATATTAGACATTCTCTGGTAGTAGGCTAACGTTATGTTTTGAGTTGATTGCCAGCGCCAGACGCCGAAATGGATGCCAATAAGATTCTGAATGGAAAGTTTACTTTTAAAAGGTTGCCAAATGGTTCCATTGACAAGACCAAAGTGATCAGTGTGTTCTGTCGTTGTGAACTGAGCCGGAGGAAATTAGCTATCATCGCAGCACGTCGTGGAGTCGAAAATATAATTTTGATGGCACACAGCCAAGCACACAGCTGATGCGAATTCTCCGCCTGCTCGTCAAAGCCAGGCGATTGCAATGTTGTTTTCAATTTAAAAAAAAAACATTTGCACAAAGCAATCCGAACCACTTTTCCATGTCGATAAGAGCATTACAATTTGAAAAAAGAATGGATGAAAAAGAAATCAAGGGACATTTAAAATAGATACAAATGTGTGATTAATTGAGATTAATCGCGAGTTAACTATGACATTAATGCGATTAATCGCGATTAAATATTTTAATCGTTTGACAGCTCTAATATGTATAAATGAATCTGTATCTGTACTCGGTGTGTGTGTGTGTCATTTCGTACCTCCATCGTCATGCTCGTTGGCGGAGCTGCCCAGCTCGGACACAGACAGGTTGGAGTGGTTGGAGGCCCGGGGCGTGATATTGGGGCTGCTGTGGTCGGAGCTTTCGAAGCGGGCGCGGGCCACTTCCAGGTAGTCTGTGTCCGGGGCCAGGCCCAGGTCGGAGGGTGGGGGGAAGGGCTGCTGCTTCTGGAGCAGCTCCAGCCTCTCCTCCATCTGCCTCTGGAACTCCTGGTGCTGCAGCTGCTGCTGCTTGTGCACGCTCTGTAGGACAGAAGATGGGGAGGAGGGCCGGGGTGAGACACCATTGGTGTGTACGTGGGCATGCGGGGGGGGGGGGGGGGGGGGTACTATGGGAGTGGACACAGGCACGCACATGTTCGAAGAGATTAAGCATGCAACCAGTGTTTGTTTGATCGGATTTATTCGTAGTGCGGTGACGACAACAACAACAACAAAGAGGGATTTCGCATATGTATAGATCTGCACAGAGGCAAGCAGTGAGAGATCCCTGCAGCTCCACAGCTTACCAGTAGGTGGAGCCCTGGCCACACGCTCACCTTTGGGTAGGTGATCACGAAGGCCAGCCAGCCAGCTAGGAGGAAGGTGGAGAAGATGATGGTGGCCATGTCTTTGAGCATGGTGTCCACAGGGGCCTCAGGCTTGGCTGACGATCGCCCCCCCACTCCTCCTCCGCCCCCACCGGGGGGCTGCTCTTGGACGGCGGTGTGGGGCCGGACCGGGGGACCCTCCTCTCGGCCGCTCTCATTCGCCTTCTGGCGTGGAGGGAACGGTGAAGGAGGGGAGCAATAGTACATGGAGGAGAGGAAGATTAAATGTAAAAGGGGTGCCAGGAAGTAGTGCGACAGGGATCCATTAGCAGTGATTTGGAGCTAACGAGTAACCCAAGCATTTAATATCTCTCTTTCTCTCACAAAACACACACACACACACACACTCTCACCTCTTCTAATGTTTTTTCGGTGGTGGGAGGGATGACATTGCCCTGATGTCGAGGGATGCTGTCTGGAAATTTCTCCAAGATCTTGTTATGAGCATCAAGAGGTGTCTCGTGGTGACCTGACAGACAAAGAGAGTCAGAAAGAAAGAAAGAAAGAAAGGAGAATAGAGAACGATTGTTTTTGCAGGAATACACACGCACTTTCACACAAAGACAGTTCTGAAAGCGTCTAGGTCCTGCCAGCCTGGCAGGAGAACATCAAGGACCAGAGAGGTGGTGTGTACCTATGAGCAGCAGGTGGTTCCTCATGAAGTTGATGCGGTTGCGTTCTCGCAGGGCGGCATTGAACTTTACACTGGTGCTGGGCGTGATCACACACTCTTCCTCGTTCGCCTCCCGGCTGCTGGGCCCCTCCAGCATGGGGAATGTGCTGCCACGGGGCTGCACACCACACACACACACACACACACAGATCGGACCACACACAGAAAGAGAAAGCGGATGGAATCACGTCCCCTATCACTTGCTTCAACACTGACAAAACACCCTGTTTGTAGCTGGGAACCTGGTTATCTGTTTCTCGGAACCTGGTTCTCTGGTGCTGGGATCCTGTCCAGAGGTAGAGTCAACTTGGGGCAGGGCCAGGTAAACATGCCTGACTACCCCAGGACAGGGACAGGGTCATAATGACCCCATCCACATACACCCGGCTGAAGACCAATCCTGGACAGGTGTGACTCACCACAACTGTGACTCCATCATGAACCAGGGAGGGCGAGGCATACAGGCTGGTGGAGTATTTGCCCACATAGAGAGTGGACCTGTGGTACAGACAGCAAAGGGGGGGGGGGGGGGATGTCTTGTTAGGTAATGTGTTGCTTCAGGTTGTTTGCTATGTTAGCCTAGCACTGGATAGGTTTTTAAAGTGTTCCAGTTGTGAATGCTGATTCTAAACACACAGATGTACATATCTGCATATCAATGTACAACACTCATTTTTAGTGGGTCTAGCAAGGCCACTCTCCTCTAAATCCGACTATAGTGAAGTGTTTCTAAACTGAAAACGGACTCTAATGAGTCGGATCATTCTTTCCTTGATGATCCGTTGAATTGGATCGCTGCCCTTGTGTTGGGTTTCTCCTTCAAGGCACTTCCTGTACAGTACGAACATGCCTTTGTTTTGCCATTTGAAGTTTTAACGTAATATGGGCACATTTGATCTCGAGGCTCATTAAGAGACATCCACTGTGGATTTGTTTAACTCACTTGGGCATGTGACAGCTGTGACTGGAATGCAGCAGCTGTGAATCCCTTATACAGGCCTGCATGGGTTTCAAGCTGAAGTTAGATTGCACAACCAGGCAATATAGTGTAGACATGCGAGGCCTTGTTGATTTTAGAGAACACAGGAGGTGTCTTTGGATCACGGTTTCAATTCACAGTGCCGTTTCTATTAACACAACAGCCGTTTTCAGAAGAAACGAGAAACAAGAGTTTCGGTGGTGCGTTTGTGTGTGTCCACCTGCATCTCCATTTCTTTTATCGCCATCCATGTCGGTTTGTATCTCTGTAACCGTGTGTGCATATGTATGTGTGTGTGTGCGTCCGCCCTGCTTACATAAGCTTGTTCTTGGGCTTCTTCTCCTTGGGAAAGGGGTACTTCCACTGCGTGATACGTCCCACTTCCCCGGACATGAAGGTCAGGTACCGCAGAGTCTCCACGGCGACGTTGGTGTGCGCCACCTTGCGCAGGCCCTCACGCTGCCAGATGTACATGGCCACTACGGGGGAGTTGTAGTTCTGGACCCACTGCACATCGCCCGACTCACTGTCCACCGTCACCACCAGCCCGTCCCCGTTCGACACGAAGTGGGCGTTCTCTGCCAAGACCAGAGAGGGATTTGTCAAGTCGTGCACTCGTCTATTAAAGAACATCAAGGTGATTTCATGTGATATATTGTGGCGACATTGATGAGAGTTTGGATAGGAGTAGGTTTGGGTAAAAACTGGGTTCCACTATGGAACCGGTTCCTATGCAACCGGTAGGAATCAGACCGGAATAGAACGCACATTTCGGTTCCTCATTTTGGTTCCACTTAATGTGTCGACTGAAATATATTCCCTCTGTCGCTCTGAAACAGACGTAAAATATTACACTTTCTCTGTACTCTACCATTAACTAGCTAGGTGTAGGCTACATATTACACTTGCTCTGCTATCCTAATCGTTAGCTAGCTTTTAGTGCATTTAACTCTTGTGTTATCTTTGGGTCATTGTGACCCGATGGCAGCACAAGGGTTAAAATGCCTAAAGCGAAGCGGTCGAAAGTTTGGCTGTATTTCACAGCCAAAGATTCGGACATCCCAAAATGCAACAAATGTTTCAAAACAATTATGTGCAAAGGGGGAACCACGTCAAATTTATTGAAACATGCAGCAACACATGGAATACATCTTAAAGCAGAGGGATGTGCACTGTGCACAGAGGGAAGCACTGTGTTCGACAGCTTGCGGACATCAGTCCCTGGTCCCGGGACAGCCTCCCCAATTTGCCTACCCTTTCAAACTCAAACCTGTGTGTCCAGGCCTCTTCGACACCGCCTGAGAGAGTTTTCTCCAGTACAGGACATGCCATAAGTCAAGAGAGGTGTCGAATCTTGCCAGAGAAGGCAAATATGGTCATTTTTCGGCTAAAGTTTGAAGCTGGTTTAGTTAGCATACCAACAACATTTATTTTGTTGTTACTTGTTAATAGTGTAATGTTATTTATTGTAAATTATTCTAGTTGTGTGTTAGGTGACTTCGGTTTACTTATTATTAGTGCTGTCAAGCGATTAATCGCATTAATGTCATAGTTAACTCGAGATAAATCACACATTTTTGTCTATTCTAAATGTCCCTTGATTTCTTTTTGTCCAATTGTTTTTTCTCACTTTAATGCTTTTATCAACATGGAAAAGTGGATCGGATTGCTTGGTGCAAAAGTTTTTTTTAATTGAAAATAACATTGCAACCGCCTGGCTTTGACGAGGGGGCGGAGAATTCGCATCAGCTGTGTGCTTTGCCATCAAGTGGTATTTCAGACTGGACGTGCTGCGATGATAGCTCAGTTCACAACGACAAAACACACAGCTCCATTTGCTCTTGTCAATGGGACCATTTGGCAACTTTTTAATAGTAAACTCTGAATTCAGAATCTTATTGGCATCCATTTCGGCGTCTCGCGCTTGCCATCTACTCAAAGCGTAAAGTTAGCCAATACTCTTTAGCCGGCTCGCAAGCCCAAACAAGTGTGTGCGGCGTGCCTGTTGTTTTGTTTCCGGTGTAGCTAGATCCGGTGTGGTGTTGTAGTTTTTCTAACGTCAGTAGTTGTTGCAACAGCATGTGAAAAAGACTACAACAATTGCTGGGCCAAAAAGAACGTTAATCGCGCGATAAAAAAATTGACGACGTTAAAATGGGTGTGCGTTAACGCCGTTAATAACGCGTTAAACTGACAGCACTACTTATTATATATTTAAGTAGGCTACTTTAAAACGTTAATATATTGTTACATTTTAATAATTTACCATAAAAAATAAAATAAAAACTCTATAAAAGAGCCTTTCTTTGATTACTTACATTTTTTCAAGAATCGGTTTAAGAATCGTTTAGGAAACGTAATCGTTTTAAAAGTACCGGTTCGGCATCGGAATCGTATGAATCCAAACTATACCCAACCCTAGTTTGGAGTGTGGGGAGTCGGGGGATAAACGGATCCAGGAAGGTTCTTACTGTATTTGGTTTCGTCGTCGGGCAGGGTAGAGGCGTAGTCTGAGTAGGTGGCGTTCCAGCGCAGTTCTCTGCTCTTTGTGTCGTACATTGTGATGGTGTACTCTGGAGGGGGACAGGGTGTAACACACAGGATATGTGTGAGTATATTATATCTGGGTAGATGTGTGTAGGTTAGAGGGTTACAAGTAGGATGGTAGGTGCATGTGGGTTGGAGGGTTACAGGTAGGATGCTAGATGTGTGTGGGTTACAGGTATGAAGGTAGGTGTGTGTGGGTTACAGGTAGGATGGATGGTAGGTGTGTGCAAGTTACAGGTAGGATGGTAGGTGTGTGCAAGGTACAGGTAGGATGGTAGGTGTGTGCGAGTTACAGGTAGGATGGTAGGTGTGTGCAGGTTACAGGTAGGACAGTAGGTGTTCCGTTGCAGGGCCTCACCGGTGCGTCCCAGGTACAGGAGCGATGAAGAGGGACACAGCATCTCTGCAAACGATGAAGTCAGCGTCTGCTGCTTCTCTCCCGTCAGCAGGTCCACCACATACCACAGGTCCTGCTTCTTACCTAGACACACACACACACACTCTTCAGACAACCTCAATGGGAGGTCCAGTTGACAGTTGATGACCCCATGTTTACATACAAACGTCACTTTACCAAATGGGATTGGGCGGTGACATCTTATCATTATTTACAGTCACAACTACCACAGCCTCAGACCCACTTCCTAGTTCGTTGGTGAAGGGAGTGGAACTAACAGTGAGTCTAGCTGGCCCTTGGCAAAACCAACGGATTAGGAAACAGTGCCTGCAGTGGAGCCAACCACACCCAGAGAGTGGGATGTTGTTAAGGAGTAGTTCCTCTCTGTGGGCTTTGTTTAGACAGGCGGATGATTGCTGTTGGTTTGGCATTGAGTGACGAGCGTCTTGTGAAGAAAAAGAGTACACTGAGCTTTTACACAATAGTATCTTCCTTTGTGCTAGCAGTGGCTTCCGTAAAGGAATGCCCTGGCTACTACTACACAGATAACGAGTGACTCGATAACGTGTTCAACAGCTTCCAACGGTGTTGAATTCCAAAGAGCTGGGGCTAGGAACGGGATGGAAATATTCTAACGTCTTCTACTCCGAAGAGATAACATTCATTTAGGAGTCCAGCCTGACACACTGTGTCCTACATTATATGCAAATATTATTTTCTGTGAGTGGCTTTTAAAACTAAAGAAGATTTTTTGTGTGCAAGTCAAATCCAGTCTGAGATTGTTGGAAGCTATGGTGGTCTTCAAAGAAACACAAATTACTGCAGTTTCACAAGTTGATGTTGCATACCAGGCAGCCCTTTCAGGCAGTATGTGTTATTTTGTGCTTGGTATACGTACGTGTGTGTGTGTGTGTGTTACCAGGTGCTTTGTAAAGGTCTTACCCATGTAGAGGATTCCATCAGAGCTTCGACAAGGTGATGCCTGAACCAGCTCCGGTATGGTGAAGGGCAGTTTCTGTCAAAATATGGGGAATTAGCACAGACATTTATCACACGCATACACACTCAAAGTCGGTGCACAAACTCATGACCTGCTTATCGACTGTGGTAAGGAGATGTAGCACACTTCTAGGTAGAGAGGAAACCGAGTGTTCCTTAGTAACCATTGAGAGTACAGGCTGTTAGTCCTCCTACCGTGAGCCCTTCGTTGTTCTTCCCCCCCAGAGAGTACAGGCTGCCATCATTGGGGTCAGGCAGAAATGCTGGTCTGGAGAAAAAATAACAGAGACATACACCACTTTTGCAATGGAAATTTGTCTTGGGTTTCTCCAAGGCAACTTTCAAAAAGTGATGTAGGTGGTCCAACTGTGGATAATACACTAATTTTTTGTTTGTTTTAATAAATGAATGTATTGTGTCCATGATCAAATTTGGTAACACACACATACAGATTCCTGGAATTATAGATAGGGCACAGTGCTAGCGATGATGTCGGTGACTCTGACGTATTTCTGGAATTATAGCAGTGCCCTTGATGCAGCTGGGGATGAGTTATTCTCAGTGGTTTTTGTAACTATATTTCTCAGATCACAATTTAAATTCTCTCATCTCTGAAGTCAACCTCCACATCTATTCTAGTCAAATTCACAATGCTTCGTTAGCCTACGTTCATGCAAATGATTATGTAGCCTTCATTTGTTTGCCGTTTCCTACGTTATAAATTGATAATGTTATGTTGAACACAATATACTATATTGGTTCTCTGTTAAATTGTCTTACCACTACAAACATCTAAACATTTAGTTCAGAACAAAAGTCATTACATGCAATGGTTGAGCCAGTTGTCATAATTGATAAAGATAAAGAGACACCTGCCGAATATGAACTTTGCAGTGCCCGGTTCTTAAGCTGATCGTGGGAAACTAAATTTGTACATTCTAAATTTGTACACAAACACAGATATTACAGATTATTAGAGAGATAATCACCTAACCGTTTTTTTTTTTCTCTCAAACTATACACAATTTGGTCTCTTTAGACTAGGCATAGTGTAACTGCATTTCTGTCATTAAAATAAGGAAGAAGGTAGAGATATGCATAGTCAGCATCTGGCTTCCTGTAAATGACTAACACACACACACACACAGGTGTGTACATACACACAAAATGCTACTCACTCTGCCACATGTGTAGGGACCTGTAGAACAGGATCTGTAAAAGGAAAAACAGAAATACGTTTCTGTGAATTGCAAGAAAATGTCAAATGCCTATTGAGCAATTGTGCATAGATGCGAACACAATGTTAACTATTCTAAGAGCCATACAGAGCTCATTTGACTCTCTCTCTACCAATCACACACACAGTACACATGTTACTGCAAGCCTACATATAGTCCCGTATGATACATTGAGTTCTTGTTAATGCCTTTGTATGCGCTAGTGTAAACCCAATATTAGGCTAGGTTGCATCCTCTTGCTGCTTATGGGAGAGCAGGAACTGATAAGAGGCTAATGCCCCCCCCCCCAATCTTCCTGATAGAACAAGTTAAACACAGTGAATGTGGAGGAGGCTTCAGTAGGGATGGGGATCGATACGGTTCTCTCAGGACCCGGTTCCAAATTTCTCAAAACCCGAAGATCAATAAGGTCCGAGCTTATCGATACCGCTATCGAGACTAGGTAGGCTAATATAATGTAACTTGTCTCGAGAGATAAGTAATGTCATTTAAATCAAATCACTGGTGCACAAACATACATCGATTGTCTAATGAAATTACTAAATTCAATTGAATGGCCTGCCAAACGCCTTCAAACTAAAAGAAGAATTTAAGCTTATTGTGTTGATAGCTACAATGGCTGAACGTACTAAGCGGTAACAGGCTTGGCTGCATTTTAATAAAGCAAAAGGTAAGGACGAAGCAACATGAATATTTGTTTTGTAAGGGAGGGGGGGGAATAGTACTGCAATGAATAAGCACCTCAACGTTGTGCATCAGCTAAAGGTAGAATGCCTTCGTCTTCGAGAAGCAACGGTGCCAACCAGCTGCCGGACAATCCTCCTACTCCACCCAAGGTATGCATGGTGAGGGCAGTACGCGCACCCCAACTTCGTAGCAAGTATCCATCGTGGACAATAATAAGCCTCAATAATAAGAGCCAGGGCTCTACAGTGCAACTTTTTCACTCGCATATGGCCCTAAAATTTGATGCGTGCGCGAACCGTATTGTTTTTTAACAAGCACGGTCAGTGTGTGGGGAAAGACTAGCCTCCTCCGCCCCGCTGCTGATCATTCAAAACGTATTCACCGGGAGCATGGCTCTGTGGGCTGCTTAAGAATCTTGTTAAACAATAACAGAGACAGAACAAAATGGGGATGAGATAAAGAAGGTTTGGGTTTGGTTAGCTGGTCATTTAGTTAGATCAGGTGCCTTTTGTTGAAACGTCAACTTTTCATAAAGTCTTGAACAATAACGGCTCGTAAATGGCACTTTTGGGGGGGGTTTACATGGGAAAATAACCTATGATGGCAGGTGTAGCCAGGTTTCAATATTCAAAGGATATATAGGGATGTTGGGAAAACAACCTTATGTTGGCCTGCAGTGGTTCATGAATTACTGCTACATGCATCAATATTGAGTACAGGAACATACGCCACATGGTTCAGGGAGTTAAACAAACATTTGTTAAGAGGCATGCCTCCAACTCCATTTACTTGACATCAACAGCCGTTTCTCTCAGCAAAGTACTCTAGAGCCAAAATACAAACCCTCTGAAGTATAAATACCAAGGTATAACAACAACAACCATATCTGTGTGAGTTTGTCTGGGTGACTAGGGTCACGAGGAGGAGTCTCTGGTATGGACCTCAACATCACAGTTGGGGTTCAAAGGAGGGTGCTGGGCTGAGCTGGCTGGTTATGCTGCCAGCTCTGAGGCCTCCACACACACACGGTGTGGGCCACCCAGGCTCAAGTTCAACAGGTGTTTCAGGAAAGCTCAGGGCGTTGGTAGAAGCAACTACACTCACCTGTGTCAGTGATGCTGACTGACTACTAGGTGTAACTTGAGAAGAACTACACATTTTTGTTCTTTTCAATTTCTGCTCAAACAATTCTGTCTGGCGAGGATATCAAGATGTTCTGTGAACCTTGCTGGCACGTATGACTTACGATATGTCCTGCATCAACATGCTAATTGTGCTAACAAATCTAAGTAATCTAAGACTAGATGTTTGAATGTGAGTGTAGGTACAATCATCAGAGTAATTCACCCTTGCCCACAGTGACCTTGACTACAACTAGGCTATATCTGCTCCACTCTCTCTGTTAATGATTACCAGCTGAACAAGCAGAAGACAACTGCATTTAACTCATGTGCCAGCAATAGGCATGAGGGGGAAACATCCGTTTGAAAACCTTTCACACAGCCAACAACAGCAAGTTCTACAATCTCTCCTTACTAATTGGGACACTTTACGTTAAACCAACTGCCGTTTGCTATTCTGACAGCCTGTTGCTCAACCAGACTTTCTATGTGCTCCACCTCAACACCTGTATTGGCCAAATGTTAGGATGCTCTGCTTCTCTAGAAACCCCACCTCCCGTCTCCACTTTGAGCATTCTTCGTGTAATGATATCTCACCACAATGTCTTGGTTATAAATCAGGTTGCCTCTGATTGACAATAGACAAACACTTAAAATATCTTCCCTTTCAAAAAGCTAGTGGGGTCCTGGGGCACACCATAAAGAGGCTTTTGTTTTGTAGGCGTAACCTGAGCGTTAGCTAGAAAGAAACACAGTAACAAACAAGTGAATTGTACAGTACAGCTCTCTACCTCTCTCTTACCTTCTTTCAACGTCCATTTGATAGAGCCAGATCTCTTGCTCACGGCATGCAGGTTTCCGTCCAGGGTTGACACAAACAGCAGACTTTCAGGGAGGGATACGGTGCTGCCTTGGCAAAAACCCTGCACGAAATACAAAAACTGATGAGCCAAGTCACACAGGAGGCCTTATCTAACTGTACAGATTTCTGTATGTAAAATGGACTGATGAGCAATGAATTAATACTTTTTTTGCATTCATAAAAGCATAGGAGGTAGGGGTTGAGATCCAATGCGTCCTGATGCATGTGCAATAGGAATGAACTCACGCCACTAATTAACGAAATAAATTACAGATCAGTCGCCATTCCCCCCCCCCCCCCCCCCATTAGGTTTTGGCTAACCATCCAGCTAACAAACTCATTTTACATTCCTTCTATTCTATGAGGCCATTTGGTGACATAGCCCAAGATCCATAAAAGAGATAAAGACCATAGGCGATGAACATGTGCTCTTCTTCCCCAGCAGGTTATATTGCACCAGGAGTGCCTTCTACCAGAGAATGGTCACACCCCAGGAGGGGGTGGGGGGGATGAGTATACTGGAGGGATTTACCCTAACCATCTCTTACACCCCCCCCCCCACACACACACACACTTCTCTCTCTCTCTCTCTCTCTTTGAACAAGCCCCAAATGATGATTTTATGAAGTAAATACTTTAGGGCAAACAAGCAAAGTCAAATGAAACCATTCCAGGAGTTGAAACAGCAAGCATCAGATAAGGGGGGGAGGGGAGATAGGGGGGGGGGGGGGGGGGGGGGGGGGGGGGGGGGGAGGGGTCACAAAGCGTGCAAGGCACAACACGTGCACTTTCCACACTTTTACACTGCCTCATTCCTGATAGTGTGCCTGGTTTAAGCGTGGACGTGGCCAGGGAGAAAAGGGGGTTGTTGGAAGTACACAGATGAACAGTGGGCTGAGAAGACCACGTGGTTGAGGCTCCCTCCAGACTCTCTTCCCACTTGAGCAGACAGACACAGGCCCACATGGGCAGGCTTGGACTGGGCTCGGCAGTCTGAAGAACTCAACAGGGAGTTAAACTGCAAGAACAGGCTTGGGCTAGCTGGAAGTGAAGTGTATGCACTATACAAAATAAAAATAAATTACCTGATAACCCAAACTCTGGTTTTCATCTTGCTCTTGGCACACTATAGGTGCGTTCGACTTCATGCAGCGCCGGCGGCGCCGACAGCCGTCTGCAGCCGGATGCCTTGAAGCTGAAAATGCCATTGGCTGCTTCAAGTCAGCCGGGCTGCAGGCGGCTGCAGGCGATGACGGCACTCCATGAAGTTCAACGCACCTAATAATACAAGAGGAAGTGACATAGCAGAGGACTGCTTACACTAAACGCTAAACCATTTATACACGTAGCTATATAGCACTGGTATCAATGGCAACACTGCAGCCTATTCCGAAAAAGACCTCAGGGTACTGAATATAGCCCCTGTTGTTTGACCCAGATCACCAACCGCCAATTACTAAGAGGCTCTTCTTTCTGCACTCAGCCAATTACCAGGGGCTCAGGGTGGTAGAGTAAAGTGCTATTGAGACATAAAAAGCCCCCCAGACCCAGCCAGTCAGGTCTGAGCGCATGGCATGCAGAACAGACAGAGCACAGTTCAGTGTACGACCTGGCCTTAGCTGAATCAGACTTGCAACGGCCCACTACACAGCACATTTCAGCATGTTAATTTAACACGTGGGGTGTTCATATTACTTGTTGAGGCTACTCTCTGAGATGGATCTTAACACTCCTGGAGTTAACACTTTAATTAGCTGTGTATCCATTTGATGCTTTTTTTGTGTGTTTTAATAAATAAAATTTAAAACTGAAATGCCAAACCTGTGAAAATAATTTACAAGGGTTGAATAAGGTGCTTCCAATCTGACAAGCAAAAATACTTTTCATTGCACTGGACAAAAAATAAGTGTCTGTCCCTTTGTGTTGGCTCAGTTCCCATACTCTAACCTTACAGTACACAACGTGTGAGAGCTTGAGTCAATACTGTACACCTGTGGCAGTTCCTACAAAGCAGCACTGACTACACGTGAACCACAGGACATGACAGTTTAGAAAAAACATCCACAAGTCAAACTTATAGTTGATTCACCCTTCATAACCTCCATTACACTCAGTTTTACAAGCAAAAACAACATCTGCTGCAAGAGAAACATGATTATTGAAATAGCAGCACCCTTAGACCCGACCCCATAACTCTCATACATCTGTCAGATGTGTCGCACGGCTATGCTGGTGGATTGAAGAGTGGGTGAAAAAACAAAAACAAAAGGGACATAGGAGTCTTTCCTTACATTTCAATGTTAAACAGCTTTTGAACATTGAAAAGTCAGACATTGCAAAAGCGTGTTACATAATGCACAAGAACAGGGCGAAACCAAATTCTTGGCAGGTTCGGGCTCTCTCTGTCTCACTCCAAAGAGGCCAGACTGCGGCTAAAAGGGACAGCCTATCAAACGTGCACATTCATCCCAGTAGAGACTGTCTCTTCACCCTCCTACACCCCTAACATCAGTGCCATAAGTTTTCAAGCATGTGCAATTGGTAGGTTCCCACCATCTGTCGATAGTAATAGACACTTCTCAGGGAACACAAAGAGGCAAACACAAGCATCTTGTTCAGGGTAATGTGACGCTTCTGATGCTTAGAGCCTAAGTTCTCACGACAGACACTTGCACTAGTTTGTGCCAGTGCCTACTGGAACATCAGTAGGTCCCCACCAACCTACACTCCTGCTGCAAAATAGTAATATTGAGCATGTCTGATAACCTGCTGAAGGTCCTACAAAAATGTGGCTAAAACATTATCTGATGCAACTACTATGAGAACAAAAACCAGAACCGTGAACTGCTTCCGGAAGTCAGTGCAACTGAATCGTGCAGCAGGCTTCTGGCTCCTTCATGAACTCAATGCATAATGGAATAATACATTTAGAAATTAAGTTTTTGCACAATATATGACTTAAGTTAGACTGATAGAAAACAGTTGAGAGGACCAGGACAGAGAACTCTTATGAACCTGTAGCCTTGACGACTTTTTACAAATAAAGTCACTCACCAAACTTCAGTTGGATTATGAGTAGCATAAATTCCCCTACAATTAAAAATACTAACCAATAAAAAGTAAGCTATACACCTGTAAACTAGAATCTGAATATTCTCTACCCATGCGCCGTTATGTGTACCCGTTCATTCTAATAAAGGCCTTATTCCTCAATTAACTCACCCTTCATGGAAAGTTTCCAAATTGGTCTAAAAACTTTCCTTCCATTAGCAGAGGTACCATGCAAGGCAAGCAACACTTCTGTCTTACTTGTTTGCAGTAGTAGATGTTTACTCAGTGTGTCAATTTATCTTTTTGCATTTTATACGACGTGCATGACTTGTGTTAAACTGTATCAGGTAATCATGTAATGCATAAATAATTATAATACTTTCAAAACTATTAAAAGAATATGCCAAATAACCAGGATTTTAGAGACCACTCAAAAGTCTAGTCTCACCATAGCGTGAATGTTAGACTCATCATAGCACTTGTCCACTTATTCATGCAACACTTTCCATTTGTCAACATTTTTGGGAGCAGTTCATATAGACCCAACAAGGGCAACAAAATACCCAGTCATACAAATTTAAACTACACATCCCTTTCTACTTCAAACATATTTTTGTTGGATTTAAAACCGACTTGGCTGCTACAATAACATTTTAATCTTTCTTGGGTATTCGCTTTTCAAATCAAGTTTGAGTGATGATGAAGCCGAGTATAAAACTATATTTACTTTGTTGCCCCATCAGCTGCCCTTCCCACCTCTTTACCGAGTTGCATTTTAAATCAACAAACTGAAGACCCAAACAGCTATTACACACAGACCAGCAGAGGACAGAGGTGATAGTTTTACTAATCAAATAGTCTAATTGTTTTCAGGAGGAGGTCCCTTCCAGGAGAGGTTTAAAGCTAGTTAGGCCGAATCCCAATACTCCCCCTTACCCCTTCCCCTTAATCTTATCCACCAAACTAAACTGGCAAGTAGAAGGCTGTATATATTACATGGGTTTAATCTTCGCTTAAAAGTAACTGGCTAACTAGCTATGATTGCATTAACCAGAGCATGCTTACTTGACAGCTACGCTGTTATTTACATATACAGTACATAGCCTACAGGTCCGTAAATTATAGAATTAGGTATTGTCTAAAGCAATGCAATGCGTACGTTAGCTGGCCAGGACTTTAAGTGGCCAACTAGATAACCACACAATATCTAGCAACGTATCTAGCTAACATTAGTAGTTACCTAGCAAGCCAAGATGTTAAGATGTAAGCAGCTTGCTAACAATGAACCCCACGTCTCAAGCACAACGTACTTTACAGCAAATTAAGGTGAATGCCATTGTCGTGCCATTTTTACCGTACTTATTAAATGGCATCACACCAAATGACTAGTTACTGAACACTGTATCACAGTCTATAACAACAAGCCAGCTAGCCATCTAGCTAGTTTGTTAGCTAAAGCTGGGTTTACAGTACAGCTTACCATCCGTAGAGGGTCAATGCAGCACAGCAACGTGAAAATGAACCATGGGCCCCGGCTGAAAACTGTCCAGTCCATCTCGAGTCCAACCGAGAACAGAGCGAGTTTGACATAGAAAACAGGCGCTGTATATAGCTAACCAAGATCTAACGGGCTTGTATGAACAACATTTTTTTTATATATATAGCCTTCTCTTAAGGGTAACCGTAGAGTACTCTCCTATCTCAGTTTATTAAGACTTTTCGCTGCTTCAGTAAGCTTCCTCATGATATGTGGGGGAGGGACTATTTCTGACGTCCACAGAGAGAACGAGGAGAAAATTGACAACCAATGAGGACTCGGCAAGCGACCGGATAGGCGTTGTAAAACCTTCGTATAAAAGCTTCCGGCAGCCGACCATTGCTCATGACTTAATCTATAGCTGTAGTGTTGTACTCTTTGTGTGAAGCGGGTTACTAAACATATTAAATAATGTGGGCGTCATATTTAGCTTTGGTGGTAGAGCATGTATTGTATGTTAACTATTTTGATAAATATGGGTAAATGGATAGTAATTTTAAAATTATGCTTGACAAATGTGGACGACTGGCAGGTTGTGCGCGTGACACTCGTGAGCCTACTTAAACCCAGTCGACAATTTGTCCGAGGTAAGTGGTACCTCTTATAAATAGTTGCCGATGATGTATAGTTAGGAATGAAATTTTGATTGCTGACGATATGTTTAACAGGAAATCCGCGTCCGTCTGCGAAGTGCTGCTAGCCACGTTGCAGGAGCACATGGCGGTCGGCATGGCCCTCTGACCCAGTGTCCATGCACTGGAGTCTCGACAAGCCTTCCATGTTTCCGTCGAGAACGGTGGGTAATGTCAAGTGGTATAACTTGCGTATTATGTATGAAACTTAGGGGGTTATGCGTGATGTGTTTAACGCGTTAGACTTCTGAATGATAATGAAGTCAATTTACATGACTGACATGACCAATATTGCTTATTATGGGTATAATCTCCAACGAACGGGAGGGTTGTGACCAATTTTGTTTTATTCCAGGTAATCCGGCCCATTTCCTCGCCACGTGGCCTGTTCCAGTTCCTGTAGAGGCTTTCATTGAAATAGCTTTTGAAATGTTTTGACTGAAGATGTAGAACTGTCTAAATAAAAGTAAATTTATTGCAGTTTTGCCGTAGTCATTCTGTGGTATGCACTTTCTTTGAACTTGGGTGGCCTTAACAATGGCTGCCTAGGCCAAGCTATAGTGCAAGAGCAGAAAAAGGTTTGTTTATAACTGGGGTTTCTTGGCTTTTCTACCAAGTCTCTCTTTTAAAGGCAACCCACAAGTGTATACCATGTCAAGATTGTCCAACGTTAAGATTTTAAATGTGAGTTAATTAACATCTTAACCCTAAATTAATGTCTACATAAACCAGTAGGCTACTATTCAGATTTGTCCAGAGTTATATCAAGATGAGTAATGCTGCAGTTGTCATAGCATAACCCACGTTTTTCAAAGATGGCTAACCATTTCAAGGAATTTGGTAAATGATCAGGTGATTCACTTAGAAGCAAAAGGGTATTTATTGAGCCATCATGTGTCACAATCACTGAACACAATAGCAATGTCATTTTTTACCACTGCAAATGTAATGAACGCTAAACAAATTTAAAACCAAGAGCATAGACAGTAGATGGCACACATGTTCAAAAGTTTGCTTTCAGTTTGAAACTGGAACCCATTGGACCAACTAGAGGAATGTCAGATCATTTAAAAGGCACTTCTGCCTCATACACTGTTAGCCAACACAAAAAATGTGAAAAGAATGACTAAACAGATCTTAACTGTAAAACAGAATTGCAAGCATGTTCTTGGCAAATTTCATGGAACACATTTCTACTGTAGTCTGGCATTTGCAGATGGTTGATATTACCTTTGTCTTTCATATGTACTGTACAGAATGTGAAACATGACACCAACAATAGCTACATAGACAAAACCATAATTTTTGTTTGCAGACTGGCTCAACCCTGGCAGTTAAGCACTATAGTTATCACCTGCAATGGGGGAGGGGGGAGAAGCTCAGTATCCCTGTAAGTGTAAAGATGGGACTGCTATGGCGAAGAAGACAGACACAGTTCAGCTAATCTTAATATCAGCTGTGTTCACAACCCCATCTATCAGCAAGTGGTACACCGTTAACATCAATTTAAGTATGTTGTACTTTTATGAAACTGAACCCAGTTTATTGTACATTCATTAGGCCTACATACAACAATTGGAACATAGATATCTGTATAAGTAATCTGTCATTTGTGATGCACTGCAAAAATTATCTTTTTAGTTGAACTGGTTTAGAGCAATTGTTTTGCTGAAGACATTGAAGGACGAGTTGAGGTTTCCTTGACTACTCGGACCTGTCTCCTGTGGGCTCTTTTGGCACAGGGAGGAGTGTCAGCTGGTATCGCAGTTTAATGGACACAGTGGCATTGATCTGTTTGCATATACGGGGTGCCATGCAGGTGACACAGGCAGCGAAGATGGCACAGGCAGCAAAGTGGGTTGGGCCAGGAGAACTCAACTGTTTCTGAACCCCATTACGTGTGCATTAGATGCAGAAGCATTATGAAATGATAAACAATGAATTCACTGAATCAACAACACCAATGTGTTTAGAAATGGAAACCCTCAACCCATGCTTGGCTCATGGGATTTTGAGTATCTGACAGTAAAATAAGACTGGGGCACATCAATAAAAACAACATTATGGATACACACACTTGTCTGAAGTGTACATCTATGTTGTTTGGTGAAGCTGCTAAACATCACAGGTATTGTGGTTCATCTGGTATTCAGGGGACAGCAATCTTTCTTGTTGGAAGAAAAACCTGTGATCTAAGCCTTCTTATCATGTCACAATCATGTGTCTATAGGCCTACTTTTCTTTTAGTGAGGATATTTTTTTTAACAGTGTCTCTTGCGAGTCTTCATAGGCAACATTTTCTGTTGATCTTGTTTCACAACGAGGGGACTGGCAAATGAACTGAGGACCTGTTTAACAGACAACTTTCAGATATCCAGATCTATTACCTTTAGCAACAGATTTACTGATCATCAAAGTGAACAATTTATCTTCATGTAAGTGTGGCCACGGCAATGGGACTCGACTACTGCCATGAAGAGTGAACAGTACGCCTCAAGTCCACAAGTGTCTCCAGGTGGGCCTGTGCCTTTCTGTCGTATTGCCATGGTATTCCACACATACTGTAAGTGTGTGTTTTCACATATCAGAGACCTCAGGTTCAGAGTGGTCCATGTCCCTCAAGGCATCGGATGTCACAGTACCAAAGTATGTGTTGGAACGACTGTCCATGGCAGAATGCATGATGGGTAGCCACACGTCATCCATGTTTGGCATCAAAAATATTTTCTGTAAGCCAACAAAAACAGAGTGGAGCAATTGGAAGTGTCAAGTGTATAACAATTCATGATTATGTCATAGCTTTTTTAAATATGCCTAGTGTCCCCACAAACTAAATATATTTTGGCTGGATGGAATGCCTGTATATATGGTTTATTTGAAGGAAACGGTCTGGGTTGACTAATGTGCCGGCAAGAATGACGAACATCAAATCATCAAGCCACAGCAGCGAGGTTACAATGGCTCTATAAAAATGATTGATCTCCACAACAAAATCCTGGAGAACATCCATCGTTCCCTGTATTCTGTGTAGGTAAAGCAGGGCAAAAGCTCCCTTCATTGCATTTAACTGTCACAGACGTGGTATTTGTGGCTATATCCAGAGACACTATGCTGTGGTTCACTAACAACTGACAGGGAAAACGAAGCATATACAGTGCCCTCCAAAAGTATTGGAACAGTGAGGCCAATTCCTTTATTTTTGCTGTAGACTGAAAACATTTGGGCTTGACATCAAACGATGAATGTGAAACCAGAGATCAACGTTTCAGCTTTTATTTCCAGGTATTTACATCAGGATCTGATGCACAAATTAGAAAATATCACCTTTTTGTTCGAACCCACCCATTTGTCACGTGAGCAAAAGTATTGGAACATGTGACTGACAGGTGTGTTTTGTTGCCCAGGTGTGTCCTATTACATACATTATTCAATCAATAAATACCACTGAATGTCTACACTCAGGTTCAGATTGGGTAAGATAGGTTTTGTCTATGCAGACTGTATTCAGAGGTGAAAACAACATGAAAACCAGAGCGCTGTCTTTGGGTGAAAAACAAGCAATTGTGAGTCTTAGAGAAGATGGAAAATCAATCAGAGCCATTGCAGAAACATTGGCCATAGCCAGTACAACCATTTGGAATGTCCTGAAGAAGAAGAAAACTACTGGTGTACTAAGTAACAGACGTCGAACAGGTAGACCAAGGAAAACATCAGCAGTTGATGACAGAAACATTGTGAGAGCTGTAAAGAAAGACCCTAAAACAACTGTTAGTGAGATCAGCAACAACCTCCAGATGGCA
This sequence comes from Hypomesus transpacificus, assembly GCF_021917145.1. Taxonomy (NCBI): domain Eukaryota; kingdom Metazoa; phylum Chordata; class Actinopteri; order Osmeriformes; family Osmeridae; genus Hypomesus; species Hypomesus transpacificus. The sequence continues at coordinate 9,426,230 of NC_061076.1, forward strand.
GGAGTGAAGGTATCACTATCTACTGTTCGCAGAAGACTTCATGAACAAAAGTACAAGGGCTACACCAGAAGATGCAAACCACTCATTAGCAAGAAGAATAGGAAGGCCAGGCTGGAATTTGCCAAAAAGTACAGAGATGAACCTCAAAAATTCTGGGACAAAGTTTTATGGACTGATGAGACAAAGATTAACTTTTACCAAAGTGATGGAAAGGCTAAAGTTTGGAGAAAGAAAGGAACTGCTCATGATCCCAAACACACAAGCTCATCTGTGAAACACGGTGGAGGTAATGTCATGGCTTGGGCTTGCATGGCTTCTTCTGGGACGGGCTCATTAATCTTCATTGAGGATGTAACACATGATGGCAGCAGCAAAATGAACTCGGAAGTCTACAGAAACATTTTGTCTGCCAATTTAAGGAAAGATGCAACCAAACTGATTGGCAGAGCCTTCATCATGCAGCAAGATAACGACCCAAAACACACTGCCAAAACAACAAAGGAGTTCATCAGGGGCAAGAAATGGAAGGTATTAGACTGGCCAAGTCAATCTCCAGACTTAAACCCTATAGAGCATGCATTTTACCTGCTTAAGAGGAGACTGAAGGGAGGAACCCCACAAAACAAACAACAACTGAAAGAGGCTGCAGTGAAAGCCTGGGAAAGCATCAAAAAGGAAGAATGCAAAAGTTTGGTGACGTCAATGGGTAACAGACTTGCTGCAGTTATTGAAAGCAAAGGATTTGCAACTAAATATTAAGTCTTATTCACTTAAATATGTTTTAAGTATATCTGTTCCAATACTTTTGCTCACATGACAAATGGGTGGATTCAAACAAAATGTGATATTTTCTTAGTTGTGCATCAGATCCTGATGTAAATACCTGGAAATAAAAGCTGAAACGTTGATCTCTGGTCTCACGTTCATTATTTGATGTCAAGCCCAAATGTTTTCAGTCTACAGCAAAAATAAAGGAATTCGCCTCACTGTTCCAATACTTTTGGAGGGCACTGTATGTTTTTCTCTTCAGGGGAGGGGGTGGGGAAGTGAGGCTGGATAATGATTAATTTGTAAAACCTGGATAAATCTTCTAAAGCCTCTTCTAAAAACCAGACAAGGGTGAGGTGAGACCCATACTTAGTGGCTGTGGGAGAGCCACAACCCCTTTCATGGCCACCCTCATTCACAAATTCGACCTCACCCTATTGAAACAAATTCTTAGGTTGGAGGGGAGGTGAACCAGAATGCCACTACCAGAATGTCAGCAAACATTTGGATAGCATCCTATTGATCTAAAAAAGTATGCGCACGGATGTAATTCGCCAAACAAATGGCTACTTATTGACTTACCATAAATCTGTCTAAACCAGTGATCATGAAAGGGTGATATGGGCCTACCTGGAACTCCTGGTCCAGCTTCTTCTCAATCCAGTCGGTGACGTGAGCCAATGTTACCTCCCGCTCCCCAAGTTTGGGCCGGGCTTTCAGCTCCAAGTGGGGGGGGCTCCTGAAGCCATACCTGCAATTGTGTGTGTGGGGGGGGGGGGTCAGTAGTTCAACTGTTACACTGGGTTGACCAGTGTTTTCTGTAGAATGTCAAACGTAATTTGAGCCTTGGGGGAAAGATTTTAAGTAATTGAAAGCTTGCATACGGACATAAACATTCATTCATATTCGTAAATATCTTTCAACATTTTTGCATTTCAGTTGCAGAAGACAAAACCACCTGATTGTGTGCAGAGAAGTACACATGCATGCCCCTTACCTGACCAGCAGAGGGATTTCCTGATTTAGCCAAACCATATTTCCCTATAGTTGAATAATCACACTGAAAATACCATAGTGAGAAGTCCTCCTGGAACATACCATATCCTGTCAGTGGGGGGTGGGGGGATGTTGACAGCCAGCGACCCGCGACACTCCTGGACCTCCACGGTCAGTAGCAGGGGCGTGTTGGACACCTCCTCCATCCTCTTCTTGATGAACTCTGTCTCCGTGGCCTTCTGGAAGTACTTAGACTTGGCGATCTTGTCCACGAAGCGCATGATCTTGCTGGGCCTGTGGCCTCCCACATAGCTAAGAGAGCAAGTCAGGGTCATCACTTATTCATTGGAAACTCCCTCGTTTCCAGAGCTGTGGCTACTGTAGGTGATGGCCCTCCTAGCATTGTGTGTGTGAGGCCAAACTTGCTGAACAGCCTCAGTGCAACAGTTCCTGGGTTTCTGTTGCTTTTGATTGTACCGTATCTACCATAACTATAAATGCTGTGAATTATTGATATGGTGATGGTGTGTATGTACATTATGTACGTATATTCTGTGGGTATGTATACTATACATGCATTTATATTTCTGTATATACATTATATCAAGTACTGTGCAAAAGTCTTAGGCACCCAAGATTTTTTACATGCATATTGTCTTAAATAATTGTTTGTTAGTCTTTTTGATTTTTGCACCAGTATAAAAGGGGAATGTTTTAGTTTCAGAAAATTTTTGCTTACCGTATTTTTCGAAAAATAAGCCGCATTTTCTATAAACCGCACCCCACCAGAATGGGAGCTTTGTGTATGTAAATCTGAGTATAAACCGCACTGGAATATATGCCACACCAAGTAATGCACGAGTATAGGCGGTCTTACAGGTCTTACCTTTAGACGCTTGATTTATTAATATTTCCGACGACCCCAAAGCCTAAGTTATTTTTCAGAAACGGTAGCTAACTAGCTTTAGTTAGCTTCCGGGTAGCTAACTAGCTTCCGGGTAGCTTCATAATTAGGGTGACCAGAAGCATGACCCCAAAATGGAGGACAAAGGGTCAAAAAGAAGGACAATCCCAAAAAGTTGGTGGGGGGGGGGGATTTCGTCTGGACAGTCCGGGTTTCCAGCCCTTTGTCCGGACGGCTGTTGCGTGTCCTCCTTTTCGCCCTTTTGTCCTCCTTTTTGACCCTTTCCTGCCCACTGTCGCAATTTACCACTCGCGTGGGCTTTCAGATGCCAAAAAGAAAGACCTCCTTCAAACCTACGTGGAGTTCAGAACTCCACTTTGCCATAAGAGCAGCAAAGATCAATATCATACCTTCTGTATGCTCTGTCACTGAAATCAATCACAGACACCTGTGATCCAGGTGAGCCTAATTAAAGGAAAACTACTTAAGATGGACGTTCCACATTATTATGCAGGCCACAGGTTTCAAGCAATATGGGAAACAAAAATGATCTCTACTGCTGAAAAGTGTCAAATCGTGCAATGCCTTGGACAAGGTTTGAAAACATTAAATATTTCACAAAAACTTAAGCGTGATCATCGTACTGTGAAGTGAATTGTGGCTGATTCAGAGCGCAGACGGGTTCGTGCAGATAAAGGCATAAGGAGAAAGGTTTCTGCTTGACAAATTCATCAGATTAAGAGAGCAGCGGCTAAAATGCAACTACTAAGCAGCAAACAGGTATTTGAAGCTGCTGGTGCCTCTGGAGTCCCACAAACCTCAAGGTGTAGGATCCTCCAGAGGCTTGCAGTTGTGCATAAACTTACTATTCTTCCCAGAAATACATGAAGACTAATTTTCAAACGGTGTTGTTTACTGAGCGCCGTGCAACCCTGTATGGTCCAGATGGATGGAGCAGTGGATGGTTGGTGGATGGCCACCATGTCCATTGTCATGTTCATGCATGATAATGTACCATTTCATGCTGCAAAGAATACCTCTGTGTAATTGGCTGCTATGGGCATAAAAGGAGAGAAACTCATGGTGTGGCCACCATCCTCCCCTGACCTCAACCCCGTTGAGAACCCTTGGAGCATCCTCAAGCAAAAGATCTATGCAGCAGAACAGCAGCTCTAGGAGGCTATTCTGACATCCTGCAAGAAATTCCAGCAGAAACTCTCCAAAAAATCAATGGATGAGTTCAATGGATGCAAGAATTGTGAAGGTGATGTAAAAAAGGGGTCCTATGTTAACATTTACTTACCCTGTTAATATCTTTTTGATTGAAATAGGTTTTGATTTCAGTAAATATTACCTCCTAATGCTGCAAATTCAACAAATGACAATAAACGGAAACAAAATCATGCTTGTATCCAACGGAGCTCTGAGACAATCATAAGGAACCCTAATATTCGGGAGATAGGGAGCGTTGTGGCCTGGATCTTCCAGTAGGCGTAACACTGTTGTGCATAATAATTTGGAACAGTGAGGTTTTTTATATAAAAATAAAAAAAACGTTATCATTGGGAGGTTTGTTAAATAAAATTTGAATCATACCCTAACGGTTGATGACTTGAAAATTATACTGACTGTCATTTGCATCAACTATTTAGGAAAATCAGAGAGAGATATAATTTGCATAATTTGAAACGTGATGTATGTTGCTCATTAATGCTAGAGGCAGGGAGTGCTTCCCCTTGATACATCCACTCTGCCAAACCTATTTCTTTGTCTATGCTTATTTACATTTACATTTAGTCATTTAGCAGACGCTCTTATCCAGAGCGACTTATAGTATGTACAGGGACATTCCCCTGAGGTAAGTAGGGTGAATTGCCTTGCCCAAGTACACATCATTTTGGTGTGGCCGGGAATCGAACTGGCGACCTTTATATTACCAGCCCGATTCCCTAACCGTTCAGCCTCCTGACGTTTATCAATAAATGAATCAGTATGTGAGTGTCCTGATTGAAATGTCATTATTTCTTAAAACATTTTTGCTGTGTATGTACATATGTATGTCTGTGTGACAGCATATATGATTGAGTGTTGCTCACCCTTCTGCCCCTGGCAGGGTGGTTTTGTCGGTGAGGAGTTCTGGGGGATCCTCTTCATCCGAGGAACCTGCACTGGAGGACTCTTCATCACTGTCAGCCAGACAGTAGGCCCGAGGTCTGGGCCTGGACACACACAGTTACACAGGGTAAGTATCTTCTTGATGGGACCAAAGCTGTGATCAGAATTTGGGGTGGCACCAGACAACCAACAGGCTTGAAATGCCACAAAGCTAATCCGTTTTCAACAAGGCTCTTATTTCTGTCAGAGAAAATTCTACAATTTGAACCCCAGAGTATTCTTGAAAAGAGAGACATTTACGCCAACAACTAAATCCATTTCCCCGTGACTCCAAATGCCATCTCTAATGTTAAGATGGAGGATTTACTCAGATTTCTGTTAGACTGAATCCACAAAGAGCACTTTCCAAGCATAAAAGAATTCCAGTTCTGACTTAACAATTCCACTCAGAATATTAACAGTGTTCATTCAGAGGTTTTGGCTGTGAGAATGACTTTCAAAACAAAGATGCATCATTTGAGAGATTGAAAAAATATGAATTTGCTCGTTTTGGGGTTGATATAGCAAGCTTTTCCAAACTCACCCATCACAGAAAAGGCACATCCAAGGAGGTTAGCATCCAGAAAAGGAGTGACCAGAGAGAAATAGTTCAGTAAATACAAGGAAGAGAGAAATGAAAGCAGCTGGTCTTCCCCACATTCACTGACATTATTAGCAGTGACAAAGATAGGGTCATTGAACCATGTAAACACACTCTCAATAAGACGACATTACAACAACCCTCTAGCTAGAGACTTTGTGTCTGTGTTTTCCTACCCCTCCTTGCCCTGCTCCCCCTGGCCTTCACCCTCCTTCCCCAGACGAGCCAGGTTCATTTTGGTTTCCAGGGTCATGAGGAAAGAGCCTGTGTAGGATACCTCTAGGTCAAACCACAGCCCTGTATGGAAGGCAGAAGAAAGCAGAGATGGCAGAGGAGTTGAGAGGGAGTAGGAAAGTCGGAGAGACAGGAGCAGAGGGGAAAGAGGGGGGTGTAAAGATGAAACGGGGAGGGAGAGGAGATGAGGCATTACTAAAAAGTGATTCACACAACAGTTTCCCAAGAGGTCCATCCGGAGCAGGAAGGGCACCCTGGTCTCTCTCCCCCCCTTGTGGCAGCTCACAAATACATGTTGACATGTTTGATATTACGTTTTTTTACACACAAATTCCTTACTTGTCACACAATTTCTGAAACCTGACACTCCAACAACAGAACCACACCTCAAATCTGCAAAACCATACGCACATTTTGGGCCTTTGACCCAGTTTTCAATTTAATAAAACACTTTTTGCAAAACACACACAATTTTTGCAACAACACACACAATTCTAACAGGAAGCATCTTGATTTACTTTTTAAAACAGAACCAATCAAAATGACACACTAATTCATCAGTGCCTTACACTAACTCCTCACATGTGCAAACACTCATTGCTTTACTTAACCCCAACAAATCATGGCTTTAGAATAGGCCTATAAATAGTCTGATTTGACTTGATTTACAGTGGTGGGTATCATTTGAACCTTTACTGTAGAAAAGATAACAGGTATGTAACAATATACTGTAGTATGCATATGTTCTAATGTACACATAATAGCTGTTTCAGCACAACACACGGTATACTACACAGAAACATATATTTTAGCACCCATGCACAGTCACAGTCTGGTGGATTACTGTATCATACCGTGCAACAGTACAGTGACTGTAAGAAGACATTCTGACAATATTGTCAAAAATAGTATACATTACTGTATGCTACAGTTCATGGCACACACACACAGACACCATTCCGTAATCCCCTTTTTCAAAATTAGGTTTTGGTGTCTGTCCTACCACTCTTTCTTTTGTACTGTGTAATACTGTATTCACAACCACATAAGCTTATAGTAAAACATTTTTAAGTTTGGTTTCAATCTTGTTTTCGTGTTTGCCATGAATTTTTTTATGATCTCTGCCATTTACTTTCAATCTTGTACAGAAATATACAAAGGAGCTCATGAAAGAAGAGCTTTAGGTTTTGAATAAATAAGTGCAGCTAGTTCAGGCAGGGCAATCGGACAGCGCGCGTCAGTCATCGGGAACGTGAGGCGTCTTACTCCACCTTCCTTCCTCCGCCCACTACCACACCCATGTTAGCAGCGCATATCCATTGGGCCACGTCCGATAAGGCGTCTTTTTAAAGACGAGCGGATATGCACTGTGATGTCGCAGCCACGTAGGCCAAGCCAGGCTTGGAAGAATTACTGCGCACCCCGCGAAACCCCAAGCGAGGCCAACCGCCAGAAGCCCCCTGCCCTGGCCCACCAATAGTGTCCTACCTGGCGGAAGAAGAGGAAGCAGACCGCGAAGGTGAGCCTGACTTGTCTGGCTTGTATGGACTTAGCGGGACCTCTACCGAAGTCAGGCCGCGGACACGAGTACATCCTGGTGCTGGTGGATTACACAACCAGGTACCCGGAAGCAGTTCTGCTGTGTAAAGCAACATCGAAAGCCATCGCCAGGGAACTCGTCCAGCTGTTCAGCAGGGTCAGGATCCCAAAAGACATACTGACGGACTAAGGTACCCGACCTCTGCCGTTTGCTACAGATTCACCACCTGCACACCTCCGTATACCACCCCCAGACAGACGGCCTGGTTGAGCGCTTCAACCAAACACTAAAGAAAATGCTCCGAAGAGTGGTGACTGAAGACAGTCGGGACTGGGACCTAATGCTTCCGTACGTCCTTTTCGCTGTGAGATGGGTGCCCCAGGCATCCACCGGATTCACTCCGTTTGAGCTTTTTGGCCGGCGGCCACGAGGGCTCCTGGATGTCGTGAGATAGGCCTGGGAGCAACAGCCACCCCCCCTGCGGACGGTGATCGAGCATGTATGGGAAATGGAGAAGAGGATCCGACGTGTACGACCAATAGTGAAGGAACACATGGAGGCGGTGCAGCTGGCCAGCGGAGAACCTACAACCGACCCGCTCAGCCACGAGAGTTCTCCCCGGGTGACCGGGTGTTGGTCATGATACCGGATGCTCGGTGTCAATTCCTAGCGGCCTGGCAAGACCCGTACTCCGTAACAGAGAAGCTCGGTCTGGTCACCTACAGGGTGCACCGGGGTGGGAAGAGAAAGGATACCCAAACCTACCACATCAACCTGCTGAAACGCTGGGAGAAACCCGAACCTCCCCCCTCTCTGCTTTCGCCCGTCCTCTCGAAGACGTCGCCATGGGCGAAGACCTCACCCCCACGCAGCGCCAGGAAGTGAGGGAACTCGTAAGCCAGCACCAAGACGTGTACGACCCTAGCCCGGGCTACACCCAGCTGCTACACCACAACATCGTTACCCCACCGGGAGTACGGGTCCGGTTGAAGCCGTATCGTTTACCCGAAGCCAGGAGGAAAGCGGTAGAGGAGGCAGTAGCCGAAATGCGCCGACTAAACATCATAGAGGAGTCGCACAGTCCCTGTTCCAGCCCAATCGTTGCTGTCCCCTTGCAGGACGGGAGTGTGCTTATCTCTAACGACTTCCGCCATTTAAACGAAGTCTCCAAGTTCGACGCTTACCCCATGCCCAGAGTGGTCGAGCTGATAGACTGGGAACGGCTCGCTACGTGTCCACAGTCGACCTTACCAAGGGCTACTGGCAGGTGCCCCTGACTTGGAGATAACCGCCTTCAGCACACACAGCGGCCACTGGCAATACAGGATGCTACCCTTTGGCTTACATCGCCTGCGACCTTCCAACGGTTAATGGACGTCGTTCTGAGGCCACACAGGGAGTTTGCTGCCGCCTACCTCGATGACGTTGTGATCCACTCAGGGACCTGGGCCGAACACATGGAGCACCTCCGGAAGGTGTTGGAAGCTTTACGACGGGCGACACTAACCACCAAGCCGAAGAACTGCAGCCTGGCTCTGTCAGAAGTAAAGCTACCTGGGATATACCATCGGCCAGGGCATGGTAAAGCCACAACAAGCCAAAGTAGAAGCGGTGCATAACACCCCTACTCCAAGGACCAAAACCCAGGTGCGAGCCTTTCTGGGACTGGCGGGCTACTGCAGGCAATTCATCCCCAACTTTTCCTCTATCGCTGCCCCTTTGTCAGACCTAACTAAAAAGGGCCGCCCCGAGGTGGTCGTATGGACAACCGCTGAGGAAGAAGCGTTCCTGAAACTAAAAGAAGCCCTCACCGCTTCGGAGACGGGGTTGGGGCGGTTCTCTCCCAAGACGTCGGGGATGAAGAGCACCCCATATTCTTTGCTAGCCGCAAGCTAACCCCTGCCAAAAGCCGGTTTGCTACCGTGGAACGAGAGGCTCTGGCCATCAAGTGGGCCCTGCAGGAGCTCTGTTATTACCTGCTGGGCCGACGCTTCACCCTGGTGACCGACCAAGCACCCCTACAATGGATGGCCCGGGCCAAGGACAGCAATGCCAGGATCACCCGTTGGTTCCTGTCTCTGCAGGATTTCTGTTTTGACGTCAGCCATCGTTCAGGAAAGCAACATGGTAAAGCCGACGGCCTCTCCCGGCTTCTTTTCATACTGTTTTTAGCGGGACACCGGTCCCTGTCTACCGGGTACTTTCAGTTGATTTGTTTTTTGTTTCGGCTGCATTAAAAACCAATTCACTCTCCGCCCAACCTCTTTCTTTGCCACAGTGGTGGAGAATGCGGGCACTGAGTTAAGCCCCGGCAAAGAAGATGGATCAGCGAAGCAGCTGATCTCCAGGCCAAGAGGGGGGCCCTGATGTCCCTGTCGACCCCGCTACTATACTGGGCCACCTACTCCAAGCATACATAGACAAACAGAGGGTGACTCAACAGCTAGTGACAAACCTAGGTCAACTGACGGGAGGGTGGCTACAGACGCAACACGCAGCAGCCACTGATGCACGGCGCACAGCCAGCCAGGTCCTGACCAAGCTTACGGCCGACGATGACATCGAGGCGTACCTGCACACCTTCGAGGTGGTGGCGGGCCGGGAAGGCTGGCCACGGGCTGATTGGGCAAAGGTGCTTGCCCCTTTCTTGAGCGGTGAAGTTTCGCCCTATTACGCCCTTCTAACGGATGAAGCCGAGGACTATACATGCCTGAAGGCAGCCGTACTGGCTCGGGCTGGGTTATTCCCAGGAGCGGCAGTAGGATACATGAGTAATGTTTTTATGCAATGCCAGAATATCAAGCAACTCTGCACTCCCTCTAAAATTGGTACAAGGCTTTAACCTTACTAACTAACCTTTAGATTAAGTTATCAAATGGGAAAGTCTGCTTAATGAATTTTGTTTCAGTGGACTACCCTTAGACTCTCCTGCCTGCCAGACTCCCAACAGCTGAAAAATGTCACACTGAGCTGCCAAAAAGATGAAGCATTTCCCAACAACCACAAAGGTCATCTCTCAGCCAGCCTCTCTACTGATTGGCTGGACTCACCAGGCAACTTCCTGATATAGGAGGGAGGGATCTGAATTCCTGCCAGAGAAGAGAGGTTGGGGTCCAATTGGAGATGTAGCCTGCTGATGTACTATTTGACTGAACCCAGTTCCACCCTGTAGTGAGACAAAGTGAGCCAACACTAAATAAGGTGAGCTCTTGTCTTTGGGCTCAAGAAAAGTAATAAACATACCAAAGCCTTATTCCTTTCTAATGAAATTATTTTTGTATCTCTTTGTACACTTATTTTTCCTCTCTGAACACTTTCTTATCTCTCGCGTTCTCTCTCTCTACCTCTCTCTCTCCCTCTCTCTTTTTCTGTCTCCTGCTCTCTCAAAATTCAAAGAACAACGAGAGGAAGATCAATGACAAAGCAGTAAAGAACGGGCAAGTTCTCTGAACATTCAGGAAGATTGATCTATTATAGAGCTTTTAGCTCTGTGTAGTTTCTAGCTTCACTTCTGGTGGAACGGAGCACAGAGCTGCTCAGGGGCGGTCTTTCCTACAGGCGGTGTAGGCGGTCGCCTAGGGCGCCACTCAGAGGGGAAAATAAAAATAAACGTTTTTATTTTTTTGTTGCTGGGCATTTTTTTTTTTGCGCCCCCTTCTTTATCTCCTACCAATATTTTGACATTCAAAAATAAATCTAACATTAGGGTAAAATGAGCCAGGTATACGTCCCCTTAAAAAAGGAAGCTTGGTGTTATCAGAACATGCTAGCGTTTGGTCAGAGTGTGTGTGTTCAAGAACTTTGAAGAACGAAATAATGAAGAGGCAAAAGCTATCCAGGGCGAAATTTAAGAAGAAAAGAAAGGAAGAATAAGAGAAATGTGCAAAGGCGAAAGGTAAATCCTTAAATTCTAGTCGCCAATGATGAATTCCAGATAAGAAAACGGTTCATGAATGCGTGAATTGCCCCGGGCACTTTAGTGGAGTTAAGAAGAAAAGATGTACCTTATCATTGAACGTTTTTCTACTCCCTGTCACATAACCTAGTTCTTTAAGGATTTTACAGTAGCCTATATCAAAAATTATATGTCCATTTATTCTACGTTATACAAAAAAAACACGATTAAAATAGGGGCGCACATACATAGCCAATTAGCCAGTGCAACGCTACAAATATCTTAGCTTACTCGTTGCATAGCACACCCAATAATTGCAGTGTTTGTCTTCCTTAATATCCTTAATGCCTAATGAGTGTGCTATGCAACGAGTAAGATATTTGTAGTGTTGTTGCATTAAGCATTAAGGAAGACAAACACGGCAATTTGTCAACATGTGAGGAATACTGGTAGAAATCCAAGTGTTGTATTGTCAACTTTAACGAATGGATTGTATTTAATCTTGCTGGATAGTTAGCTAACGCTAGCTAGCCAGTGACTTCTGAAGTTCCTTGTTATTGTCATTCAGTCGAAACATCAGTTAAAGTTCAGCTGCTGCAATTTGCGTCATTTTCGATGTGTCATGACATTTTGGTGAATTCCGTTTTGTCAAATTTTGTTCAGGGAGATTGATTGCTTAAAATGAGTGAATATATACAGTGGCCCTAAAGTGCAAATCACACCCCCTAATATGAGTACACTTCTAAGATTGTTGTTTGCCAGGCATCAACAGAACAGAAGACTAAAAAAACATTATTTGCAGGCGATGAGGGAGTGAATGTGACCGTGCACCTTGTGTGCACCGTTGAACAGGGGGGAGTGGCCGGAGCGTAGTTCAGCACAGACTTGATATTTTCTCAGGGATTTTGTTCTTTATTTAATGTTTATTCATCGTTGTGATCGTTGTTGTGTTTATTTGAAAGAAATGCAGGGCAAAATAAAGTTTGAAAGTTGCAATTCCGTTTTTGTGCAAAAGCGTTTTAAACTTTAAAACGTTTTAAACTTTTTTTTAGGGGGGGGGGGGGGGGGGGGGGGGGGGGGGGGGGGGGGGGGTGGCCTGGTCCTAACCAGACCCTCGTACATTTCATTTGTACAGAGGGTCTGGGATCTCTCGATTGACAAACGTTAACTTCCTTGAAGGCAGGTCCTCTGTTGAAGTTTAAAACTATTGGATCCGCCCAGAGCCACTCTGATTTGCAATAACCAATCGCAAGCGTTCGCCTTAGCCAACTCCTTCACCACTACTGTAACGGAGCTAGCTGCCGTAGCTGGAAAATCAAACTTTTCCCGAACCCCGTGGGGAGGAGGGCCACAACATCATGGCCACCAACAAAACTCAGCAAGGAATGTTCTTGCTCCGGCTTTAACCTAAATTCGACAGCGTTGCCACAACCGCAGAATAGTTTCGCTCGCATCTTTCTCCGCCGCCATTACTGAACTACTCAAATAAGTGCACGACATTAACGTCATCGTTCTCAGCCACTCCCTCTGTTCGCTGATTGGACCTACAATTGGACCTGGGGGGGGGGGGGGGGGGGGGTGAAGCTACGAGTGAAGCTCGTCTAGAGCGCCAAATGTGCTAGGACCGCCCCTGGAGCTGCTGATGACCGTAGAGTATTCCCCCAGGACTCATTAGGTGCAGTAGTAGGCTTATAATGCCTGGGGAATATTCCCTGTGAAACACTTTTTAGTCTTGCTGTGAACCAAGGAGAAATGGCAAGATGGCAAATGAGTAAAGGTACTTGAGTAAACCATCTCTATAGGTTAAAAACATTCACCCCCTGTTGACTCTGTTCCCCAAACACACACATAAACTCACACAAACACACACCCCACCCTATGCCTCCATGTCACTTGAGAGTTGAATCAAATAGTAAAGTGTGCCCCCTTATCTTCCCCTTCTTTTCCCTCCTCTCTACCCTCCTCTCTCCCCTCCTTTCCTTAGTTTTCTGTCAGATACTCTGGGGGCCAGTTTTTCAAAAGTAATCTGATCGTATTACGGCTATCGGATTGGATCAAATCTTGAAAATGGGTATTTCAAAAGAAAAAAAGGATTCAGAAATTGGATTGGATCACGTAATCTAATCTTGTTGTTGATCCGGATCAAACCTTGAGTTTGGGTTTTTCAAAACTTTTTGGTAGGATCGGGATCATTTTGATCCCAAAAATCAGGATTAAACTGATCCCAGCAGGAGGGTGGATTCATGGAGGATATCAGGCAACTAAACTTGGTTAGTTAAATAATACAACATTTATATCATGCATTTTACAGTATTTATATTTATTTATACATTTCACTTGAATTGGGGGGGGGGGGGGGGGGGGGGGGGGGGGGGGGGTGGCCTGGTCCTAACCAGACCCTCGTACATTTCATTTGTACAGAGGGTCTGGGATCTCTCGATTGACAAACGTTAACTTCCTTGAAGGCAGGTCCTCTGTTGAAGTTTAAAACTATTGGATCCGCCCAGAGCCACTCTGATTTGCAATAACCAATCGCAAGCGTTCGCCTTAGCCAACTCCTTCACCACTACTGTAACGGAGCTAGCTGCCGTAGCTGGAAAATCAAACTTTTCCCGAACCCCGTGGGGAGGAGGGCCACAACATCATGGCCACCAACAAAACTCAGCAAGGAATGTTCTTGCTCCGGCTTTAACCTAAATTCGACAGCGTTGCCACAACCGCAGAATAGTTTCGCTCGCATCTTTCTCCGCCGCCATTACTGAACTACTCAAATAAGTGCACGACATTAACGTCATCGTTCTCAGCCACTCCCTCTGTTCGCTGATTGGACCTACAATTGGACCTGGGGGGGGGGGGGGGGGGGGGGGGTGAAGCTACGAGTGAAGCTCGTCTAGAGCGCCAAATGTGCTAGGACCGCCCCTGGAGCTGCTGATGACCGTAGAGTATTCCCCCAGGACTCATTAGGTGCAGTAGTAGGCTTATAATGCCTGGGGAATATTCCCTGTGAAACACTTTTTAGTCTTGCTGTGAACCAAGGAGAAATGGCAAGATGGCAAATGAGTAAAGGTACTTGAGTAAACCATCTCTATAGGTTAAAAACATTCACCCCCTGTTGACTCTGTTCCCCAAACACACACATAAACTCACACAAACACACACCCCACCCTATGCCTCCATGTCACTTGAGAGTTGAATCAAATAGTAAAGTGTGCCCCCTTATCTTCCCCTTCTTTTCCCTCCTCTCTACCCTCCTCTCTCCCCTCCTTTCCTTAGTTTTCTGTCAGATACTCTGGGGGCCAGTTTTTCAAAAGTAATCTGATCGTATTACGGCTATCGGATTGGATCAAATCTTGAAAATGGGTATTTCAAAAGAAAAAAAGGATTCAGAAATTGGATTGGATCACGTAATCTAATCTTGTTGTTGATCCGGATCAAACCTTGAGTTTGGGTTTTTCAAAACTTTTTGGTAGGATCGGGATCATTTTGATCCCAAAAATCAGGATTAAACTGATCCCAGCAGGAGGGTGGATTCATGGAGGATATCAGGCAACTAAACTTGGTTAGTTAAATAATACAACATTTATATCATGCATTTTACAGTATTTATATTTATTTATACATTTCACTTGAATTGTTCAACAGGAAGTACATAAAGTAGGTAGGCTATGTAGGCTAGCATCCTTTCAGTACAGCAAATGGGCTCAGGTGCATCAGGGACGTCATCACAGAGAGGGACTTTGCACCTGGTCGCGATGTTGTGTACTACAATGCAAGCAAGTATTATGTTGCATGCTTTCTGTGGTTCCACTCACAAGTAGTTAAGGCATGCAAAGCGCCTCTTCAGAACTCCAATTAAGCGCTCAATGGTGCATCTTGTTTTGCAATGAGCAGTGTTGAAGCGTGCCTGCTCAGGTGTGTGTTTAGCCAGAAAAGGGGTCATCAGCCATGGTAGAAGAGGGTAGGCACTGTCTCCTAATATGATACCATTTGGTCGGTTGGTTTTGAGCTCTCTATATAGAGCGCTCTCCCTCAGGATGCGCGCATCATGGACAGACCCAGGCCACTTCACAACACAGTTTGTGATGAGGAGCTCAGTTGCCCACAAGTTGAACATTGATGCTGTGTCTCCACTTTCGGTTTACAAACTCCCACTCATTCTCATGAGATGCTTGTATGTGCACATGGGTGCAGTCGATTGCTCCAATAATATTGGGCATATTCCCCAAAAGAAAAAAATTCTGCTTGGCCTGGATGATCTGGTCATCCTTCGGAAAAAAAACAAAGAAGGCCCATGAGGATACATCTCTGTGGGATTTTGGGGGTGACATAAAATAAAGGATCTTGCTTGAAAGCGATTTGCAGTCTAGAACTGGGAGTCTAGGACTGCAAAACCTTTAATTAGGATTATACCCAAGTTTAGGTATCTTAATCCATTATGTTCATCATACATATCTCTTGACTACTGACTATTACCATAGAACGTCTGCTGCAGAAACCCATATTAATTACTATAACCCATACTGTCACAGTAAGTAAATCTAAAATGTTATGATGATTTAACAAACTCATTAATCAGGCTGGCCAATGCAGTTGAAACACTTTTCAGAACATCACAAACAGTAGATTTTTTCACAACCATGTATGAGTGGACTGCCTGTTTCCAAGACATGGACAATGGAGGGGGGATGTTTATATTGTTTGTTTGCTGTTCCGTTCAGTCCTATTTTCTGTTCAAATAAAGCATATTGGAGTGACCCCACACTATTCTACCTGTTGTTCTTTACATAGCTAAATTGTGATAGTCCCATTTAGACCACAAGTAATCCAGATTTGGTAATCCTGAAAAGTTAGAATCCAGATCAGAGTAATCCAATCCCACATTGCTTTGAAAAACCTAAATAAAAATCAAATGGATTACGTGATCCTGGATAGTAGAAAAAGAGATTTCCAAATCTGGATCAGTTTGATCCAGATTAAAACTTTTGAAAAACCGGCCCCCTGGTGATAGTGAGAATGAGCAACTCTTTCCCCTGAAGTTCTGGAGGTGGAAATTGAAGAGTCCCTTTTCAGACAACTCAGGGATTCAGAAATGGATGGAGAGGAGGAGGGAAGAAGGGAAAAAGGTAAGGATGACAGGGAAAGGGAAGTTTAATGAACCTAGCCACTAGAGTGTGGTGTTCATTCAGAGAGTCTAACTCCAGACAAGGGGGTGGGGGACACAGAGAACAGAGAGGGAAAATGGAGAGAGGAAAAAAAAGAGAGAAGAAAGAGAGAGAGAGAAAGACAGAAAAGGTGGAGCGGCTGTACTTCCACAGGGATCTACCTTGATGGTCCACAGAGGGTTTGGAGGCCTGGTGGATCTTTGGAAGGGCCACACCCATGTCCAGCTCTGTCAGAGTCAGCTCATTCATAAAGTAGGGCAGCTGAAACAAACAACACCTCTCAGCTGGGACAAATACTGAGAAAGGGACATGTTTGTGTGTTTTTATTACTCTTTTTGAAACAGGTCAGAGAGTCAACACTCACCCTGATTTTGCTGAGCTTCATCTGGATTTTTTTGGAGACCATGTCAGCCCAATACTTCTCCCCGAGGAAGTCCCAAAAGATCCTCCCTAGGAAGGCATTGACCCAGGCCTCTGGCTCAGCCCGCTCCCCTTGACTTCTTGGCAACTGGAAGAATGTACTGTACTGTGAGACTGTTCCATTATCTACACTAGCACATTAGAACATAGAATGTATGTACTGAACAAATTAGATCTATAGCCAAGCAGTAAGTTATTACCTTCATTCTGGTTCTTGGGCTGGTGGTTGGGCTGAGAGCAGGGGGGCTGGTAGAGGTGGTAGGGCTGTCCAGGGGGGGCGTGGAGCTCACATACTTGGCCATGTAGATGCTATAGTCCAGCAGCATCTTCTGACGGACACCCCCAGCCAGACTTCCCCAGGAATTATGGGGATGGGATGGGGGCACCTCCTCCATCAGACTGCCCCGGCTGCTGCTCCTGCTCTGGGAGCCCAAGCCTCCTCCTGCTCCTCCTCCTGCGCTTGCACCTGCTCCTCCAGACTGGCCACTGCCACTGCGACTGTGGGAGTGGGGGAAGGCTGTGTGTGTGTTAGTGTGTGTGTGTGGAGTACGGATGATGGAGGCAGAAGTGCGGAAAAAAATAGAAGAAGGATTCACATACTGCTTTTGTTCAGTCATGTGTATACAATTAGGTAATTTATACAGTATATTTCACAGACACTGCGGACATTTCATACTGTACTAGCTCTCCAAAGTGAAATATGTAAGCATGGATTTATACTTGGTGACAAATTTTACAGTGGAGTACAATAATCAGACAATGTACTACGTCTCAATACGTGTGTAATTCTCATGACCCAGTCCCACGGCTCTGTGGAGGGGTGGAAGCCTAGCTTAGCACTAGCTTAGGATTCCACTCTTAGGCAGCTTAGGCACATAACTCATACTTGTGCAGTTAGACACACATGCTGTGATTTGGTGATGTACCTACCTGTGCTTGTGTGAGAGAACATGAGAGACAGAACAAAAAGAGAATGAGAGACAAAGAGTATGTCAGAGAAAGAGCATAGCACGTGTGTGTGTGCGTGTGTCTGTGTGTGCATGTGTCTGTGTGCATCCACTCACCACTCTTCACTCTTGGCAGACTGCCACTCCTCCCCTCCAACCTTGACCTGGATGCCATCAGGATCCTACGGAACCACTCTTCCTTCTCTCTCCCAGTCCTCCCAAACAAGTAGAGAGTCAGCTCCCCCTCCGGCAGTCTCCTGGTCTCCTCTCCTACCCCGGCTCCCTCCAGCCTCTCAACCCCCACGGTCCCCCTCTCCTCCCCAGGTTCGGACCTGTCTCCCTGGGCTTTGGCCATGAAGTCATCCTGCTTGGCCAGCTGGATACAGATGGGGTATTTTTTGTTCCACACACGCTTCCTGGCTAGGCTCTGAGGCACCAGGTGGATCTGTGGACACAGAGACAGATAGACACACAAACAAATAGAGACATGCAGATGGGCGCACACTTGAATGTCTCTATAGAGTCAAACGTTTGTCAGTTTCAAGCTACAGGGGACACCCTTCTCCTTGTCTTGTGTGACTGAGTCTGTAGTAGACAAACAGGCATTGTTCAATTGAGAGTCTAAAATGAGTGTCTCTATAATAAACCAGCAGCATGTAAACTAAACATACAAAGGATACTAAATGTAGGACTTGTGAGGTACTATGTGACATTTACTATGTCTTATAGGAACATGTACTTTGTTCCCAAGCACATGACCTATTATGTACAAACATGACCTATTTGCAAAGGATCACTCCCATATGCATGATATGGCAAGACATACTTTGTCTCTCCCTATTAACACAGTTCCATGCACACACAAAGACACATTAAACCCACACGTGTAAACATGCATGGTCAATATCTTCTCCACTCCAATTTCAAGAGACATACGTACACACTGTTCTACAAATACATGCAAAGATTTTAAAATACCTTGCTGTCAGTCAGGTCATAGATCTTCTGGCTAATGTAGGTGACGTCAGGTTTGGGCTCATTGTGGGTAGCGCGGCGTGCAATGTTTCGGTTGGGCTTGGAGAGTCGAAGGGTGGCGCCCTCCAGTCGTACGTAGACAGAGTGGGTCAGTGTGGCATGGTAAGTCTCTGGGTCATAGCTCTGGATCTCATTCATCCAGCCCTGATGACAAAGAAATGGATTTGTACAAGAACACAGACACACAACCCCTCACCCACACACGTATACACACACAAAAAGGGGATTTTAACTGTAATTGGTGTTGTGAAATTCACACACCACGTGTTTAATTATCAGGATGCTGCATACAAAATTAAACAACACAAAAAAATACTTTCTATTTTGAGACTAGCATTACAACATCCTGAGCAGGCATGGATGAGAATGACCTCGCAGAATGGGTTTGGGTGAAAGAGCTGTGAGATGACCACTGTCCCCTCCTCCGTCAGCCTGCTAGGTTCTACACTATGCTCCGTTTTCATGTGGCCGCTTTTCCGGCACAGATATAGCTTGTGGGCATCAGGGCTTTCTGTTTTGCAACTTGAAGCCCACGCAGGTTAGAAACACAGACTTACTACAATCACACACACACATATACAGAACAGGCTTTCACAAACAAACACACACCTATATATCATCTCTTCCATAACCATACCAGTTGCTCATTCAAATTATTTCCAGTGAATTGATTTATTTTAAAGTTGTGAGGCAAAAAAGCACTAGAAAGCATGCGTAACACAGACATATACTTTAATACTGCTGGTTAACCCCAGGATAAAGGTACAGAGAGAAAATAAAATAGTGTCATCTTTATTCTATCGGAAAGCTTGGCATGTGTGCCTAAAGTAATTTCTGAAATATTGAGCTCTTCTTGTCATTGGTCAACAAGTACTAAAACTCTCATGAGACACAACAATTGAGATTTTGGGGAGGATTTGATCAGTCATTACGAAACCTGGCAACCAAACGCTCGATACCGCCTCGTTACCACTAAAACTGTAACAAACCTTTTCCTTCAGCTAAACACATATCGGGTAATGACACAGAGAGATGTAGCTGTCCACTCCGTACACCACATAAAAAGCCAGTGGGTAAATTTAATGCATTAGCCAGCCACTAACATGAGGATGATATCAACAAAAGTCCTTGCAGCAAGCAAAGCTAATCTTGTTGTAAGATGTAGCTATAAGCCATCAGTTCCAAGTAATGACAAATAGCTAGCCCACTGTGAGGTGGCCACACAATACCTCGGAGGCCACGTATAATACCTCTGATACCCACATTTTGATTAGATCCTTACATTCTACCTACTCATCTACTATAATGGAACTGTTTCTTGCACAGACTATCTCCATTGTTTGGTATGCCACCCATATTTTGTGCTTATACAAGCATCTATAGGCTACTGGTATACACTTGATGAAAAGTTAAGAAAAACTTAATGACAGAACGCCCATGGGCGCAGTCACTTTTTGCTAACGTTCGTATTAGTTGATGAGTTGGTTAGACCCATAGTAATATAATTTAAATAAATGTAAATTGTACCTGAAGACAAGTATTCTTCAGTAAATGAAGATTTGGTTGTTTTCACACTTATCAGGTGAACAAGTGTAAACGCTACCTACGAACCTTGGTGCGCACCAAACAAACGGACCGAGACCACCTGACAAGTGTGTCGTATCCGCTTCCAAACGAACCATAAAAGCTGTCCAATCAGGTTACAACCTTATCCTTGTGCGTTTTGTTTAGTTTCGGTGTTGAAAATGCCAGTGTGAACGCTAATCGAACTTGGACTAAATGTATCATTTTATTTTTGGGTCTGGACCAAGAGAACCGAACTACAAATGTGAACACGACCCAACTGTCACAAAGTCTGAAATAACCTACCTTGAAGACGCCTGGTTCTTTGATGTCCAGTTGGGCTACATTCCACTGCTGGCCCCTACGTCTGAGTTTCCTCAGCCTGTATGAAGTTCCTCCAGGGGCAGACAACCAGAGGACCAGGATGGCCAGCATGAACCCGGCCACGACCCCCTGGACCACTGCACACATGTATGATGGAACGGGTAAAACCAGGTAGAGGTACACCAACTGCGTGAGAAAGACCAACGCTGTCATAGGCACGCTGGACAGCTCCTCCTCCTCCTCCACTTCACTCTCCACCTCGCTACAGACACCAGTGCTGCCAGTGTGAGGCTGCCGTGACTCGGGGCGCTCCCCCTCAGGGGTCTCCGTGTCTGTGCAAAGCTCAAAGTCCTCGCTGTACAACTCGCAAAAGTCCTCCTCCTCCTGCCGAGCCACCAGGGCAGACATGGTGCAGCGGCCCAGGCCCAAAGAGGGCGACCTGGGAATAGGGGGGGAGACGTTCTGGCTGTGGGCTGGAGCTTGAGCAGGGGCTGGGAAGGAGAAGAAAACCATGTCTGGGCCTTGGCCTGTGGAGGTCTCCTCCTCCAGCTCGCCCCCCTCCTCCTCCTTGATACTGTAGTTGTTGTTGCTTTCGGCATGCCCGTTAACAGCTGGCACAGTGCTGAGCTCGGAGGTGCTGGAGGAGAGCGATTTGGATCGATGGGGGGTCGTGAAGGTGGCGGCTCCTCCTCCTCCTGCACTCACTGTCCCACCTTCATCCCCCATTATCTTACTCAGCAGCTGTAAAGGTTCGCACATCACTTCCGACAGCCTGCGCTTGGTATCTTCTATCCTGGCCTCCACCTCCTGGACCTTGAAGAAGGACCTGCCATCTGGCGAGGGCAGGGGGGAGGACGGAGCAGTTTTCGAGTCGCCCCCAGCCCTGGGGGTGACAGGGGGGGTGGGGGTACACATGCGGGGCTGGGAGAACTGCTTGAAGAGCTGCATGTTGCGTCTGGACTCTGGAGGACGTTGGTGCTGCAGGGTCTGGGCCAGTTGGTGAGGATGCGACATCTCCTGGTGGTCAGGTTTGGACGTGTCGGTGGACAGAGACTTGACGAAAGATTTCATCAGGTGGCGATGGCGCCCAGGTGGAGGGGGCAGGGCGGACGCGGTGTCTTTCGACTCAACGTCGTTGGAGAGGGAGCGAACCAGACTGAGGAATGGTTTGGAAGAGGATAACGTAGCCGCAGACCTTGATGGAGAGGAGGAGCCGGAAACAGATGCATGCGGCAGTACAGGAGATTTTTCTGATGGCCACGAGGAGCTGGCTGGTGGAGTGGGGTGGGGGGAGGCTGGGATGATAGCCACAGCCTGGGTGTGTGAGTGTTTGCTGGGTACGACAGGTTGGGTTTGGGATAGAGACAGCTCCGCTGCAGCAGAGGTAATGGTTGTATCAGTACTCCCAGCCTCAAAGAGTAGCTCTTCACTCGCCTCCAGGGCTGTCGCAATTCCCATGGTTTCCTCAGGCACCGAGCCTTCCTGACCTTTAGATGGTCCCGCCACCCCTATTGATGCCACAGCTGCCCCATACAACTCCTCATCCTCCTCTTCTTCCTCCTTGCCCAGGGCTGAGAAGTGGATTGTGATGGTGTCGCGGGAGAGCGAGCGCTGCACCTGCAGCTTGGGACCGGGGAATGAGCGCTGGGGAGGAGTCTGATGAGGCGGGGGAGGAGCAGAGGCATCATGGCCACTCCCTCTGCCACTTCTACTGCTGCCCTGGCTGGTCATGACCACTCTCCACAGGGCTCACAGCCTGAGAGGGAAAAATACAAGTTATAATAGTAATACTAATATTGACACTTTATTTACTATTAATACCACTACTTCTATGAATTAGACAGAATGAAAAGGACTAGCGGTTCATGGACTAGGCCCTGTGACCAAATGTATAGAAACCTGTAGACCTCCAGTTATTCTCCTCAATGCTACCCCTGATCCTGTGGTATAACTTACATGTTGTGTTGCTGAAAGTTGTGGTCCCTACAAAGTAGAATAATGTAACTCCTTTACAAATAGCTTGACAGAAAGGGCCAATCATTTAAGCTGCTTTATGAGCTATCTCTGATTGGGGGGTATACACGCACACACATATTCAGACACACAATGTATTTTTACAAGGGATGAGAGCAAATGAGGGGGAAAGGGGGATGTGCTTCTTACAGAAAATAAATGGGAGGGATGCACAAACATAAACGCTTGCATGAACGAGTAGCAGATCATCACAATACACTCTCACTCGAAAACAACAAACCTTCCCATCCTACACATACACACAAGTAATGGGACACGAAATGGCCCACAAATCGCTGTAGCCAAGCACTTAGGTTTTCTCAATGGAGTGGAACCAAAATCATTAATCACACACTGATTGTCTAAATGAGACGACTTGTTGTTATTGAGCTATTCAGCCTAGTTCTTTGCTAAGTTCAAAGCCATTCACGTACACACAGACACATTCATGAACACATTTATGCATCATACATTACATACATACAGACATACATATATATATACATACATACATACATACATACATACATACATACATACATACATACATACATACATACATACATACATACATACATACATACATACATACATACATACATACATACATACATACATACATACATACAGGAATGTGTGGTAACAAACTATAGGTAGTTGATCAAAAGGACCATTGAGGAAGATATAGTGGGATATTGAACAAGCGATGGCAGACTAAATGGCCTCTAGATTTCTGTTCGCTAGGCCGGAATGATGACAAAGCATGTCACTCTCCTGCGTTGCCAGGTAACTATATTTTAATTCAGGGAAAGTAGCTGCTGTGTGTCTGCAAGAGAAAGAGAGAGACATGTACTGTATGTGTTAGTTTAACTTCTGCCTGCGAGAGAGAGTGATGTTTGTACTGTACATATGTGTGTTACTTTTACTACTGCCTGAAGGGAGACTTAAGAATAACATAGAAAGGATATGGTGGATAGAGAGCTAAGTGCAATAGAGAAGAATTAAGAGAGAGAAGCGAGACAGAAGGATAGAGATAGATAAAGGAATTGAGATGGATACAGAAATAGAGATGAATAGAGAGATGGAGATGAATAGAGATATAAAAATAGAGATATAGATGGAAGGGAAGGAGATTTGCGTGTCGAAATGATCAAAGAGTGAAGGATAGACTGATAAATTCTACACCATTCTGCCATGCCCAGATGAGACTGGCTTGAAATTCATGGATATAGAATTAAGGAGCCAAAAGTCCCAGAGGATCCCACTTTAGAACAGAGTAGGCCACAAGTGGTCAGGTGCAAATACTGCTACTACTAGAAGCAGTTTTACCACTACTCAATGTACTGTATGATATGTTACGGCACCATCCTGTATTGTCATTTGGACAGTACATTTCAAAGACAAATTTAGTACAATAATACTTTATGGTGGTAGGGAGGAGGTAGGGAGTCAAGGTGGCTGAGCGGTTAGGGAATCGGGCTGGTAATCTTAAGGTTGCCGGTTCGATTCCAGGCCGTGAAAAATGACGTTGTGTCCTTGGGCAAGGCACTTCACCCTACTTGCCTCGGGGAATGTCCCTGTACTTACTGTAAATCGCTCTGGACATGAGCGACTGCTAAATGAATGTTAAAATGTATAGTATGTAGTGGTTTGTCAGGAAGGGAAAGCACATTTGTAATTTAACTTCGAAATACAATTATTAAAAAAATTGTTGTTCAAGAACGTTACACACCATTTAAGGACCTCTGGGGTTGGGATCCTGAACGCAGCCCTGAGTACATAGTTGTGTGCAGCCGCTGAATGAGGCTCAGTAATGGCAAATTGACAATACACTCATCCCATTAATCAATGCTAGCAAGGGCCACTTTAATCAGTTAAAGCCTGGCGCCATATGTCCTCACGAGCTAAAGGAAGGAGAGGAGACATGTAGGAGGGAAACAACAAGGATGTGGTGAAGGAGAAAGGGGTCAGGGGGAGAAAGGACAGTTGGAGTAGAAAGACAGAGGCAATGTTATGTTTGTAAGAAGACTAGGAAGGGCAATAAATCCCGAAAGCTAGGTACACCTACCTAAATCTAGGCATGTCCAACTGTCAGTCAAAGAAAGAAAGTGAGAGGTAAAGATGGAGGTGGGAGAAAAAGACTGAAGGAGGGAGCTTGACAGAGACAGGGATGGGGATGGGTGGGCATCACGTGGCAGACATACATAGATAGACATAGCCTATACATGTCCTGCAAGACCACTGGATATATGGATGCATAGATGGATCTTTCTAAATGTATACAATTGACTTGCATTTCCAAATTAAGCATGTTAATGTCTCCTTCAGTTCAGCCACTTGGTTAGAGTAATGGATATTATTTATTTGCGAAGATAAAATACATTTCATAGGATGGGGAAAGAGAGAGAGATTACAAAAAAGTATGGTATAGGGTACAGAGAGAGTGGTTGTCAGAAAGTGAAGGAGCGAGAGAGAGAGAGAGATCATAAAAGAGGAAGAGAGGAGTGGTGTTGAGTGAGGGGCGGAATGGTATCCTGAGAGAGAGTAGCTGACAGAGCATTCACTTGTCACTAACAAAGCCAACAGACACACACAGGCCTGACAGTACTCTCTAACAGGCACACATACTTAGAAACACAGACACACGCACCCACTGCACATACACACAGTCAGAGTGGAACAGGTAACAGGTACGTTTTTCAGGGAACTGTTTGTGTGTGTGTGCATGTGTCCCAGCCATCGCAACTGTTATGCCCTAGAAACACAGCACAAACACCGGAGAGAGTGTCAAGGTAAAGGAGGAGGAACAGTGATGGAGGGGAGATACAAATATATATATTAGTAAGGAGATGAAGAGACAGAAACAGAAAACTATAAAACTGATCCAGTAAGAAAAACGTGTATTTGAAAAAGTACATGGTATTTGGAAATATTTGGAAAATAACTCAATCACTACAATTACTGTATTGTAATTTACAAGCCATGTTGATAATTCCACTCTAATTTATTTTGTCAGAGGTAATGAACGATAATATAGCTCATGAAACAAATGGAGAAACTGAAGGGGAGTAGCAGTGAGGGAGGAAATCTCCCCTCTGGGAAATCAAAGGCTATTTTCACGAAATGTGAAGAGTAATCAAACACATGCAGGTGAAACCCTCAAACTCAACACTGATATGGTGCCACAGTGCTACCTAAGTAGAATGTTTGGACCAGGCCATGATTTTCTTGAAGTCCATCCCACATCACAGCAGAGTACCAACCCAACTGCATTGTAGACCTCTTCCAACCACCTGTTCATGGCAATAATCCTAAAAGAGAATGCAGAGGAGACTATCTGGCTCACAGGCTTTAGTGTGTATCATCGTTATGAATCATCCTTCTTTTGAGAAGAATAAATAAAAAATAGAAAAACAAATAAGCAGAGAAGGAGCACTCATGCGTTCCAGATCAACCTGCTTTGTTTCCCAATCTTTTATGCTTGACTGTCTGTCTTCAACCTTCACTCCCTCCGCTCCCCTATTCCCCCCTTCCATCTCTCTCTCCCATCTCCCCAGGCATAACCAGTCATCAACTCCTCAAAGAACAAACCTCATCAATGAGGGGAGCAGTTGCCATGTCAACTGTTGGCTTTCATCTTTTTCATGTTTTGTGACATTGTGCACAGGCAGAACCTGACCTTTGTTAGAGGAGTGAGGAGTGGCTTGTTTGAAACAAGAAAGCTGATAGACTGTGGAGTATCTATGGTGGTGTATTTATGTAATCGGGTGTGTACTGTACACACAAACACACACACACACAAAAATACATTTAGCTCTTTCTTATCCCTTTTAAACAGTGCCAGACAGCCAGCAAACAACCAAAGGATATGTAGGGAATTAGGTATAATCTGCCCAATTACAAGATGAACAGAGAGAGTGATGAGGGAGAGAGTGAAATAATGAGGTAAAGAGTGACGGTAAGAACGAGATACAGCACATAGAGGATGAATCAAACAGATACAAACTAAGAGACAGTCTAAAAAAGACAAAAAAAGAATGTAAAACGTTACAGAAGTAGAGTCTAAAATTGCAACATTATGGTTGTGGAGAGTTAGCAGGGGCAGTGTGTCCCAGCTTTCCACACATATATCATTAGACAGAGAAAGACGGAGAAAGAGGGAAAGCAGGGGGAGAGGTTTATGTTCAGACAACATGGCTGAAGAAAGAGAAAAAACATGAACCAGGAATGGACACATATTTCAGAATCAGAATCAATCACATGGATAAAAGAGTAAAGAGACAGATAGATAAGAGGCCACAACAAACATGTCTTCAGCTCAGTATAAGGTTAGGTTTAGAAGAGTATTGCATGCATTCCCAAGATGTGGCAGGTCTCTCTTCTATGCTTGAATATGAAGCATATATTCCCACATTTGCATAAACTTTCTATCTCAATCTCCCCTCTGCTTCAAACTATGGCAATCATACTAATAGCTAGCTAGTTATCTCCTGAATCATCCAATGTGAAGGTAGAGGATTTTGTTCAGTCGCTGAAGTACTCACACTACACCTTTGAAAGGGAGTGTAATATCTATCAGCTTGATCGAGGCTGCTAAGCACTTGTAGGTTATTTAGCACATGCCCAGGTGTGGAGAATGGCCTGTGTTATCACCATAACAGTATAGCTTCTGCTTTTGTTTATACCAATGGCTCACTAGCAGGGTCGGACTGGCCGTCGGGAGATTTCCTGAATGGCTGGTCAAACAGCCGCGGCATAATGCAAAAACATTAAATATATAATAATAATACACGGTCGTGGGCCGTCTGCGTTTCAAAGTCCCCGGCCGTTTTTCAGTCCCAGACCTGCTCACTAGTGCCAAGACGGGAAGGATGAAAAGAGGAAGGAGGTGAAGGAGAGAGACGGGGAGAGATTAAGTCCTTGTCTCACTCTCCAAAATCCACTCCCTTCACATCAACCTTTCTATAAAGTTAAAACTCCTTCACATTCCCTCATACACAGACAGGAAGGAGGTGAAACATCAGCATGTCTCTATACCTCAGACTTCCACGCTCTGACA
Organism: Hypomesus transpacificus; assembly: GCF_021917145.1. Lineage (NCBI taxonomy): Eukaryota > Metazoa > Chordata > Actinopteri > Osmeriformes > Osmeridae > Hypomesus > Hypomesus transpacificus. Next base: position 9,453,845 of record NC_061076.1, read on the forward strand.
AGAGGACATCAGGCCTACCTTTTGTGGCATCTAAGAGGCTGGCATACTGTCAATGACTCACATACCCATTTCACACACCAAACTGGTTACCAAATCGTTGCTTTTGAGACAAAGTCATCTGAAACCCTGGATTAATTTCCTAATAAGCATAATTATCTCCATGCTGGGTGAGGAGAGGGGGGAGGGGGTCTTGAGTCTTCTATCCCACACTGGGGAACAGATTGTGGGAGTTGAAGCACTCAGGGCTTGACCTAGTTTGTAGTGCCCCATAGAAATGACTGTGTGTGTTACAATGGACAACGTAAACCTGTTGCAAAGGTCTGGCTTGCAAAACACATACACCTACACACACAAGGAAATGTACTTGACCAGTAAACTCGCTTGGCGATGGTCTGAGTTTTTCTTGGCATTATGGTTACAATTCAGTCTGTGTGTGGTTGTGTGCTTTAAGCGAATCTTCAGTATCTCCTCCAATAGGAAGTAAATGTCCCTCAACTCTTCCTGTTCAGTTAGAGAGGCTATGTAAAAAAAACATACTCTGATTAAATATTAGTGTTGTTAGTTAACATGTTTAATAGTATTGTATGGTACAGTATAAAATAATTATTATTATTATTATCATACTCACTAAGGAAACGTAAGAAAACGTTTTTCTGCTGACTAGATCCAGGGGTTGTAGCTAATAAATAGGTAGTAGATACTGTCTGGAGGCACAGTCCATAAACATACACAAGCACACACACACACCCCAACACTGTCAGTAGAAAGCCTCTTTATCACTCAAGCAAATAAATAGGTGTGTGAAACAAATATATTTTAAATAACACACACATACACAGAGAGTCAGAGGCAGTGATAAAAACAAAAACAAAAAATTAGGTCCACAACACCTGCAGCCTGTTGTCATAGTGACAGTTGAGTGGGAGGCCCGAAGGGAGAGTTTTTTGTGTGCATGTGGGCAGGTGTGGATTACATGTATACCACCGTACGTGTGTGTGCCTACACGTGTGTATCAGTCCTACCAGGAGAGTGATATTCAACATAGGCTCCCCCACCTACACACTGCCCTGCCCAGGACAGTACAGGAGCTGGTTATACTGAACACATCCCACCCAGAAGAGCCCGTTAGAGATGGCTGACAGCTTCGAGCCCTGTTTCTCTAGACCTGGACAGACCCTGCACTGCAGATCATCTCAAAACACAACCTGTGACCCCCCCCCCACACACACACACACACCTACATGCAGACACAGAAAGACAAACATGCAAGCAGCAAATGTTGTGGAATATCTTAAGTCTGTATAGCACATGCTAAGCTGGGTTAGTTAGCCATAGATTGATCAGCCTGCTGGATATGAATCACCGTGCTGTTGCTGATTAGAGGAGGGCCAAGTGACAGCAGCAGTTCTCTAAAGAGGAGTTTTATATTGAACAACAATAATTCATTGAGACTGCCAGCTGTCGCTGTTTTCTTAAAATCACTGTCAATTCTCTAAATTAACTTAGTGTCATATCATCTTTAGGTATTTTAGAGAGAAAACCAGAAGAAGTCACCAAGACTCATTATTGTGTTGCAAATTAAGTTGTGTCTTTGTTGAAAAACACAAGGATCCACAATTGCCAAGAAGGGGACAGCAACATAGGAGTCTAGTTCAAGGCAATGGATAAATTGTACCTTGCCTAGCCCTTCTGTCCCCTATTTCCCCAGGAGGTGAGCCATGTCACCACAGCCTAGATCAATAATGGGAGAATGTGTGCAAGAAAGAGAGAGAGAGAGAGATAGAGAGAGGGGGGGGGGGGGGAGAGGGGGAGGAAGAAAGAGAGATTGAGATACAGAGAGAGATGGAAAGAGCTTACCTTGAAACCTCAGTGTCATTCAGTCTCAGCCTGCAATACAGTCTGCATGGACACACACTGCCAGCACATTGATCATGGTGCAAGCTGGCTTGGGAAAAAAGAGACAGTGACAAGGGTGACACACACATGTTCCTTAGTAGTTAGGGTGAACCCCTGGCCAGTTCTCAGTCACAGTCCCAAGCCACCGTCAGAAGGACTCATGCACTTAGAAATCCACCAGGAAATGATGATTCTGGGGAAGGGGATTTCTTGATGTTTTTCCCCCCTGGGGTTACAACTCTTTTTTTTCTTTTAAATGTATATTAGGATACATTTGTGAAATGTTAGGTTTAGTTAGCATCATTATTGTAGTAACCAATGTTATTTTTGTAATAACAATGTTCTATGGCAATAACATCCTGATGTCACTATGAATATATCAAAGCAACTTGTACTGAGCAACAATGCATAGTGTGAAGGTTCTTCAGAAAATTCATCGGGAGACGTTTACATAATCCCTAGGCTGAATGTGTCCCAGCTAATTTCACGTTATTGAAGAGAGGTATTTGATTTATTGTGTTACTGTATGGTTGTAGGATTGACCACGTAACTATGTATGCTAAACCACCCCATCATCAGGACAGGGATACTGCTACATCACAGTTCAGAGACTGGAAAAATGCTCAGTGAATTTATCTGCTCAGTGATGCTCATTAAAGCCTGTATAACCTACTAAGCCATTAGCTACTGTAGGCAGATTCTCTAACCCGTCTATAGAACGACAGATGCATTTAGCCTACCGAGAGAAAGACAATAATATACGTGCAGTCCTTTAGTATCGTATTTAGCCTGCTAAAATCCTTTAGTTAAGGCTACCTTCTGATGTAATGATGATCAGATTACACCTTGCATTATTGCATTCTGATTTTGGTCAGGGTTACACGTAGCATTTGTAATAGGCTACTTGTCTGGCGCCCACCGTCCCTTTCTTTGTCCACAAATAAGTCTTAATATCCCAGCCCTGCTGATTGGGGAGTTGAATGAAAAAGATGATACAGCCCTTGACAGCTTTGCACCTAGAAGAAGACATAGTCTAAGCATATACATCTCACCGTATTAAGTCTTCATTTGATCCACTTTAGGTGGGTTGGGCTGCTATAGCCAAAGCGCACCGTTATCAATACCACGTATCCAGGTCCAATATGTGCGTAATACCGTTTAGACGAGACAGTGACAGCAAATAGGATACGTACTGTAGCCCATAGCCTATGCTTCAGCCTACCACAGCGAAGATTAAAAAAACGTGTCAGTTATTCTAGGCTTGATCAATCAAATCATATCCGATGGCATAACACCAATGTCTGTATTTACACTATCTGAGATTCATAATAAGGTTAGTGTCGGGTGCAAGGGCGTGTTTGTTTAGTGAATGAAATGTCTCATGACGACACCCCCCCCATTGTTGAAAATGTCTGCATTCAGAATATACCATGGTGACCCAAAGGGTATTGTACGTAGAACAGGTAGGTTGATAAGACCACATTGTTGTATAACGTTTTGCATAACACCTCTAATAATCAACCGAATATTTATTTTGTGGCAGTTAGTTTGGGCGATAAACATAACTATAGAAAGGTAAAGATCCATGCAGAACTGATTGCTAACATGTTGGTACATAAAATTGGGTTAGGGTTAGGGTTGAAATCAATGGACCGATTCGAAATCATTAGACAACTCTAATGTCCCCTTTATCTTAGACTGCCACCTACTGGGCAGTATTGTGCATTACGCGACTGAGAGGCATCTCAACTCACACTGCCGCACAATTATGGAAGCAAATCGTGACCAAAATTCAAATGAAAATGCATTTCCAGAAATGCATTTTCATTTTAAGAATGTGGCTGCATTATTTGACTCATAAATCAAATTAGTATTCAATCATCCTATTTGCATTTTCATTTTCTTCTTTAAGACTGCTCATTCTTTCCCTTAATTAAAATGAAAACGAAAAAGACATTTGAAATTTAATTTTCAAAATATGCCCCAGCAAATAGATACCAAAATTCAATTTGAAATGTAAAATTTGAAAATGAAAATGCATTTCCAGAAATGCATTTTCATTTTAAGAACGTGGCTGCAAAATCGTGACCACAATTCAAATTCAAATGCATTTCCAGAATTGCATTTTCATTTTCAAGAACGTGGCTGCAAAATCGTGACCACAATTCAAAGTCAAATGCATTTCCAGAAATGCATTTTCATTTTAAGAACGTGGCTGCAAAATCGTGACCACAATTCAAATTCAAATGTATTTCCAGAAATGCATTTTCATTTTAAGAATGTGGCTGCATTATTTGACTCATAAATCAAATTAGTACTGATTAGTACTGAGCGGACATTGCATTTTCATTTTCATGTTCTGCCCGCAAACTGCCCATAATTCGAAAACGAAAATGCATTCTGAGCGGCGCAGTTGAGTGACGTCAGTAGCCGCTCTTCTTCAGCTCCCTGCTGACCGAGCTACCCATCTTGTTCGGTAGGGGGCGGTGTGCACATACGCATTGCATTACATGGCAAATGTGCCGGGAAATTGATTGAATTGCCGGGTCTTTAGAGGACGCATCACAGATCATGGCGCTCCCTCAAATTGTGCAGACACTGATAGAATTAGCTGAGCTGGTAGAAACTAATAATATATCTGAGTCTGATGCCCGTGACCGAGTAGAACAAGTCACAGAGAGCTTGGCTGCATACTCTGCCGTCACAGACGTACACATTAATGAGGTTGCCATAGTAAACCTCTCTTCAGTCCTGGAACGGCTGGATGCTGTGGAGCAGGGGTGTCGAACTCCGGTCCTCGAGGGCCGCTGTCCTGCATGTTTTAGATGTTTCCCTGCTCCAACACACCTGATTCAATTAAAAGGGTTGTTATAACGACCATTCATTCGAATCAGGTGAGCTGGATCAGGGAAACATCTAAAACATGCAGGACAGCGGCCCTCGAGGACCGGAGCTCGACACCCCTGCTGTGGAGCCTCAAATGGGACGGGGACGACCAACCATCCACATCCCGTTCGAGTCCATCGAAAACTATTTATTAAATGGTTTAAAAATAAAGGACATAGCGGAGCTGTTGTCGGCCACCAGACCATCCGTCGGAGGATGCAAAGCAACGGATTTACGGAGCTAGAAAGCTGACAAAAGTATCTGAATTTGAATATGAAAGATCTGAAATATTTGTGTCTCGAATTTCATAAAACTGAAATATATTGCTGTTGAATATATAATATCTGAATTATTTGTATGCCAAATTTAATACAACTGAATTATTTTGATCCAAAAATAAAACATTCTAAAATTCAGATTGCAGGAATTCAGATTCTTGAAATTCAGATTGCGGAAATTCAAATTCAGATTGCGGAAATTCAGATTTTGTCTGAACCAGGCCAAAGGTGAAACAGCTTGCTTTCACAGGAAAAAGTAGACCATTTAATAAATAGTTTTCGATGGACTCGAACGGGATGTGGATGGTTGGTCGTCCCCGTCCCATTTGAGGCTCCACAGCAGGGGTGTCGAGCTCCGGTCCTCGAGGGCCGCTGTCCTGCATGTTTTAGATGTTTCCCTGATCCAGCTCACCTGATTCGAATGAATGGTCGTTATAACAACCCTTTTAATTGAATCAGGTGTGTTGGAGCAGGGAAACATCTAAAACATGCAGGACAGCGGCCCTCGAGGACCGGAGTTCGACACCCCTGCTCCACAGCATCCAGCCGTTCCAGGACTGAAGAGAGGTTTACTATGGCAACCTCATTAATGTGTACGTCTGTGACGGCAGAGTATGCAGCCAAGCTCTCTGTGACTTGTTCTACTCGGTCACGGGCATCAGACTCAGATATATTATTAGTTTCTACCAGCTCAGCTAATTCTATCAGTGTCTGCACAATTTGAGGGAGCGCCATGATCTGTGATGCGTCCTCTAAAGACCCGGCAATTCAATCAATTTCCCGGCACATTTGCCATGTAATGCAATGCGTATGTGCACACCGCCCCCTACCGAACAAGATGGGTAGCTCGGTCAGCAGGGAGCTGAAGAAGAGCGGCTACTGACGTCACTCAACTGCGCCGCTCAGAATGCATTTTCGTTTTCGAATTATGGGCAGTTTGCGGGCAGAACATGAAAATGAAAATGCAATGTCCGCTCAGTACTAATCAGTACTAATTTGATTTATGAGTCAAATAATGCAGCCACATTCTTAAAATGAAAATGCATTTCTGGAAATACATTTGAATTTGAATTGTGGTCACGATTTTGCAGCCACGTTCTTAAAATGAAAATGCATTTCTGGAAATGCATTTGACTTTGAATTGTGGTCACGATTTTGCAGCCACGTTCTTGAAAATGAAAATGCAATTCTGGAAATGCATTTGAATTTGAATTGTGGTCACGATTTTGCAGCCACGTTCTTAAAATGAAAATGCATTTCTGGAAATGCATTTTCATTTTCAAATTTTACATTTCAAATTGAATTTTGGTATCTATTTGCTGGGGCATATTTTGAAAATTAAATTTCAAATGTCTTTTTCGTTTTCATTTTAATTAAGGGAAAGAATGAGCAGTCTTAAAGAAGAAAATGAAAATGCAAATAGGATGATTGAATACTAATTTGATTTATGAGTCAAATAATGCAGCCACATTCTTAAAATGAAAATGCATTTCTGGAAATGCATTTTCATTTGAATTTTGGTCACGATTTGCTTCCATACACAATACAGTAGGTTGCGGTAATCACTATGAAGAGAGCGTCAGTGCTATCGGTCACAGCATTCGTCAGGTATCACAATGATAACCCTCAATGTAAAACAAGATTCATTTAAATCACATCACTGATAGAACAGATATTGCTAATAGGAAAGGATATTTGAAACAAACGTGTGTCACTTCTGGGCATTGATGAATTTATTATTAGCAGACGGTAGACATTTTGGAGAGTTGTTTAACAACATGTGATATAACAGAGATTAATCCAGCATATGTTTTACAAACCCAATTCACACAAAGTTGGGACATTGTGTAAAATAAGTAAGGGATAATGTTCGACGATATCATCTGATAATGGACGATGCGGAGGCGTGAACCGTCCGACGCTGTTTTTTCAACGTTTTTCAACTTTAGCCAACTCTGATATTTCTAGTCCGCTCAGCTCATAGAACCAACCATAGACATATATATGTCAAAGTATACTTTGAAGCTCTTTAGGAAGTGTACTTCATGAACTGAAAGTGCACAACACAGGTTACTTTAGAGCATTCCAAGGTATACTTTTAAGTACTTTAGGAAGTATACTTGATGAACTAAAAGTGCACTACACAGGCTACTTTGAAGTATTCAAAAGTAAACCTTGAAATACACTATAAGTGTACTTTAAAGTGTATTAATGACCTAAAACGTGTACTTTAAAGTGTACTAAATGACCTAAAAAGTGGGCCAATTCAGTTTACTTAGTACAAAAAAAGTATATAAATAAGTACACTGCTAGTATACTTTAAGTAACATGATAATAGTATACTTTTTATATTAAGTATACTTACAAAATAAACTTGAAGTATACTTCTTTTTTGTAAGGGTAGAGTTGCTGCTACTGTCGTGTTGGCCGCAGCCTGTCTGAAGTAGATTGACTAGAGAACTGAATAGTGAATGGGATGTGAGATGAGCGGTTACGTGACACTGACACACTACATTCAGAAAAGAAACATTTTTCAAATAGGTTAAAATAAATATTGAAGTCACTCATTGTTGTGAATACAAGTTAGCTTGTTAAAGTCTTTCACAATTGTAAATGGAGGCTTTGACTACGTCACTGTTGTTATGGTTACTTATTTAAGATATTTTGTACAGGCTCTTGTGTAGCCAGCGGAATAATTTAGAACGGTGAAAAGACAGTTTTTCTGAAATGACGCAGTAGGTGTACGTTATCACCCTATAATGTACACCCCTGCAGCCAATCAAAATTGAGTATACACCCAGACCATGGTATAAAATTAGTGCTGTCAAACGATTAAAATGTTTAATCGCGATTAATCGCATTAATGTCATAGTTAACTCGCGATTAATCACAATTAATCGCACATTTTTATCTATTCTAAATGTCCCTTGATTTCTTTTTGTCCCATTCTTTTTTCAAATTGTAATGCTCTTATCAACATGGAAAAGTGGTTCGGATTGCTTCGTGCAAATATTTTTTGTTATTGAAAACAACATTGCAATCGCCTGGCTTTGACGAGGGGGCGGAGAATTCGCATCATCTGTGTGCTTGGCCATCAAGTGGTATTTCAGACTGGACGTGCTGCGATGATAGCTCAGTTTACAACGACAAAACACACAGATCACTTTGGTCTTGTCAATGGAACCATTTGGCAACTTTTTAAAAGTAAACTTTCCATTCAGAATCTTATTGGCATCCATTTCGGCGTCTCGCGCTCGCCATCAACTCAAAACGTAACGTTAACCTACTACCAGAGAATGTCTCATATCCGTAAACGGGCTCTGCTACTACGCTTTAGCCGGATCGCAAGCCGAACAAGTGTGTGGCGTGCCTGTTGTTTTGTTTCCGGTCTAGCTAGATCCGGTGTGGTGTTGTAGTTTTTCTAACTTCGGTAGTTGTTGCAACAGCATGTGAAAAAAAGCTACAAAGTTTGCTAGGCCAAAAAGAGCGTTAATCGTGCGATAAAAAAATTGACGCCGTTAATTTGGGTTTGCGTTAACGCCGTTAATAACGCGTTAAACTGACAGCACTATATAAAATATAATAAAAACAGAATAGAATGATTTGCAAATCTCATAAAACCATATGTTATTCATAATAGAATATAGAAAACATGTTGAATGTTTTAACTGATAAAATTGACAATTTATCCAAATAAATAAGGTAATTTTGAATTTGATGGCAGCAACAAGTCTCAAAAAAGTTGGGACAAGGCAGGCCATGTTTACCACTGTGTATCATCCCCTCTTCATTTAGTAACAGTCTGTATCTGTCTCGGAACTGAAGAGACCAGTTTACATTTACATTTAGTCATTTAGCAGACGCTCTTATCCAGAACGACTTACAGTAAGTACAGGGACATTCCCCCCGAGGCAAGTAGGGTGAAGTGCCTTGCCCAAGGACACAACATCATTTGGCTTGGCGGGGAATCGATCCGGCAACCTTCTGATTACTAGTCCGACTCCCTCACCGCTCAGCCATCTGACTCCCAGTTGCTAGAGTTGTGTGAGAAGAATGTTTTCCATTTCGTGTCTGATACAGGATTCTTGCTGCTCAACGGTCCTAGGGCTTCTTTGTCATATTTTTTGTTTCATGATCCACCAAATGTTTTTAACTGGTGAAAGGTCTGGATGGCAGGCAGGCCAGTTCAGCACTCAGACTCTTCTACTACAAAGCCATGCTGTTGTAACAGATGCAGTGTGTGGTTTAGCATTGTGTTGCTGAAATATGCAAGGCCTTCACAAAAAAAAACGTTGTCTGGATGGAAGCAAACGTTGCTCTAAAACCTATACCTTTCAGCATTGATGGTGCCTTTTTAGATGTGCAAACTGCCCATTCTATAGGCACTAATGCACCCCTATGTCATCGGAAATGCAGGATTTTAAACCGCTGATAACAAGTCGGATGGTCCCTCTCCTCTTTAACCCGGAGGATGCACCGTCCATGGTTTCCAAAATAATTTCGCATTTCAATTCATCTGACCACCGACCAGTTTTCCCACTATGCCTCAGTCCATTTGGAGCTTTTAGCTTTAGCCCAGAGAAGATGGCAGCGTTTCGTAATCATGTTCACATTTGGCTTCTTCTTTGCATGATAGAGCTTTAACCTGCATTTGTGGATGGCACGGCAAACTGTGTTCACAGACAATGAGTTCTGGAGGTGTTTCTGAGGGTTAGGATTAGATTTCCATTACAGAATCATGCCTGTTTTTATGCAGTGTATGCTGAGTGCCTGAAGATTACAGGCATGCAGTATTTATTTCCCCTCTTGTCCCTTACACATTAGAGATTTCTCCAGATTCTCAGAATTATTTTGATATATTATGTACTGCAGATGGTGAGATATTCTTTGCAATTTTACGTTGAGGAACATTATTCTGAAATGGTTGCACAATCTGTAGATGCAGGTTTTCGCAGATTGGTGAACCTCTGCCCATTTTTACTTCTGAGAGACTCTGCCTTTCTAAGATACTATTTACACACCCAATCATGTTACTGACCTGTTTGCAATTAACCTAGTTAGTTGCCAAGTTCCTCCAGCTGTTTATTATCAGTAACAGTTACTTTTTCCAGCATTTTATTGCCCCCGTCCCAACTTGTTTGAGACATGTTGCAGCCATGAAATTCCAAATTACCGTATTTTTTCCTTAAAATGGTACATTTCCTAAGTTGAAACATTTGATATGTTTTCAATGATCTATTGTAAATGATATATGTGTTCATGAGATTTCCAAGTCATTGTATTCAGTTTTTATTTCCATTTTACAGAACATCCCAACTTTTTTGGAATTGGGGTTGTAGGCTACTTTGATTCAAGTGGTTATGTGGCCATCTAGTGGAAAGATGTTGAAGTCAAACAGAAGAATGCGAGCAGATGACATCAGACAAAAAGTGATAGAATAGTAGCAGTTAGGTGTTGTGTTTGTGTGTGTGCGTGCGTGTGTGTGAATGTGTGTGTGGGATAAAGAATATAATTGATTGACGCAGTTCTTGCTACCTTGATTGTCTTCAGCGTCTCTCTTAGTCTGAATAAAGCCTTTTTGCAGCGATTCTCATCGAAACCCCGCATGCTCCCATTACTCAGCACAATACCCTCACCAGAACAGTTATCTCCACTGCTACCACAACAACAACAAAAACAACACAACATTTTGTGCATGAACTGCAAACTGTACAAACTGGTTGGACAGCTCCACAGCAAATCACAAGACTAACTACTACTGTAGGATCAATCTCCTTTGATCAGAGAAGAAGACGTGTTTGTGTGTGCGCTCGTGAAACCTATAGAGGAGTTTGTGTTTGAGTCAGTGTGTGTGTGGCAGGTATGTAACAGACGTGTCCACGCTCCGTCACAAGGTCTACGGGCCGATGTTCGCCACTCGCTGGGCTCGAACAGCCACCTCTGACTTGCCTATAGCGCGACCACTACCAGCTACGCCAACGAAAAGCTAGCTCTTTGTTGACGCGGGTGGCCTCTTATATACTTCAGGAGTGAGTTTCACGGATCCACACCCGTTACATGTGCATGTGTGTGTGTACATATCTGTGGTGTGTGGTCCAGGTAAGTACAGGTACCATATGACAGATTCTACCTAGAGTCTAGCTATGTTTAACTGCCTCTGTAAAGTAATTCCTAATCTAGCCAGTGTGTGGCCTCTGCTCTGGTTTCATGTAAGGCTTCTGACAACTGAGTTATGTTTCCAGCATGATTATGTGCGTGTGCCTTGTGATTGTGGCAAGGCATCAACATTTTGTCACAGTGTTTTTAAATCACAAGGCTCTCCTCCCTGCGTCTTTCTGACACACTGCAGCATTAATAGCACAGCAGACAGATGTCTTATCAGGAAACCTATGGACACCAATACCTCCTCTCTCCCTCACACAAACACATACTGTTTGCAGCCTCAGGAGTAAGCTGACTAATCAATAGCAGATGTCTGGAGAAGAACACAGAAGTGTGTGCTGGGTGCCTTCTTTCCAGGCAGTCCTTTCTTTGTACTCTGTTTTGATCTTAAAAGGGGGAGAGGGCTGAGACAGGTCAGTGTGCTTTACGTTTTTGAAGTAGGGAAGGTTGTTAATGCTAAACGTGTGTGTGTGTGTGTGTGTGTGAGGGAGGGAGGGAGGGAGGGAGTCAGTACCTTTTCATGTTACCTTTGCGCTGCTCAGCTTTTCTAACTAATGTCAGCGCCGATAACAAAGGACCATTTGCATATCATAATCCTCATCTCTCTGCCTTCTGATCAGAGGCACTTGGAAGCATGCCTCTGTTCTATTCTTTTTTTAAAGAGAAAGAGTCAGAGAGAGAAAGAGAGTTCACTTTGGAAAGCTGTTTGAAGCTTACTGCTAGAGAGTTCAAATAACAGAAAATGTGTGCACGCTACTGAGCTGCTGATTTGGAGAGGGGGAAGATGGAGGGATGAAAAGAAGAGATTAAGGGAGGTTAGAAGAAGACGTGTGAACTTTGTTGTTTTGGGGTAAAAGTTTGTGGAACTTGTGTGACCTTCCAGAATAATGTTAACACACATCCTAAAGAGGGAAATTGTCTGCCAATGCCGGCCTATCAGATGTGAGCACTGTGTGTCTAATGTGATAAGCCTTTTGGCCCGCTTCTTGTCTGAGTGACAGATGCCTGATCTTCACACTGCGGTCGTCACATGACTCAGAGGACCAAGCTTAGTGGCCAATGCCAGGCTACCTCTAAGGATCACAGGCTCCATTCAGTAGTAATCTAAACAGTTTATACACTGACCAGCGTGGTCTTCTCTGATGGCCGTATCACTCAGACAGCCATGATAACATAATCCTGAGTCCGACGTAATCAGACTTTTCCAGGTAGATGAAATGTTCCAAACCATTGTGTAAAACTTTTCAGCTACTTTTATGCTGGCTAAAGCCTGGGTACCAAAATGTCAATTTTTGGTAGCAAATGCAACATTCGCATTTATTCGATGTCATGAATTGCCTGACTTCCTTATGTTTAATTTCTTCTAACACAGATCAAAGACTGCACTCTCATGCCATCGATTAGAAAGCTCCATAATCTTTAAAGATTTGGCAAAGGTAGCTCTTTTGACTGTTTCACTCTCTAAGATTCCAAATTGGAGATGAGATAGGAACTGGTTGCAGAGTGCTTGATCCGGGCCTAGTTGATTCAGGGGAGGGAGACAAGTGAGGGTTGGCTGGTATCAAAGGTTCTCTCACACGCAAGCAGACAGTCGAGCAAAACTGCTCTGCAGAGCTTCAAAGAGACTCTGCTGCTCTGAGGGCTGGGAGAGGGTAAGAGGCGTGGAATCAAGCAACACACACCAGAGAAGTGGAGCTGTGTGTTTAGTGTGTGTGTGTTTGTGTGTGTGAGTGAGAGAGAGAGTTGGTAAAAGTGAGTGAGAGAGTGAGAAAGAGATCATATTATAAGAGATTAGACATATCTTTAGTGAGATTTAGCTACTAGATACTAGATTTAGATAGGTACTGTGTGTTCCCAAATGTATGCGTGTGCACGCACATGCAGACTGTAGTATTCTACAACCAGTTGTAGGATAGCACGAACCAGGGTCACGGACCACCCCAATTGTGAGTTCACACACAGACTCCATCTCAGACTGGAACACACATCAACAGTGGTGTGTTTGTTCTCACGGGGGCGGGCTTGGACTGCTATCAACATAATGCAGCATGGGCCTGGTCCACATAAAGCACAGTTAGAACCTCCCTTGCTGCTTTGGCAAAACCACTTCTCTGCTGCTTAGCATGTGAATCCCTCCTTCTGATGTACAGATTTCTTTTCCCATGTGTGAAGACAAACTCCAGCCGTGATTGGCCGTGATTGGCCTTTTTGGCCAGGGATGTAAAGATGGGCCCTGGGAGCTGCTGCCTCTCCCCTCTGATCTGATCCTCCACTTCCATCTCCAGAGAGTGGACGAGAGGCTGGCCAGCCAGCTCCTTTATCCCAGCTCCATCACACCCTGGGCGGGCAGAGCCAGACAGACAGTCCCCCGCAGCCTTCAGGACCTCAGTCTCATTTACACAGTCACCTCCCCTCTGCTTTTCAATCTCAGTGGCAATTAGAGAGAGATCCCTCTTTCTTTTGTGTGTGTGTGTGTGTGAGAGAGAGAGATAGAGATAGAGAGAGAAAGAGAGAGAGAGTGAGAGCAAGAGAGGAAGAAGAAAAGAGGGAAATTAGTAAAGGTGGGCAAGATAGTTGAACTAGGCTTTTTCCCCACCAGTTGGGGGATTCCGACAGGTTTGTTTAGGAGAGCAGGATCCTCCTGAGGCTAATACAAGGATTTACATTGCCTGTTGTGAGTTCACATGGATTCTACCTACACTGAAGGATGTTAGTACAGGTTCAGGGTAGGCGATAGAGGGGTCCTTTATGAGTTTGGGGGTCTGCCTGAATGAAAATGCCATGGGCCCAGCATGGTAGCCCCGTCAGGAATGACACAGAGGGGCTATTGAGGATCCTAGACATCCCCCTTTCTCTTTCCCTCTCTCTTCCTCTTTTCCTCTATCTCTCTCTCTCTTTCTCTCTTGATCAATCTCTCTCTCTCCCTCTCTGATCCTATTTTCCTCTCTTTCTCTTCCTCTCTCTTTCTCCCTCTTCCTCTCCTTCTCTCTTCTTAAGCCAAGTGATATGCAGAAGAGACCATGCCTGCATTGTCTGTTGTTTTTTTTTCTTATATAAAAACAGCCAGGAGGAAGAAGGAAAAAGAGAGACACAAGATAGTTATGGAAAAGAACAGAGAGGAGAACCCAGCAGGGTCCTGGTCATTGTCTTTGATTTAGCTCTTGATCAGCTCTATGAGCATGAGCTTGTTTGTTCGCATGTTCAATTAATTGAAAGGCTGCTGTGTATTAAAACACAATTTAGAGAACATGAGAGCCCCTGTGGAGAGACCAGCACCAAGGTCTTTGAGGATTTGGAAGAAGAAGAACTTGACCACCTTGTCAGTGCAAAGTGTAAGCTCAGGATGCACCTTCCAAGGCTGTTGTCAATAATGTTACTCACACACACATGCACACATAAACTCTGTAGATTTGGCAAGTTCAAGTGCAATTTCTGATTGTTGTGAAGATCTCACAGCATGGCCTGTGAGATCATCTGTCTTCACTTGTCTTCCCTCTAGTGTCAGGATGGAGCATTGTAGCGTTGCTAATGGCCCAAGGATCAATGACAGTAGATCATCTAGGTTCTGGAATAGTCCAACCGGCTGAAGGTCTCTGCATTTTATGTACAACAAAACATAATCTAATCGTCATATTCCCAAATTCTTCGACATGCATTTCTAATGTGAACTTCAAAGAGCTGGATGATAAAGACTGTTCCTAACTGAAAAGATCCTCATGAAATTATGATGAGAGCTTTTAGATTCTTCTGTTGCTTCTGTCTGTTCAGTCTCACGGTGGTCCGTCGGGTATCCACAAAAGAAAGTCCACAGTGTGTGTGTCTGTCAGAAAGGTGGAGAGATAAAGAGAGTGAGAGATGGAAAGAAAGAGAGAGAGAAAGAGAGTGAGATAGATAGAGATCTGTTTGTATTTTATGCCTTATCTGTCTTTCTGGCTGCGAGTGTGGTAAAACAATATCTTAACAATAACTGACAACAACAAAAACTGACAATGTTGACAGGTCTGGAAGGGGAGGGGCTCGGACAGCCCATGAATCATCACTATCACTCTCCAGTTGTCCCTAACGTCACCCCTGTACCCCACTCCACCTTCAATCATTCCCTGTCCCTAACCCTCCCTTTTCCCCAAACTCCATCAATTCCTGTCCCGCCACCCCTCCAGTCATATATTCCTTGAGCTCTTCCGACGATGTGCATGAAATGAAGGGGGTGGGGTATGATGTGTGTGAGAGAGAGTGTGTGTGTGTTACCACTGTACTACACACTGGGGAACATCAGCTCCAACAGGCGCACCCGGACCCTTTTATGTGACACCAGATCACAGACGCCCACCACTGCTGTTGTCACACACCCAGACCAGAGACATCCTCCCCCCCCCCACTGACACAGACGGGTCCCCAGAAAACTCATCACCCTAGCTGGGAGGGACTCACGACAGGGCTGGGCCCACCTGGAGGTGGTTGGTGCCAGACTGACTCTCAGATGAAGCCGCTGGATGAATGGCCCGAAGCGGCAACAAAGTTAAAGGTGAAAGTTCAGATTTTCGTTAGTTAGTATCTCAGCCTGCTGTAAGTTGTCAAACATTGAACACAATGAAATGCATTGTGTGCAGATTGGGAAATGTGACACTACGATACACAAACATCTCATCATGGATTAAAACATGTCTTTTCATCAAGTGTTTAGAAAGGCTGTTTTTATCTGAACTTTAGTAATGCACAGAGATAAAATCTCTCTTTTTCTACATATTTGTGCCGGCATACCATGAACCTGTACTGAACAATTTGAGAACTCCATGGAATAAAATATATAATGTCAGCCAAAAATGGCACAATGAAAATCCCTCCCTCTTGTTTAGAAGCAAGAAAGTAAGAAAAAGGCAGGACACTGGAAGAGAAGGAACAAACAAAGAAATTGGAAGAAAATATTTTTCATGCTGCTGTGGTAAATTGGGTGTGACTCTGAAAAGTTCAGAGGGCCCAACATAAAGAAAACACACACACACACACCACACTCACACACGTGCACACAAACGCACAACAAAAACAAATTAACATCTAAAATGCTCAGGTTGCTTTCAACAGTTCTTTTCAAACCGTCATCAGAGCTTTTAATGGGGGCTAAGTTCAAAGCTTCACTAGACTCCTGCTGTTTCTGAGAGACGGAGCCACAACACTTCCTCCTCTCCTTCCTTCCTTCTCTTTCGTACTCTTTCTCTCTCTCTCTCTCTCTCTCTCTCTCTCTCTCTCTCTCTCTCTCTCTCTCTCTCTCTCCCTCTCCCTCTCTCTCTCTCTCTCTCTCTCTCTCCCTCTGTGTGTCTGTCTCCTTTTTCCCAGCCTGTCTTCTGTATGTCTCTTTTTCAATATCTATCTCTGTCTCTGTCTCTCTGTCTCTCTCTGACCAGACTATTTTCTCCACTGAATGGCAGAACTTCAGCCTGGAACAGCCAGTCCCCCTAGTTCTGCTGCTTCCACTGCACTGCCCTGCAGATATCTACCAGCATCAAAGCGCCAAGCAACCCATTCTTTCTCTCTCTCTCCCCTCTTTCTCAAACGGTGGCACTTCCACCCTGTTCTAAATGTTTAACTCAAGCTATCTTGCTCATTAAAAGGTCTTCAAAGCCCTCCATTGATGCAAAGGCATCCATTTGAATTTGTAATCACCCTCTTCTGCATGGGTGCTGCGCTCAGCGTAAATGTTGAGGATTTTTCCGATAGTTGAAAGTGCTAACAACCCTGTTTCTGTGTTCTGTGTGGGTTTTATCACAGTTTTTAAGCACAGAGGCGTATTTATGGAGGCCCAGAGTTGTTTATATATGCTGACAAAGAACATATAATTAAATACTCTCTGCTGAATGTGAACCTTCTGAGATAAAAGAAAAAAAAGACCCTGTCAACCCTTCTGTTAAGTATGATAATGTTCATCGAAAGTACAGTTCTGTTTTTACAAGAGACAAAATTAAATTCTTGATTGACACTCATATCTCTTGAAATAACTTGAAAGTCTATCAGTGTGGGTACTTTATGATTTACTTGATCATAGAAGAAAATATGGGTCTTAGGGTTTAGGGACAGAATGCTTTAGTGACAGAAATAAAATTACCTACAAATTCAAAGTTTAGTGTCATACACAGGTAGCAAAAAGGTGATGTATTCATTTAGATCCCTCTGGTGCAGAGCTACACCTTTTAAATCTGGATTTACTTGCTGGAAGGAAACCTGATGCACAAACATCATCCCTTGAGTCTCTCCTCACCTCAAGACAGGTTGCTCAGTGCTCAGCCTCTAAGCCACTTTAGGAACTTTTCTTGAACACACCTCCTCTTCATGAAGTTCAATAGGAGTGTGACTGGGATTTGGCTGCTGCCATGTCGCATCACAGTCACCCCGGCAAAGCCTTGTCTGTCTGTCAGGTGCTCAGTCTCTCAGAAATGATGTTTTCCAAAAGCTTGCCTCGCTGTTTGAAGATAAGAGCAGAGATAAGGAGTTTGTTTTGAAGTCAACATAGGTTGAAGCCATGTTAACTCAGGTGAAATTAAAGTTGTTATACACAAGTGAGAAAAGAGTTTCAGACTTCTTCTACTGACCCAGATTCGTTAAGAAGCTCTTAATGCTAAGTGCTTCTTAGGAGCGTTCTAAGAGCGTTCTACAGCGAACCCGGCCATTAACATTTGAGTGTTTAGCTGTATTACTGCACATATTTATAAAAATGCACGTTTTTGTGTTCTGTTTGTGCAGGCCCTGTATCTGTGCGTGCAGGCCTTGTATGTGTGTGTGTAATCCAAGTGTGCAAATGTAGGTTTTATGTGTGTGGGTGTATATGTGTAGTTCCTCTGTGTGTGTGTGAATGCCCACTGCATGTGTAGGCCCTTGACTCTTGCGTAAGCCCTTCCTGATGGCCTTTGCTCAGAGACAGATGGTGACTGGAACTGTTGACCTTTGACCTCCCAGTAAATCTGATCAGACTATGTCTGAGAGCCCCACGAGACTACAGCCACCCACCATCCACCTCCCACATCTGCCTCCAATACATTACTGAACGCATGCACACACACACACACACACATTCACTCACACTCAAATCACGCTTGGGTGCACAGGTTCAAAGAGACAGATACACATGTAGTCTCACACCATCACATAACCTAAACATTTAGTATTGAAAACATCTCAAGGGTCTTGAAAACAAGCATCTACTCCCACTCAAATGAGCTCACAATCCCAGACAGGACAATGATGTGTTTATATATGTTTTTTGAACGTTCCCATGATGTTGCTACAGGGATAGCCCATACAGCTTGTATAATTTGGGGCCCTGGTATTGAGCTTCGCATGAGAACTGCCTGCAGGGGGGCAGGAGAGAGGGGGGGTGTTCACCCTGGACATGTTGCTCGCCCACACATCTCTCCTACCAAGGTCCACTTCACTTTGTTGTCCTCACAGCAGGCACCTGCATTCCTGGAATAGCTGCCTCCAAAGTTTCAAGCACAAATCTCTCTCTCCTTCTCACCCACTCCCTCCCGCTCTCTTCCTCCCTGTCTCTCACCCCCCTGCTATACCCTGTTGCCTAGAGACGTGGCAGAGAGATTGGGGACAATGGAGAGAGATCTTGTGAAAGGAGGATGAAAGGAGGTGAGATCAGAGGGAAGGACAGAGCAACAGAGATTGTTTGGATATT
This sequence comes from Hypomesus transpacificus, assembly GCF_021917145.1. Classification (NCBI taxonomy): domain Eukaryota; kingdom Metazoa; phylum Chordata; class Actinopteri; order Osmeriformes; family Osmeridae; genus Hypomesus; species Hypomesus transpacificus. Next base: position 9,472,742 of record NC_061076.1, read on the forward strand.
TTGGGCTATTGTTTAGTACTTACTATTAGTAAAAAAAATCTACTAGAAAATAAAAGTATTTAAACTCAGGTTAAAAGTATAGAGGTTGAAAAGGGATTTTGTTGGCATCCTGAATGCTCTTCCCAGTACAAAAAGTGATATTAATGAGGGGTGTCGGCTGTTTTTCTAAAACGACACCATTATAAAATGGTAATCTGGCAGAGTAGTTGCCCGCACACTCACACACACATGCACACATACACACATTCACACAAACTCACACACCGCCCTGTTTACCTCTCTGTTTCGCAAGAAAACATATGCGTCTGATTTTCCGTTTAGAATCTCAACATTCCCATTTTCCCCTCCCTCCTCCCCATGCTGTGCCGCCGTCCTGCTTATTTATCTTTCCCTCCCAAACACGCTGCCCTGACCTCGCCTGGTGCTCGGTGAGCACACATCCACCCCTGTCAACTTCCCTGTTTTTCTTTCTCCTTCTCGTCTATCTCTTTTAAAAAAAATCTCCCCCTTCCATCCTCCTTCCCCCTCCTTTCTTCCTCTTTCCCTTCATTTTTTTGTTTTTCTCGTTTGTTTGTCTCTCACATGTTCCATGTTGCTCCTAGGCCTCCCACCCCTAGACCATGATGCTCTAGAAATGAAAGCTGTGTGAACACGCCATCTGGACCCTGTGACAACGGGGTCCTCTGTGACATCATCAGTGTGTGACGGAAGGTGTTTGAGGTTGCCGACCACAGAGCTTGATCTTTGGTTAGTCTTTGAAGTTCAGTCCTCAGTTCCTCTCAGAGACACATCTGCTGGGTCTGACTCTCTCTTTCGCTCTCTCACCCTCCTCTCTCTCGCTCTCTCTCTCGCTACATATACATATAGACATATCATTCTCTCTCTCGTTCCCTTTTGCTGTTCCATCTCGTTCCTCACTTTCATCTCTTCAGAGAACGACAGACTTCAGAAGGAGATTCCAGGCAAACATGTCATTTCGCCATGCCGTCATGGCGGCGAGTGCGTTGAAAAAGGGATCAGTAGTCTGCAGCTTCCAAATATAATCGCAAAACAACTTCAGACTTTCTCATGGAACACTGTGATACAAACACTCTCTGTCTCATAGAACACAGCAATAATGGGCTCCCACTCTCTCATTCTCTGTCTCTGTCCATCCCTCTACCCATTACTCCTTGCTTTCGATAGTATCTCCTTTCTTTCTTTATGTTTATAGACACACATGGCTTAATATCAGTCTCAACTCTGTTAAAGCAAAGGGCAGCAAGTCAAGTTGACATTTGGCCGTAAAGGCTCGACTGTTCCACCAAATCACCAAATCATTACTCAAGTCATTTTCAAGTCTGGGTAGTAATTTTCAAGTCTTTCTCACCCAGTAAACCATCTTTTATAAATATGGAAACTGTAATCCATCTCTCAAATGCTCTAGTCTTCCCGCAGTCCTGTACTTAGCTGCATGACTGTCGAACATTGTGGCATACCTTCTGCTCCTGTAGCAGCAGATCAGCTATGCTGAGTAAGGAATCTGTTGTTGGCTGCAGGAGTGTGCCTGTGCCAGTCGCCGTTGGTGCAGGGTAGAAGAACAAAGCAGGCTGGTAAGGGGACACCCTGAGTCTGTACATGGAGATGAGAGGGGCCAGGAGGGAGCAAGTTACCCCATGGAAGTCCCAGCTGGGGTGTTGGCCCAGGGTAGAGTGGATCTGGAGTTAGAGGTTGAGGTTTGGGTAAAATGGGTTTGGTGGGGAAGGGGGGGGTGATAAGGGGCAGTGGTGGGTCGAGTCATGATCAGACACCAGTGAGCTACTGTGATGATTATCAGAATGCTTAATTTCTCAAAGTTTCAGAATTTACAGTGTCCCATCTTCTGTCCAGCTCTGTTCTCTGTTTGTGTGGATCTGAGGGTTTAACATGTGTGTATGTCTGTCCTTAACAGCGTAATTGAATGCAAATGTGTGGAGGTGAACACTAGCATAGGTGTGTTACATAGAAAGAGGGCAGAGAGAGAACACAGAGACGCGTCTCCCCTAACCCAACACCACACCCGAAGAAACGATTGCTCTGAAAACAACACCGAAAACATTAACTTGGAGGTGCTGGATGCTGAAACCTGCTCTTCATTACCCCTGAGGAGCTGAAACATACGAGAGGGATCTCATTTGAGAAGTGACAGTCTTCTCAGATGGATGAGCACGTTTGTGCAGACAGAGAGAGGGTCATTAAGATATATGGTGTCACTCTGTGGCTTCTGCTGGCTCCTCTAATATCTATACTGGGGCACCGTTCTGTCTCTCATCTGTGGCCGTGTGTGTGCGTCTGTATGTGTGGATGTGGATTCAAGCAAGTCAATTGTGTGTGTGTGTGTGTGTGTACTCGTAGGTGTATGTACAAAGCTCCAGGTTTCAAGGTGGAACCTGACCCTGTCAGACAGCTCCAGGGAGAGAGAGACTCTCTGTTGTTGTTTCCCCTCGCCTGCATTCCTTCTACCTCCACTTGACATGTGGAGCTCCAAGAGGTGGAGGGAAGAGGGAGAGAGAGAGGGGAGACAGTGACACAGAGGGGGGGGAGACAGAGAGAAAGAGGGAGAGAGACAGACAAATACAGAAAGAGAGAGAGAGATGCACAGAATGTCGTCAAACTGACAGCCAACATGCTTGCTTGCTCCCATGGCCTGATCAGTATCAATTTTAGTTGATTGTGACTGAACCACATAGCTGCAGAGACTAAGCCACCTGTTCACATCTGATACACACATACACACACACATATACACACAAACTTGCAAGTGTAGAAGTTCTGCAAAGGAGCAGAGACTGGATTGAAGTCAAGCCCATAGTTTGGCCGAATCCCAATTCTCTGTCTTACCCCTACCCCTTACCCCTACCCCTTAGTTTTGCGTGTTCACGTGACTGTCCCAATACTCGTTTTAATCAAGGGGTAGGGCTAAGGGGTAGGGGTAAGACAGAGTATTGGGATTCTGCCTTTCTGTTCAGTACAGACTAGATGCTAGAGATGTAGGAGAAATGCCACGGAATCTAACTGTGGCCCTATTTGCTGCATGTCATCGCCTTTCCCTCTATTTCCCGTACCTCTACACCATCACTATAAAAACTGTAAAGACAGAAGTGGCCAATTATTAGAAAAATATTTTTGTAAAAAATAACTCTCATAATGGGCATTTATTTTGTGCGTGTGTGCATGAGTATGTGCTCACATGCATGTGTGTGTGCATTTCTGTGTGTGACTAATTGCGTGTGTGGAATCGCTGGCATGCAGAGTCTCTGTGTGTGCATCCAAGTGTTGTTGTGTTGTCTCTCTGATGGAGGAGATCTTTGCACGCTCCACAAATAAAACTGCTTCTCTCACCCAGACACATCTGGGGGTTAAACAGGCTTTGTTAACATGATGTCAGACAGCTTCATAATAAAACCCAACTCTGAATGAAATACTTTTTCCATCACAGGGAAAAGAAAAAAGAAAACGAGATTGGCACTGTTAAGAAAGAGAGGGCTGGGACCAAACTGTGGAACAAACACACACACAATAAAAGCATCAAGTGGTCTAAACTGTAAAGTCTGCAGCGTATCTGTCGTTCAGGGGGGTATTCCAGAAAGCAGGTTATGCAACATGGTAAATTAACCCACCATCTGTTTCACAATGTTGCAACCTACTGGCAATGTTGCTACAACACTGGGTGTCAGCTGGGGAGTTAACTTACCCTAGTATGTCACATAACCTGCTTCCTGGAATACCCCCCAAGTCATTGCCAAGGTATAAACAGAGGATTCAAAGAAAAATTTAGGTTGAGATTATTTGGGTTTACGGTCGGAGTTGGATTTAGGATAATCTCCGTAGACCCCCCCCCCACACCACCACCTACACCCCCCCCCCCCTTTCTCCATCCTCTTCTCGGCTTCAGCCAGCCTAGCGTGGCTGGCTAATTAAAAGCGGAGAGTGGTGGCGGGGGGTCCCCCCAGCCTGCGTGATGTGGCCCTGACATGATTGATGGTGACTGTCAGAGTGCTCAGCTGGGTGTCCCCCCGGCCCCACATAAAGGATTACACAGGCCCGGCCTAACCTTGGCTGGCATTGTGAGGCCGGGGCCCCACATCAAAGACCCGACGGGAAACATTAGCATTTTTAATCAGCAGCTGGGGGAGGGGGGCCCCATGCTACCACAGGATGCCCCATCACTTTCATAAGCAGTGTGTGTGTGTGTGTGTGTGTGTGTGTGTGTGTGTGTGTATGCGTGTGTGTGTGTTTTGTGTGTGTGTGTGTGTAAAAGAGAGAGTATGTGTTTGTGTGAGAGAGAAAGCGTGAAAGAGACAGAAAGAGAGCGAAGGGTGTAATGTATACACACACCAACAACCCAAATCCCAATTGCTCCTCTTCCCTGCACTCCATTACACACACATCACACCAAACACCAGCGGAGAGGAGCCAAACAAATCACCCCCTTTTTAGCTGGCACGGTGACCTGTCAGTGGGAATTAGTGAGACCCCTCTCTGCGTATCGTTCTCCATCACAGGAGCCCAAATTCTTCCTCGCTCCCCCGTCCGCACCCGCCTCTGGGCTGTCCTCTCATCCTCCTCAATCCGTTTCTTCCCCTTTACGAATGAAAAAAGGAGAAAGACACAGTCGCACTTCAATCCTCCCTTTCGCTACCGCTCCTTCTCTCCCTCATCCCAGAACCACATAACACAGAACAAGGGATTTCAGCTGACTGGCTGGGAACCTCGGAGAGACGGTAGTTTAACAGAAGTGCGTCTTTTCTCCTCTTCCATTCTTCTGGAGATTGAGCATGAAAACAGCTGAAGCCGGATAAAGGCCTGCAGCAGCCTGAGGAGGCTGGAACTGAAAAGTACACACACAGAGACACACACACTCACACACACACACTCATGTACACACATTCACAAGCACACATTCTCACTTGCACACAGTCACATACCAATCATCAAACACCAATATCTTGACAGATTTTTTCTTTTGCATCCGTCTGCCAGACGGTTAGGCATAGCTAGGTATCAGAATGGACACCATTCTGACATCTATACCTGCAGTCTAAGCATTTTGAACCTTTTGAATCAGAAGTGTGACAACTTAATATTCTATTTGGTATAATAACTGTGCCAGAAAGAGGGGGAGACAAAGAGAGAAAGGATAGACAGACACACTGACAAAGAGAGAAAAAGTAGGAGGGAAAGAAAGCCAACACAGGCCATCTGCCACATGATAACGGCTCCATTAAAACTTCATCAGAAGAAAAGCGTCTTACCAACAGACAGCTGAAGATTCACCAAGCTGCAGTGAAAAACACAACACAAAAGGAGAATATGGAAGAAGGAAAAAGAGAGAATAAAATGAGAGGAAAATAAAGTAAAGACAATTTTGAATAAAGGGAAACATTTTAAATACATTCAGTGTAATATTGTAAATCCGTTTCTCTGTTTTTAATGTATCATTCAAGGATGCTGTGGCATGCTATTACCTGTCTGTTCTCTCACTCATGAAAGGGCAGAATTAGCTACATTCTAAAATAATTTATAACATAACAGTCTTCAACGAAGGATGCAAATTCACCATGCTAGTATGACTAGCATCCAATCTCTGCCTATGAATAGCCCAGAGAGGTCCCTCAGAAGTGTGTTATCTCCACAAACCAACCTGCATCTTAAAGAAATTCCGGAAAACACACACGTTCAAAACACACACATGCCCACACACAAACAACAGCTTGGTTGCCCTTTCAAAACATGGTTTGGCCAAGCTTATCTATGCTTTGCCTGTAAAACAAAGAGGTGTGTGCGTGCTGTTATTTTATCTACATTTTCCTTGCCTTTTCACCCACTTTTTCTCTCTGAACATGTTGTTTAGATATGCGCTGTTTGAAGTCGCTCATCAAAGCGAGATCTGGGGTGTGACGCAGCATGGCGCAGTGGCCTCCTGATGTTCTCTCTCTTCCCCGCTGTCAGCGGACTCAGGCCGAGATGTGAGGTGACCACTGGAAATGTTCCATTTGATCAACAGATAGACTCATATACATACACACAGGGCCTCACCCGCTACGTTCAAAACAGGCGCAGCAGAGAGGACTCAGACAAAGCTGCTGTGTATTTTTCCTTGATGGACCCCGGTGAGTATGATATACATTACATGCACCCGTATCATAAAGTTGTAGATGGCAGCACACTGTGAGGACTTTTACTGTTCTGGACAACTTTTATACATTTAGATCCTGTCCTTCACAGGTTGTTGACCTTCCCTGTCTCTTGCTTTCGCCTACCTCCACTGAATGGGCCCTAGCTCAAGAGGGAGAGAGGGATAGAAAGAGAGGGAGTGAGCGAGTGAGGGATAGGGAAAGAGAAAGGAAGAAAGAGGAGAGGGATTGAAAGAAAGACAGGGAAAGAGTGGGGAAGAGAGAGAGAGATGAAGAGAAAAAATGAGGGAGAGGTAACTCTCAGCAGTATGCTGCCTGTTTGACTTAAAAGAGCAGGAAGGAGACTGTTCTCTCTTTATGGCCTGCTAGAGATAAGAAAAGAGGAAATGAGAGGAAAAAAAGACGGAGAGACCGAAATGAGAAAGCAGTGTTGGTCTAAATAATCAGAGGTGAAGTCGAATAACGAAAGAACAACACCAAAAGAACAGTTTTGGCATGAAATTCGCAATTTAACTCATAACATTAAACACACTAATCAATATCAACACTGTAAGGTATCGTTTTTTGACAATGTAGTCTTTCAAAGTATTTCTCTGAAAAAAAGTTGTGTACAAGGACATACATGAAAGATTCACTGTTCCTTCAAAGGGAAAAGTTGAGCTCAAAGACGTCCTGCTTTGATCAGTTGTCTTTAAGCCCTCATCAAAGGATTATCTAAGCTTTCATGACCAGTGATATCCGCCCGTGCGCACTGCCATGCAGCTCGTGTGGCTAGTGTGATGGTTTTTAATGGCTGGGGTTAGCATCGCTAGACGGCCTGACTGGCCAGTGGAACCACAGCGCTGGGGTGATTGCAGAGGTGCAGCTGTAGTTCAAAGCTGGACGGCGTTCAAATCTTAACAAGAGGAAGAAGGTCATGGAGGTCGTAGCATCACTGCATCTTCCACCCAGTTTACTCAGACTCATGCACACACTAACATGGCATGGTCCAGCCATGGATTTTGTCAAATATCGTTTTTTGTTTTTTTGTTTGTCAGTGTTAATTAAGAAGATAATTCATTTAAATTAGTTCAGTTTAACAAATTGTTTCTTCATCGAGTTGACTAAATAAACTCTAGACCCACCCCACATCAAGAACTCTCTCTCTCACTGACTCGCTCACTCTCACAAACACCCACCACAAACACACACAAACACACACACAGTGTCCTCCGTCCCTGGTTTCCCAGCTGTCAGAGGTCACAAAGGCACGGCAGTTTTCTTATCAGCCCAGTATTAACCCCTTTCTATAGACAGCAACCCTTTGAAGTGACACCAAAGTTAGACACGAGTATCTCTCCTCTAGGATCTCTTTTTTAACATTGCAGCAGCGTCGACATTTCAGGCTTCATTTTACCCTTTTCATGCTCCCTTGCTTTGAATTGGGTTATTTAAGGACTCATTTTAACTCTGTCTCCAAGGCAGAGAAAAATCTTGTTGTTTACATTCTTGTTAATGTTCCACTGGCAGCTTCTGATGTCCAATGTCAGAGTGATTCTAAATGCTGTATTGTGCTTTGATGAGGCCCAGCAGTTATCATCTAGTTGTTAATATTTTAAGGGTGTTTACTTGCTGAAGATGCAAGGTGATCAGATGTTTTGAAGGGCTGTGTAGTTAGGATAACACAATCTTATGTCTTTGTCTATGAAATGTAAATGCTAGGCTACAGTCAGTTAGCATTAGCCATTTGCCAGTTCTATTAAATAGAAAGTTCTGTAAACGAGCCAGCGAACTGTGGACAAATGTCTCTCTTTTGTTCCCTCCTACTCCCATCTAGCAGTGAAGGCTAATTGTATTTTTTTTCTCAACATTGTTTCTCGTAATAAACACTCATTAGCTGTGGGTTTGTTTACTTGAACACACTTCCAATCGATCACAAACACACAAATGTACACACACACAAACACATACACAGTGCAAAAAATATTTTCCATATATTTTTTTTAACCGTCTTTTTCACCAAGCTCTAACTAATTCCTCCAATACACTTGTATATAGTGTATGTACCCTTCTTTCCTTGCTCTGTGTAAGGACAACTTCCAATAGTGCTTACTCCTCCAGCATCTCCTCCACTTACTCTTTATTTCCTTCTGTCTCTCCCACCGAAAGTCATATAATTAACAGTTCAGGTATTGCATCACATCTCAAGGGTCGAAAACACAGAGTAAATAACAGAAGATTGTTGTCTCCATCTCCCAGAGGCATTGCAACTGTGAGGATGTAGAGCATGTCCCTTTACAGACAGATGGACAGATGGGATAGGTTGCAGTTTGCTTTTCTGAGAGATTACAGAGACTGACTTGATTACACACATGGCCCAAAAAGCCCACAGGCTAACTAAAACTGTTGCTCATAACTTTTCTCTGAGAGTAGACCATACAGGGGCATGTTGACACATCTGAAAATGTGGAATGACGTATAGCAGACTGTATGGTGTGGTGACCGTAAGTATGTTTGTGTTCATCAAAGATTATGTTCATCCTGATAAAAATGAGTCTTGAGGTTCATTTGAGATTTGAGAAGCCTGTGTCTCTGGTTTCCATTTACATACACACAAAGGTGTCTATGCTGTTTAATAGACAAGAAGATATAAAGATTGCAGTTGCACAATGAAGCAAACCTAACCCCGTCCTCTGTATCAACTGCAACTCTCAAACAAGAACCACATGCCTCTCTGTCTCCTGTCTATCCCCAAAACCCTGCCTACTCTTGCATGGCCCGCCTCTGGTCCACCCCCACCTTAGCAAAAAAAAACTGAGATCCAAAAACACGTGTTTGGCCATAACATTTCACATGCACTTTTTTTTTCATCCTCCTCCATATCCTCCTTCCTCCTGAAGTCCCCCAGCCCCTTACCCACGTGGACCCCAGCACATAACCACAAGATGACTGAGGCAGGGACAAGGAGAGGAGACAGTGAAACAATGACAAGGCAGGGAAAGAAATAATAGGAGCTGTCTGTGTGGGAAGGGAAATACAAAGAGGTGGAAGGTGAAGAAAGGAGGTAAAGAGAAATTACAATGGTGGACTGCTATAGATAAGGTGGAGACCGCAGGCTGCCATTCCAACGTAGCCCCGGAACAATGGCGTTCCTGTCGCTCTGTGGGGCATCACTGTACCCTAACTAGCTGGATAGCAGCGGTGAAACTTGAGACCAGCATACCCACGCGGGAGGACAATGGTCTTTGGTCTCTTACTAAAGATGCTTTTTCTTTTGCTGCAGGGAGGATGGCAGTACAGAAATCCCTGTTGTGACCAGACGAGCTATCCAGCCTGTTGTCCTCACTACAACTACAGTGTGAATCTGATACTGACTCTGTGCACCTACAGTGGATCACATTTCAGGCCTACAAATGTTCTTCTCCATTTACCAAAGCATTTAGGAGACACAATCTCTTTAGCTGCTTCAAAGTACGATTGTGGTACAAAACACAATTCCTCTTTTTCCCCAAGTGCTGTAGAATAAAGCCTATGTTGAAAGATTGATTTCAATCCTCAAATTGCTTGATAGTACATGTTAAGTCATTACCAAACAAGGGCCAAAGTCTCCAGTACAGAAGCTGTCTGAGGTTTGTTTGCAAACAATGTAAAGCCTTAAGACCACAAAAAGACAAATTTAATGGAATGGTCTCTTATTTATTGTGCCATGGTCCAAGACAGACAAAGTCCAAGACAGACAAATTGGTCTGAAATAACGCCCTAATTTGATTTTGATTGATGGGTTCTTGTTCCAAATAGCCAAACCTAGCAGTTGCCATTCACCCAGGCTGTTTGCCGAATACACAGTCATGTGACTGGTTACAGGAGTGTCTGTTCCCACCACAGCATCTGGCTGGGTTCCAAACAAGGCCCCCTGGTTGACCACAGTCCCTCGGCCGTCTAAGGATTGGAACTGCTGCACCGCTCAGACAGACTCCAAATGAGGGGGTTCCAGTCTCGCTCCTCCAAATCCATCTCCAGTTTGTGTGTGTGTTAATGAAAGATTGGTTCTCATGGCTACTGGGACAAACTATACAGTGTTGTTTTGAGGAACTGAAACAACAGCTCAATCTTAATAGTTTGGGAATGGAACGTGTTGTATAGATGGGAGGGCTTCCTCTCAAGGAAAATGTAATGTTCCTGGTTGATTTTCACACATCCAGCAGTTTTTTCCATGCATGCACTGTTGCCTATCACTAGGGTTGTGATAGTGCCAACACCTTGCATGAGCCAGTCACAACACGCAGCCTTCACTTCCTTTTCTGTGCCATTGTGGCGCTTTTGCCAGTCTTTGATCTCACCTCTGGCAGGCAGCATAGGCAACAGATGCTGGGCATCACTGCGGAGATGGCTGGGATGTGCAGAGATGCCAGGCATGAAGGCAGACTCAGGCTTCACACACTGGTCAGTGTTGCTGTGCATTAGTGTGAACCGCTCAACAGCAATGATCACTGCCACTGGTCATTCTCATAGACAAGGATTGGATTTGTATAAATGAAAAGGCAATTGTACAAGCTTTTAAATGTTGGCATGTTGGGACACATGACCACTAACTGCATAGTGTATCATAGAGGAACTGAAGACCTTTTCAACCATAAAATAATTAATTTCTGAAATGCTTCAGCATTTCTGAAATGCTTCAGCATTTCCTACATTTAAGAATCCCTGATATCACTGGAACAATATGGAAACGTTGTATAAATCTTTACCCCCCCAAATTATTATAATAACTCCCAAACACCCTGCTATATTCAGTGGATCATAAATAGTAAACATCATTTTGAATAGCGTTTTGGAAGCTACCCAGCCTACAAAAGGATGACCCTCTCTGAAATAGACCTCGCCACAAAGAGCAGTTCAACAAGCTTTTGACTCCTGACAGACTGTGAATACTGCTCCTTAACTCTGAAGGCCGCAAGGGCCATTTAAGTGTATTCACTGACCTTTGCTGATGAAAGGGGTGAAAATGGTATTTTAACAATATCGCGATGCCCTTTCAATTTGAAAGGGGGCATATAAACACTCTCAGCCGTTGCATCCTCAGAGAGAGAGAGGGAGAGAGAATGGAGGGTGGCATGGGAGGGCCGTGCAAAGGTGCGCTTCCAGAGTATCGTCTGTCGTCTTCAAATAGAGGCTTCATGTCAACAGGTGCAGTGGATGATGTCCATACAACACACCATGAGTCATTAGTCTCAAAGAGTTCCTGGTCAGTTTGATTTACACTCGCCTGCACACACACAAACACACATGCTCTAACCCTAATGGACAAACTCAATTGCATTTAGTTTGATCACTGGCGTCAGTTTAGGGGCAGACCATAGGGACATGTCCCAACCAATGCTAAAACACTTTTGAAAAATCCACACTAAATAATGTGTGTGTAGTGTTAGCATATAGGGTAATAATATGTGTCCCCACTAATGTTCAAACAAAGTATGCCCTTGGTATACTCATAAGCTACAGGATTTTCATGATTTATAGTGTATTTTAAAGTGATTGTTTTGTCCAGGAGTCAATGGGGGGACGGTTATATAGAATGACCAGTAATCCCTATCTATCTTTTGTTCTACCTCAAATTTTCCCTTTACTCTTTAGGTTAAAAAATGTACACTATAAAGGAAACTGGCAAAATTGCATGGCTAGAAAGCCTTTATTTCCCTCTATGCAACCTTGTCTTTTGAGACAATTTTCAGCCATTCAAAACAAACATCAAGGCCTATCTTGAAGCATCCTGAGGCTACGGATCATCTTAGTTTCTCTCTCTACCCCCTTTTCTGTCTTTCATTTATTTTTCATCATCCCCTTTACATTCCTGTTCTCTCTTACTATCATGTCTTCCATAGCTACAGCAGGTCTGCTTTTAGCCTCGTTTGGAGAACACACGCAGCAAGCAAGACTGGTTGAAAAACACCTCAAGATAACAGGGTGTAGGTACACTGGATGTGGACATAGTAGGCGGCCAGCCCATCTACAAATTTCACACAAACACACAACAAGCACATGCTCAAATTTCATTGAGCTTAGACAGGACAATTCATCCCATGCTAGAAGAGCAAATCCTGAACATCTAGTACATACAGGCACAGGAACAGACAGGTCTGTCTAAACTTAAAAGGCACTTGTTCCTGGCTTTTCCATGCGGTTCACAGGCACACTCTAGCCCAATAACATGGGCATATGATATTGTAAGTCTTGGCTGAATGGAAGCTACCTGACTTGTTCGAGGAAAAGCTGAAATTATGTTTCCCCCCATAAAGTTCCACAACTTAAATTGCGGAACTGTTTTCTGTAAAAATGGGGAAGCAACTGAGGTAGATAAAAAACCGACATGCTCACTGAATCTGCATGGCTGAGCCACACTAAACCACAACAGCAAAGCTCAAATTGAAGTTAATTCAATCTCCCTCATCAACACCAGCGATACACAGGCAGATGTTTACAGTCCCTTTTCTCCAAGCTCTTTCACACATACAGTACACACACAGGCTCTGGTGGCCAAATTAATTCTGCATTCATTAATTTCCAACAGGGAGTGAATTAATAGCATATAATGGGAACAAATTTGGCAAATCATTTTCAGTATCAAGGGGCCACAGTTTATTGGATGCAGATAGAGTGTGTGTGTGTCTGAGTGGGCATGTTGAATTTAAGTGTGTAAGTGAACATGCTAACATAATCGGACATACACACAATCACATCCCTCCCAATACCCTGACAAGAAAAAAGTGCATATGTTAATTTGAAAAATATATTTTAATAAAGGTTTAACATCTCATAATAATTACAGTACCGAGGGATATTTCCATTGGAGCTCTGTTAGATACATAATTTACAGTTGTGGATCCCAGACGCCATGAAAATATTATAAAATGTGATTACAGGATACTAAAAGGCATACAAATATATTTTTCCAACATAAAGCCCCTTGAAAAAACCAAGGGAGTAAAATACCCTGGAAACAGGGCAGAACACGGCATGGAATCCATGTAGGCACAGCTACTGTACTCAGTTAAACACTACGGCCATTGTGTATCCTTATCATCATCTCTGCTGTGGACATTACAATTAGGTGGAAGTCAAGAGACTTCAATTTGAAACAAACACAAAAGTTATCCATTTGGACATTGCAGAGCTATTGTTGCTAGTACACTATACAGTATGTGGCTTTGTGTATTTCCGCCGCCATTTTTAAGACTTTTAAGGGACTGTATTGGGGCATGATTGAATGATCCTAAAATCCTTCTGTGCAATGCCAGGGCCACATAAACAAAGGCACTAGGACACAACGTGGTTGGTGGCTTTGAGAGACTTGGGAAGTGTCCCAAATGTTGAGGCGTGTCCACTTCCATGAAGTAGACTCCTCACATGGGCCCATCTGGACTGATAAATACACATACATAGCACCTTGGTAGGAAAGACTTTGACTTTTAAGGGCATAACTTTAGAACCAGGAAGTCAATCTGATTGGCTAAATTCCTGTTAAAGTTTAAGAACAAGGGGAGACTTGCAGTGAGGAAGGCCAAGAAGTTGAATCTTGCCATTTTAATATTGGCGACACCTCCTTATTTTCCAAGCAGCTTGTCCAATCGCAGGACAGTGGGAGGGGGGAGTGAGGGGCTTATTAATAAATAGCAATATAGATCTTTATATATTGACAGACGCATCATAATATAAACAATGTACACATGTACATGTACACCTGCATATACATAATATATTCCACATTTCAGGGTGTTGGTATAGGCAGGTTCAGGCAGGACAGAAGTCAGAAATGTTTGTCCTAACCACTTGTTTAGCTTTTCTTTCTTTCTTTTTTTCTTAAGTGCTCATTCACCTAGACTGTAGAATGGCCTCTCCTGGAAGCTTGCAGTCTGCTTTCTACACTTTGCCATCTTCTGTGATTCCTGTGTCCAACGAGGGATGTTTTTACTAATAGCCCATCTCACTACTCTTACTCTCTGTGCATTTTCTCTCTTTCGTAGACCAGGGTTCCTTCAATAGAGCAGTCCCATTGTTGTAGCTAGCTATATAGATAGAGAGAGAGGTTGTGGTCATCTTCAGTCCATCCTTTCCACTTTGCCCAGGATCTTGCCTTCATAGGTAGGCAGGATGCAGCTGTCGTCAGACACCTCCTCAAACACAGCGCCACACTCAAACTCGTCACTGGCCTTCTTGAAGTAGTACCTACAACACAGAGAAGGTGGGTGGGTTAGGGCATGAAAGTCCAACCATAATACCACAGTTAGAGTAGGACTTTGGTTCACAGCTTGAATCGAATTCATGACACATACATTGAAAAGACATTTGCTTTGTATTAACACATATTTTGGCTTGACAAAATTGGATTGGAGAATGTGTGCACAAGTGTGTTTCTTGGCTTTCTTGGGTTAACCCATGGGTCCATGGGTTAAGAAGGCCAAAATACACTGCTACTGGTGACCTCCAAAGGTCGGGGGTTGCCTTTGACATCCTGGAGAGACACCTCTGATCTCTCTACTGCTTCAACACCCACTTTATACACACACAACCCAGCCACTGGCCAGGCCATATGCTGCTACTTAGTAAGGAGTGGTCTATGCTCCTAAAGGGTTTTATCTTAAATAAGGGTCTTTCTTTCTGAACCCTCCCTCTCTCCTTCCCTCCTCCATGCTTCCCTGGATAACAGGGGCCAATTAGGCCCCAGCTCAAATGAAGGGCTCCTTTCACAAAGGCTGAAATTTTGGGTGCCTGCGAGTCTGCCTGTCATAACCCCGAGTCACAAGAACACACCCATGCATGCCTACATAAGCACACACACACACGTCTCCTGGTCTGTTTTACTACAAGCAGAGGGAGGAACCCGGGAAACAGACCAATGATGGACAGAGAGTGAGCTAGAGTGAATGAGACAGTGAGTGAGGGAGACAAAGACAAAGTCTTGCTGATCAAATGGGTCAAGGTTCCATCCTAAACTATAGGAAGGGCCCCAGACAACCCTAGAGGGGTGGGGGTCCTCTCGTTAGCCAAGACTTCACTAGCTTGGTAATGAAGCCCCCCATCTCAGAGGAAGAGTACCCAGCAGAGGGGGTACTTTAGTCATTAACTCTGTAATGGAAAAATGCCTTGTTTTAGTCCATGTGTGGGGTGTGTGTGTGTTGAAATTCCAACATCTTGTCCGTGTGTTTGTGTCAGTGTATGTTTTATGAGAGGAGGCTGACGGAGTCATACAAACAATGCTCATAAAAGAGAGCCCCAGTCTTGAAAACAAACTGCTCGCAGCACACACACACTCACGGGTGGTCACCTTTAAAAGACATCCATTTCCAACATTGGAACACTTCACTAAACAAAGAACAAAGGGTCTCCCAACTATCCTTATACGTTTGTCAGAATAATAGGAGCTGTACTTTTCTCAAATACTACAAAAGTAAAGGAGACTATAGACAAGAAACCAGACCCCCCCAGATGAGAGCCAGCTTTTTGGGGTCATCTTTCTGCAAAAAAAATTTGATGGGGGACAGATCAAATGTGCTGCGGGGGTGTGGAAGAGATAGATAGAGAGAGAGCAGTCTTTCCATTGGAACATGTTCTATGTGGCAGTCTTGGAAGCTCGACTGTGCAGCAGCAGCAGCAACATCTGGCACCAATACTGTCTGGCAGGGCCTCGCTGTACTGTTCTTTGTTGAACGGCTGCCATTTTTGAAAGACCCAACTCCACACACTCCCTCTGACTGCAAGCCGAGGCCTACTGCACCTTCCCAACATGGGGGTAGGAGGAGAGAGGGAGGAGCAGGACGAGGGGAAACTAGGGGAGAAGGAAACATATACCTCAACAGGGGGGTCTTTACCTTCTCACTCAAAGGTCTTGGGGTGAAGTACACAGTAAGCAAATGGATACAATGTGTGCCAAATCCTGTCCTTCTTGGCTTTGAGGGAGAAGCCCACCCATTGGCCTACTGTGTCCACATACTTGTTCTGAGGAGACACTCCCCATCATAGGCCTGCTGGCATAGTTTCCTACACTCACCGACACAACAGGGTTGGCTGCATGTGAGCTACCAGCCAGTAGCTTCATTAACAGGACTGACGGGTCCAAATCAAACATGGCTGAAATTCAACTACCGGGCCAAAAAGCTGACTGAAATGTAAGTTGTGGACGTTAGGAAACTCACTCAAAGTTTCCCTCAAATAGACAACCCCTGATACCGTCGGTAAAGAATTTGCACACTGGCCGTTTGTGTGAGTGTTTGTTGGTGAAATGAAAGGGCCAAAGCTTCAAAGCCATGCGTATTAAATGTATCCATGAAAATCAATACCAGATGTGACCAAATCGCCCCGATTCTAACTCTGCTCCTCCCCCTTCCCCTCTCCAGCACTCCCATCCCCCTCGGCCTGCCCTCTCTGCTTAACTATGAACAGAGGAAGGTGTGCGCACACACGCACATACACACACACAGTTGATGATGATGCTGCTCTGGCTGTAGATGCTTTGCTGTAAAACTAAACTTCATATGAGCTTTCCTTTCTACATTCTGTAAACCTGTGTGTGAGTTTTAATTTGTGTTACGCGTAAGGCTTCTGTGCGCGTCCCACCTGTAGTTGCCCTTCTTGCGCAGCTGTTCCTTGAAGTGTCCCAGTGTGAGGCAGTGGGTCTTCATGCTCCTCCGGTACGGGATCTCCTCACCACAGAAGAAGTACGTCACCACTGTCTCGCCTCCTGCCAAGCCCGCTGGCCGCCGTGATTCCCTGGCTCTGAAAAAAGAGAGACAGAGAAAGAGGGAGACAGAGTAAACACCGATGAGCACACACACACACACACATCTGTGCTACAGTGCAAAGCCTAATGAAGAGAATCAGTCACCAGGGTTATACTAAAGACAGAGCAGGCCTCAAATTGACCTCAACCAGTAAATCCTGACAGGAAAGGTATATTATGTGCCTGGCATTCCTACTAATAGGTCATGTTTCAGCCAGAGAGTGAGAAGGACGAGGAAGAACTACAGCCTTGGTGTCCACAACTACTTTGTAGTGTGTGACCCAGTGTTTTGTGAGTGAGTGTGTGAGGAACTGGAGGGGGGAGGGGGGTGGGGTCAGTATATAATCCATTCCCCTTTAGCGGTGTCCAAGGCTTTGTAGCGCCGCTTCAGAGCAGCACTACAGCTAGCCTGCTAGCACAATCCAGCTGGCAGGACTAAAGGTCAGCCAATAAAAAAAAAAAAATGAAAGAGGGGCCACAGTCTGGTGGCTTCGGCCATACTTCACTCATACACACTCTTAAAAGTCCCTTGTCCAAAAAGAGCCCACCCTTGTCAGCTGCTCTACTGTGTGTGTGTGTGTCTACGTGGTAAGAGGAGTTAAAAAGGGTAAAGTACACTGAAAATGGAATTAGGGCTGAGAGGAGGAGGAGGAGCAGAGAGGAGGACAGGAGAGGATGCACGGGGCGTACTCTTCTGATTGGAGGCCAGGGCAGAGGGCGGGACCAGGTTGGTGGTGTGCCAGGGGGGTGAGGCCCCCGCTCTGGACAGGCACTAGGTTGCTCCTCTCTCTCTGAAGGCTTGACGTTGCATGCCTGATGCAAAGAGAGGACAGGAGAAGAAAACGTTTTGGTTAATTAAGTCTCTCTAGATGTCAACATTGCACATCTACAATTGTAATCAACCAATGACACTGTGCACTGCACTACCCACAAGGCTTAGCATGTATACTCTTCATACTGAAGAGAATGACCACGCTTCCTGATAAAACTAAAGTAAATTATTGAAAACACAATGGCTTTGGCAGCAATACTATATGGTGTAGGTAGGTTGTGTGTGACCTTGTCTTCAGTCCTGTTCCTGTAACTTGATTCATTCAAGTGCACCTGCGGCAGCTCTCATGCATACAGGGCTTTAGCCACTGACAGGGACCACAGTGATCACAAAATGGATGTCAGTACAGTGCGTTAGTCCAATAACACTTAAGTGAGTGTTTGTCTGCCTACCTCTGCTTGGGGGGCTTGGAGACCTCTTCCAGGCGCCGCCGAGCTTCCTCCAACTGGGCCAGGGTGTTGGGTGGGGGCAGGGGGGGCATGGCCGGGTCCTGGACGAAGGGGTGGGCAGGCTGGTGGCTCCTCAAGTGGGCACAGTTACCCCCGCCGCCCCACGTATGGGTCTGCGAAGAGGAGGCACCGACGCCGTATGACTTCTTATTGCTCTGGGTGCTGCAGGGGTGGTGGTGGGTGGGGGGAGCAAAAACAACCAATGGAGTTAGAAATACAAGTGTGGGACGATGGGAAATGTAGTTCACGGTGAGGGTTGCGGTAACAGGTTCTGGGTATTTGTCATTTAAGGTTTTCTGAAAGCTTTTGAGGAACATGCCTGTGAGAAGACATAGTGGGAAGAAGACACACAAACAGACGGAGACGGAAACAAGGACAGGTGGGACTTGAAGTTCAGACACAGCCGAATGGACAGGCCTGGTCTCACCTGTGGGACTTGTGCTTGCCCTGGCGCTCACTCTCCAGGATCCACTGCCACACGTTCTGGGAGCGGTCAGCACTGTCTGTGGGCAGCAGCAGGAGGGGGGGGCTGCCGTCGCCTCCGCAACCCGGCGCCACGTCCTCCCCTGCCCCCAAGAAACACGTGCGTCTGGACAGAGACTTGGACCGTCTCGAGCTGAGGAGACAGAGACATGGTAGTTGGTTAGTCTGTGGGCCACGGAAAACACCGGCAATGTCCTTCTTGAAGCTTCTTTAGAGGAGAGGAAACATGGTGGTGGTGAGGAGAGAGAGGGAAGGTGAAGGGGCTAACCGAATTAAAGAACTTGTCCTGAAGAATGTCCTGCAAGAGGCAATTTGGCATGGCACAGAACAGTACACATGGTAGATGTGTAAAAGCACATCAGACAACAACAACAACAATCCAAGGTAATATACAGCGGCCATTATAAATATTATCGTAGTCCAGATTGGACATTCAAGGTGGACAGTAACAGTAAATAAAAACTCACCTTGCACTGTCGGCGCTGCTGCCGCCACACATCTCTCGGCCCAAGCTGCGGCTGCGCTGGCATGACTGACCCTCGCCCCCCGTGGGGCCCAGGCACTGCACCCGGAGTGCCGCCTCCTTCTCGATTTGCTCCTGGCTCTTGGGCCCAGCGTGGTGGTGAATGTAGTGGTGGTGGATGTGCTTGGTGCTCTGCCTGCTAACCAGGGCCCTTCCTGGGCCTAAGGCTGATGGGAAGGCCCCTAGGCTGGGGCTGGAGTTGGAGCAGGCCCCAGGAGAAGCATGGGCTTTGATTCCCAGCTCTCCCCGGAGAGGAGGCCTGTGCTCTGGGGAACGGGTGCGGGGGGAATGGCGGGCGGGGGCCTCGGGGGATTGGCAGCCGGGGGTTTTGAGGACACGGGAAAGGTGCTCGTCCAGGATGGCCTGTGGGTCCTCATCCGTGTGGCCCGGGGGGAGGAGAGCCAGGGGGTGGGAGTGGGGAGAGAGAAGAAGGGGGATACTGCCAGATGACAGCTCAGCTTCATCCCTCTCTTCCTCCTTAAAAGAGACAGACAACAGGAGAGATCAGTCAGTGAAGAGACCTCCCTAAACGACACGAAAAAGCTGAAAGATGTTTTGACATCTCCATTAACATTCACACGTGCACACACACACCTCCTGAATCTGCTGCAGCCTCTCTTCCAGGGAGCTCATGGTTTCCTGCTCTCTCTTTAGCTTCTCCAAACGGGCGATGAGCTGGGCAGCAAAGACCACAGGCTGCACAGGAGGCATCTCCTGAGGAGCTCGCCTTGTACGCTATGGAGAGAGAGCAAGTAGTGAGGAGAGATGGATAGAGAGAGAGGTTGGAAGAGAAGGACAAAAGGGATAGACAGAGAGATGGGCGGAGGAGGGAGATGGAGGAAAAAACTTGAGTTGTTGTGAAACGGACGGGGGTGCACGCTCCATCTTCCACCTCTGTCCCTCCTGTTGAGTGTTCTCTCACTGTCTCTTCCTCTGCCACCCCCTGCTCTTGTTTCTCCTCCTTCTGCCCCTCATCTCTGCTCCCTCCTCACACAGCCCATGTCCTCCCCCTGTGCCCATGCTGACACTGGTCTGGCAGCGTCCCCTCAGCCACCTCCCATCCAGTGGCAGTCAGTCACACTCCGAGGTGCCTTGACGGGGGGGCGCTGACACTCTACCCTCCTCCTACCCTCTCTGTAACGCCACTGAGCTGTCGGCGGGCCGCTTCTGAAGTCTGCTCACTTCAAAGGGACCCCTCGTCAAATATCAAACACTCGCTAGGGAGCAAGGGAGGACGGCAGGGGAGAGGGAGGGGAGAGGGACACCATGGCTTTACATCTAGGAATAAAAGTCACATATTGACGGGAGTGGGAGGGGGATTAAAATAGGGGAAAAGTTAAGATGGGGAGATGGGTACAGGCAGCAGGAGAAAAAGAGAGGGAGGGGTAGAGAGAAGAGTGAAATGGGAGGAGATCAGAGGAACTGAGGTAATTTATTTTCTCCTTTGCATGCTGGGCACCTTTGAGGTACAGTGGCGACACTATCCCCCTGTGCGTGTGCGTGCGCTTGCGCGCACGTGTGTTTCCTTTTACCATAAGCATTTTTGCACTGAGCCTTTCTTGATGTAACTTTTTTTTTGGGGGGGGGGGGGGGTCCCTTTGTAGGAGGGATGAAGGGAAGAAAATAGATACAGAGGAAAGAAAGAGGGGCTGACTGATGTGGCCTGGGGCTGGTGCACCATGGGAATGGCAGCCATTGCCAAACCATGGGAGGGAGGACAAGGGGTGAGAGTGAGTGAGAGAGCGAGAGCGAGAGAGAGAGAGGGTAATATAGACACAGTGACTGGTGAGATATAGAGAATATGGAGTGCCAGGATCAGACAGCAACAGTGTTGAAAAGTTGAGAAAGTTGCATTTCCCCTCTTATTCCCTACATTTCATCCGTCTCTCCAACTGAAGTTCACCCTTTCTGAAGCCCTCAGCTCCCCAACACCCCACCCCCACCCTTCCAACAAGAGCTCACATGACATGCTCAAACTCTTCCCTCACATCCCTCGTTGGGGGGGGGGGGGGGGGGGGGGGGGGGGGAGTGAGAGCGGGTAGGAGAGCAAGAGAGTGGATGGGGGGTGGGGGCATGGTATAGAAAAAAAGGGGCCTGCGCTGTTGGAAGTTGTCACTTTCCTGTGCTCTGCCTCCATTCATCCTCTGATCAAAGCAGTGTGTGTGTGCGTGCGGTTGATTTCCAGGAGCCCCCAGGATAAAGCAGTGAGAGATCTCCCCCATCTCTCCCCATTCTCTGTATTTACTTCATCACTGTGGAGAAAGTCTGGTGTGTTTAGAACGCAGAGCGATAAACAGCTTAGAAGCCTGGCTCCCGCAGACTTCAAGGAACCTTGTGGGGGGTGTTGGTGACACCAAAGATAGCAAGGGGTGGTATGTCTACAATGTGTGTGTGTGTATGTATGTGGCATGCATGCAATAGGGTCTTTGACATCTGATTCGCTGTCTGATCTTTGTTGTTCTGTGTGTTGAATGGAGGATGTGGAATACAGTTGGTGGTACTATACTTAGAAGAAGCATAACACTTGAAGAGCCTAAGGAAATAATTATGTTTTCTGTTCCCAGATTTGTTTTAAGTTGTGTGTGTTTGTGTTTGTACTTACAGGGAAGACAGGCAAGGAGACTTGGCTGTTCATCCTCATGTTGCGCTGCATCTCTCTCTGGAGATATTTCTTAGAGGCCAGCTTGTATGGAGGGATTCCATCTCTGGGAGAAGAGGGGGGGGGGGGGGAGACCACACAGGTCACTCCGTCAATCAAATACACAAATTAAACCCACATAACCAATCAGGATGCATCGTATTAGCTGCCTAGTAGGCAAACTATATTACATTGAAACGCAATCAAACCATAACATTACATTACTTAACTTTTAAAGTAGTGGGGGAGGGGGCTTTTTGGTTTATACTGTAGAACAACCATGCTCCAAAAAAATAACAGTTCTTTATACAAACCCAGCTTCACATTTTTGTATGAATCAAGAAGTCACATATGAACAGGATTCAATACTTACTAAAAAAAAAATATATATATATATATTTGATAAGATTGGTTTGGTTAGGGTAAAAATGCTATGAAACATAGCACTAATCTTCTTTACCTTGGCTCTGACAACTAAGCCACAATGCAGTCAAGCCAAGTCTCCTATCTTTCCCCCCAGCCAAACTGCTGTGTTCCTGGTGACCCAGCCCAGCCCAAAGTGCACTATTTGGCGGGTTATACATATACATCTCTACATACACACACATTTATATATATATATTTTTTACTGTTGCTTTGAAATCTCACAGTCGTATGCCCTCCCCCCCCCACGCTCCAATCTTCATTTGGCAAGCAGCACTAGTCATCCTCTGATCTCTGCACATCAAAAGGCTGGTTTGTAAGATAAGGTAATGTTTGAAGTTGGCAGCTGCATTCCCCAGCGTCCAAGCAAATCCATAAATAAGATACAAGTCAAATCTTAACACCCCCCCCCTCCCTTCCGTATTCTATTCTTTATCTGAAAATGAGATTCACATTTTTGCTGGTGTGTCTGGGGCCCTTTGAAACCATCCCTAGAAGAAGAGGAAATATTCTAATCAAATGGAGGGAGCCGACAACCAGGAAACGCTTTACCGGCTGTTTAACGTTGCTTTTGTCCCAGTGCGCGCAAAGTACAGTGTGTGCATGCAGGTCTGTGGCCCAGCTACAGTGGAGGCTCGGGGCTATCTCGATTCCCTCTTTGATGTGAGCCGTCTGCAGATATGCCCCAGCACTGAGACTCCACATCATAAAACTGTTTATGGCAGCCATATTACGCCGTCACTGCTCCTATGGCTGTAAAGATGCTCTTTCCTCTGCGTTCCGGACACTCTGACTTGTTTTTTTCGCTTGCTCATGCTTCCCTTGCCATTAGGATGACATCATTGCACTGTGACTACCAGGGACCTTGACCTGAGATTGTCATGTTCCCTTTACAGCATTGGTTGGCCCTTAACTGTGATGGCTTCAGGAGAATTATCACAAAGGTAACAAATGGGTTTTTATGGAGGCTGAACTACCCTTTATCGAATCAGTGAGGACTGATGAGTCTGTAAACCAGTAGAGGCCCACAGTTCAAAACCCAGCTTTGACATTCTCAAACAGCTGAAAAGGAACCAGATCCTAAATGGACCTACATTCTGTACTTGCCTACATCTGGGCTGGTTGCCTGGTCGGGTTATTTTTTGTCGGTGGCCATGTCAGTCTAGCCTGGCTCTGCCCTCCTACGTACTTCTGCTCAATTTTCATTTCGCTTCTGTACTAGGTTTGGGCTTTCGGTATATTAGTCGGGTTTTGCCAGAAAAGATTTTGGCGCCCCAATCAGCGAACATAGGGCTGAGAACGACGACGTGAATGTCATGCCCTAGTTTGAGCCATTCGGTCTGTTGTGGCAACGCTGCTGAAGATCCAGAAGTTAGAGCCGGAGCAAGAACAAACATTGCTGAGTTTTGTTGGTGGCCATGATGTTGTGGCCCTCTTCCCCACGGGGTTTGGGAAAAGTTTGATTTTCCAGCTAGCTCCGTTAGTGGTGGAGGAATTGGCTAAGGCGAATCCTAGCGATTGGTTATGGCAGGGGCAGATCCAATAGTTTTAAACTTCAACACCCGCCAACTTCAATACCCGCCTTCAAGGAAGTTAACGCTTGTCAATGGAGCAATCCCGGACTCTCTGTACAAATTAAATGTACGAGAGTCTGGTTAGGGCCAGGCTAATGTCAGTCCCCTGTCATTCACAACTGAGTTTGGATGCAATATCTCACTTTTCCCCAAAAATAACTTCTCATAACCCCATTTAAACTGTAAACAACGTTTCGCATGCAGACCCACGGCGTGATGAGGTGAACTTACATACTGCTGTCGGTCATCGACATGGAGTCGTCCGTCATGGCGTCGCTCGACGCCTCGCTGTCATTGGTGCTGGTGGCGGGAGCAAAGGAACCTACGTGGTAGGGGTTCCCAGTGTCCCCTCGTCTGTATGACCTGATGGTCAACGGAGGACACACTGGGTTACAACGAAGTTACACTGTTTGATAAGATTTCTACTCACAATTGGTCAATATGTGTTGGGGATTGTGTGTGTGTGTTTATTGACTGTTTCCACCAGGGCCCAGGGCTTTAGAAATGCGACAGGCCCCAATTTGGGCTTTTCACTACCTTTCATAGGTCTCCCTCATTTCTTCTGACTACCAAGTGGACGATAGCTCTGAGTGTGTGTGATGGCCCATGACACTTCTCTGACAAATTTGATTTCAACTGTTTAGAGCTTCCCTTGTTCCCCTCAAACATATACACTTCCTAAGCAAACTCTCAATGCACCCCTACCACCCTCTCTCTCTCTTTCAAGCAGGCTGTTATGCATTCTTGCCATGGCGAGATACAGAGACAGACAGGGAATGACAGAGAGACAGACAGGGAATGACTGAAAAAAGGAAGTGTCAGAATAGAAAAGGGGGGAGCGGGGGCCTCTTTCTGAACAACGAAAGAGACAGAGACAGAGAGAGAGCATGACTAAAGCTCTAGGCCCCAACTCCAACCTGACCTTCAGAGGGGCTCGCAGAGCCAAGTATTTTGCACAGCTGGCCCTCACATTCTTTCCTCCACCTACGTCTTCCCCTAACCCCTTTCTCCCTTTTTCTTTCTTTTATGATGAGCCTCCCCACTTCCCATTGTACCCCACCCCATTTTTTTTCTTCTTTTACCTTCTCTCTCCCTTTAAAAGTAAACTTAAAACATCCCGAGTCATCAAAAGGGAGAGACAAAATTACAGTGGGGAAAAAGCTGTTTCAGGGTGAAAAGGAAAAATGTTAGGGGGAGAGACACAGGTTTTCTGTTGTAGCTGCTGTTTCAATACTCTACACAAAATGATCTTTTGTGGAGAATAACCTGATTCAGATGAAGAAGGAGGAGACAGAACGGAGAAATTAGTTCCACATGCCTGGGTTGAAAACACCTAAAAAGGAGGAAGAGGTTCTGAAATTGCAAATAATGCATGCATGAAAGAGAAATCAAAACTAAATCAATATGTCAAACTGAATAGAACCAGCGCCATGAAAGTAGACAACATGACAAAAATCAGGGATTAAGCATAAAGTAGCAACAGTGTCATCTATTATTATTCTAGCTGGGGCTGAGGCCAGGGCCGCTTAATGAACTTCCCTTGGAAGACGATCCCTTTATCTCCAGAACTATTTCAAATCTCCGGAAACTGAAGCAAGCCAGTGGAGTGTGCGCCAGCAGAGGGCTGCTCTACACAGTAATACTCATGTCAGTGTGTGTGTGAGACAGAGTAAGTAGGAGAGGGGGGGGGGGGGGTCCCCCTCTCCCACCAAGTTAACAATCCATGTGAGAGGAAAATGCATTGATATGGAAACGAGCCAACTGGTATTTTAAGCATTCAGTCCAATTAATTCTAGTAAGCTATTCAGTGGTTGCTTTCGGTTCTTTAAATAAATGCACTTTTCTTGTCATTTACTACGAGCACGCTCTCATTGATGAAAGATGTTAGACAAGCTTACCTGTACCCTTTTTCCATCACCTCAACTGTTCTTAGTGCGACTGTCGCCCTCAGCGCTTTGGCGGATAGTCCAACAACGGAAGCCAGTGCTTTGCCTTTTAAGTCATTACAACTCCACTCCTCTTCCTCATTCAGTGTGGGTAGGTAGCCACACAGCAGTTTCAAACTGCCTAGTCCATTGGGGTTAGCGTGACTTGGATTCTCTGCCCCGGTCCTCACGTACTCGAGATATATGTCAGAGATCAAAAACATCTGGTAGGCATTCTCCTCCATGGTAGCTTGGATCTCGGTCTGTGCCTGGTCAAACATCGCCGAGTCTATTTGTTGCTTCTTTATATTATCCCGAATGAAAGTTTTAGTCGCAGGCTTAAGCTGCTTGGCGACTATACTGCTGTTTTCGATATATCGCTTGTAAATTGCTTTGGCAACGCGCTGCGTTTTGGTATCCTTGAGGTCCATTTGCCTGAAACCGTTGCAGGCGAACCAAAAGTCTAAAGTGTCAACACATTTCTCCCGCTCCAGGAATGTCCTAAACAGGTGAGCTCCGTCTTGATCCCCAAGTAGAGAATGCAAAGACTTTGTCCATCGGGCAAGCGGTGAATCCGGGGAGGCACTCCCCTCTGGCTCCCCAAGTCCATCCTCGTTTCTCCTCGCACTGGAACTGGGAGAAGCAAGCAGAACTGATTTGGTCGTATCCTGGGGTCTCATCATTGCGAATTTGCCAGGATAGCAGGGCGCTTCGCCCTCCTCCCCCGGGACCGGAGGACGAGGAGCATCCTCTCTAAAACTAGTGGCAATGTGGTCCGTGAGCGCCCGGCTCATGGCTCCGGAGGCAGCAGAAAAAGCCTGTGTTGTCCTACCTCGGAGCTCTACTGTATAATCTCCTCACTCTCTTATGTCAGCGGGGGAGCGTTTCTGCCCGTTTTCTCTCTGAAACATAAAGTATTGATCTAATCAAAAACAGAACCGCCCCAACAAAAATTATTTTTGGGCCCCAAATGTGACTTTCAAAAATGTCGACTCGGTAGTGGGCTACACGGTTTTACATTGGCTAAATAACGATGTGAGTTTTCTCCAAGCAGTCGTCATATCTTATACAAGTGTTAATTAGGATAAAATAACACTAAAACGTTAAACATGAATTCACACGCATGATCAAAATCATTCTCATTAAAATAGTTGGGTTTGACTCATAGGAAACAAAGTACACGGATAGCGGCCATCAAGAGAAGAGCCATCTGAATTAAATTCAAGAATCAATGAGTAACACTAGACATGTGTGCATTCCAACCGAGATTGATAAAGCACTTGTATAGTCAAAGATCATCTCCACAAAATGACACTGTACAACAAAGGGGCACATAAACATAAATCCACCATGTAGGTAGCTTTAACCAACTTTGAATCACTTTGTTATACATTAGGGTAAATGACTATACTACACGTCCATAAAAACACACCCTGAAATAGCCTTGGGGCTTTGAAAACGTGTCCAAAGAGAGCCTACAAATCTAAAAAGGACCAATAGAAAAGCTCAGTTTTCACAAGAATAACGGACGTACATGTGGTCATAGTGTTTAACAAGACGATATATTCAATGCTAGTCCACATTAGAGAATGGACCACGCAAATTGTGTAGCCTATTTCCACTGATTTAAAGATACATTTGCCAATCAATTTAAAGCCATTAGTTAATCTAGGCTACGTTAACAGTCTAATCAATGGCAGATAAGTTGTCCAATTTACAAAATTGAAATTACAACGACTTCTTTAAATGTGCTATTCATAACTCAATTCAACATAGCCAAGCCTATTTGTATTGTTCCGTGCACCGAGTCTTAAAATAACTACAAAGTTTGCTTGAAATTCTCAGATCTCTTGGAGAAAAGCAATCTGCACAAGTAGCCAACTGTAGTGATGAATACCTACACTTTTTCAAAACTAAAACTAAAAAAACAATGAAGTGAACAAATACGCGTATGATCAAACTACTTAACAGTTTGTTTTTGTTGTATGTATAACAAACGAATATGAAGCTAAAATAGTTCAAAGCAAATCAACAGCACATCAAAGGAACTTCAATTGGGCCAGCGCGCGAGGAGCACAATCTTATAACATACCATCGATCCATGAGTTCGGTCCTCAAGTCTCTAGTTTCTCATCCACAAAAAAAATATCCAGATTTTTTGTACCACGACATGTTGCTTTACACTCCGATGTGTTTCGAGTTAGTTACAGAAAGAATAATAATAGTGACTTGCGAAAGGAAAAAACGTATGTTTTCCCCTTTTCTGTCCAAACGTTTTCAGGCTGCCATGCCATACGGTGGGTTTCTCCTGTAGGCTATTCCAATACGTACTGAGCTCAGGGTATACCAGCGTACTTCAAAGTAAGGAACCGACAGCCTAGTCCCGAAAGCTACATAAAAACCAAATTCTCTCTGTACGCCTCTTTAAAAATAACCGCAGGATCTGATCGGTGGATACTCAGTCTTGAATCAAAATAGTTTTTGTTAAAGGGGCGAGGTTGTTTGACGACAGAGTATAATTTAAAAAAAATTGTAGATCTTTACCAATGATGTTACAGATCGCAAAGTTATTACAAAGTTGCAAGGACCTTATCAAAGACAAGCAATTTTGAGCCAACTCCCCGAGGCTTTGGAACGTCAGAAGTAAATGATCTGCCGCCCCAATAGCATTATCCCTGCAATCCCTCTGTTGCTACATAAACTTTAAAGACACAGGCCTCTTTTTTTCCTTTAAAGATTCACATAGTTTAAAGATTAACCCGTTCGCGTCCCTGTGATGCGCAAAAGATGCTCCGCTGTGTAACAAATCCTGCATGAGTTCTGATATATAGAAATAAAAAACATGCCAAATAAATGTGAATGTTAAATTCTACTAGAGTTGAAATGTATGCTTTTAAATAGAAATCCCAACATAGGCACACACATTTCACAGCTCAGATATCGAGACCTTTGATACTGGAGTAGGTTATTACACACATATAAAAGTCATTTTCAAAACCCAACAATAGGGATATCTTTCTCCTGAAAGACAGGCATGTTATGCGGGAAACAGCCGACCATAAGCTTGCCTTTAGTCCCCTTTAGTATTAATGTTCTGCTTTGTGAAGCACACTAGAGGGATAGAAGATGAGGTAACGAGGAGTGAAAATCTGTGAACGTTCAGCCATTTAAGCAACATACACTGGAACAACAAGTCATCATGGAGTGTTGTTTTACCCTACATAGTAGACAGTAGTGTCAAAGACATCCGGATTTTGAAACAGCCTAATTTGATCTCTCCAGGGCTCAATAAGTAATGGAGCTGCTAAATACACGGTCAAATGAAGAGTAAAGGGTAGTTCCTGTGTGTCTGAATGAATCTAGTTATCACTTCGGTGAACCTTACATTCCAAACAGAATAGACTAAATGATCTCTTATTGCTTGATTTTAGTTTTTTTATGCTCTATCATTTTGCCTGTGTTAATAATGTGCTTGCTCAGAGCCCCAGAGAGTGAAACATACCTGAGCTAGGTAATCATTTATTACATACAAATGAATTACTACCCATGAATGTTGGCACTGAAACAAGCATGAACACCATGTCATATCTTCTACCAGCCCTACATTTCTTGAAAGTGATATGATCCTAGTGCTACCAGGCTATATAATGCCAACCAAACAATGTCATCCTTTGTTTATATTAGAGGGAGGGGGTGACCTCTGACAGTAAACACAGAGGTAAAACCATCTCTATGGACATGCTCAGACCCCCTGCCGTTAATGGGGGCCAGTTGGGCCCTTGTGTCCATCTCAGGGTCTTTGATATGGCAGGGGGGCTCCTAGGAGGGGTCCTCCTTCTGGAAAACTTCTGAGGCTGACCCCAGACCGTGACCTGGCCAGGAGCAGGGGTGTCCAGGCCTATAAAAGAAGCCATACAGAGGAGTGTGTGTGTGTGTTTGTGTGTAGGGGGGTGGGGTCGGAACATCAGGGCTTTATGGTTGGAGGGAGAGGTTAAGGGGCATAAGTGTATGTCTGTTTGTGAAGATATTATTACAAGGACAGATTACATCCAGTCATCTTCCAGAGGACAACATTAAGACAAAGACTGTACATCATTTCTAGTTAGTTTACTCCCTGAATGCTGTTTGTGTACCGGTGTTCTGACTATGCCTGTGCGGCATAGAATTCAAACTATCCGTCAAATCACAGTCTGATATTGAACAACATTCATTTCAGATGTAAAAAAGAGTGCAGTGCTTGAACGAGACTTCACGGCAGTGGGATATTACATCCTGAGCAGCCTTGACCCTGTCATAACCCACGCTACTGACCACCATAGCAACATCGTAAACACTCTTAAGGAGAGAGAAAGTGAATGTGTGTGTGTGTCTGCACTTCTTTCACCACAGTGCTTCAGCTCTGTGATCAGTAACTGCTCTCAATTACCGTATTGTCTGCTGCTCCTTTCAGCTTGGGGTTAAGCTCTTAGCAGCGCCCCTTTGAAGTGCTCATCCCTTTATCTGCAGCCAGAGCCAAGAATTTTGGGGGAGGACAATGGAAAATGAAACCAAGAGGGAAGCTTATGGCAATTATCAACCAAGGAGGGGAAGTGCGAATGTCCGTTTGGAGAGAGGGATCAGAGAGAGAAAGAGAGAGACAGAGAAGGACAGTGGAAAGGCTCCAGACACAGTTTTTCCAGTTTGTTTGGTGTGAGACAACCACTCCATAGAGCAAATTCAGTCTCTGTCTGTAAAAGGTAACAAGATCAGAACTATTACCCCCCCTGTCCCCTAACACCCCACCCATGTAGTAAGAATATGATGAGGGGAGGGGGACACGTGTAGATGACAGGTGGCTAGAGGAGGGAGGAATGAGAAGAAGAGAGACAGAATACAGAAAGGAAGAGAGGAGAGGAAAAGTTCAGTTGTCAGCAGAATCAGATGTCATACAGAGAGGCTGAAGAAGATACAATTGGAGTGTGGAGTTAAGGGGGTCTTTGAAGTTGGACATGGTGTATACTACCCTTAAAGTTAAAGAGGAGCAACAATTCAGCAGCTTGTAATGGGGCTGTTTTGGAGGAGGGAAGGGGCTTCTTGTTAAAAGGTTCAATTTATGGGAAATAATAATAGTGAAATAATGAAATCTTTCAACCTGAGATGGCCTCTTAAGGATTGCCTCCATCCAAGCATATGTAGGGTGGGAGTTCAACTACTACCTGTGCATTCTTATGTTAAAAAAGGGTGGTGAGAGGACAGAGACAGAGAGGGGAGAGAAAAAACAGGTTTGAGAAAAATTTACTGGGGTTGGGGGGAAAAAGGAGGAGCTGGAAAAACAGTCAGGGGAAAGTAAAGAGATAAGGGGAAAAATATAAAAAGAAGGGGAAGAGAAGAAAGAGATACATAAAAGAGAAAGGGGGGCGAGTTGGGTTGTTGAATGTTATTTACTGTTCTTTTTTAACCCTTTGATCCCATTTTGCGCTTGACTTTGAAGTCTACCAACGTATAGAAACAATGTCGGATGCACATCCTAATCCCTTTTGGGCCATGAAACTCTCCTCTCCCATGGTAATGACTCTCATTTCCTCAGCTACAGTCTGACAAAGACAGAGACCATACTGGGCCAGTATATCTCCAAGAGGATGCACTATAAAGGACAGCTATGGAGCAGTCTGGTATGTGGCTTTCAGAGCATGCATATATATATATATATACAAAACCTTAACTTTGAACAAACCACTTTTAACTACTTAGATATATCCTACTATGTCTCTGGAGACTGAGGTGAGGAAGCCAGAGACAGAGGCTACTGAATGGCCCATCAGTCATTACAGTTGTTACTACATCAGCACCATCATCCCCTCCAGACTGGTCTCCAAGCTTGTGGACCTGGGACTAAGCACCTCCCTCTGCAAGTGGAGTCACAGGTGGTGAGAATCGGTGACCGCACCTCATCTGTACTGATCACCAACACAGGCACCCCCCAGGGCTGTGTGCTCAGCCCTCTCCTGTTCTCCTTGTTCACCCACGACTGTGCGGCAACGCACAGCTCCAACCTCCTCGTTAAGTTTGCTGACAACACAACCATCGTGGGCCTCATCTCTGACAGTGACGAGTCAGCCTACAGAGAGGAGGTTGACACCCTGACATCATGGTGTCAGGACAACAACCTCTCTCTTAAAATCAGCAAGACCAAGGAGATGATTGTGGACTATAGGAGGCGGCAGGAGGAGGAGCATGCACCCCTACTCATCAATGGATCGGAAGTGGAGAAGGTCAGCTGCTTCAAGTTCCTCGGGGTGAACATCAGCAATGACCTCCCCTGGTCTGTTCACACGGACAAGGTGGTCAAAGCGGCCCGTAAGCGCCTCTTCTTCCTGAGGAGACTGAAGAAGTTTGGTATGGACTCAGTCATCCTCACTAACTTTTACAGATGCACTATAGAGAGCATTCTGACTGGTTGTATCACAGTGTGGTATGGGAGCTGCACAGACCGGGACCGCAAGGCCCTACGAAGTGTGGTCCGTTCTGCTGAGTTCATCATCGGCAGGAAGGTCCCAGCCCTACAGGACACCTACCACACACGTTGCCTAAGGAAAGCCAGCAGGATTCTAAGAGACTGTTCCCACCCATCCTTCAGTCTCTTTACCCCGTTGCCTTCTGGCAGGCGTTACCGCAGCATCCGGTCGCGCACACGCAGACTGGACAACAGTTTCTACCCAAGGGTCATCAGGCTTCTCAATGGACACTGAAATGGACATTGTTTTACTGCACACTAGTCACTTATACACTGTCACTTTCA
The DNA here is from genome assembly GCF_021917145.1 of Hypomesus transpacificus. Taxonomy (NCBI): domain Eukaryota; kingdom Metazoa; phylum Chordata; class Actinopteri; order Osmeriformes; family Osmeridae; genus Hypomesus; species Hypomesus transpacificus. Next base: position 9,505,275 of record NC_061076.1, read on the forward strand.
GCTACTGGTTGCTCTTCAGTAACTTGCACTACTTTACCTCACTGTACCTCGCCACCAGGCTCCTGTTTGGTCATTGACATAGTCACTGATCTGCAAATCTGCACTATTGCACTGTACTCCACTTAGGTTAGAATAGGTTATAGGGTTGAAACAGGTTTTTTGTGCATTAGGGTTAGTATAGCGTACTATTTATTGTTATCTTTAATTTAGGAAGTTTTATTGTTAGGGTTAGTATAGTCGTTTATTTATTGCTATCTGTATATTTAGGAAGTTCACTTATCTAAGCTCAGCATAGATGTAAATTTGTTCCGTGTACTTATATGTTATGTTATGCCAGGTGCTTGCGTTGTCTTGTCTTAAGAATTTCAGTGCCCAGTCTAACCTTGTGTTGTTCTGTGCACCTGACAAATAAAAGACTTGAACTTGAACTACATGTCACTACAACTTCCTGTTGTGATAGGGTTGTGGTTGAACACACTGATTCTGTGATTGCTGTAGGGATTAACAGAAACAGCAGACCAAGGTGTTGAGAAGAGGACAAGGGTGGTGGGATCTAATTCGGAAGAGAGAAAACAGGGTATTTGAATAATGAAGCAAACCAAGCACCAATGAACTGATATCACACCCTGTGGAAGAAATTGGGATTTCCTGTGTGCTTACATTATTCACTAATCAATAGAACTAGTCATTGGATACTAGTTATTTTGTTCTCATATAAGCTTGCTATTAATTAGACTAGATTGTGTCTATGTGTCAGGGTTAATAGATGTTTGGGGTCAGGAAAAAGTACTGGCTAAATATTCCTTGTCATGACTACAAGGAGAGCTCCAACTATGAACTCTCTAGTCTGAGAGTTGTCATGTGTTGGGAGCAGTGAATCTCTTTCTCTGAGACTGTTGTAACATCACTGCCTGACTGTCACAATCTATGTTTAAATTCTTGTGCCCTATAAAAGATGGTCCTCCGGCTTTCAGAGCGGAGAGACATAATTGAGACCTAAGCCTGATGTTGTGTTGTCATTTATTGTCAGAGGTCTGGTTTTCTCTCCCAATCTGCAGATTGATAAATCTAGAACTCAACTGAACTTAGTCACTCCGTATATGAAGAGACAGGCAAACACTTTCTTCATTAACCCCATCCACGCCTAAATATCCTACTACACTACAACTTGTTTCTTCTGACGGTGATTGTAGCGGGAAGTGTTGGAGAACAACTCCTGGTCCTCCTTGTGTTCCGGCTTTTAGTTCACCCACCGACTATCAGTCCTGACAGAAAATCCATGTGGCAATCATACAAACGAACAGAGAACATTGATCTACTATCACTTACATACCTGTGCAGATCTCCCTGCCTAACTCTCATTCCACTCCACAGTTAGGCTGAGCATTGTTGCTCGGAGGAGTCAACGGTTGACTGACAGCCTAGAAAAAACCCCTGCTACATTGCTGTCAACATCAGCGTCACATCAACAAGAAACGAAGGGGGGGGGAAACATGACGGGAAACACTAACTAAATAGAGCAGTGAGTGAGACGTGGCATGTCGGCGATAAACAGGTTTATTTATGCAGTCGAAAAACAGCAGCCAAACACTGGGCCTCCCAGGGACTGACTCAGAAAATAGCTCTATAAAAAGATTCACGACTCTTGAACATGCACATAAGCAAACGCTGCAAATACGCAGCAAATCATGAATAGACACCAACACACTCACACAGCTAGTGCTACATACAGTCAGTCACAAGCATAAATAATCAGGCAGTCACTAATGGACACATGCTCCCAGTGAGGGTTGATTATACACAGTAGATACAAAAGGCTACCCCACACAACCCAAAACACAATTTTTGAAGAACAGAAGGAAACACCCTCAAACGTGAACCCATCAACCATCCCTGCCTTTTACAAGGGTGGCATCCTGCGCTGTGATACAGAACACACCTGATGAAGGGAGGCGACCAGTCACATCCTCGAATGGCCTTTTCAATGTCCCATTGCTCCCCTCCCCCCCCTAAACCCCCCCTCAACCTTTGAGATATCACATAGAGGAAGTAGAGGAGTCCTTTAATCCCTAATGGGAATACATTATATTACTTTGACAATCTCTCATTCAGACAAAAATGTGTCTGTGGTGTTTTGATTTTCTGTATAGAACTACACTGTCCCTGTTCTGATAATAGTCCAACTGTTAAGACAAACATTGTGACTGGGTAATACAGGAAGGACAGAAGCTTACTTCCTGGTTTGACCTTTAGTTCCACACTGGACATGGTTAAACTCTGATAAATGAATCCTACCAGCTTTTGCAAACATAAACACACATACGTGCACACACACACACAGCCAAGATATTCCAAAATGTTCACCCTCACACGTCAAATTCAGCCCATCTCACCAACCCCTCAAATGACTACCACATTAATCAATCAGGATTACAAGTAAAAAACATGTCGAATAATCTTAAGATTGTAATCCCTTTAGTTGGTACAAGTTCTCTGCATGCCCTTTCCATATACAACAGACACTACAAAGACTTTCTGCCAAAAGACTAAATTCCAGGTTCTGGGCAGCAGAATCAGAACATCAAATAAATACAGCCTTTGGTGTAGCATTACATTCGGAAACAGTCAGGCAAGTCACGGACAATGGGAAATCGAGGAAGTGCGCAAAGGCATGCATAAACGCCAGCAATTCCAATGCAAATGCCTGCAAACTGCTTTTTTAAAATCTAATCTGATTTTCAACATTAGGTCTGAAACTTAAAAGACAAGGATTCCCTTGAAGTTATGAAAAGATAACCTATCATAGACATTAAGTACTACTGGAAAACAATATTGGCCCTTACTTGGACCATCAACAGGCATAACCATTAAACAACCCCTTTGTCTGTGATGGCCTAGACACAGGGTGTTTTGTGAACTGAAGTATGGGCCATGGAGACAGGTTTTGAGTGGAGCCACTGGTAAAACACAAAGTCATGGCATGGTAATGAGGAATCAGAGTCTTTGGACCAAACTGTTGTAGTATTTGGCTGGAGGTTCAAACAATATTTCCAGAGCTCTTTATCTGTACTGAACACAAACCCCCCAACTGAATGGCCGTAGATTCTTTTGAGAGCTCAAAAAATGATAGAAGAACATGAACACCAAATACCACTAAGAGTAATGGAAGATTCAAGTTCTTTGACATGAGAACAAAGGGTTTGACTGACTGTCTTATCCAATATGGATGCTCATTAAGTAAGTGTACATGTCAAATGGATATGAACATATCATCGATGGTGTGAATAAATAACTAAATTTAGATCAAGTTAATGCAGAACAAAACAAATGTTTATGATGAAAAAATACTTTAATTAAAATAATGCAATTTGATATGATCATTTACTGTCAAACTTGATTTTGATGTTGAGCTGCCACACAGAGCAGTAATAACATGCAGTGCATTCAATATTCCACAACAGGTTATGTAGAAACAAAAAAAATCCAACAGTGAACAAATATTATTTTTAAAAAAAGTGTCACAATGTGTAAAACATCATGATGCACAACAGACAGAACTGGCTGAGATGATTAGTAGTTGTATGGCATGAAAGACGTTGGTGCGTGTGTGTTATACATGGTAACCATGTCAGTGAGGCTCACATCTGCCTTATCCTTCATGTTCTTGGATGGAGAGAGTGGACGGGTCCATGGTTACCTGTATTAAGGGAAGTGGGGTGTTGGGAGATAGACAGGTAAACACAAGTTTAGCCATAATCTCACAGACACAAACACATAAGGGCATCTTGTTCTTTTATAGAGGGATAAGAGGCCAGCTTGTTAATGAGAGGGATCTTCCAGTTTGAGAATACTACATGACTCAGGGGCCTGGGAAAGATCTGGCCCTGATATGTGAGAAGCATCATGGGGCCAGAACCCATTTGACTAGGCTTCTTATCACTGGGTATGTATAGATGCTTTACATAAATCCATTGCTGCAGTCTGACAATGTGATGGATCACCAGAACATCAAAGGCTTCCATAGTGACACTTCTCCCAGTCACATGGACCTATTTAAAACACGTTGGGTCTGATATTGCAGGAACTTATACTGGAGTCAATGGAACACGTAAGTGTATATTGATATTGCACATACAACTAAAGTAGTATGCGTAGAAGCATGTATGAGCACACTCAGCAAGAGAGCTACAAACACACCGACCTTCTACTGCGACAGGAATCCAGGTCATCCTGGAGCACAGAGGCTCTCTTCTGGAGAAAGTTTACCTGTGGAAGACAGGAAGCACATAGCGAGCACATGAAATAGAGAGACATTTTCACGTGAACAACTAGGAGTTGGAACAATTGGAGTTGGGAAGAAATATTTTGAATCGTAAGGTCAGAGTAACTGGGTAGAAAAAGGGGGGTTAGCTCAGGATTGAGGAAGAAAATATTTTTTTCAGCTGGGGTCAGGCAAGTACGGGTTTGGGTTGGTGGATTACCAGGTTAGGACACAGGGATATTGGGGGAGTTTAGTGGGGCACATGTTAGGGACACTGGATTTGGAAGTACACAGTCTTCCAGGGGAGAGCAGTTCGTTTTGTTTGTTTCGCTGTGGTTGGAGACACAGGCTCATTTTCTATCCATCCAGTTTTTCATCCTCAAAAATAATGCATCGTAATGTGCAAAACCCAAGACATCCTCAATGAGAGGGGAGGCTGTTCTGGTCACGAATTACATCGTATAAACATATCGGATCACAGGACTGCGGTCACAGGCTGTAAAGGGATCTGGGTTGAGCTATTCGAAGCAGGCTGGGCATTGGTGCTGTTGAGAGGCTCCCCCTAACAAACACTGATGGGGCAGGCAGCCGACAAAGAAAAAGGCCTATTGTTCAGATTGAGAATGTTGGACTGCTGAAAGCCCCCCTCCACCAGTTTCATGTCAGACAAGGCCCTGCAAAATTATTATGAGCAGGCCCAGACCCCCGTTGATGTATTAATGTGGTTTCAAAGTATAATAGTGTTCCCCTCCCATACTTTTGTCTGTGGTCCCAAGAATCTGTGACATGCAGTTCAATGCAAACATGTGGGTTGAGTTTCTGGTGGTTTAGATCAATTTGTAGAAGGAGGGAAAGGAAAACATTTATGGGAGGAAGGTACAAACTTCAATTTTTATGATTCAAAATAACCAAAGAAAAAAAAAGGAAAGTTCAACTGGGACGGACTCTAACCAACAACTTGGCTGACTGGAAGTTACTTCTCACCTGAGACTTGAGAGAGGTGATGGTGTCTTCCAGTTCTTGACGTAGCTCAGCTGGCATTAACCCCTTAATCTTCAACTCACAGTCCTGACGCACTGCAGTCACCTGGGGGTGTAGAGAGAAGGTCTGATCAATTCACATTTGCAGATGACTGATACTCAAACAGCGCATAAAGCTGGGATAAAAAAAGGATGAAAAAGATAAACCTATCTTTCCAAGAGGCCAAATCCAAGAGTCCATTCAAAACATGTCTGTGTTCGCACACATAGGAGCAGCAGGATGCCAGTGGGCCTTACCTCTCCTCAGATAGCTTCACATCTCCACAGGGGGTCCACAAGATGTAACGCTCATCACATTGCCCCCTACTGGCCATCAGGGGTTCTACAGTGTGGGGTACCACAGCTAGAGCACTGGGTGGGAGCGGCTAAACAACGCCAGCAGCGGGTAAAACACATCAAACACAGAAACTCTCGCTACCTCAACAGGGAGGAGGAAGTCTGTCTGGGGCCAAATTACACTGTAGAAACCATAGTCTGATTACAAAGTTTAAAAAGTTGAGCTTGAAAAAAAGAGTCCTGACCACACGCACAGACTGGTGTTCACTGTGCACACACTGATTGTATAGTCTATGGGAGTCTTGGTCATTTGAAAAGACAGATTTGAGAAAATATTTAGTATTTTCAAAGGGTTATTAGAGCAAGAGCCTGCAACACCGGCCACTGTTAAGTCATGACCAACAGTCCAGTTACTGCCCTCCTCCTTTCACAAATTTCCCAGTTTCAAGATAAATGGGCAGGGGATGAGGGTACTGCTTTTCCTAAAATAATTTTCCTGTTGTGGATTTAGCTGATTGTTCTGGCTTTTAGTAATTAATCTTTCTGGGCACAATGAAAGGATTGGGAAGCACTTCAAAGTGTTAGAGTATAAATGATCTCTACACACTGGAGCTCCCCTTTTTTGTCCCAGCACAGTGTGCAGTAAATTAGGCCTCTGCCACGATGCCAAATTCTGTTCCCTGACTTCTCTACTTATTTAAAAATGGCAGAGCAATAATGTCAGACAGAAAGTCCATCAATTAACGTTTTTTTTCTCTGTGAAAAATTAAGTTTTAAGTAATTTGAGAGGATTCTTTTCAAACAAATGTGAAAAATGGCTTTGCAGTCTATAATTTAGGATTCCAAGGAGTTCAGAATAGAGGTGAAGACATGAGCACATTTGAAAACGTATTTCTATGTATAGACATGGCTACAGTCATAACAATTCAGTGGTCCAGACAAAACAGTTGACCACCTCAAACCGAAATTACAAACACCGGGTAAAAAAACACACATCCTTAAAGATGCTGAAAAGCAAATTTAATGATTTGCTTGTTAGTACATTATATACATGTGAAATGAGTTACTGAAAGTATGTGCAAAGCGCAAAAACTTTGTCGCACTGAAATGTGGAGTGAGACCGTTTCTCACCCGTTTTCAGCTCAGGTTTTGTAAAGGCGGGGGCAAAACCCAACCTATCTACGTCAGATCACAGACGGTTTATATAACCTGCATTCTGTTACTCAGCTGGTATGATGCAAAGACAAAGTAATTAACACATAAAACACTCAGGTCTGTTCTGATATCTGCAATTAATTTAGCTACTTGTTGCTGTTGTTGGTAAAATCAATACATTTGAAGGGGCGGAGCTTCAGTTCCTTCAGGCGACACGATTTTCTTATGATTTCAAAGCCTAATTTTAACATACTTGTCTGTGTTTCTTTTTCATTCTAATTTGGATGGGTAGTTAACAACACATTCTTCTGTGGTGTGCTTTACAGCATCTTTAATAAACGCTTTCAAAATCAAAACGTTCCCATTTCATTGCAGCATTCTTCTCATGTGTAGACTGTTAAGCAACAATTCATGGGATGTCTGCTCTGATTATCCTCAAAGTTATACACACAGTATCCAGTCTTCCTTTGGCCTAAAGTCTTGTATTATATGTAATGTATTGGAGCTAAATGTGGTGTATGATCTGAAAGATAGAGATGGAATCACCACAAGCATTTTCTTTTGGGTGGTAACTGTTTAAGCAACTACATTCAGGCAGATGGAGTGAAGGGGGCCTGGGAGGAGCCCCCCTTTGGTCGAGAGGAACAGTATTATAAAATAGCATTGTCTACCTAGCTCCCAGCCTAATGACTTCATAAGCAGCTGTGTTAGATTATTAAATGTGGGTGTGGAAAGGACTGAGAGAACTAAAATAAGTCTTTGCAAAATCTGCGGGTCGACTTTTTTGTAATACTGAAATACTTACATAATTAATGTAAAAAATAAAATGTTATTAGTTTGAAGACCAGTCTATGGATGCACTGGTCAGCCTTAACAAAGCAGAGGCTGTCTTTGAAACATAAGCTTTGATTTTTACACTCTACACTGTTGTATGTATCAACAACACTGTCATGGTCTACTGTGTTATGTATGTTTATGGATTCAGCTTACAGACAACTGCCACTTTACAGTAGGTCAGAGAGTGCCTATTGAACCCAGTAACCCCTCATGGCCATACTGTACCTATGCACAGATACAAAATAAAAACGAACCAGAAACATTAAAAAAACTAAAAAAACTAAACATGCATGCCTTTTCTACACACTTTCATTTCTGCGTCTTCCAGACAGTTTTCATATCTCTTTCCACATCTCTTTCTCCCTGCATTTTTATTTGTACTGTAAAGCCCTTCAAGTCCTAAAAGAGACTGCTTACCAATTAGACAATGTTTGGAGATGTTTTGAAGGTGCTCACTGATGAAAAACCTCACTGCCAGGTTTTAGTCATTGACAGATTCCGAATGATGAGGGAGGGAGGGAGTAAAGAAAAAGAAAAGTGCAAGTATTCTCCAAAGCTTTTGGTCATCTGCGAAAAGGAGGAACAAATCAGAACTTCTGGGAAGTCGGCTTCATCCCCCTTCTAGGCCTCTTCCTTTTTTGGGCCTGTTTCTGATGAAGCCCGCTTCTCCATACTGAAGACGAAGAAGAGCAGGATCTTTTTTTTTCTTCCATCCTCTCAAACAATCTCATCTATATATAGTCTTTAGATTATGCTGGTGGTTTCACTTTTCCTGCTGCTTGATACTGTGACACATGGGTGTTTTTGACAGCTGCCAGCAGAAAAATACAAGGCCTTGACACTTTGAACGTTCAAATGAAGTTTGGCGATGTCGCCAGGAAGCTTGATGTATGCTAATGAAGCAGGAGGTGGGGGGGGGGGGGGGGGGGGGGGGGGGGGTTGTGCTGCGGGAAGATTCCAAAGTGACAAAAACCTTTGACAGATACAAGGGGGTACATCAAAAACAATGCCACTCACAAAGTTTCCATCGCCACATCTATGAGTTTGCACTCGCAGTTCATCAAGGAGCGGTTTGAACTCAAAAACGCTTCACTGAGGAGGAATATACAAAGTGCTTCACAGAACTGCACAACTCAATGAGGCAGGACGGATTAGAACTAGGAACAGATCTCAAATTCTGAGAAAAGGGATGGGTTAGCTCAGCTGTTGCTGATCGATTGTGAAACTACAAGAAACTATGCTGGGGACAGAAGAGATTGACGGCTGCAGAACTAGTCCTCCTTCATTTAGGTCCGCACAGTACACAGTACACCTTAAACACCAATCTGTTTATATGATACGCTTCTAGGATACTGTCATGGTATTAATTTGAACTTCATGAAGCACTACTTCATGACTCATGTTATAATGTATTGAAAAGGCCTGTGGTCCTAAACTTTTGTACTTCCTGAGAGTCTGAACCTTACAATGAGAAGCTGATCTGCCATTTTAGAGGTACGGAGCCTGCTAGGGCCCTGGAACAAACAGTCAGCCAACATCTGTGTGAAGTCTGGGCAAAAAGCTGTTATGGTGTGTGAAGGCTCGGATTACAAAGACACATCTTGGCAGATAAACTAGGGCAATATCAATGCGAGGAAGGAGAGAGAATCTGTCGCAAATTAATAAGTTTATATACACACAAAAAGTCCTGCAAACACACAAACACAAACTCCAGTAGAGCGTGAGGCCTGACCTTAGGTGAGCGATGAGAGAGAAAGCTAGGCTAGTATGTGGGTTTATGAGGTGGAAGAAGATATGTTCCTCACAGGCAGCCTCTATCCTCTATTCCTTATGAAAAGCAGCCTACCACTATCACCAGAAAGCAGTAAAGGCCCAAACTTGTCTCGCACACACACTAGCATGTAAACAACGTGATGGAGCAAAATTCTAAAGTCCGATGGCAGAAAGTACCATTATTACTCACCCACGTTTTCCAAGTATGATAGTGTTCTCCTAATACATGCTATTCCTAATTGTGTTTAGAAAAACTCTATAAGTTGAGGTATGGAATTCAAGGTGGCACAATTATGAGAGTCTGAATCACTGCAGTGTTGATTCAGGATACGACTTTGGGATGAACTTTGAAGAGGTCAGTGGCTGACAGCCCACTAAAACACCAACCCCTCCTGTAGATTTATGCAGCCTAGACCTGGGGGATCCTCACAGGGGTGTAAGAAGTATGTGTCAATGGTCAGTGGTCTGGTCTGGGGACGACAACGACAAAGAGTCTGTCTCTGGTGTACATACCAAGCTCCAGAATGCACAGACACAACCTGGTCATTACTCTTTTCTTCTGTGTGTGTCAAGGTCATGGAAATTCCTGATTACACGGCAGACCAGGGAAGTGTGTGTATGTAGGGTTTTCTTCTGAACCTCAGTGGCTGTGGTATTCCTGGCCCCCAGCACTGGCTCTTGAAGCCGGATCTCAAGGAATTTGGGAAATGTTCAAGGGTGTATATCTCTCTGACTCTATCTAAACTAAGGAGTAGGGGTGAATAAGAAAAGGGGGAGGGAGAAGGAGAGAAGAGAGAGAGGGAAGTAGAGAAGGTGTACTGTCCCTACCCACCTGGAGGGTGTGATGGGAATTGGTCATGGACTTGAGTTTGGAGGTCTGTGAGACACTGTGTGTGCATGTGTGTGTGTAAGGGGAGGGTAAGCAGAGAGAGAGAAGGTATGAGAGAAACTCAAAGTGGGGAGGTGAGGAGAGGTAAGGTGTGAGAAGGAGAGAAGAAAGTGGATGAATAATGTTGGTAGGGGTCAGGACTTGATGGATACAAGGGTACTGGGAGGGATCATGTTTTGGGAGGATAGGGTGATTGTGGTGTAGACTGTGGGGTGGAGCTGAAAGACAGAAAGAGAGACTAAGAGTGTGGAAAGGGGGGATGGGTAAAGGGGGGCGGATGGGCAAGGGGGGGCGTGAAGAGAGTGGGGATGGGGTGAGGAAGGTGGAATGTGTGTGTGTGTGTGTGGGGGGGGGGAGCAATGGTTACCTGTTCCTGATTCTCGAGTTCTTTGTTAAGTAGCTTCTTCTCTGAGGCATGCAGCTGTCTCTGCAGACTCTCCACCTTCTCCTGCAGAGCCTGGAGGGAGAACGAGAGAGGGGGGAACATGGAAGGAGAGAGAGAGATAATGAGAAAGAGACAGAGGGAGAGAGAGGGTTAGAGCAATAGATATAGAAATGCACAGACACAGAGAAGGAGAGGAGGCTCAAAGGTAAAGATGAGAAATGGAGAGAGAATGACAAGAGAACAAGAGAAAATGAGAGAAAGACAGACAGAGGGAGAAAGAGAGAGAAATAGTGAAATGCAGTGTTAGATTAGCTGAGTTAAAAGGCTAATCATAAATCGTGACAGTAATTACTGGAAAGCTGTGCTCATTACAGAAAGTAATTTCAGAGAAGGACAGATAGAGACTTACACAGGGAATAAGCTTTCTGTCTAGGGGTTTAAAAGTCAGACACACTCTGTCTTCACACTTAAATACTAATGCCACCTACACCTTTTATGTATAGGTGATTCATTTGATAATATCCATACTGTTGTATAACATCAGTTATTTCCTCAACGGGCACCGAAGTCTCAAAGTGTGTGTGAGATCTAGAGTATGTAGAAAAGAGTCAAAAGGGTACAGGAGTTTTCCCCTCATTCTGTCTCTGTAACTGATAGCAGTGGAAAGAAAGGCACAGTTCCTGTATGTGACTTAGAACCAGATGTCCAACACACACACACGGACGCACACACGCCAGCTTCGATTAGTCCTCACGAAAGGCAGAACACACACATCATGCAAATAACATGTGTGCATGCACACACACACACACAATCCCTGGTAATCATCAATACATAAGAAGTTCCCTCCAGTGTGTGAGAGTAAATAGTGCAAGTGTTCCCTCCTATTTCCAGGGAAACACAGTTCAGGAGGTTACCATGACCACTGTGCTCTTCACGTTCAAGTCCAGTTCCTGGATAGTGAAGCATCCAGTCCACAAAAAAACAAATACGTCTGTAAAACAGATCTGAAATAATATATCCTGTAGAGTTAAAAGTAAACACATTTTGAATTTGTTTGATTAAATAATTAGATTTTTGGGATGCATGAGACATCAGCAAGTATTAAGCCTGACTGACTCTGCTTTCAAATTGTTTGCTGTTGACGATCTATGGCTTTTCTTCAAAACAGACCTTACCGTCCCTTACTGGCTAAATATTGGACTGAAATCATCTAATAAAACCAGTTGTTGGCTGAATGTCCTGGCCTATGGTTATGAGCCTCTTGATGATATTAATCAGTGTGTTTTCTCTCTAGCTCAGTTGTCTGGATCCAAGCCACCCCATAGTCCAACTTTGTTATTCACCATCCTACTCCTTTCCTTTAGTTTCATCATGCGAGGTTGTTCCATGCTGAGACAGAACAGCTCTGTGGATCCGGTCTGGAAAGCCCTTCAGAGGTTTTTGCTGTGTGCTGCCAACAAAATGCACACTCGTGACTCATATCGCCCCCTGTAAAGTAGGATTACTCAGGGTGTGAAAACGTGCATGCAAACAGATGACCCCGTCCTAACCTTAACGTCAACTCTCTGGGGTCTCCCAGGCACACCTCCAGGGTAGTGGGGGGGCTTCAGAAGGAAGGTTCCAGGAAAAAGGGCTGGATGGCGGGATGGTCTTCTAATGTGGTTCCCTTATCTGATCACTGAGAGACCACTGAGTCACCACTTCAGCAGCATTCAAAAGGATGTCTCAGTGGAACTACTGTGTATAAATGAGAGCCCTCCAGGTTTAGAGTCACTGCTTGTCATTGCATTCATTACCCCTCTCAGACAGACGCCCCGCCCAAATTTGGCCAGGGCCTTCATGGACCATTCTGATAGAAGTAGGTCTAGATAATCTAGAAATTGTGGAATAGGAACATATTTCCAGTCCACTTAACCTACAAGTTACATCTGAGTGAAATGACGTGAGATCAAAGTAAACAGATATGTCCTTGCCTGGGCATGCTAACCCCATCCTTCAATAGCACCTTGTAACATTGTACTGTACATTTCCGAAATCTTGTTTTGCACTTAAATACACACACATCTCGATATCTAACTGTTTCTAGAGACAATGGTGGTCCTGCCTACAAACTACTTCCATACAAACCCTTCAACCAGAGCTGAAGGACCACAAGGGGCAGCGTTAGAGTGGATAACCCCTGGATATAGCATCTCGGTGAGCATCCATCTCCAGCCTTAGCCCCTCTCTTGGAGCTTAGAGGAATAGGATCTAGGTCAAGCGGCTGATCCTCCAACGATAAAGCCCATTCTCATTCCAACAGATCTGAGCAGGGGTCCTGGCAAGGATTCCTACTGATCCCTGATCCCAGACACACCCTGGACACCGCATGTTTTCTCCCCTACTTTGAAGGGTTTGTCGTCCCAGGTGGCCCAGCTGTGATTTATATTTCTCTCTTTATATATTGTTCTATCTATCCATCACTCTCCTTCCCTTAATGCATCTTTCTTGTTCTCACATATGTATGGACGCATGTAGACATACCTTATGCACATGCACATACACGCATCCACACAGACCCATACAGTCGCACACACACACATACACACACACACACTCTGGAAGCGAGTGTGTGATTTTCTATGGAAGATCCTCTAAACAGGGTCCAGATGGGGAGGGTGATATGGTCTTTATCATGCCTGCAGAGTGGGATAAATCAATAGAGCAGAAAGAGGTGTAGGCATGCATTGATATTGAAGTTCAAGTTCTAAAAGGTGAGTGTATTACTAAATTAAACAAGTGTGCATAGCGTACACACACACAGACAAACACACACAGCGGTGCGAGACCTGAGTCATCTTTCCTGGGTGGTCCTTCAGCAAAGATAAGGCAAGAATGTTTCCCTCGGGTGAAGTAAAAGAAACAGAGAAATAGAGAGAGAAAAAAGGAGAGCGTGAGGGAGGATGAAAAAGGCCCGGGGTCCCTTTAAACTCCAGGCCATGTTTTGTTAGCCGAGGCAGGCAGCGCTCCTCTTCATGTGGAAGCTGCTTTTATTTGCAGTATGCTGTCAGAAGATTCTCCCAGACACAGATTAAAGAGATCCTCTAATGACACTGAGGCAGGACAGCTTCAGACAGGAGAAAACCTCTGCCTGCAGCGCCTCCAGCACTGCCTGCACACACACAGAATGTACTACACACACACATAATGTACTTCTACACGCACACACACACACACACACACAGTATGTGCGTGCACACACACAGAATGTACTTCTACACACACACGTACAACTACACAGTTTGAGTAGGAATACTATACAGGTGTGTGTTTCTGTTTGATTCTTGTCCAAATGATGTATCCTTGTCATTGTACAGGACAGTCGGCAGAATGAACAAACACACCCTCTAGTGTGTGTTTAGGTGCCATGCTGATGATGGACAGTAAGGGGCTTTCCTGTTATCCATACATGGTCTACAGTCCAGTTCCTGTAATGTATTTAAGCAATAAGCCCCAAGAGGCCGTGGTTTACGCTGATTTTAGAACAGGTAATGGGAGTTATTAGGCACGACGCGAAGCGGAGTGCCGAAAACCCCCTTACCTGTTCTAAAATCAGCGTAAACCACGGACTCGTGGGGCTTATTGCTTTTCTAAAACTGTTACTACAAATATTTGATATGGTTTCATCAATAAAAACAATTAGAAACAAAATAGTTTAATAATAAACCGTCATTCTTCCGCTACTACAAAGTATAGTTCCTACATAAATCGTTGCAACGCAACAGCCAGATGGACATCTTTGCCGTCTTTTTCAATTTGAAATATTCGATGCGCAGTAATATGGAATGCTAAAGAATGTTATGAGGACAACCTGTGAGGTTATGCTGGATTTTATAACGGCATGGAATGCAATATAACCAATCACAATCAAGGATGGGAACAACCAGTTTTAGAAGTGTGTTTCTCACACAGCATCCAGGAATGTTATGTCCTTCCACTTCCTCTGATACAAGGATCAAACACTGCTGGGAATCTACCCACAGACGGAAAACTCGTCAGTCAGCTAACACCACACAGACACATATATCTATATATAGATACACAGACATCTTATCCCTACAACCCTCCACTCCCCAAAATCACACACACACACACGCACACACACACACGTGATTGAAACAGCTCTTTGCCTGTGCAGCAGAAGGTACTGCAGCAGAAGGTACTCTCACCCACCTGCTCTTGATCCCGTACTGCCAGTCCTTCCCACAGGCAAAGTCATCTTTTCAACCAGCACAAGAACCAATGCATACGTAACTACAGTCCAGCCTACTGCTGTTGCTTGATCTCAGTACAGCAGTGTAGGAGGAGTGTGTGTCTTTTTCACTGTATAACAATACAGCAGTCAGTGTTGTATTGTGTGTGTGTGTGTGTGTGAGAGATGTCACACAGAGGATGTGACTGCAGGACCTTCACATTGTGTCAACGACACGCTACTGATACAGTAACAGATACCGAGGCCACAAGAAGAGGTGTGTGTGTGTGGTGTGAGGTATGTGTGTGTGTGTCAGGGAGAGCAGGCGAGGGGAGAGACAGAGACAGGAAGTGTTGCTGTGGGGAGCAGGAACAGTGATGCTGATCAAAGCCAGGCTGGGTGACACCATGGGCGGGGTTCCATTGTTTATTCACCAGCCACCTCTCCCCCCTTGGCAGGCCGAGGTGTGTGTGAGTGTGTGTGTGTGTGTGTGTGTGGGGAGGGGGGGGGAAGACACAGAAAGGGTGACACACAGTGTCAGAAAGGAATGACAGCAGGATAAAGAGAGAGAGAACGAGTTAGAGTGAGAAATCCCAAGGGAGGGAAAACATGGACTTGAGTTCTGTCAGATCTGGCAGCTGCAGAGTTGACACTGGCACAGATACACACAAACAGATACATACACACGCACACACACACATACACACACATACAGATACAACTCTGCACCCCAACCTTTTTAAAAAGCCAACCTTCCCTACTTCCCTAAACCCTGGATGGAGCGGAGATCACCTAAAGTAGAGAAAATATCAAAGGAAGACCAGGAGAGGAGATTTCCAATTCTTGGTGTCTTGGCGATGGGGCTGTTCCCTCATACCCCCTCCCAGCAACATGTGGGGACTGTGGGTTGTGACACGTTCTCTTTTCCACCAACATGCAACTGGTTTTGTTTCGGTTTGCGCACGTAATGTTGGACCGGGCCTTATGACCAAAAAGTAATTAGTGCAGAACCCCAAAGTTGGTTCCAATCAGGAACCAAAAATTTGCAGGTTGTCCTTGACCTGAAGTGCAACCCGACATAAGTGGGCGTGTCATATTCTACAGGTGGGTAGGAGAGGATGGAGAAGGCAACAATGGAGGTGTCAAGCGAGAAATTGTCTGCCGACAAAACCCAATGCTTTGTGACGATTAAGTCATCACCTGAGTTTCAGGGAAAGCTAGAAAGTGGCACAAGAAAGAGTAAGCTGTTTGCCAAACTTGTTGAAGATTGACAAATGCTGGGGTCACTCGGACACAAGAACAAATAATAAACTAACTCCCCCAAAAACACCCACCGTTGATGATGCATCCTTGATTACTACAGTACCGGTCCAAATGGAGTGGAAACATGGGCTGGTTCTCTAGATAGCACCAAAGTTCCAAGAACCATGAACAGAACCAGTAAAAAAGCACTTACTTTGGTGGAAAAGGGGTATCTTGTCATCAGTGTGTGCTTCATCTATGGTGCGTTAATACATGTGTGTATGTAGGCTGTGTATGAGTTTGTGTATGTGTTTGCCTGTATTAGTAGGACACAGGACAGTTCCAGTGCCAAATCTAATTTACATGCTACTTCAGTACGACCGATATAATAGGACGGCTTAAAAAATCACACACACAAACACACCTTGCTGAGACAGGACAAGTAGCCTGATGACGAGCTTATTACTTTTTTCTACATTGTTTTACCCTGTGTATAAAGTAGGTGTAGGACAGCCAAAACTAAGTTGGTTATTTGGACCAAACCAGTCGACCCTTAAGCCTAGCAGGTCTAATCCCCCTGTCTTCCCATGGAGCATCCTCTGGGGCCACGTCCGCCAGTTTCAAAAGCTTCAAAGCTTTTGATGTGTGATATTCAAACTAACAGGGGGTTATGCAAAAGTGGCATGATAGGATTCCTGCCCAATCTTGCCCACACACAGCCTCGGTCACTGACCGAGGCCGCACACACGTTTACACACACGTTTAAACACACGTTTACACACACGTTTACACACATTCAATCACACACACAAATTCAATCACACATACACACAGTCCCTAGCTACATTCCTTTGTTTTGTTTTCAGAAGGTCAAAAGAAGAGACTACCTGGGACTTTTTAAAGCTGTCTAGAAGCGGTTTAACACAGACGGCCGGCAGAACAAGGGACATCTGATATTGTCTAGTATTCACAACAACTGTTTTGGGATTATTACATTCAAATGGCGTAGATAACATTGATGTTATTTTCTTCTCTCTCATTGTCTGAAGACCCTCTGCTTTCATAAGCTGCCTTTGAAGTGAGCGGCATGGAAACAATGTCGGCCAGCGACACGCTTCCAACCACAGGCCAAACCTTCGCTAGCCTGCTCTCCCCCTCTCCTCAGTTCAGTCTCTTTCTTCTTTTCTGCCTTCTGTTTCCTGTCCGCCCCCCCCTTTTCTTCTTCCTCTACCCTTTTTTTCCCTCCCCATTTGCCATTTCCCCCCCCCCTCTTTCTTTCTTTTCTCTCTCTGATCACGTCCCCCCTCGCCGCCCCCCCTTCTGTCTTGTGGCTGGACTTTAATCAACAAGTCATCATTTAATTGGAGGCTCATTAGAGAGCTGTTACCACTGGAGGATGGTGATAATGAGGACACCAGCTAAATAACAGAAAGAGAGGGGGAAAGAAAGGGGGTTCACCTTCCATCGGAGGTAAATGAGATTCTAACAGGACATGGAGTCTAGTCTGTAGGTTAAAAGAAAATCCTGTATGGCCCATGGCAGACACAACATACACTACATACCCTGCCACTGTGTAACAGATGTGGTCCCTGGACTAAGCTGTACAGAGGTGTGTTACATTCATTCATGATTCATGACAGAAGGACAACTGATTGGAAAAGTAATGTAGCTCGTACAGAAGATGAGTCTGGAGATGGTCTTTTGTCACTCTTGACAAACAAGTTAGATTTTTCAATTTGTAGTATTTTCCTGACTTCCTTTCTCTGATGTATTGCCGTCATTGATTGTGCCGCACAATCCTCTCCCCCCCGTATCCAAGAAATGAACCATCTGAAAGAGAAGATTGAAAACAGTCTCCTAGACCTCGACATGGACCATTTAGTCTCAATCCGCAACACCTCCCTGACCAAATTCCTGAACAAGTGAAACAAAAAGGTGCAAAGTGCATGGAGCAGGATGGAAAGAAGTAAAGAGACGGAGTAGAAATAACTTCAAAGGTTGGAAGAAAGGGTAAAGAGGAGGGTTGTCTGGCGAGCTAAATAATTTAGCAGACAGGCTGAGTTAGGAGCATAGCCCAGACGCGAGACACTTGAAGACAGTTGCTGTGAAAAGATAGAGAAGTCGAGTGCGACTGCGGGGGTGAGCTAGAGGTTGTAAACCCATCATGAAAAGGGACACCACTGTGACCCTGTTTAAAGCACTGACAAAAGAAAAGACGACCCGTGTCCAGTTTACGAAAGTGTTGCCCAGACAGGGAAGGCATGTCTGGGGTGTAGGGTTTAGTGCAGCTCCCCTCCCTGTGTGGAGACAGACAAGATCGACTAGTTCATTGTACTGCAGAACGGGCCCTGACTAATGTTTTTTTGTCAAACACTGCAAAAACTGTACATCTAACTGAGTGTGATAATCTCACGTTTTAAAATCTAGTTGGACTTGTTTCTAGTAGAAATGGCTTATCTAATGACTTAATTTAAGCAAATGACACTGCGTGAACCCATGGTCTCTTAAAACCAATTTACATAGCTTCTGACTATAGTACATTACATAGCCTCCATACCACTGTACACTAGCCTCCTAACCTTGGTGGTTGACAACTGTACATTAGCCTCCTAACCTTGGTGTTTGACAACTGTACACTAGCCTCCTAACCTTGGTGGTTGACTACTGTACACTAGCCTCCTAACCTTGGTGGTTGACAACTGTACACTAGCCTCCTAACCTTGGTGGTTGACTACTGTACATTAACCTCCTAACCTTAGTGGTTGACTAACAAGCTATGGTAACACTTTACAATAAGGGTGCATTAATTAGCATTCGTTAATGCATTAACTAATGCATGAATCATCATCAGTTAATACATAACTCAGAAAGTACTTAATGATGCACTGATCATGAACACATAATTTGGTAATAGGGAGTCACATATGATTTACTATTAATTAAATCTGGAATCATGTATCAATTCCTATTGACATTAACGCATTAACTGATAGGTGAGTTAACTACTTTAGTTAATCGTGCAAACTATAACTGTTAACTGTGTGAACTAAAACCCTGAGTTAACAGGGTAAACTAATGGTAATACCTTAATTCATGTGTTAATTACTACAATGGCGGCATTCATGGATTGAGACGGTACTTAATCATTTGTTAATAATAATGTGCCTCCTCAGGTGAAGTCATAACATGAGAGATACATTCACTAATCATTAACTACAATCTACCCAGACGCTCCCATGTTACCCCGCTCATCTCTCTCCACTGGCTACCCATCAACGCCCGTATCAGATTCAAGACCCTGGTACTGACCTTCCGAGCAGTGAACGGGACTGCACCCGACTACATCAAGTCTCTCCTGCAACCTTACACCCCCACCCGTCACCTACGGTCTTCCTCAGACAACCGCCTGGTGGTCCCACCGCTCAAGACTGCCCGGTCCCAACACAAGCTCTTCTCCTGCCTGGCCCCCCAATGGTGGAACCAGCTCCCCACCTCCATCAGAGACACCGACTGTCTCCCCACCTTCAAGAAAAGGCTCAAGACACACTTGTTCCGGGAGTACAACGGCACTTAGGAATGCTTGGCTAGACCTGTTGCTAGTTTCCTCCAGGATCACAATGACTCTTATTGAGTGACTTGTTGCTCTTGTAGGTTAGTTATAACGAAGTTAAGTCTTGTACTCACTGTGAAATATGTTACTATTGATTGTTCTTCCACAGCTACAGTCCTGCACTTTTTGTGGTTCATGTTGTTTTAATTTGTAAACTTGTATAACTGCATGCTCTTATGGGTCTTCCCTTTTGGCACTTGTTTAGTTTTCCATAATGTATGCTTGATGTTTTGGCTGCTTGCAATGTTTGGGACTACCTCGTTGTTATGATCAGTGACCTATGCTCTTTTGTAAAGCTCTCTCTTGGAAGTCGCTTTGGATAAAAGCGTCTGCTAAATGCATAAATGTAAATGTAACTAATTATTCACTCAACAAATACTTAAGGCCGATTTACACTTCTGCGTCTCCGTTAACGGACAGACGCACGGACGGAGTCGGACGGAGTCGGACCGATTGGTTGAATTTATACTACTTCGACGGCTCTGCGTGCTGAAAGCAATTCACCGCCAGAACAGTAGATGGCTCTGCACTGCGATGCTAGCTAGGTTATCGAAAAGTCGGAGCAAATTTACAAATGAACCGTTTCATCAATAAAATAATCAAATTTTCAGCAACTACACTGCCCATTTCTCGTTACATTTTAATTCAGATGCTGATTTACATGTACTGTTTAGCTGAAATACGAATTGTAAAAACTTACTACAATGGCGGTCAAAGGATTCTGTTTTCTTGTTGGTCATGGCAACCCCGCCCCCACCCCTGACGCAAGCGGTTCTTAATACGGACCAATCACAGCCAAGGGGTATTCGTAAAATGACGGACGGATAGTCAGGAAAATCAGGAGGTGCACGCAGAGCTCTGCGAGGGGCTCGGAGAGGACACGCAGAGGGCGTTTCTTGACGGAGAGGGCGTTCCCCGTGTGCATGTGCGTAAAAACGCAGAAGTATAAATCGGCCTTTACGTTTTTTTCAGAGACAACATTTAAATAAACTCTATTATGAGTTGGAATCCTGCATTACAGTCAAAATGACTTTTTGACGAATGGATGACTACCATGCCGTTTGCAAAACGTTTTATTTCACTCGACCAACACATGCAAGGCCACCTTTCTAAGAAGAAGTCCACTCGAAGTATCGATCAGATCTTCCGTAGAAAATGCCTGGTTGCAACAGATCCTTGATTCTGGACCGATTCATGACGGTGAACTCCTATGTTAACTTTGGTCCGTGTATGTGAGTTTAATTCCTTATATCATTATAACGGAACACGTTCTAATACAAAAAAGCTCCAAGTTTAACGCCATGTTGCCCTTTTGCATTTGTCTGTAATAAAATTTATTTGAAACATGAAATGACCCTTCTTCAGAAATGAAATTTTTTATTAAGTTTAAGTGCCTGAATGTTTGTTTGGATTTCAGAGTTCTTAAATGAATGTAGTATAACTAACACATGTATCTGGATATATTTAAGATACAGTATTTCATGCAGAAAGAGAAGGTGCAGTTAGGTGTTGAAACGTATTTGACTTTGTATGGTACTTGAATGTTGCATCCCAAAGGAACAGAGAAAAGTACACCATGTGTGTGCTAGTTAGTTGTGCAACCACTCACTAACAGCTAAGGCAGCTAAGGCTGTGTGGAGTGAAACCTATACACAATGGGAGCTCTCCTGCAACAGGATTGGTGACCACTAGTCTAAGGAATAAAAAGGTCAATATCCTTGAGTGACCCAGTGAGAGCCCCAACCTATATCCAATGAAAGATGTGTGGCATGTCTTGAAGATTGCTCTCCATCAAAACTACCCATGCAACTTGACACAGCTTTTGTATTATTAATAGTGCAACTTATTTTTTACACTTAAAAGTAACCATTCAATTAGTGGAGTATGGTGTGTAGATGACTGGGGGGAAATTTGAATGCATGAAACTCTGTGTCAGTGACAAACTACAGGGAGGAGGTCAAGCGCCTGGCGGCATGCATAAACTGTGTCTGAGCAGGGTACACAGGATCATCAGTGCATAAGAACCTCACATGCACAAGCTGTGTCTGAGCAGGGTGCACAGGATCATCAGTACATAAGAACCTCACATGCTGCTATCCCTGCATTTCAGTTGCACATTCCATTTTCCTCTGCACATTTAGAATTGCCATGATGTATATATTTTTACAGTTGTGTGAAAGAAGTTCAATGGAATGTTGAATCTATAAGCACTATCAGTTAGCTAACAATTTACAGCAACACCACCACACTAAGGGGCCAATAAAATTGATTGATGTGATCTTATAATATTACTAATACAAATATAAATGGAAAAACACGACTAAGCCTACAGCATTTTGACATTAGTTTATTTAGCCTGTAGATATCAGTAGGCCCTAAAAAAGTAAATGCATTGAGTGAAGTTGGAAGGGCGAACTCCTAAGTCAATAAAGATTAATTGGCAAGTTTATAAACGTGAATACCCTAAAATGTAACTGATAGATAACCCATATTAGGCTAATCGAGTTAGATGGGGGAAACTTTTACTTTGAAGGAACAGGTAGTGCTGACGACACATTCGCCCAATGACAGGCATTTCACACTTACCTCCACCCACGTGAGAAAAATCCAAATATGAAGTTGTTTTAAGGTTTGTGTTTAAAAAACGAGAAAACTAAATAACACGTCAAAATTCGTTTTTCCGTTATTGCAAAAAAACTAACTCACAAAGTTTTTCAATCCGTGTACCCTTCGTTCTTTCATTTTTCCGTTTCAAAACCAAATCTGAAAAACCGAAAAACAAACTTGTTTTTTGGGTTTTCTGTTTTAAAACCAGAACGGAAAACAGGGAAAAAGAACAACAGAAATCACTAGTTCTGTAGCGGTTTTTGTGTTTCAAAACCAAAACTGAAAAACAGGAAAATGAAGTTTTTGATTGTTTCGTTATTGTAATATTTTGATCGTGGAATTCTGGTGGAAATGTGCAGGCGCATCTAGTGCACAGTTCAAGATGGCTGCAAGCTTCATTGTTTTTCGGGGGATTTCCTGCATGTACAGGCACAGGTAAAACTCCTTTCCATGGTCGACCCTCACCTGGCCCCACTTCCCATTGTTGTTGACTACTACACATCTGGAACAAATGTGTATGTTAATATAACATGTCCAATTGGTGCAACAGACATACACAAATCCATTAAATGCATTAGACTCAATGATATACAATGCATAGACCAGACATACTGAAGATACATTTAATTTGCAAAACACAATTTCAAATTCACTAATTCAGTGCTTGATAGGGAGCGCTAAAAAGCATGTTTTAAATGGAGCGTTGATTCTAAGCATGTCTGGCTTGGTAGCTGGCCAATGCCTAAAAGGGTGCCTAATTGCGGAGAGGGGTACTGTGTGTAAGTGATGTCCGCAGACACCCCCTGTGGATAAAGGGTAATGTGAGTTTAGATATAGTGACATGGAGGAGAAAGGGGAATAGGTGAGATTCTCTGCAGTGCTGAAGCATGTGATGACAGGTAAGGAGGGCTAAAATGTCCTACAAAGCAGAAATGGGGTGAGTGATAGCTGTCAATCATCCCTATGAGCTCCTTTGTTAGGCGAAAAAATATTACTTTTGCTTTGCATAGTATAGTACTCACCTGTACACTTCATCATAAATAATCAAATTATTTTTAATGGGCATGGTTGCACACAATTCTGGCCACGTGGGTGGCCGGAAACATGCAAATGTTTTCATTTTGGTCCATGTGTTTCATATGGCCCATGAATTCGGCATGTTAGGGGATGGGATTAAGATTACAACACCCTTTTTAAATAGAAGAGGAATATGCTTAACGCTGATTCGTCGGTCCTTTAGTGCATGCATATTTAATGACACAATTTAATTTTTTTTTAATTATATAAATTTGCCAAATTTAGGCTGCTTACATGTTGTTTTCAGCAGCATGTAGTCGTGAATAGGATAGGACTTTGGTGATTTGGGCGAAAAAAGTTCCACGCATTGCATTTATGGGGAAAACCAAACTTGAAGTGAATTTATATGCCTTGATTTTCTGTTTTCCCTTTGCCCTTTTGGTTTTGAAACAGAAAAACCGCTACAGAACTGGTAATTTCTGTTGTTCATTTTCCCTGTTTTTCCGTTCTGGTTTTAAAACAGAAAAACAAAAAAACAAGTTTGTTTTTCGGTTTTTCCGATTTGGTTTTGAAACGGAAAAATGAAAGAACAAAGGGTACACAGATTTTTTTCGTATTCATCTGTGTTCCGTTATAATGATATAAGGAATTAAACTCACGTACACGGACCAGCTTCCCCTAAAATATCAAAAAATGTATGGTAAAATATTTACTATAGTGTTAAAATTTTAAATGTGTTAGAACACGTTCATCTCGAAGACGAATTAGTTCAGAATCAGCTGCGTATAGTAGCAGGTCGACTAACTAATTTCCTTCTCATACATTCCCGTAGCGTCACAGTGCATTTCCCTGTTGAAGCCCAGCTTCAATGGACATCATGAGGCTTCTCTGAAGAGATTTTTCAGTGTTTCAAAACAATACGCTCATTGGATAAATGCTGCGATTATGTCCCGCCCTGGACGCTCAGCGTCTCTGGGGGTGAATGGAGGAGTGGGCTGGCCTGGACGCTGGGCTTCTGTGTGATGATTGGAGGGTGTGTCAAAAGACTGCATCTCCTTTTGATTGACAGCTATTTTGTACTATAAAAAGTCGCCGAACCTACGGAGGGTTTAATTCAGTCCCGTCGCAGATTTTCTTTCTGTAGTAGAGACAAACTGCTGCAACCTATTTCTGTTTTTTTGCTTGGCAAAATTGCTAGCCACATTCATTTTAGTATATACTGTTTTTGATCATTTCGATAATCACCTCAGCGTCTCTACTAGATAGGTTAGAGCCTGTCAGCTGGCTGACTAGCTAGCTAGTATAGGTCTAACTATAATGGGTAAAAAGCATTGTTAAGTTTGTATGAGTGAGGTCAGTCAGCTCCACGTAGTTTGCCTTCACCATTCAAATGCTTAATTATTCTCTGTTAGCTTTCACCATTTTCA
This sequence comes from Hypomesus transpacificus, assembly GCF_021917145.1. Taxonomy (NCBI): domain Eukaryota; kingdom Metazoa; phylum Chordata; class Actinopteri; order Osmeriformes; family Osmeridae; genus Hypomesus; species Hypomesus transpacificus. The sequence goes on from NC_061076.1 coordinate 9,530,028, forward strand.
AGTTGATGTATAATGCTGAGCTTAGGCGATAGTGGAAAGTTAACATTCGAAGATAGAAGTTCACCGTCATGAATCGGTCCAGAATCCAGGATCTGGACTACTGCAACTCGCTGCTCGCCGGTCTCCCATCATGCGCAACCCGCCCTCTTCAGAGAATTCAGAATGCAGCGGCCCGTCTGGTCTACAATCTACCCAGACGCTCCCACGTTACCCCGCTCCTCATCTCCCTCCACTGGCTACCCATAACGGCCCGCATCAGATTCAAGACCCTGGTACTAACCTTCCGAGCAGTGAACGGGACTGCGCCCGACTACATCAAGTCTCTCCTGCAGCCTTACACCCCCACCCGCCACCTACGGTCTTCTTCAGACAACCGCCTGGTGGTCCCACCTCTCAAGACCGCCCGGTCCCAGCACAAGCTCTTCTCCTGCCTGGCACCCCAGTGGTGGAATCAACTCCCCACCTCCATCAGAGACACGGACTGTCTCTCCACCTTCAAGAGAAGGCTCAAGACGCACTTGTTCCGGGAGTACAATGGTACTTAGGAATGGTTTGCTGAACCCAACGCTAGTTTCCTCAAGGTTCACAATGACTCTTGCTTAGACTGTTGCTCTTGTTGGTTAGTGGTAGCTGATTTAAACTGTTGTATTCTTTTTTTTTAGTTAATCCTATTTTTATTGCTTTCCTACAGGTACACCTGCACTTAGAGATTAATGTTGTGTAATTTTAACTTGTTTAACTACATGCTCTTATGGTTTCTTCCCTTTAGCACTATTTTTTGGTTGTTCACAATATGTACTTCTTGTTTTTGACTACCCGCAATGCTGTGGGGCTATCTTGTTGTTATTATCAGTGACCTATGCACTTTGTGAAGCTCTCTCTTGGAAGTCGCTTTGGATAAAAGCGTCTGCTAAATGAATAAATGTAAATGTAAATGTAAATCTGTTGCAGCCAGACATTTTCTACGGAAGATCTGGTCGATATTTCAAGTGGACTTATTCTTAGAAAGGTGGCCTTGCATGTGTTGTTCGAGTGAAATAAAACGTTTTGCAAACGGCATGGTAGTCATCAATTCGTCAAAAAGTTATTTTGACTGTAATGCACAGTAAGTATTTGTTGAGTGAATAATTTGTAAATGATTAGTGAATGTAACTCGTGTTATGACTTTACTTTAAAGTCTCGGTGTAATCCTGGACTCAGATTTGAATTTCAACTCCCACATTAATAAAGTGACCAAAACTGCTTTTTTTCACTCTTTCACTTTTCGCTGGTCTTCCCCAAAAAAACACTGAAAGACTACAGCTCATTCAAAATTCTGCAGCTAGATTATTAACCAAAACTAAAAGGAGAGAACACATTAGTCCTGTCCTAGCTACTTTACACTGGCTCCCTGTTACCTTCAGAATTGACTTTAAGGTCCTATTCCTCACATACAAAGCTCTACACGGACAAGGACCTAGCTACATTGCTAACTCTCTTATAAACTACACACCAGCTAGAACACTGCGATCATCAAATGCAGGCCTATTAGAGGTCGCTGGAAGCAGCCATAAGAAGATTGGTGATGCTGCCTTTGCCAATTATGCCCCAAAACTATGGAACAAATTACCCATAAATATCAGAGAAGCAAATACGCTAGACATTTTTAAAAGACAGCTTAAAACCTACCTTTTTACCAAAGCATTTAACTAATTTTTATCTCAGAAGGGCCTTACAACTGGTAGTAGTTATATTATTGTTTTTATGGATTTGCTTTGTATTCCCGCAAAGATTGCGGCTTGTGTTTGACTTGCACTATTATGTGTTACATTTTATAAATTTTGTTGAGTTATTGTATTTTTTTATTCTGTAGCTTTTATTATTATTATTATTATTATGTTACTTTATTTTAGTTTATTTTAATTGAGAAACCACAAAGACTGTGCAAGAGTGCATGTGTTTTGTTAGAGGGTTGGAAACTGCAAGTGCAGCTCGGATCTAAGACGGATTCGAGAGACCGCAGATAGAGTGCGGCTTGTCTGGGTTTTTATATGTGTGGAAACTGCAAGTGGCAGCTCGGATCTAAGACGGATTCGAGAGACCACAAAGACTGTGCAAGAGTGCATGTGTTTTGTTATAGGGTTGGAAACTGCAAGTGCAGCTCGGATCTAAGACGGATTCGAGAGACCGCAGATAGAGTGCGGCTTGTCTGGGTTGTTATATGTGTGGAAACTGCAAGTGGCAGCTCGGATCTAAGACGGATTCGAGAGACCGCAGATAGAGTGCGGCTTGTCTGGTTTGTTATATGTTTGAAAACTGCACGAGGCAGCTCGGATCCAAGACGGATTCGAGAGACCGCAGATAGAGTGCGGCTTGTCTGGGTTGTTATGTGTGTGGAAACTGCAAGTGGCAGCTCGGATCTAAGACAGATTCGAGAGACCGCAGATAGAGTGCGGCTTGTCTGGTTTGTTATATGTTTGGAAACTGCACGAGGCAGCTCGGATCCAAGACGGATTCGAGAGACCGCAGATAGAGTGCGGCTTGTCTGGGTTGTTATATGTGTGGAAACTGCACGAGGCAGCTCGGATCCAAGACTGATTCGAGAGACCGCAGATAGAGTGTGGCTAGTCTGGTTTGTTATATGTTTGAGAGCTATTACTGTTATCACTTGTATTATTGTTTTTGTTGATTTTATGTGAAGCACCTTGAGCTGCAATTCCTGTATGAAATGTGCTATATAAAAAAAAGTCTTACTAACTTACTTGAGGAGGCACATTACTATTAACAAATTATTAATTACCGTCTCAATCCATGGATACCGCCATTGTAGTAATTAACACATGAATTACCCTGTTAACTCAGGGTTTTGGTTCACACAGTTAACTAACAGTCATAGTTTGCACGATTAACTAAAGTAGTTAACTCACCTATCAGTTAATGTGTTAATGTCAATAGGAATTGATACATGATTCCATATTTAACTATTAGTAAATCATATGTGACTCCCTATTACCAAATGATGTGTTCATGATCAGTGCATCATTAAGTACTTTCTGAGTTATGTATTAACTGATGATGATTCATGCATTAGTTAATGCATTAATGAATGCTAATTAATGCACCCTTATTGTAAAGTGTTACCCAAGCTATTGCCTTTTCACCTTGGTGTTTGAGATGGCATGTTTGGTCATGGTCCTCCTCTCCTGATCCCAGTGTGCCAAAGCCTCCTCCAGCTGTCTCTCCAGCTCTTGACGACGTCTCAGACCCTCCTCCTTGGCAGCACACGCCGACGTCTGGAGCTCCGCGATCCACTAGAAAGAGAGGGAGGGAGAGAGAGATGGGGTGGTGACACAGTGTACTGTAACTACTCTATGTGACTGACAAACTGATGTAGGTGAGCATAAAATGTGAGCCTTGGGAAGCTCATGGGAGCTATATGGCTAGAGGTCGTATATGGCGTTAATTCAGTCCTGGGTGTTGCGATGCACAGTGAAGAAGCAGCACTGAGAGCTTCCCTACCCTTGTTACATTTGTTCTGCTTCTCTTTGGCTTCAATGAACGTGTTTGCTGTAAGTGTGAAGTCCAAAAACAGGAGTTTTGATGATAATGCAAGCTAGTGTAAGAGTGGGTGGAAAACAACATTCAACATTAACATCAAAAACGGATGCAAAATAAAAACCCTCCCTCCCTTTCTCCCTGAACACTCTGCTATGACATGCCTAGTCTCATTAGCTTTCAAAGACAATACAGGTGACCAAGGTTCAACTGTCATCCAGTTGGCCTACAAAACACTACCTCATCTATTTCCTCAGTGATGCTTGTTTTCCAAGAAGGGAGAAATCCTAACAGAGAGAGAAAAGTTAGTGAGAAAGGGAGTGAAACACTTTTTAAAAAGCAGTGACGTTGTGTTGGTGAACTCATCGAATACACCAAGATGAAAAATGAGCTGTGAAATCCTCCAGTCAAAAATTAACATTCTATTTAAGCCGTAGCTGGGAAAATGTGTAGGAGAGGAAGGAAAATAGAACAAGGAAGGGAAGAGATCGGGACAGAAGAAGGAGGAGAGGGAGAGAGAGACAGGCTAGACAGATAATTGTTTGCTGTGCATAAACTCTAACTAAACAGCAGCCTAACTGGAATCCCCTCATTGTGTAGGAGTACTGGGTGACCACAGAGGGAGACAGGGAGAGACAGAGGAGGTGGAGGATTAGGGGGGGTTAGCCACATGAAAGCAACAAATGGCTCCGTTATTATGGGAACATCATTTCCCGGCATAATTATTATTGAGCAATATGGATTCCTCTCTGCATCTCTACTGGCCTCAGGCGATAGAGGCCGTTGACTTTCTTGTTCACCCTGTACCTCCTCACTCTCCCACCTTTTTTCCCTGAAAGCTAGATCTTCCTTAGACTATAATTGGACAAGGAGCTTTAATTTGACAGCCTGCCATCACCCCCTTAAAGCTTGCAACATTTGCCCTTCTGTGAGCTGAGGAGAGCAACAGTGGTAGTCAGGGGACTGGTTGACACGATGGTTAAAATAACGCCACGCAGTCAACATTCATCTATAAATTAGAGCTGTCAAACAAGTAAAATATTTAATCGCGATTAATCGCATTTATGTCATAGTAAACTCGCGATTGAACGCAATTAATCGCACATTTTCTAAATATCCCTTGATTTCTTTTTCATCCATTCTTTTTTCAAATTTTAATGCTCTTATCGACATGGAAAAGTGGTTCGAATTGCTTCGTGCAAATGTTTTTTTTAAAATTGAATACAACATTGCAATCGCCTGGCTTTGACGAGCGGGCGGAGAATTCGCATTAGCTGTGTGCTTGGCCATCAAAATTGTATTTTAGACTCCACGACGTGCTGCGATGATAGCTCAGTTCACAACGACAGAACACACTGATCACTTTGGTCTTGTCAATGGAACCATTTGGCAACCTTTTAAAAGTAAACTTTCCATTCTGAATCTTATTGGCATCCATTTCGGCATCTGGCGCTGGCAATCAACTCAAAACGTAACGTTAGCCTACTACCAGAGAATGTCTAATATCCGTAAACGGGCTCTGCTACTACTCTTTAGCCGGCTCGCAAGCCCAAACAAGTGTGTGTGGCGTGCCTGTTGTTTTGTTTCCGGTGTAGCTAGATCGGGTGTGGTATTGTAGTTTTTCTAACGTCAGTGGTTGTTGCAACAGAATGTGAAAAAAACTACAAAGTTTGCTAGGTCAAAAAGAGCGTTAATCGCTCGATAAAAAAATTGACACGGTAATTTGGGTTTGCGTTAACGCCGTTAATAACGCGTTTAACTGCCAGCACTACTATAAATATGTGGTCTATTCCATTTGTAGTCCAATTGTATAATTCAAACAACCTTCTTCTTCCTCACCCAATGTCGGTGTAGCGTGTTATAAAGTTCTTCTCTATGTCAGGTCCCACGTTAGACCAACACAGACATGTAGCGTGGAGCTCCCCCCTACCCTCACAAGTACCTCCTCCGCCACCTCCCCCCCAAGCTCATCAGTACCAGAGGACTAGAGGGAGAAACCTCTCTTGGCTCACAGGTCAATATGCACGTTCATTCACACAGCCAGATGCTTAAGCAGTAGGCGTTCAGAGATGCTAATTAGGGAAGCGTGCTAAGTGTATGAGTGTGTGCGATTGACACATGTTGTCTATGTGGTTGGTGTGTGTACAAAAGTTTGGGTGTGGGTGTTTGTGTGTGCATGGCTGTGTGTCTCCCCAGTCAGGATAGCGTATGGTGTGGTATGTTTAATTGGGGGTATTAACCATGCAGCTCAGCTTGAAAAACGGTGCCCCCTGTCAGACACTAAGAGGTTAACAACAAGGGTTAGGCTTTGAGGTTCAAAGGCCTCTTGTTTACATTTGATAGAGCTGCCCCAAGGGGTACGCACAGAAACCCTGGAACACAATCCCAGCCACTAAAGTTCAGGAAAGCACAGACAAATAGGGTGCTTAATCAGTATTTGCATCAGAATGTTCTAGCTACAGTACATATTCCCATGAAAATCTGCATTAACACAACTTTTTCACGGAATTTACGATGTATTCTTTAAAAGGTGTTCTACTGAATACCAAAAGGCTTCATTCTGACTCCAGGCTTTCTGACAAGGTCAGAAGGAGACGTTTGTTGACACCAGGCCAAGAGGATTAATACTTGGTGTCTTTATGGACAGCTAAGTTAGCACACGGCTAAATGAAATGAACATGGGTGAACTTTCGGACAGCATCCGGTGCCTTCGGATGTTGGTCATTGTGTATCTTAATAAGCTGATGTTTTGTCACAACATATGCTTGTCAACCAGCCTTTCAACTCTCACAGCCTCTGACAGGAAAAGAAAAGAGGATGGTGAAAAGGAAAAATGTTTTCTTTTTAAAATCAGTTCTAAGGCAACAACGCTCAAATGACAAATGACCATGATAGGTTATTTGACGAAGGCCTTTTTTGTTTGTGTAAAATGTGAGTTAGAATGTGTTTTAGGTGGTTATACTGCTGAGCTAAAGGCAGTACAAAAACCTCACACGTGTTGTGAGCTGTGGGGAGAGAGGGGGAACTTTGATTCACGAGCAGAGTAGAATCTCTCTGGCTTTCAGCTGAGCCCAGTCTGAGGAGATTAGCTGGTAATGGTAAACATATGGCTCAGCCACAGCAGAACCTTCACACACCCTCTCAGAATGGGATGGGGGATGGGTGGGGGAGTAAATAAGGCAAAAATGCAGGGTAGAAATGAAAAAAGATAGATAAACCCAGTAAAATACAGGCAGTGAGAGAGACAGAGACAGTTAGAATGAGGGAGAAAGGGAACAAGACAGAGAATGCACAAGCAACCTTCCAAATTAACTCCTACCAACTTCACTACAATCCAGTAGAACAGACTGGCTTCCGTATTGATGAAGGACAGGAGTATTTTAACACATACTGTAACTACACTGCAAAAATGCCCTATCAAATTGAAGGGTAAAAATATGTTTGTTATTAGCTTGCTAATGCTTAAAACAAATAAATGTAGCGGCCAGTGCAGTAAGAACATTTCTCTCAATACCTTAATAAAATAATGCGTTGTTTACTTGGTTTAAGTCACTAGATAAATAATTTATACTAGAAACAAGTCCAACTAGATTTTAAAAAGCAAAATTATGTAAGATGTAGGGTTTTTAAGAGTTCAGTGCTGACGTCCTTCTCCTGGAGTGTAGAACCTGTGAAACTCAACAGAACATGCCGAGCGCAGGGAGCAGAGGCCTCCTTGTCTCTGTACCTCCCAAAACATTGTGACGGGAGGGAAAATAACTGAGAAGAAAATACAGAAAAGGAAGAAAAACCCAGAGGTAGGGCTCAGGCAACGTTTTAAGAAACATAGCTTGTCTGAGCAAGATGCAAACCTTGTGCCAGGTCTGGTTTGTTGCTTGTGTTGTGTGTTTTCTTGCTAAAGAAAGGGAGGGGAGGGAGAGTTTTTTTTTTTCACACAGCTGCTATGTGAACATTTGTGTGCACTTTCAAACAATCCTTCCAAAAAAGGGGGAATGGAAAGAGAAAAGGAGGAGGAAAAGTGTTTACCTGGGCAGATTTGGCAAGCTTCTGACTGTACTCCTCCTCAATCTGCTTCAACCTGCTGTTGGTCTGAGGGAAGAAAGGAGAGCGTGTGAGAAAGAGATATGGAGACACACACAGGAGAGAGACACAGAGAGACATCTAGAGTTGTGAAATTGGATCTGCTCACAGGAAGCACAAACACACACACACACACACAGCCGATGACCTCTGCTCTTGGCAGAATGTCTCCATGCTTGTCGCTGGGCGCCCCTGGGCCCAGTGCCAGGCCTGACACCTCTGTGTGGCACGCAGCCCAACTCTGCCAGCCAGCGGACACCGCTGCTCTCTGATCCTGTGCCAACTATTCATCACTTAACTGACGGAGGGGGGGGGGGGGGGAATTAAGCACTGCTGCCAATTAGCTCTGGAAAAAAGAAAACTGGGAAAGCAGGACACTCGACATGGAAGCTATAGACTGGTGTGTGTGTGTGTGTTTGACGGCTACATTTCCTCAGAATTATCGAATTGCTGTGTTTGTACAAGTCCTCTATGGAAATCCAGCCAGCTGGAGATATAGTGATGGGGACTTGGATAGCTGTTTCGACACAGATATTGGTGTTGTAATGGGGACGGGAGGAGGGTACAATGAGATGAGATGTCATCTTAATGTAGGCTGTCATACTTGCCGCCAACATAAACACACACACATCCCTGAACCCAGTAGTCACTGACAGACAGACAGATGGTGACAAGTGAGGTGTTTGCAAACAGACCTCCACACACCCATCAACACCTGACCTCGCTCCTGGCCTCCCAACACTTCCTGACAACAGCCACACCTGTCACCACGGATAAAGACAGTCGTCATCACAGATAGAGGCTTGTCTTCCTGCCAGGGGCTTTCAGTGGCGGTTCTCTTGTCTCTAAGGGGCCCTACCGGCTGATGAGAGAAAGAGCATACAGCCCGCCATGAAAGAAGAGTGAAAGGAAAGGAGAAACTAGGAGAAATTAAAGAAGTATCCTGCCTTTGTTGCTGTAGAGGCTGTAGTTGCTTGGCTCTCGCTTCATGAAGCCCTCAGGTGGGACAGATGAGCTGACTGAGTGGTTTTATGCATCTTCGTATTATCTTGGTATATATGTATGCATTTATTTATCTTTGTATGTATGTGGGTATGTATATGCATTTATTTTTCTTAGTATGTATGTGTGTTTGTGTGTATGCATTTATCTCTGTATTTGTGTGTGTTTGCGTGTCAGGAAGTGTGCGCGTCAAATGGATAGAGAGAGCATAGTATGTGGAGTACAGTACACGTACTCCACATACTATGTATATACATATATATATATATAGGTAATATATTCCAATAAATTCCAATTCTCTTCTGTACAATGGTTTAGGCGATGAGCCAACAACCAAAACTATTCCCTAGGTTTAATGCTAATGCAGCTCTTTACAGCTCTTTACAATATCCACATTTGAGTTTAAAGGGACATCTTTTAATACCACTTTTAACTTAACAATTAAGTACCAGCCTTACACCCCCACCCGCCACCTTTGGTCTTCTTCTGACAATCGTCTGGTGGTCCCACCTCTCAAGAGCGCCTGCTCCCAACCCAAGCTCTTCTCCTGTCTGGCCTTCCAATGGTGGAATCATCTCCACACCTCCATCAGAAACACTGACTGTATCCCCACCTTCAAGAAAAGGCTAATGACGCACTTGTTCCGAGAGTACAACAGTATTTAAGAAATATTTGTTGGTTCCGATGTTAGTTTATTTCCTCCAGGAACACAATGACACTTATTGAGGGACTTTTTGCAATTGTTGGTTAGTTGTAACTGATTTAACTACTTGTACTCGCTGTAAATGATATTATTGTTGCTTGCTTTCCCTTACGGAAGGAAAATATATTGCAGGATATTGTAAAATATCATGTGATATATTAGGCAATATAAATCCATATATGGGATTTCATATGTATATTTTATAATACATTGCAACATTTTGAACATGAATATATAATATATGTGTTTATATATCCCAAAATATATGCAATTTTATATTTATAAATACCACCATAATGTATTCCAATTTATATGAGAATTTTTTTGGGTAATATATGTAAAGATACAGTGTCACATGTATGTTTAATATATGGTAGAATATCATTTTAATATATGAAAGAAATATAGCTGCAAGCAGCAATGGCGGATTCCTCCTTCAAAATGGCGAAATATTGTAAAATGGACATAAATAGTTACATGGATAGCTGTTTTGTCAACAACAACAAAAATGCCTATGCCTGAGAGTTGAACCTTTAACCCTTCGTTTACATTTACATTTAGTCATTTAGCAGACGCTCTTGTCTAGAGCGACTTACAGTAAGTACAGGAACATTCTCCCTGAGGCAAGTAGGGTGAAGTGCCTTGCCCAAGGACACAACATCATTTGGCACGGCAGGGAATCGATCCAGCAACCTTCTGATTACTAGGCCGACTCCCTCACCGCTCAGCCATCTGACTCCAACGTTTTCCAGCACAACCTCTCATCCAATTGAGCCATTCCCAGATCTTGACTTTCCTGTGTTCAGTAACTGAATAATAAAATAAGACGTTTCTCCTATATCAAGCATTGTCAGGTTTGGTCCAAGCTCAAACAGCTCTAATTCAGTCATATTTTCACATATTAAGGTGAAACTTTGCATGGTACTTCAGGGGCGTGTCACCTTAAAGCCTGTGAGGTTGCCTAGGGGTATGTCCCTGTACTTACTGTAAATTACTGTAAGTCGCTCTGGATAAGATTGTCTGCTAAATGACTAAATGTAAATATCACCATAAATGTCCGTACATTGTATGGGCATGTTCTCATACATGTACAGATGCATTGTACAATATATATATATATATATACATATACAGTGAGGAAAATAAGTATTTGAACACCCTGCAATTTTGCAAGTTCTCCCACTTAGAAATCATGGAGGGGTCTGAAATTGTAGGTGCATGTCCACTGTGAGAGACATAATCTATTTAAAAAAATCCAGAAATCACAATGTATGATTTTTTTACTATTTATTTGTATGATACAGCTGCAAATAAGTATTTGAACACCTGAGAAAGTCAATGTTAATATTTGGTACAGTAGCCTTTGTAATTACAGAGGTCAAACATTTCCTGTAGTTTTTCACCAGGTTTGCACACACTGCAGGAGGGATTTTGGCCCACTCCTCCACACAGATCTTCTCTAGATCAGTCAGGTTTCCGGCCTGTCGCTGAGAAACAGAGTTTGAGCTCCCTCCAAAGATTCTCTATTGGGTTTAGGTCTGGAGACTGGCTAGGCCACGCCAGAACCTTGATATGCTTCTTACGGAGCCACTCCTTGGTTATCCTGGCTGTGTGCTTCGGGTCATTGTCATGTTGGAAGACCCAGCCTCGACCCATCTTTAATACTCTAACTGAGGGAAGGAGGTTGTTCCCCAAAATCTCGCAATACATGGCCCCGGTCATCCTCTCCTTAATACAGTGCAGTCGCCCTGTCCCATGTACAGAAAAACACCCCCAAAGCATGATGCTACCACCACCATGCTTCACAGTAGGGATGGTGTTCTTGGGATGGTACTCATCATTCTTCTTCCTCCAAACACGTTTAGTGGAATTATGACCCCAAAGTTCTATTTTGGTCTCATCTGACCACATGACTTTCTCCCATGACTCCTCTGGATCATCCAAATGGTCATTGGCAAACTGAAGACGTGCCTGGACATGTGCTGGTTTAAGCAGGGGAACCTTCTGTGCCATGCATGATTTCAAACCATGACGTCTCAGTGTATTACCAACAGTAACCTTGGAAACGGTGGTCCCAGCTCTTTTCAGGTCATTGACCAACTCCTCCCGTGTAGTTCTGGGATGATTTCTCACCTTCCTTAGGATCATTGAGACCCCACGAGGTGAGATCTTGCATGGAGCCCCAGTCTGAGGGAGATTGATAGTCATGTTTAGCTTCTTCCATTTTCTAATGATTGCTCCAACAGTGGACCTTTTTTCACCAAGCTGCTTGGCAAATTCCCCGTAGCCCTTTCCAGCCTTGTGGAGGTGTAAAATGTTGTCTCTAGTGTCGTTGGACAGCTCTTTGGTCTTGGCCAAGTTAGTAGTTGGATTCTTACTGATTGTATGGGGTGGACAGGTGGCTTTATGCAGCTAAAGACCTCAAACAGGTGCATCGAAGTTAGGATAATAAATGTAGTGGAGGTGGACATTTTAAAGGCGTTTGAGGGTCAGAATTTTTAGCTGATAGACAGGTGTTCAAATACTTATTTGCAGCTGTATCATACAAATAAATAGTAAAAATATATATAATATTTTTTTTTTGATTATGTCTCTCACAGTGGACATGCACCTAGGATGACAATTTCAGACCCCTCCATGATTTCTAAGTGGGAGAACTTGCAAAATAGCAGGGTGTTCAAATACTTATTTTCCTCACTGTATTTCATGTATATCTTTCCATATAATTAAAAATATATTCTACCATATATGAAGCATACATGTGACACTATATCTTTACATATATTACCAATACATTTTCCCATATACAGCGGCATACATTATGGTGGTTATTTGTAAATACATAATTGCATATCTTTTGGGATATTTAACCACATATATTATATATTCATGTTCCATATATTGCAATATATGGAAAGCAGCAATCATTTGTATATTCCGCAATATATTGCAATTTATAGTATATCATATATTTATCATCAATATATTATCCCATGTATTTCCATATATAATATATTGGAATATGTGATAGGAAATGATATATTACAATATATTTCAAGTCATATATTGGTGAATATATTTTCTTTCCGTAAGGGTTCCTACAAGTACACTCTTGCAATGTTGAGGTTCATGTTGTTTAATTTGTAATTTGTTTAACTACATCTCATATGTTTCTTCCCATTGGCACTTATTTACTTTTCACATTGTATGCTTCATGTTTTGGCTACCTGCAATGTTTTTGGGTTCTCGTTGTTTACGATAATTGACCTATGCACTTTTGTAAAGCTCTCTTGGAAGTAGCTTTGGATAAAAGCGTCTGCTAAATGAATACATGTAAATGTAAGTACTGAGGTGCTGGCACACCTCAAAGCCATAACAGACCCCCTTCCTGGACCCCCTGCAGTTTGCCTACAGAGCCAACAGGTCTGTGGACGACGCAGTTAACATGGTCCTCCACTTCACCCTACAGCACCTGGACTCCCCAGCATCCTTCGCCAGGATCGTGTTTGTGGACTTCAGCTCTGCCTTCAACACCATCATCCCCGCCCTGCTTCAGGACAAGCTCTGATGACCTCAAGTGGGAGCTGAACATCAGTTCCCTCACCAAGAAAGCACAACAGAGGATGTACTTCCTATGGCAGCTGAAGAAATTCAACCTGCCAAAGACAATGATGGTGCATTTTTGCACAGCCATCACCGTCTGGTATGCTGCAGCCACTGCCAAGGACAATAGCAGAATGCAGCGTATTCTGGACTCCTCCCACCCTGAACACTCTCTGTTCCAGCTACTCCCCTCCGGTAGAAGGCTGCGGTTCATCAGGACCAAAACCTCACGCCACAAGAACAGTTTCTTTCCATCCACTACTGGCCTTTTCAACAAGGCCGAGGACTCCCACTGACATTTAACTGCACTACATTTAGTCATTTAGCAGACGCTCTTATCCATAGCGACAAACAGTAAGTACAGGGACGTTCCCCCCGGGGCAAGTAGGGTGAAGTGCCTTGCTCAAGGACACAACGTCATTTTGGCATGGCGGGAAATCGATCCAGTAACCTTCTGATTACTAGCCCGACTCCCTCACCGCTCAGCCATCTGACTTCCCAGCACTATGCACAAGCCACCTTATTTGCACTATTGCCCGTTCATTAGGGTTCCTCCGGTAGGAGGGAACCTATTGTTTTTGTTAGTATTTAGAGTTCCTCCGGTAGGAGAACCCTATTGTAATTGTTGGTATTATTAGGGTTCCTCCGGTAGGAGGGAACCTATTGTTATTGTTGGTATTCTTCTTATTATTATTTTTCTTCTCCATGCGCCCCAATATCTCAAAAAGTAATTCTAATTTGGCACATTGATACTACATCCAAGTGGGTACCCCCACACCAAATATGGGCCACATCGGACCATAGGGGGCGCCACAGGCCACTTCCAAAAGTCACATTTTCAAAGTGATGGCATTTCCACCCCATTGCTCCAATTCTTCAGAAACTTGGTGTGCACATTTTTCATGAGGAAGAAAAAAGCCTCAAGGACCCATAAGGTCCGCCATGATAGATTTTCCTGTACAGTGATCATTTTGGAAAACATTCAAAATTCCTCTTCTCTTGAACCAAAGGTCTAATTAACTTGACATTTTGTACAGATATGTATCATTAACGTTTAAAAATGTTACTTAAGGCAATTTAATGAAGTACAAAATAATTGAAAGGGGTGTATTTATGTAAATGTCCACATTGCCTCGATATGTTTGTGTCACTAAATCAAATGTATTTTTGAAGGATGGTTCGAACCTAACAGGCTTTAAGGTGACACGCCCCTGAAGTACCATGCAAAGTTTCACCTTGATATGTCAAAATATGACTGAATTACAGCTGTTTGGACTTGGACCAAATCTGACAATGCTCGCCATAGGAGAAACTGCTTTTTTTATTATCCAGTTACTGAACTTTGTGTGTTCCATGTCTAGGAATGAATAAATTGCCTGAGATGTTGTGCTGGTAAGCAAAGGGTTGTAGGTTCAAAACCAGTCAGAGGCATAGTTTTTTATTTTGTATTCTTTCTAGTCTTTGCCACTGCAAAACAAGCCAGGTTCACCACAGTAGCTAGCTACTTGAAGTCTATTAATACAATAACTAAACATGACAATATTCGTTACATTAAATTAGCTCAATTTGCCGGGACGGTGACCTGCAAAGTATAAGGTTGTAAGTTCGAATCCAACCACAGTGTTTAAGCCCATCTTAAATTTGAATATCTGTTTAGTTAAACAGGATGACATTGGGCCTCATTATCGAACGCAGTTAAGAAGAAATTAAGAAGGGATTTCTTCTGAATTGGATTTAGGAAAAAATTTGGCATTCATGAAAGTTTTCTCATTTTGGATTTGTTCTGAACTTCAGAAGACTTTCCGAACTCGAAATAGCAGTCGTAAATCGGCCAGGGTTGTCTCAAATGCGATTCCTTAAAAAACCACAAGGATCAAAGGAATTGCATTTAAGAAAACTCTGTGTTTGAAGTGTTAATGAAGTTATGAAAATCCTTGGTGATTGCGTTCACATCAACTCTACAGACTATGGCAAACCGTTTTATCATTTAACCAATGAATTCTTGATATCCAAAATTTGAATTCTTGATATCAAGAATTGCATTTTAGATATCAAGAATTCGAATTTTGGATATCAAGAATTCATAGGTTAAATGATAAAACAGCTTGCCATAACAGACATCCTCGGATTTGAATAATTATAATAATTAACCTTGCTTAGTGTGCACACTGTTGGATCCAGTGGAGAACCATTCTACTGCTCATCTTACTGGTATGTTGCACCGATGCACCTGTGCACCGGTTGCTTTTCGCTTGGACATAACTTGCGTTCGTGTTGCTTTCCTATTCCTAATTCAGGAGCACGAGTACTCGCTTTCAACTTAAGACAACTCTTCCCGGGGAGCACAGCTCAGAAAACTTCTCCTGCATAGGAACACATTTTCAAGCGTTCGTGAATTTGGCGGATGTCTTTTTCTTACGTTGTTTTTCCGAAGCCCGTAAGAAACATTTCAGAAGAATCTTCGATAATGTTCGAGAATGAGGCCCATTGTTCTGAAGTACCATGCGCAAATTCACCTTGATATGTCAAATGATAATTGAAATACAGCTGTTTAAACTTTGGCTGAATCGAACAATCCGTGCTACAGGAGAAACGGCTTCCTTTTTTTTTATACAGAAACTGCCCACATATTTTCATCCTTGGGGGTAGCTCTATGGGTTGAAATGGTGTCCTACAAAGTGCAAGTTCACAGGTTTGAATCCAGGCACAGTCTTTTGGCCTGTCAATAGTTTGATTACTTGTTTAGTTAAACAGGCAGGAATCATTCTGAAATACCATGCGCAATTTCATGCAATTTCACCTTGAAATGTCAACCGTTTCTTAACCTTTGTCCCAAAGCTGACCAAAAACTAGTACTTATATCACGCAGTCGGAGCACAGCTAGATAATCAGCGTCAGCACCCTTGGGTACCCAGCATGCAGTGCGGCATGTCAAAAAACGCAGAGACTTAGTTTGGTTACAACAGCCGTGCGAGGGATTTCAGTTGTTGTGTTCGTTCAGTTAGATGTTTGTAATGTTATTGTTAGTTAGTTAAAATACTGTTGTTGGTCACCCTGATTGTGCATGTCGTGTAGTTTAATGGGACCAGAGAGTTAGCTGCTGTACTGTCACAAGCTATTTTCACAAGGAGCTGAACATGAGCTCTGCCCTAGCCCAGTTGCCCACATGACTATTGTTAGTTGTGCATTGACTGATATTCTGTAAAGAGGTCAACTTAAGAAGAGCATCAATATCCTATAAAAAGCTAATACTCAGCACTATTAATAAAATCTCAGCAGTTGGTGTGTAGCAGAGAGGCTAGAGACTGACTTGTAACCTTATGCTCATGAGTTAAAATCCCCATTCAGCCTATTGTTGTTGGCCAAACATGAAGTAGTTTCGCTCTCGTGTTGTCCAACTCTCAATCATCTACAGTGTACATGTTTATAATATTTTGACATTTTGTGTAGCAACCCGCATCGCTGCTTGCAGGTATATTTTATTTTATAATTTTACTTTTTAATTGTTTTATTTTTTAGATTGTTAGTTCCTAGGATTTGTTATACTAATGTACTTTTATACTTTTTGATTGTAGATCGATAGTGAAGCACTACATTTGATATGTAACATACCAGATCAGACATGATTGTCAGGTGAGGTGAAGAGTGGGGTTAGACCTATAGGAGTGTTTGGGTTTAAGCCTTATCCATTTTCTTCAACAACATGCAGAACAAAACTAAAGGTAAGCTACAAAGAAGAAAAAAAGTGGTTCTTTAAAGGAGACATGACATGGAAACTTCAATTTTATGAGGTTATTTAACATTAATATGAGTTCCCCTAGCCTGCCTTTGGTCCCCCAGTGGCTAGAATTTTCGATAAGTGTAAACCAAGTCCTGAGTGTTCTTCTCCGCCTTTGACAAAATGAATTGCTCTGTTTGAAAATCTCCTCCTAGTGACGTAGATAGGAGGAAAGTTACCTTCCCTCTCTCTGCTTTGCCCACCCAGATCATCTGTCCCGCCCATGAGAAACTGAGCTACCACCGTGCAAGGGCGAGTGCGATATCGGTTTTTCCTGGAGAGACATCATGGCAAGCAAACAAACGAAGCATAACAGTTGCTCAGTGCTTGGATGTACAAATCAAAACAAAAGTATTTTTTTAGTTCCTTCATCCAAGCTTCTGCACAACCAGTATCTTAATTTGATTTTCGCTGGAATTGCGCCGACACAACTTCACAAAGTTTTGTATGTCTGCGCCAAACATTTCAGCCTCTACTGTTTCCTCAACTTGAACCAATACAAAACTGGCCTTGCTGAAATAAAATTCTGGATCATTACTAACTCTCCTTGGTCAAGCTACAAACCTTGGACAAGTAAGTTAACTAACGCTATATCATTTTGTTGCTTTACTGTATATGGTTACCTAGCTTGCTTCCCTTAGAATGTGGCTGTAACATTAGCTCTGCAGCTAACAGCTGAGTTACTGTTGCTAATGTAAAGATAGATGGCATTAAGTATGTGTGTGAATACAAACACTGTAACGCCAGTGTTGTACACTTCTTTGTTATTTGGATAACCGTTATGCTGTTGGTGTTATGGTACGGGCGATATCCGCCTTTCTCCTCATTGAAATGATTTATGAGTGTGCACCTCTGCAAACCAGGGTGATCAGATGAGAATGGGCAAATTCGAAGCATCTTACAGCAACGGGGCTACGAGCTAGCTGAGTTATTGTCGCTAATGTAAAGGTAGATGGCATCAAGTGTGTGTGTGTGAATACAAACGCTGTAACGCCAGTGTTGTACACTTCTTTGTTATTTGGATAACCGTTCTGCTGTTGGTGTTATGGCACGCGATATCCGCCTTTCTCTTCATTGAAATGACTATTAGTGTGCACCTCTGCAAACCAGGGCGATCAGATGATAATGGCTAAATTCGAGGCATCTTACAGCAACGGGGGCTACGAGCCATTGCTATACATCCGTTGTAAACATTAGCGCATGTTGCCGCCCCTCTCCTCCTCATTAGCATTTAAAACTACAGACACCAAAACAGCGCGTTCTGAGGAAAGCTCATCGTGGGACTACTCGTAGTGGCTATAATTCTGCACCATGGCTGAATTTCGGGAAAGAGACTTCAGATACAGTATTAGGGGACCACTAAGGCCTATATAAAAGCATCCAAAAACAGCATTTCATGTCTCCTTTAAGGTGGTTTGAATTTCAAGGTTTAAGTTTCCAAACTCTTCGTTAGCAAACGCATCCTGAGGAAGGAGCATTCGAGATCGCTCTGTTCCAGATACGTCTCTCAATGGAACACTTTCATTTCAGTTAGCAGAGGAGGGGATCAGAGTCATGTTTGTCCCTGTCTTGAAGTGACACATTTTACAGTCTCCCGTTACCAGCCCTGTCAGAACACGATGTTTTTCTATGCAAATCTTTGCACACGTCCCATACCATCAAAAGTGAAACACCACTCGAATGTCTTCCCAAGTCTGGGATGGAGTACCAGATCCAGAAACTGACACCATTACCAATACTGTCAGACACCTGGCTGGACAAACAGCTTATTTTTAGGAATCTCTCTCTCTCTGTCCCCCTCTCTCTCATATTTACATAAGCAGGTGTAGCTGCTGATAAAGGACTGTGGGATGGAGTGTTGAATTTTCATCTTGGCTTTTGAAGTGTGTGTATGTGTGTGTGTGTGGTCCCCACTTCTATTAAGGGGGGGATCAGTAGCTAGATGGGGGCAGGAAGGCGGGTGCACCATTTAAAAAATCTGTGTTGTTAGGGGAGATCTGTTAGAGTCTTATCTGGCTCTCCATAGCAGAGGCTGATTCTTAAGAAGGGTGAGACCACCTGCAGGTCATTCCATTCGGTGACTTAGGAGGTTTGAGGTGGGACTGGGGGGCAGGGAATGGCGCTACAAAGGAAAATCAATTCTGCATTAGATCTATGGAAGTGGACATCAGAAAATTGAATGCGGTCCAAGGGCCAAATGTACGAAGGCGTGTACGCATAGAAATGTGCGCAGAAACATGTGTACAGGTGTTTTACAGATTTATGAAAATAACACTTGGCGTGAGAATCTGTGTACCTCTGCGTACACTTTAGAACCCATGCGTACACTGTTTTGAGATAATACGGTGACACAGTGACCGAAAGGCATGCATAAAAATGTTGAGGTAACACTTTAGAATAATGGTCCGTTGTTAACGAGTAGCTATGCAGGAAGTAATAGGTAGTACTACATTAACACCTAACTTAATACTATTAAGTAATATGGAACCAAGATTAACTAAGCAGTAAGTAATACAAGCACATTTAGTACAAAGGTAGTTCCTTGGTAGGTATTTGATTATTACTAAATAAATATATCCTCATTGAGAACTACTTGCATTTAGTCATTTAGCAGACACTCTTATCCATATACTTGTGAACTATGACCAATTAAGAAAGAATAACCAATTAATTACTAATCACAAAAGTATCATGTCTAAAAAGTGAAGTGTTTTTTTGTTATCTTAACATGGTCATAACATTTCAGAAGCTTGTGCCTCAAATGAGCTTGTGCCTCAAATGGAAACCAGTTTATGAATATTAACGTTATAACACGTCCCCCCCAATATTTGATCATACTGTGTGATTATGGGACACGTCCCCTCCAATATTTGTGCATACCCCCAGAATCAGAATCACAAAGGGTTTTAATCGCCATGAAAGTTTGCACAGACAATAGGGGTGTGAATCGACACTGATCTCCCGATTCGATTCAGCGCCTTCAGCCAGGGACGCAGATCCTCAACTTTGGTTGGAGGTCGGTGCAAAGTAAATGTCGACCCACAACACTTGGACCTCTTCTTTCCATGGTCAAAACAATGTTAATAAAGGATCTAATTCTGTTTTCTCTAGCTGTTATGGCAGCCACGAACTGCACAGTTCACGCTGGGCATCTCTATTAGCCTTAAATTAGTACCAGAGCCAGTTTAAGACATTCTCTTATAGTACCGTTATAAAGCGGAAAGTATCTAAACCGGAAATGGGAATACGCGGATGGCCCATCGTGACTTACGGAATAAGGTAATATTGACCAGCACCAACTATAAGAACCATCACTTTATTACACACACACATTCATAGAACACACACATTCACACAAAATCTGATTGAGGGCCCTCACCAAAGTTCTCTCTAAGCTGCGCGCCTGCGCGACCGCGCAGACCAGCTGAAGGACCCGCGCACTAGATTTTCCAGACCGCGCACAAAATAAAATCTGTATTTAAAAAAAAATATATATTTTATAAAACCAAGAAATGTTCAGTTGATCGGCGAAATGCGGCGAAGCCCACTTCATACATTTCAACGTCACTCTAGACTACACGCAAGCTTTTAACAAAACAACGACCCTGGCGCTCTGCTCAAGCTTTGACTGGCAACGAAAATCAGAAACGTTACCTTTACAGGCGAAAAGCGTAGGTTTGCGTAGGGTCCATAGGGACTAGTCACGACCAAAGTTTGGGAAAGATACAATTGTCCCCACCAATATTTTGTTAATTTTCGAAAAAAATATTTTTCACATCATATTTGCAAAACTCATTCGTATTTTTATCTTTACTATATTCGTTGCCCAGAAAAGTGAAAAATACATTTCCAAATTAACCAATGCGCCCTCGAGTCTGCGAGACAAGACGATGTCATTCAATTGGCTGAAGTGGCAGGCAAAGTCAGAAACACTTGAATCGTGACTTACTTGCAGAAAGAGAGCTGTCAGTACGCCAGGAAATAATAAAGCCTTATATTAGTATTTCGTTTGGTCTCAGCATTGATATTTTTGACCCTTGTCTGCTTTATAGATGTCACCCAAAAATAAGAGAGATATCAGAAGTTGTTTCACCACCCAGAGAGAAAGTAGCTAGCAAGAAGGTCGTTGTTAGTTAGTATGAAAACTACACACAGTGCAAACCTGCTGGCCTTACATCGACACCCATTCTACAATGGAAACAAGTTTTGAAAGTTGTTAGTGTAGCTAGTGGAGCATGTAACTTTTGCTTGTATTCAATCTATCCCTAGCGTGTGCCATCTTTCGACCAGTGTGTTAGCAGCGGCTTGTCTTGTTGAAGCCAGAAGGATAAAGCTAACCTACCCACATAATGGGACCGTGCTAGTTTAGCCTAGTACCAGCAGGCTAGCACCTCAAAAGTGATATTAACTGGTAATAAGTAGGCCTATATGGTCCCTTGGATATGCCTATCCCTGTAATCTCGACCAATGTCAGCAGTCAACTAAGCCTGGTTAGCGTCTGTATTAAATTGATGAATTACTGTGCAGGAAAAATGGCACCCTGAAGATACAGATGTAGAGCAGGTTGGTGATGAATCAGCATCAGGGGTTCAGGTGAGAAGTTGAATTGTCCATTTTGGTAAATAATGCATTAAATTGCAGTTTTATAGGGATTTTTAGACAATGTTACCCATGAATGTTATTATTCACACTTATACTTGTAGATAGTAAAATGGTGCTATAAATTGGGATGCCCAAATGTATGCATCATATAAGATTTCATTGCTCAGAAGTCCAGTACAGATTATGTAGGCCTAGTACAGCTCTATAAAACCTGAACCAATTACCTACGTTTAAAAAAACTGTCCCTACCAAAGCTGAGACCAAACCTACGCCCTTGTTACAGACGCCCCCCAAAAAAGGGCAATTTTACATTTAAATAGAAATGGCTTGATGAAATTGTTCAAACGGACACAAGCGATGGTCCAGGTAGGCTGGTGAAGATATCTGATATATTTAGCTACGAAGAAGCAAACAGAGTTCTCTGCAAACTTTGCTCAGAGTACTGAGGTTTGCGCTCAGACAGATTTCTATTTTCTCAGTGCGGAATTTTTTTGAGGGAACATTGGCCCTCACCCGTCGCTGTCTGTCTGTATGTCTATCTGTCTCTGAGGTGATTGTAGGGAGTCTTTGATCATTCCTGCTTGTGTTTTGCTCTGTGTAATCCATGACTGAAATGTAACACGATTTGGTGTATCTCCAAATGGCAGAGGACCAGCAACCAGTTTTTTTTTTTTTTTTTGCAAGATGGCGCCGGTGAGGGCTGCCGTGGTTTCTAGGTGCGCTCTGTTTTGTCTCGTTTTGTCTGTTAATTCAGTGTTCTGCCAAGATTTCCGGGGTTCTCTAACAAGAGAAGTACTTCTGAACATAAGGACCACAACTCCTGTGGACTTATTTCCCACTTTTCTGCTTCCAGCGGCAGATTTAGTGGGAATTCTAGCCAGTGCCGCGCTAGGCTTTGCTCATGCAGTGAAACGCCGTAGAAGGGGAAAGCGAGCGGGAGCGCTAGTTCGTTTACGCAGACGTGGAATCCAAACAATGCTTCCAAGTTTTTTTCCTCTCCAACGTACATTCACTGTGCAATAAAATGGACGAACTTCAGCTACTGACGGTGAAAAACAGAGACTTTCTTTCATCTTCGGTTTTGTACTTCACGGAGACATGGCTGTGCGATTTGATCCTGGACACCGCCTTACATCTGGCAGGCTTTCAACTCATGAGAGCTGATCGGGACACTGCACTCTCTGGCAAAACCAAAGGCGGTGGTATTTGTTTCTACATCAACAGTGGCTGGTGTGTAGATGTGACAGTGATTCTGCAACATTGTTCTCCGGATCTGGAATCCTTTTTTATAATCTGTAAACCTTTTTACTCGCCACGAGAATTCGCGTCGCTCATTTTGGTCGGAGTTTACATGGCGCTGGGTCCACAGGTTAAAGAGGCCCAACGCACGCTCGCCGACCAGATTCTGAGTGTGGAGCGAGCAAACCCGGATTCCCTTGTTTTTGTACTCGGCGACTTTAACAAAGGTATTCTCAGCCACAAACTCCCTAAATACAGACAATTCATCAAATGCCCAACCAGAGAAGAGAACACTCTGCAGTGTTTCCTACAGATTAGAAATCTAATTGTGGCGGGGAGGGGTGGGGGTTGTCAGACCGGGGGGGGGGGGGGGGGGGGGGGGGGGGGGGGAATTGTTAATAATTCGTTACACAGTTAATTTGTTAATAATATGTTACATTAAATATGAATCCAAAATGATTCACACCTTCACAAAATTAACAACAACTAACATATCATTTCTGCATTATGCATGTAGCAACGCTAGTGCTAAACAACTATTTAACTGGTCGGCTCCATGACGCCGGGTAAGTAGCTAGCTCTTGAGACTTCTCACCAAAAGAATGAAGGGGAAACTTCGAGTACTGCAAGTCGCTCTGGATAAGAGCGTCTGCTAAATGACTAAATGTAAATGTGAGTAAGTTACCTAGCGAAAAGTAGCCTCAACTTTCCTCGACTTTTAGCTACGGCACTAATGCTGAAGGCTCGCTGATATAGGTGTCGGTCTTACTAGAACGACATGTATGCATTGTTGCTAACGTGTGCTGACGTTGTGATTGTGTGCATATGTGAGAAAGACGCATGAGTGACAGAGAGACGGAGGGAGAGCAGGGGAAAGGAAATGCAGCTGAACGAATATGCTGCGTGTTTTAACCTAAATAGCGATAAAAAATTTTTTTTTTACGAAACGCAATGTGTGGCGGCCGGTGTTGATTCTGTGGCGCACCGCCACAAATTAGTCTGTGTGGGAAACACTGCTCTGGATCACTGCTACTGTCAGTAGAGCCTACCACGCTGTCCCTCGTGCAGCACTGGGCCACTCTGACCATACCATGGTCCATCTGATTCCTGCATACAGGCAGAAGTTAAAGCTCTGTAAACCTGTTGTGAGGACATCAAAACAGTGGACCAGTGAGGCTATGGAGGATCTGCGGGCGTGCTTGGACTGTACTGACTGGGATATGTTCACAACTGCTACCAATAGTCTGGATGAACTCACTGAGGCTGTGACATCATACATAAGCTTCTGTGAGGACTGCTGTATACCAACACGCACCAGGGTGAGCTTCAACAACGACAAGCCCTGGTTCTCAGCAGAGCTGAGAAGGTTGAGGTCAGAGAAGGAGGAAGCTTTTAGGAGTAGGAATAGAGACAGATTCAAGGAGTCGAAGAACAGGTTTAGCAAGGCAGTGAGAGAGGCTAAACGACTGTACTCTGAGAAACTGAAGCGTCACTTCTCTGCTAACGACTCTGCTTCTGTCTGGAGGGGGCTTAGGCAAATCACCAACTACAAGCCCAGAGCCCCCCACTCCACCAACGACTCCCGCCTGGCCAACGACCTGAACAAGTTCTACTGCAGATTTGAAAGACAATTGGACAGTCCTGAACTACCCCTTCCCATTCAGGAGGCCTCCCCCCTCCCCCCCTCTACAGTGACGACTCTTTCCATTCAGGAGGGTGAAGTTAACAGACTGTTCAAGAGACAGAACCCCCGCAAAGCAGCTGGGCCGGACTCTTCCGGTCCATCAGCACCGGATCTCCTCAGGGCTGCGTCCTTTCTCCTCTGCTCTTCTCCCTGTACACCAACAGCTGCACCTCGAGTCATCCGTCTGTCAAACTCTTGAAGTTTGTGGACGACACCACCCTCATTGGGCTAATCTCTGACGGGGACGAGTCTGACAACAGGTGGGAAGCTGACAACCTGGTGACCTGGTGTAGCCAGAACAACTTAGAGCTCAATGCTCTTAAGACAGTGGAGATGGTTGTGGACTTCAGGAAGAACACAGCCCCACTCACCCCCATCACCCTGAGTGACTCCCCAGTCAACACTGTGGAGTCCTTCCGCTTCCTGGGCACCATCCTCTCCCAGGACCTCAAGTGGGAACTGAACATCTGCTCCCTCACCAAAAAAGCACAACAGAGGATGTACTTCCTACGGAAGCTGAAGAAATTCAACCTGCCAAAGACAATGATGGTGCACTTCTACACAGCCATCATTGAGTCCATCCTCACTTCTTCTATCACCATCTGGTACGCTGCTGCCACTGCCAAGGACAAGAGCAGACTGCAGCGTATCATCCGCACTGCTGAGAAGGTGATCGGCTGCAATCCGCCTTCCCTCGAGGATCTGCACACCTCGAGGTCCCTGAGGCGAGCAAAGAAGATTGTGGCCGACCCCTCCCACCCTGCACACTCCCTGTTCCAGCTACCTGTTCCAGTCCCCTCCGGCAGAAGGCTGCGGTCCATCAAGACCAAAACCTCACGCCACAAGAACAGTTTCTTCCCATCCGCTGTTGGCCTCTTTAACAAGGCCAAGGACTCACACTAACTTTAAATCACAATCTGCACAATGACACCCTGCACATTGCAATTTGCACTATTGTTTGCACTATCTGTATTTTTAGGTTAGATTGTTAATTAGGGCTACTTATATTTTATATTTTATTTTATATATTTTTTTATTCCCCTTAGTATTAGCTAGACCCCCTTAGTATTAGTTAGACTTTGCTCCTTTTGTATAGTTAGTCCACATATTTAATTTCCAATATTCCTATATGTTTAATCTATGCACCTCCCTGCCAAAGTAAATTCTTTGTTTGTGCAAACATTCATGGCGAATAAAATCCCTTCTGATTCTGATTCTGATTTTAAGGGAAGGCTAATAAGTTAGTGACAAAGGCCTATGCAAAAGGGGGAAACCAAGTAATACAACCACAAAGTACCACCACCATCTTCATCTTCCTACTTTTCTTCACAGATAAACAAGAAAAGGCAATAGTTGCAAACCAGACATAGACCAAATGTTCTGGTAATGTTGCGCTTTGGATTTGTATTATTTATGACTCATGACCTACCTGCACTGAAGCCATGTCCTAATACAGATGTACAGTATTATGAAATACACCTTGCCTATTTGATACAAAGCTGTCGTCTAAAGTTTGTGACCCCATTTTCCAACATGGCTCTGAGACTGTTGCTTTTGCGGTTACTTCTGGAGACTGTCAAAAGTTTCAGTTGACGTGACTGCTGGAATCTGGACCAGCCATGTATTCCAGGTTAGTGTTTAGGCTGCTTTTCTGCACACACAGAGATACACACACACTTAAGATTTGTAGGAGACTTGAGGCCCCTCAGCATTGTTAAGGAAAGAAATAGAGAGAGAGGAAGAGCAGAGAGGTAGACAAACTCATCCATGTTCACACTTAAAATACCTCCTCCCAGGTCTTCTCTTTTCTTTCCTTGCCTGTGTTTCTCTTTGTCGTTCCAGAGGAAACTCAAAAATAACTGCCGTTGTTTGTGTACTACAAACCTTGTTACCATGGTGATCTCCGTGCGGAGACTGCGGAGGGGCAGGTGTCATTGCCGTGAGCAACAGGAGCACAGCATAGATACACACACACACACACACATATAACGATCAGCCATTACACTATGACCACTGACAGGTGAAGCTAACAACACTGATGATCTCGTTATCATGGCACCTGTCAGTGCGTGGGATATATTAGGCATGACAATGAAAATGTTCTCCTCAAAGTTGTGTTAGAAGCAGGAAATATGGGCAAGCGTAAGGATTTGAGCGACTTTGACATGGGAAAATTGTGATGGCTAGATGACTGGGTCAGAGCATCTCCAAAACGGCAGCTCTTGTGGGGTGTTCTCAGTCTGGAGTGGTCAGTACCTATTAAGGATGCACCGAATCCATATTTTTGGGGTTCGGCCGAATACCGATTCCACTGGTTAAGATTCTGCCAAATCTGAAACCGAATACCGAATCATACTCCCATCCTCAGTCCATTAAAACAGTAAACACATTAATGAAGTAAACAACATCCACAGTAGTGTATTGTTTTTTGTTTAGTTTTTTTTTTTTGTAAAAAAACAATAGGCAACATTATGCCAGGAAGACAAGTGGGAAAAACTATTTTGACAATTACCATATGATTATGTTTGTCTCAACATCCAATCAATATCCAAAATATTAGCCTTTTAGATTTCTTGAATATCTTTTGGATGTTTCATACGCAAATGTTTTAACAGCGGAGATGTTGTGTATTGTTTAAGGTCCTTGCCACCACGAGACAAATCGGCATGTAAATATGTACATGTAGCTCGACTTGAATTGCCTTCTTTTGACTGAAAGTACTGCCAAACAACACTTTTTCTGCTCACAAGTTCCATTTTCACTTTTTCTCAGCCTACTGCACTGAATGGTCCACCTACGTAAACACTTTCCCGTAATCAACGGCGGCGTCCTTATGTCGACCAGCGTAGCGCGCGTAGTGCAAGCGTAGGGTTCGGTTGAAAACATTTCTAAGGTTCGGCAGAAACCAAACCCTGTCAAAAAGCCCAATTTTCGGCTTCATCTGAAACCGAGTCCAGGTAGGAATAGCGGTGAACAGCCGACAGGATAATGTGCGGCCAAGGCTCATTGATGCACGGGGGGAGTGGAGGCTTGGCCTGTGTGGTCTGATCCAGCAGATGAGCTACTGTAGCTCAAATTGCTGAAAAGGTTAAAGCTGGTTCTGATAGAATGGTTTCAGAACACACAGTGCATTGCAGTTTGTTGTGTATGGGGCTGCGTAGCCGCAGACCAGTCAGGATGCTGATGCTGACCCCTGTCCACTTGCGAAAGCACCTACAATGGGCATGTGAGCATCAGAACTGGACCACGGAGCAATTGAAGAAGGTGGTCTGGTCTGGTGAATCACATGTTCTTTTACATCACATGGATGGTCGGGTGAGTGTGCGTTGCTTGCCTGAAGAACACATGGCACCAGGATGCACTATGGGAAAAAGGTAAGACGGCAGAGGCAGTGTGATGCTCTGGGAAATGTTCTTCTGGAAAGCCTTGGGTCCTGCCATTCATGTGGATGTTACTTTGACATCTACTGCCTTCCTCAGGATTGTTGCAGACCATGTTCATCCCTTTCATGGAAACTGTATTCCCTGATACCAGTGGCATCTTTCTGCTAAATAATGCAACCTGCCACAAAGGAAAAATGATTCAGGAATGGTTTGAGAAACACAACAATTAATTCAAGATGTTGGCCTCCAAATTCCCCAGATCTCAATCCAATCAAACATCTGTGGGATGTGCTGGACAAAAAAGTCTAATACATGGAGGCCCAACATCACAATTTACGGGACGGGTTCTGCTGCTAACATATGTATGCATATGCCAGACACCACAGCACACCTTCAGAGGTCTAGTTGAGTCCATGCCTTGACGGGTCAGGGTTGCTCTGATGGCAAAAGGGGGACCTGCACAATAGGCAGGTGGTCATAATGTCATGGCTGATCAATGTGTGTGTTTGTATATATACACACCCACCTGAGCAGAGCATTACTTGGTTGAACTACAGTTCTAAAACACACTGTGCACTAAAACTCCAGGCTGATGTAGAAGTCTACCTGTCTGTGAGCGATTGCCTGTAGATAATGTATGAAGTGTGTTTTAGTGTATGTGGGAGTGTGTGCATAAGTCTCTGCGTGTGTGGGAGTGTAGGTGTGTGTGTCAGATTAAGGTCTCACACATCGTGCTAAGAGTGTGTGGTCAAACACACGTCTACTTTAGACATTAGTTTCTACACTTTACCTCAGTCTCAACCTAGTGGCAACATCCAAAACAATATTTTCACAGTCTCTCTCTTTCATACACATGCACCAATCCACCCACACATACACATACCATACCAGTTACAGTACCTCTTAAACAAAACAGAAATCATAGGTATATTTGCACAGCTAATCTGTCTTGGCAGATCAAAGGGCTGCATAGACCAGACTAAGTGCAAACACACTCAGGTAGCCAAAAACCTCCCACACGTTTGTTTAATGAGAAAGTGGTATGGCCTAGTAGGGAGGGCATGAGGGAGTCTAGCTGTGTATTGAAGGTGTGTTTTGTTTGGGCAGGGAGAAAGAGAGGGGCAAATAGAAGAAGGGTCATGAGATAAGATTTCAGTTCAAATTACACAATGTTAAGCGGTATTTCATTAAACACAGTTATGCACTATCCAATGCTTTGATTGCTTAAACAAAGGTCACAAAATAAAAATATTTTAAAGGATGATATCTTGTGTACACAAACGTTTGGATATACTGTATTTCTTTGATTAAACGCCACAGCGTTTGTTACACTGCTCATTTTTGGTGCGGCGTTTATTCGAGGGTGGCGTTTATTCG
The DNA here is from genome assembly GCF_021917145.1 of Hypomesus transpacificus. Lineage (NCBI taxonomy): Eukaryota > Metazoa > Chordata > Actinopteri > Osmeriformes > Osmeridae > Hypomesus > Hypomesus transpacificus. The sequence continues at coordinate 9,559,013 of NC_061076.1, forward strand.
AGGGCAGCGTTTAATTAGTAAGAGAGATTTAGTGAATTGTAGCTGCAGTGTGGCCGTAGACAAACAAAAATAGACAAGGATGTCAAACACAAGGCTTGTGTAAATTTGAAGCCGCGCGTGTCTACATTGTGAAGAAATCTGAAGCAGCATGCCGAAATATACCTTGCTATATTGTACACTTGTGATTTACTTGTGTAAATCCCCCCCCACGCCCTGAGGGGCCCCGCTCTGCATATCCAAAAACAGACTAGGGCTATATAAAAAAAATATATATAAAAATAATACTGAGGCGCTCATTGAGGGCCCCAAGTTTCAACTGCCAGGTAAAGGAATTCCGTAATGTAGGCAACTTAACCGATCTTCATCCACTTCCATGGGCTAAATAGTCTCAAAATCCCTGAATCTGGCAACAATGGCTTTTACGTATGTTACGTGCCTTCTGCGCCATTACACCAATTGAATGTGCACAATCCCCTCCTTGAGTCACCACCTTACCGCGGTGGAGGGGTTTGCGTGTCCTAGTGATCCTGGAAGCTATGTTGTCGGGGGCTTCATGCCCCTGGTAGGGTCACCCAAGACAAACAGGTTCCAGGTGAAAGACCAGACAAAGCGTGGCTCAAAAAACCAACCATGAAAAAAAACACAACAATGGTTCTTAGTTGCCCCTGCCCGGAAGCGGGTCACCGGGGCCCCCCCCCTGGAGCCAGGCCGGGGGTGGGGCTCGATGGCGAGCGCCTGGTGGCCGGGCCTTTTCCCATGGGGCCCGGTCGGGCACAGCCCGAAGAGACAACGTGGGACCCTCTTCCAGTGGGCTCACCATCCGCAGGAGGGGTCATGGGGGTCGGGTGCAGTGTGAGACGGGCGGCGGCCGAAGGCGGGAGCCTTGGCGGTCCGATCCTCGGCTGCAAAAGCTAGCTTTAGGGACGTGGAACGTCACCTCGCTGGCGGGAAAGGAGCCTGAGCTGGTAAGCGAGGTAGAGAGTTTCCGGCTAGATATAGTCGGCCTCGCCTCGACGCACAGCATAGGCTCCGGAACCAGTCTCCTTGAGAGGGGCTGGACTCTCTTCCACTCTGGAGTTGCCCTTGGTGAGAGGCGTCGAGCTGGGGTGGGAATACTGGTTTCCCCTCGGTTCGGCGCCTGTACATTGGGGTTCACCCCGGTGGACGAGAGGGTAGCCTCCCTCCGCCTTCGGGTGGGGGGACGGGTCCTCACTGTCGTTTGTGCTTATGCACCACCCTTTTTGGAGTCTCTGGGGGGGGTGCTGGAAAGCGCTCCTCCCGGGGATTCCCTCGTCCTCCTGGGGGACTTCAATGCTCATGTGGGCAATGACAGTGAGACCTGGAGGGGCGTGATTGGGAGGAACGGCCCCCCCGATCTGAACCCGAGTGGTGTTTTGTTGTTGGACTTCTGTGCTAGACACGGTTTGTCCATAACGAACACCATGTTCAAGCATAAGGGTGTCCATATGTGCACCTGGCACCAGGACACCCGAGGTCTCAGTTCGATGATCGACTTTGTAGTCGTGTCATCGGACTTGAGGCCGCATGTCTTGGACACTCGGGTGAGGAGAGGGGCGGAGCTGTTAACTGATCACCACCTGGTGGTGAGTTGGCTTCGATGGTGGGGGAGGACGCCGGTCAGGCCTGGCAGGCCCAAACGTAATGTGAGGGTCTGCTGGGAACGTCTGGCGGAACCCTCTGTCAGAAGGAGCTTCAACTCCCACCTCCGGGAGAGCTTCGATCATGTCTCGGGGGGGGCCGGGGACATTGAGTCCGAATGGGCCATGTTCCGGGCCTCCATTGTTGAAGCGGCTGACCGGAGCTGCGGCCGCAGGGCGGTCGGTGCATGTCGCGGCGGTAACCCTCGGACCCGGTGGTGGACTCCGGAGGTAAGGGATGCCGTCAAGCTGAAGAAGGAGGCCTATCGTACTTTATTGGCTGGTAGGACTCCAGAGGCAGCTGATGTGTACCGGCAGACCAGGCGGAACGCGGCTTCGGCGGTCGCGGAGGCAAAAACCCGGGCATGGGAGGAGTTCGGCGAGGCCATGGAGAATGACTTCTCGGCTTCAAAAAGGTTCTGGACCACCATTCGGCGGCTCAGGAGGGGGAAACAGTGCTCTGTCAACACTGTATACGGTGGGGATGGTGCGCTGCTGACCTCGACGGGGGACGTCCTGGATCGGTGGAAGAAATACTTCGAAGACCTCCTTAATTCCACCAACACGCTTTCCGACGTGGAGGCAGAGTCTGGGGACATCGGGGGGGGCCCTTCTATCTCTGGGGCTGAGGTCGCCGAGGTGGTTGAAAAGCTCCGCGGTGGCAGGGCCCCTGGGGTGGATGAGGTCCGCCCGGAGTTCCTTAAGGCTCTGGATGTTGTAGGGCTGTCTTGGTTGACACGACTCTGCAACATCGCGTGGACATCGGGGACAGTGCCTCTGGACTGGCAGACCGGGGTGGTGGTTCCCCTCTTTAAAAAGGGGGACCGGAGGGTGTGCTCCAACTTTAGTGGATCACACTCCTCAGCCTCCCTGGGAAAGTCTATTCAGGGGTCCTGGAGAGGAGGGTCCGTCGGATTGTCGAACCTCGGATTCAGGAGGAGCAATGTGGTTTTCGTCCTGGCCGTGGAACAGTGGACCAGCTTTATACCCTCCGCGGAGTCCTGGAGGGTACATGGGAGTTCGCCCAACCAGTCTACACATGTTTTGTGGATTTGGAAAAGGCGTTTGACCGTGTCCCTCGGGGGCTCATGTGGGGGGTGCTCTGAGAGTACGGGGTACCGGATTTCCTGATCGGGGCTGTCCGGTCCCTGTACGACCGGTGCCAGAGTTTGGTCCGCATTGCCGGTAGTAAGTCAAACTTGTTTCCGGTGAGGGTTGGACTCCGCTGCCCTATGTCACCGATTCTGTTCATTACCTATATGGACAGAATTTCTAGGCGCAGCCCCTCAGGATCGGGTCGCTGCTTTTTGCGGATGATGTGGTCCTGTTGGCTTCATCGGGCCGTGACCTTCAGCTCTCACTGGAGCGGTTCGCAACCGAATGTGAAGCGGCTTGGATGCGAATCAGCACCTCCAAATCTGAGGCCATGGTAATCGACCGGAAAAGGGTGGAGTGCCATCTCCGGGTCGGGGAGGAGATCCTGAACCAAGCGGAGGAGTTCAAGTATCTCGGGGTCTTGTTCACGAGTGAGGGAAGAATGGAGCGCGAGGTCGACAGGCGGATCGGTGCGGCGTCCGCAGTGATGCGGGCTCTGCATCGGTCCGTCGTGGTGAAGAAGGAGCTGAGTCGAAAGGCGAAGCTCTCTATTTACCAGTCGATCTACGTTCCTACCCTCACCTATGGTCACGAACTATGGGTAGTGACCGAAAGAACGAGATCGCGAATACAAGCGGCCGAAATGAGCTTTCTCCGCAGGGTGTCCGGGCTCTCCCTTAGAGATAGGGTGAGAAGCTCGGTCATCCGGGAGGGGCTCAGAGTAGAACCGCTGCTCCTCCGCGTCGAGAGGAGCCAGCTGAGGTGGCTTGGGCATCTGATTAGGATGCCTCCTGGACGCCTCCCTGGTGAGGTGTTCCGGGCACGTCCCACTGGGAAGAGGCCCCGGGGAAGACCCAGGACACGCTGGAGGGACTATGTCTCTCGGCTGGCCTGGGAACGCCTCGGGGTCCCCCAGGAAGAGCTGGCGGAAGTGGCCGGGGGGAGGGAAGTCTGGGCCTCCCTGCTTAGGTCGCTGCCCCGCGACCCGATCCCCGGACAAGCGGCAGATGACGGACGAACGGAATGCGCACAATTCAAAAATGCTAATCATTACGTTCTGCTAGATGACGGTAGAGACATGAGTAAAAGAAAATATGCAAGCGGTGTTCAAAAGCGCAGTAATAAACTGTTGTCTGAACAAGCTCGAGCAAAACACCCGAAGATTACACACTTATTTAGCCAGCCAGAGAGAAATATTATCAACATCTCCACTGACGAAACACGACCGCAGCCGCAGGTGGCTAGCAGTAGCACGTCTTCACCAGCAACCAACAATAAACATACTTGCTCAGCCTACTTATTGGCAAGAATAAATGTTTTCCTTTCCTCCATTGATTGTGTGTTATTTCGGCGATGCTATCCTTGGTGCTAACCTATCAGAAGCCTAGTGCTGTCTTTGGTTTTGAACAATGATAAATGTGTGGCGGCCTGCGGAAACCCTTCACATCGTGAACATTTGGGTCTTTCTGGGTATTCTACATATTTGGAAACTACAAACTCTCCTGAATACAAATATGTTTAAATCACTCAGATATCTTTATCACAACTGAAGTTACATCATTTTAAAGTTGACCCGTGTCAAAAAGTGATAAGGGAGAAAATTGCATTCAAAGATTCCACTCCGTTTCATTCTAATTCTGTGGCGAAAATAGAAAGGAAATCCTTTTGTTCGTAATCACATTGTGAATGTAAATGTCAGTTTAAGTATAGGCTACATTAACTTTAACTACATTAACTATAGAAAACATCAAAAATCTCAATTTTGACAGAAAACGATTTTCGATATTTTATGGCTTATAGCCACAATGAGCGGCCGCGACATCCGACGGGTTTCTGCAGGACGCCACACAAATGGGCTGCTGTTGTGGTTTTGTTATTTTTAAACTTGTTATATTTCTCTCTCACATTGGTGAATGTAGGCTATAGTTAAAGGTAGACAGCAATGTATAAGATGGAATGGAGATACATTTTGAGTGGATTTAGGGGAGGGGCCTCGAGCTCGGACTTTGCGGGGGGGCCTCTGCCAAGTCCCGGCCGCCACTGTGTGTAATACTGTATTTCTTTGATTCAACGCCGCCCTCGAATAAACGTGCACCAAAAATGAACATTGTGTAATAAACACGTACCGCCCTTGATTAAACGCTGCACCAAAAATCAACATTGTGTAATAAACGCCGCCCTAGAAATACGGTAGTAGCAGCATGTCATTTTAATGAACATTCTCTTGTGTTGCTCTAGGGCCCCACTGCTAGCTACATTGCCTATTGCTAACGCCTGTCTAGATTATCTATTAAAAGAACTGGGAGAGGCAGGTACTCTTGCGTTAGCAAGCTAAACTAGTTTACATGGTTAAACTACAGTTGGTAGGTGTTTTCGCTATCTAGCTGTTCTTGCATTCCTTGCAAATCAGTGTTAATAAAAAGCTGATGAAATAGAGCTAGCTAGTCTGGCTAACATTGACATTTGCTCGTTGCTTAATTGGCGATTTAGAAGACCGTACTGTTCAAACTAGCAACAAGCATTTAATGTAGTGAACTAGCAAGCTTGTCTAAAGGCATGCTAGCACAGCTAGCCTAGAATACCGTATTTCTTATAAACGCTGCCCTCAAATAAACGCCGCCCTCAAATCAGCGCTGCACCAAAAATGAACATTGTGTAATAAACGCTGCAGCTTTTAATCGAAGAAAGTTAACCAATGAAATAACAGTTTTTGTCAGTGTATTGCTTGTTTTTTGTGTTTTGGCCACTAGAGGTCCTCATGCCCAGCTTGCTCAGTCCTGATTTTGTTATTAGGCTCACCTGGGCCTCGTTCTGTTAGGGGTATTTAGGGGACTCAGTCTAATGCCACCTTGCTTGATGTTTGAGTTTGCTGATGCCGGTTGCCTGTGCTGTTTTAAGTGTTTTGCTACCTTTTTTTGTCATACTTTTGCCGAGCCGATTAAAGAACCCTTCAGCCTCCAGTTCCGAGTGCGTCTCGCTTTTGGGTTCAGCCTCCACTCGTGGTTCCAGATCCGAATTGAGTTCCGGCTCTGACAGAAACATCAAGCCAACATGAACCCAGAGACGCAAGACCTCCTCGCTACCGTGGCCCAGCATGAGGCCTCAGTCCAACGCCATGAAGCAGCGCTGGCCCAGCAGGAGATCTTGATGGCTAAGCACTCACAATTGCTGTCTGATGTCATGACGTATGTCCCCAAGATCTTCGACCGGCTGTCTGCTGTCCAAGCCGCTGCTGCTGTACCACTCCCGGACCCTCAAAAGTCAGCTCCACTTGTGGAACCTCGCCTACCTCCACCACAACGATTCTCGGGGGACCCCAGTGCTTGTGGTGGATTCCTCATACAGTGCTCGCTCACGTTTGAGCTACAGCCATCGTCGTTCCCTTCAGACCGGGCCAAGATAGCCTATATCATCACTCTCCTTTCTGGTAAGGCCCTCTCCTGGGCAACAGCCGTCTAGAATGCCCAGACCCATTGCTGTTCAGGATATTCTGCATTTGAAGAGGAATTCAAATGGATTTTTGATCACCCCATCAGTGGCCGAGAGGCGTCCAAACGACTGCTGTCCCTCCAGCAGGGCGGTCGTAGTGCTGCGGAATATGCCATCCATTTTCGCACCATTGCAGCAGGGAGCGGCTGGAATAATGAGTCTCTGATGGTGTGCTTCCAGAACGGCCTCTCTGAGGCACTCAAAGATGAATTCGCAACACGAGAGCCTACCAATGATCTAGAGACCCTCATTGACCTGGCGGTACAGCTAGATAATCGTCTGAGGGAGAGAAACCTGGGTCGCCAGTGGGGTGTCACTCCTGTCAAGTCAGTTCCCACTGAGAAGTTACCCCCAGCCCAAGGAGGCCCAGAACCCATGCAGTTGGGTGGCACCCGGATCTCCTCGACAGAACGTGACCGTTGCATGAGGGAGCGTTGTTGTCTATACTGTGGACTGCCTGGACATTTCCGTTCTGCCTGCCCAGAGCTCTCGGGAAACGCTTGGTCCCGTACAGGCATGGAGGGACTGTAACGAGAACGACTTGCTTTGCCCTACCCTCCGATTCAGGTTTTTTCCTTCCCGTCACCCTCGCTTGGGGAACTCGGGAGCATCAACTCAAGGCCTTGGTGGATTCAGGAGCAACCGGGAACTTTATGGACTTATCTCTTGCTAGGGGTCTCCAGATCCCCTCGGACTCGCTCGCTACCCCTCTGACAGTTACTGCTCTGGATGGAAGACCCCTGGGTCCCGGGAAGGTAACCCTTCTTACCTCTCCCCTTCGCCTCTCCATTAACCAACACCAGGAGGAGTTGTCTTTCCATTTGATACAATCTCCAGAGCTCCCTGTGATCCTCGGCCATCCTTGGCTTCTTCGCCATAACCCTCACCTCGACTGGTCCACTGGCACTGTCCTCAGTTGGAGTCCCACTTGTCGTGTCCCCTGTTTGGGCCAGAGGCCCCCTGACCCTGTTCTCGAGTCTCAAGATTCCCCAGACCTGTCTCTAGTCCCCAGTCAGTAGCATCAACTCGAGGCAGTCTTCAGTAAAAAGAGAGCTACCTCTTTACCCCCGCATCGCCCCTACGACTGCGCCATTGACCTGTTCCCGGGTACCTGTCCCCCCAGAGGCCATATATTCTCCTTGTCTTCTCCTGAGCGTGCAGCCATGGACACATACATTGAAGGGGCTCTCGCAGCAGGGATCATTCGGAAGTCTACTTCTCCTGCTGGGGCTGGTTTTTTCTTTGTGGGCAAGAAGGATGGGGGCCTTCGACCCTGCATAGACTACAGAGGCCTTAACAAAATCACTATCCGGAACCGTTACCCGTTGCCGCTTATGGCCTCGGCCTTCGAGATGCTGCAGGGAGCCTCCATCTTCACCAAACTCGACTTGCGCAGTGCCTACCATCTCGTGCGCATTCGACAAGGTGATGAGTGGAAAACCGCATTTAACACTCCTACCGGGCACTATGAAGACCTGGTTATGCCCTTCGGCCTCACCAATGCTCCTGCTGTTTTTCAGGCTCTGATAAACGACGTCCTTCGGGACATGCTCAATCAGTTTGTATTCGTCTATCTGGACGATATTCTGGTTCTCAAGATCCCTTGGTGAACACGTTGAGCATGTAAAGAAGGTTCTTGTACGTCTTCTTGACAACCACCTTTTTGTCAAATCTGAGAAGTGCACATTCCATGCGACCCAAGTACAGTTCCTAGGATTCATCATTAAGCCCGGCCATGTTCAAATGGATCCCCAGAAGGTCCAAGCCATCACGGATTGGCCCACTCCCTCGTCTGTGAAGGAGGTGCAGCGGTTTCTTGGCTTCGCCAACTTTTACCGCAAGTTCGTTTTGAACTTCAGCTCTGTGGTGGCTCCCCTATCAGCTCTCACTAAAGGGGACAAGGCGTTTTGCTGGGGTCCAGAAGCGGAGTCAGCCTTCAACAAACTCAAACTCTTTCTCGCTTTACTACAGCCCCCATTCTTGCCATCCCCGACCCAGACAGGCACTTCGTGGTGGAGGTAGATGCGTCGGATGTGGGGGTTGGAGCCGTGCTTTCCCAGAGGGGGGAGGACAACAAACTACATCCATGTGCTTTCCTTTCACACCGTCTTACACCCACAGAGAGGAAGTACCATGTAGGAGACTGTGAGTTACTGGCTGTTAAACTGGCGCTCGAAGAGTGGAGACATTGGCTTGAGGGGGCCGAACACCCATTCCAAGTGCTCACCGACCATAAAAACCTGGAGTATATCCAGCAGGCCAAGCGGCTCAATCTCCGTCAGGCACGCTGGTCTCTATTCTTCAACCGGTTTCAGTTCATCTTAACCTATCGCCCTGGATCCAAAAACCTGAAACCTGATGCTCTGTCCCGAATACACGCAAGCAGTAACCGAGAAGAGCCCATTACATCCATACTCCCGAGCTCCAAAATCGTGGCACCCGTGAGATGGGAACTCAAAAATACAGTGAGACACGCCCAGACCCAGGAAGCAGACCCAGGGGGGGGGGGCAGCCAACCGCTTGTTTGTTCCTAAAACCGTTCGCTCCCGAGTTCTCCAATGGGGTCACTCCTCTCGTCTGACCTGCCATCCGGGCTCTGCTCGCACCCTTGAATTCCTTCAGAGACGGTTTTGGTGGCCGAACATCAAAGAAGATACCAAGGCTTTTGTGAACGCCTGTCCGACTTGCAACCAGGGAAAGGTCTCGCACCGCTCACCTCAGGGGTTGCTCCATCCTCTCTCTATACCTCGAAGGCCCTGGTCCCACCTCTCCATGGACTTCATTACCGGCCTCCCACCGTCCCAGGGTAACACCGCTATTCTGGTCATCGTTGACAGATTTTCTAAAGCTGGCAGGTTCATTCCCTTGCCCAAATTGCCCACTGCTAAAGAGACAGCGGAGTTGGTCATCGCCCATGTTTTTCGAGTTTTTGGCATCCCACAGGACATTGTTTCAGACCGGGGCCCTCAGTTCTCCTCTCGGTTCTGGCGGGCATTCTGTCGACTCCTGGGGGCAACGGTGAGCCTGTCTTCCGGACACCACCCTGAGTCCAATGGCCAAACGGAGAAGTTGAACCAGGACCTGGAGACCACTCTGAGGTGCATGGCTGCCAATCATCCATTCTCCTGGTCGTCCTTTATTACGTGGGCAGAGTATGCCCACAACACCCTCTGCTCGTCGGCTACGGGCAGTTTGGGTATGCCCCTCCGCTGTTCCCCGACCAAGAAGTGGAGGTCGGAGTTCCCTCTGCTCAGCGGTTCATCCGACGCTGTCGTCTGACTTGGAGGAGGGCTCGACACAAGCTTCTTCGAGTCTCCCTACAGTACCAACGACAGGCTAACTGAAGACGCAGACCTGCCCCCATCCTGCGTCCCCGAGAGTCTGGCTCTCCACAAAGAACCCTCCCTTACGAGTGGAGTCCCGCAAACTCTCCCAGCGGTTCATTGGACCTTTCAAGTTGGCAAGGAAAGTTAACCCTGTTGCTTACCGTTTACACCTACCCAGGTCTCTCAGAATTAATCCTACGTTTCATGTCTCCCTTCTAAAACCTGTTTTGTCTTCCCCTTTTGCTCCAGCAGTCAAACCTCCCCCTCCTCCTCGCATCGTTGGTGGCCAAACAGTTTACACCGTCCGCCGCATACTGGATTCCCGTCGTGTGCAGGGATCACTTCAGTATCTTGTGGACTGGGAAGGCTATGGCCCGGAGGAGCGCTCCTGGGTTCCTGCCAGAGACATCTTCGACCCCAAATTGATTCGGGACTTTCTTGCTAGTACGCCGGGTCGTCCTGGGAGGAACGTCAGGAGCCGTTCCTAGAGGGGGGGTCCTGTCAGTGTATTGCTTGTTTTTTGTGTTTTGGCCACTAGAGGTCCTCATGCCCGGCTTGCTCAGTCCTGATTTTGTTATTAGGCTCACCTGGGCCTCGTTCTGTTAGGGGTATTTAGGGGACTCAGTCTAATGCCACCTTGCTTGATGTTTGAGTTTGCTGATGCCGGTTGCCTGTGCTGTTGTAAGTGTTTTGCTACCTTTTTTTGTCATACTTTTGCCGAGCCGATTAAAGAACCCTTCAGCCTCCAGTTCCGAGTGCGTCTCGCTTTTGGGTTCAGCCTCCACTCGTGGTTCCAGATCCGAATTGAGTTCCGGCTCTGACAAGTTTTAGGAATTTTTTGGTGCAGTGTTTAATCAAGGGCGGCGTTTATTACACAATGTTCATATTTGGTGCAGAGTTTATTTGAGGGCGGCGTTTATGCGAAGAACTACGGTAGGTTAATGCCATAGTTAAGGACAATGTAAAAACCTTTATGAGATGTAAGTACTTTACCATCGAGTGAGTATAGAAGTGTGTTCACCTACCAAACTCGGTAATGCGCCCCATATGTGAGAATACGACTAGATCATGACAGTGTGGGTGTGTGTACCTTTTTGTATTAAAAACGTGTGAGTTCAGGTTTGCGTATCTGAGTTTCTGGCCTCTCCAGTAAGTGGTCAGCCCAGGTCACCTTGTTTATGCTTATGTTACCCAGAGTTCTTATTTGGGGGTTGGCCTCTCTTTGCACACAAATAATTCTGAACACAAGATCATTCTTATACAGGATAAAAGGTTACATCTTCAACTTTTCTGAAGGTGCAGTGTTTCCCAAACATAGACTAATTCGTGGTGGTGCGCCACAGAATCAACACCGGCCACCATATATTGCGGTTCGTTATACTTAAAAAATGCTATTTAAAACACTGCATTTCCTTTCCCTGCTCTCCCTCCCTCTCACATACACAGTCAAAACGTCAGCACACGTTACCAACAACGTAGAGCCGCCGTCCTAGTAAGACAGACAGCGATAACAGCGTGCCTTCAGCATTAGTAGCATAGATAAAACTCTAGGAAAGTTGCGGCTACTTTTCGCTAGGTACCTACGAACATGTCTTAATCTGCTAGACAAGTGGGGACCCCTTCGTTCTTTTGGTGAGCAGTCTCACAAATTGTTTACAATATGTTCAGGCTTCAACCAGTGCTGCTCAAGCAGAAAAACATGGTCAGGGAGAAAAAGAGAGATTTGTTAGGTATTGAAGAAAGAGTAGGAGAGGATGACAGCATCCAACATGCTGCTGTGAGAAAGCCAGCTGAAGCAACAGGTGAGGTAGACAAACATATGTAGAAACAAGCAGGTAAGAAAGCAGGTCTCAGGACAAGGGGACTCATGTGGAGGTGTGAATCATTTTTGATTAATATTTAATATATTAAAGTTCTCTGTAACTAATTATTAACAAAGGAATTATTTTGCCCCCCCACACACACACACTCACGGCACGTCAGACACGGGCCGACCGACCCCCACAAATAGCTTTCTAATCTGTGGGAAACACTGCAGTGTCCTGTATGTAGTTGTGTGTATATGTGCTTCTGTGTATTTGTGTGTACATTAGTGTGTTTGTTTCAGTGTGAATGTATATTTGTGTGTAGGTACACATTTGTGTGTATTTGTCACTGTGTGTGTACACATTTGTGCGTGTATCAGTGTGTAGCATAGTATGTGCTGTGTACACTTTTGTAAATTTGTCTGTGTGTGTACATATTTCTGTATATTTGTGTATTTGTACATTTGTGTGTGTGCGTGTGTCACCTCAGAATCACCTTTGCCACACTTCCTCAAAGGCCAGACCTAGCACGCTCTTTCTAAGAAGCCCTAATTCTGTTTGCTTTGCTGCAACTTGAAGGCGGATGGCGAAAGCTGCAAAGGGAGAAGGTGGAGAGATGGAGGGGAGAGGAAATAAGAGACCCAGATAAGGCAGTGAGTGAAAGCCGGGAGTCGTGCTCAGTGGAGCCCAGAGACGGGGCATCTTTAACGGGCACATAGACAGCTTTACAAGCCCTCAGTGGATGAGGGAGATTGGAAGGGCTGGGACTGCTTACACATACACACACACAGATAAACCTCAAAAGCTAGTCAGACACAGAAATTGCACCATTGCCCCCCCTTCTTTCTGCAAGAGCTCAAACAGTATGGAACAATCTAAGTGCGTTATCTTATCTTCTCTGATATTCTGTTTCTCATTATTTTATTCCACCACCCAATCCTCCAACAGTCCCGCTTCCCCCCCTCCCTCTCCTCTCTCTCAAACGCATACGTCTTTGATGAGAATCCATTCACGGATTTAATGGATTTCGCCTAGCTTTTTTTAAGGAACTGGAAGATGGGTTAAAAAAAGGCAAACTTTGGCCATCCTGGCTTCAAGAGTGAGAGGTCTGCAGAGGACAGCATTTCTGTCTACATCAAAAGAATAGTAAAATGTTTGCTTACAAAACAGTCAGAGCGGTCAATATGGATCTGAGACGGCCGTCTGCAATTCAACATGAAAGGGTTCAACTGCTGTGGAACACCCAAACTTTTCAGTCCCTCCACCAAGAGTCAAACTTTAGCAGATTAGTAGAAAAGTAAGTGGTCTAACTTTCTGGAAAGTTAATTTGGAAAGCTATTTTCCAAATCAATTTGATTGATGTCAACGTTAAGTGTGAGGGTTATTTTTTCATCACCTTCCATATGGGGAAAAATTAAGGATATGCAACAAAGAAAAAGAAGAGCCTTTAAAAAAAAAAAAAGTTTACTGTGGTTACTGTTCAGTATTTAACTCCTAAAGTATGCTGTGTAGGGATCCGACTTATTTAACTTGCCTCCAAACTCAAAATGGTGGATGTCTTTGAGCTTCTGTTTGAATGAATTCCTGAATTTCCGAGACAAAATTGAACTGGGCCTAACCACCTCCCATAACGACCCAAAATGTCACGTAGCTGCCTCGTAGTTCAGGAGCTAATTTGATACAGCTGGCATGCAGAGCGGCACGACAGACAGACAGTCTCTTTGATGGGCCCCTGCTAGAGATTAGCGTCCTGTACAAGAGAACCCCCAGCTGGGCCTTCCTTCAGTGCCTCCATATTAGCCTCAGAACGCAGGGATCTCTGAGACAGTAGTCTGTCCTGCAGCCTGTCTGTCCTGCAGCCAAACCTTAAGCGTTAGCACTTCCAGATCTGGGACAACACCCCCCCACCCCACTCACCTTCTCCTGGGCCAGCTCCCTCTCAGCCTGGTGGCTCCTCTCCAGGTCCAGGCGGAGGCGCTCCATCTCTGCCCGCAGCCTGCCCATCGAGGCCTCCTGGTCTTGGGCCGAGTGTTGGCGCTCGTCCTCCCTCAGCAGGCCCAGCTCCAGCAGCTGCTGCTTCCTCTGGGCGTTGGCCTGCTGCAGCTCCTCACGCAGGGCCGACACCTGGGCCTCCAGCTCCGAGATGGTCTGACGGTGGGACGGAGGGAGGGAGGAGAGAAGACAGGAAGAAAGAGGACGGTGAGGAACACGTGTGCATGTTTATAAGTAGTATGTATAAGTGTATGCAGCTGCGGTCATGGATGTGTTCCTCTATGGCTCTCTCGCTCTGCAGACTGAGGCTCAAGATCATCTCCAACACTGAAACCTCTACTTTCAGCAGTTGCTTCTGAGGGACGTCCAGGGATGGTCTGAGGGGAAGTCCTGTTCAGACCGGGACACAAACACTCGGGCAAAGGAAAGGGAAATACCCTGCAACAGCAGCTGTCCCATCCTAATTCAGCTTACCCAACCCAGTCAGCCCGGCCTAGCATAGTCAGTCAGCCCGGCCAAGCCCAGTCAGCCCAGCCCAGTCAGTCCGTCCAGCCTAGCACAGTTAGCCATGCAGGCCGGCCGGCAGGCAGGCAAGCAAGCCCACATCAAAGACGGGGAATTCCACTAAGGTCAGTCGGGCACATTTAATGAGAGAAATTTGCGCAAATTAAAGATCACTCCCTCAGGAGGAAAGCAGGCAGTGCTGCAGTGTCATATTTCCCTGGAAGACAGATGGAGAAGAAACAGAGAGAGCAATAGAAAGGGATGGAGAGTTGGAAGGATAGTATGGAAATGAGAAGAGAAGTATGTGGCTGAATAAGGAAGTCTTAAAAGTACTGCAGCTCTTATGTTAGTGTACTGTTTGTAATGTAAGATGTTTTTGGTGTATGAGAGACTTGAGTGTCTGTCCGTGAGAGTGTGGGGGCTGCAAGGACAGGGAGAAAGTAACAGTGCGTGTGTGTGAGAAAATGAGGGGGCAGCAGAGAGAGAGAGGGAGAGAGAGAGAGAGAGAGAGAGAGAGGGAGAATGTGTGTGAAAGACACACATATGCACTATATGGGAGAGAGAAAGGGAGAGAGTGTTTCTGAGAGAATGTGTGTGAGAGAGTGGGGGCTGTAGAGATGGACTGACCCCTTCCTTGACCTCTGTTTTCTTTGAGTTCCTCAGCCTTGACTTTGTCTAGAAAAGCTCTTTGATTTCACTGCCAGAGAACAGACACATTACATAGCAGGAATGCTAATGACCAAAGAACACCCCTTTTAAAGAACCGTTAAGGGAATGTTCTTGCCGGGCTATGAAGAAACTTTGCTGGAGTTGGTAAAAATGTAATTCTAAATTCTCAAAACATTCAAAATATTGTGTGTATATAGTGTCTCACCAGTTATGTGCTAGGTACACTTGGAACACAATATGAAATAACCACCCGATATTCTATTCCAACAACAGTACTGAAAGTTAAATTAAATTACTAAGAATTGTCCCCGTGAACAAAGTTAAGAGGGTCAAGAGTGGCCTATAATATCCTCTTTTGACCCTGTTTCCCTCCAAAAACACTGAAGACATCCCAGCCCCGACTCTCGTTAGAGTCACATGGTAATCGACAGAAAGAGTCTGAAATTGATTCTATACATCTTATTGCGGGCACTAGGGAAAATCACAAAGACTTCAAAGAAGCGTCACAAAAAAACATACAGATGTTGTGTGGTTGTGTGTCTCACGCACAAACTGATATACACACACACAAGCAGGTTTCACAGCCACACGCAAACATGTCAGACTCGGGCAACACCAGATGGACATGCGCGCACAGTAAGTGCCAGGCATGTTGGTCTCCATGACTTCAAGGGACAGGCATTATGTCTAAGCTCAGAAGAGCCTTTAATGTATAATTCCCTATTCAACTGCATAGGGCTCCATCTGATTCTGTAAATAACATCCTGAGTAATCTCCCCACCATGAGCCATTTGGACAGGGACAGGGCTCAGAGATGCAGGGGCAACAGAACTAAAAGAGCCAGACAAAAGGGGTTAATTCAAATTGTAAAGGTTTTCAACACATGACAGGTATGTGCAACCTCAGTCCAAACATAATTGAACTATAAGATTAAGCATTAACTTAATGTTTAATCGGTAACACTTTACAATAAGGGTGCATCAATTGGCATTCATTAATGCATTAACTAATGCATGAATCATCATCAGTTAATAAATAACTCAGAAAGTACTTAATGATGCACTGATCATCAACACATCATTTGGTAATAAGGAGTCACATATGATTTACTATTAATTAAATCTGGAATCATGTACCAATTCCTATTGACATTAACACATTAACTGATAGGTGAGTTAACTACTTTAGTTAATTGTGCAAACTAATACTGTTAGTTAACTGTGTGAACTAAAACCCTGAGTTAACAGGGTCAACTTTAACAGGGTAAACTAATGGTAATACCTTAATTCATGTGTTAATTACCACAATGGCGGCATCCATGGATTGAGACGGTACGTAATCATTTGTTAATAGTAATTTGCCTCCCCAAGTAAAGTCATAATATGAGATACATTAACTAATCATTAACTAATTATTCACTCAACAAATACTTAGTTTTTTCAGAGAGACAACTTTTAAATAAACTCTAATATGAGTTGGAATCCTGCATTACAGTCAAAATAGCTTTCTGACTAATGGATGACTACCATGCAGTTTGCAAAACGTTTTATTTCACTCCAACAACACACGCAAGGCCACCTTTCTAAGAAGAAGTCCACTCGAAGTATCGATCAGATCTTCCGTAGAAAATGCCTGACTGCAACAGATTCTGGACCGATTCATGAAGGTAAACTCCTAACTTCAAATGTTAACTTTCCACCAGTGGCGATTTCTTTAAGACTGAAAAGGAAGCTCAGCTTCCCCTAAAATATCAAAAAAATGTATGGTTAAATATTTACTATTGTGTTAAAATTTTAAATGTGTTAGAACACGTTCATCTCGAAGACGAATTAGTTCAGAATCAGCTGCGTATAGTAGCAGGTCGACTGTTAGGTGTTCATTTTAGGACATCCTCAGATCTCAGACTCAATTGTCAGACTCAAACGAAAAGGCGTCAAGTCTCAGACCAAAAGTCGTCAGACTCAGGCGAAACGGCTTCAGTCTCAGAAAAACCTCTGTCATTCTCAAACAAAACACGCTCAAACTAAACGCAGTCAGAAAAACCTCTGTCATTCTCGACAAAACGCTCTCAAACCAAACGCCATCATTCTCAGACAAAACGCTCTCAAACCAAACGCCGTCATTCTCAGACAAAACGCTCTCAAACCAAACGCTGTCATTGTCAGACAAAACGCTCTCAAACCAAACACCGTCATTCTCAAACAAAACGCTCTCAAACCAAACACCATCATTCTCAGACAAAACGCCCTCAAACTAAACGCCATCATTCTCAAACAAAACGCCCTCAAACCAAACGCCATCATTGTCGGACAAAACGCCCTCAAACTAGTGATGGGAAGTTCGGATCATTTTACTGATTCGGTTCTTTGAATCTCGTTCAGTAAAATGAACGCATCTTTTTTCGAATCATTCGTTCATTTCAACGGGGAGGGGGGGGCTATACGTCCACTGCAAACACGTATCATATTCTCATGTAGGTTAGTGCATGACATGTGCACCAGTAGATACTATTTCAAAATAAATTCCTGCATTAAAATTATGTATCATGACAGTTTGTATGATTTGGTCATTTATTACCACACTAGTATTTAATTATCACGGCAAACAATTACACTGCACTAAACCGTAAGTGTAAATATAAAGTGAAAATAACAAAACCAGTCAGTATGGTGACTTGAGCGAATATCATTCACGTCCTACTAAAACAGCGGCCACGCGAAAGGGAATGAGGAAACTGTTTCCTCTACTAAAAATGCAGGTCACGTGAAAAATTATATTAAGACTCCTAAAAGACCGATTTGGGAAATGAACGAATCGTTCGTTTCCTCTAACTACAGAGCCTATGCAGGTCACGTAAAAAATTATCCAAGAAAGACCGATTTGGGAAATGAACGAATCATTTCTGTTTACTTGGATGAGCCTATGCAATAGTCCCGATCCGCGGCCACGAGAAAATGAAAGAATCACTCTTTGAGAGGACTCGTTACTCCCGAGTCCTTGTAAGGATTCGTTCAAAATGAACACGACACATCACTACAACCGGAGGACTACGCATGGGTTTGCGCTACACGAGTGAACTATAGCTTGCAGAAAACAACTATTTCAGACATCCCAACTTGCAGAGACTCATTTCCGGGAGATGCCCCCCCCCCCCCCCCCCCCCCCCGCATGATGTACCCCCTCAACCAGCTCGTACAACCCCCCCCCCCCCCCCCCCCCCCCGGGACGAAATCAGGATGCGCAATATGCACTTGTTTCGACCATTAATGCAATTGCACAGTCTCGCGCTCGCTCTAAATACAAAATCCCCGAAATCCGGGAGATTGTATAGCCTTTGCGGGTGTCCGGGAGCCGCTATTGAAATGCGGGCGACTCCCGGAACTTCCGGGAGGATTGGGATGTCTGCTATTTTGTATTAGCTAGCTCTATATCAAAAGTAAGTTCTTGCTGTACCAGTTAACAGAAATAAACTACTACTTTAACTAATTCAGAAAGCTAGTCAGCAGCTCCCCTATCTAGCTAACTTTGACCAAAAAATTCTGACAAAGTTTAGTGTGAGGGCGTTTTCGTTTTGTCTGAAAATGATGGCGTTTAGTTTGAGGGCGTTTTGTCTGAGAATGATGGCGTTTAGTTTGACGGCGTTTTGTCTAAGAATGATGACGTTTGGTTTGAGAGCGTTTTGTCTGAGAATGGCGTTTGGTTTGAGAGCGTTTTGTCTGAAAATGATGGCGTTTGGTTTGAGAGCGTTTTGTCTGAGAATGACAGAGGTTTTTCTGACAGCGTTTAGTTTGAGGGCGTTTTGTCTTAGCCTGGCTGCCAGCCCAACTTCTCCCCGCCCAAAAAAAAATTTGGTCGGGAAGTTGGGTCTGGAGGGTCTCGTATTGGGGACCAACTACAGAAAACCAGAATCTGGGCGAACCAATGAAATTGCCAGGGCGGGCTTTATACGATGATGGACAGATGATCAGCAGTAACGTAATCACCCACGACACAAAAGAGCGCTTAAGTTGAATTTGTTTTGAACAAACATGGCTACCGCTGGAGATCTGGGATGTTATGATTCTGCCATCGAGCCTGTTTTCGAAGACATCGACAGCGCATTAATTTTGAAAGAGGAACAGAGACGCAATCAAGGCATTTGTCGATGGAAAATATGTTTTTGCCGTCCTTCCTACGGGATTCGGTAAAAGGTTAATATATCAGCTGGCTCCGATGGTTGCGAAGAAGATGGGACACAATGAAAACCCAGGAGCCATTGTGGTTTCTCCTTTTCTTTTGTGGAGTTGTAATCCTAAACGGATAACTTGTTCGTATATGCATTGCCCTTTATTGTTTCGCTCAAAAAGGTTGACCGTGTGAACAAGTACTCCCCCTACCCTTAAATTAATTTTACAACACCGGCAAAAATCGTTTGTATTCATTCTTCAAGCATACTTAAAGTCTGCTTGCAGTTTAGTCAGTAAAGATTTAGCTGCCTCTCAGTTTAGTTCTGTTGACAACAACTATGCGGCGCTTAACATACTCTGTTGCTCTGATTGGTTGTAGATCTATCCAATTGAGCAAGGAGGCATTTGTTTTCCAGGCTCGTTTGAAACACGCCTCGTAGTCAAAGCCCAACGGAGAGTTCTCAGACTCATATTCTGACTATAATTATGATTATGACAACGTCAGGCTAGTTTTGTCTGAGAATGACAGAGGTTTTTCTGAGACTGAAGCCGTTTCGCCTGAGTCTGACGACTTTTGGTCTGAGACTTGACGCCTTTTCGTTTGAGTCTGACAGTTGAGTCTGAGATCTGAGGATGTCCGAAAATGAACACTGTACGACTGACTGATTTCCTCATTCATTCCCGTAGCGTCACACTGCATTTCCCTGTTGAAGCCCAGCTTCAATGGACTTCATGAGGCTCCTAGAGATTTTTCAGTGTTTCAAAACTATACGCTCATTGGATAAATGCTGCAATTATGTCCCGCCCTGGATGCTCAGCGTCTCTGGGGGTGAATGGAGGAGTGGGCTGGCCTGGACGCTTCTGCGTGATGATTGGAAGGTCTCTCGAAAGTGTGCATCTCCTTTTGATTGACAGCGATTTTGTACTATAAAAAGTAGCCGAACCTACGGAGGGTTCAGTTCAGTCCCATTGCGGATTTTTTAACTGTAGTTTAGAGACAAACTGCTGCAACCTATTTCTGTTTTTTTGCTTGGCGAAATTTCTAGCTACATTCATTTTAGTGCATAATGTTTTTGATCATTTAGATAATCACCTCATTGTCTCTAAATAGAGACAGCCAGCCTGTCAGCTGGCTGACTAGCTAGCTAGTCTAGGTCTAACTATAATGGGTAAAAAAGCATTGTTAAGTTTGTATGAGTGAGGTCAGTCAGCTCCACAGAGTTTGCCTTTACCCTTCAAATGCTAAATAATTCTCTGTTAGCTTTCACCCTTTTCAAGTTGATGTATAATGCTGAGCTTAGGGGATAGTGGAAAGTTAACATTCGAAGATAGAAGTTCACCGTCATGAATCGGTCCATTACCATTAGTTTACCCTGTTAAGTCAGGGTTTTAGTTCACACAGTTAACTAAAAGTCATAGTTTGCACGATTAACTGAAGTAGTTAACTCACCTATCAGTTAATGTGTTAATGTCAATAGGAATTGATACATGATTCCATATTTAACTATTAGTAAATCATATGTGACTCCCTATTACCAAATGATGTGTTAATGATCAGTGCATCATTAAGTACTTTCTGAGTGATGTATTAACTGATGATGATTCATGCATTAGTTAATGCATTAATGAATGCTAATTAATGCACCCTTATTGTAAAGTGTTACCGTTTAATCTATCACAGAATGATGGCAGAGAGAGAGGAGACAGGGAGAAGAAAACCCAACTGTAAACTTGATACAAAATAATTCTCCATCCAGCAGCTTTAGCTGTTACCAAAGCAAAACAAAAGCGGAATTTATTTACTGCTATTTCCATTCACATCTAAATTGTGATGGTTCGCACACATCGTACCGCCTGGCAGCTCTGGCACACCATGATACTGAAACAACAAAGAGACATAGTGGTCATAGATCTCTCCATGTGCCAGCCTGAAAGCACATGAACATTATATCCTCCATCCTGACTTCAAATTAGCCACGCCAACTTCAGATCCTCAAACGCTATTGAAGAAGGCAAATCCACATATATAATCGTGCAAACAAAAGCAGAGGGAGACACGCCAATGTGCCTGTTTTGGTGTCCTTCAATGATTGCTTGTCTGAAATAAGATTAGCCTAATCTTGGGGACCTGTCAATCAGCAAATAACAATACACAGAGAGCGGAGACAGATGACGTGTTTGTGTCCAGCTGTCACTGAGACCGTCATCTCTGTCTTCACTTTCCCTGCGTTAATCATGTACTTGGGAATAAAGATCTTTGGAAGTTTGACAGCATCATTATTCAGCCTGTCACACCGTTGGGGGAAGGATCCCAGAGAGTACAGGACCCTCTCCCATGCTGTTTGAAGTCCAGATGGTGCTTGTGTTTCTCAGAGAAGACAGAATTGGTCAAATGTTTAAATACAAAATGATTAGACGTAGACATTTGGTTTGGAGTAACTATGGAAATAACTGGAAACAGGGTTCGTACAGTCATGGAAAACCTGGAAAAGTCATGGAATTTTAAAATGGTTATTTCCAGGCCTGGAAAAGTGCTTGAAAAAAATTAAATCCCAAAAGTTTTGGAAAAGTCATGGAAAGTTGTTATCATATTTTCATGTTGTTCATTTACTGTACGCTGAGTTTTAAATAATTCACATGCGTTTAAAAGAAATACGTTCAAAATATAAGCAGGCATACGCTCTCATACTAACTGAAGTTAAATGGCCATAGCAACAGTAACTCAGAGAAGCGCGAGGGATAATTCAAAATGCCAGGAAAGTGTAGCTTTAACGATGCTTGGCTACAAATGGAAAGATACATTAAACAGACAAAGACCCGGGACGAGCAAAATGTCGGTTGTGTGGTGGAAAATCATTCAACATTTCAAACATGGGAGAGGCTGCATTAACTAGCCATTCCAAAGGTAGCAAACATCATAGCGCTGCTGCTAGCAAAGCTACAGCAGCACCCATCACCGGCTTTCTCACCACAGCGAGGTCGACTGCTACGCCTAGCAGCAGGGGTCGATAACCGATGCTGTGACAAAAAATGAAGTCCGGTAATGCGGAGGTAATGTGGGCTGAAGGGGCTTATTTTCCCGACTATGACGGGCGTTCATGCCGCTTATTACACGGCTACTTGCCAAAAAAATAACTTAACACAGTGTGTCTATTTACAATTTATTTGTTACCATTCGTAGTGTTGATCAGCAGAAAAATAGTTCGACGTTGAACTTCATAGACGTTGAACATTCTTTAGGCTTCAAATCAGCTGACGTCGCTAAGTATGGAAGCAAATCGTGACCAAAATTCAAATGAAAATGCATTTCCAGAAATGCATTTTCATTTTAAGAATGTGGCTGCATTATTTGACTCATAAATCAAATTAGTATTCAATCATCCTATTTGCATTTTCATTTTCTTCTTTGAGACTGCTCATTCTTTCCCTTAATTAAAATGAAAACGAAAAAGACATTTGAAATTTAATTTTCAAAATATGCCCCAGCAAATAGATACCAAAATTCAATTTGAAATGTAAAATTTGAAAATGAAAATGCATTTCCAGAAATGCATTTTCATTTTAAGAACGTGGCTGCAAAATCATGACCACAATTCAAATTCAAATGCATTACCAGAATTGCATTTTCATTTTCAAGAACGTGGCTGCAAAATCGTGACCACAATTCAAATTCAAATGCATTTCCAGAAATGCATTTTCATTTTAAGAATGTGGCTGCATTATTTGACTCATAAATCAAATTAGTACTGATTAGTACTGAGCGGACATTGCATTTTCATTTTCATGTTCTGCCCGCAAAGAACTGCCCATAATTCGAAAACGAAAATGCATTCTGAGCGGCGCAGTAGAGTGACGTCAGTAGCCGCTCTTCTTCAGCTCCCTGCTGACCGAGCTACCCATCTTGTTCGGTAGGGGGCGGTGTGCACATACGCATTGCATTACATGACAAATGTGCCGGGAAATTGATTGAATTGCCGGGTCTTTAGAGGACGCATCACAGATCATGGCGCTCCCTCAAATTGTGCAGACACTGATAGAATTAGCTGAGCTGGTAGAAACTAATAATATATCTGAGTCTGATGCCCGTGACCGAGTAGAACAAGTCACAGAGAGCTTGGCTGCATACTCTGCCGTCACAGACGTACACATTAATGAGGTTGCCATAGTAAACCTCTCTTCAGTCCTGGAACGGCTGGATGCTGTGGAGCCTCAAATGGGACGGGGACGACCAACCATCCACATCCCGTTCGAGTCCATCGAAAACTATTGCGGAGTGCCACAAAAGATGTGAATCCGAGGCAAAAAGGCCACTTCCCTTGACAGCGGTCAAATATGCATAGCAAAGTTCAAATGTAAAAAATTGTTCACCGCAGAACGTTGGGAAGCCCCATTTAAGTGAATGGAGCATTCTACAGTATTACGAACAGCCTTGTAATAGCCTTGTAACTTTTTAACGTATACACCAAGATTTCACAAAAAGTTTGGTCATGGAAATTTGGTTTAAAGTCATTGAAAAGGCATGGAAAAGTCATGGAAATCCGTTGGTCAAAATGTGTATGAACCCCGTGGAAAGAATGACTTGACAATTCAACAAGACAATCAAATGTCTCTCTTGTAGTTGGAGACAAAGAGGCCTAAATTAATTTGGAATGTTGGTTATCGTTTTTTTTTCTGTATATTTTTCTTTTTCTAAAACACAAAAAATGAAGAAAAGGAAAGCTTGAATATTCACTAAATGCATGAGAAACCACAGCACTGTGACACATCACATCAAGTGAATCCATTCTTTCCACATCTCACGGTTTCCTCATAAAAACGTATTGAGATGGACGACACAATGTACATCTAGGACGAGCTGGAAAGGTTCCTCACCAAACGGATGGGTTAGGAGTTTCAATATAATCTCGAGTGTTTTGTATGCTTGCAACATGGTGGCTGCCACAACACATGCTGTGCTAGAGGGAGGGCTGGATGCCTGTCCTGGGGGAGGCTTCGTGGGGAACTGATCCAACCTCTTGGGTTGTTGGTGATCATGTAACAAGCCAACACTGGGCTAACTGCAAGCAAAGCCATTTGCTGCAGTGTCGTCTCTGGGGAATAGCCAACTAGTTGTTTTTTCTTCTTAATGATGCTTTCATCTTCAAAAATGAATGAGAACCAGGAATAAAACATAAAAAAGGGGGTGGGGGGGGGGGGGGGTTCAATGTTTTGTTGGGGGGGAAAAAACGGTCTTGTTCTGGTCCCAAAGGCAAAGGATTCTGAAATTAAATCCCTTAGTAGATTGGTGGCCAACTTCTGACCAAGCCTAACACAGCAAAGGGATTCATATTAATCCCTTTACTAGTGATATTACATCTTGCACCCATATTGCCATGAAAACCTAGACGATGAGTGAAACCACAAATCTTCATTCAACCGCCTTGACGAACGTGAATTGTCAATTGACAATGAGAGTCTATGACCCACAGATGTGTGTTCCCACACCTCATTAAAGCCTAGTTACACAGTTGGTCAAGAACAGAGGCTTCTGGACAACAACAGACCCTGGTGAGATTAAGACAGAGAAGCCCTGTGTTGCTCTGCTGTGTTCCTCCACCCTACAACAGCGTCACGCCTCACTGGCCTTCCTCCCCAAACATAAGGGAAGGGCCACGAATGCTATTTATTAGCATCCCCTACCACATGAAGGAGATAGCCTCTCATTACTCATCCTCAGAACATGTGACTGGCATCCGCTCTCTCCTTTGACAGCCTTCCACAATCCAGCGAGAGAGGGAGGGAAGAAGCCCCATCCTTCCAAGGATTCCAGGAAGAGAGCAGACGGAGATAAGGGCTGAATCTAATATATGGCACAGATATCCATGACTGTCCACTTTTCAACAGCTCTGATTGTCTGTCGAGCACAATAAGAGAGAGAGGAATTTGATGTGAGCTGTAAATGTAGTGGATAATTTTTTGTTGTTGAGCCATTTGCAGGCATGAAAACGGGTCAGGGGTGAAAAAGGTGAGAAGGATATTACCTCTCTAAGGGGGTCTGGGTGCATGCTCCCCAATAAGAAAAATTAAAATATTCCATATTTTAAAGCATCAATCTGATGCATTTTGAGATACTTTTTTGCCAACCTGGGGAGAGCTGGAGAAACATAACTTAAGCCATGAGTAAAATTATTATGGCCTCCTTACTAAGTATTAAGCAAGCCATTTCATGCCAGCCTGTCACTGGGTCTAACATTTACAGTATATGAGGCACAATGTGGTAAGGGCACCACAAATGGCTTAATGCATAACCCCCACAAGAGATGGTGGACATGCTGTAACTTGTCTACTCTTCCATCATGATTGACAGCCAATACAAGTACCAGCGTACTTTGAAGTCAAAATGCGTATCCGCTACACAAATTGCGTACAGGTTGGCAGGTCTGCTTATTGATAGAACGGCAGGGACAGACTGGGAGTAAAAATAGGCCCTGGACTTTGATCCAGACCGGCCCACCAGAACCGGTCCCGTATACACCACCACAGCGAGTGCCCTGCTAATGCATGCAAATTCTGTGCCTGATGTGATGCTAGTTAGGGACTTCCATGGTTTATGCGAGCGCGCGTAGAGAATTTTTGGGGCTGATTTAAACGAAAAATAGTTTAAGGAGCTTGAAACAAACAAACATAGCCGTTTGTCCAATTGGTAAAACGTTGTCTAATGAAGGTACGTTTACGTTTCTTAGCCTGATTTTCCATCTTTATATTGTCTCAAATTAGCTTTCGATATGTCAGTGTCACTGGGCTGCATACTTTCATTTGGAATTTTCCTAGCCTTTAGCTAGCTGGCTAACGTTGCGTTCTCTCCTGCTGTGTTCAATGACTCAATTCATCAAGCTGTAGCTAACGTTGGCTAAGTCTATGTCAACAGAGCTCCTGGGTAACTTAACTTAGATATACCAGAAAAAATAATAATATTTGAAACCATCATTCACCAAATTCAGTCAGGTAAATCGCCGAGAGTGCTTTCAGCTTTTGATGGTGGTCTGCACTGGTGATGCAAGGCCCTTCGCGTTAATATTTCCATGCACTCGCGCTGCCTTCTGACACGCGCACCTGTTCGCAGTTCACTGAATATGAATACCATCCCCCCCCCCCCACACACACACACACACACACAACAATTTTTCATTGAATCTACACAATTCACGTAAGTCACCTATTTTGGTTTAAAAACTGCGAATTTCACCGAAAGGTGAGGGATTTTCATGTCTGCATTTGTGATTGTTGGGAACATCATTAAAACACTCCGATTTTACTCTATCTTTCTTAATCTTTCAAAGTATTTTGAAGCTCCTTTTTTCATCGTCGGGAAAAGATGCAGAACTGTCGGGTGTGATTTAGCAGTTTGTTTCTGGTTGCAGGACCAATACAGAGTTTTCATAACGCTAACAGCTTTGGTGAAGCAAAACTGTTCACTAATAAGTGACTTGATACTTATATAATGGAAAAAGCAATCTTTAATACATATGGCCCGTTAGTGCTTTGCATCCATTTAAAGTCCTCGAAGACTCCAACTACATTTGACATCTTTCCCTGGCCTTAGTGAAAAAACCTGGAAACACTCCACCTTGCCACCTGAATATTTGACATTGGCCTGGCGGAGTCATTTTTTTTTCCTTCCTAGGTCTGCCGTTCGACAAGTGCCTCATCATTTAGACATGAATGACAAAGGCTGTCATCAACCAAAAGGTCTTATCTGACGGCATCTCCAATAAAAAATTAAACCCAAAATCACACAAGCTGGCTAGTCTCCGAGTCTCTGTGATTGACAACTCTTAATATGTGCAAAGGAGACAAAAGGGTAAAATAAAAAAATTCCCCTGTTACCTTTACATGCCATATTTTGTATGTGGGTGGAAGATTATGGAATCCATTAAGGCTTGATGGTCCCATTATTGAAGAGAAGCCAACTAACATGGCATGGACGTTTCTCTTCCTGTTCCAGAGTGCCTGCGCGTGAAAAATTTGAGCGTCATGGTGCTCCTTCTCACTGAAGCCCACTGGAGGCCATTCAGAGCTCAGACCTGCTAAAATAAAACAATTCAAACCTTTTCTCATATCCATTTGATAGCTTGATCGTTAATTAAATAATTGTTTTTACCATGTTCTATAGCAATACAAATTACATAATTTATCTTTTAAATTTTAAATTATCTAATTTATAAAACACAAAACACTCAAAGGCGAGAAATGTTTCCAAATAACTGAACAATAGCACTATAACTTCTTGAGATGATAGTGAATACATAAGGACACAACAGAAGATGGACTGTAAATGTTCACGTAAATAGTGTATCCTTGCACAGTTGCACCCCCAGCACCATCTGTGTCCACCTAGACCAGGAGTCCCACACGGGTCCTCTCTCAAAAATGTCCCAAGAATTGCAGCATCTGCCCTGCTGGACCCTTGTCTCCAGCCAGGAGCCAGTGAACAAGCCTCTCCATGCTGACAACCTTCATTTCATCAGGGAGCTTGAGAAGTCAAAAACATCCGCAGTAGGGGGTTACTCTGGCAAATGGCTTCCCACAGAGGTCCATGCAGCCCAGGCTGGAGGGGAGATAGGAAGAGGGGTGTGAGGCTGGGGCTGCAGACCAACCAGCCGTTGGACAACTCATTGGATGCTTGAATGATGTTATGGCTGGGGACTTCCATCAGTGTCATCCATATGTCATATCCTCTTTGCAGTAGATAGAGCTGTAATGAGAGGATGACTTGCACTTCACGGGAGGGGAGAGGCTACCTGCAGGGAGGGAAGAATACCAGGCAAAGCCGCTCTTTCGTGGAGCTACGGGGCGCTCAGCGCTGCCGCGGCCGACACGGCAGACACAAACGAAGCTTGGGCCAAGGGATGGAAACAGAAAAAAAATATAAAGCCCAAGATTTAGGAATCAAAAGGCCGGAGCAGTGGCGAGATATTTCTTCTCCTTCATCTGGCTACCTGCAGTTTCTGTGTTTTTAGTATTTTTTTTACTTCCGCGGCGAAATCCCGCCACAAACAGGGAAAAACCCATAATTACATACATAAGTAAGTGCGTGGTGATATTTATTTAGTTTAATACGTGTTTTAACTTTTTCTTTTCATTCTTCCGCTTTTCAAAACAGTTTAGCAAAAATCTAATTTTAATCTTAAAAAAAAATCTAACACCCTAACCTGCACCCCTAACTAACACCTGCCTAAGAAAAACACACACGGCACAATCTCCACCTCCCGTCAGGTAAAAAAGTTTTTCCCAACAACGTTTTTATTCTCTTTTTTCTTTATTTACATATCCCGGAGAAAAACTCAGGGATATGTTTACGATACAGGAACAACACAAAATGGTGTCCGTGGGATCTCGGTGTGACCGGTGTGCGTGCGATTAGTGTGTGCGGATCAGAGGAGACCCCCTACCTGGGCATCGCGTTGCCTCCACTCCTGGGTGTGCTGCTGGTGCTGGAGCAGGGTGGCCCTTGCTCGCCTCTCCAGGCTGCCCACTTCCCGCTGGCACTCCTGGACCAGGCTGTCCTTCTCAGCGCTGTGCTGCTGTTGCAGCCGGGTCCTATCCTGCTCCTGCTGCACGCGCTGCTCGCACATCTGATTGGACAAGCGGTACAGGAGAGACCCCCCATCATCAGCCAACGCACGCCCAGAACCAGCCGTTGTCATGACAACTTGTCCATCCATCCATCCTTCCATCCACCCCCTCACATCCTGTCCACCACAGCGCCTGCACGCCTCAACGGGACAGGCGGGCGGGGCATCAGAATTGTTTATTTTTAACAAAAGTTTGGGCTGTTGCCTCGCACTGTGACAGGACGACAGAGCGCCACGTGATCCTTTTTTACCTCACGCTGTCATGTTTTCACCCCCACCGTTTGTGCTAATCTTCTAGCCCAGCCCACATCTCTTTATGTTGCTTCCTTCTTCTCTTCATATCAGTTCCTCTCACCCCTCTGCGGCCAGCATTTGAAAGAGCAGCAAGCTTGGCCCATCTACGTGGGCCAAAAGGGGGTTAGCCATCTGGTTTATGGAGGCAAACCCTCGCCCCATGCTATGCGCCTGACAGCATGGGAAAATCGGCTTAGGGCGAAGCCTGTGATCCTTATACAACAACACCGAAAAAAAATATAGAAGGGAAAAGAGCTGAAAGTTTGGAGAGAAGTTGAGGTAAAATCTTCTAAGATTTTAGAAAGACTACCTGTCGTCCTATCGTTGTAGTCAAACTGATGAAAAATATTCAAATCTGAGGATTATTTGCCCAAAAAATATATAATCCAGAAAATCATACCAGTGCAATCTGACACTGTTGGGATTTAACTCAACGGGAGGTCGATCTGTTTTCCAGCGATTATCATTACGTCTAGCTCTCTATTGATAATGAAAACATTCACATTTTTTTGTGACAAGCTAAATGACAGGAATGCTATCCAATAAATGGCACTGCTTGGTGGAATTACAATCAAAACAAAGAAGGGAAAAGAGAGGAGAAAAAGGAGAAAAAGACATCTTTAAAAGAATAATCAGTATCTATCAACTGAAGCCAAGCTATTTCTGCATTTGGGGCATGCATATACACACTGGCTGTAAGGGTGTAAAGCCTAGTTAGCCTCACTCTGGGATCTGAGACAAGTCACCTGCTGTGAGGTGAGCCTTGGTGGCGTAGCACAAGCCTAAAGCGACCTGTTTTTCCCAGGCTTCGTTCCCACTCCCCCATGCAGAGCAGACCAGTGACCCCCATCCCTGTCCCGCCGAGTCTCCCTGGCGGGGTCCTGAATGGCCAGCCGGGGCCCCGATTTCCCTTATGGCTTTGAAACTAATCCCTGCCCACATTGTGCTGGATGGCACCCTACCTGGGATTCCAGAGACAGACAGAGTGAGCCACTATAAAGCCCCAGCTCCGATCCCGGCCTCAACTTCAGCCTTCCCCAGCCATAGCTCCAGTCCCAGATCCAGCCCTACAACATCTAGCCCCAGTCATACATTTAGTCCCAGCTCCAGTCCTAGCTGTAGCCGACATCTATGCTATTCAGAGCAGGTGATTAATAGCGGGAAGCTGGATTCCCTCGCCAAAAGACAGAGAGCCGGTCACAATAGACACTAGTGTTAGCTAAACAAGACTGTTCTCCTTCAGTGAAGAATGAACAAATATATAGTACATTCAAATTCTCTCTTTATTTTAGCTACAAACAGAAACTCTTTTCATCTAGAGAGCATGCTAAGATGTGCAGCAACACGTGTGGTCTACAGTAATTCACTACAGTAACTGGCAACATAATCAAATCAGAATAAGTATGTTTCACAATCACAAACATCCGACAACAGGAAGAGGACGGGTATTGTCTTAAAAGGCCCGGCCACAGGAGTGGTGGAGGAGGGTTTAGGGTTATACACTTACTGACAGTTACTACACAGCACAGCATGGTTCCTGTCACTCTGTGTGTGTTGGTGTGTCGTTACAGTGAAGGGGGGATGCATCGATGCTGAATAAAGGGGAAAGAGAAAGGGAAGGGGTAGGAGAAGAGAGGGGGGATGCCCCTATCTGGTCACAGCAGGGAATGATGGTGAGAGGGTGAGGAGGAATGGAGGAGGGAGGAAATTTCTATTCCTCACAATGGAACACAAATACACAGGACTTGTGCGTGTAGGTGCACGTGTTTCTGTGTCAGTGCGTGTGTCTGTGTGCATGTGTTAAAACTATTTGTGCTGCTCATTCCTTACATCTAAGGAGTGAACTGGATTAAGGCTTCATCAGGGGTGCGGGGTCATGACCTGGTCAACGGCAGTCTTACACCTGTCCTACGTCAATTCAATGTCAAGGAGAAGTGCTTTGAGGCGCTGGGGTGATGTCCTAGCGGTCTGGAGGGTACGGGGGAAACAGCGAGTCCACACACAGACCCTCTTTAAAAGTATTTCTGAAGCCAACCCCTGTGGAATGCTGCTTTCTCTCTGACACACACCCGTCGACCCCCCCCCCCCCCACACACACACACACACGTTCAGACACTCAAGCACGCACACACACACACACACACCAGTAGTCTCTTTATCTCTAAAACCCACATCACTGACACGCACCATGATGTGTTACAACAGGAGAGATAGACAGCAATTTTTCTTCACGTTTTATCACTGAGACAAAGACTACTAAGTGCTTGACGCTAAACCTTCACAGCCTGTTTCAACTGTCAATTGGGTTCATTGTTGTCATTCTATTATGGGAGTTTACCAGCATCCTTAGAATATTTTTCCCAGCTGTGCTATTTTCCAAGTTAAAATCTTTAGACAAGACACTGAGCATACAATTGATTGATGACAATTGATACAACATTGATTAAGTCACAAACTAAAGCCCTGCATTGGAATGAGAACCATGTTTGAGTACATCCAGAAACACATTTAGCAATGTTACAGTCGAGTTGATTCTTGTCACTCAACTAATCTCCAAGAAAACGCCACAAAACCTTCCAATGTCCAATAGTTCTTCAATGTGTAGACATTTTAAAGTCATTTTCAGGGATTAAAAGATATAGACATATGGTGATATTCTATACAGAAACCGATTTTACCCATAAAGAGCTGCAATTTTCAGGACACAGCTTGGTATATGAACTGAATATCGCTCCCAGGACAAAATCGACCATTCTATTTAATTATGCTTCTCACCAGCATACACTTCTAGAGCTCATATCCAGTTCTCAGAACTACCTACAGCAATTGGCATGCACTGTAAGTCCATCAACGTCTAGGGAATGAGGGTTTGAAGGTTGTTAGTCACATGTTTGGGAAGCAGTTGCAGTTTTTAATGGAGGTCTTAAAATCAATCTTGTTTTTGACACGAGCGACAATCTAGATTTTACACTTATTATGGGCTACAGTCTGATCTGTTTTCACAGTTTCAGGCGTGACAGCATAAACCCAACCCAACTATTCTGATCACCTGATTGGACCATATGGGGGAATGGACAGTTATCTATTTCTGGTTAATTGAAAGCAAATCAACAGTGATTGATTTATTTGTGAAGTCAATTGTATATCAATTGTGTATCTTTGTGAGTGCTTCAATTCACAAAGATATACAAAGATACTTTATAAGACACTGGCCATGTAAAAAATCATTAATTTGTAATTGGTGCATGAAATGATAACCTCCGTAAGATATTCTTCATAGTCCCTGAGTCGCATTTTTAAACCAACTGAAGGACATTTATTTCTTCAGTCTTGCCCAGAATTCTCACAATCAGATTACTTTCATCAGATAATGGGCATTACAATGGGTTGATTACATTTAGATGTGTATAAAAGCTGATTTTCTATTAGCAAGGTAAGTTGCAGTGTTTCTAAATTCCTAATCAGAGTGCTGATATGGAGAGGAGATAAGTCACACAAGGTTTTCAATTGGATATTTTTTGATTATGTTAAGACCCAATCTGCTGAATTGAAACCATGTTTTTCGGTATGAGGTAGACCAGGTAGTATGCCGATACAGATATAGAGAAATAACATTTTCAATTGGAATCTAAAAATAGCTGAAACATTCAAATAATTTAGTAGTGTTGCAAAAATAGGATGATTTGAGTGTCAGGACACACACACACTAACCTGACGTTCACATCTCTGTTTAATTTCCTCCAGTTGATGGGAGAACTCCTTGGCTTGCTCTTCCCTTAGAGATTTGGAGCGACTCAGGTCCTCTTCCACCTTCTCCATCTATAAACAGAGATGAATATTACTTAAAGAACCAAGAGCAGCTATGAATGTTAAGATTTATTAAGACGTAAATGTATAAGATTAATGGCCTGAAATAAACATTCACTCTGAAAGAATAAGTAAAAGATTATAGGAATAAACACAAATTGCACACAGGGCTAGTCTTGAACAATAGCACTTCTGTACCGCATCATACTATTGCATCTGAATCTTGAGAGTTGATCATCTTATGTATGGTTTATTTTTTATAGGAAGAGACAACAGGTATACTAAATAACTGACTCTTACTAAATGAACTATAAGTCAAGCGCAGCAGGTGGTAATAACCAGCAACAACAGCAACAATAACAGTTGCAAATGTAATTTACCGAATATGGTCATGTACTTGGCTATGCTGTTCTCTCCTGGTAATGGTTTGGAAATGTGAAACATGTTTTGATTAATCCCCTTAATACGCTCAAAAGCATCCTTTGAACTAACTGTGTGACTTGAGATTCGATTCCACATGGTGTGTTTAGATTTGGGAGTCTCACCCAAAATAGGGCAGACACACTCCTTTAAATGCAGTCCAATAGCGCACATCTGCTCCTAGCACGTGGGTCTAATCCATTTATGATACAACTCCATCACAGAGAGAAAGAGAGAGAGGGAGAGAAACAGAGGGACAGTAATAGAGTGATGGAGAGCTAGTGATGGAGAAAGTTAGAGATAGTGACAGAGAAAAAAAGAAGAAACAAATAAATATGGAGATCCTTCTGATCTACAACATTAAAGGGATATTGCGAGATCAACAGAAATATGGAGGTTTGTGAGAAAAAGAGAGAGGGGACGAGGGTGGAGGTGAATCTGGTGCCTCTCACCCACAGCTTTGATGTGGGCTGAGGAAAAAGGAAGATTGAAGACTGGGCATCCAGGGGCTTGCTGGGCAGATGGAGAGGAAGAGGAGAGGGAGGTGGAGGAGATGGAAGGACACAAGGTAGAACTGAATGGGGAAGAGGAAAAGAAAGTTTCTGGAGAGCTGGATCAACCGCATATAATTCACATACAAGCCTCTTTCCACACACTTGCAGACACATAACCCATATCCATATTCCAGCCCACAGCATGCCAATAATTACTGGATCGACACATACTGGTATGAGCTAATTACTGTATCACATCCACCCACTTCTGAAATGTACAAACCTTGATGTGCCATCAATAAAGCCCACATATAAGCACCTACTCAGAACAATGTCTATGCCCAAAAGTATTTCACAAAAGCCTGACAGAAATCACCAGCGCAACTACACAGACTGAGTTTACAGCCAAGTCTCTATTGATTTGAAATCTCAAATAATCTGCCCACACTCTTTGCCAAATGTCAAACAAGGACCAGCAAAGCAACCAATTACCGCACGGTGTGGCTGTTCTGTACCCCCAACCCCATCCCCCCTCCCCTCCTGGATCTATCACGCCCACTAATGCTGAACTGTGGGTTGAATAATTTAGAACAGAACTAATCTAAAGTTCAGCTGCTTACTGATCACAGAACAATTGCTCCTAGTTATTTAGTTTTTTATTTGGACTGGTTAAAATGCACACCAGCAAAAACAGGATTGTTGCATTTGTGTGTGAGAGATAATTGATAAGGCAATGTTTCATACTGATATGGAGTCAGGGACATTATCGAAAATAAATTGCGAGTGCACATAGAGAGGTAGGGAGAGCAAGGTAGCAGTGTCTGTCTTAAAGAAAGTAAGAGCGAGAGACAGCGAGAGAGAGAGATAGAGAGACAGAGACAGAGAGAAAGAGAGAGAGAGAGACAGAGGAATCAAGAGTGTCGCCAGCGTGGCGCCTGTGTGCATCTGTGGCCAGGCTGTGTGTCCTCAGCAACGGGGAATCTGTGTGTGTATGTGCGCAACACAGCCTGCAGTCATCTGTATTGTCTTGGTTTGAGTGCTGTTTGTCATCCTGTCTCTGTGGTTGCTGAAAGATGGGGAGAAGGATATATGTGCACCATGTGTCTATGAAAGGATACGCAAGTGAGCATAGAATTTGTTATGATTGTGCATTTGTATGTCTGATCCTACGTGCATATGGCTGGCATTGTGTATGTGCTAGCGTTGTGTATTAGCAACTGTAGAATTGTGTGTCTGCTAACGTTGTGCGTCTGCTAGCATTGTGTTTGCGCTACTATTGAGCACATGCTACCATTGTGGATAGCGTGCTATACGCTATATGTAACACGCTCTGGTGAAAAGGGGCAGTAATCTGCAAACTAATTTCATTGTTTTTCTTACAGAAAGTGCAGATTGCAAGCTTTCAAATGATGCATCATACAATCAAAATAGTTGAAGAAGATACCCGTATCTGAATGTTGATAAACTAGGAAAGCTCTAGCCCAAATATTTGGCTTCCAAGTACCTTTTCACGCTTTAAGAAAGGTGTGATTGTTTTGTGTTAATCATTAGAAGTGTTGAGCGCCGGTTATTTAACCACAGTGAAGAAAATTAAAATAAAACTATATCCGCACTCGATCAAATTCCAGGATCCTGCTTTCTTGACTTATCCTAGATGTGGGTTTTTACACCCAGTATTTTTGTACTGACTACATTGCATTGTACCTGGCCCGATTATGGTTCAAGTTATGTGTTAACTTGTTGGTGCAAATCGCATCTTTTGAAAACAGCCTGAAAGATTTATTCACAGTTTAGGTCAAACAAAGAAAAATTCATCCTGTGCACAATACAATGCCCGAGATTAGCATATTCATTCTATTTAGTCTGTGGATGTACGTCGAACACACAGAAGGTATGCTTGAAAGTTGACACAAACTACTTGTGAAATATTATATTTAAGGGTACTTGAATCAAGACCAAATCTGCCGATTTACTACTTGATTAGGAGGGGGGATGGGATAGTACTTTTTGTGTGTACCGTACTTTGATTTTGTAACTAACCTGCAGTTTCATGTCTGCGTAGGCCTTCTCTGAGCTGAGCTCGACTTGTTTCTTCAACTGCTCCAGAGCACTCTCAGCCTGCTGGGCGTGCTGTCTCTGACTGTCCCTCACTCTCTCCAGCTGCTCCTCCTTCACCCTGAAAAAACAGACACACATTAACACTAACACACTGGCATGACAAATAAACTACACTGTATAGTTTCAAAATTGTACCTAGGTGTATTGTCTTACACAGCAGTCAGGCATAAAAATATATCTATCAAGCTAGCTAGCACATTGCATGCACCGTGCAAACAAAATATGCTTATCTAAATCCAACTTTTTACACAATTTGTTATTTTTTTGCCAGAAAAATTCCACATAATGAATAAACCAAATATGCTGACAAAAATCCACTAAAAGGCCTCATTTAGCAAATCTTGCCTTCTACCACAATGCATTCAGTTAGACAAATACTGGCCCCACATCAGTATACATGATAAATGTACTTCCGCAAAATATGCAACGGCTCATGGGTAATCGATGGACGTGTCTCCTTCATATTTTAATCCTAGCCTATGGGTGTTCCCTCCGGAGAAGTGTGGCTGGATCCAGCAGATTTTGGGAGCAGGGGGGATAGCTGAAGGCTTGACAACTACTTTGGGAGGTACCGGTGTGCGGGGCTGTCACGGCAGAGCAGGTCTTTAGTTCAGGATCACACTACAGAGCTGACAAGGCAGCTGGCAGACAGGGCTGCTGTTAGCAGGAGCAGGGTGCACTTGCGAGTTGAGTTAGAGTGTGAGAGAGATAGAGAGGGAGAGAAAGAGAGAATCTGAGTTTTAGAGAGGGAGAGAGGCAGGACAAGTCTCGTGGTTGGGTCCTGAGCAATATGCCTGTATCCAGTTCTCAAGATATATTGAACTACAGACAAACAAGCAAACTTACACACATTTTAGTCATTTAGTCATTTTTTTTGGAGACGCTCTTATCCAGAGCGACTTACAGTAAGTACAGGGACATTCCCCCCCGAGGCAAGTAGGGTGAAGTGCCTTGCCCAAGGACACAACGTCATTTTTGCACGGCGGGGAATCAATCCGGCAACCTTCTGATTACTAGCCCGACTCCCTCACCGCTCATCTGACTCACATAGATTCCTGCCTTTCTAGTTAGATTCATGTGACAATGCACCGTTTATGTGTACAGATAAACTGTAACTCCTGACTGACAATTACTTTCCCACCTCCTCTAATACTCTGGATGATCATGTGTACTGTGTGTGTGTGTGCATCTATGTGCATCCTTGTGTGTGTAATTACTCCCAATAGACAAAAACAAGGGAGGAGGATTCATTTTACCCAGAGGGCAAACAACAATAAGCCAATTATAATGGAATAAATACTGCAAATAAACATATTATATCAAACTTTGAAAGCTTGGAGGGCAAAGAGGTCAAGACATGGGCAAATGTATGTGTGTTTGTGTGGGTGGGTGGATAGCATGCATGAGTGTGTGTGTGAAGTGTTTGTGTCATCTATAAGTAGTAAAGATAATGGTCTAAACAAATGTAAATGTAAATATAAACAAGCACACATTCTAATGTATTTAAAATCTACAGGGTACAGTCCCATCTAGACTGGTTTATTGCTAATGCTCCAGGAAGAACACACACTCCATGAGGCATAAGGTGTTTGCATGTGTGTGTGTATGAGTGTATGACCATAAAGAGTTTCATAGTTTAGAAATCAGGATGTGGTATGGTGACATAGCCATAAAAGCAGGCAGACACACAACCAAGCCTCTCCTTGAAATCTAAAGGTGTTTTTCTTTGTTAAGATGCTGTTAAGATGTATTTACAAGAAAAATATACAGAAAACAACAGAAAGAGGAAAAATAAACCATCCTTTTTTCTCTATGCTTCCTCATTTCATGCTCCACCAACCAGCAGATGAAAACAACAGGAAAAGCAGGAAGCAGAGAAAAAAGGACAGGCAGAAAAAGAATGTGAGGACATTCGTCTCTCTTCGTAACGCTGTAATTTTGGTCTCATGTTGGACATCAAAAGATGGAGATTTTTTTTCCTCCTCAAAATGTTGTGTACTTTAAATTATTAATCAGCCTTAAAAAATTACTGGCCTCAGGCCTAAGCCAGACTCACAAAGATGTGGAGCAAACCTGCGCAAAAATAAGACGGAAAGGTAGGAGAGAGAGATATTACAAAAAGGGGAGAGATGCTTTAGAAGAAGCCGGGTCAATGGCTTCCAAAAACAACCAAAGAGAAAAGTTCAGTGCATGGCAAACCAGTTTCACTGAACGGCCTGTGTGTTTAAGAGATGCGATATGACCCTTACAGTACCTCACACTTGACTTATGTTACTAAAAGGAATGATTGGGTCTTAGTGTGTAGACTGTAGAGAGGTCCAGGTTGAGGGATATTGTCCTACTAGAAGCACAAGAATGAACCAGAAGAAACTTGACTTTTCAAACTTGTGTGTATAAACAGATAAAAAAGCTGCAGACAGTCTGTCACCATCAATCACAGACTTAGGGGGTGAGATGAGAGGGCAGACAAGAAAAAGATTGAGGGAAGCCTAGTGGAGAGGGAGGAGTAGAAAATAAGAAAAAATAAGAAGGGGGGGGGGGGGCAGCTCTTAGGCGGCCCAGTGTCTTTAAATGGCTTTTGGTCAGAGAAGTGGAAGGAGCTGACACTCAAATTAGAGACGTGCCCTTAGCCAAAGAGGAAATTCTCTAATCTCTCAAAGAGGAGGAGAGGAAGAGAGCGACTGTCTTTAGAAGAGGAGGAGGGAGCTTCCAGCCTCACCACATGCTAGACAGGAGGTCCGGGGATCAAGTTTTTTCAGACCTCAGAAACCACATGACACTTTGTGCCGAGCAAACACACACAAGTACGCACGGACACACACACGTGCACAAGCACATAAACAGACCATTCCATAGCTCTGTAAGTTATCTTGTGTTTCGATGAGCCATTCAACATAAAAACAGAATGTGCTGCTTCTGATTGGAATGCAGCAACAAGGCAAATACGCTAAAACACATACTCACACTCAAACACACACAAGCTGACCCAGAAATAGGATGTTCATCCATATGGATGGTTTCCAGACTGTTCCAGAAGAAAAGACAGTGTCTGTTTGTGTGTGCACGTGCACGTCTGTGAGCTCATCCCCCAAAAATTATAACGAATCCATCACATCAAAGAGGCCCCGGAAAAAGGGAGAACACATAAAAAGAGAGCAAATGCAAAACTGAAATACTCAATAGCATGAAACTGCTTTTTCAACCCCCTCCCCTGAGAGAGAGAAAAAAATAGAGAGAGGGAGAGAGAGGGGGGAGGAGGTAAAAGCAAGCTCTGAGACTTGAAAAATGCACATGCAAATATGTCCAATTTAAAAACAGCTATAGCTGTTCTAGTGGTCGGATATTTGGTTTCTGAACGAAGACTGAAGGTATGAGAGAAAGGGAGAGGGGGATGGGGGTTTTAACTATAGGAGAAGAACGTGGAACCTTATTTGTATGTTCTCAGGATTGTACTTAGTGATGTGAATGACTAATTGATATGGTCATCATGTTGTATATGTGCAAATGTTTTTTTTTCTCAAGTGATCACTTGACTCTGTGCCTATCTTTGTCTGACAGGTCTTGGTCTTGATCCCATCTGTGCTCTGTAATTGTGAGAGGGGACACACTTTTTGTTGGTTGGAAGTCAAATCCAGTACCAATTATTTAGTTGTGGACTAACCCCTTGCAATTCAGACCTGGTCAGGTCTATAGTATTGAGTTGGTGACTAATCCCTTTCAAAACAGATATTTGCATGTGGCCTCCAAGGGACCTCTCCTATTGACTCCTGAAGGCCTCTGTGTTCTCCTAGATCCATACTGTACTACCACTACGTCCTGTTCTTCCATCCCTGGTCAGCACTCCTAGTTCCTCCACCACCCCATGGCTTCTACAGCACACCTGAAAACCCACCTGCTTTACATAAACTGGGAGGTGAGTGATAAAGGGATGTGGAGGGGCTGGGTTGGGAAGAGATTCCAGATTCCCAAATCCAGAAGAAAACACAACAATGTGCAGGGAGGGTGGGGGTGTATTGGCGTTTTTCATGACATTGTTACTTGTTTTCTTTCATTACCCACAAAGTTGATATCTGCTGGTGTTGAATTGTAATTTGGAGGTCATTGTCGCGAAGGCAGGCCAGCTCGGCAAATAAGCTAACCCTTTGGTTCTTTCACTCCTCCTCTCCATCCCGATCTCGCCATCTCTATTCTAACGTTCTCTGATGATCTGAGGCACTACGGATGAAAGGGGGAAGAGAAACGTTCTTTCTCCGACGGCTTTGTGGTTCTTTATGTCGTTGCTATAGTAACGTGGATGTGGATATCAAGCAGATGATGCAGTGCTAATTTGCATTGCGGTGTAGGGAGATCTTTTCTCTTCGGAAAGACAGACTGGTTGGAGAAAATACAAGTGTACCTCACAGTTCACCTACCCTTGGCATGTCCCCTCAAACTCTGTGATAACAAACCAAACTTAGCACAAATACAAATCTAACACTTGCTCAAAAAGAGTGTAAATACCAATATTCCAAAACACTAATGGTCACATATGCACCTACACAAAAGCATTCTTCGACTGTAAAATGCTGATCAAGCTGATTCCAAACATTGTAGACGCCGGAAAGACACCACCTGTACTCACAACTGTTCTCAGTTCTCAAAGATGTCTCACCAGTCTATAGTTTACAGACAGCATATGGCACAGGGAGGGCCCGCTGAGCAGTTTAAACTAGTTTAATATCATCTCTTATCCTCCCAACTCTCCTATCAGACCAAACAAGTGCGGACACACACACACAGACACAAACTTTGTGTGCAATCTCAAATTGACTTTGAAGTTCTCCTGGATCGCCTTGAAGGGGCTGTCAGTGTTGCCACGGCAGCTTGCAGGTAGCAGACATCACACCAGCATGTGTAAGTGAGTGTGTGTGTGTCAGACGGAGAGCTTAATTAGCTAAGCATCCATGTTACACTTGCCATTTCTCCCTATTTAACTCTAATGAGAGAGCAAGCATCTCTTTACTGATGGGTGGATGATTTATGTACAGATCAGTCTGCTGTTTCGGTATCCTTGCTGGGGGGGCCAACTGACAGACAATAAGAAAACAGTCGTTGAATGTCATTTAGTATTTTCCACAGTACATACCGCACTTTCAAAGGCAAATCCATGCATGCCAGTTTACCCCAAAAGGAACGGGACTTGTTCCCCAATCAAATTCCCCCTTATAAGTAAGGCTGACTAAGAACATTTTCAACCCTCGCAGGATCAGATCCATTTTAAAAGACAGATAAACATAAGTTATAATATGTCAAAAACACCTATATGCCCCTAACCACTGATAAGGATAACAGCAGATGCCAAATCCCCATTCTCTGTATAGCAGAAGTGATTTTCACTAACCCCCTATAGCCCTACATGGCTCAACAGGCACCAGAGTGTGAAAGCTGTTGGCCTGGGTTCAGGTCTTTTGGAATGGGCTGAGCTTTGCGTTTAATTGCGCGGAACCCATTTTGACATGCGTCTGAGAGACTGTAATCAGTGTGTGACCTGTGGTATTGTTGGGTATTCATTACTGGCCAGGAATGTATGCCGGCAAGGTACTGTAGGTCTGGACCCCAGTGCAGAGTACAGGGGGGAAGAAGGAAGACAGAAGGGTGGAGAGCAGAGAAGAGAGGAGGGGTCAACTGTTGTTTTGAAGAAAAGAAAAGAGTGTTTGAGTGGTTTATGTGTGTGTGTGTGTGTGTGTGTGGTAAGATAAATCAGGTTGCCGTGTCATTCCAGAAGTTCATAAATTGGTTTGTGCCGCAGGGTCTCAGATTTTGTGAGGGATGCCCCTGGGACTGGGTGGACTGGAGAGGAAACACAACTCCGGTAATTTAGCCAGCAGTAACCAAAAACATTGTAGGGGAGGGCTCCCGGTGACATAATCAGACTAGGCCAATGGGAGGGGGGGATGGTTTTTTAGTGGTTAAGTAGTTGAACTCGGCTGCAGTGTTTTATGAAAATCACGCTGTTGGGATAGATGGCAGGGGGTGGAAGGATGGGGTGGGAGGGTGTTAAGAGTAAAAGAAAAGGGCACGGAAAGGGGAAGAAAAACCCCCTTAAAGTAAATTATTCTCTTCCTCTCCAATGAACACGAAAGAAAAGCCCAGGTATCTGATCACTAGTTTAAGAGAACATGCCCTAATGTGAAGCTTGTCATTTTTGCCTCTCTCTCTCTCTCTCTCTCTCTCTCTCTCTCTCTCTCTCTCTCTCTCTCTCTCTCTCTCTCTCTCACACACACACACACACACACACACACACACAAAGTACTTCCATATCTCCTAGGCACCAGCACATTCCTGTAGGTCTGCTAGGATCCCCCAGCCATGCCTGGGACAACCAATAACTCTACATCTGAAAGATGTGACAAACTTACAGCCACCACTCCTCACATACTACAGTGTTTGTTTGTTGAAACACATAGGGTGCTGTCACTGTGAGGGCTCAGGACTAGTAAGAACACAGCATCAGGTAGCATACGTATCTAACTATGGGCATACCTGAGGGACTCCTCAAGTTTCGCTATCCTTTTCCTGGCTTCCATTCTCTCCTTCTCTGCCTCCATGTGGAGGGAACGCACCTGTAAAAGAGTGAGGGAAGTAGGGAAGGAGGGAAGGAGAGAGGGAGGATGGGAAAGAAGGAGAGCGAGAAAAGGAGGGAGGGAGGAGGGCGAGAGAAGGAGGGAGGGAGGAAAGGAGAGAGAAGGAGGGAGGGAGAGAATGAAGGAGGGAAGAAGAGAAAGAGGGAGGGAGGGCAAGAAGAAGAGAGGAAGGGAGGGAAAGAAAGAGAGATAACACATCACTCAGTGAGACTCTCGGCCCCATGACCTTCACCACCTGGGTGACTTTTTATCTCATCATCATCGGGGACCTATTTTTGCCTGATGCCCTCTGGCACAAGATAGAAAAACGCAATATGGGCATGGGTGTGTAGACTTGTGTGTCTCTCAAAGTCAACACAATGTCCTGAAACTAGACCAAATCTAAACCTGAAATGGACCTTACCTTCGCCTTATTGGAACAACCCCAGGTATACAGCAGCCAGAGCCCAGATGTGCCAGGCCCCCTGTAACCTAGCCTGACGTTGTCATACTCATAATTCTAGTCAGAATATGAGTCTGATAACTCTCCGTTGGGCTTTGACTACAGGGCGTGTTTCAAACGAGCCTGGAAAACAAATGCCTCTTCGCTCAATTGGATAGATCTACAACCAATCAGAGCAACAGAGTATGTGACGTATGTTAAGCACCGCATAGTTGTTGTCAACA
The DNA here is from genome assembly GCF_021917145.1 of Hypomesus transpacificus. NCBI lineage: Eukaryota > Metazoa > Chordata > Actinopteri > Osmeriformes > Osmeridae > Hypomesus > Hypomesus transpacificus. The sequence continues at coordinate 9,601,753 of NC_061076.1, forward strand.
GAACTAAACTACAAGCAGACTTGAAGTATGCTTGAAGAATGAATACAAACGATTTTTGCCGGTGTTGTAAAATTAATTTAAGGGTAGGGAGAGTACTTGTTCACACGGTCAACCTTTTTGAGCGAAACAATAAAGGGCAATGCATATACGAACAAGTTCTCCGTTTAGGATTACAACTCCATCGGGGCCAGCTGATAAATTAAACTTTTACCGAATCCCGTAGGAAGGACGGCAAAAACATATTTTCCATCGATAAATGCCTTGATTGCGTCTCTCTGTTCCTCTTTCAAAATTAATGCGCTGTCGATGTCTTCTAAAACAGACTCGATGGCAGAATCATAACATCCCAGATCTCCAGCGGTAGCCATGTTTGTTCAAAACGAATTCAACTTAAGCGCTCTTTTGTGACGTGGGTGATTACGTTACTGTTGATCATCTGTCCATCATCGTATAAAGCCCGCCCTGGCAATTTAATTGGTTCGCCCAGATTCTGGTATTCTGTAGTTGGTCCCCAATACGAGACCCTCCAGACCCAACTTCCGGACCAAATTTTTTTGGGGGCGGGGAGAAGTTGGGCTGGCAGCCAGGCTACCTGTAACCCCCCCACCACCACCAACACACGCACACACTTTATGACTGGCCTTCATCCAGGGCTTTTGAAGCAGAAGATGGTCCAGGTGTTTGGGGGTTCAAGATCTTATAACCCAATCTTCACCTGCCGAGACCCCACTGACGCCAAACAGCACCAACTCATAAAGCAGGCACTCTTGACTTCTCTCTCTCCTTGTCCATTTGTCTCTGGTTTATGACACAATGTTGGCTTTGAAGATGGATTTTGGGAGAGGGGGTCAGAGGTTAAATGAGGTATAAAATCGAGCACAGGAGCCAACAGTGTGGGTCAACCCTAGCCACAACTCTAGCCATAACCCCGACCCTAACCCTAGCCTTAGGGTTGAGCAATCAAAGACACTATACAACAGGTCAACAAACTTATTGTCTTCTTTAGGCTCCCATCACTGTCCTCAGTTTTCTTCACTGTTCTTAAACACATAAACACGTGCAGAGAAGAGACACAGGCACTTGCAATCAGAAATATTCATCCCCCTCACCTAAAAATACATTATAGTGATGTTGATTAAACATTATGACAATAAATGACAGAAAAAACTAATTCAACTAAAAAGATTTTTTTGATATTTGAGTTATTTTGACAGCAGAAGTTGACTTAACTCTGAAGTTCAAATGAAATATTTAACTATTTTTAACATGTGCACTTATTATCCAACCCCCATCTTCAGTACTTTGTGGGGCATCCTTTAGCTTCTATAACTTCAAACAAACGTTTTCGGTAAGTGGTGACAAGTTTCTTACACCTCTCTGAATCTTTGCCCATTCTTCATGTGCCAAAGCCTCTAGCACAGTGATGTTTGGTGGCTTCCGTGCTGCACCTGCCTTCTTTAAATCCTACCAAAGATTTTCAATCTGATTTACATCTGGTGACTGAGAAGGCCACTCCAGGATCTTTTTCTCAACCAAGCTTTGGTTGACTTGGAGGTGTGCTTGGGGTAATTGTCTTGCTGGAAAGTCCAATAATAATAATAACACTTTATTTATACAGCACATTTCATACAAGAATTACAGCTCAATGTGCTTTACACAAAAACAATAATAATAAAAACAATAATACAAGTGATACAAGTAATAAAAATAAATACATTTAAAAAAAAATGTAAGAAGACAAAATACAAGCCGCAGTCTTTGCGGTGTCTCGAGTCCGTCTAAGACTCAAGCTGCCTTTGCAGTTTCCAAAACATATAACAAACCAGACTAGCCGCACTCTATCTGTGGTCTCTCGAATCCGTCATGGACCCGAGTTGCCTTTGCAGTTTCCAAAACATATAACAACCCAGACTAGCTGCACTTTATCTGCGGTCTCTCAGATCCGTCTTGGACCCGAGCTGTCTTTGCAGTTTCCAAAATATTTAACAATGATCAACAAGGTTTAATTTGTCAACAGAAGGCATTATTTCTCTTTAAAATGGCCTGGTATTTCTGGGAATCCATGATACCAGGTACACGATAAAGATTGCCAGTTTCTTCAGCAGAAAAACAGCCCCACATCATCTCCCACCTCCATGCTTGACCGTGGGATGGTATTATTCTGGTCATAACCCTAGCCTTTCACACGCCAGACAAACCGCTGGTCCATATGTCCAAATCGATCCAGTTTGGTTTCATCAGTCCATAGAACTGTCTCCCAAAACACTGTAATCTTATCCAAATTCCTTCTGGCATTTTGTACTCGACTTTTGATGTTCTTTGTGGTCAAGAGTCCGGCCATAAAGTCCTTGTTTATTCAGTGCTTGTCTTATAGTTGCCACTGAAGCACTTGTATCAGCCTTAATCAGGTAATCCTGTAGGTGTATTGTATAAACAGGGGGTTCTCTTAGTTGTTCTGACTGAGTGCCCTTGATGAAATGTTGGTCTTTCTTCCACGGCCAGGCAGGTTTACAGCTGTTCCATAAGTTTTAAACTTCCTTATAATGCTCCCAATGGTGTCTCAATATTAAATGTTTTGGTCGTCTTCTTATAACCAAGGCCCTTCAGGTGTGATGAAAAAGTCTCCTCTCAGCTTTTGTGGAAGCTCCTTTGTCTTTCCCATGATTACAACCTTGAATACCTTCATGGGTGGGGTTTATATATGCATCATAGTTGAAGCAAATGAAGGATCGTTATAGAGTTCCCAAAGGCTTAATTACGTTTCAACTCCACTTTAGGCCATAAAACTGTCAGACATGTTTAAAAACAACAATATTATAAAGGGGTTGAATCATTGTAGCATGGCTATCTTAAAAAAATATATATTGTTACACACATAGGACCCTATTTTGACGATCTGAGACGCAAGTATCAAAACGCAAAGCGCAAGTAACTTTGTGGGCGGGACTCCAGCTTGGTTGCTATTTTGCCGGCAGGATAAATGACTTTGCGCCTGGCGCAAATTTAAAAAGGGTTGTCTGAAGTAGCTACATTACTAATGGGTGTGGTTTGGGCGTAACGTGCAATAAACCAATCAGAGCGTCATCTCACATTCCCTTTAAGAGCAGCGCTTGTTCCATGGCGGATTGCTATTATAACGGCGGATTTGCCAGGCGCACGCCAGGAGCGGTTCACAGACGAGGAGACCGACGTAGTAGTCAGGTCGGTAACAGATAGAGAAGTGACATTGTATGGAAAAGGCAGAGCAGTTTTCCTTTTCTCATTGCGCTAAATTGCCCCTTCATGCTGCTCATTCAATTTCTTATTATATATATACATATTTAAATTGTAATATTTTTTTATTGTTTAGTTCTTAAAATGTGTTTAACTATTGTACTTTTTACAAAATTTAAGACCCGTATATGTTTAATGTTTGCACCTTCCTGCCACAGTAAATTCCGTGTTTGTGTAACACAAGCTACATAAACCGAATTCTGATTCTGATGGAGATGCGAGAAACAAAACCACCCAAATTAGCTTTGGTTAAACAGGGGTGGGAGGAAATTGCCACAACTTTTACAAATCAAGTTCACATACATGGAGATTTCTCATGAAAATATTTTATAATCATTGAAGAAATGCAACACACCATAAATCAAAACAATGTATGTAGCTTTGCAGAGAAAAGACCCTGGCTTCACCAGCAGTGCGCACAAGCCAAGCTTGCGCCCTTAAAATAGCATCAGAATAACGCACCATTGACTTTAGACCACGTTTTCATCTCCACTTGACCGTGGTCTGTTTGTCAAAGAGCATTTCAAATGGACCCGAATAACACGTTACTTGGGTTGAGTTACACAGATATTTGGGTGTTAGGCTACCACATTCATCAGTACTCAGCAGTGTATATTGTGTATATTGTATGGAATAGCTGGAACAATGTCAAGCTTGTCTTTCCTCATTTGTACAGGAAGATGCATGTTTTACTCAGCTCATCCTCTTAATAATATTGTATATGGACTATTTACCGACTCTGTGATTCATGGATTATTCTGATGCATCTTCAGGTTTGTGAGAAAGCATGGTGGTACCTTTTTCTCAGTATCGTGTAGTAGTTCTGCTTTCTCCTGCTGCAGCTTGATATCTTGGTCCTAATGAAAAACAACAGTCATGGACAGAATCATAAAATAAAAAATACGCTTTTTTACGCCTTGGTCAGACTATTTATCTACAGGTTCATATTATCTTTGTTTTTTCTTGGAAAATTAAACGGAGCGCATGCATACACATAGCAAACACGCAACACATCCACAACTAGAGAGGGTACAATTTCTAAGGGAAATTGTAGGGTGTGCTTGCTTGCGTTGGTTGCAGGGGTCCGTATTTAAACTACATTTTACAACTGATATTTCTGTATATTTTATATAAAATTGCATAGCCTACTTATTATTTATAAAGATTACATAGATTTAAAAGCATATTTTTTTCTGCTCATTTACAACTCAAATTACTAAGAGTGAAGAGTAGAATGAAATAGTTGTTTTCTCATTTCCCCTGCAAGAGGGAATGGTGATCAGCAACCTCAGTTGAATCAAAACGAATAAATTTGCCTGACCGGTGTAAAAATGTACCTAATTTTCTATGACTTAAACGTCATTGTAAGTTTTTCCCTTCTCGTGATATTTCCAGGCATTTAGCCTACTCATATTGCATTCATTCATTAATAAAGAACCCCCTTTGAAGCTTATATTAACAACAACGTTACCAGCAGTCACAATCTCAGATGGAATCGCGATTCAAATAGTACCATCTGCTAACTGAAAAGTAAATTGTAGGCTACTACTACTACTAGACTGTCTTGGTAGCGATTGCGTTGGTTGAATTCGATTTAACGTTACTTCCGTTGTACGGTCTAGGCTGAAATGAATTATTTTCATGAACAGATTGACCAAGTTTAGGTTGTGGCAATGGAGTTTAGGTTAGTAGTCACTAGTCAGATAGTTTCACCTATTGAAAGACTTTTGATTTAAGTAAGGGTAGTGCCAAACATGCCCGTTTGACTTCCTACTGTATGTACTGTAAACAGCTGTGGAGATGTTTTTTTAGCTACTAGACTAGGCTACAGTACAGTACAGCATTGCAGTGAGCTAAACTGGTTTGAAACCACAGGTAAAGATAATTTCACAAATCGTTAACTGGTAATCTAATGTCATAATGAATCCTACAACGAAAATGTATTTGTGAGGAATGTTTATTTTAACGATTGAAAACAGATGCATCATAGACTGCTGTAGTATGTGTTGCCTGGGAAACAGAGGCTAATGTCATGATGCTAATGCTTCAGTGAAATAGTAGACTACTGTTTCCGAAAGTAGATGTAACTACTTCCTTATATCAGCTTATATTGTACATTAAACTTCACAATTGTGTTTCATATCACAAAGTAAAATTAGTAAATAGTTATCACCCTGGCCTCTTTGTTTGTGGCTTTTCTGCAGCTGCCTTGCAGTAAAGCAATTAAGCCTAATTTATACTTATGTTGCCGACACTTTCGAAATGGTTGCAGACAAAGAAAAAAAAGTGTCGCCCAGGCTGCTGCATTTATACTTCGGCAAACAGTCGCCTGTGCTCAAGGTTCGCGAGACGTAAACAGAATCATTTTACCGTTGCATTCATAGCCATTATTACATTGTTAACGCTTTGTAGCCTAGTTGATCGATAGGAAAAAATGGCTGTAGCTAATTTTGAGAGGCATTATAAAGGTGTGGATATGTTCTAACTTGCTCCGGCAATCTGTCCTCTATTCCTTCCATCGTAAACAGCCTTTGAGCGTTCACTGAAAATTCAAAACAATGAAGTCAACAATGCGTGCCGTCTATCTAGCCAATCACACTTGCGCGACACAATGTGATGACATCAGCGCCAGTAGAAATTTCTCCTGGTAGGCAACACTTTCAAGCGACGGTTAAAAGTGTCGACGTGACGCCATTTCTGTCGGTGACCTTTTCAAAAGTGTCTGCGACCTAGGTATAAATTGGGCTTTAGCCTAGCTATCTCCCAGAAGTTAACGAGCTGCTAAGCTAATGTTCTGCTAGAGGTAGTGTGATGGCAATTTTTGACATAGTTACAATATCTGTGTTTCTTTAAGCGGTAAAAAGTAAGTAACAAGTTCCTTTGTTATAGACAGAAACTGAGGTTCTGTGATGTGGTTTACGCTGTAGAAGGGACACTCAGATTGTCTTAAGGTATTTATGGTGTTGTTTTAAGATGCCTAACTAAGACCCTCTAACTAAGATCCAGAGGGTCTTAGTTAGGTCTGGGGGTTGGGCAGAGCTGACCTGACCTTTTGGCCAAGGAGATGGCCAAGCCAGGCATCCTGTTTGTAGAAACTACATCAACATGGGACACTGGCCTGGGTTTTTTTATTGTCTTTAACTGTCACTGACCAGTGCTGACCAATCATGATGACCGCTGTATTGATTGATTATTAACATCTGGTATCTGTTCATATAAGGGGGACCTTTCCTTATTGTCCTTTGCCACTGTTGCGAACGATTTGTGTGGATAGCACCTCCTTCGTTGAGACTGATCAGCAAAGCTTTGTTTAATCATATGTAATTGTATGAAATTGTATTAAAACCATATCCCTTGACTATACGGATCTACACAGTGCCACTCGAATTCTTCCATAGCAGTAGTCACGCGATATTTCGTGATGTTAGTGATGTCAGTAGCGTCAGTGACTGTGTTTAGCAAGTTAGCCATTGTTAGCTTCACTTCTGCCACAAAAACGTAATTAAAACCTAAACCGGGATACGGAACATAAATCCCAATAGAACCAACGCAATCGTGACCAAGATGAATCTTTTGACATCGACGTTGTGTATGTAGTCCAAATATTGACTGAGCCTTAGGGGCGCGAAAATAAACAATAATAATTACTAGAAAAGGCTGTTCCTGCGAAACAGCTGTGAGAATGCTGAAAACCTGAATGGGGATAGCTGACCATGCTAAAAAAGCAGATTTTTTATTTTTATTTTAGAAAGTTATAACCTGAACCTTCAAAGTGACCAAAAGGTATTTTAAATAGGGGCTGGAGCTGGACGAAGGCATGAAACTACAGGAAAGAGGAGAAAAATGCTAAACAAAGTGAAAAAAATCTGAAAGAAGAGAAACAATGCATAAAAATTTGAACATTTAGCGAAATTGTTTTTTGCTGGAGTTTCAAAAGGCCTGAAATGTATGTTAGAAAGGACCTGCAGCAAGATGAAGGCAGAAAAGTACAGAAAAGAGAAACAAAATGCAAAAGTACTGGCAGTTGGAAGATACTGATGTGAAAGGTATTTTTGAAAGGACCTGGAGCAAGATGAAGGCAGAAAACAGAAGAAAAGAAGAAGAAAAATGCTAAACAAAAAGGGGAACATTTCAGAAAGATGAGCTGCAGGAAAATGTGAAAACTTAGCAGAAAACCAGTTGCTTAAATCTGGGTTGAACGAATTTGAAGGTAAGAGGACAACACTGGAATGACCGTTGGTCATTGGCAACAGACTGGCAACATTTCTAATGTCCTGTTCAGACACTTAACCTCTTCTGAAACCTGTTAAATGTGCCTAAAAACGCCTAAACAGCATACCCAAAGTAAATTGACTGCTGTTCTTGAACCATTTGGAGTAGATGCATGTAAATTGACTCTTTTGAAAGCTAACACTCTGAAGTTATGTTCCTTGTTGTCAGGACCCCTGTCAGTCCTACTGGTGTTGAGACATAGAAGCTTGAACACAAGGAAAGTGAAAGTTTCTATTTCCGCCTAGATTTTGTTTTGAAAACACAGGCCTGAAGAGGCCTAGAGGTGGTAGGTATTAGCTGGAAGACAGAATTGGACCACAGGTCCACAGCCTTACCCAATTCAGATCAAAAGTCAAACATGATACCACAATATATTCATATTTGACACATGTTTTTATAAGAGTACATCCAGGCATTTTCTAAAAGGGCCTTTTGGAGACTCCAGAATGACCCTTCTCACCAAGGTCAAATTCTTAGGATAAAAAGGTATAATTGTCATCTCTAATGAAAGGTGGTACTTAGAACTATCATATATAACAGCTAAATCCCTCATTAGTATTACTGAAACACAAAAACTGAAGCATGAACACATTGGAGTGCTTTATCTGATTCCCAGGATTGGCACACAAAGAACACTGACATATTGCGCAATCGACTTTTATTTTGAAGGCTCCACAAAACCTGGCATATGGGGTATCGCCATTTACAGCTAGCGCTAAGCTTCAAGGATAACTAGCTCATTTCAGAGCCAGTCGAAGCCAGTTAGAAAAAATCGTGTAGAGGGGGCGGGGGGGGTGGGGGCAGGGGGGGGCGGGACGCACAGACCTGGTTGGCTTTAGAGGGCTGTCAGCGGGGCATGGAAGCTCTTATTGGTTCATACAGTATGTTGATAAAAAGCTCTGAGTGTAGCGGCCATTTTAAGATTATCCACGGGTTTCTACTCCACCCAAATCATGTCCTATGATCAATTGTTTGTGGAAGACTGAAAATAAAATAATTGGCAAAGGAAGAATGAAGCAACAAGACCGTGGCTATGTGTGGATATAATTCACTGTTTGGACAATTACTCGACATGGTTAGATACTTTGGACCTTTGGGAATTACGCAGAAGAGGTTTTGATGGGTTGTGTGCATACCTGGAACATTCCGAAGTAATGGTAGGTAAGTCAAACTTTTTTCTCTGGCATTGTTGATGGAAATGTTACCGGACAAAGACGTTGACGGTACTTACTGTTGCGAGTTGAGCTTGAATTGGTTTATTTCAATGGAAGCACAAGAATCGTAGCTTTCCAATGATGTATCATTTGTGTAGCCGTCTAAAAAAATATTTTTGGGAACTGAGTGTGTTCTCACTGAGGGAGGGGGGCGCAGCGTTTCTGGCTCGCCGGCGAGCCAAGGATCCAGAACAGTGACATCAAGATGACATCAAAATAATAATTCATAGTGCAGGGTTGCCGATGTTGTCGTTGTCCCTGGTGAGTTTTTTATGAGTTTTTTTGGCAGTTTCCAAAACGTCACCCAATTCTGCTTTCATGGTGCGTGTCTGTTTGGTTGCCACGGTGATGGCGCAGCTGTGATCGCTAACGAGCTCGGCAGAGAGAATAAAACATTTAGCTGGAATCCACACTTCAAACAAGTTATATTTTCCGAGACCCAAGACTCTCCCGAAACCAGACATGTCCTTTATATGTCTGTGCGGTCAGAAATACGACTCTACCGGCAGTTTAAAAACACGTCTACTTTCGAATTTTACCCACCTCTCCATTGAAGTTAGTGAGAGAATTTGAAAGGCTGCTCTCGCTTCAGGGCTCATGGCTGAATATCTGTAAATGTGAGCTCTTTAGTAGTTACATTGGCTGAAAGATGACACGTTTTCCTACATTTTAAGGTATAACTTGTTTCTGTAAGTTAAACTATATGAACGTCAGAGGAATTTGTTTGACAATTTAGTTGAATATCAGAAAAAGAGCAGCCAGCAGAGTGTGCCACTCTGCTGGCTGCTCAATCATAAAAATCAAGAAGGAGCTAAATTTTTCATGTATTTAAAACTGTCACGATCAAAATTGGCTGAATATTTGAAAAAAGCTGAATCATTTGGGAAGAGCTGAATGTCTTGTTAGCATTTTAAAGGTTGAATGGTGTCTCTAGCTGAAAGGATGCTGAAGTAGTTAAGTTTGAACGAGGAAGAAGCTTTTTAATTATTTGAAAGGATTTACCATTACTTTTAATGGGAGAATAATTTGCACAAATACCTTAATTCTTTAAAAAGTATAAAAGTGAGAAATAAAAAGTCATAGCCATCAGCTCCTGAAGGAGCTGAACGTTTTGATACAAAAATTGTTGGAATCGGTGAAAGTATGCAGGACTAGTTAAAGGCCAAAAAACGGCGGAAGAACTGAGAAGTTGAAAAACAATTGTGAGAAGAAAAGGCTGTTCTTGCAAAACAGCAGTGAGAATGCTGAAAACCTGAATGGGGATAGCTGACCATGCTAAAAAAGCTTAAAATAGTGAACATTTTGTAGAAAGTTATAAGCTGAATGTCTCGTGAACATTTTAAAGGTTGAATGGTGTCTCTAGCTGAAAGTATGCTGAAGTAGTTAAGTTTGAAAGAGGAGGAAGCTTTTTTATTGATTTGAAAGGATTAACCATTACTTTTAAAGGGAGAATAATTTGCACAAAAACCTTAATATGCTGAACAGCATTCTCACAATAATAATAAAGAGAAACAGAAAAACAATAGTGAACTAGAAAAGGCATTTCCTGCTGAAAATACGTTGGAATGCTGAAATCTGAAATTATTTTTTTTAAATGGCTGAAAATACAGAAATCAGAATTAGTAGGTGTATTGTGGCATAAGATATAGCAGTATCAGTAGTTGTGTTGTGGTGCTCTTAGTCTTTTAACGAGACGAGTTGACTGAATAGCTTGTCTTGTGTCTCCACTAATCAGCTAATACCAATCACCTGTGTAAGAGCAGTGTTTCCCACACATAGACTAATGTGTGGCGGTGTGCCACAGAATCAACACCGGCCGCCACATATTGCGTTTCGTTAAAAAAACGTTTTTTTATCGCTATTTAGGTTAAAACACGCAGCGTATTCGTTCAGCTGCATTTCCTTTCCCCTGCTCTCCCTCCGTCTCTCTGTCACTCATGCGTCTTTCTCACATATGCACACAGTCACAACGTCAACACACGTTAGCAACAATGCATACATATGCCGTTCTAGTAAGACCGACAGCTATATCAGCTAGCCTTCAGCGTTAGTGCCGTAGCTATAAGTCGAGGAAAGTTGAGGCTACTTTTCGCTAGGTACCTTACTCACATTTACATTTAGTCATTTAGCAGATGCTCTTATCCAGAGCGACTTGCAGTACTCGAAGTTTCCCCTTCGGTCTTTTGGTGAGAAGTCTCAAAAGCTAGCTACTTACCCGGCGTCATGGAGCCGACCAGTTAAATAGTTGTTTAGCACTAGCGTTGCTACATGCATAATGCAGAAATGATATGTTAGTTGTTGTAAATTTTGTGAAGGTGTGAATCATTTTGGAGTAATATTTAATGTAACAAATTATTAACAAATTAACTGTGTAACGAATTGTTAACGAAGGAATTATTACGAATTATTACACAAAATTAGCTATCTATTGATCCAAAAACGAAGCATGAAGAGCGAAAATTGTGGCAATGCTGGCAAACTAGAAATATCTTTTCAACAATCTTTTCAACAACATCCGAAGCTCCCCTCCACTCTAAGGGATTCAGTCTGCACTCTAGGGCTTTCTCGTAAACACCCATAGAAATCTCAGAAACGGTTTGAAAAAGTAATGGAACATAATCAGTGATATTGAAAAGAGTTGAATAGATATCAAAAAGCTGAATTAAGTAAAAATAGTTTAGGGTTTTGTCAACATGTTTTAGTTTAAATGGTGGCTCTAGCTGAAAGATTTAGGAAGAAGAAGGATTTGGAAGTTGAAGAAGTTTTAAGAAGTTTGAAAGGATTTAAAAAGAAAACTCCATTGGAAACCCATGAAAAGTCATAGCCCCCATGGCATGAAACTGCTGAATTTTTAAAAAGTTGAACGGTTTTAATAGTTGAAGATTTGAAGGCGCTGAAAGGTGGCGCGGAAGAAATAAGAAGAAGTTGAACTAGAAAAGGCATTTCCTGCTGAAAATGCGTTGGAATGCTGAAATCTGAAATATTTGTTTTAAATGGCTGAAAATACAGAAATGAGAAAATACCTGCAAGCTGATTTAATTGTTTTTTTTTTTTTATGTGTGACTCACTCTAAAGAGGCAGTGTGGTAGCTGAACTGCATCATCTCACAAAGCTAAGTGCTTAAATACAATGCGGGAGAATAAGTTTGAACGTTGTGAAGCAATCGAAGAAAAAGTAGAATTTCAAGAGGCAGTGTGGAAGCTGAACTGCATCATCTAACAAAGCTAAGAGCTTAAATAGCCTACAATACGGGAGAAGCTGAAAGTTGAACTGTTAAACAGAAGAAGAAGTAGGCTAGCTAGTTGTAACAAGAATATTATAGTTTTAACAGCTTAAATTAGTTGGGATAGTAATATCAGTAGCAGATGTAGCCTATCATTGAGTGCATTTACTCGGCTTTCTTAGTAGGATTCAATATGTTGATTGAATGAAACATACAACATACAGGAAGACACGGCGACACTTTTTTGCAGAAGGATGATGGTGCAAGTTTTGTCCGTGGAGCATACAACGATTAATAAAAAGAATCATGTAGACGTGTTTAAGTAATCGCATAACTAATTACAAGGGATGGGACATATATGGCACTGACGCATCGATGCTTGTGTCGCAAAACCAATACGCACAGTTTCGAAAAAGTGGTTTGGCGCTTGTGTGAAATGACAATGCCACGTGATTGATGACGTTCAATGCTTCAGACGTCACAAACTGCTTCAAAGTTGTGGCGCACTTCTAAACCTTAGAAGAGGGAAAGAAACCAGTGCTTGTCGTCTTAATAGGAGGCGAACACTACATTGGCAGAAGCGCAAACAGTCATTAATAGAGTACATAGTTATTATTAGAAGACGATTAGAGAATTATCATTAGCAGACGAGAAGTAGGTTATATTAGCATAAGAGTATAGTTCAGCAGCAGAAGTGAAGTAGGTTATATTAGCAGAAGAGTATAGTTCATTAGCAGCATTCTCACAATAATAATATATATGTGAGATAACAATGGTTGTGCCCTTGCCGAAGGTAAAACACACCCAATGACAAACACATGCCACAGTATAGAAACAAAGTATTTACCCTGATTTGTTTCTGCCTCCAGTGTTCACTGTCCAGGAGCTGCTGCTTGAGCTGAGCCACAATCTGTTCAAGGTCCTCTATCACTTCAGAGGCCTGAAAGAGTGAAAGAGAGGGAGACAGACATAGACAACAAAGCTTACAGTAACCACTAAAGTAGACACAAGGAGAAAGAACTCAAGCACACTAACAATTGTTTCAGTTTGTACATTCCATCCATGTTCAGAGCACCTTTAAAAGGATCCTGCGCTTACATCTAATGTGATAACTTTGAATGCATAAAAGCAGTACTGGGCATGTGATCAAATTCCCTGCATCGTTTTATAGAAGGAAAAACAAATTTGATTAAAGATGGCGGTTGTGTTTATGTTTGGGAGCAGCGATGGTCACCTTGGCCGCGGAGAGTGCATGTTCATGCTGGTAATGTGTCATGTCTGCCTCGTGCTTTGACTGTAGTTTCTGCAGCTCCTGCTCATGCAGCTCACTCTGGTTCTCCTTCTCCCTCAGCAGAGACACGTTCCTGAACACCCAACACAAGGGTTGTGGTAATTTAATTCGACATTCAGGAATAATCCCTTATGCTAAATGATGATAGCTGGCTTGCGTGTTCAGTAAGCACATTATCAGCACTCAGTGAGAATACATTCAGGTGTGTGTTGAGTGTGCTTTCCATTACAGAAAGCCTGCCCCAGTGGCCATATTGACTTATTTCCAATAGACAGCTTTGATATCAGTAGGGATAGTTATCTGTTCAGGAATGCAGGTCAGGACACAACATTCTGGAATGGAACACATTTGGCAGGCAGGTTCCAGTACGACATTCGAACCCTACAAACAATTTTAAATTGTTACTGTGTTATTTCAGCTTTTATAAGCTTTTATAGTGACAGTGGAGAGACAGGTCAGGGAGAGAAGAGAGGGGAGAACATGCAGGAAACGGCCCAGACTAGAGTCAAACCTAGGCCCCTGTGTAAAGGCCTTAGCCTATGTGGTAAGCGCTTGCTCCAAACGTTCATTTAGTGTGACCTCTGTCTCTCTCACCGGCGGTTGGCCTCCTGCAGCTCAGAACTGATGGTGGCAATGTGGATCTCCAGCTGGTTTTTCTCCTGGGTCACCTTAAGTCGCAGGGCATTCCCATTCTCCACCTCAGCAGATAGACGCTTCACCTGTCTCTCCATCTCTCGTAGCATCTGCTCCTAAGGGACAGGGGGGACGGAACGGTGTTGGTCCGAAGCAGAATGAACCACTTGGTTGTCCAAAAAATTTTCCTGGGGTTTTCAATAAACTCACTGTAGTGCCTAAGATGGATGGGAAGGGAGGATGTGTTTGTGTGAGTGTGCGCGTGTGTGTGCGCGTCCATGTGTATGTGCACTAATGTCTTTCTGTAAAGCCTCAATGGAACATAAACTTAAACCCATAGTTAAGCAATCTCAGTTCCCCTGGTGTCCTGGATTGTGGGAGAGTTACACTTAGGTGAGGCTGCTCTAAAATGTCACCTCTCATGCCTCTTCAACAGCTCGTTTAGAAGTTCAAGAAAAATAACTTTAAACAGTGGCGTGAAATGGCTTGTGAAAGGTTGTGGAAACTTCTCTCTTCCCCAACACCTCCCATGGCTTCTCCATCACCTCCCATGGCTTCTCCTACCACTGCTACGCTGACGACACGCAGCTGTACCTGTCATTCCCCCTGACTGATCCGGGGATCTCAGCTAGGATTGAGGCCTGCCTCACAGACATCTCCGCCTGGATGACCGAGCACCACCTCCAGCTGAACCTCGCCAAAACAGAACTTCTCATCATCCCGGCTAAACCCTCCATCTTCCATGATCTGTCAATCACCCTGGGATCTGCGACGGTGACCCCTTCATCCTCTGCCAGGAACCTTGGGGTTACCATGGATGACGAGCTCTCCCTCACGGCCCACATTGCCGCATTCTCCCGGTCTTGTAGATTCACCCTCTCCAACATCCGGAAGATCAGGAGATACCTGTCTGAGCACTCCACCCAGCTGCTAGTCCAAGCAATGGTCCTCTCCAAGTTGGACTACTGCAACTCGCTGGTCTCCCAGCATGTGCAACCCGCCCTCTTCAGAGGATTCAGAACGCAGCGGCCCGCCTGGTCTACAATCTACCCAGACGCTCCCATGTTACCCCGCTCCTCATCTCTCTCCACTGGCTACCCATCAACGCCCGTATCAGATTCAAGACCCTGGTACTGACCTTCCGAGCAGTGAACAGGACTGCACCCGACTAGATCAAGTCTCTCCTGCAACCTTACACCCCCACCCGTCACCTACGGTCTTCCTCAGACAACCGCTTGGTGGTCCCACTGCTCAAGACTGCCTGGTCCCAACACAAGCTCTTCTCCTGCCTGGCCCCCCAATGGTGGAACCAGCTCCCCACCTCCATCAGGGACACTGACTGTCTCCCCCCCTTCAAGAAAAGGCTCAAGACGCACTTGTTCCAGGAGTACAACGGCACGTAGGAATGCTTGGCTGGACCTGTTGTTAGTTTCCTCCAGGATCACAATGACCCTTACATTTACATTTAGTCATTTAGCAGACGCTCTTATCCAGAGCGACTTACAGTAAGTACAGGGACATTCGAGGCAAGTAGGGTGAAGTGCCTTGCCCAAGGACACAACATCATGTGGCACGGCGGGGAATCGATCCGGCAACCTTATGATTACTAGCCCGACTCCCTCACCGCTCAGCCATCTGACTCCCCATCTGACTCTTATTGAGTGACTTGTTGCTCTTGTAGGTTAGTTATAACGAAGTTAAGTCTTGTACTCGCTGTGAATATATTTTACTATTGATTGTTCTTCTACAGGTACAGTCCTGCACTTTTTTGTGGTTCATGTTGTTTTAATTTGTAACTTGTATAACTGCATGCTCTTATGGGTCTTCCCTTTTGGCACTTGTTTAGTTTTCCACAATGTATGCTTCATGTTTTGGCTGCTTGCAATGTTTGGGACTACCTCGTTGTTGTGATCAGTGACCTATGCTCTTTTGTAAAGCTCTCTCTTGGAAGTCGCTTTGGATAAAAGCGTCTGCTAAATGCTTAAATGTAAATGTAACTCCACTCTCTCTACCCTGCCCTGAATGTGACTCTGGAACTCTACAAGGGGAGGGACAACTTTACAGCACCTACACTATATGGACAAAAGTATTGGGACACCTGACCATTACACGCAATTCTTCACACTGGTTACCAAGCCATTCAGCTCCTCTGAGCTTTCCTTTTTCACATGTAAAGCTGACATGGTACATAAACATGGCATAAGCTATACTTAGGCAACTGGTTATTCCAACAGCCATCACAACAGCATGCCGACACAATGTGGCCACATTTGTCTTTTTTGCCATAGACTTTGTAAAATATGTAATGTAAGAGCCATATATGTAATGGTATTGTGGGGTATGGTTAAGGCTGTACACTTGGTTGGGCTGTTTGGCTCGGCTATATGAGCTGGGGGGAGACAGGTAGTGCCAGGTGTTGACCCCGGAAGGGCAAATGATTTTGACCGCTTATGGCGGAGTTTGGAACAGTTTACTCGTGTTTTAGAGATGTTTTGTTTGTATCAAATCCCTGAAATAAAGTACGATATCTTTAGCCGGCTTTTGAAGTCATTGAACCCAAGACGAGTAACAAGTAAAACCATAGCCACCTAGCACGTCGTACCAGAGCCTTGGGCAACACGGCAATAGCGCAGCATTGGGTTGGCTATTATACGTAATGTGGGTCATACAACTCCATGTAGGCCTAGGCATTTAGCCTATGGGTTTCAGGTAGCCTGACGTTGTCATACTCATAATTCTAGTCAGAATATGAGTCTGAAAACTCTCCGTTGGGCTGTGACTATGGAGCGTGTGTCAACCGAGCTCGTAAAACAAATGCCTCTTCGCTCAATTGGATAGACTTACAACCAATCAGAGCAACGTAATATGTTGTTTATTGAAAACGTATTCAACCCAAGCGCTCTTTGGTGACGTTGTTGATTACGTTACTGTTGATCATCTGTCCATCATCGTATAAAGCCCGCCCTGACAATTTAATTGGTCCGAACAGCTCCTGTTCGGATATAGTTTTTCCGCAATCGAGCCCCTCCAGACCCAACTTCCCAACCACATTTTTTTGTGGGCGGGGATAAGTTAGGCTGGCAGCCAGGCTATGTTTCAGGGTCTCTTCTGCTGGATTTTTAGTCTACGACAGCTCGTCTATTTCACTCTTTGTTAACCCTTTGATACACAAGCTGTGCTTACCCTCTCTAATTCACAACATGGGTCTAAAATGACCCGCATTCATTTCCTATGAAATTTCATGTATGGCTGAGTGTTTCTTTGCTATATATTTTTTTATCAATTAATTTCCATATTTAATATTCTAATTATTCATTGGTACATTAACAAGTACCTTGTTTTTTTGTTCCACAAATTATTTAAATGTTTGTCTTTCTTACTTTCTGAGCAAAAAAACGTTTTTGTGGTATTACATCAAATTTACAGACATGGGTCTAAAATGACCCATATGGATTCACTATGGAATTTGATGGAAACTTTGTATATTTGCAATTTGGAACATATTTACTGTGGATAACTGTTCACCTGCCACACATTTTACAGCTCAACATGGCTGCTTTTAGGTTGGGAGATGTTCATCAGTGGAGAAGCATCGACAAACAGCAATTCATGGCCTCTATCAGTTTGACCCTCCTTGCATGGGAGGACACAAGCCTAAATGTGGCCTTGCGGGAGAGTTTTTGGATCCAATTGCAAAATCCAATGTTTAAAGCCACCATGGGGCTAAACAGATTTGAGGATATCCTCAGCTTCATAAAGTTTGATGATAAGAGCTCTTGTGGCTGGGTGGTAGTTGCATTTTGTATTACCACACATCTTACCATCACCTCTTTAATATACTTTTGGATCTGTGACTTGGCCTTCATGTGCCTTTTTATGTGGCATGACAAGGTCCTTGCCTAGCTCTTTGATGAACTGCCACTTGGTCACACCACCCATGTAATGAGGGTGTTGGTGTAGAAGTAAGTGTAGGCATTGAAGGTGGCAACATCCAGCATTGTGCCAGATACCTCCGTGTTCTCCACTTACATGACTAGTAGTAGTGCAAACTATCTGGTACTGGATCACAACATTGTTGTCATCCACTGCTTTGCCATCATGCATGGTGCTCAGATGGATTCTGAGCTCACCATAGTCATGTTGCCATTGAATCCAAATTGAATGGCAACATGACCATGAAAAACTTTGGAACTTGGCATGTCCCTTCATTTGGAGTCTGTGACTCGTATGTTCGGCTTGTTCCCCTCAATGTTCAGGTATTTCTCAATAATCTTTCCAGTCAGAGGGACCCTGGAAGGGTAGAACTCTCAGTCTACCACATATGGGAACCTTCACATTGCACATCCAGAATAATTCCACATTTTGCAGGCTTGCTGGGCATGCATTACGAACACTGCTCATCTCTGGTGACAAAGTTACTGGGAATGAACAGTCTTCTGCAATTAGCCAGGAAACAGTTACACACATACCTGAATGCTGCTATGTGATGTGTTTCTTGTTACAAAGCCCTGTTCCTTTTGTCATCAAAAGTTAAGCTGGTGATATATCTCTTTAGCCCCATGATGGCTTTATACATTAGATTTTGCAATTGGATACAAAACGGCTCCAAAATGGCCACATCTAGGCTCTTGTCCTCCCCTGCAAGGAGGGTCAAAATGACGAAGGCCATGAATTCCTGTTTGATGCTTTTCCACTCTTTCCATTTTGCTGCTGCAGCTCTTTGTCTCAAAGTTGTTGCATTTCAGGTCCTCATCAATGATGTCACTTGTGAACATATCTCAGCTTAAAAGCAGTTGTGTTGAGTTGTGAAATGTGTGACAGGTGAATAGTTATCCACAGTAAATATGTTCCAAGTTGCAAAAATTTACTAATATCAAAAATTTTAAAAAACTCCAAAGGAATACATATGGGTCATTTTTGACCCATGTCTGTAAACTGAAGGTAGTAACACAAAAACAATGGTTGTTTATAAACTAAGAAAATAAGAAAAATAAGTATTTGTGGCAATCAAAACCAAGATATTTAATGAATACTTGGTATATTAAATTATAAAATGAGTTGATTTCAAAAGATATGGCAAAGAAACATTCAGCCATACATGAAATATCATAGGAAATTAATGCAGGTCATTTTAGACCCATGTTGTTCATTAGAGGGGTAGTGTTACAAAAATGATTTTTATTCCAAAAGTAAGAAAGAAAAAATGAAAATAAAGACTTGTGATGACCAAAAACAAGTTAATTGAGGAATACCTGGAATACTGAACGATTAAATATTTTTTTGCGAAGATATAGAAAATCTAAACTCAGCCGGGTCACTTTAGACCCATGTTGCGTATCAAAGGGTTAATAGACGTCTACTGTTTAGAAATTGACTAATATGTTGGCTGGATAGCCAACACCAACATCAATCAGTTGTTTTAACTTTAAGAATTTGTTTTTGTCGGGGTAAACACATGGTTGGCCGTTTGTTACCAGTGTAGTGAAGTTAGGTCTTAAGTGATAGGCTATAGACTACAACTAACGTAGTAAAATCATAATAACATGTTTTTTAATTCAAATATACCAAATAACATGGTGTGTTGCAGAAACTTTAGGCGACGAACATGAAGCGAATTGCCTGTATGTGTAAAAAATGCTTTATCTCTCCCGTTTTGTTGGAATATATCCTAATTATACAGTATATACTAGTGCACAGTGCCCGTGATGCAGTCGGTGATTAAGATGTCAGTGAAACACACAAATTCGGATTCCTTGAACGATTCCTTGAACGATACTGCATAGTGCCCGTGATCAAATTGGTGGTACGCACACACACACAGATTCCTGGAATTATATGTAGCCTGTGGAACTCTCTGCTTGAGGGCACCCTGTTTGTTTGGAGGTTTCTCTTCCCCTTCTCAGTCTCTCTGCTTCTATGACCTCATTATTAGGGGCGGGGAATGGGCAGTAATTGGGTCTGGTATAAATACACACACCTGGGGTCCTTCGCCAGGTAGCTCTTCCATGCTGTTAGCACTGTGTTTGTGTGAGGCAGTGTGTGGGCATTGTGGCTCGTGCAAGGTATGTCTAAACCACGTTTCTCCTTAGCCTCTGTCTGTTTGTGCCAACCTATTAAGTGGGTCTCTGTTTGGTTAGTTTGGGAGCCAACAGAGACGTGGCCGTGAATCGTGGTCCCAGCGACGTTCTGATCAGCAGTGAACTAACCAGACTGCACTAATATTGCACAGGTATTAAGCATGCCATGGTGTATTGTTGAATTTAGCTGTGTTATTAGATCAATTAAAGGGATATGTGTATTGTGGAATGCAAACATTTTACTGTGTTTTGTTTGTCAGTTTTTTAGACCCGAGCTTCGCGGAGTGCTGGCTGCTGTTCTTTTGAGATTTGTTGTACGCATGTGTGTTTGTTACCCCGAGTGTCTCGGCTTTACAGCTGTTTGAATTACAGCTGTTTGAACTTGGACCAAATCTAACAATGCTCGCCATTGGAGAAACATATTTTTTTATTATCCAGTTATTGAACTTTGTGTATTCCATGCCTGGGAATTGCTCAATTGGCTGAGATGTTGTGCTGATCAGCAAAGGGTTGTAGGTTCAAAACCAGTCAGAGGCATCGTTTTTTATTTTTTATTCTGACAAAACGGTTTCTAGTCTTCCGATAAATCCTCCGGTTGTAAAACATAGCAATGCGTGTTTATTTGAGCCCATCACAACACTCCAATCGTCTGTTTAGCGAGACTATGTGTAAACCACTGCAAAACAAGCCAGGTTCACCACAGTAGCTAGCTACTGGAGGTCAGACGGCTGAGCCGTTAGGGAGTCGGGCTATTAATCAGAAGGTAGTTGGTTCGATTCCCGCCCATGCCAAACGACGTTGAGTCCTTGGGCAAGGCACTTCATCCTACTTGCCTCGAGGAAAATATCCCTGTGCTTACTGTAAGTCGCTCTGGATAAGAGCGTCTGCTAAAATGACTAAATGTACTTGTAGAGATAACGCTAATGGTTATTTCTAATGAAGTAAATTGATGGTTCAAGTGGATCCCTTGTCTGTTGCACAAATTCATTTCAGTAACCTAAGCCAGGACACATCCCCACTGATGCTAGGCATGATTTGAAATTCCCTTCAATGACAAGTTAAGGGACTCCAAACAACCTTTTAAAAAAATTATAAGTAAGTTATTCTTTACAGCAGCAACCCAGTCATCCCGTTGTCCCATTTTCATAGGAAATGTTAAAGCAGTTTCAACTCTGGCTGAATCTAACAACGCTTACCACAGGAGAAACAGCTTACTTTTTAATACAGTTACTGAACATGACACTATTCAACACTGAGAAAAGCTCAATGGGCTGGGATGGTGACCTGTAAAGTATAAGATCGTAGGTTGGAATCCTGCCATTATCTTTTGGCCTGTCATCATTTTGATAACCTCTTTAGTCTGGTTGCTCTTTCAGTAACATTGCACTACTGTACCTCGCCACCAGGCTCCTGTTTGGTCATTGACATAGTCACTGATCTGCAAATTTGCACTACTGCACTGTACTCCACTTAGGTTAGATTAGGTTATAGGGTTGTAACAGGTTTTTTTTTTTTTGTGTGTATTAGGGTTAGTATAGCGTACTATTTATTGTTATCTGTAATTTAGGAAGTTTTAGTGTTAGGGTTAGTATAGTCGTTTATTTATTGCTATCTGTATATTTAGGAAGTTCACTTATCTAAGCTCAGCATAGATGTAAATTTGTTCTGTGTACTTATATGTTATGTTATGCCAGGTGCTTGCGTTGTCTTGTCTTAAGAATTTCAGTGCCCAGTCTAACCTTGTGTTGCTCTCTGCACCTGACAAATAAAAGACTTGAACTTGAACTAGTTCAATAGGATGACATCATTCTGAAGTCCCACAAAAATTTCACCTTGGAATGTAAAAATATGATTGAATTAGAGCAGTTTCAACGTTGGCTGAATCTAACAAAGCTAACCACAGGAGAAACAGCTTACTTTTTAATACAGTAACTGAACATGACAATATTCAACACTGAGAATAGCTCAATGAGCTGGGATGGTGACCTGTAAAGTATAAGGTCGTAGGTTGGAATCCAACTGTAATCTTTTGCCCTTTCATAATTTGTATTATCTGTTTAGTCAAACAGGACGACATCATTCTGAAATACCCTGCACAAATTCATGCAATTTCACCTCGAAATTCCTAACCTTTGTCGCAAAGCTGACCAAAACTAATACTTTGCCCTTTCAATTAATACAATCTCAACAGTTGGTGTGTAGCAGAGACGATAGAGACTGACTTGTAACCTTATGCTCATGAGTTCAAATCCCCATTCAGCCTATTGTTGTTGGCCAAACATGAAGTAGTTTTGCTCTCTTGTTGTCCAACTCTCGATCTTGTACAGTGTATATGTTTATAATATTTTGCGGAGGAACCTGCATCGCTGCTTGCAGCTATATTTAGGGTTCCTCCGTCAGGACCCTATTGTAATTGTTGGTATTATTAGGGGCCAAGCAGCAGCAAAGCTTCTGTGGCACCTATTGTTTTTGTTAGTTTTATTAGGGGCCAAGCAGCGAAGCTGCGAGGCTCCTATTGTTATTGTTAGTATTATTAGGGGCCAAGCAGCGAAGCTGCGAGGCACCTATTGTTATTGTTAGTATTATTAGGGGCCAAGCAACGAAGCTGCGAGGCACCTATTGTTATTGTTAGTATTATTATTATTAGGGGCCAAGCAGCGAAGCTGCGAGGCACCTATTGTAATTGTTAGTATTATTATTATTATTATTCTTAGGATTGGGTGTCTATGGCAGCCCCCATAAGCGCTTGGTCGAAAGTTGTGAAATTTGGCACACTCATTGGGGACAGTCCCCTGGTCCAATTCACAAAGTTTCATGTCCCATACTTGGGCACTCTAGCGCCACCAACGGGTCAAAGTTGGACTTGTGTTTACACACGCAACTTTTGAACCGTATGACCGATTTTCAAAAATGAGGTACCATTGGATTCCCTGGATCAAGCCGAGTTCAATGCACACCATGGCGTCAACTTCCGGTTATATAGATTTTCCGCTATTTCCGGTTTTATCAAAAACCTCTGAAAGCCTACTCCTCCTACATTTTCTGTCAAATCTTCTTCAAAATTACCAGATATGCTCTTCAGACCAAGCCGCACAAAAGTTATGGTAGAGCATTTTGATCCCTACAACCGTTTGTCCGTGAGAGCCAATCAAAATCAGCAGAATAGACACCAAACAGGAAATGAAGTCTTATCTCAGCAGTTCTTTGAGGCAGTGACACCAAATTTGATATGCCTACTCGGAACCTTATTCTGAGTATGTCCTCCAAAAATGGTGTCATGTGACTAAAAGGGGGCGTGGCCGGAAGCATAAACGTGTTTTGGCTAGTAACTGTTGAGGTGTTTACCTTAATAAAGTAATTTCTTTGTCGGTTGATGTCTTGTGAGATATCAAGCTTGACCATCGATAATGTTTCATAACAACCGAATTGACGCGGCCGCCATTTTGGATTTTATGGAAAAGTGTAAAAACCTTTTAAACGCCCCAAATGTTGTCCAATGTTTACTAAATTTGGCACAGATGATCTTCAGACCAAGCTTCACAAGGGTGTCAGATGGATTTTCCATTTTCAAAACCGTTTGTTCGGTAGAGACGATCAAAGGCGGCGGCGAAGCCGCAAAAGACAAGTGAGAACGTAACTCAGCAACCATTTGTGCGATTGTCACCAAACTTGGGTTCCATCGTTCCCACGTGGAGCAGAGGAGGCCTGCGGTGTTATACCAGAAAAAAACACTTTGAACACTCACTACTTTGGAACGCAAACAGACATTTCAACCAAACTTGGTGTGTTGCATGAGTGCAACAGGTTGTTGTAACTTAATTGTTGCGCAAGTGCTATGGAGGCCATTTCTTGCTTTGGACTGCTTGGCCCCTCCATTGCTGCTTGCAGCTATATTTAGGATTCCTCCGTCAGGAGGAAACCTATTGTTATTGTTAGTTTTATTATTATTATTAGGATTCCTCCGTCAAGAGGAAACCTATTGTTATTGTTAGTTTTATTATTATTATTATTATTATTCTTGTTCCATGGAAGTCAATGGCAGCCCCTAGAACCCTTGGACAACTTTTTGTGAAATTTGGCACACTCATTAAGGACAGTTTATTCTATACCTACACCAAGTTTCATGTCTCCCACTAGACCACTCCAGCGCCGCCAACGGGTCAAAGTTGGACTTGTGTTTACACACGCAACTTTTGAACCGTATGACCCATTTTCAAAAATGAGTTACCATTGGATTCCCTGGATCAAGTCAGTCATCAATCATGACTGAGCTGAAGCTCGGTACCCTGAGAGCGGGGGGTATGCTCTGGTCGAGCTTTTTTGAAAGTATAGACCAAGGGTAATTACCACACCACAACTGTCCAACCATTACCCATAGGTGGCGCTACATTCCACGCCCTAAAGCACAAAGGCTTTCTGGAATGGATAGGCTAACCAAGCCCCCTCCCTTCACTCCTTGGGTTGAATTAAAGGCCCTTGTGGATCTTGATGGTATTATATTTCAGATTTGGTATCCCATTGTTAATTCTGCAGCATAGATTTTTCTATACAATTCCAATTTGTCAAGAATATACATTTTTCAATGGTTCGCAATGTTTGGAGGAATCCGCCATTACTGCTTGCAGTTATATTTATTATTATTCTTCTTAGGACTGGGTGTCTATGGCAGCCCCCATAAGCGCTTGGTCGAAAGTTGTGAAAATTGGCACACTTATTGGGGACAGTTCCCTGGTCCAATTCACAAAGTTTCATGTCCCATACTTTGGCACTCTAGCGCCACCAATGGGTCAAAGTTGGAGTTGTGTTTACACACGCAACTTTTGAACCGTATGTCCCATTTTAAAAAATGAGGTACCATTGGATTCCTTGGATCAAGCCGAGTGCAATGCACACCATGGCGTCAATTTCCGGTTATATAGATTTTCCGCTATTTCCGGTTTTATCAAAAACCTTTGAAAGCCTACTCCTCCTACAATCTTTGTCAAATCTTCTTCAAAATTACCAGATATGCTTTTCAGACCAAGCCGCACAAAAGTTATGGTAGAGCATTTTGATCCCCACAACCGTTTGTCCGTGATAGCCAAAAAATCAGCAGAATAGACACCAAACAGGAAATGAAGTCTTATCTCAGCAGTTCTTTGAGGCAGTGACACCAAATTTGATATGCCTACTCGGAACCTTATTCTGAGTATGTCCTCCAAAAATGGTGTCATGTGACTAAAAGGGGGTGTGGCCGGAAGCATAAACGTGTTTTGGCTAATAACTGTTGAAGTGTTTACCTTAATAAAGTACTTTCTTTGTCGGTTGATGTCTTGTGAGATATCAAACTTGACCATCGATAATATTTCATAACAACCAAATTGAAGCGGCCGCCATTTTGGATTTAATGGAAAAGTGTAAAAACCTTTTACACGCCCCAAATTGTGTCCAATGTTTACTAAATTTGGCACAGATGATCTTCAGACCAAGCTTCACAAAGGTGTCGGGATGGATTTTCCATTTTCAAAACCGTTTGTTCGGTAGAGACGATCAAAGACGGCGGCGAAGCCGCAAAAGACACGTGAGAGCGTAACTCAGCAACCATTTGTGCGATTGTCACCAAACTTGGGTTCCATCGTTCCCACGAGGAGCAGAGGAGGCCTGTGGTGTTATACCAGAAAAAAACACTTTGAACACTCACTACTTTGGAACGCAAACAGACATTTCAACCAAACTTGGTGTGTTGCATGAGTGCAACAGGTTGTTGCAACTTAATTGTTGCGCAAGTGCTATGGAGGCCATGTCCTGCTCTGGACTGCTTGGCCCCTCCATTGCTGCTTGCAGCTATATTTATTATTATTATTGTAATTTATCTCATTAACACATTGGTAAAAAGTTTTGAAATTTGCCCAAATGTCCACTTTTCAGAATGATTGCATTTCCACCCCATTGCTCAAATTCTTCTGAAATGAAAATCCATCAGGCGGACCTTATGGGTCCTTGAGGCTTTTTTGTTCGCCATGAGAAATAAGGCATGCAAAGTATAAGGTCGTAGGTTCAAATCCAGCCACACTGAGTCTGTCTTAAATTTGAATATATGTTTAGTTAAACGGGATGACATCGTTCTGAAGTACCATGCGTAATTTCACCTTGATATGTCAAAAGATCATTGAATTACAGCTGTTTAAACTTTGGCCGAATTGAACAAGCCATGCTACAGGAGATACGGCTTCTTTTTTTTTACAGAAACTGACCGAGAACTGACAGAATTTCTCAGCCTTGCGGGTAGCTCAATGGGTTGAAACGTTGTCCTGCACTGGCAGGGTCACAGGTTCGAATCCAGGCAGTTTTTTGGCCTGTCATAATTTTGATTACTTGTTTAGTTAAACAGGCAGACATCATTCTGAAACACCATGTGCAATTTCATGCAATTTCACTTTGAAATGTCAATCGTTTCTTAACCTTTGTCCCAAAGCTGACAAAAACTAATACTCATATCACGCAGTCGGAGCACAGCTAGATAATCCGCATCAGCACCCTTGGGTACCCAGCATGCAGTGCGGTATGTCCAAAAACGCAAAGACTTGTGGAAAATAGTTTGGTTAAAACAGCCTTGGGAGCGATTTCAGTTGTTGTGTTCGTTCAGTTAGATGTTTGTAATGTTCTTGTTGGTTAGTTAATATAATCTTGTTGGTCACCCTGATTGTGTATGTTGTTTTGTTTAATGGGACCAGAGAGTGGGCTGCCAAACTGTTACAGGCCATTCTTGCAAGGAGCTGAATATGAACGCTGCCCTAGCCCAGTTTCCCACATGACTTTAGTTAGTTGTGCATTGACTGAGAGTCTGGAATTGTTTTTGGCCAAACATGAAGTAGTTTTGCTCTCTTGTTGTCCAAGTCTCGATCTTCTACTGTGTACATGTTTATAATATTTTGCCATTTTGCGGAGGAACTAGCATCGCTGCTTGCAGCTATATTTTTGTTTGGTTCATTGTTTTCCCCGTAGTCAGTAGGGGTGCACCGATCCGATACTAAGATCGGATATCGGCCCCGATATTGACAAAATAGCTGGATCGGGGATCGGAAAATGTAGCCGATCCACTGGCCGATCCATGCAACCTTTAGAGTTCTAAATATTTCCGACAGTGCCCACAGCAAGCATAATACTCAAGCAATGTTACTAGCATGCTAGTGTTACCTGTTGGCCTTCTCATTAGTACATGTTGAAGCCATACAGTGTTTGTACTACTACCACCACCCCTAAAAACATTTACTTTGCAGACATTGCAAACAGCTGACAAACTAGTTGGCGTTGCAAGCGTGAAATATCTCCACACAGCCAACTCTTTGGCTCACTCCATGTTGCTTTTAAGTTTCTGTCCACTGGTTGGACATGAGCTGTACACTGCACGGTGCAATGCTTTAAGCTAAAAACTTCCACGGTTTACACACCAGCGACTACAAATAAATAAGAATTCAAATATTTTTACAAACGTTGTTTACAATGTTTGGTTGCTGTTTGATTACTATTGTATGTTTGACCAATACACTATTTTGTTTCTACTGCTACATTTTATTTTTTTTAATAGGCCCTACGTTTGATTACATTCTATTTTTGCATTTTCAATGCACAATTGTTTTTTAAATAACAAATAAATAAGAATGCAGTAGATTACACCTGTTATTTTGTCTTAGTTAGGAAAGTCTGGTGCTTTTAGTCTTTTCCACATGGTGAAAGGAAGGTATAGGGTGGGAGGTATACAGTTTATTATTAATTCAACAACGGTATCGGATCGGTATCGGGTATCGACAGATACACAAAGCCCAGGCATCGATATCGGGACTGAAAAAGTTGGATCGGTGCATCCCTAGTAGTCAGCCTTATTATTGGTCAAGCCATAACACCCTGTAAGCTTTGGGAAGCCGGTCTCCATAGTATAACTTCACTGAATGTGAAGTTATACTATGGAGTGTTGCAGTGCTGTTTTGTCCTTAAGCAATTATCTGAGTGTTTCACCAGAACTTGAAGTTTGCAGTGGGTTGCCCTAAGGGTTGTGGCACTTTATTCACGTGTGGTATCGAGACCGTAGCTCCCACTAGCCTTCGTCTTCTTTGGCTTGACTAATCTTAACTGGTGGCTGTTAAGATTCCCACCTTTTTATGTATTTATTGACCAGCCTGTACGACCTCCTTCAATACCTGAAAAATAAGACTGTAATTTTGTATTTTTCTAACTTACCTGTGTCTGTACATTCATTGGGGCAGAGTTCCCCTTTCTCTACACTGTCAGTTAGCTCAAGGGGTGGCGTAGTCAGCTGTACTGTAGGGGGCGCTACATATAGATAGAGCACAGTACCCGCGATGATGTTGGTGAAACACACAGATTTCTGGAATTATAGATAGTGCAGTACCCGTGATGCAGCTGGTGATGACAGCTCTTCTCAGTGGTTTTGGTACCTATATTTCTCAGGGCCCTCAAAAGCAATGGTAGGGGAAACACTGTAGTCTAAGGGTTAGACGTTCTCACTTTTTCAGTGTAGCCCAGAAACTAAAGGGGTTATTAATTTTAAAATCCACAACATTTTAGGTAGGGTTGTGAGAAAAATGCTTGCTCTCGCACATGCCGCTAGCTACAAGCTGCTACTGTTGATGGCAACGCAAATTTAATACATTACAGTAATTGAAAACAGATATACGTTTCTAAAACCAAGAAAACTATTTATATACTTCCTCAGTCTCTTGTAACTCGAAAAACCTAATTTGAATTGAATAATATTGCTAAAATGCTCAACTATCACTCACTCAGTCTCTAACAAACTAACACATTTTCTAAACACAAAGAACAACCAGAGCCATTGAAGAGTCTTTCACCCCCAATAATGCTCTCTGGATTGGATGAACAGCATGTCCGTTCATACTCAGGGCTGCAAACCTTTCGGCGAAATTCAGTTTTTGATCCAAAATTAATTTTTTATTTATTTATTTTTTTTTGGGGGGGGGGGGGGGGGTCCTCCAAGTAGCCTAATCTGCAAACGCAAGCTGTCATGAATATTTTTTTCAAGTTTGTTGTTTGGCCAACCTACCCTTACAAAAAATAAGTATATTTAAGTATACTATAAGTATACTAAAATATGGATAGTACACTTTTAGTTCACTTTCGATATACTTGTCATTATGCTTAGAAAATAGTTCACTTTAGTAAGAAGTATACTTAGAAAAAACTTCACTTTTGATGTACTTTTAAGTGTGCTTTGAAAATAGTTAACTTTTGATATACTTTTAAGAAGTATGCTTAGAAACAGAAAATGGTATAAATTTATTCTGGAGTAGGATGTACGTATTATTATACAGCAGTCATAATAATTGTAAAGTACATTACAGGTTACATTTTTGTGAAATGAATTGTGAAAAAATGAAGATAGCATGGCTCATTAGCTGGTCAATTCCCATGATGCAAGGCGGTAAATAGTAGCCTGGCTGCCAGCCCAACTTCGTCCCGCCCACAAAAAAATTTGGTCGGGAAGTTGGGTCTGGAGGATCTCGTATTAGGGACAACTACAGAAAACCAGGATCAGTGCGGACCAATTAAATTGTCAGGGCGGGCTTTATACGATGATGGACAGATGATCAACAGTAACGTAATCAACAACGTCACCAAAGAGCGCTTGGGTTGAATTCTTTTTCAACAAACAACATAAAACGTTGCTCTGATTGGTTGTAGGTCTTTCCAATTGAGCGAAGAGGCATTTGTTTTACGAGCTCGGTTGACACACGCCCCATAGTTACAGCCCAATAGAGAGTTTTTAGACTCATATTCTGACTAGAATTATGAGTACGACAACGTCAGGCTAGGTAAATAGTGTTAAAATTTGCTGCTAAGTTTGCCGTTTGTTCGAAATACAAATCTAACTTCATGAATTTCGTTTTTTAAATGTGTCTGCTTAGAATGTAGTGTTTTGTTGCGGGGTCATTGTTGTGGTGGTTTACCATTGTAATCATGGGTTAAATGACTGTTACGTTTCATAAGAAGAGCTGGATTCTTGAAACGTTAACGCTTGCGCAGTGAATAGCTACTTTCAGGTAAGAATCTGCAGTACAAGGGCCCCCTTTCTCGCTATGTGACTTATAATATGTGGCGTTTGAGGGGCTCCTAAACATTGTAATATATTAGTAAGTTATAGTAAAATTTAATTTATTCCGTTTACTTCTTGAAGTACTTACATTAATTGAAAGTGCACTTGAAAGTATTGCTATGAGGCTCTTTAGGAAGTATACTTCATGAACTGAAAGTGCACTACACAGGTTACTTTCGAGTTTTCAAAGGTATACTTTTAAGTACTTTGGGAAGTATACTTTATGAACTGAAAGTGCACTACACAGGTTACTTTAGAGTATTCCAAGGTATACTTTGAAGTACTTTAGGAAGTATACTTGATGAATTGAAAGTGCACTACACAGGCTACTTTAGAGTATTCAAAAGTAAACCTTGAAATACACTATAAGTGTACTTTAAAGTGTACTAAAGACCTAAAAAGTGGGCCAATTCAGTTTACTTAGTACAAAAATAGTATATAAATAAGTATACTGCTAAGTAACATGATAATAGTATACTTTTTATTCTAAGTATACTTACAAAATAAACTTGAAGTATACTTCTTTTTTGTAAGGGTATGTCAACGTGACACGCACGCTTTTTATTTGGAGTCTTCGGGTCTGTAACTCCCAGAGCCCCAGACATGACATCCAAAATTTGTGGCCATGAAATGCTATTTTGGGGATAACGACGTAACCTTACTATATTGCGGGCAGTTCTGCTATACCTGTGTGGGGCACATTTGGCTACCCAGAGCAGGCTAAAGGTGCAGTTATGGACAGAGATGATTTGATTGTATTGTATTTTAGGCTGGTTAATGACCGTGGTAAAGTTGGTTTGAAGTTCGATATTCAACAGAAAGTCGGACGCCCAGTATTGTTTTATTTTAACCGGTGTTAGAACCGCTACGACCGGCCGCTTAGCCAATGCTTTCGGCTGCCAAAACAACGCATATGTTTAGGGACCATCAACAAATTACACGTTTCAAAAGTCGATTGCTTCTCAACAACATGAACTAGGAGACTCAAAATAATGTTAAACTGTTGAAGATGTATGCATTCATGCTACAAAGCCTTTATTTTGTTCATTTTCATCTCAAGTTATAAATAATGTATTATTTATTCCAAATAAACTTTCAAACTTCAATAGCTTTTTGGTCATGTGACCTATAATCCTAAAATTCATTTCAGAGTGTTGTAACTATTGTCAGAGTGTGTAACTATGCATATATATATATATATATATATATATAAAAAATATATATATTCCCAGAGGGAGCATGCCCCGGACCCCCGAGGGGGTTCGGATCCTTGTCACCTTTTTCATCCCTGATGAGTTTGCACCCCGCTACTCCAAAAGCTTTGATTGGTCGGAGGATGTCCTCCGGAAGTAGTATTAAATACCATGCATATCATGGACGCGGGGTTCGGCCCACCAGCCGCTAGGTTTTGTATTGAAGTCAATGCAGCCAGAGGAGGACAGAGGCTAGCTCTCCTCCGGATGTACCATGGTTCTATCACAAACAGTGCTGTTGAGTTACTGTAGACCTTTAGTTCAATATTGTGTATTTAAATATAAAGAATCGGTGATACATTAATATAGTTAACTTGGTATCGTTTTATCTAAAATGTTTCAAAATGTTAATATTTATGAAATTTTACTGAGGATGATCCTCCTCTTCTTTGCCTGATGAGCTTCCACTGCTTGCATTGTATTAAACACAAGGTCATTTCATTTGTTTGTTTTCAGTGACCTTGATATGTGCCCCCTTCTCCAGTAACGCCAGCATACGGGGGCGTAAAAGTATAGTTTTTTTTTTTTTATAGGTTGGCTAAAAGTATAAACGTCTCATAGTTTGTGTTACAGTAATATTACTTAGCCTATTTAAATTATATCTAAATGAAGAAAAATGTCACTCTGGCCCAATCCATTAAATTCAGTAATTTACAGGCAGCCTCACATAAAAATGGTATTGGTTAGCTGACAAAGCTTTGATTGTGTCCAACATCTATAGAATACTCTATGAATAATCTCTTTTCTAATTTACACAAATTTATCTGACCTGTCAGAGCCTTTTCCTGTCTGTCTATTGCCAGGTAGTCTTGGAGTCACACGCCACACAGATAGTCTGGCTAAAAGCTACCAAATAGGCTGTCACTACAACATGCAGCAGCCTCTCCCAGGTAATATATAATGACTGATTTAGTTATTTTATCCACGCAGCCCAATCCCCCTAGCCTGGCTCTGCCCTCCTACGTACTTCAGCTCAATTTTCATTTTGCTTCTGTGCTAGTTCTGGGATTTCGGTTCAGTTAAACCGGAATTTTGTTGGTGGCCATGATGTTGTGGCCCTCCTTTGCACGGGGTTTGGGAAAAGTTAGATTTTCCAGTTTGCTCCGTTTGTGGTGAAGGAGTTGGCTAAGGCAAACACTAGCGATTGGTTATGGCAAATCCAGAGTGGCTGTAGGCAGATCCAATAGTTTTAAACTTCAACAGAGTACCCGCCTTCAAGGAAGTTAACGCTTGTCAATGGAGCAATCCCAGACCTTCTGTACAAATTAAATGTACGAGGGTCTGGTTAGGACCAGGCTACAATCCCCCCCCTCCCCATCCTTTTGAAAAACTCATCGGATCTACAGGAATCACATAAGTGAAATATTTTGGATTAAAAACTGCAATTTCCGCCAAAAGGTGAGCATTCCTGATGATTACATCCACTAGTAGAACTAAGGCTTTAGCACAAACCATGAAAAACAGCCTCCATTGTTAATGTGGCTTGATTAGTAACCCAATGAACAACTCTGGGAAATAAAACCAGTCAGATCCTGGAGAAACTTGAAACCGTAAGAAAGTCAGGCAACCTTTTAGCACAACCATCACCGTACATGTCACTGATCTCCTATTAGAGCAGCATCTTTCCATCCTTCCAGTTAGGGGCTGTTACGATCATAACAGACTGGCAGGAGAGAGTGGACTCAACTTCACAAAGATGACCTTTGTGATACTGAGTTCTAGGGAGAAGAGGCCTTCCTCACCCTCTTATCAGGGCGACAGATCGTTAATCTGAAATCCCTCCCTACAAAGTGATCAAACACCAGCTGATTTTGACAGAGACTTCTGGTACTATCTTAATAAAAAGAGGATTTTATTCTGTGCATGTGTATGCCTGTGACAGTAAGGAATGTGGCATCCACAGGCTGATGATATAAGTGATGACAGACTTGTTGATTAAAGATGGGAGCTAGCAGTCCTTTTAGACGATGACAGAACCAGGCGATGACAAGAAGAGAAGGACAACGGGCTGTGCATGGGGGCGGTCACATCCCTGTCAGAGCCCCCTGTGATGAGAGGGGGCCTTTGTATCTGGGGGCGGACGAAAGAGTGTCTAAAGAAAACGAAGAACGGACGCCATGAGCATGGGCGCGTGCTGACACTTAATTTTCTAGCAGGCAACATTGGGAGCTCTCAACACAGTCTCAGGCCTCAACACCTGGACTTAGCACATTAAAGGCCTGGTCACCTTATTGGTTATACAAAGGGGGAATTAGTAAGTGAGAAGGACATAGTTACTAGGCTACTTAAAAGATTATTTAACCCTGAGAGATTTGGCAGTTGTTAAAAAAAAACATTGGCTATGGAAGATGGCATAGAGTAGAAGTTAATCCAGTAACCCTTCCTTCTACCCCTTAAGTACTAGGTATTTACCTAGAAAGTAAAGGGTATGTTTTGTGTTTTATTGGGTATTACGAATGGTACCAAGGTGGTAAATACCTAGCTAATTTGAAGCATTTACCCATTAACTAAATACTAATGTGCTGGTCATTACTAGGTATGTTTTCTGTATTATTGGGTATTACCAATTGGTATCAAGGTGGTAAATACAGAGATAATTTGAAGTATTTACCCATTTCCTAATTACTAACGTGCTGGTTATTACTGGGTAATTATAACTGGTCCTAATTAGGTAAAGACTGAAGACAAAACTTAGTATTTACCTGGAAACTTATAAATATTACTATTTAAATACCGCTGGTAGTAAGTTGGTAACTACGGGAGATATATATGTTAAATTATAATGTGTTATTGGGTAAATACCACTGCTAAAGACGGCCAAGCTCCAGCAGACTTACAAACAAAGTACTATTACCCTGCAGTTACCTAAGGTTAATGTCGGTAACGAGAATATAAGATAGTACTTTCCAATAAAATACCTTTTCAGATACATTTATCGATGATGGCCTCATTTACTTGGCTGGTATACCTACCTCCGCAGGAACAGTTTTCCTTTACTATCATGGTAAATCTTCTTGGATACTGGGTATGTTCTTGCGCATGTTAGGACTATTCACTCAGTCAGTAATCTGAAACTGGACGGAAAAAGGAAGCCGTGTTTGTTTCCATGGTGTCACCAAGTTCTTACCATATTCTTTGTAAGCGAATACCACTTTGTCAATGTTACCCTTAGTATGAACTTGTACTATACGTTTTAAGGCGATACCAGGTAAAACATGGCTATGTACTCAGTAAGTAATCTGAAACTGGACTGTAAAAGGAAGCCGTGTTTGTTTCCATGGTGTTACAGGGCTCTTACCGTATTCTTTGTAAGCGAATACCACTTTGTCAATGTTACCCTTAGTATGATCTTGTAATATAAGTTCCAAGGCGATACCAGGTAAAACATGGCTATGTACTCGGTAAGTAATCTGAAACTGGACTGTAAAAGGAAGCTTCAAATTATCTAGGTATTTAACACCTTGGTACCAATCCGTAATACCCAATAAAACACAAAACATACCCTTTACTTTCTAGGTAAATACCTAGTACTTAAGGGACTGTAAAAGGAAGGGTTACCGTTAATCCCTACTGTGTGTTTAAGTCTCTGCCTGGACACAACTGTTGTGACATGTCAAGGATGTGCTTGATTAACCTAATCTGTGTGTTCCGTCTGTGTCATTAACCTTTACTATGAACATTTTATCCTAGATAACAAAGATAAAGTATATACTAGATAACAAAGACAAAGTATATACCACTAGACAACAAACATATTGTATATACCAGGAGGAGAAAGGTAGACATCAGCTAGTCTTAATTTTGATAAAGATGGCCAATTACTGCACCTGCAGCCATCAGGCTAAGAACTGTTTTAGACATTAGGATGTATCTGGAAGACATCTTTCTACATGCCTCTTGTGAAATATCAGACTAGTGAAAGATAAGCAGGTAGGCAGGCCAACCGAAGCGGACACTGGCTTGATGCCGTTCTCCAAGTCTTCCAAGTCTTGTCAAGTGCGTTTCTACCATTCTGCATTTGAATGAGTGGGAATCATTGAGAATCTGTCTCCACTTCTGACAGAAAGACAGGCTCAGAAACTTGGGCTGAACCTGCCATATTTGCCCCAAATGTGAACTTGAACATGTATTGGCAACTATATATATATATATACATATATTAGGTATGAGGTTGCGGCGCTTATGAATTGAATGGTCAGAACCCAAAGGTGGAGCCAAACTGAAAAGGCAAAGATTACGACAACACCATGTCAGACTAACACCATTAGGGTATGAATATTTGGTGGCCTTTCAAGAACATCGCTACACTTAAATGTCTATAGTATGAAATACTAGAAAATGTATGCAAATATACTTAATTATTTGTGCCAAAAAAACGGCAGCTTAACACTGGAACACAAACCATGCAGGAAAGGTTAAAAATACAAAATAAAAAGCAAAGGGGTGCGGTGTAGGTGGCACAACCAGTCTGACATCTTCTATTAATGGCCTGAATAAGGTGTGTGTGGTTGTGTGTGTAGGTATGTATCAGAGGGTGGAGGTCAGCCTAAACTAACAGAGGCAGAGAAGGTAATTTTCAGTGACAGAGCAGTCCTTTCATCTCAGGGCCCCCGCCTGGCTTTGGACTGTATAATTATAAAAAAGGGGTCTTATTAAGGGTCTGCACCCCCCCGCTTTTGAAGCCACTTTTATGCAAGCCTGCTGACAGACTATGGGCAAAGGTGCAAATGGTGTGTGTGTGTGCTTGCATTATACCTGTGACAAGCGCTGAATGCTAATGTCCAATTTAACAATGCTAAACTCATTAAACATGCTGTTTTTAGATGCTTTTATATAGGCCTTAGTGGTCCCCTAATACTGTATCTGAAGTCTCTTTCCCGAAATTCAGCCTTGGTGCAGAATTACAGCCACTAAGAGCAGTCCCACAATGAGCTTTTCTCAGGACGTGCCGTTTCTGTGTCTGTAGCTTTAAATGCTATGAGGAAGAAATAGGCGGGGCTAACTGCCATGCTTCTGTCGTTTGCAAGCCATGACGTCTCGAGGAAAAACCAATGTCGCACTCGCACGGTCGTAGCTAATATTGTCATTGGTGGGCAAATTGTCTGTGCAGGCAAAGCAGAGAAGGGGGAGGTAACCTTCCCTATTGTGATAATATACACAGGGCTTGGTTTACAAGTATTTCTAGCCACTGGGGGACCAAAGGCAGGGTAGGGGAACATATTAATTTTAAATAACCTCCTAAAGTGAAGTTTTCATGTCAATGGACCTTTACGTATTGCCTTTGACTTGACTGGCTTTGTGGTGCACATAATCCTTTCATAATCCCACTCAACATGCACACACGCACACGCACACACACACACACACACACACACACACACACACACACTCAGATCAAAAGGTATGTGTGCATGTGCAAGTGTTGTACAGCAGAGCTTCCATACTTTTACAAGGTGAGACACAGTAGATTCAAATGTCATTCCTATACAAATTGTTTCTTTCAACTGGATCTTGCCAGTGGACATTTGAGGAAGCCCACCCACCATCACCCCACCTCCCAGCCCTCTCCTTACGGTGGCCTGTGTCTGGACGCTGTACTCTGTCTCCATCTTGGCCAGTCTCTGGTTGGTGTCCTCCACCAGCTCCTGGATGCTCTCAGTGTGCTTCTTCTGCAGTTCGAACTTCTCCTGCTCCATGTCCGCCACCGCCAAATGCAGCTGGGGGGGGAGGACCCGCGTTACTACACAGCTTCTCACAGCTCCTACCTTCATCTCCTCTGACCTGGTTTAGGGCAAGTGGGAGACATGGCTGGCTGTACTAACGCTGACACTTCTTGTCCTGGGCTGCCTAATCGGCTACGCTGAGGCACGCTTCTGTTCCCACTCTCCTTTAAATCTTCTGCTCCCTCTCCTTCCGTTACACAATCAATTTCATTAGCTGTATCACTGCTCCCTTGTTCAGGGGTGAGGAACCTCATTTTAAGTACTTTTCTCATTATGTTTCAGCTAACTTTTTTCTCCCCTCGACTTCTGCTATCATATGCTTTGTGAACCTGAAAGCACGAAATGGAAATTTCATTAGGATCTTATTGAACGCCAAAGGCTCACTTATCTGGAGTTGGTAGTACTGAACAGATAATTTACAGAGGGCATTTAGAATCACTTTTCTGCATTAATTCAACATGAGCTAAGCTGAAGCCTTGGAATAAAGATTTTTCGGGTCTATTGTATATAACCTGCCTAGTCTCACAAAGGTCTGATTGTCTTAGTTTATCAAAGGATTCTTCCTCTAGCTCAGGGGTGCTTAAGGGCTGGGCGGCTGGAAATCGAAGCCCCTTCAACTCTTCTCTACCTTCTTCTCCCACTCGTTTTTGAGGGAGTCAGCACTCTGATCTGTCATTTTCTTCAGCTCGAAAATCTGCTTCTCTTTGCTCTCGCAGATTACCTGGGACTCGAGCACCACGCTTTGAACTATGTTGAAAATTATGAAAAAGAGAAGAAGAAATCATGTTTCAGGGCCTACATATAGCAGGACACAAACACACACACACACACACACTGTACAGGCATGCTCACAGAGAAATACGGCACATATAGTCACACACTAAATACAGACTTGCTCACACTACACTGGGTTCCATTTCACCATATACGTTTCAAAATCTAACAAGCCAATTCAGATTTTATATCAGCAGAACATACATTTGGTTATGTGTTGCTAAATAGGCTATATTTTCAGCACAGCAAATGGACTACAAGCTGTGTCACTGAGCATGAGTGTCACATTAATAAACACAACATGCTGCCGTTTGATCCCCACAGCTGGGTAATGTCCCGCGACACCATGGGATCTACCCTGTAGTTGCAATGCTGCGTTTAAACTTGAGTCTTTTACTTTTGAGTGTTGAGAGACGAAATGGTGTAAACCTCCCCCCTAAAGACCCTCACAACGCGCAACCTTTCACCTTTTCTCTCCATCTTACGAATGTTGTCCTCCGATTCCTTCTGCTTGACTCGGTGCATAGTTTTCAGCTCCTCAATCTCCCAATTCTTTCGGTCAAGGATCTGAGGGTTGGATAACGTGATCAGCATGGTTATTTTCTAATACTGAAAACTTTTTGTGTCCGCATAATTTCAGTCAAAGGTATTGGATCTGGGGCTGTACTCACAAAATATCTTAAAGCTAAAAGTAGCTCTTAACTTGTCGATTTAGGAGAAACTCTTTAAATAATGGGCGTGTCAGTCCTAATTTTAGGACTCCAAATATTTTACCCTAAGAGTATTTCACAAAGTGTTTTTGCGCTAAAACCAGCTCCTAAATCTGTGAAAGGTTAGAGGTAGTCAAGAGGACTCCTACGTCACTAAGACCAAATCACCAATAATCCTAAAATGTCTCTTGCTGACAATTTAGAAACATTTTGTGATGAGGTTTAAAAAAGGTATTGTTGGGTATTTTGATTGTAGTAGAGTTATCAGGGATGCAGTTACTTTGAAGAAACAACCCAGTAAGACTGGAGATCAAGGTTGACAACTCTACGCTGCTCGGGCTCGGGAAAAATGCAGCTCTGCAGCGCAGACAAACTAGGTATATTATTAGGGTGCTCCGATCTGATCGGCGCCGATCCATATCGGCCGATATTCCCATTATTAGTTTTAATCGGCGTTTTCAAAACGGCCGATCAAACATGGCCGATCAGATGACATAAAATCGGCGAGAACTACTATCAGAGACGTTTCAATAAAACGTTAGATAGGCATTTCAAGCCGCCAATGGTAAGAAATGATTCTTTAACCTTTAGATGCGTGAGTTCTAAATATTTCCGACGCTTCCACAAGAGTTATTTTTCCAAAACGGAAGCTATCTAGCTTTAGTTAGCTTCCATTACCTAGCAACCTAGCATAATACTCGATATGGACTGCGGCTGCATGAAACGTCCTGCGAGAGTAGCCGCTTGCAGTCGGAGAGGAATTAAAAACGGGTCTGTGAAGTCGGACATTCCAGCGTCTTGTGGTTTGCTGCGTTGACGTCAGTCACGGCCGATTAAGCGCTGTTTGCTTACTTTACTTTATTTATAATTACATGTAGTCTTTCCGTTAGTGAAGAGGCGGACTAAAACCCTTTCTTTAACAAATTTTTTATTCAATTAAACTGTTTGGTCCGGATTTGAGCATTGGCGAAACTGAAGGTGTCAGAATAATTACAAAACCCGTGTCAAAGTTGTCTTGTGTGAGTCTGGCCAATCATGAAATAGCTGTGTCGTCATTAGAACCCATGCAGTTGCTTTTGAGAAAATGCGCTCGGCTACACCATAGATATATATAAAGGTTAGATGTCTCCTCCGCGTTGCCGGCCAACGGAGTCGAACGTCCGCACATGGCGGCCACTGCATTCTTCTATTCTTTTTTTTTTGATTACATAATTATTCATAAGTATGCAGTGGCATAGCTACATCTCTGACGTTGATAACAAACCAAACCGTTTAAAATCGGTTGAAAATTGAGCAAGTTATGGTTATTTAAAAAGTACATGTAGCACCAACCCAATGTTATGGGTGAGCAAGTTCACTGTAGCAAGATGGCCGCCATGTGCGGACGTTCTAGACTCCGCCGTAAGACATCTAGCGATTAGGGGGTACCTGCAGAGCCGGAGACCCCGGAGACACCGGAGAGCCGGAGAGCTGCAGTTTCAGGACCGCAGTTTCAGGACCGCAGTTCTAGGACCCTCGTTTTATCTGACAGCGCCACGTAGCGAATGGGATAAACATGGACCGGAACAAGATAATATTTTCCTGCAGTAGTGAATATTGTAGGTTCATACTATTGCATCTAGCCTTTACACATATATATGGGCTACACAGCTGGCAGTTCTCGAATCGATCTCACGGTACTTTGATGGCTATGTCACAGTGACTTAGCCTTGGCGCCGTCTCAAGTCGGACAAAAAGTCTAACCATAATTAACTGTTTCAAGTCAGCCGCCTGCAGCGCTGCATGAAGTCAGTCCATGTCGAACGCACCTATTGCTACTACCTGCTAGTGTTACTTGTTAGCCTCCTAATTGTACATTTTAAAGCCATACTATAACGTTTGTCATAATTTGTGTCTATTGGAAAACAGTCGGTTGGAATTTTCAGCATCGCACTTGTGCGACCTTACTCTGTGAGACCCGCATTCGAACAAAAACAGTCACGAACAACCACTGCTTTTTGGAAGGCCAATAAAGACCGCTTTCCTGCTTTTGCACAAGCAGCACCAGTCTTCCTCTCCGCATCTTGTACAAGTGTAGATAGCGAACAACCTTTCAGCACAGCAGGACTTATTTAAGATGACAAGAGGAACAGGTTGACTCCTAAAAATGCTGATATGCTTATATTTATCAAGGCAAATCTGACAGTGTTGCTGCTTAGTCAGAAGTAAGGTTTGAATACTCTAGTATGCCCCCTCTCCGAGTGAGTGAGTGAGTGAGTGAGTGCGTGAGTGCGTGCAGTGAGTGAAGTATGTGAGAGTGAGTGAGTGAGACACAATACAGATAGATATACATGTTTAGTTTTTTTGTTTAATTGCTGACTTCCTGTGCACCTTTACTCTTTATTCTGTCTGTTATCTCCATACTAAACACAGACAAATCGACTTGAACTGACTGACTTGAAACGTATTGTATATTTGGCTATAGCCTGTTTATGTTGCAGTTAAGTTTGTATTATAATTTTTCCACAGGAAAGCTACTGTATAAGCGCCAAGTTCTCTTGAGAGCCTCTAGAGAGTGTCTAGAAAATGTTGCACATGTGATTCTATTGTTGTGTTTTTTATTTAAAGATTAATATTTGTATTATTATTTTAATATTTATTATTATATAAATATTTTATAGTAAGCGAGAGACCTTCTACACTGGAATATTGCACGTTCCCTGCAATGGAACTGATGATTGTCAATTCATGACACTCTCTCATCTTGTAATTTAAATACTTAAAATACAATACCAATGTTGTTGAGAATAATTAATTTCATAAATAATGCTACACAATAAATAGAATGCTTCAATCGACACCGTGATCGGTGATCGGTATTATCGGATCGGCAGATACTGATTTCAGTGATCGGCACCAAAAAACCTGATCGGAGCATCTCTATACATTATTTCAGCCATACATCGAGGACATAACATTGCATTAAACAATATGCCCTCTGCAGACCCCACATTGGTAATTCATACGGCTTCTAATTACTGACACAACCTACAATTAAACATCTTTATTTGAATATGGTAAACATTTTATTAAAACAACTTTCCATATGGCAACATAATATCTCATTCTACAATATTTATATGATGAATTGATTGACAGAGATCCATCCCCTATTAGCCAATCACTGTGGGCATAGTTTGTAAGTTTGTTTACATCATCCATAGTAACAAGGTCAAGTCCACCCTTTGTCTTGGCTTAAGATTTCTCTGCATTCCTTAGTAAAAGTTGGTCTCAGCAGCTTTGTGAATATTTTTTAGGAGGAAACTCCTAGCTAAGAACTTTTACTGCTATTTAGAGAACTCTTAGTAGTAAGATAAAATGTTTTGTGAATACGGCTCTTGTTGTGTTCATTCAGATTACACCCCCATGTGGTTTTGAACCACATTTTATGTACATAGGAGGGGGCTAAATGTAACACTACAGAAAGCATACTAATGTGGTGTTTTTCTGTATACCTTTAATCTAAATACACACTTTCAAGATGTGTTGAAAGATGATGAAAATTAATAAATTGAATGTTAATATCTCTACATAGTAAGTTAAAATCTAATCTCTTGACAACTTCAAAATTACATGATGTAATCAATTGGCTACAAGTAAGCTTATTTGATTGGGTGACTGATAACAATTGTTGCCAGCTGTATCTAATTATCTTGGAAGACACTTACTGCCCATAAAGGCTTGAGCAGCACA
The DNA here is from genome assembly GCF_021917145.1 of Hypomesus transpacificus. Taxonomy (NCBI): domain Eukaryota; kingdom Metazoa; phylum Chordata; class Actinopteri; order Osmeriformes; family Osmeridae; genus Hypomesus; species Hypomesus transpacificus. Next base: position 9,644,039 of record NC_061076.1, read on the forward strand.
TTCTCAATAACTACTAGTGGCTTTGCTCTAGAACGTCTATTTGTGCTGACAGTCTTATTATATACAGACGTTAACATTTTACTGTTTGGTGTTTCAACTGACCACCATGGCACTCTCTTACAGGTAAGCTGCAGTGCTTTTCCAAAGTCAATGTTGCTGTGAACTTTCTGTTGGAACCCAAACATCCTTTTTTTCTGATTTGTGAGACTATGGTGAAGTAGGCAAATATATTCTGTGCCACAGAATGTCCTGGATTTGTATCCTGTTTGGAAGCTTCACAAGTTTTGCAGACCCACCAAAAAGTAAGTTTGATCAACATTTTATTAAATAAAATCTGTCGGAGTAATTTTACTTCTGTAACTCAAGAGGGCTACAAAAGTGAAGCTGATGACAATTGGTGGCTGCCTTCTGAAGTCCCATCGAACACTGGCAGTTCCTCTGACTCTGCATTCACTAGCTATCATGCTGGAGGAGGACGAGTGCAGCAGAGACCAGTAAAAGGCCAGCAACAACCTAACCACCCACGCTTCTACAACTCCTTCATGAACTTTGTTCATTCCAACGCCCCTGGTTTGTTTTCCAGCAACCCACCAACCAAACATTCAAAACCAGACAAGGGCAACTTTCTCCATGCGCCACAACGGGTAACTCAAATGCAGCGCCCTGGCAGTCAGGAGTCTCAACTCTATCCACCCATCTACGTAAAAAAGACTCAGCATAATTATCAGCGTGGGAAAGTGTCCTTCTCCAAAACCCGTTACTCATCTCAAGCATTCCACAGCAAGGATGAGGCTTCAGATGAATACATGGTTCCACCTTGGTCTGTACATGGACCACAACCTCCAAGTCATGCCTGGTTTAGCTCTGACCTATCTGACGAAACCAAAGACCAGCCAGTTGGTTGGGTAAGTTATTATAAGATGAGACCTTACTGAGGTACTGTGCATATACTCTGCATCTGTCATGCTAGTTTTCCTTGAGGATTGATTCTGTTAGACTATTCTATGGGAGTAGCATATTCCACTTTGTGAACCATTGAAATAAAACTCCAATGTCTATCCATCAGTTCTATTGTCCCATTACTCTACCTTGCGTCTATGACCTGCCACTAGTAGGCTACGTGCAGTGATGCCTAATTTAACTCGGGTGCTGTGATTTAAACCTAGGGTTTCAACAAACAATTATGATTGACTAATTATGATCGACTAATCGTAGATACAATGGCATATCAGGGGCGAATCTAAGTTCCCACTTTTGGGGGGGCTGAGCCCCTAGATAAAACCAATTTTCCTGTGACCCAGCAAAACTAAGGGGGTCTGGGGGCATGTTCCCCCCCCCAGAAGACATTTTTGAAAATATAATTTTAACCTGTTAATTAGTAGCGCCACACATGTGATCGTTCAAAAGCGGGCCCCACAGAGTACCGTCACACGTGATTCTGATCCTTCCAACCGATTATTTTCCGATAGACAACTATATGACGGCTCTAAAATGTACAATTAGGAGGCTAACAAGTAGCACTAGCAGGTAGTAGCATATCTGAGTATTATGCTAGGTTGCTAGAAAACAGAAGCTAAATAATGCAAAAATAACTCTGGTGGAAGCGTCGGAAATGTATAACTCACTCGTTAACAGGTTAGTGTCCTCGAGTGGGTTTAAGGAAGAGAAATTAACAAATTTAGATTATTTTTGTATAATCTTTTTTTTTGGGGGGGGGGGGCTAATGAAACTTTTGGGGGGCTCTGGCAGGCTAAATGCTGTCCTACCTGACGTCACAATGACATTCCGAAGCAAGGACTCGTCTGTCGCCATGCCAACCTTAAATTCCTGAGATATCTACGCGTGCTAGCAGGAAACTGTCATGGTTGCTAAACTGGTTACTAGGTAGGATGTTTTGTATTTAGGCTTATTAAAACCAGTTTATTCTACTACGATTTAAAGTTCACTCGTTCGACATTCGAGACAGCAATGCGCGCAGGTAGAATACTATGTGTTGCCTTCTGTTAAAATTGATGCTAAATAAATGTTTTCGACGTAAACAACTAGCTAGATAACATTAGTTATCGAACGACTGAACTTTAAATCGTAGAATAAACTGGTTTAAATTAGCCTAAATACAAAACTATTAACCAGTATAGCAACCATGACAGTGTCCTGCTAGCACGCGTAGCTATCTCAGGAATTGAAGGTCAGCATGGCGACCGACGTGTCCTTGCTTCGGAACTTCATTGTAACGTCAGATAGGACAGTATTTGGCCCTAGGACACTATTTGGCCTGACAGCTCCAGCCCCCCCAAAAATAGGGCTAGATATGCCCATGGCCTATGTAGTCGGTGAATCGAAAGGCCAGAGACGCTTGGTGTTTGTTCCTGGCTTGGGAACCACAATTCACTTTCGGTTAGATTCTCAGGGAGATAATTGACTCGTTTAATATATGACTCCAATTTCAATACATGTACACAAGTGCGTTACCTGTAACCTCGAGCGCTAAACAGTTAATGACATAAAGCTCTGACGTAGGTAAAAATCACCTGCTTGATCAGAGCACCGACCCTAAAGTATGTGTGTTCACTAAACAGTCGTTTATCTCTACTATAATATGGATTTAACCATAGTAGACCTAGTAGGATATGTAATCGATCACTCAGAGGCCCCGGTAAATTCCTTCGGAGCGTGGAGATCCACTGTAAGTGACTCAGAGGCCTTAAGTTAAAACCTACTCCAAAAGTCTATGTTCATAATCAGTTAGCCGCATCAACCAGACTAGATCTAAGTTTTCACCGCCGTAGCTTGATACATACGTTTCAAAGAGAACAAGTAACGTCAAAATGCACAATAATAGTTTATTATCTAAATAGTAAGATAATCAATCCAATGATAATGAAATATCATCAAATACAAAACATACCTTCAGAGCAATGGTTAACAAAGGTATTCACAATGAAGACTAGGCGCCTAACGTTGTATCGTAAACAAAAGTTTGGTAAAACTTCCTATATACACCCAAACTTGACTAAAATGGGGACACCGGTCACATGACTGAAAAGTTGTCTGACGCATACAAATTCAAATTGGATCATTAATCAAGGCTGCAGTAGACCAAGTGGTGCCCTTGCAAGACAAGGGAATATGTTAAACACATGTTGGTCTGCTGCAGGCACAAACTCTGTACATGTACATGTTACAGTATTAAAATTATTACTAGCATGTAATACATAAAATAAGAAACATAAGCATATCAAACATGACATTAAAAGCTGTTTAGAACCTTATTTTCAACTTTTAATGATAATTTCAGAGTTTTCCTCTGTCCACCTTCCTCTTCAACTGTTGAGACCACCTCTCCAGAGGTGTGTCATTAAGGTGTGATTGTCATTTTAGCATTCATGCAAACTGTCCCAGACGAGTGTCTGGGTGACCAGTGACAAAGGGGCTGCCAAAACAGCCCTACACCTATATCAGTGGTTTTCAACCTTTTTTCAGTGATGTACCCCCTGTGAAATATTTTTTCAACCAAGTACCCCCTAACCAGCGCGGAGCATTTGTGGTTTAAAATAATATATCATACACCGTTCTATGCCATTGTAACGGATGTATTCAGGGCATGAACGGGCACAATGGGTGGGTTTTCAGATTGATTTGCTTCCTACGGAAGTTTAGCAGGCACAGAAGAGACCGAGTGCAGTTAGGCTCACCTACATGTGAAAAAAATTATAGAAATTACGGTGGATACAATAAATTCACAAATAAAAATTGGAAATACAAATTAACAAAGTGCATTTTTAACTCTGTTACACTATCATTTCTGATTTATTAAACTGTCAACACTGAACATTGTTGCATTGAACTGAGTTTTTGTGAGAAACTTGTGCTTCACTGAGAAGCTTTGTCAGTCTTGGTGGCAGGAAGGCAACTGCTGTGATCAAGCTTTTGTCCAGGCACAGTCTGTTTCTCAGCTTTGTTTTTATCACAGTCATTGCAAAAGGAGGCCTCACATAAATATGTGGAGGCAAAGGGTAGTAGCTGCTCCGAAGCTTTCTGTCCCAGGTCAGGGTGCTCCTGCTTCACACACACCCAAAACTGTGTGAGTGTGGATGTGGCAAACTTAATCTGGAGGCCACGGTCAGATGACACTTCCAGGAGTGTTTCCTGATAATTGACAGGTAGATTGCTTCCGTTTGTTTCTGACAAGTGAAATGGGTTTCTCACCCAATCCAGCTGTTTAGACTTCTCCTCCATGTCAGGAAAGTAGGAATGGAAATGTTCTACCAAGTTAGTCAAAAGTCCCACGCAGTGGCGTTTTTATATGTAAAAAATAGGTTGGGCAAAAAACATTTCCAAATATAGGATACCAGTAAGCTACAACAGTCCCTCTTGCTACTGATGTTTATTTAACAGGTCAACAAACAGCATGGCTCCACACAACACTTTTAACGACAGAGCGGCTTGCTTCTACCAGGTGTTGTGGTACATAAACTGGAGAGAGAGACCTTCTTGTGTAATTGCTCTCCTTGTCTCTCACACACATGTAAAATGACCACTGTCATATTTACAAACCTAAATTAGGAATGCAACCAAGCTCAGAACCAATGTGCCTACAGGGCCATGCGCAAACAGCAATGAGCTCAACACAACAGGAAGGCCACAACGAAGCAGAAATACAACTTTTTAGGGATACAGATCCATTCTATGACAACAACCAGATAAGCATGGACACACTGACACGTCACCATCTTTATCTATCGATCCAGCCCCATAATATGACCAATGCACAGACCAGCACCACAAAGGCAGGATGATAAAATATGCTTTCACTCACCAAGGCTGAGAGCTCACTTGAAGAGAAAGGTGCCTTCTTTTGTATGCTAACTAGAAACAGTTTTTCTTTTTCTTCAAAAACCACTTCACGTTAAACCTGCGGTTACTTTTACCAGCAGTTTGAGCGATGACAATATCGTGGCTGATGGGCACCACTTAAGCTGCTTTACTTCAACTTTCTCCTCCAAATTAAGAGTTTATAGGGTATATAAGGGTATATACCCGGTGCTCAAGTATGAAATCCACTTTATTCATTTTCTCAAGTTATCTGGCGTTTGTGAAGCTAACAAGCTAGCTAAGACAACCTAGCTACATCTCCTCGCTCTTCTTGCCGACTAATGTTGGCGACAAGCAGCCAATCAGGGGTGAAATACAAAATGACGCTGTATTGGGGCAACCGGCTTTCAGCCCCACTTGGCATAAAATTTGTGTGATCACATTACATTCTGAGCATGCGTATTAATACTTTCCCACCTCCAATGTACATTGCATTGTGAGAGAGGGGCTAGCCCCACCACGCTCTCCTTTTTGCCGACTAATGTTGGCGCCAGAAAGACAGATGGCCAATCAGGTCTGAAATACGAAATTACGCTGTGGTGGGGCAACTGGCTCTCAGCCCCACTTGCATCAAATTTGTGTGATATACTTTACATTACATTATATTCTGAGCATGCGTATTAATACTTTCCCACGTTTAATGTACATTGCATTGTGAGAGAGGGGCTAGCCCCACCAGAGCCCCACCTTCACGATTAGCCTATGCTAACTCGAATTGGCAGAACGCAGTCTGAAGCAACAAGGCAGGGACCAATGAACATGAAATATCTGAAAAATCTTAACACAAACTAATGAAACGAATTTTAGGAAGACGCTATATTCATAGATAGTAAATTATTCTTAGTAAACGACAATAAAAATGTTCGAGAAATTAAAAATAACATAATTTTGTTGCAGTTCTTTCTGTTGATAACAGGTGGGGCACTGCCGCCACTGGTCCCACGATGAGCAACTTGACTGAAGCTCTGTCCACGTTCCCACTAGAGAGGAAATCATCCACTGAAGCTCTGTCCACGTTCCCACTAGAGAGGAAATCATCCACCTGAGGAAAGCAGGTGAAATCCCCCTGTTCAGAGGCTCTTCTCCACAGCTCTGCTTTCTTCAGGAAGCCACCCACCTTGTCATACAGTTTTAAAATGCTGGTGTCTTTTCCCTGCAGAGACATTCAGTTTGTTCAGTTTGCTGAATATATCTGCCAGGTAGCACACCTTTGCAAGCCAGTCTGTGTCCTGGAACAAGGTGGCATGGGGAGATCTGGGCTCAATCAGAAATGTGTGTACTTCAGATCGTAATTCCAACAGCCGGTTGAGTATTTTCCCTCGAGAGAGCCAGCGCACTTCTGTGTGCAGCAGCAGTTGTGTGTGTTCAGCCCACATGTTTTCACAGAGGCGTCGAAACAGGCGTGCGTTACGTGGCCTTGACTTTATGAAGTTGATAATTTTGATGCAGTTGTTACGTCATGTAACACAGGGCTCATTCTCTTTGACGCCAATGCTTCCCTGTGTATGACACATTGAGTCCACTTCACGTCGGGGTTCTCTTTTTTAATATGTGCTATGAGTCCTCGCATGTTACCCGTCATTGATGCTGCTGCAGGATTTCCAGCTCATGCCGTTTTCACAGAAGAAGGTGTTGACAACATCAAAAATGTCCTCTCCTGTTGTTTTCCCCTCCAATGCTTTGCAGAATAGAACATGCTCATAAATGTCGTCAATATCGATGTATCTTACAAAAGCAACAAGTTGAGCATTCCCACTGACATCTGTGGATTCGTCCAGCTGAAGAGAAAAAGAGTCGCTAAGTTTTCCCACAACTTGCTCGACAATGTCTGTTACCATTTTATCTATTCTGCTGCACACAGTGTCATTTGACAAAGGCACAGTCTTTAATTTCTCCGCTGCGGTTGTGTCCAGCATGGTCTCAGCCAGTACAACGGCGGCGGGAAGGAGCAGGTCTTCGGCTATAGTGAACGGTTTCTTGGCTTTAGCTATCAGCAAAGACACCGCAAATGAGGCCTCCAGGGCTTTGGCTGATGTCATGGACGTGGAGGCTTTCAGTATCGTGTCTTGAGATGACCTGAACTCAAGCTTAGCTTCCTCTTAAAGAACTCAGGTGTCTTACCAACATTACCTGTTTTGTGTTGAGATGCCGCTGAAGATGTGCTGGCTTCATGCTGCTGTTGGCTAATCTCTCCCCACAGAAGAAACACAAAGCTTTAGGTGGATGGTAACTCGTTGACGTAAATCCCATTAAAACATATTCTTCTGAATACTGACGGAACTGGCTTTAGTTTGGCTTTCGTTGGCGCAACTCCCTTCGTGTTTTCAGCAGCATTGCTGCTACGCTTCAACCACAACTTCATTTCTGCCGGATCATTCAAATATGGGAATTACAATTCCCATGGTTCCCGCCTTAATATCTTTGTTGTCCAATCACCGATTTATTTCTGAAAACTGCTAGATACGTATGACAACTTAAGCTCAAAGCACATATCATTGGTTAAGGGGTCACTGGCAAAAATTACAGACATGCGAACGCAGACATTTAACCCACACATGGCCCATACAAATCAACAGAACTTTTTTGGAACATTCTGAAGTTTCTGATTATAATAATCAAATTTTGAATGGATGCTAATTTATAATATATCTTAAAAAATCTCACGTACCCCCTGGACTGCCTTCACGTACCCCCAGGAGTACGCGTACCCCCAGTTGAGAACCACTGGCCTATATTAACAAGTGACAATGCAACATTCTGCCTGATATCTCATTTTGTATGATGAGATGTAATGTTTGGATAAATTAGATTCACAACATTTCCTCATACCTTAGTGTACCATAATCAAAACAGTGCTGACTCCTGTGCTAGATCGCTTTAATCTAAACCGAACTCTCACTTTACTGCAATATTGGTTCTTATTTGCATTGACTATTTGTGCGTTCCAGATGTACTCGGAAATCGGAATTCGAGTGTCATTAAAATGGTCATACCGACTGCAGGGCTCAAATTGAATCAAACATTTGGCGTGAGTTTTAACATGCCGTTGCTGGTGACGTTTTTGATTGGAATTTAACTAATCTCGGCAGACATCTTCCCTCAGTGTGCCTGCGTCACCATTAGGCTAATTGTACAGCGGGACAAGTTCCTTCTCAGCGTAATAAATAGTTGAAATACGTGAAACTGCAAAGTGTTGCTTGAGAACTGACGAATGCATGAGACTTGAGCCCTAACCTCTGCCTGTGCAGGGCCTGTTCCTACGGTGTTGGTAGGCCTGAGATAGCGCACCAATTGATAAAAACGGGCTAGCCATCTTGGCTGTATGTGTCCTCGTGCCAGGATGTTTCCGCTTTAAATGCTCCCAACGTTCACGTTGTGCTCCTATGAAAGTTCTGCCATGCATGTATTACACACAACAGCATTTTTTTTTTTTTTACATTTTGTAAAACTTTACCGCAATCGTTATAGTTTCCACTCCGACATTCTCATAAGACACGTGTTGTCTTGTCTTCGGTTGGATTGCATACGGGAGGGTAGCGTTCTAGTGCACCGCACTGATCAAATCGTGTGTCCATTCAAGAGTATATGGGCTGTGGAAATAATTTAGAAAAATTATAGCTCGCAACATATTGAAAAAAATAACTGAACTAGTTCCTTTTTTGGAGCAGTGAACTCGGTTCATAATTCAAAATATTAACTATGAACTGAACCAGTTCATTTTAAAATGTGTGAACTATGAACTGAACTAGTTAATGTAGAAAGTGAACTTTCCCAACACTGGTGACCTGCATAGGCTCAGAAGAGGAAACAGAAATTATTTGTTTACCTCGTTCACTGTTGTGTGACTAGGTTTAGTAAGACGTGAATGATATTCGTTCACAAGTAATTACAGGTTTTGTTATTTTAACTTTTTTGTACTTTTACTTACAGTTCAGTATAATTGTTTGCTGTGATAATAAAATGCTAGTGTGATAATAAATGACCATTTCAAATCAAACAAGTCATGATGCATTATTTTAATGGAGGAATTTATTTTAAAATAGTATCTGCTGGTTTACATGCACTAACATATAGGCCTAGACGTATTTAGGCCATCGGATTGGCTATAAAATGCAACCCCCCCCCACCCCCCCAAACAATTAGGGAGCGATTTCAAACGGTGTCGGAAATGAACTGATGAACCGTCAAATTAGTCTCTTGGAACTTACCGACACAAACGTGACATGAAGAATGGGGGTACAGGGGATGTTTTACATGTGGAAAGGGCCACAGGTTTGGGACTCAGGACCATTCCAAAAGGGACATTTTGGGGAAATGTGATTTTCCCTATTTTTGTCTTGAGTGCAATCTGAGCCTGTCATCCCAATAGGGTGGAACAAGAAATGAAAGGAGAGAAGGGGTGGGAGGTTAAAGAAAAATTCTCAACATTTAAGGATGTCCAATTTTCCCATGGGCCATGCTTTTGTGTGAAGCAGGGTAGCAACATGGTGTGTAAGACGGGGATAGCTTTTAGGACAGTCGTTTTACACTTTTATAAGGGGCCTACTGCAAACAGACTCCAGGCTGAATGACTGTTGCTTATACTAATACTGTCTAACAAGGTAGGGGCCATTACAGTAGAGCATTGACTAAAGCAGTCTAAAGTCATAGAACCACATAGAAATTGACTTGTTTTTCACAGCCTTTGATCTCAAGTTGCAGATTATCTACATACGATAGTTAGAAAAGTAAATATAAGGTCCACTGGCAATTAAAGCAGCAAGGATTTCATATGGCTTTGTAATCCCCATGTTTTAGTGTAATACTCTGGTTTAGAGTATTCAGGTGAGTTACAGGAGAGCTGCAACATCAAGAGATCAGGGTAGATTAAAAGGTAATTAAAAATCTGTTTTGTGCATTTTAACAACAAAACATTTTAATTTTACTCAGTTTCTCCCACTAACGCAAACGGTAAGATGAATGGAGTTTCATTGATCCACAGCCCTTCCAATATGCTGTCCCAGCCTGCTTTCTCATTGTCTGCCCCTCTTCATCTACCAGACAACGGCCAGTCTCAACACCACATTCTGAGCTAATTAAAACTATAGCTTTCACACCTTGAATACAAGTTAAAATCTCCCTTTTAAAGCCATCAAGTCACATTGAATATGACATGGTGTGCAATCTGTATGGAATTAGGGCGATTTCCCTGTCATGATAGACAGCCAGACAAAAGCGGTAAAGGGAAAGAAAATTTGTGACGGAATAGAAAAAAGGTAGAAAGACAGCTGTCAACAGTCATCTGTCGAACATGAAGCCAGCAAGGGACAATTTAAACAATGGCTTAAAAATTGGCATGGTTTCGTCACAAGCTCTTCCTATGCTCCAGGTATTTAACTAATATTCCTTGATATTAAATGATTAAAGAATCATTTGTTGGGAAAAATGGAAACAAGGATTATACCTGCTAAACCCACTTATCTTTTATTGTATCAGTATTTTACTCTTCAACGAGTGCTCATTTTATGTGGGTTCTTTACCATATTATGGATGGTATGAGCTGTGTAAATGACTTATTTAATATATATAAAATGTTTTCCAATAAAGGTTACTTTACATAAAAACGGTCTGTCCATATATATTCTTGCATCAATCTGTCCTTCCATTACTTACTTTCTGAACATCTGCATCATGCCTCTGCTGCAGCTTCAGTTTGTCCTCCTGGTGCTTGGCACACAGCACCTTGGTCTTCATCTCCATCTTGGAACCACACAAGGAAACAACAACAGCGTCACATTTCCTGTATAGTCCATTGCCACTTTTGAAGAGCAGCCTGCCTTTTGCTTGGATATTTTGATGTTGCAGAGAGACACGTGGCCAGGAGTTGTATATGCAGAGATAATGGGATGAGAATATCTCATAGGCAGCAGACATTTTAGAAGAGCATGAAAAAGGGCAGGCCATCTGTTAAGATATAATTTACACACACATAGAAGTGGTGATGAATAAGACCTCATTACCATTCAAAAGTGTGTTTAGCAGCACCACACTGCTTCAATAACATGTGAAGATACGATATGTACCCCACAAAGACTGTGTGTGTGTGTACTGGAAGGTTTGGCCACAGGGAGAATGCCCATGTAATGTTAACCACACAGACACAACTCATATTAGCATACTATTCTGATGGATCAAAAGTTCCACTGTTGTCATCTGCATGTTGGGACAGACCTGCAAAACCATTCATTTGCTCCCTCAAACACACTGCACTTTCTCACAGTAAAAGACGTACACATTGGCATCAGTTCACACAGACAAATGCATGAGTTTAAACTAGTTCCAAGCCAGCACATTCTCATGTGTGATGACAGTCAAATTTGAAGACCAATACAATTTTAGTTAGTAATGCAAATTATTGAAATCAATATCAGTGTGTTTAAATGTTTGGGGTGTTTATCCAGAAAGGACCCACTGGATAATTTTGCCCCACTCATTTACTACGGTCTAATTCAGATAAGAAGTGCTTGTGACTTCACACTACGGAGAGGATCCTTGAAGGATAGACAGACGGATGGCCAATCCCATAGAAGTCTAGCAGTATTTCTTGTATCACCTTTCCCACATCAGATATTCCCCGTTGTGTATGCAGTGTGAGGCTCAGCGAGAGGTGGTTCATCAGGCTAATGTGCATCCAGGCAGATAGGACACTCCTCCGCCCCAGGGCTGGCTCTTGCCTCTCTGCTCAGAACCTCTGCCCTGCTGTTGGCTCACTTATTGGATTTCCTGAGGGCATGATCTAGGACAGCCCAACTAAACAGAGCCAGTCCCATGGTATCGAATGTGCTTGATTATGCACTACTTGGACTGGGGAGCCAGTCCCTCTCACATTATCCTGATTTGAACAGTAGCAGATTTTTATCTGCCCCTTCTGTGATTGAGCAACAAATTGAAGTTACCTACATACATCTATATTATAATTAAATCACTACTGGAACCATTTTCTTAGATCTCAAATGAACACCATTTCTCAGTCTGCTCAGTAAGTGAGTCTCACTCAGCAGACTAAGTTCTATTGCCTTCTCAGAGAGTTCCAAATGACTCCACTCTTCTACCCTCATTATCTAGCACTTCAACAACATCTGCACTTAACAGACGCCACTCATCCTTCAACCACCAGGACTCTGAAGTCTCTCCTTTTCTCTCTTCCTTTGATTCTTCTTGATTTATCACAATTTCTTGTGCAATCTTCCGAGACCACAGGAGACCTGTCATGGTTGGAGAAAGAGATGGATCTGACTGAAGTGATGGAGGGAGAAGGGGAGGGGCTGCAGCGGGGATGTAACAGATTCTGCCAACGACAAGAAAACACATGTGGGTGTCACTTTTTCATCACCTCTTGAAAGGACGCTTTGGAGAAAGTTTGTCAAACTACATCAGGGGCATTTGAGAAACTTGTTTATAAAGGTGTCGGGAAGATGGGGGGGGGGGGGGAGGAGAAGGAGGGAAGAGAAAGATATAGAATTACACCTCTAGGTTCTAAAACGTCTTCTATCAGACAATTCTGTGTGACTTTTTTTCCCCTTTTCTTTTTTCCCTCGTCTTCAGTTTTAACGTGACATGCTTTTTGACACTCTGGAGAGTACAGGAGGAATGGGGGGAGACAGATGGCAAGCAGTCCCACTCGCCCCTTTTAGAGCCGACGCAGCGGTCAAGGTTCCCTCTGGAAGATGCTCAGAATGTCTGTTAAAGGGGCAATTGACTGCAAAACCGATTTTACCTTGTCATAGTTAAATAACAACAGTTCGGTGGGTAAACTGAACATACCGTGAATATCAAAGTCCATTGACACCTCTTTCCTATTCAAATCTCAAAAAGAAAAAGTTTGGCTGTAAAACGCTAGCTTTTCAACAAAGCTACCGGTCCTACGCAGGACCGGTGATTGCCCTCTTATTGGCTCTGGTCCGTATCTTTGTCACGCCCCAGAATTTACATCCAGACCAGCCCGAGGTAGCGTCTATCTTCGATACTAGTTTGGCTGTGCGCTGCTCTGTGTAGGCTACTTATAAGGAATTACAAAGAAGAACGTTTTGAATTATAACAAGGATATTGAAAATGGACCATGGTCGTAAATGCTGTGTTCCAGGCTGTACAGGGAAGGCTAACACTCACAGTCTTCCCAAGGAGTCAAACATTCAACACGCATGGCTGCTGTTGTCTATGAGAAGATCCCGGCGAAGTTCGACACTCAATCATTCATTTGCTCTGAACATTTCACCCAAGACAGTTTTGACAACCTTGGACAATTTCAAGCAGGATTTGCTAGGAAGCTGAACCTGGAAAGAGGTGCTGTTTCGACCGTATGCTCATTGCAACCGCAAGCTATAAGGACAGTATGATGTTGTGCTAACAGTTATTAGCAATGCTAACGTTTCCTGTATATAGCATACCAGGTAGAATGCTAAATACGTTTCTACACACATCAAATGACTCTAGCTAGACTAGCTGTAGTCGGCATTAGAAGGGAAGCTTCCGAAAAATAGCCAGAAAACGAACAGCAGTCTGGCTTATTGCTAACACCTGTCTAGATAATCTGTTTGAAAGAAATGGAGAAAGGCAGGCTCTAGATACAGGATACGTTAGCATTGCTAGTAACTGTTACTAGTAACACCTAGAGTGTAGGCATGTAAACAAGTTTAGCTTGCTAACGCAAGAGCATAGGTAGAATGTGTGATAATTTAGCCTAGTTTATTGGCAATGGGGCTAACGTTGATTCATGTCCCTGACTGTGTTTCATTCAAATAAATAACCTGTGTAATGAAAATCTACAATTCACCATGCATGTTTGTCCAGATCTTTGTCATGTTATTTTACAGCAAGATATCTACAGCTAGCCTAGCTAGCTAACTGAAGCCGAGTAGAATCACGATATGGTTTGGTTGCTAAGCTGTAGCCTAACGTTCTACCCACCTAAGTCAATCCAGTTTGCTTCAACAACAGTGGAAACAAGTAATGTTATAATTTCAAATGATATATAGTCAATCTGTTGAAAACAGTGTTGTGTAGACACAATAGATTTATTTGCGCGTTTTTATTTCAAGTCTCCAACTTCGGTGTTTCAGCGAGTGCTGCTGTTGGCCGTGTTGCGTTTTTGCTCCCAGCTTCACTCGTTGATAACCAACCAATCAGCGCGCAGCTTATCTAAATATTAATGAGCATACCATAAAAGGAGAAAAGCTAGTGTTTTTCCCCGGGAACATTTCAGAGGATCTGTCAGAGGGCATAGAACAGCACCCGGGCCATTTTCAACCCAACCATTGTTACATACCCTATTCGGAGACCTTAAGGAACAGTGTGAAATACCCCAAAAACCCAGTCAATTGCCCCTTTAATTGTTCTGAAGAGCAAGGTTGTGTTGCAACAGCTGCTCCGTTCATTCAACATCATTTGAAAATTGCTACCTCCAGGCCATTTCCATATAATGTTCCATTTAATGTACTCCAAGAAAGGTCGATAGTCTTAAATGTAATCTGTAGGTTACTTTAGTTTTAAGGGAGGTTGGTGTAGCAAATAGCATTGCATGTTGCAAAAGATTTCAGTAGGACCCACCAACCCCTAAGCAATGTATTTCACACAACCCCTCAAAACCTGAACTGGGGTTTTGAAAGAACAGTCTCTAATTGTCACTCCTCACACAAAAAAAAGTAAATCTTTTTCTTGAGCCCAGGGGCGTTGTAAGACACTTTTTACTGGGGCACGTTCCCAGTATAAATCATCGGTGCCCCAGTAAAATCTAAAGTTTGAGTTTTAACAATTTACTTTATTAGTCAGTGCATTCATTTATATTGATAATCCCAGCAAAACAAATTACGCAGTTTCCCAATCAACGCTTGTAAAATCTAAGCAGTTTAACCGAAAACACAAACCGAGGCCCGCAGAATTCCAGGTGTCGGACTCGGCACACAAGTCAGAATTAAGGTAGGCTAAGAAAACATTACAAAACTAAGAACGTTTCTAGGCCTACCGATCATCATATTTTGACTAAAACATAAAAACAATATTACATGAAGCTCAAAAAACAGTATTTGCCCTCAAATGATAGCGAAAAAAATGTGCGCGCTCGCATTAACTATTGATGTCCCTGCCAAAGGTGATATCAAACTTGCATCCCTGAACTGTTGTATAGTGGGTTAAGCAAGGGGAGTTTCTATAGCCTAGTCATGCATTGTGTTCAAGCTTTAAAGAAAAAAAGGGATATGAATAGGGGCCTGAGCACCAGTAGAGTTTTATGTCTAACAACGCCTCTGCTTGAGGCCCCCCATGTCTGCAATGGAGTGCCAATTTTATAGTTGAAATACAGCAAGTCACCTTTTGAACTACAAGTCCCAGAGCTGTTCCAGTGCTTGCAGTAAAACCATCAGTTAAGATGAGAGACTGTCCCATAGGCATAATGTGAATAGAATAATTAACAAAGGGACATAGGACAAGCCCTGCACACAGAGCCCTGCACACAGAGCCCTGCACACAGAGCCCTGCACACAGAGCCCTGCACACAGAGCCCTGCACACAGAGCCCTGCACACAGAGCCCTGCACACAGAGCCCTGCACACAGAGCTATCGTTCTGGTTTTCGAATCCGGTTCTTTTCTAATTCCCTCCAATAATTTATTGGAGAGAAAAAATATAAGAATGTAATGTTCTGTTCTAGCTCTGATTCAGATGTGAACATCTGGAGAATATCCATTGATGTTTCCGTGAAAACATGTTGCTTTTTCTGTAGGCTATTTATTCAACAACATTTGTAGGCCTATTATCTTATCCTCTGCTATACACCAGGGCTCTCAAGTCTCACGCATTCGCCGTGAGACTCACGCATTTCAGACATTTCTCACGCTCTGATGCAACACCTTGTATTTCTCATGCATTTCAACCATTTCTTACGCTGAGAAGTAAGGGATAACTTGTCCTGTCCTCCAAGGAGGAGGGAAAGGGGTTCAAATTGTACGTGTCAAGCTACATCCACAATTACGAAGGTAAGGTTTATCTAACAAAGTAAATTGAGTGCTTCCTTTCACTAGCTAGCCAGCCCACAGATTTTACCGGTAACATTAAGCTTACTAGGCTAGCGAATTAACTATTTTTAGCAACATAATAATGTACTCAATTATCTTATTGTCTGAGTGCTTGCTTGTTGGTAATGTTGACACATAAATCAGAACCTCCAGGAATTCGCGATGTTGCGATCGCACCAATTCACGCAAATTCAACGATTACCCACGAATTCAGCGATACGTTGCAATTTTAACCAATCACCGCAATTTTCCTGCAACTTTGACCAATTATCGTTGATAAGGAAGTTATTCTGAAGAAGGCAGGCCGGAAGGAGTCACGACAAAGGAAAGGAGTTTGACTTTGGTTTATTAGTCGAGCGCCCGGATCAAACAATCAGTTCAAGACAAACTGATGGCATGAGTGAAAACTCATGTCTCTCAGCCATGCTTAAATACATGAGTTGGACAGTACAGATATAGAATGCACAGAATTACTTCCTTAACGGGTCTTTAGTGGTCAGTACACTGATACACTAGAGCATACCAGCAGGTGAAGTGGTCGTTAATCACATAAGCCCTGTTTTGTACATGATTTACCTCACCGTCTCCTAACTGTCTGGGCTGTGTGCTATATTCTGCTCAGTGGAAGCCTCTCTGCAGGACCTCTTGACCTTACAGGCTACATGTACACAGAAAATCTGCCTTAAAATCGTCGTCTCCCACAACTCTCTCCAGTAGGGTTTAAATCCATTGTTGCGCCTGAACACGTTCATTGAACGAAAGTTCATGAACTTGTTCATAATTTTGGTGAACGTGAACTGAACGTACTGTATTACTGCCTGATGAACGATACTGTGAACACGTTCATTCTGGTGTCTGTAAACTCTTTCACTCTTTTTAATTTCGTTCAATAAGGTGCCAGATTTCTAAAGAATTCCAGGCAAAGAACGCACCGTTAACAGTCCTGTATCCAGGGTTGCCCGACCAGTCAATTGCTGCGTGTGCTTTCTTCTACTGTCTATGCCTGGCAAGCGTGAGAGCGTCAAAGTTGCGTAGAGGCCGAGAGCGGTATTGCAGACAGATAAAGATTTCAATCCTTTTTTGTTAAAAAAGGGAAATTCCTCCCTTCAAAGTGAATGTAAATCCTGGTTGGATAAGGATAAAAAATTGGATATGAAGATGAAATCTGACTCACAGTTTCAGCGTTAAAATAATAAAATAATTGCTGTCTGTGGTTCTATATGGGCTGTGGAAATAATTTAGAATGTATAGCAAAAATTATAGCTCGCAACATATTGCAAAAAAAAATTACTGAACTAGTTCATTTTTTGGAGCTGTGAACTTAGTTCAAAATCTTGAATTATGAACTATGAACGGAACTAGTTCATTTAGAAATGTGTGAACTATGAACTGAACTAGTTCATGTTGAAAGTGAACTTTCCCAACACTGGTTAAATCTTTAACTGGCATGTGGCATCGGAAGTACATGCCACTGCCAGGAGGCGGGACATGCCAGTGAGCCGCTAATCAGCAGCATTGACCGTTGACAGCCAATTGCACTATACTAACGAATACTGAGCGAGAAGTGCCCTCCCTCCCGCCTATTGAGTTCGAGTTGAACTGACTTTTTTTGTTGATCCATAGGTATCTGTTTCATGTTGTGGATAAGTAAAGCCTATTTTGCTACATTTTTGTAGTCCTGGTTATCTTTTGTTTGGGTGGTTGGTAAGGTTATTTAGGGGACAATTTCTCAATGGTTTTATTCTTTAATGAATGTTTGTTTATTAATTACTTATTTTTCAACCAATAACTCAATAAAAAATATAGCTGCAAGCAGCGATGCGGGTTCCTCCGCAAAATGGCAAAATATTACAAAAATGTACATTGTAGAAGGTCAAGAGTTGGACAACAAGAGAACAAAACTACTTCATATTGGGCCAACTACAATAGGCTGAATGGGGATTTGGACTCATGAGCATAAGGTTACAAGGCAACCTCTCTATCCTCTCTGCCACACACCAACTGTTGAGAATGTATGAGTAGAAAGGGCAGAGTAATAGCTTTGGTCAGCTTTGGGACAAAGGTTAAGAAGCGGTTGACATTTCAATGTTTTGTCATCCTGTTTAACTAAACAGATATTCAAATTTAACACAGGCTAAAAGACTGCGGCTGGATTCAAACCTACAACCTTATATTTTGTTGGTCACTGTCCCCGTCCATTGAGCTATTCTCAGTGTTGAATAAGTGATGTTCAGTTACTGTATAAAAAAGTAAGTTTCTTCTGTGGTAAGAGTTGTTGGATTCAGCCAAAGTTTAAACTACATTTACATTTAGTCATTTTAGCAGACGTCCTTATCCAGAGCGACTTACAGTAAGTACAGGGACATTCCCCCTGAGGCAAGTAGGGTGAAGTGCCTTGCCCAAGGACACAACATCATGTGGCACGGCGGGGAAATTGATCTGGCAACCTTCTTTTTACTAGCCCGACTCCCTCACCGCTCAGCCATCTGACTCAACTACTCAAATTCAATCATATTTTGACATACCAAGGTGAAATTGTTGATGGTACTTAAGTGTGATATTGAGGCAATGTTGACATTTATATAAATACATCCCTTTCAGACATTTTGTATTACATTTCTCATTCCATTTCACCCTATATAAAAAACACACCAGTAAAACACCAATAAAAACACACCTGCCCGCACACTATCCCAATCCATGCCGTTTACCTCCCTCCCAGCGCAGGTCACGCCAAAGCAGAAATGCTGTAGCGGACGCATGAGGTTTGGATGTAGACCAAAAATTGCCTCCCACAATCAAAACACATTGATCGCAACACTATTTCCAGAATTTCTCAAAGATGGCTTGAAGACCGCTTTACAGAACCACAATCAATTTGCAATCAAGAATAGCCTCATTGGCGATAGGTCTAGGGCAGTGTTTTTCAAAGTCTGGGTTGCGACCCACGGGTGGGTCGCGGGGGATGAAAATTGGGTCGGCAAATACGTTTTCATAATTATTTTGTCATAGGTTTTTGTAAATGACAACTATTTTTTAGTAGTGCTTTGTTTCCTGTTAATTTCCCGTTTTATATGGTATTTACTTTTATTTTAAAAATATTGCGCAACAAGCTGGTGCTAGGTGCTGTAATCGGACGTAGCCTACCTGCAGAATAAGAAGTTTGGAAGGATAGCGCACTCACGTGTAGCTCACAGAATAAATACGGAGATAAGATAAAGATAATTAATTAGCAGTACAAAATATAAGGATACTTAGCAACTGTTTGATGAGGGAACAAGGTTTGTTTGATTAATATGTCTAAGTTTAAGTTGTTCTTATTTCATGTTTGTAATTTGCTATGCGCCAATGGTGATTGCTAATGCTACAGCACTGATAATCGTCAGTAATGATGTTGTGTGTGTTGCTAGCGATTAAAGGTGAAGTCTATGATCATCGGATCATGAGCTTCAAAAAAATACATACATATGCATGGCCGCGGGAACTAGGGGTGCTGCAGCACCCCCTGACAGCACGAGAATTTAAAATGACATGACTTGAAAATCCACCACCCGGTACAGCCCCGCAGTAGCGGACTGGCCATCGGGAGCACCGGGAGAAGAATAACGATGGAAAACCAGGCTAAGAAACGTAAGGGTGGGGCTGAAAAATGGAGGCAAAAAGGCAAATCACCTTCACTTGACAAGGTTTTACCAAAGAAAAAACGGCTGAGTTTATTTAGCATGAACTCAAAAACTATTTTGCGCTCAAATAAAGGCCCAAAATATTGGCTCGCGCGCTATGCGCGCTTGCATTAAATGTGGAAGTACCTATATCTTTCTTTCCGAACTAGCATCACATCAAACACAGACTGTGCATGCATTAGCAGGGCAGCTGTGGTGTCGTAGACACTTAAAAACTAATTATTATGTTAAAACTTGAACAAATAATTTATAACGGTAGGGAAATTGTACATTTGCAAACACCCCTTGTAATATCATTTGGGTGGTTTGTCATCTTGAAAATGTGGGTCGCCGAAAAAAAAGTTTGAAAACCACTGGTCTAGGGCACAGCCCATGATCAACTCCATGTAAATATTAATGTGTAATGGCCGACTCTCACTTCCTGTTAAACCACACAACATGCACTCTCAGGGTGACCAACATGATTATTTTAACTAACAAACAACAATATTACAAACATGTAACTGAACAAACGCAACAACTGAAATCCCTTGTATAGCTGTTGTAACCAAACTATTTTCCACAAGTCTTGGCGTTTTTTGACATGCCGCACTGCATGCTGGGTACCCAAGAGCGCTGACGCTGATTATCTATCTGTGCTCCGACTGCGTGATATGAAGATGATACTGACGCGCTACGGTCTTGGAGTCTCCTGAAATGGAACGCGTCTTTCTGCCTTAAAGCTGCGTAGGCATCATCATCAAGACCCCATGTATATGTCAAGATAACATCCAAGCTAACGATTTCGCCAAATCTGACTGCTGCTTTGTATACCATATGTACTGTGTTATGGTTGTTTGAGTTAAAAAAAACTTGCTAATGAATTAAATGGCTTTTAAATGTCAAATCCAACTATAAATGTATAAAAGGGAGAGTTCCAATCAAATCTGAATTATTTGTAAACCTAGAAGTTTCAAAGACAACCTTTTCCTAAACTGACATGCACCAACTCAGAGAACATAGTTTCAACATCCATTTACACATTTAGTCTCTATTTTTTACTCTACTCTTAAGGCATAACTATGTTTAACTTAATGTCTGCACCTCTCTGTCACCAACTGTCTCTGGAGTGGGGGCTTCACAGGGTGTCTACAAGTGTAAACAAGTTACATTTAAGACTTTTTAAGACCTTTTAATACCACTTCCAATTGAAATTCAAGACCAAATTTACGATGGAAATACAAATCAAAAGTGGAAATTTACAGTAATCTTCCCAAACACTGATGTCTGTTCAATATGAACAGTATGGTAAAATGACAACAGTCGGTTGAGTTTAAAAACATTGACTAAATGTGTGTAATGGGACACATTACACACATTTTTATTACACAATGTTGGAGCAGAAACTAGCAATTCCATGAATCCCATGGAAACAAAGGCAAATGTGTGAGATGAACTGATGTGGAGCACAAATCATCCAAGAAGCAGTACTTCTCTTGAGTGGTTTTTATTCAGATGACTAATCGTTGGATTCAGGTCAAAAGTCTATAACTTGAACTGGTTTCATTACTTAAGACACTAAAAGTCAGCAGCTTGGCATGCTGGGACATGGAAAGGATTAAAGATTTAGACTTTCATCAAAGTAAAAAATGCTGGTTTGTCCTTTTTCATCAATGTCCTCAAAAAACCAGTCTGCAGAGCTATTGTGTCTGTGGGGTGACTGTCTGTCTCTGGAGGGCTGGCAGGCAGGGACAAGCAGGGCCTGCAGGCAGGCAGTCAGGGCAGGCCAGCTGGATGAAGCTGTCCTGGGGTCGGGGATGAAGAGAAACTGTCCAGCTAGAGGGGGGTAGTCCAGCAAGCGATCTGTTTTTCTATCAGCATCCTCTGTTGAACTCTGTTGAGCAGGCCTCTGCATGACCCTCCAGACCTGTAAAAGTGAAGAAAGGATCCATGTCAGTTGTAAAAAACGAAGCTTTTTACATCAACACTTGACATAAACTACAGTTGTACAGACTGTGAAATGCAGTAGCATTACTTGAACTTGAATCTAAATGTGTTGACCTGATGGAGACCCGGCAATGCAAAGTCACTCAAAACATTTGGCTCGATACCATGCTCTGGCAAGAGTATTTAGCTCTAAACTGGCCAATATACACATCTGACCAAAGACCAGCTCGACCTTTGCCTGTAAACAGTGATTATGACTATCAGAGACCTTTAAATAGTCCTAGTCCTGTGTCTTGTGTCTTATACTGAGAGACTCTCTCCGCACCGCTCTACAAACTAAAAATCATGGATTTGATCAGCTGGTCTCTTAATGCAATTGACACCATCTTGGGTTCAGGGGAACCTGACTGTCCTGACGAGAGGTTAGCAGCTGGCTACTCGATGGACGCATCGGGTGTCCAGCGGCGCTTTCCGTGGAAAACATCTACCTATTTGGATCCACGATTACAGGCTTTTGCTGATTGGATTAGGCGCTGCCCTGGCATATCGAAAAATTAAGGAAATGGCTACAGCTGTAAAAAAGCCCCCTAAGGCTGGCCGACATGATTGGACCGTCGGAGACCGATGGAAAAAGGAGTAGACGTGCAAATTGGAATGCGGCTACTCAACCAAACAACCCCAATCTTATCTGCTTTCGGCACCCTAACCAGCACAGGCCTTGGCCAAGGCTGTTGCTGGAACAACAACTCCCCTGAAGAGCGCTGCAGCGAGACTTCTCTTGCATTCCCTACCCCCCTTCCAACAGACACCTGAGGATTGTTGTCTCTGTCTGGGCCCTGATTAACGCTGTCTCCATGGCAATACAATCTGCGAGGTCCAGATGCTGCTTGTCCATACCCCCCCCCCCTCCCCCCTCCCCGTTGCAAGTCATGTGGTTCTGTAATGTTGTACAATTGATGTGCTTAATGCTGAGGTGTTTTTTGCCTGTTCCCACACTGTACTCCTCTAGGAGCATAGTCTGGGGGTTGCCTTTTTTTCTCCTCTCTCTCCTCATGTTATGCTGAACATTTCCTGTCCTGTCTACCCCCTTGTCATGTTTGTGTATTATATACTGCAAGTGGCAGCTCAGATCTAAGACGGATTCGAGAGACCGCAGATAGAGTGCGGCTAGTTAGATCAACACTTGTATTATTGTTTTTGTTGATTTTATGTAAAGCACTTTGAGCTGCAATTCTTGTATGAAAAGTGCTATATAAATAAAGTCTTACTTACTTACTTACTTAAATAGGCTGACCGAGTGAAACTAGCCTGGCTAACATAGGTCGCTTTCTCAGGAAAATGACAAATGAAATATACTTGTTTTGAAATATCCCATATACTGGCTATCTTCAGCAGACTCTTGTCTACAAAAAGCAGTCCTCCCTGACGTTTTAGGAGTAGAATTTAGTGAATTACGATATTGTTTACACACTGCCAGTGAGCGAGCTGAGTCTGTCTCTGAGGCAAGTCAAAACAATGTACCCCCGGGACGCAGTCTCAATCCACTGCAAATTTTCCACAAATCACAAAAATAATCGGAGCATCTGGGTAAAAGCACAATTCCCACATCTCCTAAAGGCTGCCCCTCCTCGAGGTTTGGTAACAAACACATTTTTGGTGCGACCAAACTGTGAAATGGTGAACTTATGAACATGACGCGACCAAAACATGGCTGCCGCAGTGTTTCCCACACAGACTAATTTGTGGCGGTGCGGTACCCAGAATCAACACCGGCCGCCACATATCGCGTTTCATAATATTAGTTATATTTTTATTTTTACAATATTTAGGTTAAAACACGCAGCGTATTCGTTCAGCTGCGCTCACAGGTCTTCCTCACGTACGCACACAGCCACTACATCAGCACACGTTAGCAACGATGCATACTTACGCCGTTCTGGTAAGACCGACAGCTATATCAGCGAGCCTTCACCATTAGTGGCGTAACTAAAGGTCTAGGAGAGTTGAGGCTACTTTTCGCTAGGTACCTACGAAAATGTCGAAGGTTCCCCTTCTTTTGATGAGAAGTCTGAGTTGCTAGCTACTTACCCGGCGTCATGGAGCCGACCAGTTAAATAGTTATTTAGCACTAGCGTTGCTACCTGATTTTGCAGAAAATATTTGTTTGTCGTTGTTGATTTTTTTAATCATTTTGGATTAATGTTTAATGTAATAAAGTTCTGTGTAACAAATTATTAACAAAGGAATTATTTTGACCCCCTCGACCTCCCTCCCCTATTAGAAATAGATTTCTAATCTGTGGGAAACACTGCTGCCGCCTAAACCTATGCGGTCTCCCTGGCGCATAGGCTTATTACAAAGACTTTCACAAACCAAATCAAAATTCTGAGCCGACAGGTCTGTGGGGAAATGTTACATGATTCACTAATTACACAGAGGGGAAAGCTAGCTACTTTTCGTAGTTTCGTTCTCAAAGTGCTCAAACCTTCACCATAATTCAAGACTAGTGTACTTTCACGAACCCAATCATTGATTC
Organism: Hypomesus transpacificus; assembly: GCF_021917145.1. NCBI lineage: Eukaryota > Metazoa > Chordata > Actinopteri > Osmeriformes > Osmeridae > Hypomesus > Hypomesus transpacificus. The sequence continues at coordinate 9,668,106 of NC_061076.1, forward strand.
TAGCTTAAAATGTGTAAAAATAGGACTTACCGATCGTGGCTGCCAGGCGATTCCAGTTGAAAACAACAATGGCCGCCGAAAAATAATTTATATTCGTAACGGCGAGCTGCGATTGGAAGCGATTGGGGGCTTGGTCAGCACACCATTTCCAGAAAGAATGTGTGTGCCTCTCGCCAAGCTTGCGCATGTGTCAAGTAGGTTGACCACCTGTCCTTCTTTGCGCTGTATCGCACAGCATTTTCAATATACGACGTGCGGGACAAGGGGTGAAAATGCTGTGCGACACAACGCAAAGCGGGACAGGTGGTCACCCTAGTGTCAAGGAGCAGGATGAGCCTGTGAGAATTTGGAGCGCGCTGTGGAGCAATTCAAATGAATTCAATCATATATAGACATACCAAGGTGAAATTATTTAAGGTACTTCAGACTGATGTCGTCTTGAACCCTATAAGGTTTGAAAACCATGAGTCAAAATTATATTGGATTTATTGACACAAAGATTTTGAGGCAATGTGTACATTCACATAAATACACCCCTTTCAGCCATTTTGTATTGCATTTCTTATTCCATGTCACCCTACGTAAAGACATGCATTCTACACATCTGTAACACATTTCAAGTCGATTAAATCTATAGTTCATGAGGAGAAGGGTTCTGAAGGTCTGACAATATGGGTCCTTGAGGCTTTTTTGTTCCCCATGAGAAATAAGGCATAAATACCAATTTACAGGCATTTTGGACTAATGGGGCCAAATTGGAAAAAATCGGGTCCAGGACTTTTTGCGCTATTGAGCCATTTAACGGAGAAGAAAAATAATAATAGTAGGAATACTAACAAAAACAATAGGTTCCCTCCTACCGGAGGAACCCTAGTAAGAATACTTACAAAAACAACAGCAGGCATGAAAACGGGTCAGGGGTGAAAAAGGTGAGAAGGATATTACCCCTCTAAGGCGGTCCGGGTGCATGCTACCCCATAAGGAAAATTTGAATATTCCATATTTTAAAGCATCAATCTGATGCATTTTGAGATACTTTTTTGCCAACCTGGGGAGAACTGGAGAAACGTAACTTAAGCCATGAGTCAAAAATTATTATGGCCTCCTTACTAAGTATTATGCAAGCCATTTCATGCCAGCCTGTCACTGGGTCTAACATTTACAGTATATGAGGCACATTGTGGTAAGGGCACCACAAATGGCTTAATGCATAACCCCCCAAAAGATGGTGGACATGCTGTAACTTAACTTGTCTACTCTTCCATCATGATTGACAGCCAATACAAGTACCAGCGTATTTTGAAGTCAAAATGCGTTTCCACTACACAAATTGCGTACAGGTTGGCAGATCTGCTTATTGATAGAACGGCAGGGACGGACTGGAAGGAAAAATAGGCGCTGGACTTTGATCCAGACCGGCCCACCAGAACCGGTCCCGTATATGCCGCCACACCGAGCGCCTTTTGGTAATGCATGCAAATTCTGTCTGATGTGATGCTAGTTAGGGACTTCCATGGTTAATGCTCGTGCGCATGGAACTTGAAACAAACATAGCCGTTTGTCCAATTGGTAAAACGTTGTCTAGTGAAGGTAATTACGTTTACGTTTCTTAGCCTGGTTTTCCATCTTTATATTGTCTCAAATTAGCTTTTCTGTCAGTGTCACTGTTGTGTGTAAGCGGCATTAAGGGCTGCATATGTTCTTTTGGAATTTTCCACCGGAGCTTTAGCTAGCTGGCTAACGTTGCGTTCTCTTCGGCTGTGTTCACGTATCCACTCAACCACTCAATTCATCAAGCTGTAGCTAACGTTAGCTAAGTGTCTCCCCCCCCCCCCCCCCCCCCCCCCCCAAACAATTTCTCATCGAATCTACACGATTCACGTAGGTCACCTATTTTGGTTTCAAAACGGCGATTTTCGCCGAAAGGTGAGGGATTTTCATGTTTCCTCCTACTGGAGGAACCCTAATTACTAGGGCTGTGAAAAATAACGCGTTAACGCGTTATGATTAAATTACAGGATTAATTAAACCACAATTCCACCCAATCTGCAACTTCTGGATGAGAAGTTCGTGTTCCAAAAAAACTAAGATGGAACATCCAATAAAACCAAAGCTGAGAAAGTTGAGGCAATTTTTCGCTAGGTACCTCTAAACCTAGCTAAAAGTCTTGGAAAGTTTAGGATATTTTTTGCTAGGTTCCTACGAACATGTCTTAATCTGCCAGAAAAGTGGGTGCCCCTTCGTTCTTTTCTTCTTACCCGGCGTCATGGAGCCTAGCAGCTAAATACTTATTTAGCACTAGCGTTGCTACTGTATCCCTGCCTGTGTTTGAGCTGTTGCGCTGTTATACTCGGCAAGTATCGTGTTGTGGTGTCGGAGGACTGATCGAAAAGTGCATCATACATTTAAGTCATTTAGCTAAGACTTGCATGTACAGTACATACTGTTACATTAAATAATGTATTTAAACTCAAGCTTATATGGTGTCGTCGCAGGGGCGATTCTAGGATCAGACCTTTAGGGGTGCTCAGCCCCCAATGAGAATGTGACATGAATACAGTGCCTTGCAAAAGTGCTAAACGTAAACCCTGTTGCTAATATAAATCCCTATTTTCACTGGATAACAATTAATACATTTATGTATTATTATGCAAAATATTGAATGAAAAAACTAAGGATGTCCCTTTCTTCATGAACTACCAGCATCAAATGATAATAAACAATATATTTAAGAAAATATAAAAAAAATATTAGGAGTGCTTGAGCACACGCAAAATCAAAGACGCACACTAATGACAAAAATTTGGAAAATCTGTAATATGTAATTAATCATGATTAATCCACAGAAACCGGTGATTAATTTGATTAAACATTTTTATCATTTCACAGCCCTACTAATTACACAGAGGGAAATTCACAACTTTTCATCGCAACAAACACAAAAAACACCATCGTAACTTTATGGAAAAGCTCCCGCGAAATCGGGAATTTTAGCCTGCAACTATCACCAAAAAGGCCCGCGAAATTCTGGGGGGACTGATAAATAATTGGTCTGTCATTTATGTTCCCTATGGATAATGTAATGTAACATGTCTTTCTCAGTTTCTAACAAAAATCTGGAAATGGGAAAGATCTCCATAAGGGCGATTGATTTATGAGAAAAAGTGAGAAGCCGCACAATCTAAGTGTAGGGTTAAGAAAGCAATGGCTAAGGATTAACATAACCTGTTCTGTTCATGCCACAACAAATTGATACATATTTCTGAAGAAATCATTTTGTTTCTGAACTCTAATACTGGTTGTCTCCTTATAGACATCACAATTAAATTATTATGTCTAGTGGGTTAAGCAAGGGGAGTTTCTATAGCCGAGTAGTGTATGTGCGTAGCAAGCTTGGAATAAAAACATTGATATGAATAGGGGCCTGTAAAATCCGTGTACCCTTCGTTCTTTCATTTTTCAGTTTCAAAACCAAATCGGAAAAACAAACTTGTTTTTTTTCTGGTTAAAACCAGAATGGAAAAACGGGGAAAAAGAACAACAGAAATCATTAGTTCTGTAGCGGTTCAAAACCAAAACAAAAAAATGGGAAAATGAAGTTTTTGATTGTTTTGTTATTGTAATATTTGTCGTTGTAATAAAGTCGTGGAATTCTGGTAGAAATGTGGAGGTGCAGGCGAATTCAGTGCACAGTTCAAGATGGCTGCAAGCTTCATTGTTTTTCGGGGGATATCCTGCATGTTCAGGCACAGGTAAAACTCCTTCCCATGGTGGACCCTCACCTGGTCCCACATCCCATTGTTGACTACTGCACAGCTGGAACGAATATATATGTTAATATAACATGTCCAGTTGGTGCAACAGACATACACAAATCCATTAAATGTATTAGACTCAATGATATACAATGCATAGACCAGACATACTGAAGATACATTTAATTTCATAATTGATAGAGCGGCAGGGACTTCCAAAACACAATTTCAAATACACAGTGCTTGATAGGGAGCGCTGAAAAGCATGTTTTAAATGGATATAGTGACATGGAGGAGAAAGGGGAAAAGGTGAGATTCTCTGCAGCGCTGAAGCATGTGATGTAGGGACAGGTAAGGAGGGCACAAATGTTCTACAAAGCAAAAATGGGGTTAGTGATAGCTGTCAATCATCCCTGTGCTCCTTTGTTAAGAGAAACTATTACTTTTGCTTTGCATAGTATAGTACTCACTTGTACAGCTCATCATTAACAATCAAATAATTTTTAATGGGCATGGTTGCATTTGCCACAATTCTGCTGCTGAAGCCATCTACAGCAACCACCTGGATGGCCCCAAACATGCCAATTTGTTCATTTTTGGACTTGAAAATGTCCACTTCCGCATTGCAGTCATGGGGGATTTTTATTTAAATATACCAAAAAACATGGTGTGTTTTATCATCTTCTAGTCTAATTGAAAAGCGTCTTGTGAAAAAAATTCAACAGCTGCCGAAACTATTGCTGCAGAGCATGGGCCGATCGTGGCACTTTGCAGCACTTTGCAGCCAGTGTGGCCAGTCCAATTCGATAACACAGGCGCCGAAAAGAAATAGGCTGTGCTTCCAGGCGCTTTGCAGCCAAACACGGTGCTTCGCAGCCAATCGCGTCGCTTCACAGCCAATGTGTTCCAGGCGTTAAAACATGAAAGCTGGAGTCGTCAGAAGATTGTCTGTGGCGACAGCTACGTTTTAATCCTCAATATCCATCCATTCATTTCTATTGTCCATATTTCGCCAAAAAATATTTTGTTCTCTGACAAATTAGTTTGAACAATTTTGCCTTTTTTGTGCCCTACTCTGCCATTTTCGTTTGACGGGCGATCAATTAATGGAGAGGCAGTAGGCTAGTAACCTTTTGACCTTATATTTGTGCTGTAGTCAAACATTCAGCCTGTAACCATGTGAAAGGCTCAACCAGGGGAGTAGGCACAAAAAAAGGCAACATTTCTCAAAATAATTTGTCGGAGAGCTCCAAAATATTTAATGGCAAAATATGGCCAGTTGAAATTAATGGATGGATATTAAGGATTAGAGCGTAGCTGTCGCCACAGACAATCTTCCGGCGATCTTCTGACAATCTCAGCAGCTTCGACGTTCTAAGATGTCAGAGAACAATTGAGTCTTGATGAACGTAGGAGTTAGCTAGCCGTGTGTTTCCGATAGTAGTCTAGCTAGCTGCAGAGCTGTATCAGCAGTTTTTACGTTAAATTGGTAGTTGAGAGCAGCAGCAGGTCGGGCACTACGAACAAATGGGCCGGAAAGTAAACGTAACCATTTTTTGAGAAATAGAAATTGTAGGTTTGCAAACCCTTCCCTCGTATTCATTTCCATTTCATAATTTGACATCAACTTTCAATGATTTTTGTAGTAGCTATATAATGTATAGTACAGGATAAGTTAATAGGCCAACAAATGTTGTTGAATAAATACAAAAAGCACAAGTTTTTCACAGAAATATCAATGAATATTCTCCGGTGTCTATTTGCACATCAGAATCAGAGCTAACAACATTATATTAATACATTTTCTAAAATAAAAATAAAAATGAATTGGAACCAAGATTCGATAAGAACCGGATTTGAAAATAAAATATCATACAGTGCCCTCTGGGTGCCGTACCAGTGGAGAAAACATGCAGCTTTTTTGACTCAAACATAATAACAACATGTGTCCAATTTATGATATAACATGAAGCTTTTTTTGCACGTAAATGGTCGCGGAAAAAATATACTTGTGATACGCACGCTCACATTTAGTATTCATGTACCTGCCTAAACTCATATCAAACTTGCAGCCCTGAACTGTACATATAGTGGGTTGAGCAAGGACCCTGTGCCCCTTGAATTTTTGGGGTCCCTGTCCCAGATCCCGCACAAACACACGCACGCACTACTGGTGCGTGCCAGGATTATAAGACCTAGATATCTGATTAGAGGCGCTTCCCTTTGTCTAGACCTTAGCCACAGCTGGGACTCTTAGCTACAGCTAGCAGCACATGCTGTGCTATAAAAACACAACAGCCACCATCTGAGTCAGTAGATTAGTGGGGGAAAGAAGCACAAAATGCAAGCTGGAAAGTTTGCTAATCTGGCAGAGTTTAACTCCATGTGACCAGGAACAGGCCGGTAGTGGGTGATTTCCATCACAGCTTTGAGGTCATGGGAAGTGATGTCACAGTGATTTCCTGTCTGGGGAAGAGCAGGCACACCATTGTGGGTAAGGCTATCACAGAGGGGGAGGGTGTGTGGCCTTTAGAGAGGGTAAGGTTTCAGGGGACTGGGTCACCTGGGGTGTGGGTGGTTTGGACCTGCATATTTGTGTGCGTTTGACTACCATATTTCTTCAATTAAATGCTGTTGCGTTTATTACACAATGTTCATTTTTAGTGTGGCGTTTATTCTGAGAAATACGGTATGTGTGTATACAGTATGTGTGTGTATACAGTACTTGTCTGTGTGTGTGTCTGCAGGGCTAAAAATTGCTACCATTTTGGTCACATATGCTCCCAAAATTGTATCAGTGCAACCCAGGGTTTCCCGCAGCACTTTGCAGTTAAGGCAGCCACCTAAGCAACACACGCCTGCCGCCTTAACTACGTTGTCCAAAAAAAAGAGCGATAACCGCTGTGTTACTCTGTCCTGTTTTCTCCCTTTCATTCCAAACCGTGACCAACGCCAGTCCCTTCTCTGCAGAGACCCCCTGTTCTGCAGGAACGTTCTCTCCCCCCCCCCTCGGTCTGCCGGCAAATTCCACCCTACCACCTTAACTAACTAATTTTCTGCGGGAAACCCTGCAACCTTAAAATATTTTTGTGGAGCATTTGTGCAAGTGCAAATAATTGTTATGGTGCAACCTGTTTTCATTTCTTAAAAAAATGCTTGCTAATTAGCCTACTGCACGGTATGACCCTGCTGTGAGCTGATCCAGTGACCGGTCCACCGTTCTTTTCAGCGTTACATTCATCACTAACGGATCGAGCTGGAAAATCAAACATTTCCTGAACCCCGTGGGGAGGAGGGCCACAACATCATGGCCACCGACAAAACTCAGCAAAGATTGTTGTTGCTCCGGCTCCAACTTCTGGATATTCGGCAGCGTTGCCACAACAGACCGAATGGCTTTGCTCGCATCTTTCTCCGCCGCCATTACTGAACTACAACTCAAACTACAGTGCGACATTAAGGTCCTCGTACTCAGCCACTCCCTCTGTTCACTGATTGGGCAACCAAAAATGTGTCTGGCAAAAAACTACTAATATACCGAAAGCCCAGACCTAGTACAGAAGCAAAATGAAAATTGAGCCCTCAATTCTTCCCTGCAGGGCATAGAGTTCCCAAAATCCACCCAACACCATTTTAATAGTTTCTAATGCATCACGTCTAGAAGAACGTCAGGGACTGTAGAGAAACTCGGGATTGTTCTATCCATTTGCGAACCACAGAGTAACCTACTGTGTGTCACTGTATTGGGTATGGGGGGGTTCCACAACATTAGGATGGCAGTGGTGGGTATAGATCAGGCCTGGCCAACCCGCGGCTCCCGAGCCGCACGCGGCTCTTTGCCTGGTCTCGTGCGGCTCTTACATTCATATAGCATTTTGTGGTTTTTTATGTATGTGTGTATAATATTCATGTTGAGTTCAATATTTTCATCCCACGCAAATGCACGTCTGACGTGAATTTTCGCATGATCGCGTCTGTATACATTCACTTTGTATCTAAAATAGATATAATAAATATGTTGGTGTGGACCAACATAAAACTCTGAGCTTGGAGGGAGGGAAAACCTTGTTGTTGAGTAAACAATTGGTGTCAAGTTCGCTCTGAAAATGGCAGGGAAAAAATGCTCAGCAAAAAAAGAAATATGAAGATGAACACAGGACTTTTTTTAACAGATTGTGAGTTTATATTTTTTGTTGAACGTAATGGCCATTCTGCCTTATGCCAGGCGTCATTAGCGCATTTCAAGGCTTCAAATTTTCAGCGCCATTTCAGCTCACTCCATGCTAACATTGACCAGGAATTTCCAAAAGGGACTTAATTTCGCAAGAACAAGGTAATCACTTTGAAAAGTCAGGCAGAAAAGCAGATACAGTGTTACAGTTGTTTGTTGTCACGTTAGTTTTATCTTTTACATTTACATTTATTCATTTAGCAGACGCTTTTATCCAAAGCGACTTCCAAGAGAGAGCTTTACAAAGTGCATAGGTCACTAATAATAACAACAAGATAGCCCTAAAGCATTGTAGGTAGCCAAAAACAGAAGTACACATTGTGAACAACCAAAAATAAGTGCTAAAGGGAAGAAACCATAAGAGCATGTAGTTAAGCAAATTACAATTACACAACATGAATCTCTAAGTGCAAGTGTACCTGTAGGAAAGCAATAAAAATAGGATTAAATATAATACAACAGTTTAAATCAGCTACCACTAACCAACAAGAGCAACAGTCTAAGCAAGAGTCATTGTGATCCTTGAGGAAACTAGCGTTGGGTTCAACAAACCATTCCTAAGTACCGTTGTACTCCCGGAACAAGTGCGTCTTGAGCCTTCTCTTGAAGGTGGAGAGACAGTCTGTGTCTCTGATGGAGGTGGCGAGTTGATTCCACCACTGGGGGGCCAGGCAGGAGAAGAGCTTGTGTTGGGACCGGGCGGTCTTGAGCGGTGGGACCACCAGGCGGTTGTCTGAAGAAGACCGTAGGGGGCGGGTGGGGGTGTAAGGCTGCAGGAGAGACTTGATGTAGTCGGGTGCAGTCCCGTTCACTGCTCGGAAGGTCAGTACCAGGGTCTTGAATCTGATGCGGGCCGTTATAGGTAGCCAGTGGAGGGAGATGTGGAGCAGGGTAACGTGGGAGCGTCTGGGTAGATTGTAGACCAGACGGGCCGCTGCGTTCTGAATCCTCTGAAGAGGGCGGGTTGCGCATGCTGAGAGACCGGCGAGCAGCGAGTTGCAGTAGTCCAACTTGGAGAGGACCATTGCTTGGACAAGCAGCTGGGTGGAGTGCTCAGACAGGTATCTCCTGATCTTCCGGATGTTGTAGAGGGTGAATCTACACGACCGGGAGACCGCAGCAATGTGGGCCGTGAGGGAGAGCTCGTCATCCATGGTAACCCCAAGGTTCCTGGCAGAGGATGAGGGGGTCACCGTCGCAGATCCCAGGGTGATTGAGAGGTCGTGGGAGATGGAGGGTTTGGCCGGGATGATGACTTTTCTTAAAGTAGGCTACACACGTTCCACATTCTGGCACCTCATCCTCTGCATGGATGGTACCATGTGAGGGAGTTCTCCCCTCCCAAATAGAGTTGGTTGGGTCCACAGCCCGTCTTTTCCAATAAGTTTTCTCATATAAGCTACCGATAGCGGGGCCGGGGGGCCCGTACCGTAACGATACGCGTCAGCGAGGATGGATGGGAGCAGGGCCGGAGTGATGGCATCACTAGACAAGGTTTTACCAATTGAAAAACGTCTATGTTTATTTTACATTTAGCTCAAAAAACTGTTTTGCGCTCAAATAATGGCCAAAAATGTTGGCTTGCGTGCTGTGCACGCTCGCATTAAGTGTGGAAGTCCCTATCTTGCATCACATCAAACCCAAACGTCCTATGGGGCTAAGCCCAGAATGTTTACAACGTCTGGCTCCGCCTGATTAGCACTGATCGTTAAGCAGTCTCAAAAATTGTATCAATATAAAAAATAATACGATCCCTTTCTGTAATCATGATAACCCCCAGAAAAGGTAATTACACCCCCAGTCAAAGCAGACTGCATCCGGCTCTGTTTGGTATACAAAAAAAGTGGGCTGGTCTTGGGCCTGAATCTCCTGGGCTGAAAAATCTGTCTGAGCAGAGGTCTGTGTCTCTGTGAGTGTGAGTGTGAGTGTGAGTGTGAGTGTGAGAGAGAGAGAGAGAGAGAGAGAGAGAGAGAGAGAGAGAGAGAGAGAGAGAGAGAGAGAGAGAGAGCGAGCGAGAGCGAGAGCGAGAGCGAGAGCGAGAGCGAGAGCGAGAGCGAGAGCGAGAGAGAGAGAGAGAGGAAGGGATGGGGCGATGTTCACATGTGCCCGTGTGTAGGATGTGGCTCTTTGCAGTAACAAGGTAAAAAAAAAAATGGCTCTTAGTCTCTGACTGGTTGGCCACCCCTGGTATAGATGGTGACAATAGACTGCACGTCTATAGAAAAGGATCCTGGAAACCAGTGTTCCTGTGATGGGAGACGGTAGAGATGTATACAAAAACAACAAGCTCTTTGAAACCAAATATGCCAGTCTATACAAGCCATGTCTGCTGGTAGTTCCTCTTTGCTGTCTACTGTGTGTTTGGAAGTGACTGACACACGTGCACACACACAAACACACACCTACAAACACACACCTACCCGTCTCTACCCGTCAATCAAAGTTCTGCACTCCTCTCATGAGAGCCCAGTGCTCCTTCCTAACTGCTAACCAGCCACTGCAGCTGAAGGCTGGGTATTTCTGACCATAGTAACAGACGGAGATACATATCCAATTCTTTGGCTACTCAACACACATTGTGCAAGTACACACAAACACACACATTAAGAACATCGAGCCATGAGAAAATTGGAAAAACAGAGAGATAGACACATTTAATGTAATATCCTAGAATTTAGTGAAAGCCCTGCTCCTGCACTTTGAGACAGTTTAGACTGCTTTTTGAACACCAGTCATGTGAGCATGCCACAATTGTTGAGAACCCTGATGAGACCCATAATTGGTTATCGTGCAACCATGGACACCCACTCCCCCCACCCGCCACCCTTCCCACCTCCTGTGCCCTCACCCCCTATGCCCTCTCTCTGGAAAGTTGATCTAATTGAGTACAGCGTTTTCCCCAGGGAGACATACATAGCCATGGCTTTTAGAGCCAAATCATGCTCCTTTTTATATTTAACAGTAAGAATAAAGGCGATCGGGGGGAGGGGAGGAGAGAGGGACATCAAAGCATGCTTTCAGAATGGGATTTTCAGCTTAAATCCACTTAAGGAAAAACTCATCACCAAGGGCCCTTTTTTGTCTTCTTAAAGGGCCGCTCAGTCTGTACCGTTGGACCTCAGCCCCGGACGATGCATAGAGGGCTCTGTGTGTGTGTGTGTGTGAGTGAGATGCCATATTCAGGCACAGGGCTTTGATTAAATCTGTATTCAAATACCTACTAAGAACTAATGTTAAGGTCACCCATTAACCGCACTTCGGTGGTTTTAACATATATAGCCATATACAGTGCCCTCCAAAAGTATTGGAACAGTGAGGCTAATTCCTTTATTTTTGCTGTAGACTGAAAACATTTGGGCTTGACATCAAACGATGAATGTGAAACCAGAGATCAACGTTTCAGCTTTTATTTCCAGGTATTTACATCAGGATCTGATGCACAAATTAGAAAATATCACCTTTTTGTTCGAACCCACCCATTTGTCACGTGAGCAAAAGTATTGGAACATGTGACTGACAGGTGTGTTTTGTTGCCCAGGTGTGTCCTATTACATACATTATTCAATCAATAAATACCACTGAATGTCTACACTCAGGTTCAGATTGGGTAAGATAGGTTTTGTCTATGCAGACTGTATTCAGAGGTGAAAACAACATGAAAACCAGAGCGCTGTCTTTGGGTGAAAAACAAGCAATTGTGAGTCTTAGAGAAGATGGAAAATCAATCAGAGCCATTGCAGAAACATTGGCCATAGCCAGTACAACCATTTGGAATGTCCTGAAGAAGAAGAAAACTACTGGTGTACTAAGTAACAGACGTCAAACAGGTAGACCAAGGAAAACATCAGCAGTTGATGACAGAAACATTGTAAGAGCTGTAAAGAAAGACCCTAAAACAACTGTTAGTGAGATCAGCAACAACCTCCAGATGGCAGGAGTGAAGGTATCACTATCTACTGTTCGCAGAAGACTTCATGAACAAAAGTACAAGGGCTACACCAGAAGATGCAAACCACTCATTAGCAAGAAGAATAGGAAGGCCAGGCTGGAATTTGCCAAAAAGTACAGAGATGAACCTCAAAAATTCTGGGACAAAGTTTTATGGACTGATGAGACAAAGATTAACTTTTACCAAAGTGATGGAAAGGCTAAAGTTTGGAGAAAGAAAGGAACTGCTCATGATCCCAAACACACAAGCTCATCTGTGAAACACGGTGGAGGTAATGTCATGGCTTGGGCTTGCATGGCTTCTTCTGGGACGGGATCATTAATCTTCATTGAGGATGTAACACATGATGGCAGCAGCAAAATGAACTCGGAAGTCTACAGAAACATTTTGTCTGCCAATTTAAGGAAAGATGCAACCAAACTGATTGGCAGAGCCTTCATCATGCAGCAAGATAACGACCCAAAACACACTGCCAAAACAACAAAGGAGTTCATCAGGGGCAAGAAATGGAAGGTATTAGACTGGCCAAGTCAATCTCCAGACTAAAACCCTATAGAGCATGCATTTTACCTGCTTAAGAGGAGACTGAAGGGAGGAACCCCACAAAACAAACAACAACTGAAAGAGGCTGCAGTGAAAGCATCAAAAAGGAAGAATGCAAAAGTTTGGTGACGTCAATGGGTCACAGACTTGCTGCAGTTATTGAAAGCAAAGGATTTGCAACTAAATATTAAGTCTTATTCACTTAAATATGTTTTAAGTATATCTGTTCCAATACTTTTGATCACATGACAAATGGGTGGATTCAAACAAAATGTGATATTTTCTTAGTTGTGCATCAGATCCTGATGTAAATACCTGGAAATAAAAGCTGAAACGTTGATCTCTGGTCTCACGTTCATTATTTGATGTCAAGCCCAAATGTTTTCAGTCTACAGCAAAAATAAAGGAATTCGCCTCACTGTTCCAATACTTTTGGAGGGCACTGTAGGAACTTAATGAAAAATTTGATTCAATTGAATTTCAGGAGCTACGGTGTTATATTACACCATTAGAGAGAGCCAGAATCTGTCGTACTCAGTAAGCAACCGCTTGGGGTTATGTTAGGAAGACTGTTGACATCCTTCATAAACCATGGTGCTGTAAACACTACCTCCTTCTCCTGTATCAGCAGGGAGCCCTTCTCCTCAGCCAGGGTGCCACTCTGGCTCAGGGTCAACTTGAAAATCTTCAACAGACAGACAGAAAAAAGAAAGTGAGAATATGGAAAGAGGAAATAAATAAATGTGGGTTTAAAGGGCAACCCTTTCTCAAAACAGTACCAGCAATAAACCACCAGGGACCTGAAACACTTACTGGAGACAAGGGGATGGGGTCCTCTTTCAGGTACCTTGGGTTCTCAATCTGAAAGAGAAAGAAAGCGTCACACAAATACACCTTACTGATCATTCTCTCTGACAACATTTTCTAGCAATACTCAGCATAAACAAACACACACACAACACTGCCCTCAATTTGTCATAAACAATGCAGAGAAACTTTAAAGCCATGCTTTCTGACTTAGCCTCCCTCCTTAACTACACAGACCGTTTGAAGAGTAGAGAATACTTCAGGCCACTTCCAGGACATTGTGCTTGTGTATGCGTGTGGCAAGACTAATTTCCGCTTCAGCCTTTTGTCAACACAGTTCAGTGATCGGAGGCTGCGACGGCCAAGAGGGGAGATAAGTGTGTATACACACTACCTTTATTACACAGCGGTGAAAACGGTTGAAAACTGACATCTTTATTGTATTAATTAGGTTGAGTTTACAAAGGAGCTGTAACCTAATCCAAATAGCTAAAGCTTTCTAGTGCTTTCCTTGCAGTATCTAATTTTGACAGTCGACACCAAGACTGGTTCTCATTGAAAAGCATTAAACCCACCAGGTTATCGCACCCAGAATGGCTAATACTAGCTAACAGACATTTTTAAAACACACACAAAACGGTCAATTAACTACACTTCTTGCTAGCTACACTCACTACAATATTATTTTCCAGCTTTGTAACCAGACAGCACAGATATCTGGCCAACGTTGGCCTGAGATTGGAACATTACCTTCAACTTAGAAAGCATACAGCCATAACGGGATTTTGTCAAAACGGTTACAATTCTCTGGGTTCTATTTCTTGAGTCATAGATCGGTTGGCCCATTGGGTGTTGCAAAGTCATCAGTTAACTTAATACACGCTATAAGAATTGGAACTACAGGAAACTAGGTGTGTTCTGTGTGTATGCTCTGTCCCCTTGTAAAACTTCAATTGTGTGTGTAAGTGCTAAAACCATACTATTAATGCTTTCAGACAAGGCAAAATACACACAAAAAAAGCCTGACATATTCTGACAGACAATTATTTTATATAAAATATTTTATAACACTTTCATTGTACCACTGACTTGTTGTGACCTCATTACTTTCCAACTCACACCCAATCCCCCTTATTCTCATCCTCGTACCCCACCCCCGCCCCCTCCCACTACACACACACACACACACTCGAGTGAGTGACAGAATCAGGATCAAGACCTTGGAAAAGAGATGAACTCAGTTTGCAACTGACAACAAATGCCACGGAGTAAACATTTCTATTATTAATCCTGTCAGAAGGGTGGAGGGAGGAAAGGGGGGTGGGGTCCAGAAGGAGGAGGGTGGGCGGAGAAGTTGTCTTTGGTTGCAAAGGTTCCAGTCTGGGAGGTCTTGTCTGCTAATCCTTAATGAATAGGACATCATGAGAGACCATTACAAATAAAAAATCTCCAGAGCTCGCTTAGACTAAAATACTCCTGAACTACAATATTAGTGCTGTCAGTTTAAAGCGTTATTAACGGCGCGCAATTAACGCTCTTTTTGACCTAGCAAACTTTGTAGTTTTTTTTCACATTCTGTTGCAACAACCACTGAAGTTAGAAAAACTACAATACCACACCGGATCTAGCTACACCGGAAACAAAACAACAGGCACGCCACACCCACTTGTTTGGGCTTGCGAGCCGGCTAAACACTCGTAGCAGAGCCCGTTTACGGATATTAGACATTCTCTGGTAGTAGGCTAACGTTATGTTTTGAGTTGATTGCCAGCGCCAGACGCCGAAATGGAGGCCAATAAGATTCTGAATGGAAAGTTTACTTTTAAAAGGTTGCCAAATGGTTCCATTGACAAGACCAAAGTGATCAGTGTGTTCTGTCGTTGTGAACTGAGCCGGAGGGAATGAGCTATCATCGCAGCACGTCGTGTAGTCGAAAATATAATTTTGATGGCACACAGCTGATGCAAATTCTCCGCCTGCTCGTCAAAGCCAGGCGATTGCAATGTTGTTTTCAATTTTAAAAAAAACATTTGCACGAAGCAATCCGAACCACTTTTCCATGTCGATAAGAGCATTACAATTTGAAAAAAGAATGGATGAAAAAGAAATCAAGGGACATTTAAAATAGATACAAATGTGCGATTAATTGAGATTAATCGCGAGTTAACTATGACATTAATGCGATTAATCGCGATTAAATATTTTAATCGTTTGACAGCTCTATACAATATATATCATAGACTGTGAGGGCCGTAGTACCCCTGAGTCTCCTGTTGGCCAGGAGATGTGGAGCAGCATATCCCCAGGTTCCAGCTGTTGAGGTGCGCCTCCAGGTCACTGTCCTCTGAGGACATTGTTGGCTTCCTCCATCTCACCACCAGGAAATGGGACCAAAACGACAAGTCTGTAATCTGATACTGAACTGGTGGGGGTTGTACGTGAAAATTGACGGTATGTAGCAGTCTTTTTCAACCCTGGTCCTGCTACAGGATCCCCTGACCTGTGTATTTAAGATGTTTCTCTATTCCAACACACCTGATTCAAATGGTTCATAATCCAGCTCTGCAAAAGCCTGATAATAACCCATTCATTTGAAACAGGTGTGTATATGGTAAATAGGGTGTGTTTGTGATTCAGCCAGATATTAAGATAATGAACAATAACTACATTTCTGACAGCATTGTGTGCTCATATTTACCAAAGGTACTGTTACTTCTTGAGTTAACTGTATTAGTGTATGTTCTGTCCAGATAAGCATTTGAAAGCTTAGGTATTCTGACCAGGTGTATCTACTCCACAGTTTTACCCACCCTTCAGTGCTTTGTCTCCTCTACCTTTCCCTGTCCACTCCTATCCCCCCGTTCAACCCACCATTCTATCAGCCCCTTTCCTCATCCTCCAATTTAATCTCTCCCTCAATATTCCCTCTGAACGCCACTCAAGATCACTGGCCATTCTCCACTACTTCAATACGCCTCCATTCCCCCCCCAATAATCACCCCACCAAACCCGTCCACTGCACGAATCCCACAAGAGGGGTAACCAGCCTTCTGTCTCACAGAGAGAGCTCTGTTTCCCCCTCAGTCTTTTGTTATGGCTTCTGGATGTTTTCAGGGCTTTGTTGACTAAGGCCAGGGGACGGGGGCTGGAACAGGAGGAAGTATCTGATAAACATGGGAGACGACCATGTTTGAGGGGAGAATTGGACCTGACTAAGCTCAGGTGGAGGCGTCGGAGTCAACATTATCAAACAAGCAGGCTCATCTCATGATCTTATAAATCTGCATTAAAGTTAAGAACATAACGATCAAGTTTAACTGGTTATGTAACGTTGGATAGAACGTTAGACCACTCACTGTATCAGCTTACAGCAGGTACATACTGTGCAGTAGGTTAATTAGGGAGTGTTTTGTAAAGGAATTAAAACAGGTTGCACCATAACGATTATTTTCACCCGCACAAATGCTCCCAAATATATTTTAAGTAGCACAGATACAATTTGGGAGCATATGCAACCAAAATGGTCGCAATTTCAAGCCCTGGTTCTGTATACTGTGTTTAATGTACGACTTTGTGGTATCAGCAGTGTGCATCAAGTATACAGGGTATGTATATGATGTACTGAGTGCAATAGTATTTAATTTCATGTAGTACTAAACGTTAACCCTACACACACACACACACACACACTCGCTGACCCATGAAACATTAGTACAGTGGGCTCAACCCTGTTCCTCCAACACAAGGGGTTCAATCAATGGGTCGTTATCAAGCTCTGCAGAAGCCTCATAACCATTAACCTAAATCAAATGTGTTGGAGCAGGGAAACTCCTAAAATGTACAGGACAGTAAGCCCTGAGGACCAGGGCTGAAAACCACTGCATTAGTACATATCCTTGAGATGTGATATTGAAGGTTTACCCATTCACATGTTAACAAGTGGGCATGAACATTTTTCAAACATGGGGGAGAGAGAATGGTTAATGTGGGGAAAAGCAGGGCGGATTTCAGAGCTAACCATGTTGAGGTCCGCCCTAGAGGAACGCTTGACTGGACTGGACTGCAGCACCCACGATGAAGACTTCTCCTCATACTGGAGCCCCCTTCTGGAGAGAGAGGGATGGAGAGAGACACATTTGATTTAATCCAATTCATGTGTATCAAATGTTGATATGATTTAATCAAAAGCTTAACTTCTACTGTGCTTTCAGTTCAAACCTACAATGTTAGCAGCTCAGTTTAATAAAAAATGTAGGTTTTCAACCTTCAATTGCCCCCTCGCGTAACTTCTGCATGTGTTTTAGTGTGTCTGTGCATGCATTTGGAATTACATTCCAACATCTGGCATACAGTTTATTCATGCATTCCCATCATATTCAGATGAACGGCATTTTTGGGATGTCTACTATGGATGTTCCAAATGTAAAACATAGGTAAAAGATTTTTCAGAAACTGAAAATATATCACCCCCTACTCCTTTCCTTCTCCATAACACTATAAAACAGCAAACATTGAATATCTCCTCTACTCATTTTGACAAGCAAAGCTAATAGTTTGAGCCAGCTAATTAAGAACCACTGGAGGTAGTTAATTACACCATCTTCACACTGATTGAACACATTCTGAAAAGGGGGTAGGGGGTGTGTGTTCAGAGAAGTTGGCTGTTAAATGAAACAATATATTTGTCATCAAGTGCATACCTTCCAGTTCTACAAATGTATACGTTAAATATTAATAACATATACTGAGTTGTTTTTTCACTTACACTGAAAAAAATATATATTAAGTGTGAATGCCATTACTTTGAAAATGGACAATTGGGGCGTGGCCTGTAGTGCCACCTATGGGCAATGGGGGGGACATTTGGCCTTGTAGTGTGGTAGTTACTCTCGGCCTGTAGTTTCAATGTGCCAAATATCACAACTTTTACGTTACAAGTCTAGGAGCTATCATAGACCAAAAGACCAGCACAATAATAATAAAACCTAAAATTACAATAAGTTCCTCCTACCAGAGGAATCCTAATTAAATAGGATTCCTAATGCAATAATATGTCTATGGCAAGCTGAAGCTATCATCATAACTTGTCACCAGGGGCCTGTACTACGAATCAAGCTTTGGCGTTGGCGAGGTAACTTCAGGTTCAACCCAGGGTTTTCTGTACTACGACGGTGGATCACTTGTTACCGGGCTAGATCGCCATGGTAACACATGCTGAACGGCTAACCTGGTCGGGAGGAGGATAAGTTGGAGATCAGAGATCAACCGATATAAAAACCCCGCCCACTAACTCATTCTTGACGATAATGTCGTCACCGTTAATAGTAGATCCTGTGCAGCTGGGTGCGTGGATAGTGAGAGGTGCGCTCTGAAGAGCCAGAACATTTAGAGACCAACAAAACCCTTTTGCATTCCCTCATGAGTATCTTTCTGAAATATATAGATTCTTAACAGAGGGAATTACATATATTGCCAACTTCTTGAGCCGTATGTTGCCAATGCAACGCAGTGAAGCTGTGCACTCAGTCCCACAGACTAGCGTTTCGTTATTTCGCTATGGGTAGTTTTATAGTGTGGGTGATGCGGAGTGATGAAAAATAGTTAGGCTATCCAAAGTGCCCTTTGTAAAAACTTTGGACTCTAATATGTTGACAAAATGAAACAAGGTTTTTCACTCAATGTTCTGATTTCCGTTCGGGAAATGTATGCAAAGAATATAATATTTTGCAACTTAATCATTTGCTCATTTAAACATAGGCCTACATTCACAGGAAACTAGTAATGAAAACATTATTTGACCTACTATTGGTTTCATGTTTATATGTTATCCCTATTCACTGGGGTGTCTCCCCTTAACCCCTTTGTCCTTGGGTTGCTTTGACCCATTTTCTAATCATTTCCATATCAGAAAATTTGTGTTTCTTTCAACCAAAACCTTTCAAACCAAAAAGAACAATGGGTATCTGTACAAAGCTCTTCACAAGTGATACATAAATGATAATTTCACTACTTTCATTGAATTTTGATGTTTCATTCACTTTTATAGCATTTTTCAAAAATAATAAATAGGAAATTGAAAGAGAGAAGTGGTGAAAACCCCCACAAAAGATTCAAAAGGCAACAACAACAAAAAAGCCACAAAAAGGTATAAAAAGATCAAAACGTAGACAAAAGTTTAACTAATACATCTTCATGTGTTCTCCCTCCCCTAGGAACACAGAAAAATGTCAGTGTAACTAAGTTTAGTGTCATTCATTCAGTCATGTACTATCTCTTCTCATATTCCAGTTTTTCTGTCTCCAGCCTTGTTTTTTTTATTAAAAGCCTCTTATAATCGAGCTCCAGGGTTCTTTTATACAGGGCCCTCACATTGTCTGCTCCAACCTGAAACAAATGAAGAACATTTTCCCTTTGCAAGGCACACTTGGAGAAAGTTGAAGGTGTCCATTTGACTACTGTGGTTCTTTGCTTATACCTTGTGTCTTTGTCTTGGCCTTAACGTGGAGGCCCTAGGCTCAGGGGGAGGAAGAAGTTCCTCTTCCTGCTGAGTTTAACACCATAGAAGTTTAATCAATTGAGTCATATTTGAAATTAGCTCTTTAAGGACTTGTGTCTTATGTTGAAACCACCACCATTAGTAAGTCATTACAGACACTTCAATCACAGCCACACGTTCACACACTCTCACCATCTGTGTTGTAAGTGGTAAATACAACTCAAAAGTGTACCCCCAAAATGAGCAGGCAGACACAGTTTCCTGATCATCTAGGACCTCCACTTGAGCAAGTAAATTGTATATTTGATCAATATTCAGCAACCACATATGGCATTCATACTGGCGTATGACTATTAGTTTCACTGTTACCTCTGTATGGCACAGTGGGACGACAGTGGGTGGTGGCAGCAACACCACTGTATTTCCTGTCACTGCAGAGAACAGTAATACATTTCACTCCAACAATATTCATAAATAATTGTTGAATGAACATGGTCACATAGATTACTTGAAACATACATATGCCTGGGCTTCCATCCTGCTGCCACCAGTTGCCTAATTTTTCTTCCTGTTGGCTGCTGGCAATTTCATTGTTCTATAGGTCTTTTGTAGCTATACAATATCCTACAAAAGGGACAAATTCAGGCAATTCAGCCTTGTACTTGTTGGCCTTAAAATATGTGCAAGTATTGCCTATACTGCTACTTACCGTTTTGAATTATGGTTTTATATTTATTTTGCATTTGCTCCCACGATCGTTTGCCACTGCAGGGTTGCAACTAAAATAATACATCAACAAAAGTTTAACGTTGTGGAATGCACCCGTATAATTATGGTCACATCTTCAATAAGTCATGTAGCTTACGCATTTACAGCGTATGCTATTTTCTGCCAGCTTGGCAGCAGCGACTTTGTTGAATTTTGCCTGTATTATATGTCTGTATTCCTGATATGCTTGTATTACAATATTTCACGCAGGAGGAGTAGACAAAGTTTGTAGGATTATTGTCTGCTCCTCCTGCGTGAAATATGCGGCTCTTGTTTTGTCCATGTTTGCGATCGGACATACGATGCAAACACCGCCCCTTTATGTGAACGCGCACGTCTCTAGATTGGAAAGATCTGGGTTGAGTTAGAGAGTTGATAACTGCCGTCGTAGTACCGCTTATTGTGACTGCGATTGTTAGGCTTCGCGTAGCCGGGTAATTGAAAGTAATCCAGAGCATGTTGATCTTGATTCGTAGTACAGGCCCCAGATCACCCCAACATGTTTATAAAACTAAGTGTAGTATACAGCAGTGAGCAAGAAAGCCAGCAGAGGGAGCTAGCTAGACATTAACACAACGCACAGTGCCATGAATCATAAACCAACTCATATCAAGAGTCGTTTTAGATGTTGTGTCTAATTTGTTTCCATTTCTTAACTTCTTTCTCTCATGTACACAAACTCTCCAGTCTCTTTCTTTCTCCCTCTAAAACACCCAGCTGTAAAACAGGATTGGGGGGGGGGGGGTGCAGGGTTTGCAGTTTCAAACTCAACAGGTGGACGAGGTTAATTGAATCAGATGTGTCTTGAGTCTGAAGCCAAAAGATCAAAAGGCTTCATACACACACGTGCGCACACACACACACACACACACACACACACAATGGAGAGAGGGGAGCCTTTGCCACTTTAGCCAGCCTGAACGTCTGACTTCCATAGTCTGCGCTGACATTCAGGTGGGGAGCTATCAAGCCCAGGTAAGACTAACCCCAACAGGCAACCCAGGAAAAGTAGTCTGACCCCGGGCACAAATATCCCCCCTGTCCCCTTTGCCCGACAACACCTGGAGTCACCTCTGAAAGACCTGAGGCTAAACAGAACCATTTGTAAATGCTGCTTGATGTCTGCTGCAACAGCCAGAACTATGTTGATGGGCGTGGTTAATCAAATATCCTAAAGTAAGTTAGTATTCAAATACTTGCGTAGTTGAATTAAAAAAATTTTTTTTAATGAAAACCTTTAAATTACATATATAATAAGCTTTCCATGTGTCGTGAATTCTAATAGTTGTGACGTTAGAAATAATGAAAACAATCAAAAAAGGTAGCATTGGGGTAAAATGAGCCAAAAATCGAAAACGGAAGGGGTACGTACCTCCTTGGTGTTATCAAAACATGCTAGCACAGTGAAGCGTTTTGTTAGTGTGTGTGTGTTCAAGAACTTTGAAGAACGAAACTTTGAAGAAAAGAAAGGAAGAAGAGGAGAAACATGCAAAGGCGAAAGGTAAATCCTTAAATTCTGTTCTTCTAAAGGCCGTTATATGCTACTCCGTACTTCACGATTACGGACACATGGGAAGGGCCTACGCATAGTTGGAACGCCCTGAAACGCCCTCTCCGTCGTCTGCGGGGCCGACGGAGACCTCTCCTGTGCACCGTTAAAATTCCTGTCGATCCGTCATGCCGTGCTGTACGCGACGGATACCCCTTGGCCGTGATTGGTCCGCTACGACATCATTTCCAAACGACATCATTTCCGACTTCGACAGAAAGGCGTTTTCTCTAAGCTCAAAAGACGTCTGTGATGAGAACTTCTTGGAGAGAAATTTTATTGTGTGCTATTTCCTATTATTTATTCCTATGGCCAACGACCTGAATGAGTTCTACTGTAGATTTGAAAGACAATTGGACAGTCCTGAACATACCCCTTTCCACCCGTGAGGCCCCCCCCCTTCCCCCATCTACAGTGACGACCCTCTCCATTCAGGAGAGAGAAGTGAACAAACTGTTCAGGAGACAGAACCCCCGCAAAGCAGCTGGGCCAGACTCTGTCTCTCCAGCCACCCTCAAGAACTGCGCTGACCAGCTGTCTCCGGTGTTTACCTACATCTTTAACACCTCCCTGGAGACATGCCATGTGCCAGCCTGTCTCAAATCCTCCACCATCATCCCTGTGCCCAAAAAGCCCAGGCCAACTGGACATAATGACTACAGACCCGTCGCCCTGACCTCTGTGGTAATGAAGTCTTTTGAGCGCCTGGTGCTGGCACACCTTAAATCCATCACTGACCCTCTACTGGACCCTCTGCAGTTTGCCTACAGAGCCAACAGGTCTGTGGACGATGCAGTTAATTTGGCCCTCCACTTCACCCTACAGCACCTGGACTCCCCAGCATCCTACGCCAGGATCCTGTTTGTGGACTTCAGCTCTGCCTTCAACACCATCATCCCCGCTCTGCTTCAGGACAAGCTCTCCCAGCTGAACGTGCCTGATTCCACCTGCATGTGGATCACAGACTTCCTGTCTGACAGGAAGCAGTGCGTTAAGCTGGGAACATAAGGCTCTGATTCCCGGCCCATCAGCACTGGATCTCCCCAGGGCTGCGTCCTTTCTCCTCTGCTCTTCTCCCTGTACACCAACAGCTGCACCTCCAGCCATCCGTCCGTCAAACTCCTGAAGTTTGCGGACGACACCACCCTCATTGGGCTCATCTCTGGTGGAGACGAGTCCGACTATAGGTGGGAAGCGGACAACCTGGTGACCTGGTGCAGCCAGAACAACCTAGAGCTCAATGCTCTCAAGACAGTGGAGATGGTTGTGGACTTCAGGAAGAACACAGCCCCACTCACCCCCATCACCCTGTGTGACTCCCCCGTCAACACTGTGGAGTCCTTCCGCTTCCTGGGCACTATCCTCTCCCAGGACCTCAAGTGGGAACTGAACATCAGCTCCCTCACCAAGAAAGCACAACAGAGGATGTACTTCCTGCGGCAGCTGAAGAAATTCAACCTGCCAAAGACAATGATGGTGCACTTCTACACAGCCATCATTGAGTCTATCCTCACCTCCTCCATCGCCATCTGGTACGCTGCTGCCACTGCCAAGGACAAGAGCAGGCTGCAGCGTATCATCCGCACTGCAGAGAAGGTGATTGGCTGCAATCTGCCTTCCCTCGAGGACCTGCACACCTCGAGGACCCTGAGGCGAGTGAAGAAGATTGTGGCGGACTCCTCCCACCCTGGTCACTCCCTGTTTCAAACACTCCCCTCCGGCAGAAGGCTGCGGTCCATCAGGACCAAAACCTCACGCCACACAAACAGTTTCTTCCCTTCCGCTGTTGGCCTCCTCAACAAGGCCAAGAGCTCACACTGACTCAAATGACTTCATGTCTTAAAACGTTTTACTTTTGCACTACATTCAATTCCTGTCATTTTTGTATTTAATATTGTATTTTATATTGTAATTTGTCAAATTATATTTTATTTTATGCCCACTTTTATTCTATTTTAGTGTATTTCACTAATTACTGCTAGTTTTAGTATAGTTAGACCACATATTTAAATTTAAGATTCCTATATGTTTATTGTATGCACCTTCCTGCCAAAGAAAATTCCTTGTCAGTGCAAACTTTCATGGTGAATAAATCCCATTCTGATTCTGATTCTGATTAAGTTAGAAAGTTGTTGAGCTAACACACAGTTGAAAACTATTGTTATGTTGGAAGGGGTACTTACTCTGCAGTCCACTCGATGTTTAATTCTAAGGGATTAATACCCAGTTATGTGTATGTGTGTGTGTGTGTGTATATATATTTTATTATTTTATTTTACTCTACATTTACTTTTTGCTCTTACTTATTATTATTATTTTACTCTACATTTAATATATATGTATTTTTTTTATAATCACTTTGTTAATTCTGAATCACTTTTGATGCTAAAACTATCTTGATAAATACTCATACTATATAGGTGTTATAAAAATATGTTCAAGGTTCACGTACATTCATTACTATAGGGGTCCCAACTGACTATTTAAAGCTGCAGGAGCTGGGAAAAGTGAAGGAAAAGAGGAAAGACGACGCAGAAAGGGAAGTTTGACCACTTTGGTTTAGTTTTGATGTATAAATTGGGGAGAAGAGAGGGGGAAGGATGTACTCACCTGATTTTGTTTATTTTGAGTTCTTTGTGTATTTATTGTACATTGGGCTGCTTCTTTACAGAAAGTCCACTCGCCCTGCGCTGCTTGCTCCTTGAGACTGACTCGACAATCTTACTGTTGGACGTTAAACCATGGCTAGTGTAACCAGGGGGGGTGCCGCTAGCAGACGGGCTGTGAAGATTAGCTCACTTAACACTGGTGGGCTAAACGCTGCAATCAATCATCGTTCATTCTTGCGTATAGACTACTTTTTGATAGATAAAAAACTTATTCCAGCAATTGTCTCCACCCAGTATTTACCCATAACGGTGTCAGATCATGCCTCAGTAATCTTAGATCTTCACTTTAGTAAGAAGCCAAGGGGATTCAAACATTGGAGGCTAGACCCTCTCTTGCTGGCAGATGCCAACTTTTGCAAACATGTTTCTGAATCAATCACTTTCTTCTGCGAAACTAATAAAAATTATGAAACCTCCCAGTCCACATTATGGGACACTCTCAAAGCCTACATAAGGGGTAAAATTATGTATTTTACTTCACATGCGAATAAATTGCGAAGATCTCGGCAGAAGGAGCTGGAGGAAGCCATTGCTGATCTAGATAACTCACTCTTGTCTGCAAATTCACCGGATTCATATAAAAAAAGAATAAGACTCTAAATGGAACTTGATCTCCTTCTTACCTCTGAGGCTGAACAGCTTCTCCTTCGCTCTCGGAGGTTAGTGTATGAACATGGTGACAAAGCTGGACGCCTTTTAGCTCAGCAGCTGAAGGCAAAAACTGCATCCAATCAAATTACTCAGACACTTGACGACTGACTCAATAACCTCTAACCCGGACAGAATAAATGACGCTTTTAGATCATTCTTTTCCCAACTGTATACCTCAGAGTCCACCGCAGATGAAAACCAACTAAATAACTTTTTAGAAAAATTGGACTTACCTAAAGTGTCACCGAGGACAATTCAAGACTAGACGCCGCTCTCAAATATTAAAGAAGCGATACAGTCAATGAACAGAGGCAAATCCCCAGGCCCCGACGGATACCCGGTCAAGTTCTATAAAGAATTCTCTGATCAATTAGCTCCACTATTACTCAATGTTTAACCACTCATTTATACAAGGCACCCTGCCACCCACTCTAATGCAAGCTTCCATCTCCATAATTTATAAGAAGGGTAAGGACCCGCTGAACTGCTCATCTTATCGACCAATATCACTCCTCCTGGTAGATGTTAAAATACTCGCAAAAATCTTGGCTCTGCGATTGGAATCTGTCATGCCCCAGATAATTTCAGAGGACCAGACAGGACTTATAGAGGGAAGACACTCATACTCCAACATGAGAAGGCTTCTCGATGTCATTCTCTCTCCATCTTCCTCTAACGTCCCAGAGGTAATAATATCTCTTGACGCCGAGAAGGCCTTCGACAGGGTGGAGTGGGCCTATCTCCTCTTTTCCCTGAGACAGTTTGGCTTTAATACTAATTTAATTTCTTGGGTCAGATTACTTTACTCTTCTCCCTGCGGCTCGGTGTGCACAAACAGCAATTTCAGAGAACACGACAGGGGTGCCCGCTATCCCCGTTATTATTTGCGCTAGCGATTGAACCACTATCAGCTGCTCTAAAAATGGAGGATGGATTTCGGGGGATTGAGAGGTGGGGCGTAAAACACCAAGTTTCGTTATATGCAGATGATCTGCTTCTCTTTGTAAATGACCCCTTGGCAAGCATCCCACGTATCCTGTCTTTGTTAAATTATTTCGGTCGTCTGTCTGGATATAAGCTAAACATCTCCAAAAGTGAATACTTCCCAATCAACCAATTAGCTGTAGACATATCGCCATCAACTATACTCATTAAAAAAGCCAACACGGGATTTAGATACCTTGGCATTACAGTTACACGATCCTTGCAAACAATGCGTGAGCAAAATCTCACTTTATTACCAACGACGGTCAAGTCAGATTAACAAATATGAAATTACTTGCCGTTGTCCCTGCCGGTAGGATACAAATTATAAAAATGAATGTGCTGCCAAGATACTTGTATGTTTTTCAATGTCTGCCCATCTTCCTTCCCAAATCCTTTTTCACAGCTATAAATTGCACTATTTCATCATTCATCTGGGCTGGCAAACGGCCAAGGGCGTCCTATTGGGCGGCCAATGTACATAAGATGATATCTTGGTTTACTTCCCCTCAATCCAGTTGGTGCCAGAGGGAGTCAGCCTCCTGCTCCTCGTCGCTACTAGCTTTAGCATGTAATACCGTGCCCTTCTCCCCGTCAACTTTTACCTCTAATCCAGTTGTTTTTGGAAAAATGTGGGCTCAAGTAAGACGCCACTTTGGATGGCTCACCCTCCCCCTAGCAACTCCTATTTGCAATAATCACATGTGCATTCGAGCAAAGATTGACCCATGATTCTCCGTCTTAGAAAACAAAGGACTACGTATTATGGGAGACTTGTACATTGACGGTATATTTGCAAGCTTCAATCAATTAATCTCTACCTTACAGTTAGATAAATTGGACTTTTTACGGTATTACCAGCTGCGGGACTTTGTGAAATCACATGCCACGTCATTCCTACAGATACCAACGCCAGCGGGATGGACCTGGTTCTCAAGGCTAAAACCCTGTCAAAGGGCCATATCTCCTATTTTTATAATTTACTGTCCTCAGAAGGTGAATCCATTTCACGTAGGATCAGGAACCAGGAACCATGGATGACGAGCTCCGAGCAGTGAACGGGACTGCACCCGACTACATCAAGTCTCTCCTGCAGCCTTACACCCCCACCCGCCACCTTCGGTCTTCTTCAGACAACCGCCTGGTGGTCCCACCGCTCAAGACCGCCCGGACTTAACACAAGCTCTTCTCCTGCCTGGCCCGTCCATGTTGTTTAATTGTAACTTGTTTAACTACTTGCTCTTGTGGTTCTTCCCTTTGGCACTTATTTTGGTTGTTCACAATATGTGCTTCATGTTTTGGCTACTCGCAATGTTTTGGAGCTATCTTGTTGTTATTATCAGTGACCTATGCACTTTGTAAAGCTCTCTCTTGGAAGTCGCTTTGGATAAAAGCGTCTGCTAAATGAATAAATGTAAATGTAAAAGTGGATTGGGAGTCAGAACTCCAATTGAATTTCTCTGAGGTATTCTGGGACGGAGCTATTGGAGATGTTAACTCCTCATCTAGCTGCGCTACACTATCACTGATACAATTTAAAGTTTTCCACAGGTTACACTGTAGTAAGGACAAACTATCAAAGCTTTAACCCGACAAATTTGATGGGAATTGTAGTAGATTGGAATTGTAGTAGATGCTCGCAGACTCCATGCAATTTTACCCACATGTTTTGGCCCAAGTTGTCTGAATTCTGGCAACTATTCTTTAAAACAATTTCAGATATAGTAGGCATAACCTTAACTCCAACCCCATATTTCGCCATTTTCGTCAAGCCCCCAGACGGCCTCCGTAACACAAACATTCAAAGTAACGTTATTGCCTTCGCCTCTCTTATTGCTCGCAAGAAAATTCTGTTATTGTGGAAGAATCCTCAACCACCATCAATCAAAGTCTGGCTACACAACATTTTAGGCCTTCTAAAACTGGAGAAGATCACATTTTCACTTAGAGGCCACTGAGTGTAACTATTTAGACAGGATGCCAGCTTGGGAAGTCTCTTCGTAAAATCCCACTGCATGTTTATGTGTACTGGCCCGTCTGTTCTGGTCCGCCAGCGGCAGATAGCCCCCCCCCCATGATCTGTCACCCCAACATTACAGATAACCACAAATAACTTGCCTTGATGATTGAGGAGTAAGCAGCCATTGATACCTTCTTTGTACAGTTAATGATCAGCTCTAGCACCTTTCATTGGTATTTTTAATTATTACTGTGTAGATATAGGTGCATAAGAGTGTACACACATGTATATATAATTGTATTTTTATTTAATTATTTGTTTATCCATTTACCTATTTTGTATTACTATTTTTATTATTATTTCACATGTATGTCATTTTATTTTCCTTTTCAGGATATGCTTTAAACGTATGAGAGTACCATGGGTCTGGGGAGGGGGGAGGGTGGGGTGTTCATTTAAGTAAAAAGAAAAAAAAAGAAAAAGGCATTGCATTCCTGTATGCAGTGTATGTCTGTGACTTGCACTTGATAAATAATAGTTATAAAAATAAAATAAAAAAACTTGCTTGCGCACATTGTTTTAAAATATTTAATGTACGGATCATGCAAGTGTTGATATGGTAAGTGCAGAAACCAAAAAGATAGAGCTTCAGATAAGAGTACACAAAGCTCAGAAGCCACACAGTTTGAGAGATAGATAGATGGATGGATGGATGGATAGATCTAACTAAAAACAGTACTCCTGTGCGGAGTGAATAAAAATAAAGGCAAATAGTGTACAATAGATAACCATGTAAAATATAAATAATGCACTCCCTAGTGGATACAAATGTTTTTCAAATTACACAAAATTAGCAACGTATCTCCATCTGGCTTAAATTGTTACATTTAGATAACATACACTTGGAGACTCAAGTGGTTGTTTATTAGAAATCGTCAAAGGTGCCGTAGGTGGGACGTAAACCGCGGACCTTTGGTTCCATTCTACGTCTTCCCCAAACACAAAAATTCATAATTTCTGGTGTTTTTTCGAATTATCTTAAAACGTAACAGGTTAAAAATGTTTAAACTATGAATGGGGACTTTCCACTTTTCTCTCTTTTCCTGCCCTTTTCCTAATTCCCCCCCCCCCCTTCTCCCCCTCTCAAACAGGCGATTGTTCCCCCAGCTTTAGCGGAATGGGTTGAAACAGTGTTTGCAAAGTGCAAGGTCACAGGTTCGATCCCAGGCACAGTCTTTTGGCCTGTCATAATTTTGATTACTTGTTTAGTTAAACAGGCAGAAATCATTCTGAAATACCATGCGCAATTTAATGAAATTTCACCTTGACATGTCAACCGTTTCTTAAACTTTGTCCCAAAGCTGACCAAAAACTAATACTCATATCACACAGTCGGAGCACAGCTAGATAATCAGCGTCAGCACCTTGGGTACCCAGCATGCAGTGCGGCATGTCAAAAAACGCTGGTTTGGTTACAACAATTAACAATGTTTGGTATACTTCCACAGCCTTTACTTTTTCAATTAAGTGTCAAATAAAATGATAGAAAATCACTGATCTTTGAGAATAGCTTAATCCTCGCAAATCTTAAAGGTCACATGACATGAAAAATAACCTCCTAAGTTGAAGTTAACATTAATATGAGTTCCCCTAGCCTGCCTTTGGTCCCCCAGTGGCTAGAATCTTTGATAGGTGTAAACTAAGCCCTGGGTGTTCTTCTCCGCCTTGGAGAAAATGAAGGCTCAAACGCTCCGTTTGAAAATCTGCTCCTTTTGAAGTCACAAGGAGCCTCTGCACATATTTTCGCTGGAAATGCGCCGACACAACCTCTCAAAATTGTGCATGTCTGCGCCAAACATTTCAGCCACCACTGTTTCCTTAACTTGAGCCAATACAAAGTTGGCCTTGCTGACCGTCTGAAATTAAATTTTTGATCAGTAGCCTACTCCTTGGTCCAGCTACAAACCTCGGACAAGTAAGTCAACTAACGCTATATCATTTTGTTGCTTGCGATATGGTGAATCCAAACATGAAGTAGTTTTGCTCTCTTGTTGTCCAAGTCTCGATCTTCTACAGTGTATATGTTTATAAAATGATGCCATTTTGCGGAGGAACCCGCATCGCTGCTTGCAGCTATATTTAACTGTTGTTTTTTTGCCTATACTCAGTATAGCACTTTTTGTAACATTTACCTCATCACCCAGGGAGGAGGGGATAGGTGAACCGCCCATGGGTATACATTGCCATCACATAGCGACTTCCCTGTCACAACACTAGGATAGGAACGGGTGTCAACACATGTATTTCAGATACGGTTGTTGTTCTTTGGTTAGCGAGAAATGGGCAATAAATAAGATATGCAATATAAGAGATACAAAATTGGACCACGACAGATTTTAATTCTATTGCACTATCGCGATAACGCATGTCGAGGACGCAATCTACCCGCAAAATTTAGCCACGAGCTGCAATCGGCTGCAACGCATCATTGTATTCGTCCTCGAGTAGCCATGGCTGAAAGCGAAACAGAGGAGCTCTTTCAACATTTAAATATTTGACGGTACTCAAATAGTATTTGGTAGAGTGCGTTTACAGTTAGTAAAGAGGTTTTTGGAGCCTATAAAAGTCTGATGCCTACAACTATTTTTTAATGGGAGTCAACAAACAATGTAGCCTAAATATTAAGACAGACACTGCTTAAATAGACCGACCAGCTGTGATGCCTGCATACTAAAAGCAACGGTCAGGGAGGTGTGCAGCGGGTAGGCAATCTGCTGGTAAATCGCACCGATAAATGTTCAATATGATCTGCTGTTTTTACATCACCCACCTGTCATTTCTGAACCCAGTGTATGTCGACGGTTAAAAAACAGGTGGATATGAGAGTTACCCATAGCCTAGGACTACACACACAGTATCAGATCCACAACCGAGTTATCTATACTGAAGTATACTTAATGTTCAGGTGGATCAATTGCCTGTTGCGCAAATTCTTTTCAGTAACCTAAGCCAGGACACATCGCCACTGATGCTAGGCATGATTGGAAATTCCCTTCCAGGATAAGTTATGGCACCCAAACCACCTTTTTAAAGCACTAACCCAGATATCAAACTTCATTGAAACTACGCTGAATCAACATTACTCTTTCAACGCTAATGTCATTGAACCAAGTCAGACTCTGATGTTGACCCATCATCATTTTGCACCCTTATTTTATATTGAAACAACGTTGAAAAACCAACGCTATTCTAACGGTATTTCCACCAATATTACCATTGAAACAACGTTGAAAGATCAACAAGCTATTCTTTACAGCAGCAACCCAGTCATCTCGTTGTTCCGTTTTTATAGGAAATTTAAACTTGTTGACAACTTGTTATTCCCCACTCTCGACGAACAGCCAAACACAGCAACAATTGATATTGTTTAAAAAAAAAAAAATTGCCACAGTAACTTGCTAATTTATGCTTCAAAACTAGCTGACTTCCATCAAAACAATCATTTGCGCGTCTGAAACCGGAAGCTTTCAAGAGCCAAACTTGACAAATGAAAATTCTACAATGTTCATCAAAAAAGGTCTATAGTTTTTGTCTATCGGAAAATAGTAGGTTGGAATGTTCAGAATCACATGTGTGACGGTACTCTGTGGGGCCCGCTTTCGAACGATCACATATCTGTGAAGCTACTCCTTAACATATTTTTTTTTTTTACCTCTTAACACCATCTTTTTCCATTTTCATATTTTTTTGAAGCTCCAGGGAGCCACTAGGGCGGCGCTAAAGAGCCGGTTGCCGACCTCTGCTCTAACGTTTTATTGAAAAGTCTCTGATAGTAGTTCTCGCAGATTTTATGTCATCTGATCGGCCATGTTTGATCGGCCGTTTAGAGAACGCCGATCAAAACCAATAATGGGAATATTGGCCGATATGGAATGGGTGCCGATCAGATCGGATCATCCCTAATATTTTTATTGGAGATCTTCACGAAACACACAAATTACCTATTTTGGATAAAAAACAGTAAATTTCGCCGAAAGGTGACGAGTTTGCACCCCTGTATTTACCGGAGCTAGGTCTCAATCTAGGAGCTAAACGGAACACAGCTGCCAGCTGTAGGTATATGCAGGTAGCAACGCTAGTGCTAAATAAGTATATAGCTGGTCAGCTCGATGACGCCGGGTGAGTAGGGCTTGTGAGACTGCTCATCAAAAGAACGAAGGGGAACCAAGTAGCCTCAACTTTCCAAAAGAAAAAAACTGTAACAGATCCAGACCTCCATTCAACAGTCATTTTCAAAAGGTAGCTTACTTCTGACAGTAGGAAGAGCCCACGATGGATTGAAATTACCAGGGCCATAATTGTTTACTTGTATGAGGACATGGTTCCTTTTCAGATGGTACAGAGACGCGGCATTAAAGCCATAATCAGAGCTATTGATTGATTATACGAGGTGCCAAGCCGCAAATACTTTACAGAAACAAAGATGCCAAAATTGTATGCAAGCTCTGCAAAAAGGTTTATTAAAAAACATTATTGTGCTTTCATTTTGCACTATATTATGTTTTCATTTGAAGTATCTGTGCACTACACTTACAACTTTATTTCTTTAAAATAGACATGCCTCAGTGTTTTTTTATGTTCTTTGCATCTTGGGTGGCATTTAAGAACCAAGGACTTAGGCCGAATACCCCTTCCCCTTAGTTTTGCGCGTTCCCGTGAGAGCTAGTGTTCAAGTTCAAGTCTTTTATTTGTCAGGTGCACAGAACAACACAAGGTTAGACTGGGCACTGAAATTCTTAAGACAAGACAACGCAAGCACCTGGCACAACATACCATAAGTACACGGACCACAATTTACATCAATGCTGAGCTTAACCGTAGAGCCAGCCAACCTAGTCTAATTAAAACTAGAAGCTAGCAGTGATTGAAACGAGACTGCTTTTCAACTAGCTAGTGCTAGTAGCTGGATAGTTAGCCCGCGCAGCTAGTTAGCTGAATGTGCATGGTAAACGAACGCTACAAGAGCTAGCTAAGGTCAGGGAATCCCTGTGCCTTTTAGACACATCGCCGAACATTGGCATTGACTTAAAGTACTTCGACAAATCAATTGATTCATAGATGCACCGCCGAGAAAAGTTAATGTTGACTTTAACTTTGTTGACTAAGCCATACTTTACCCTTTTACATCAGTGTTCGCTGTTTATGTTATGGCTCCCTACCCTTAAAAGTAGACAAGTAGTTTAGGGTCGTAACCAGTGACGTGCAGTCAGGGTAGGCAAGGTAGGCACTGCCTACCCTGCCAAAATTCAAACGTAATTTTTTTTATTAAATAATTTTATTTAATAAACTTGTATTTGTATTTTTACTGATTATTCTTGTGATTTATATATGCAATATGTGTGTTATTCCAATTGTTTAGACGTTACGATGACAAATGTAGCAGTTACGCAAAATCAAATACAACAAAATGGTAGAATAAGCAGTGCTTTTACTGTCCATTCATTGCGGACGACAACGAAAAACTCATGTTGCGCATGCGCACTTTGATCCTGTATTCTTTAACATGTACGTCGAAAAGCACAACTCTGCTGTGCCTTTGCACGTAAATTTGTTATGCCAGTAATCATCTACGTTACGTATCAAACATGGACCAATAAAATCGAGATATTATTGGAAATTTGCGCAGCTAACGTCATTACACTGGCTACGTTGTAAGCGTAATCCCCGCAAAATTCAAGTCAAAATGACAGCAGCGGTGTCTGCCGATATCAGAGTTGAGGAATTTCTCCAAGCTCGATTTTATTCAATAAAGGAGTTAATAGCAAGAGGGAGGTTTGCGTCAGACTTAGATGGACTACTGCAGCAAAGGGACAACTTGTTTTCAATCTTTTCAAACAGACTGGTATGAAAAGATTGGCTATGTGGCTGTGCTAACATTCAGCGGCTGTAAACTACTGCCTACTGTTTACTGCATTTACTGTTTTGACATATTAGCCTAACAATAAATTAGGTAATCTGGCTTTCATAACTCAGTGCTTACCCTCTTACTGACATCACCGCACGTCACTGGTCGTAGCACATGGATTCAAGGGCATGCACTCTCTATACCGGAAGTGAATATTAATTAGTGAATATCTTTATCCACCAGTGAATATTAATAATAAACTCGCTATTCCCCTTTCCTCACCTTTCTTATGCTAATCCTTGTGTATTTCCAGCCAGTATGCTTTGATTCACATCATCTTCCTTGTTAATTGGTATAACAACTTATAGAGCCCTTGCTAAGATCACACCTAGAGCTGCTTAACACCCAGCAGTCAAAG
This sequence comes from Hypomesus transpacificus, assembly GCF_021917145.1. Taxonomy (NCBI): domain Eukaryota; kingdom Metazoa; phylum Chordata; class Actinopteri; order Osmeriformes; family Osmeridae; genus Hypomesus; species Hypomesus transpacificus. The sequence goes on from NC_061076.1 coordinate 9,702,791, forward strand.
GCTCCACATTCCAGGGATACAGAGGGATGAAGAGTGTGCGTGTGTGTATGTGTGTGTGTGTGCGTGGCACCTTTTGAACACAGGTTATTAGTGAAGCCATAGCAAAGAAGCCACTCTCAAATTCCAAATAAAAAAACACAAGAAGAGAAATCAAAAGAGAAGTGAATTTGCAATTCAATCAGTTACTGAAGAAACAATAGTTCAGTGGAGTCCACAAAATTCTTAAGGTAATGCAAACCACCATGGCGAGCAGATGCTGATTGTTAACCTGTTTGTAATAAGGAAGTAAAATAGAGAACACTAATGTGTGTTTGGGCAGCAGTGCTGTCCCCACTCAGTCGACTAGTCGATTTTCTGGTCGATATGCTCTTGGTCGACTAAGATTTTTTTAGTCGAGCTGCCGTATGACGGTGTGAGATCTGATTCCCGCTTGTGTCATCATTGCTGAATTAACAACATTTGACAGAAATTGTATATTATATTATTGAAGACAAATAAAGGTTTATTTTTCATAGTTCGACGTCGAATATTATGTAGCCTACCACCTGAGAAATGTAAGTTGGCCTAGCCCTACTTCGCTCATGCTAACGCGCTGGGTAAAAAAATGTATATGCCTATTATACAAAATCTTTCTCTGTTGCACCGTTCCCCACTTAGCTTCTACGTAAGTTTACATGCTGCAAGATCAGGCAGTGATAAGTGCGCTCTGATGAGTTGCATGTTAAACAAACAATATTTTTTATTTGTAGTACATTGTAAGAGATACTAAATACCATCGGCATTCGATTACAACAGGACTGGTGATACGAGTCTTATTATTAGTAGGCTATTAGCGCCTGAATCTGCAATGTCCAGCAGCCATTGTGTCAGATCGCAAAAATGTTTGTACCGTTTTCTTTTTTAGGAAAAGATAGGCGTTTCAAATTTCGATTAGTCGATTTTCAGACGTTTTAGTCGAGTCTTGGTCGACCAAAGAAAATCTATTGGGCCGCCCTATTGGGCAGCTACTACTCAGGCATAAGCATGTGTATCGTGTGAGATATTTTATCCAGGGCTAGAATACCTGTGTGTGTTTTGGTAAGCCATGGGTGAGGAGCTTGCCCTCTCTTTCAGCAGGCTTTCCCAAATTTCGTCCCTCTGGTCCAGCTCTCCAGTCACCCAGTCAGGCACGCCGGCACTGCTCTGCTCAGCTGCTTTACCACACAGTGGCTCATCAAAGTAGATGGACTGGCAATTAAATAACACAGTTTGGACTTTAGAAGGAATACATTTGAAACTTGTCTTGACCGGTCACCTCATGTAGGACCTCAATTATAGTTAGGTTCATTATTTTGCTGACATTTTTGCAGTATCTCTCTCATACATAGGCCTAACTGTCAGGCGTAAATGGAAAATTAATGTTGGACTGACATTGTGAACACCCCAACATCTCAACTGAGATCATGTCTCAATTGATAAATGATAATGGCACAGATTCCTATCATTTTATTAGCATAATAAAGTTTAAAACTAGACCAGACCTAATTCTATTGTTTATCTAAAAAACGGAGTTAGTTTACCATATAGGTTGGAAGCGTCTTGAGTGTGCCTGACTCAGGTTTCTGCGTGAAAGGGCCCTCCAGGACGTCTCGTCTGAGCATGTGCAGGAGCAGGCGGGCATACATGTTGCGGTTCTTGAGTCCCATGAGGCCAGAACTTGACGCCGTTGGTTCACAAAGCTTTTTTATCCACAGGGCACATCGCTGGCGCTCTGGAAAAATACAAATAAATCATGAGCACGCTTCTCTTCTGGTTTTCCATGGATTGTGCTACCTATTCCACGGGAGTGGCAATAATTGATTTGAACAAAACTAAAACATGAAGCAAACATTTAGAAGTAAACTTAAATATCTCAGCCAATAACTGGTTAGCAATAGTTCGATACAATCCATTTGAATTGTATTGGTTCAGTACCAAAAGTGTAACTTGGTGGCCACAGCACATTTTCATACTTTAGGTGTTTAAACACTACTAGTTACAGTCTCGTATAGGAAACCTACAGTGTGTGTCTTCTGTTCTTTCAGTCATGAAGAGGTGGGTTTACCTGATTTGTGAGGGAGCTTTAGAACGTATGGTTTCATGTCCACTAAGTAGTGGTCAAACTCAGTGTCCAGTTTATCCCAAGCATCCTCGTGTTTGCTCATGATATCTTAAGAAAGAAAGATATGTCTTAAGAAAATACAGACATTTTACAATATCGTGTTCTGGTAAGCTTGCTAACTAGTGACTTTTCCGGAAGGTTTAGTTAAAGTCAACATTAACTTTTCTCGGCGGTGCATCTATGAATCAATTGATTTGTCGAAGTACTTTAAGTCAATGCCAATGTTCGGCGATGTGTCTAAAAGGCACAGGGATTCCCTGACCTTAGCTAGCTCGTCTTGTAGCGTTCGTTTACCATGCACATTCAGCTAACTAGCTGCGCGGGCTATCTATCCAGCTACTAGCACAAGCTAGTTGAAAAGCAGTCTCGTTTCAATCACTGCTAGCTTCTAGTTTAAATTAGACTAGGTTGGCTGGCTCTACGGTAAGCATTTAAGTTGATGTATCTACCCTTACAGTGAATGGCAATCAGCAAGTGTAGACCTACAAACAAGACAATTTACATTTCGTCTTCTACTTCTTTCACTGGTAAGCAGCGCAACATCCGTTTTCCGCAAACAGCCAACGCAGCGTCCATGTTGTCATAGAAACTGTCAATCAAAGTTTGTGAGTTTACGAATGCAAGAACAAGTAAATCCGAAGAACGCTGAGAACGCAAGTACATTCTTTTGAAGAACGTTGTCAAGAATGGTCTTGCAAGGACGCAAGGACGGAGCATTCTCCGTGAATTGAGATGGTTAAGGTTTTCCTGGACTCGCAGCATTATGATAACACTGACTAACTACAAAAACTAGATAACAAAGAGTACTTATGTATCACAGTTCAAAACTTAGTAATGTAGAAATGGGACAAACAGGGTGCGGCAGACACCTGACGGCTTTAGCCAAGGCCATCGAAAAGACAGCACACATTGTCATGTGCCACCCGCTAAAAGTCAACACAACACATGGGGTGGTGTCATTTCTTACCTCAAGGGCTTTCACCATCTCTGCAGTACGAAAAGCAAAAATATGTGGGACATTGACAAAACCACACATTTTCTATGAGACTGGAAACATCAACATGGCCCCTGAGTTGGATCCTGCTGAACTCATACCACACAACTGTGAATATGTATCTCAGAAGGATCTGAAGATAAGACCCGATCTTACCACCACACCACTAAAAGACCCGGACAGCACACTGTTTAGCGACGGATGTTGCTACAAGGGAAACACTGGAAATGTGGCCTCCTATGCAGTTGTTCAGCAGGAAGGAACTGGCAAATGGAACAATCACACTACCTGGGAAGCAGAAATCATTCCACAACCAGCATCGGCACAGTTAGCAGAAATCCACGGGCTCACAAGGGCTTTGGAATTAAGCCAAGGGAAAGCCGTAAACATCTACACCGACTCAGCCTATGCACATGGAGCAGTGCATGTAGACGGGCCACAGTGGAAAAGGAGAGGATTTCTTACGACCAATGGAACCGCCGTCAGACACTCCACGACTCTTAAGAGACTGCTCGAGGCAGTACTGCTGCCCACTAGGGTAGCCATAATGAAATGTCCAGGACACCAAAAAAGCAATAATCATGTTGCCCAAGGAAATGATGCGGCCGACAGAGCAGCCAAAATGGCAGGAGGATACACCAAGCAATTGATGTGTCTGGCCGAGCCAATCAGACCAGCCCTGACCACACAAGACCTAGTGGAGATACAAAAGGAAGCAGGAGTGTACGAACAGAGCCAGTGGATACACAAAGGAGCTACAGAAAAAGATGGACTGTGGAGAGCACACGACGGACGATTAGTAGCACCGGCAAAATTAGTGACAATACTGACAGCGCAAGCGCATGGACCAGCCCATGAAAGCAGAAGACGAACCACAAAAACCATAGAGACAGACTGGTGGCATCCGTACATGAAGGAGTTGGTCGAGAACTATGTACGCGAATGCGACACATGCCTGGCATTTAATGACAAGAAAACCTTCACCTGCCCAATGGGGAGATTCCCGGTTCCGGAGGCCCCGTTTAAAGAAATATGCATAGACTACACGGACATGGGGGCAGAAAACATAGTACGAGGTTTCAGATACATGCTGGTGATGGTGGACAGATTCACAAAGTGGGTGGAGGCAATACCCACAAGACGAGAAGACGCGAATTCCGTGATCAAATGGTTAAAAAACGAACTCATACCCAGATATGGGGTCCCAGCAAGAATCCGATCAGACAACGGCAGCCATTTCACAAGCCAACACCTGGCAAAAGTGGAGCAACAGTTGGGAATAACACACAGCTTTGGGGCAGTATACCATCCGGCATCACAAGGAATAGTAGAAAGGGTGAACGGAACATTGAAACGGAAGACTGCTAAGATCTGCTATGGCACCAAGATGTCATGGGTGGATGCCCTACCACTAGCCCTAATGTCAATGAGAAGTTCCCAATCCGAAAAGACACACTTGTCCCCACATGAATTGCTGACTGGGAGACCCATGCCAGGACCGCCTAGGGATGGGGGCAGGGGCCCAATTCTAGACTTATGGAAGATAGAGGCTTCTGAGTATATGAAAGCACTGACGGACCTTACCAACGTTTTGTCCACACAGGTGCGGCAGGCCGAGCAGGAAGCAGACGAGCATCAGGACACAGCAGTAGGGCCTGGAGACTGGGTGAGAGTTAAAGTACACAAACGAAAGTGGACTGAACCTCGGTGGACAGGTCCGTGGCAGGTAACAGAACGTGCCTCCCACGCTTTGAAAGTCAGAGGAAAAAACGGAGATCATTGGCATCACCTCACACACTGTGCATCGGCGGAGGCCCCCTCCCGCACTCTGGGGGAAGTTAGAAAGGATCTGTGTTGCCTTGAAGACAAACCCACCGACAAACCTGAAGTTTAAGGAAGAGGACAGAACGAGACAGAGCTGCAGTCCAGATCGAAAAAGTGGACGTACTCATCATATGCTTAATAATCATACGACACTTCTTCTAGCCCAACCGGTTTCCTCACTTCACACATTCCGCGGCAACACATCAATATGTCTAGATTGTGCTTTTGGGGACTGCTCGTCTGCACCATGGGTTGTCTCAAAACAACCACTGAGTGCCTAAGCAGCCTGAAATACACCCTGGGCCAAACAGCGACACTGAAGGTAGACCTCTGCGAAATGTTACCATGCAATTGGGGCAGTCAAGAGTACTACAGTTCAGTAAACATCTACATGGGAATAACCACACACTGTAGCTCATGGGGAGATATCGGATGGAACACTGGACCACATGACTGGGGATACAAGCCTGCCACTGCGCTAAAAAGGGTCAGTAATGGAAACATAAACCAACTGGAGAGACTGTCTATAAGCAGAGGGAAGGCTCCCAAGGACTGCAAACCTAAATCATCATGCAACCCACTGCTTGTCACCCTAAAAGATCCCTACGAAGGAGATAGGGGAAGCTACTGTCTAGGAATGGAGGAAAAGGGAAAAGACACAATCAGAACTTTTGAGATCATAATATCAAAGAACACATTTCCAGACAGCACCAAAGCCCAGAACTCAGGACAGACCACACTCAAGGACACCATTGTAGCTGAAACAGGATACGCCGACAGAAATGAGTGGGTAGACTGGATGATGTACACTGCGGAACAGCATAGAGTTAAAAACTGTGTGGCTTGCGGGACCGCAAGGCCACTACTAGGAACGGTACCTTTTCCTATCACCCCGAGGGATGATGAAAAAACGTTCAAATGCCTGTTGAAACTTTTCAGCCAGCTACACCCAGAAGGTTGCACCACTATCAAACTGCTGTTTCCCTCAGTACCCATGGCAAGGCCGCCCCATTTCACCCCATATGATGGAAGATACACCTGCATTCGAAAATTGTCAGGGCACGTTGATGTCGGCCGCCTAACACAGTGCAACCAAACTTACGCACCAAGTGGACACACACTCGACGTTCTGAATGAAATGCATTATCCTAGAGCGGATGTGTGGTGGCTCTGTGGGACGACATTGTATCCAATATTGCCTCATGACTGGACAGGAGTGTGTGCGCCAATTCAGCTTGTAATGCCATTCTATGCCATTCCACGGACGGCCGATGAGATCGAGAGGCTGGCAGACAGAGGTATTGGCCACATCAAGAGACAGACAAGGGCAGTTAAAGGATCATTTGACTCTGGTATCTGGATGGATGCTATAGGCGTACCAAGAGGAGTTCCAGACGAATACAAGGCAAGAAATCCGATTCTGGCAGGTTTTGAGTCACTGTTCATCTTCCCATCGATAAACAAAAACATGGAGTGGATAAATTACATATACTACAATCAGCAACGATTTGTGAACTTTACTAGAGTCGCTATAGGGGGACTAGCCGAGCAGCTAGACCGAACCAGCACCATGACACTGCAGAATCGTATGGCATTGGATATGTTGTTGGCCGAGAAGGGCGGAGTGTGCAGGATTTTTGGAACCCTGTGCTGCACATTTGTCCCTAACAACACTGCACCAGATGGCTCCGTATCCAGGGCATTGAAGGGACTGACGTCTCTGAGTAAGGAACTGGCCGAGAACAGTGGAGTGGACAACTACTTCACATCAATGTTGCAGTCCTGGTTCGGTAAATGGACATCTACTATTGTCTCAGTGGTGGGGGCAGTGACAGCGACGGTAGTCATTCTGATCATGTGCAGCTGCTGTTTCATACCCTGCGCTAAGAACCTGATTGGAAGACTGACAAATACTTTAACAGGGCAGCAGGCACAGTGTTATCTGGAGGAAATGGTGGAATTTGAAGTTCACTCAGAGATCGAGCGTTTCTGTGAGGCTACAAGTGGACAGGACTGGAGCGACGGCTGTCGCTAGGGCCATGTTCTCTTTCCTCACGGCATTATCTTTTGAACCCCTTTACTTTCACTAATCACGTCCTTATTTACACTGGGACATATCTTAATCAGTAATGTCCAGTTTGATTGTTATTCAATGTTCTCAAATTTATTTTATTACAATTCTAAAAGCTTGGCTAAAGTTGTATGTATGTGGTGAAGGGGACCTGTGAGTATGTTCAGGTCTGCCGTGGGTACATGGATGTCGAATGTCCACTCTGCGGAGTGACGGTGGGTTTTCCCCTATAACATCATTAGGGTTTTCCCACTGTGTCCAGTGTGTCCACACCACTTGGCCATAACGCTGCATAGTCTCATTATTATCGTTCTAAGCATTGTGTTCCTTAACGGGATATTTTAAATTTTGTGTTAGTTGTCACACCCTTTAAAGGGTGTGAAAGGAGGGATTCCATGAAAACTTTAAAATATCCTGTCCGAATTAACAGTTTCTTTCTACATGTATTGACTCTTTTAATGTTCTGTTTAACAGATTGACTGATCGTAAGGCGTCACACCCTTTAGAGGGTGTGAAAGGAGGGTTCATAATATTTTAAATTTGTGTAGTCACACCCTTTAAAGGGTGTGAAAGGAGGGATCCATGAAAACTTTAAAAATATTAAATTTTGACTGTTTTGATGACCATATGCGCATGTTTAACCTAGTTATCGACTGATTTTGCATTTTAACATCTAGTTTGACTGTATTTTGGTTCATTGCTTAAGTGTTTTACGCATGTTTAACCTAGTTAACAACTGATTTGCCTTTACTGCCAGACTGGTATATTTTGAATTTGTGTTGTCACACCCTTTAGAGGGTGTGAAAGGAGGGATCCATGAAACTTTAAAATATCCAGTTTTAATGTTGACACCACATAGTGGTGTCAAAGGAGGGATTGTGAGGAAATGATAGCATTATACTGCTGATCAATGCTGCTATACCAATCAATATCTAATATGAATATGTAAACACACATGTTTTGTAATGCTAATAACTAAGATACAAATATTGAATGTGATCAATTGATTTAATAAAGTAACAGATAAGAAACATTGAAATGTAACTTTGGTGTGTGGACAAGAATGCAGATGTCAGGCAAACTGACTTGGGAGGCGAGTTTGTGACGCTCAGGGACTGGTGTGAGCACAATGAGCTAGTCAGCTCATGGGAGTAAAAGTGTCAACTTGGGAGATAAGGTGATGCTGGGAACATAACTCTTCTCTGCTTCAGGACGAGTCAGACCGGACAGTTCTTACTATGGATAATATGCCCCCTTCCCCTGGAGACCCTGCCCCCCCCCCCCCCTTCTCACTGGATGCCCCCTTCCCCTGGAGACTCTGCCCCCCCCCCCCCCCTTCTCACTGGATGCCCCCTTCTCCTTGGAGCCCATCTGCCCCTTTACATCATCTGACCTAGGAGTGGTCTTACCCTCTCCCCTTCCCCTTGAAGACCCCACCCCGTATATCATCAGGACCTCGAGATGACCTGCTCTCAACTCTGGAGAACTCAAACCCCCCCCCCCCCCCCTTGGATTGCATCAGACCTGTGGGTCTCGTCCACCCCCCTCCCTGAACAACACCAGACCTGTGGGTCTTCTCTGCCCCCTCCCTCTCCTAACATCACCAGGTCCGTGGACTGCCCACCTTGCGCCAGCATGAACGCCCTGGACATTTAATTGGTTAACAATAGCCACCCCAAGGTCTCCTGACCAATGGCCACTCACCAGACCTCCCTCTCTGGGGAGTACAAGATCTGTCTCCCAAGGGCGGGGAGACAGAACTTGGGAGGGGCAGAACTTTCTCTGATATTCTGTCACGACCACTTTCTCAACGAAGGCCTTCGTTCGTTCTAATCTTATACTCTGTTTTGGTGGGACGACTGCTTTTGCATCATCGACTGATTCATTGTACTAGACTACGGACATCTTGGTGTGTTGTTTTCATTGTGTATCTTGTGATTGCATCATTACTAATTAAACTACAAGTAACATGGTCCGATGCTTAACCGTGTATCATTCTTCCTCTCAACACCCAGTTTACACTATCCTTAACAATAACAAAGCTAAAAAGTGGTCCCTCTACCTGTAATTTTACGTTTTCTGTAGCCCTTGCTAACTTACAGTACCTAATGTTAACTAGTGTCTGCACTGAGATGCTAGTTTATCGAAAAGTCGGAGCAAATTTACAAATTAGCCGTTTCATCAATAAAATAAGATTTTTTTCAGCGACTATACTGCCTATTTCGCGTCACATTTTAATTCAGATGCTGATTTACAAGTACCGTTTAGCTGAAATATGAAAAGTACAAAATTACAGTTGTGAGGTTTGTCCGCCTCGCTTGACATCTTGCAATGACTTCTGGGGAATCAGAAGCGTTCTCGGCATAGGTTCTCGCTGGTCAAGTCACCATCCGATGCATCCTCGATAACAGGGGCGGATCTAGAACATTTCCGTGTATTTTTGGCGTTCTTGGTGACTTGTGTTCTTTGGATTGGAACCGTACTTTGGCAATGAAAGATGACATCAAACGAGTTCGCAAGAACACAAGAACAGAAAAAAACGTGGATTAATAAACAGCCAGAGAATCTCCCACTCTCAGGACACTTCCGGGTTCTGAACTGGTTGCAGTTCCATATGAGGGCGCTAACCGTCGACTGCAGAATGAATGGAGGTCTATGGAGCTATACCCCTCAAAATCCACTTTTCTCAGGATATAATTTTTTGTATAGTAATTTGAATTCTGAAATCCAAAGGGGAGGCCCAAAAAATACACACCACTGGGTGTTAAAAAATTTTTTAAGTCGCCTTTCTGTTCTAAAAAGCCTTTGAAAATGGCATTGACGTCATACACATCGTACCACCAGAGCTACTGCTTGACGGCAAGCTCTGGTTACTTCCACTTCTCTCTCCATAGACTCCCATTCATTTTGCATTCGACCGCGATTACTTCCAGTGGAACTCTGGTGGAACTGCAACAAAATTTGGTTCAATGGGGCTTAATAGGGAGTGGACAGGCTCTCCTTAAACAGGCTCTGACCAGAGCTGCTCTGGGGATAACCATAGACATAATAAAGAGTAGACGCCGCATTGGCTGCTGGGCGCGAGAAATGCGGCCGCCATCTTGGAAAGGTCCAATTCCCAGTTGCGTAGCAGCAGAATAAACAAGATGCCGCAACACAGTACAGCATATTCATGCTCTAATCAGCGAACTATCTTAAATAGGGCTCAGGGTAGGGCTGGGCGATATGGGGGATATTTTATCTATACCGATAAAAAATTATCGGTATAGATATTTATATTTGATCACGATAATTAAAGGAAAGACCACAGATCTGTAGTAGTAGCTAAATAAATCTCCTCGTCATTGTCAACTTTTTCCCTACACTCGGCATAAAGTTTAGGCAGAGCAGTGTGAGAGAAATGTTAGCGGCCAGGGAGCACGTAGGCCTACCTGGGGTCAAGTAACTTAAGCTTTTGAAAACCTTGCTTTTTATCAATAGCCTACCTATCAATACCTTGGCGCAAACTCACAGCTTACACATGACGTTGCGGCAACGTTGCCAGTAAGTGCTCAGTTGGTAACCCGCGACCTTACCTTCTGGCAACGACGTCGTACCTTGGTCGGCTGGTTACGTTATATTTTGGTCCCATGGACAACGTTGCCGCAACGTTGTACCTTGGTCGGCTGGCTACCTTATTTTTAAACCCGTGGACAACGTTGCCGCAACGTCGTCCCTTGGTCGGCTGGTTACATTATATTTGGGTCCCATGGACAACATTGCCGCAACGTTGTACCTTGGTCAGCTAGTTACGTTATTTTTGGTCCCGTGGACAACGTTGCCACAACGTCGTACCTTGGTCGATTGGATACGTTATTTTTGGTCCCATGGACAACGTTGCGGTGACGTTGTACCTTCGTCGGCTGAATACATTAATTTTGGTACCATGGGTTAAGTTGCCGTTAAGTCGCTCTTTGGTCACAGGACAACGGGTCTCGAGTGCAATATAGTGGTTTATCCAGAGATGGAGAGATCACACTGGACTGCTCTCAGTTCTTACACCTTTGCAATGTAGCCATAGTCTACATGAATTTCAATCACACACAATATTAAATATTGCACCCAGCACGTATAAATGTAGACAATGCATGTAATTCATGTGCAGCTCAGCACCAGCATGTCATTGGTCATCAATTTTCTCATATGCAGAAACAAAGCTGTAATAAATAAAAGACTGAATTTTGAATATAATTTAGTCTTTCATTCTTTACTATAAACATGTACACAAGCAATCAATGTGTGATGTGTAACATGATTAAGCAAACATTCTTTGTATAGCACACCAAAGCTGTATGACAACTTTGCAAATTTATGCTCCAATAATTTTGTAATACTATGGGGCTATTATTGTAGCAAAACTATTCACAAATGCACAGCACGATCCACAAATGCACATTACGATCCACGAATGCACAGCAAGATTCATGAATGCACAGCAAGATTCACAAATGCGTACCGCGATCCACAAATGCGTACCGCGATCCACAAATGCGTACGATCCACAAATGCGTACGATCCACAAATGCGTACGATCCACAAATGCGTACAATCCACAAATGTGTACGATCCACAAATGCGTACCGCAATCCACACATGCGTACAAGGATCCACAAATGCGCACTCAGATTTGTGTATGTGTAAAACATTGTCCAAATATGTAGGCACAAAGGCTGGCCTCTCAATTGGCTGTGTTTTTACACGTGACTTTTGCTACACTTCTGCCGTGGTACAAATCCACAACTCGTGTGCGTGTGCATGTGCGACGATATGTGCCTCGGTAGCTGTAAAGCCTCCATACCACCAGTTGGCGGTATAGAGTTAAAGTGATTTTTAACACAACCGGACATTGCTGGGTGGGTCAAGCGGTTAGACTCGTCGTGGCTGCACTTGGGATGCAAGGCTGACACCTCGAGAGCTTTCGTTTATAGTCTAGGTAAATGTATGTTGATTCTTGAAATGAAAAAACATTTCAGTTCTTTGGAACTTGTGCCATATGTAAAATAGTGTGCTGGGTATCAGTGTGCCATCACTGCCTTTCAGTGTTTGCCCTGTACCTCCTGGGTTGAAGGTGGGGAGCAAGGAAGGAAAGGGCTTGAGAGTATTTCCACTCCTTTTGGGGTCCTGCTGCCGATCCACTCCGTGGTTGAACTTTTCTTTTTGAAAATTGGTCCCTTAGGTCCCTCCAGCGACCTTGGCACTTCACAACTGTTGACATAAATGGCCAGATAATTGAATAACATATTTTTTTTTCAGTAACAATAACTCATGTTGCACACCAGTTAACAAATTATCTATTTTCCTACAGATTCCTTGCCACCGGAGAGTCCTTTAGGAGTCTGGCTTTTGCCTACAGGTTAGGACGCAAAACTGTGGCAGACTGTCTATATGACATGTAGGGCAATTGTCATCAAGATGATGGAGACACAAATGCCGAGACCAACAGAGGCAGCATGGAGAGAGATTGCAGAGGGCTTTTGGGGAAGATGGCAATTCCCTAATTGCATCGGAGCCATAGATGGGAAACATATAATCATCCAAGCTCCTAAAAAATAATGTAGCCAGTTTTTTTATTATAATTTTTTTTTTTCAATAATCTTGATGGCATTAGTGGATGCAGATTCAAGATTTAGATTTATTCAAGTTGGTGATTTTGGCCATGCTAGTGACGGTGGGGTGTTCGCCAATTCGGCACTGGGAAGGGGAATGAATGAAGGAAGTTTAAATGTGCCTGAAGATACCCCCCTGCCTGGATATGGTCAGCACGGTGACGTTCCTTTTATACTGGTAGGGGATGCTGCGTTTCCTTTAAAACGCTACCTTATGAGACCCTACCCTGGCCGCAATCTTTCAAGGCCAAGGAACATATTTAATTACAAGCTATCAAGGGCAAGAATGACTGTGGAGTGTGCGTTCGGCATTCTTGCTGCCAGATGGAGGGTGTTCCATACGAGGATATGCATGCTGCCATGTCATGTGGACACGATAGTCAAGGCAGCATGTGTGCTCCACAACTATTTGCTTAACTCTAGGGACAGAGAGCTGATAGAGAGTCAAAGGGATGGAGAAAGGAGTCTAGAGAGTGTCAGACACATGCCCTTCACAGTCAGGAGTTGCTCTGTGAATTCTTTAATTTCCCAGAAGGAAGTGTAAATAGCGTACATAATATGTAAATAATTTTGTTTAATAAGTTTGGATGAAATGATGAACATTGTACATATGCTTTTTGTAAATATATATTGACTATAAACAGGGCAATCTCTCTGCCCCCCCCCCCTCTCTCTTTCCCTCTCTCGTTCTTCCTATGTCTGTTTCCCTGTCTCTCTCTAGACATTTTTGGTTTTGAATGTATTTTCATTAAAGCTTTCTTGTTGACAACATGATTCATTTTAATCTGTTTCCACTTAAAAATACATTCTCAGAATTAGCACTAGATTAAGTAACACAATTTTAAAGTAATGCTACACAATGATTTGAAGAATGAATGACCGTTATTGGCCCGTTCAATAGCTGTTTATAGTAAGTTACTCACCAGTTTTCCCAACTGCCTCCGAAACAGCCCTCCATCCGGCATCTCTTTGTCGCTTGTCCTTGTAATTGGGGTCACCGTGGTTGTAAAGCTGTCTTCGTTTCTCAATTTCATGGATTAATATAAAGTCATCCATTCTTATACTAGTAACGCTTTACTTGAATCTACTTACAACTGTCGTATCTTCAAATAAAAAAAGTTAAAATCGTTAGAAACTTTAAATCTCCATGGAAACGGCTCTCGAGGGTTTGGGAAATAATCGGATTTATTGCTTCTTTCATTATTTACAGCAACATATATAATAATCGATTACATTTTACAGATTATTACCAGACTCTATGTAGAAAGGGCCACGCAAACCTTGCGGAAGTTAATAAAAATAGAAGCCAGTCTATTTATACATTTTCCGTACGGAAATTTCCGTGCGGAAATTTTGTTTCCGCGTCTGGTGTAGCCACTCTTTGCTTACAATGTATTAAAACTCTGCTGAGTCCACAAGGCAACATTTCCGTACTTGGTGTAGCCACGGTGTACGAGTGCTACGAAAGACGTGAATCAGAAGCAAAAAGGCCACTTTCCTTGACAGCGGTCTGTTATTCATAGCAACGGTCTATCAGAAGATAACAGACCGCAGAACGTTGGGAAGCCCCATTCAAGTGAATGGAGCTTTCTACAGCGTTAAGAACAGCCGTGTAATAACATGTGATACTGGTTTGTCAATAGGTGTGTTCGACTTCATGCAGCGCAGGCGTCGTCTGTAGCCGCCTGCAGCCCGGCTGACTTGAAGCAGCCAATGGCATTCTCAGATTCAAGGCAGCCGGCTGCGGCGCTGCATGAAGTCAGCCCATGTCGAATGTGCCTAATGTCTACGCACCAGCAGCTACGTCATTCAAATCACTCAAATCGGTCTCTGTGGCAACGGTGCCCAGACAAGCAAGCACACAGACAAGCATGCAAGCGCCACTAAAAGATAACTTTTCGGACCGGCAAAAATCAAATCAAATTTATTTGTATAGCCCTTTTTACACGCAAGCATGTCACAGAGGCTTCACATGCGCCCATAGAACTGGCCGTTGGCCGTTGTTGGCCATCATGGAGACTGAATTCTCGGCAGACCGACGACCAAGCAGGTCCTGACAGCTCAAACCCCCCACACCACAGGGAATGTGTGGGGGGGGACAGAGAGAGGAGAGCAGGGATTAGAGAATGCCAGGAGCAGCTAACAGTTACAGTCATAATAGAATGAGATCCCCACTGGTCAAGTGTGGACTAGTGCAGCAAATTAACAAAGCTAAAAGGGTATTTGATGCAGCCCCACACATCAAGACAGCGACAGCCCCCCTCGGTTGGAACATGAAATCTGTTCCAGGGGAAAGAACTCTAAAATAGGTTATACTTATATACAAATAAGGATGAAAACAACCAGTCCCCCGTTGTCTCCAACTAATAATAAAAACTATAATAGTAACAGTATACAGTAACAGGTTTACTTTATTTGTAACATCTAGATGGGCAATGTGAACATTGCAGGGCTTGATATTAACTTTTTGAGGCTCTTGGCCTTTGGACAAATACATTTACGTTTCACTTGTCTATGCACAAAAGTCATTTGACCCCGATACCCTTAAATAGCCTGACCAAGTTATCGGACAAAACTAGCCTGGCTAACGGAGGTCGCTTTCTCAGGCAAATTACGAATTAAACAGGCTCGGTTAAAGAAATCCGAGAAGCTGGCTATTTTCATCAGGCTCGTATCTACATTAAGCAGTCCTCCCTGATGTTTCTGGTGTAGAATGGAGTGAAATACAACATTGTGCACACTGCCAGTGAGCGAGTCTGACTGAGGCTAACGTCAAAACAGTGTAACGGGGATGCAGTCTGACTCAGATTGCCAGTTTAAACAAATCAGAAAAACAATCGGACCATCTGGTTAAAAGCAGAATTCCCATATCTCTTGAAAGCTGCCCTGCTCGACTTTTTAAAAGTAAAATTGACTGTAAAACTGTACAATTATGAACTTTGCGACATGACGTGAAGACATGTTTGCCGCTCGACTATGCGGTCTGTACCGGGCGACATTCTCACTCAAATTTCAAGACCTTCGTGACCCAAATCAAAATTCTGATGCGACAGATTAATGGGTAATCGCTTTTCTCTTTTAAAGGCTGTCCTCCTCGACCTTTTTGGTCTTTTTAAATCTAACGATTTGTATTATCCGTGTGGTCCTTTTGCCATTAAAAATGCTATCCTTTCCCGGTTTTCTGCAGCCACATTGCGCGCGCATCCCAAATGTTTACAAAGAAATAATTGGTCTATACGCAACTGCACAAGGATAATGCTAGGTCTGCCCCCCCCCCCCCCCCCCGACTGATAGGTGCACCACTGGGAACCCAGTTAGCTCTGAAAAACAGTAGGGACGTAACCCCCCCCCCCCCCCCCCCCCCCCCCCCCCCCGTCAACAACTTGGGGGTTGTCCTCCTTTTTGGACCCAAGTGTCCTCCTTTTCAGGGTCATGCTTCTGGTCACCCTACTACGATCCTATATCATTTCCGATCACTGTGGATTCACTTATATGAATATTTCAAATTCGGAACAGTAATGACAGTAATAAGTTATACCCCTGATTCGCAACAACCTATAAAAACCCCACACAAACACGTTTCTTCATTTTTACCACAGCATCCTTGTATTCGTTTCAGTTACATCTCCAGGAAAGGGTCCAATCACGTCACTCTCACGTTAAATTTCAAGTATTATCATTAGCACAAACATTGATCCATAAAATATATCACATCAAAGTTATATGAAACATTGATGCTGTGTAGGGGTAGGCAAGGATTCTGTCAATAGTCCATCAAAGATGTACATCATGTTTGAGTTGTGAGATGTACTGGCTATATTTAGGACATAATCCTTTACACAGGATCCACTATGGACATCCAGGCTCATGATGGGCTTGGCATGTCTGTTGTCTTGACAAGTCAACTGGCATTTATTCTCATCATATACTTACAATACACAATGAAACAAAACAACATTCTTCCAGGACCTAGTCATAACATAGACAACTACAACAACTAAGTATAATTAGGTATATAAAATTGGTCCAACAGATGACATTTGTGACAAATGCCCCAAGACACAGAGAGGTGGGGATACCTCAAGTTCAAGTCTTTTATTGTCAGATGCACAGAACACCACAGGGTCAGACTGGGCACTGAAATTCTTAGGACAAGACAACACAAGGCAACCTGGCATAACATTTAAGTACACAGAACAGAGATTACATCTATGATAAGCAAAAATATAGGGAACATCCTAAATATACAGATAATATACATTATGTGAACGTAAACATAACATACTAATACCATGTGTGGACATGAGTTATTGAGATAGCAGCCATATGCAAAAATGCGTGTGGGTTGCATGGGTTTGTCCACAATGCGTGTGGCTTTGCGGATGCAGCGTTAGGTATGTTGTGAGGGAGGGAAGAGAGGCCCTGACTATCTTCTCGGCTGTCCTCACCATCTTCTGCAGAGTTGCAGTTTAAGCGGTGCAGTTCCCAAACCAGACCGTGATGCAGCTCCTCGGGAAGCTCTCTATAGTCCCTCTATGCAATGTGGTGAAGACGTGGAATGGGCTTTCAGCCACTGCTGGTACACCAAGGAATTAGGTGCTCGACAGATTAGTTGATGTTCAGCAGGGATGGGTCGCTTTGTGCTGACCTTACTTGCTCTGCACACCTGAAAGAAGGCCATGTAGTACTATACACGGACAATTTGTACAGCAGTGCAACCCTCTTTCAACATTTTCTGTCTCTTGGAACGGGGCATGTGTGGGCCACCATTCACATTCACCTGTAAAATTAGAAAGGGAGATGTTCAATAGATAGAAAACGGTCAACAGCTGGCAGTCAAGTGGTATGAGAAGAGGTGCGTTCATAACCCTATGAAACATTACAGTCATACATTACTGTCTTGTCATTTCAATAGGTTGTTATATTGAAAAGGCATAAAGTCTGGTTTATTCTATGTCGTCCATCAAGTAGCTCTAGCCTTGATTTTACAAACAAATTACACTTGCCTCATTTTTGCAAATGTTCCCTAAACACGGAAATTATTGGCAATAGATGTTAGCAAGAGATCACAAAACATAGCCATCAATTTAGAATGGATGTCTGCATTATTGTGATTGCTCTAATTAGACTAAACATAGCAAGTTACGAGCTCGCTAGCAAAAACATCAGATTGTGGAAATCAACAACAGGTCATGCTTTCATCTCAATATCATGCCACAGGTATGTGTATAACTTGTGTGTATAAATAATGTACCCACCAGAAAGGTTTTCCCAGAAATCTAGAAGCAAATCAAAAAGGTTTGAAGGTATCCAAGCAGCATGAGCTTAAGCAATTGCTTGATCGCCATTGGTCGAGGGGTCTGGGAGTCATTTTCTTGTTTGACAATGAATCAACAGTTGTTGATAACCTACTACTATGATACGTTGTTTGTGTGGTCAGATTAAATCGAGTACAAAATAATGCAGGTGCAGCCAGTCAGACTAACTTGCTGGGATGCATCGTTTTATTTTCCTTACTTATTTTGTGAACACGGGCTGTGTTGCCAACTCAGTAGGTTTACGAGATAGAACCCAGCTAGAGAAAACAAAACGATGCATAGCAATCAAGTTAGACTGATTGGGTGTGTAGTAACAACATTTCGGGTTTACATTTTAGTTGTTAATTTTGACACTTATCCATGTGCGCTGGATGAAAGGTTGTTCTGACTCATATCCGTGGCTAGCTTGCAATTTCTATAGTGGCTCTTGATCCACAGTTACTACTCACAAGACCCAGTTGACTGCCTTTTGATGTCTTTTATTGTCTTCTTCTTCATCAAAGAACAGAATCACAATGTCAAACTAAAATAATAATAATAATTGCAAACTTCAATATTCGTTGACGGATGATGGTCAAAAGCTGTATGCTTCCACAGCTACACACGTCTCTCTAATATAGTCATATATTCTCATTCTCAAAATCACTTACGTCACATGTGCAGCACAGGATCTACATTATCCAATAGCAATTTAACATCAACATTTAGCATTTAGCACAGACTTTACATCACTCACTGTCCGATATTCATTCAGAATAAATTCTTAACCAAATTAAACATTGTATATTAAATATTCAAATGCCAAAATATTAACAAAGCATTTTCCTGTAATTTGGCTCCTACAGGGTGTATCTGAATGATTGTGTGTTGAACACAATAATTCAGCTGTGTGTAGCTGTGGAAGCATACAGCTTTTGACCATCATCCGTCAACGAATATTGAAGTTTGCAATTATTATTTTAGTTTGACATTGTGATTCTGTTCTTTGATGAAGAAGAAGACAATAAAAGACATCAAAAGGCAGTCATCTGGGTCTTGTGAGTAGTAACTGTGGATCAAGAACACACTGTGTTCGTTATAGTCCGACCACACAAACAACGTAACATAGCCTAGTAAATTAGCAACAGCTAACTTGTTGATTGACACTTTACTACACTAAGAACTAGCTAGTTTGGCAAAGAATTTAATGAAAGAAATACGTCACGAGAAGGCGGGATAAACAAAATAACCAATGAATAGGGGTTATGCGCAACATTCTTCCGGGTTCTACTGTTGTCGTCACTAATACGGGGTGCAAACTAGGTCAATTTCAAATGCGAAGCGAGAAGTGCTGAAATTGTCTGGAAATTCGATTTGAATACGTCACAATCAACTTCTGGAACGTTGAAATTAATAAAAAAATGCCCGCCAAAAGAACTCACTCTGTGGGGACAGTCGAGAAATGTAGAACTTACTCCTCAAAGGGTAATAACAACATACTAATACTATGTACGTAGGCTAAACTACATTCCACTTTCATTTCTGTACAGATTATCCTACCACCGTCACACGGCCTAGCACTGTGTCCCTAGGAAATTTTGGTGAAGTAATGAATGACCGTTTATAACAGTGACAATAATTGTATGAGCCATGGCAAAGGCTATGTTTTGAAGCAAAAGCATGACTTTAAACTTTTGAATCACCAGATGCCATACCCCTAGGTGTCAACTCTGGTCTGGTGGAGGAGAACCCATTGGGGGCCCAGGAAAACAGCTGGCAGCCAGGCAAGTGCAAATATAAAACACTCAAAAAAATACTCAAAGCTTCTCAATAGCATTGCCAACTCATTGTAAGGCATACATAAGTTGTTCTGATCGTGGCGGGGGGGATACAAATTTGTCAAAACAACAAATGTTGTCATACTAATGCTTTGTATACAACCATTCAATGTAACGTTTGTTATTTACATCAATGTTAGAGCTAATCTAGACGAACCACAGTGTATGCCAATGATGCTAACTCTTGTAAACTTATTTTACTTGTCTCTAATGACAGACACATTACAGGTTATGCTCCGGAAGATGGAGACATTGGAGGAGAACCAACAAGAGGTTCTCCTATTCAGGCGACTACAGGGCAGACACTGCAGTTGGCCTAAACACAGGCTGAACTCCAAGACCTTGAGGAGCACCTTAAAGTGCTGGAGTTCCGAAAGAGAGTGGTAGGTGTTTTGAGATTCCATGAACTATGGCTTACACGCAGCGTTCAACGCTCAAATTGGTGCCAACAATAAGTTTGACTTTTAATTGCAGATGCTGTGATGAAGTGGAAGACGGGACTGGGAGAGAAGGCTGTGGAGCTCCTCATAGCGGAGACACTCAAACACGCCCCGGCAGCCCATTCAAAACAAACCAGGTGAATGAATCATGTTTACAGCTTCCATATCCAACATTCACATGGCTATGTGACAAAAAACTAGAATCCCATAATCTTTTTTTGATTCAAATCAAATCAAATCAAATTTATTTGTATAGCCCTTTTTACACGCAAGCATGTCACAGAGGGCTTCACATGCGCCCATAGAACTGCCCCTCAACCAACCTAAACCCTCAAGGAAGACAAGGAAAAACTCCCAGAAAAACTCCCACCGGGAGAAAAAATGGAAGAAACCTTGGGAGGAGCAATTCAGAGAGGGATCCCCTCCTCCAGAGACGGTTGGTAAGAGAGAGGAGCAGAACACAAGCTAAACATAGTCATACAGTGTCAATGGGTTTTGAAACACCAAAATCCATTGTTCGGCTTTATAGACGTTGGATGGGACCGGGAAACTCGCTGTTGGCCGTCATGGAGACTGGATTCCGGGTGACGACCTGGTTCAGCGTTGGCAGACCGACGACCAAGCAGGTCCTGACAGCTCAAACCCCCCACACCACAGGGAATGTGTGGGGGGGGGACAGAGAGGAGAGCAGGGATTAGAGAATGCCAGGAGCAGCTAACAGTTACAGTCAAAATAGAATGAGATCCCCACCGGTCAAGTGTGGACTAGTGCAGCAATTTAACAGAGCAAAAAGGGTATTTGATGCAGCCCCACACACCAAAACAACGACAGCCCCCCTCAGTTGGAACATGAAATCTGTTCCAGGGGAAAGAACTCTAAAGTAGGTTATACTTATACGAATAAGGATGAAAACATCCTGATTGATTATGATCAGGTATATCATGATTATGTATATTATTCTAGATGTGATTTTTTATGACTTGTATAGCCCCTTTCGCACGTGCAATTATGTTGATAGGACACTAACTTATTTTGTGCTTCATTGTCAGGGCCAACAGACAGGACCTGTAGCGGGGACTGGCAGAAGATTTTAATTCACTGTTTGGCACTTTGTTTGAAATAAAATGACTGAATGTTACATGGAAATGTTGCCTTGTTTATGATTAGCTTGAGTTAGGCTACACACCACACAAACATAGTCCTCCTGAAATGGGCTATATGTAGCCTATTATACAAGAACAAGTAGCATTGTGGGCGTCTCCAAAGTCGCCAAAGACATTGCAGCAACGTATGTTTGGTCGAGTGACGTTGCGGCAACGTAAGGGCAACGTAACTGTGTTAGCTGTGTCAGTTCCAATGACTGATTTTGCTTCAGGTGGTAAAAAAAGGTTTCTTATCCACCTGTTTCACCAGCAACCAATGGGTGCTGAACTACTTCCGCTTTTCGGTTTTGTGTTTCCTGTTCAGCGTCTAACCTCTACTAGCGTACCATGATATCGACAGAGAAGGCAACATTACATTGATTAGAATAAGTTGTGTTTAATTAAATGTTGTTAACATGAGCTTAGGTTACAGTTGTGCCGTTGTTGGTTGCCATAACAATATGAAGTCTTCATATTCGTTCACTGACACAAAAATATGTCAGTGTACTTAAGTTTATTGTCATTCATTCAGTCATGTACTATCTCTTCTCATATTCCAGTTTCTCTGTCTCCAGCCTTGTTTTTTTTTTATTAAAAGCCTCTTATAATCAAGCTCCAGGGTTCTTTTATACAGGGCCCTCACATTGTCTGCTCCAACCTGAAACAAATGAAGAACATTTTCCCTTTGCAAGGCACACTTGGAGAAAGTTGAAGGTGTCCATTTGACTACTGTGGTTCTTTGCTTATACCTTGTGTCTTTGTCTTGGCCTTAACGTGGAGGCCCTAGGCTCAGGGGGAGGAAGAAGTTCCTCTTCCTGCTGAGTTTAACACCATAGAAGTTTAATCAATTGAGTCATATTTGAAATTAGCTCTTTAAGGACTTGTGTCTTATGTTGAAACCACCACCATTAGTAAGTCATTACAGACACTTCAATCACAGCCACACGTTCACACACTCTCACCATCTGTGTCTGTGTTGTAAGTGGTAAATACAACTCAAAAGTGTACCCCCAAAATGAGCAGGCAGACACAGTTTCCTGATCATCTAGGACCTCCACTTGAGCAAGTAAATTGTATATTTGATCATTTGAATGGTCACATCTTCAATAAGTCATGTAGGCCTAGCTTACGCATTTAAAGCGTATGCTATTTTCTGCCAGCTTGCAACAGCGACTTTGTTGAATTTTGCCTGTATTATATGTCTGTATTCCTGATATGCTTGTATTACAATATTTCGCGCAGGAGGAGTAGACAAAGTTTGTAAGATTATTGTCTGTCTGCTCCTCCTGCGTGAAATATGCAGCTCTTGTTTTGTCCATGTTCGCAATTGGACATACGATGCAAACACCGCCCCTTTATGTGAACGCGCACGTCTCTAGATTGGAAAGATCTGGGTTGAGTTAGAGAGTTGATAACTGCCGTCGTAGTACCGCTTATCGTGACTGCGATTGTTAGGCTTTGCGTAGCCGGGTAACTGAAAGTAATCCAGAGCATGTTGATCTTGATTCGTAGTACAGGCCCCAGGGGCCCGTTCGTCGTAAGGGTTGAAGCTAAGTTAATCAATTGTCCCTTTAGCCCGGTAACATTAGCGAGCTAAGTGAGCACCGCAAATATCGGTTCGTCGACGGCTGATCCGCATCCAAATCATGTGGTTAATTTCAATCAGGCTAAACTTATCAGGGCAAGTGCACGAGCACGTCCTACTTCAAAAGGCAGGAAAGGTCGATCACCAAAACCGTGATTTTCTAACGGTATGATGGCGGAAAAGACGAAAGAGAGAGCGGTGATATTCTCGCCATCTGAGCAAACTATTATAATGAGTCTTTACGAAGACAATAAGCATATTATTATGGCTAAGTCAAACACCGCCACCGCTGCCAGAGCAAGACAGGCAGCTTGGCAAAAAAATTGCCGATAAACGAAATGCGTATTTTGGTAAGATGTATAGGCTCATCTTTAGTGCCTTATTACCCCGATCAATCAGATCACAATTCTTTAAATGTGCCTGCTGGCAGTAGGCTTAATGGAAATTAATCATCGAATGAGATCTTGCTAACGAAAATTATGATATCAACTCTTTCAGAATAAGTATAAAAACAAGACCAAGAGTATCTAATTGATACAAATTCATAGACACTTATGAGGATATATGTAGGCCTACTGAAAGCGCATGTACTAGGGTGATATCAGGTAAAATGGGCCACTTTTTGGTAAATCGTTTGGGACAATTATACATTACCATATATGCCTTTTCCATGTGTTTTTATGATAACTAATGACTGTTTTTGATCATTTTTGTTGAAATGATGTAGGCCTAATAAAATATAATTATTTAGGCCCTACAGTTCTTGAAACATCAGTTGTGCCAACTTTTTTGGCACAAGCAGTTTCAGGTAAAATGGACCAGCTGTTCAGGTAAAATGGGCCAGTGAAATTGCAAAGGGAAATAGTAATTTATCATCAATTTAAATTTTAAAACACAGTTGCTTATACAGCCACATAACATTTAAACTGCATTAAACAAACATATTCATATGTGCCATAATAAAAAAATGGTCCTGAAGCCCAGACTCATCACAGTTCCATATATATGTGACGGTGTGCCCTCAATACCCAGCTTGACCAAAAGGCTCTCATACTGGTTAAACCACTGGCTAACCACCTCTTTGTTGAGTCCAGCAGCCCGTGCTGCAGACAGGACCTCTGGCTTGCGCATCCCAAGCTCTGGGTTGCGCTTTAGAAAGATCTTAAACCAGTAATATCCGGCCCTCCCTGCTGTCTTGGAGAAACCAGATTTGTTGTTCTTGGCTGCAAAATCAAAGGCCACTTGCTGGACATCACGTTTTGTGAAGGAAAACCCCCTCTGCGCAAATGTCTTGAGGGTGGCAGCAAGCTCCCTTTCTACCTCCTGTGGAAGGTAGGGCTTCCGCCCTGACACATGTTCACTGCCAGTCACCTTTCCACTGATGCGTCTTTGCAATGTGGATCGCGGCACACCCCATGCTCTTGATAAGAGGTGCACACTCACTGTAATTCCTTTCTTCTCTCCCTCCATGTATTCATCTAAGGCCCCCTTCATCCTCTCCTCTTTCCACAGATTGTAATTGTTTGACCTTCCTTTCCATCCCTGTTTTATCTTTGTATCCTTTCCTCTCTGGTCCTTGCTCCTCTCTTTTCTCTCTCTTCCTTCTCCCTGTCTCCTCTCCTCTCGCTTCCTTCTCGTTTGCCATACTCACTGTACATAAAATATCTACTACCATTATTACTGTTGGGGGGGTCATGGTGTGACACACACACCCTCACACACTCACATGCACTCCAACACATGTGTATGTGTGTTTGTGAGTGACACAGATGATAGCCCATTTCATCTGAAACCATGTTGCCCATTTTACCTCAGTGGGTTAAGGTAAATTGGACCACCAAGAAAAACATCACAAAAAATATGTTCATATACCAAACTAACAACATTATTTGTGATTGATGCCATGAAGACCCCTCCTTGAGTCACCACCTTACCGCGGTGGAGGGGTTTGCGTGTCCTAGTGATCCTGGAAGCTATGTTGTCGGGGGCTTCATGCCCCTGGTAGGGTCACCCAAGGCAAACAGGTTCCAGGTGAAAGACCAGACAAAGCGTGGCTCAAAAAACCAACCATGAAGAAATACAACAATGGTTCTCAGTTGCCCCTGCCCGGAAGCGGGTCACCGGGGCCCTCCCCTGGAGCCAGGCCCGGGGGTGGGGCTCGATGGCGAGCGCCTGGTGGCCGGGCCTTTTCCCATGGGGCCCGGTCGGGCACAGCCCGAAGAGACAACGTGGGACCCTCTTCCAGTGGGCTCACCATCCGCAGGAGGGGTCATGGGGGTCGGGTGCAGTGTGAGACGGGCGGCGGCCGAAGGCGGGGGCCTTGGCGGTCCGATCCTCGGCTGCAAAAGCTAGCTTTAGGGACGTGGAACGTCACCTCGCTGGCGGGAAAGGAGCCTGAGCTGGTGCGCCTGGTAGAGAGTTTCCGGCTAGATATAGTCGGCCTCGCCTCGACGCACAGCGTGGGCTCCGGAACCAGTCTCCTTGAGAGGGGCTGGACTCTCTTCCACTCTGGAGTTGCCCTTGGTGAGAGGCGTCGAGCTGGGGTGGGAATACTGGTTTCCCCTCGGTTCGGCGCCTGTACATTGGGGTTCACCCCGGTGGACGAGAGGGTAGCCTCCCTCCGCCTTCGGGTGGGGGGACGGGTCCTCACTGTCGTTTGTGCTTATGCACCAAACGGCAGCTCAGAGTACCCACCCTTTTTGGAGTCTCTGGGGGGGGTGCTGGAAAGCGCTCCTCCTGGGGATTCCCTCGTCCTCCTGGGGGACTTCAATGCTCATGTGGGCAATGACAGTGAGACCTGGAGGGGCGTGATTGGGAGGAACGGCCCCCCCGATCTGAACCCGGAGTGGTGTTTTGTTGTTGGACTTCTGTGCTAGACACGGTTTGTCCATAACGAACACCACGTTCAAGCATAAGGGTGTCCATATGTGCACCTGGCACCAGGACACCCGAGGTCTCAGTTCGATGATCGACTTTGTAGTCGTGTCATCGGACTTGGGGCCGCATGTCTTGGACACTCGGGTGAGGAGAGGGGCGGAGCTGTCAACTGATCACCACCTGGTGGTGAGTTGGCTTCGATGGTGGGGGAGGACGCCGGTCAGGCCTGGCAGGCCCAAACGTAATGTGAGGGTCTGCTGGGAACGTCTGGCAGAACCCTCTGTCAGAAGGAGCTTCAACTCCCACCTCCGGGAGAGCTTCGATCATGTCTCGGGGGGGGCCGGGGACATTGAGTCCGAATGGGCCATGTTCCGGGCCTCCATTGTTGAAGCGGCTGACCGGAGCTGCGGCCGCAGGGCGGTCGGTGCATGTCGCGGCGGTAACCCTCGGACCCGGTGGTGGACTCCGGAGGTGAGGGATGCCGTCAAGCTGAAGAAGGAGGCCTATCGGACTTTATTGGCTGGTAGGACTCCAGAGGCAGCTGATGTGTACCGGCAGGCCAAGCGGAACGCGGCTTTGGCGGTCGCGGAGGCAAAAACCCGGGCATGGGAGGAGTTCGGCGAGGCCATGGAGAATGACTTCCGAACGGCTTCAAAAAGGTTCTGGACCACCATCCGGCGGCTCAGGAGGGGGAAGCAGTGCTCTGTCAACACTGTATACGGTGGGGATGGTGCGCTGCTGACCTCGACGGGGGACGT
This sequence comes from Hypomesus transpacificus, assembly GCF_021917145.1. NCBI lineage: Eukaryota > Metazoa > Chordata > Actinopteri > Osmeriformes > Osmeridae > Hypomesus > Hypomesus transpacificus. The sequence goes on from NC_061076.1 coordinate 9,729,402, forward strand.
CCTGGATCGGTGGAAGGAATACTTCGAAGACCTCCTTAATTCCACCAACACGCTTTCCGACGTGGAGGCAGAGTCTGGGGACATCGGGGGGGGGCCTTCTATCTCTGGGGCTGAGGTCGCCGAGGTGGTTGAAAAGCTCCGCGGTGGCAGGGCCCCTGGGGTGGATGAGGTCCGCCCGGAGTTCCTTAAGGCTCTGGATGTTGTAGGGCTGTCTTGGTTGACACGACTCTGCAACATCGCGTGGACATCGGGGACAGTGCCTCTGGACTGGCAGACCGGGGTGGTGGTTCCCCTCTTTAAAAAGGGGGACCGGAGGGTGTGCTCCAACTTTAGGGGGATCACACTCCTCAGCCTCCCTGGGAAAGTCTATTCAGGGGTCCTGGAGAGGAGGGTCCGTCGGATTGTCGAACCTCGGATTCAGGAGGAGCAATGTGGTTTTCGTCCTGGCCGTGGAACAGTGGACCAGCTTTATACCCTCCGCGGAGTCCTGGAGGGTACATGGGAGTTCGCCCAACCAGTCTACACATGTTTTGTGGATTTGGAAAAGGCGTTCGACCGTGTCCCTCGGGGGCTCATGTGGGGGGTGCTCCGAGAGTACGGGGTACCGGATTTCCTGATCGGGGCTGTCCGGTCCCTGTACGACCGGTGCCAGAGTTTGGTCCGCATTGCCGGTAGTAAGTCGAACTTGTTTCCGGTGAGGGTTGGACTCCGCCAGGGCTGCCCTATGTCACCGATTCTGTTCATTACCTATATGGACAGAATTTCTAGGCGCAGCCAGGGTGTTGAGGGGGTCCGGTTTGGTGACCTCAGGATCGGGTCGCTGCTTTTTGCGGATGATGTGGTCCTGTTGGCTTCATCGGGCCGTGACCTTCAGCTCTCACTGGAGCGGTTCGCAACCGAATGTGAAGCGGCTGGGATGCGAATCAGCACCTCCAAATCTGAGGCCATGGTAGTCGACCGGAAAAGGGTGGAGTGCCATCTCCGGGTCGGGGAGGAGATCCTGAACCAAGCGGAGGAGTTCAAGTATCTCGGGGTCTTGTTCACGAGTGAGGGAAGAATGGAGCGCGAGGTCGACAGGCGGATCGGTGCGGCGTCCGCAGTGATGCGGGCTCTGCATCGGTCCGTCGTGGTGAAGAAGGAGCTGAGTCGAAAGGCGAAGCTCTCTATTTACCAGTCGATCTACGTTCCTACCCTCACCTATGGTCACGAACTATGGGTAGTGACCGAAAGAACGAGATCGCGAATACAAGCGGCCGAAATGAGCTTTCTCCGTAGGGTGTCCGGGCTCTCCCTTAGAGATAGGGTGAGAAGCTCGGTCATCCGGGAGGGGCTCAGAGTAGAAACGCTGCTCCTCCGCGTCGAGAGGAGCCAGCTGAGGTGGCTCGGGCATCTGATTAGGATGCCTCCTGGACGCCTCCCTGGTGAGGTGTTCCGGGCACGTCCCACTGGGAAGAGGCCCCGGGGAAGACCCAGGACACGCTGGAGGGACTATGTCTCTCAGCTGGCCTGGGAACGCCTTGGGGTCCCCCAGGAAGAGCTGGCGGAAGTGGCCGGGGGGAGGGAAGACTGGGCCTCCCTGCTTAGGTCGCTGCCCCCGCGACCCGATCCCCGGACAAGCGGCAGATGACGACGACGACGACGACGACGACGACGCCATCAAGACAAATATTATGCATAGTTTTTTATGCGCGTGTTTAAAAAAAAAGGATTTATCATCCTTATGATAGTTTAGTTAGATTTGGTATGCCAGGCTACTTACCATGTAGCTTTCTGGTGCAGGCTTGTTTGAATTATTGGCCTGCCCACCATAGCAACCATAAAGCAATCAAATCCCCTGTTACTTGTCAGGGCTGGGACCCCCAAACCTTAAATGACCCATTTTACCTGATATCACCCTATATATGTGTATATGCATGTAGGCCTATGTGGAAATCCCTCTTTGATTTCATTGACTGGGACATGGCCAGGGAATATGATGAATTGATTCATAAGCTTTTCTTACAGCAACGCATGCTGTGGCTTTGCCAATGTTTCTGCATCGCTTATACTGTATAAAAATGTAGCCTGCCTGACGCGAAAAACCTCAAGGTTATGCAGAGTCTGAAGCACAGTAAAAGTTTCAAGTAGCTTTATTGTCCATTTCTTCACGTCAAGACATAAAAAGGAATCGATATGACGTTTCCCACTCTCCCACAGTGAAACATAAAAAGCACAGGCACAACAGATCAGACATTTCTTAAAACATAGCGTTACATATTCACATACAGCAGCATAACCTTAAAACTTGCTGCGCTGTGTGATATTTGCAATGTAGGCTACGGCCCGAAAAGGTCTTGCAAATAAATGAGTCCTTGTGGGCTGAATCGATATCGCTCAAACAAGAACTCATCCGTGTGAAATAAAGGATCTTGGCGATCGCGAAAAACTCTATTGGTATGGAAAGCTAATCGAACTAAAACATATCTCCTTGGTCAGCTGGGTCTCTCAAAAAAGGGAGCTGCCAATTATTTTCCGGGGGTGTGTCAAGCTTATCCAGATACACTTACGTTAGCCTGCTCTCGAGCAGGTTAGTGCTAATTGATATGTTACTATGGTGATTTATCGAAGGTTGCTTCCACGAACCAAAAAGAGGGGCGTGTTTTATTTTAGCCTGAAAATTAGCTCGCTAAACTGCTTAGCGAGCTACGACGAATAGCCCCCAGGTTTCCTACCTTTTAAAAAATAGCTTCAAGACTGCCTTGAGAATGCCTACCATTAGGGGTATGTAAAATTAAGTATTGTATTTCAGTACCTTGCATTGCATGGTTTTTGTTAATCTTTATTGTAAGTTGTAATTGTAATTAATATGGTGTTAGTGTCTTCAGCTCGTTGACACGGAGCAGATATCTACAGTGGCCCTGAAGTGCAAAACACACCCCCAAATATGAGTAGGCTACATCCCCCAAATGAAAATCCTCCACCCGATAACGAATCAACTCCCCCCAAATCGGATGACTAGTTCACCTCCCCCCAAAACAAAAACACGGTCCCCCAAATGGAAAACATTACATTAACTCAAAAACACATTCTAGCAACGTTGTTTTGGGACGTTGCCAGTCCGTAACGGCGACCTCCTAGCAACGTTGTTTTGTGAAGTTGCCAGTCCGTAACCGCGACCTCCTAGCAACGTAATTTTGTGACGTTGCTAGTCCGTAACTGCGACGTTAATAATTTACTTAATTATGAAGTAACGTATATTTCATATGCAGACCTCATTTGCCCAGAAGGCTACTTGTTTTGGTATAATAGATACCCAACGTTAGGAGCAATATGTTTGTGTGATGTGTAGCCTGACTCGAGCTAAATCATAAACGAGGCAGCATTTCAGAATCAGAAAGTGTTTTAATCGCCATGAAAGTTTGCACAGACAAGGAATTTACTTTGGCAGGAAGGTAAGCTATATACATTCAACATATAGGAATCCTAAATATGTGGTCTACCTATACTAAAGGGGAGTCAGATGGCTGATCGGTTAGGGAATCAGGCTATTAAATCAGAAGATTGCCAAATGATGTGTCCTTGGGCCAGGCACTTCACCTTACTTTCCTCCAGGGAATGTCCCTATACTTACTGTAAGCTGCTCTGGATAAGAGCGTCTGCTAAAATGACAGTGCACAAAGTATGCATGTAACATTTAAAATAAAAACTAAAATGTATGTGATAAAAAGTGCCACTGCAGAAAAAACACTGCTAAACAAACACTGCAAAGAAAAAACACTGCAAAACAAACACTGCAAAACAAAAGTGCCAAACAAACAAAGTGCAAAAAATGAATTTAAATCTTCTTCCAGTCCCTGCTACGAGTCCTGTCTGTTGGCCCTGACAAGGAAGCACAAAATAAGTTAGGGTTCGATTAACATAATCGCACTTGTGAAAAGGGGCTTTACAAGTCATTAAAAAAATTACATCTAAAATAATATACATCATCAATTAAATATTATGTGATTCTACATTTGTGTCAAAGCCATGTGAAAGATTGGATATGGAAGCTGCAATCATGATTCATTCACCTGGCTTGTTTTGAATGGGCTGCCGGGGTGTGTTTGAGTGTTTCCTCTATGCGGAGCTCCACAGCTCTCTCTCCCAGTCCTGTCTTCCACTTCATCACAGCGTCTGGAATTAGAAGTCATGAACTTATTGTCAGCACCAATGTGAACGTTGAATGCGTGTAAGCCATAGTTTATGGGATCTCCAAACACTTACCACTCTCTTTCTCAACTCCAGCACCTTAAGGCGCTCCTCAAGGTCTTGGAGTTCAGCCTGTGTTTGGGCCACCTGTAGGTCCATCACTGGCACCTCTTCAGTGTGTCTGCCCTGTGGTCGCCTGAACAGGAAAGCCTCTCGCTGGTTCTCTTCCAATGTCTCCATCTTCCGGAGCATGACCTGTAATGTGTCTGTAATTAAAGACAAGTAAAACAAGTTTACAAGAGTTTGCATGATTGGCATACACTGTGGTTCTTCTAGATTAGCTGTAACATTGATGTACATAACACATGTTACCTTGATTGGTCTTTGCCCAAGATGGTACAGCTGAATGGGGTATACAAAGCAGTAGTAAGACAACATTTGTTGTTTTGACAAATATGTTTCCCCCCACGATCAGAACAACTTAAGTATGCCTTACAATTAGGTATGCCTTACAATGGCAATGGTATGTGTGTGTGTGTCTGTGAGTGTCTTATATTTGCACTTGCCTGGCTGCCAGCTGTTTTCCGGGATCATTCATTACTTTACCATAATTTCCAAGGGACACAGTGCTTGTGATGGTGGTCGGATCACCTGTACAGAAATGAAAGTGGAATGTAGTTTACGTACATAGTATTAGTAGCTATATTGATATTGGAATAGCATCGCACATATGTGATCGTTCGAAAGCAGGGCCCCACAGCGTAACGTCGCACATGTGTGATTCTGAACATTCCAACCAACTATTTTCCGATGGGATTCAACTATATGATAAACACTACAGTATTGCTTCAAAATGTACAATTAGTAGGTTAACAAGTAACAATAGCAAGTAGTAGCATTGGTACGAGTATTATCTTAGGTTGCTAGGTAACGGAAGCTAATTAAAGCTACATAGCTTCCGTTTTGGAAAATTTTAAAATTCAGGGCTAGCTAAATAAACTATTTTGGGACAAGGTTTTCTAACAGTTCTGAACGTTTATTTTCACTGATTCTTTTGAGGGTGATTTGTGAGACGCTAAACTTTGATAACATGTATGCATTTTCAATATTTCAAAACAACTTTCTGGAGGGTTTAACCTAGCTAGCGAAATCCTAACGTAAACAATGTGAATCTGATACAACGCTATAAACAACTCAATTTCAAACCTATTTGCCCCATCCAATTTCTGAAAATATGTTTATATATTTACAACTATGTCTGTAAAGAAACTCACCTTTGAAGTAACTTATTTCCAGGTCAAATCCATTGTGTGGAAGACGGTGGGACACCTGCAAAATCTGTTTAGGAAGCCCAGTTTCAGCTATGCTTTGAAATGGGCATGCGCAAAGTTGTTGCTCAGCGGCAGACTGAGGGGCAGGTTTGCTAAGGAAGAATTGTAATATTCTGTGATGACTTGTCTTTGAAAATGAAACTCTTAAGAGTCGCTTACCTTTTGGTCACATTTAACAATTTTGTATTACAAAACTATTGGAGCACAAATTTGCATTGTGTGTCATACAGCTTTGGTGTGCTATACAAATAATGTTTGCTTAATCATGTTATTTATCACACATTGATTGCTTTTGTACATGTTTATAGTAAAGAATGAAAAACTAAATTATATTCCACGTTCTGTCTTTTTTAAAATTAAAGCTATGGGTCTGCATATGAGAAAATTGATGACCAATGACATGCTGGGGCTGAGCAGCACATGAATTACATGCATTGTCCACATTTATATATATAAACCACTATATTGCACTCAAGATCCGTTGTCCTGCGACAAAAATAAGGTAACCAGCCGACCAAGGGACGACGTCGCGGCAACGTTGTCCACGGGTCTAAAAATAAGGTAACCAGCCGACCAAGGTACAACGTCGCGGCAACGTTGTCCATGGGACCAAAAAATAACGTAACCAGCCGACCAAAGTACAACGTCAAGGCAACGTTGTCCATGGGACCAAAAAAATAACGTAACCAGCCGACCAAGGTACAACGTCGCGGCAACGTTGCCCACGGACCAAAAAATGACGTTTCCAGCCGACCAAGGTAAAACGTCGCGGCAACGTTGTCCATGGGACCAAAAAATTACGTAACCAGCTGACCAAGGTACGACGTCGCGGCAACGTTGCCCACGGACCTAAAGATGACGTTACCAGCCGACCAAGGTACGACGTCGCGGCAACGTTGTCCATGGGACCAAAAAATAACGTAACCAGCCGACCAAGGTACGACGTCGCGGCAACGTTGCCCACGGGTCTAAAAATAAGTAACCTGCCGACCAAAGGTACGACGTCGTGGCAACGTTGCTACGACGTTGCCAGAAGGTAACGTCGCGGATTACCAACTGAGCACTTTCTGGCAACGTTGCCGCAACGTCATGTGTTAGCTGGGTCGTCAGTGTGAGTTACTAGTCTTTTTTCACCCGCACCCGAAATCGCCTTTTATTTATTTTGGAAGCAGAGCACGCCTATCCTTAGAAATATATTTATTGTCCAACATTCGCAATTATCTGATGCATGCGTGAAATAATCAGTTAAAAGGGATTTGATGATCACTAGTCTAGTGATTACGTTATTCTGTGTTGTGGTCCTTCCGTGTTTTTTTTTTTTAACAAAGTAGCTGATATTGCCGAAGCGACAGCAACAAACTACTGAACTGTCCATTAGTGATGTGTCGTTCGTTAACGATTCGTTCATTTTGAACGAATCCTTACAAGGACTCAAGAGTAACGAGTATTCTCAGAGCAATTCATTCATTTTCTCGTGGCCGTGCATCGGGACTGTTGCATAGGCTCGTCCAAGTAAACAAAAACGATTTGTTCATTTACTGACTCGGTCTTTCTACGAGTCTTTGGATCATTTTTTCATGTGACCCGCATTGTATTTTTTCGTAGAGGAAACAGTTTCCTCATTAAGGTATGCACGATTACTGAATTCATCCACATGATGGCGTAATTGACCGCTACAAATACTAACGGTCCAGCTTTTTGCACCTTTTTTTCAGCTCTTTGGATGTATTGTATTGACGTCACAGACCTAAAGATGACGTTACCAGCCGACCAAGGTACGACGTCGCGGCAACGTTGTCCTTGGGACCAAAAAATAACGTAACCAGCCGACCAAGGTACGACGTCGCGGGAACGTTGCCCACGGGTCTAAAAATAACGTAACCAGCCGACCAAGTCACAACGTTGTGGCAACGTTGCCCATGGGACCAACTGGCAACATTCCCTTTATAACGTTGCTACGACGTTGCCACGACGTTGCCAGAAGGTAAAGTCGCGGATTACCAACTGAGCACTTTCTGGCAACGTTGCCGCAACGTCATGTGTTAGCTGGGTCGTCAGTGTGAGTTACTAGTCTTTTTTCACCCGCACCCGAAATCGCCTTTTATTTATTTTGGAAGCAGAGCACGCCTATCCTTAGAAATATATTTATTGTCCAACATTCGCAATTATCTGATGCATGCTTGAAATAATCAGTTAAAAGGGATTTGATGATCACTAGTCTAGTGATTACGTTATTCTGTGTTGTGGTCCTTCCGTGTTTTTTTTTTTAACAAAGTAGCTGATATTGCCGAAGTGACAGCAACAAACTAGTGAACTGTCCATTAGTGATGTGTCGTTCGTTAACGATTCGTTCATTTTGAACGAATCCTTACAAGGACTCGGGAGTAACGAGTCCTCTCAGAGCGATTCATTAATTTTCTCGTGGCCGTGCATCGGGACTGTTGCATAGGCTCGTCCAATTAAACAAAAACGATTTGTTCATTTACTGACTCGGTCTTTCTACGAGTTTTTGGATAATTTTTCACGTGACTTGCACAGGCTCTGTACTGGTAGCTAGAGGAAACAAACGATTCGTTCATTTCCCGACTCAGTCTTTCTACGAGTCTTTGGATCATTTTTCAAGTGACCTGCATAGGCTCTGTACTGGTAGCCAGAAGAAACAAACGATTCGTTCATCCCCCGACTCGGTCTTTCTACGAGTCTTTGGATCATTTTTTCATGTGACCCGCATTGTATTTTTTCGTAGAGGAAACAGTTTCCTCATTCCCTTTCGTGTGGCCGCTGTTTTAGTAAGACGTGAATGATATTCGTTCAAGTTATCATACTGACTGGTTTTGTTATTTTCACTTTAAATTTTACACTTACAGTTTAGTGCTGTGTAATTGTTTGCTGTGATAATGCTAGTGTGATAATAAATGACCAAATCATACACCCCCCCACCCCGTTGAAATGAACGAATGACTTGAAAAAAGATTCGTTCATTTTACTGAACGAGATTCACAGAACCGAATCAGTAAAATGATCCGAACTTCCCATCACTACTGCCCATAGACATATGGGTCTGTCGAGTCGCTTTCACTCCAAAATGACGGACGCGTAGGGCTGCTACTGGGCGCTTGTGATGCAATGGAGCGTTCTATTGGCTTTCACTTCTTGACAAGTTCTTTGATAGGGAGTCTACAGGCTCTCCGTAGACGGGTAATACCTTAAAATGTATTCTAAAACTGGTTGTTCCCATCCTTGATTGTGATTGGCTATATCGCATTCCATGCCGTTGTAAAATCCAGCATAACCTCACAGGTTGTCCTCATAACATTCTTTAACATTCCATATTACTGCGCATCGAATATTTCAAATAGAAAAAGACGGCAAAGATGTCCGTCTGGCTGTTGCGTGGCAACGATTGATGTAGGAACTATACTTTGTAGTAGCGGAAGAATGACGGTTTATTGTTAAACTATTTTGTTTTCTAATTGTTTTTATTGATAAAACCATATCAAATATTTGTAGTAACAGTTTTAGAATGTGGATTCAGTAATCGTGCATTTGAATTAAGCAATAAGCCCCGCGAGTCCGTGGTTTACGCTGATTTTAGAACAGGTAAGGGGAGTTATAGGCACGACGCCTCTTGGGGCTTATTGCTTAATTCAAATGCACGATTACTGAATTCATCCACATGATGGCGTGATAGACCTCTACAAATACTAACGGTCCAGCTTTTTGCACCTTTTTGTCAGCTCTTTGGATGTATTGTATTGACGTCACTTGAAAATGAAAAAGAAGCGCTCAACAGTTGCGCCAGCAAAGGGAAGCCCGCGGTCCAGAGGCTTGAGTAGTTCTCCTGCGGCTGTGGGCTTGCAGTTGTCAGAACGGTGGAACTCAGGGAGCGTGCATTGGAATTGTCAGAAATATATACAAAAGGAGCGTGCACTTCTTTGTTGTTGCCATGGCTGATCTTTTGCATTACAACGATTCTGCTGCAGTTGGAAACCGTTTCGCCCGCAAAGGTGCTCTGCGGCAGAAAAACGTTCATGAAGTGAAGAACCACAAATTTACTGCACGTTTTTTTAAGCAACCGACATTCTGCAGTCATTGCACAGATTTTATATGGTAAGCAGATCAAGTAGACATTAGAAGGAGAGGTAAAGTTGAAATGCTTCTTGGTAGGCTACTGTACTGGGCAATGCTCAGAATATACACTTTTTTACATCTTCATTTAGTCTTGTTAGGCTATACTTCGTAGCCTATGCCAAGTCAGTAGTTTGTAAAACCATGCTTATTCTGGATAGCAGCCTATAAATGGAAGATGCAAACCTCACATTTAATGTTACCAGTCAATGGTGTACTGTCGCCTTCCTTTCAATTTACAACAGGTTGGCTAAATTACCAAGAGAAGTCTTGAGAAAGTTTTGTATTGTTACAGATTTGTTATTTTTCATTACTGTGAAAACTACCAGAATATATTTGGTTGTAAGTAGACAGGAAGAAACATTTGTTAAAATAACATTTAGATAAAATAAATCATCTATTGTATTATATATATATATATATATATATATATTGTTTTAAGATAGGCTAGCCTCTTACCCTAATTTGCTACAGAAACAGACCAATATCTTAGGGTACTTTACATTCACTTAAATGATTAGGTCTTGCGCACCTTTCAGAAATGAAGTTATCGGGCTGACAGTTAAAATATGTCCTCATTTGGACAAGGGGTTATCTGATGCACTATTGACGTTGATTCTTCATGTCAATGAAAAGTGCCAAGATTTTATTAGGAAATATTGTAGCTAGCTAACATATTTGGACAACGGAATAGACAGGCTACTGTTGTGCAGTACCTAACTGTTCCCTTATTTATTTTCACAGGGGTTTTGGTAAACAAGGATTTCAGTGCCAAGGTAAATCCAGTTCAATCCCAAACCTAGTGTGTGTGTGTGTGTATGAGAGAGAGATAGAGAGAGAGCGTGTGTGTGTAAGTGAGACGGACATTGAAAACAGCTGTTTGATGACCAATGTACGTAATAATTGTGAATAAATATGTGGATACCTATTCAAGTAGGCCAGGGATGCAGACCTGATTAGCAGATGCTCAATGATATGTAATGATAATAATCAATGTAATAAAAACAGGTTGACCACGTATCACCTAGGCTAAGGCCTTACCACAGCGGCCCGGGTTTGATTCTGGCACGGGGCATTTACTGCATGTCATCCCTACTCTCTCTCCCCTGCCTTTCCTGTCACTCTCTTATTTTAAAAAAGTGCCAGCAAAGCTTGTTCAGAGATGTGGTTATTATCAAGTGGCTGGCTGGAGAGATTTCCCATGCTCACAAGACAAATATTTATGTTCATACTTCTTTTATGTAGCACCTGTCTGTTCAAAAGCCCGAGTACTGTAGAGTATAAACATATTCTGTAAAAATACTCATCAGTGCAGTCATGCAAGAAGCCCTATGTAAATTAATGATGGGCATCAAAGTTGGCCATACCACAGGTTGATTGGTAAAACCCATGTGGTACTAACATGAGGCTGCAGTGTGGATAAAACACAAGTGTTTTAATCACTAGTGGTGTGTCATGTTTCATGAGCCTACGCTGCAACACAATTTTGTATTATTTTGACACTGCAGAATTAACTTTTATAAATGTTTTATCCAATAAGAATGTGTTGCAGGACTGAAACGTTGATTTGAGAGTGTCACAAATCATGGATGCTCAAAGCCAGCAAGTCCAAAAGCATGCTGCAGGTAGAATAGTTGTTTTTTACTTTTAAAACCCTTACAGCCCCTCTCATCACTTCTTTGTGTTGAAAGAAAACATTTAAACAAAATCTGTTTCTACCAGTACCTTTATATTTGGGTAGCCTTCAGAGGGACCTTTGTTATACAGTACATAGTACTCTGTGTCATTGCATGCAGTACAGTACATTTCCTGCTTCCAAGCAGCACTATCCATGGCAGAAAGTATAATTAATCTAGTTTTCCACACAGAAGTCACAATTAATATGTTAACATATGAACTTAGAAGTACTTTAAGGCACCTGGTCTAGTCATGGAATGTGACCATGTTGCCAACAAAATACAGCACATACATTAATATTGTTTTGCTCTCCCATTCTGTATTGGTAGAATGTACATAATTTAGTTATTTATGTTAGCGCACAAAACACTAATATGGAGCCAAGATAATAATAATAATAATAATAATAACAACAAAATCAACAATAATTTCATAATTTGGCACACCCCATGTAGTAGTTTGTTAGCTGTAAGCAGTTCTTTGTTGAAGTGTAGATATGTTGTAATTCAATAAAAATACAAAATAAAAATTCACAATACGCTGAATAGTCTCTGAAATATGTCTGCTTCCCTGAAATTTACATCCAGTTGCCACTGTCTCTGCCAGTATAACATTTCTCCCAAGAAACCTAATACTCCATTGGTAGCTGCGAGGAATTAAACATATGTGAGAGAGGAAAGCAATAAATAAAGTGAAATATATCACGATAAACAATGAGATGTGGTAGAGGTAACGGTGAAATAATGTAGGGTAAAACAAAAATAGAGAAACACAAACAGAAAGTTAGGGGGAACTCTAATAGTATACAGAATTGGATAAAAAAAGGGATAGCCCAGCCCTGCTCCCTCTCACCTGCAGAGGTCACAGTCCTACGTCTGAGCCGTTGGCATCTGGGTGCTTTTCTATTGCCAACAACTGTCACATCGCTGGGTCACGTTACAGAGTGATGTACTGCTTATGGGCCAAGTCTGAGGCCTTAATTGTCAGTCCCCACTGTGTGTTCCCAGTTCCTTCTGTCCATCCACACCGTCACAGATGCCCGCTAACACAATGTTTGTTTCATGCTACAGTTTGACAGCAGCCTGTGTTTAGCTCACAGTAGAAGTAAAAGGAACATGATTTAGCAGTTCGAAACTCGCTTATGCAAGACAGAGATGGATATGACTGGTGGAGGGGACAAGTCAAAATGTTGACTAATAAAGGCATTTAAAGTCGTGTTGGAAACAGACTGATGAGAGAGGAGATGTTTGTTCTTGGACGTAGATAGAGCTTGTTGTTGGAAAGCGTATTTGGAATGCAGTTTTCCATGTTTTGTCTGGCAGTGGGTTTATCCCTTGAGATGGGGTTTCACGCTCTCTTTCTCATTCTCTCTTTTCTCTTTCTCCATTTCTCTCTGTTCTGTATGGAATGTATGGTTGATGGCTTTTCAATCTTTTGGGTTTATGTGCATGCATGTCCCAGCGCATATGAAGGTTGACGGGTGTGTTTCTGTATGTGGTACATTGTTTTAGAGCATATGAAACACAGTGTTCCAAACCCTTGAATTGAGACTCATTCTCATTGTGAGACCTTTTGGAAACAATCCACGTAGAGATTTCCATCCACACTTCCGCACCCTAACCACTTCAAATGAAACTCTAAAATGGAATTGAAAAGAACATCTGAATTGACAATAATCTCTATTGATATGTGGCACGCCGCACATTATGTGACAGGTACACATTGTGAATGTGTAACGGGTGTGAACCTGTGAAACTCACTCCTTAGGTATATAACATAATTATATACTAATTAGCTGGTCTCTCAATGCAATTGACACCATCTTCTCGAAGAGAAGCTCGGGTTCGGGGGAACCCAAATGTCCGGACGGGACGTTTGCAGCTGGCTACACGATGGACGCGTGGGACAATTGGCGTGTCGTGTGTCTAGCGGCGCTTTCCGTTGAGGATGTTGAAGACATCTTTATTTTCGGAACCATGATTACATGCTTTCTGCTGTGTGGATTAGGCGGTTGGCTTGTATATCGGAAAGTCAAGGAAACGGCTGCAGCCATCAAAAGCCCCCTTAGGCTGCCCGACCTGATTGAGACGGTGGGCAGAGCCGTTGGAGCATTGACTGTGAACTTACAGCAGAATAGGGAGTACAACAGGGATAAGTTTGCGGCTCAGCAAAGAAGGTTCGAGGATCTGGAGGCCTTCCTGAAGGTTGGACGTGAAAATTGAGTCACGTCTACTTGTCTAAACATCTACACCAATCTTATCTACTTTCGGCCCCGTAACCAGCTCAGGCCTTGGCCAAGGCCGTTGCTGGAAAACAACTCCCCTGGAGAGCGCTGAAGCGAGACTATCTTGCTCTTCCCTTCCCACTCCCCCACCATCAACATCTGTGGCTTGGTCTCTACCCGGGTCATGACCAAGGACGTCTCCTTGCCAACACTATCTGCATAGAGAGACTCGGACTGATTGTGGCCTAGGTCGAGGGCGCCAACCCAGACCTACTCACACACTAACTTTCACCTACTACAGATACCACCACCCCCCCACCCCCATCCAACGCCTTCGACTGCTTTTCCCTGGGTGGCTGGCGGGTCTGTGTCCAGCGCCTATTACGGTCGCAGGACCAGATGCTGCTGGTCTACTCCACCGCCCTTTCCCATTGCAAGTGTTTGTAATGTTGTGTTGTTAATGTTGTGGGCTTATGTGCTGAGGTTTTTGCCTGTTCCCATACTGTACTCCTCTAGGAGCATTGTATGGGGGTTGCCTTTTTCTCTCCTCCTCTCTCCTCATGTTATGCTTTGCTGTAATCTTTCTGGTGGGCGCCTCTGATGGCTGCCTAGGTAGGCTCTCCTGCAAAAGTAAATTCCGTGTCTGTGCAAACTTTCATGGCCAATAAACATCAATTCAATTCAATTCGAAAAAATAACAGGCCATCCGCGTCAACGAATAGCTAGCTTTTCTCTGGCGTAGTTGGTAGTGGTCACGCTTGGCAAGTCAGAGGTCATGCGTTCGAGCCCAGTGAGTGGCGAACGGCCTTGTTGTGACGGAGCGTGGCTACAGCTGTTACATACCCGTCACATTGGTGCCGTGACCCGGATTCACGAGGTTAGCGTCAGCTAACTGCCGGAGTGAATTTAAGAGGGGTGAATGTAACGGGTGTGAACCTGTGAAACTCACTTCTCAGGTATGTAACAGGCCACCCGCGTCAACAAATAGCTAGCTTATCTTTGGCGTAGTTGGTAGTGGTCACGCTTGGCAAGTCGGAGGTTGTGCGTTCGAGCCCAGTGAGTGGCAAACGAGCCTTGTCGTGATGGAGCGTGGTTACAGCTGTTACATACCTGTCACAAATGCTTTGTGAATGTGCAAAACTGGATGCCACAAATCATTTTTGTTTACGCAACAATGCTAAACTGGTTTTAAACTACACTAACTCTAATAACATTCAGTGACATTTACTTGACTTTGTTATTGTACTGTATTTAATAGCCACACTGTATTTCAATCTGATCTAAGGGACTGCAAATTACTTTATTTAAATACCTGAAAGGAGAGGTAAAGGAAAGACTTCTATTTAGCTAATGTTGTCCCGAATCCTTATATATTAGGGCTGTCCCTCCCCGACTAAGATTTTCTTTGGTCGACCAAGACTCGACTAAAACATCTGAAAATCGACTAATCGAACTTTGAAACACAACAAATAAAAAATAAAAAAATTACAAACATTTTCGCGATCTGACTCAATGGCTGCTGGACATTGCAGATTCAGCCGCTAATAGCTTACTAATAATAAGACTCGTATCACCAGTCCTGTTGTAACCGAATGCCGATGGTATTTATTCTCTCTTACAATGTACTACAAATAAAAAATATTGTTTGTTTAAATCATCAGAGCACGCTTATCA
This sequence comes from Hypomesus transpacificus, assembly GCF_021917145.1. Taxonomy (NCBI): domain Eukaryota; kingdom Metazoa; phylum Chordata; class Actinopteri; order Osmeriformes; family Osmeridae; genus Hypomesus; species Hypomesus transpacificus. Next base: position 9,744,603 of record NC_061076.1, read on the forward strand.
CTGCCTGAAAACTTGCAGCATGCGAACTTACGTAGAAGCTGAGTGGGGAACGGTGCAACAGAGAAAGATTTTATTGTCTTGGCCGGAGAAGATAATGTCATTCGATTTGGATGTGATTCTTATAATGGGCATATTCATTTTTCAACCCAGCGCGTTAGCATGAGCAAGCAGGGCTAGGCCAACTTACGTTTTTCAGGTGGTAGGCTACATCATATTCAATGTCGAACTATGAAAAATAAACCGTTGTTGGCAGAGTTTGCATTCAAAGTTTTTCGAGCCACCCGGTACTTTGTAAATGTACTTTAATGAAATGCTGCCATACCACAGATTTCTTTGCCATTTTGACTAATAACACCGACAATGTAGGCTATGGCAGAGTTCGTAGTTCTGCAGCCAATTGAGCTCTTGCCGTGTGCAAAATACCAAACCAAACAAAGCGCAGATTAACGAAAGGGAAAACAGTAACACCTTTTTTTTTTATTATATATTTTTAGAGTTGCTTTATTTGTCTTAAATAATATAATCTAAAATTTCTGTAGAACATTTCGTTAATTCGGCAATGATGACACAAGCGGGAATCAGATCTCACAATGCCATACGGCAGCTTGACTAAAAAAATCTTAGTCGACCAAGAGCGTATCGACCAGAAAATCGACTAGTTGACTGTGTGGGGACAGCCCTATTATATATATACACACACACACACACACACTATTTACTCATGTCTGTCAGCCCATGCCATGTCTGGACCAAAGGGGTTACAGGTTCTCTAGAGTGCGTCACTATAATAACGTGTTCATTTAGCTGAAACGTTTATCCAAGGAGCTATGGCTCCTCAAACGCCAAAGCTAAAGCAAGTAATTGCATTTTATTGGCCATAGTAGCTAGCTGTCGATAAGTAACCAACGGAAAATAACGGATAATAATGTATCGCTAGACTATATGATTCCCGTTCAGGTTACAACATTCTCGTTTAGAAAGGCGCCTGATGTCACCCAGCGCTTTTCTGAAAAGGTGTTCAAAAGGCGCTCAAAAGGCGCTGAAGGCAGCGCTTTTTTCAGAAAAAATACGTCAAGTGTGAACGCGGCCTAAGCCTGTCTGTTGCACAAATAGTAAGACTGACTTAATTTGAGGTAAAAAAGTTAGCCACTTCTCCCCCTGGCTAAACCTTGCGGTAAGGGCTGAGTTGCTATGCCAACAATCTGGTAGAAGGCTACATCATTATCTTGGCTTCATTTATTACAAAAGTTTGTTAATTGTAACTGCAGAAAACGTTGACTGGTTTCTGCTTTTCCGCTAAATGTCATTTTATTAAACGAGTGAGTAGATAACAGCATAACTCACTTCATTGATGCTAGCGCCAGCCATCTGCGTTGGAGTTGTTGATAAATGGAAGTAGTGTTGGGGTTGGATTAACACTATTTGTTAATAAAACAACTTTTTCAATATTGTATTCCTCCAACAGATCTAGGTTTTCATCAGGTTTAAATGTATCAATCTTTCGCCGTTAAATGTCGCTGTTTTGTCCGCCATCTTTACTTTTCCTTAAAGTGTCTAATTTTACCCATAATGCAAAGCGCAACAGGCTATCTAAGTCAGTCTTATGTTAGTCACTGATCGTAAAGCTTTATGCAACAGGTAAATTGAAGTGTCAATGGCAAGTCGGACTTAAAGTAGCATTTAAGTCTAAGACTAGGTCTATTTTTATGCAACTGGCCACAGGGGGTAAATTGAACCTGCAACTTCTAGATCCTCAAACTCTTTAAAGCTCTTAATGGACAGTCCCCTTCGTATATCTCGGACCTCATACAACTACACGCACCCATTAGGTTACTGAGATCTGCGGACAAACTACTTTTGTACACTCCCCGATCACGCTGCATACGTACAGGTGATAGAGCCTTCGCAGTTGCCAGTCTACGCTGTGAAATCAACTTCCCTTTTCTATCAGGCAGGCTCCTTCATTGTCTGTTCTTAAATCCAAACTTAAAACACACTTATATGCACTAGCGTTTCCCACTACCTCTTGAGTTGTATTTTACTTATTTTACTGTTATTGACTGTTTGTATTTTATGGTGTCTTTTTTGTGCTTTTGTCCGGCACCTCGGTCAGCCTTGCTGTGTTAAGGCCATTTTACACTAAATCCAAAATTCATATCAGAAATGTTCGCCCGTAAAAAAATAAATACAACCTCACGTTATGTCAATCGCGCTTGCACACTGCCTCCGAAACTTTCGTCCGTCAAAAAAAAGTTTGGATGGGGTTCGATTTTCTGCGTTTTTCACATCCGTAGCCAGCATTTTGATAGGTTATTTGGCAATTCAGAGCCACCGTACAAGCGAACTACAAAATCCAGAATGGCGTCTGACAAGTTGATACACCCTTCAGTGCTGATGCCCAACCGAAAACTGCTGGTGATGGTGGTGAATGAGTCCCCAGTGCTCAGGAGCGGGTTGCACCAACAGGATTTAGGACCAGTCTTAATCTAAGACTGGCGAAACTCAACGTTCTATGTCTAAAATGATGTTGCGCCTGTTGCACCACGCTGACTTAAGCTGCTTTTTCCCTAAGTCTAGTCCTAAATGTTACACCCTGTGGAGAGGAGTCTTATGTTAAAACAGAACGTTTTCTGTGTTGGTTTCTATAGTAGGCTAATTTTCACAAAACCGTTGAGTGCAGCTAAAACAACAAGTAGCCTATAACAATGGCGCGTCTAATTTATAGATTGTATAATGAACGCGCTTTAAGACGTGAGTGAGTAGTGCGAGACAGAACTAACCCGCTGGATATGTACAATGATGAGGAGTTATTTCAGAGGTTTCGTTTCAGTAGGGTTGAGATTTTTTCTCTAGTGGACCAACTGTCCGACGATTTGCGCTTTCAGGCAGACCGAAATGCTGCCCTGACGCCAACGTTACAGCTTTTAATTGCACTGAGGTTTTATGCAAACGGTGCATTTCAAAACACCGTGGGGGACATGATCGGCGTGCATAAATCTACAGCTCGTAGAGTTATTCGTAGGGTCTCGCTGGCACTGAGTCGCCGCCTACTGCATTATGTCAACTTGCCTAACGAGGCCGAGGCAATCGCTGTCAAGCAGCATTTCCGCCAGGCGTCTGGCATCCCTGGTATCATCATGGTAAAAATGTATGGGTATCATGGCAATGCACGTTCCATTCTAGAATTCCACGGGCAATTTCATAAACGCGCATGTTACCACCAGTCTTAGTTAAGACTGGTCGTAAATTCAGTTGGTGCAACAGGCGTTAGATATGGGCCTAAGACCGTTCTTAACTAAGACTGACTTAGGACTTAAGACAGTCTTAGCAAAGACTAGTTGGTGCAACCCACTCCAGATACCTAAAACGATACATATAGCCTATAGCACACAAAATAATTGTGTTGTATTGAATGTTTGTTTCAATAGTGTGTGTGTGTGTGTGTCCTATGTTCTAGCAAATCATCAAACTGATCCACTGACATTCAGAGGTAAATTTTAAATATCTCCGGATAATTTCTGAGCTCCTTGATAAGGAGATGAAACTCTCCTTCCTCTCTGCGCAACTTCAGGGTTGGATGGACCCAATATTTCCTATTTCTACAATTTTTTCTCTTTTTAATAAGAGAGAGGGGAACAAAGTCATCCTCACTCCTTGACGAATCCATTAGGTATTTTTTAGGTACAGCTAAAGCCGGAGCAAGAACAAGTTTTGCTGAGTTTTGTTGGTGGCCATGATGTTGTGGCCCTCCTCCCCACGGGGTTTGGGAACAGTTTGATTTTAGATAGTAGTGGTGAAGGAATTGGCTAAGGCGAACGCCAGCGATTGGTTATGGCAGATCAGAGTGGCTCTGGGCAGATCCAATAGTTTTAAACTTCAACAGAGTACCCGCCTACAAGGAAGATAAACGCTTGTCAATGGAGCGAGGCCAGACTCTCTGTACAAATGAAATGTACGAGAGTCTGGTTAGGACCAGGCTATGCCCCCGGTCAATAAAAACAATGTGTACATTAAAACACTGTGAAGTGCATTAAAACACTGTGTGCAGACTCCCGATCGTATTTCACTCAACTACTTTGGTGGCTAAAGGCCAGAAATCGAAGGATTTTACATAATGGACGACGAGAGATTCATCCTAGAAATTGAGCAACACTACTTGTATGACACTCCAAATAGACTACCCACATTTGTATCTCGTGAACAATACAGCTGCCTAGCAGAGCCCCTCGTCTGAAATACAATGAGGACATCTAAACCTGGTTGCGTTGCAGCCGTAACGCGCGGTTGCTGTGTGTGTACGTCTATAAATGTGTGTAGCTACTTTAAGTGTGAATATGCATTTGTGGGTATATTTTGTGTGTCTCTTCTGTGTGTGTGTGTGTGTGTGTGTGTGTGTGTGTGTCCGTGAGCGCCTCTACCTGTGTGTGTCTGCATTGCATTTGCGGGTCTGCTTTATGTGTGGATCTTCTTTATGTGTTTCCCTCAGTGTTTGTAGCTATCTTATATGTGTGTCTGCTATGCATTTGTGGGTCTGATTTATGTGTGTACATGTGTGTGTATCAGTGTTAGATCACTCACCGCCACAGTGACAGGGATGTTGTGCTCTGCCTCTCCTCTCAGGCCCCTTGGCCTTTGAAGTAGAGCGTCTGTGGCCATGGTAGTGCCATCTGGAGAGCAGCGCCATGGGCTAGCAGAAGAGGGGGAACGTAAGAGTGGAAGAATGTCTGGGCTCAGTAGAGAAAGAGAGGAGAGAGGGATGGGAGCATGGGAATGATGTGAACAGAAGAGGAAAGAAATAGGCTTGAAAGAGTCAAATCTAAACGTGAAAGCAGGGGAGAGAGAGATAAAGAAAGAGAGAGAGCTACTGGTCCTGCGTGTGTGAAAGTGAATACATTGTAGTGCCCTTCTCCAAAATATGTCTGTGAGATGTTGGCTGAGGTGACAGTCTGACTACTCAAACCAGATGAAAGAGGACAGAATCCAAACAGCAGTAGGTATTATTTCTGGCTTCTGAGGAATTAAAATAAACCACAAAGGGTTTATGTGAGTTCTTGACATCTCTGGTTCAAGTACTTTTCTCTCAGATTCTTGTTCTCATATATTTTTTATACCTGGAACGGTTTGATTTGTAGGTCTTCAGGGATCAGGCAGCAAGCGATCACCAAGTAGGATTTAAGGTCTTGCTGTGTAATGTATAAAGGATGGGAGTAAAGTGCTGTTAGGACTATGTGTATGCGTGTGTGTGTGCATGCACGTGTGAGTGTGTGTTCTGTTTACTCTAATGTACATCAACCGGCCAACCGAACAAGCACAAACTGATCAGATTACATGCCTTGTAGCAAGGTTTGTCATCCTTTCAACTTAAACCAGACCTTTCGATACAGTACCAGACCTCCACTTTTCGAGGATCATCTTTATTTCTGTAACTGCCTAAAATCATAGCATGAGTTAAAATACATATGCATACTGTATTTCTTTGTGACGAGGGGTGACACATGCCTACAACCAGGCCCTAATGGCAGAGTAGGAAGAGAGCCAATCACCTCCATTGCCCAGCACAGAGCTATGGACCTCATTAACCAATCAAGGAACAAAATTGAGGGGGTGGGGGAGAGTGGGATGCGGCAGAGCTCTGTGCCTATGACGGGGAAGAACAATAAACATCTTACGCAACGCCACAGTGAGACGTGAGGCTTCTACTGCTGTCTCCTGAGGAGTCCTTGTGTTTTGAAATGTTGGTTTGTTCATTAGTTTGAACAGATTATCATTAGCAAAATGTAGAGATGTTTGAGGCTTTTTGTTATTTTGAATTCTATTTAACTGACTCTCTTTCAGCCAAGAGAGACAGCTTGCTAAACTATATAAGTCATATTTGTAAACACTTGTGTGAGTCAGAGAAGCCATTAGTTTAAAAGTCCATTCAATTTTTCTGAATGAATACAAAACAACCATTACTCACTCCATATTGTAAACCCTGGATACGTTAATTTGGCTGAAATGACAATATCTAAACATGATGAAAGCTCAGCCACTGCTCAAGTATCAAAGTGTGAAGCAAATATAAGGAACCATAGCAAACTGGACTGTAGCACAGTTTCCTTTCTTTGGTTAATTTCATTTGTAGAAAGTGTTTTCTTTCAATTAATATATTTTTTTAATCTTTATCGTATCAGACCTAGACTGTTCTGGAAACACGCCTCTTCCACGTTCTCGGACTTTGTTTGGAGCAAACTTGTAGGCCCACTGACCATACAATGTCAACAAAATTGGCACGGTTGTACATATTGTAGAGCAAGGATGGGCAATTAATTTTCCCGGAGGGCCACATGAGAAATTAGGACTGTTGTGGCGGGCCGAACCAATAGGCTGAACTTAATTCTGAACTTAATTCTGCTCAATATTTATTTGATTACTAAACAGTAAATTATATAGTTTTGAGTTGCTACTGGTAATAGTACATGTTACAAAAGGGTATGAATATGTGTAATTGAATTTTTTTACATACTTTTAAACCTTAACATAAATACATATGATGTACGTTAAAGACCAGCAATTGATTAATTTTATACAAAAGCAATACGTGCTTTTGATGTTTTCCAGTTCAGTTCAGTCTTCCTGAGAAAAATACAGTGGGTCTTGGGCTTGGATATGTGCATTGAAGTCTGGTTGAATGTCTGAGGTAGATGTGCAAAGGACAGCTGACAGGTGATCATCAGGGTCTGCAGCTTAAAGGTCAAATGATATGCTGTTTTTGGATGCTTTTATATAGGCCTTAGTGGTCCCCTAATACTGTATCTTAAGTCTCTTTCCCGAAATTCAGCCTTGGTGCACAATTACAGCCACTACAAGCAGTCCCACAAAGAGCTTTCCTCAAGACGAGCTGTTTCTGTGTCTGTAGCTTTAAATGCTAATGAGAAGGAGGGGGGCGGCACCATGCGGTAATGTTTACAATGGATGTATCGCAATGGCTCGTAGCACCGTTGCTGTAAGATGCCTCGAATTTGCCCATTCTCATCTGATCACCCTGGTTTGCAGAGGTGCACACTCATAGTCATGGGGTCACGTCCCCCTCACTTAAAAAAAAAGTCGTTTGACCCCCCTACTGGTCTACTAGTCCAGCATTCTTTACATTGCTTCACAATCAATTACGTTCCACTTTATCAGTATGGGGAATATATATATATATATAAACTTTATTACTGGCTCAAGGGCCACATGGTAGAAAGAAAACCCTACAAAAAAACAAACAATACATACAAATAATTCATTAAATAGCAATATGCAAGGAAAGAAGGGCTAAAAAAGGCACTCATGCCAGTGTTCCCAGATCTTAGAGGTTTACTTGGGAATACCCATAGCAATAGAAATCCACTCCGCGTTTTCCTGGTTTCCTACACCTAAAGCCTCATCACGCACGCAGATTCAACTCCCATACTCTTTCATCAAAGCGTCGTGCTTGCAGCTAGCACTTCAGACATCGACTGTTCCACAGACTAGATGGACATAAGGAGGTTTTTTTTCGAGGAAGAGTAAAGTAAGTTAGAGTTACAGTTTTCCCTTCAGTGGCCAAAGCACCCTTATGAGACATTCTCTGACTATAAATAGGATTAAGTCACAAAGATCCTTCTGCAAACATTATGATTATAGCTAGATAAGCAAGTTATTTACTTACAACTAGCACTAGGAAATACCATATTTTATTTACCCATTACAAGTGGAACAGCATTCGTTGATTTCTTAAGGCCAGGTACTACACAGCCTGTCTTCAAGCCCAACTTAGCCCCGCCCACAAGAAAATTGGGTCGGGAAGTTGGGTCTGGAGGGGCTCGTATTGGGGACAAACTATATAAAACCAGGAGCTGGGCGGACCAATGAAATTGCCAGGACGGGCTTTATACGATGATGGACAGATGATCAACAGTAACGTAATCAACAACGTCATGGAAGAGCGCTTGGGTCCGTCCGTCCGTCATCTGCCGCTTGTCCGGGGATCGGGTCGCGGGGACAGCGACCTTAGCAGGGAGGCCCAGACTTCCCTCCCCCCGGCCACTTCCACCAGCTCTTCCTGGGGGACCCCGAGGCGTTCCCAGGCCAGCAGAGAGACATAGTCCCTCCAGCGTGTCCTGGGTCTTCCCCGGAGCCTCTTCCCAGTGGGACGTGCCCGGAACACCTCACCAGGGAGGCGTTCAGGAGGCATCCTAATCAGATGCCCGAGCCACCTCAGCTGGCTCCTCTCGACGCGGAGGAGCAGCGGTTCTACTCTGAGCCCCTGCCGGATGACCGAGCTTCTCACCCTATCTCTAAGGGAGAGCCCGGACACCCTGCGGAGAAAGCTAATTTCGGCCGCTTGTATTCGCGCTTGGGTTGAATTCGTTTCCAACAAACAACATATTACGTTGCTCTGATTGGTTGTAGGTCTATCCAATTGAGCGAAGAGGCATTTGTTTTACGAGTTCGGTTGAAACACGCCCCATAGTCACAGCCCAACGGAGAGTTATCAGACTCATATTCTGACTAGAAGTATGAGTATGACAACGTCAGGTTAGGTACTACAGGCAAAAACCCAGATTTTTGTTCAGTTTGTCAATTTGGATATATTTTGCTTCTATAACCAGTAAACCTTGCCACAAATATTTTTTATTTTATTTATTTTTTATGACTTTTTTTTTGTTACCATCTTTTATAGAAATTTGTCTCAGCAAGTTAAGAAATAACTTAAATGAATTGTACATGGTTGGAAAGCTTATTCTCTCAAGCATATGGCTAGCCAAATCATATATTGCTTTATATATATTGCTATATATTTACTTGCTATTTTGTCATGGCAGCAGTGACAAATCTGCTATCAACTTTGGGGGGGACAATTACATGACATTTTCTCAAGAGCAATTCCTGAGAGGGACACCAAAATTACTGCTGTAACACATAACACATAAAAAAGCGCCATTGTGTCGATTATCAGCAAAGCGCTTTCATTGTGTATTATTAATATTATTGAAATTACATAGTTATGTTTACAGTGATTTATTGGGGGGACAAATCATCTGTCAATTTCCTTTGATGTGGGGTTATATACCAGAAAAGAAGCGAAAATATAGTTTTTTAGCACTTGTCAAGTGCATTTCAACATAATTAACTGAAAAAACATTATTTTTACAAAAGCCTCTGAACAATTTTAACCAATAAGTTATTGATCCCATTAAAACAAACCCAAAAGTTATGACTTCATTTATGATTTAGTTGCCGTGTTCTACATTGTATGCAAATTAGCGCATATTTAATGAGAAAACACGCAATCTGCATAATGTATTGGGGGGGAAACTAAAAGTCACATGAAAAATATGTCTTATATTTTTGGGTATATTCATGTGGTAAAGTTTCATTCTGATAGAAAAACTGGGTTTTAATTGTTCTATTCACCTGTAGTACCTCCCCTTAATCTGGGTCTGAAATATGTTGTGCTTTTGGCTGTGTTCAGACCTAGGCGTCTGTTTCTGGCAGAAAGCAATGATAAGGATGGTTTTTCCAAGTAGCTAGAGCTACAAAAAATGCTGGTGTTTTTTTTTTTTGTCATACTGTAACAACCGTGAGCTAATCTGGAGTTAACGTTAGCTAACCTCCCTCCCGTTAGCACCTCCCTCTGCTAAGCACCTCCCTCTGCAAGTGGATCTTCCACTTCCTGACGGGGAGGCCACAGGTGGTGAGGATTGGTGACCGCACCTCATCTGTACTGATCACCAACACAGGCACCCCCCAGGGCTGTGTGCTCAGCCCTCTCCTGTTCTCCTTATTCACCCACGACTGTGCGGCAACTCACAGCTCCAACCTCCTCGTTAAGTTTGCTGACGACACAACCATCGTGGGCCTCATCTCTGACAGTGACGAGTCAGCCTACAGAGAGGAGGTTGACACCCTGACATCATGGTGTCAGGACAACAACCTCTCTCTTAACATCAGCAAGACCAAGGAGATGATTGTGGACTATAGGAAGTGGCAGGAGGAGGAGCATGCACCCCTATTCATCAATGGATCGGAAGTGGAGAAGGTCAGCTGCTTCAAGTTCCTCGGGGTGAACATCAGCAATGACCTCACCTGGTCTGTTCACACGGACAAGGTGGTCAAAGCGGCCCGTAAGCGCCTCTTCTTCCTGAGGAGACTGAAGAAGTTTGGTATGGACTCAGTCATCCTCACTAACTTTTACAGATGCACTATAGAAAGCATTCTGACTGGTTGTATCACAGTGTGGTATGGGAGCTGCACAGACCGGGACCGCAAGGCCCTACGAAGTGTGGTCCGTTCTGCTGAGTTCGTCATCAGCAGGAAGCTCCCAGCCCTACAGGACACCTACCACACACATTGCCTAAGGAAAGCCAGCAGGATTCTAAGAGACTGTTCCCACCCATCCTTCAGTCTCTTTACCCCGTTGCCTTCTGGCAGGCGTTACCGCAGCATCCGGTCGCGTACACGCAGACTGGACAACAGTTTCTACCCAAGGGTCATCAGGCTTCTCAATGGACACTGATATGGACATTTTTACTGCACACTAGTCACTTATACACTGTCACTTTCAGCTACTGGTTGCTCTTCCAGTAACATTGCACTACTGTACCTCACTGTACCTCGCCACCAGGCTCCTGTTTGGTCATTGACATAGTCTCTGATCTGCAAATCTGCACTATTGCACTGTACTCCACTTAGGTTAGATAGGTTATAGGGTTGAAACAGGTTTTTTGTGCATTAGGGTTAGTATAGCGTACTATTTATTGTTATCTGTAATTTAGGAAGTTTTAGTATTAGGGTTAGTATAGTCGTTTATTTATTGCTATCTGTATATTTAGGAAGTTCACTTATCTAAGCTCAGCATAGATGTAAATTTGTTCCGTGTACTTATATGTTATGTTATGTCAGCTGCTTGCGTTGTCTTGTCTTAAGAATTTCAGTGCCCAGTCTAACCTTGTGTTGTTCTGTGCATCTGACAAATAAAAGACTTGAACTTGAACAATCTTGACCAAATTCAGGTTTGCTCAGTTGTAGCTGAAAACTGTGCTGAAAAAATGTTCGCCTAACCCACCTGAGAAGCCTTGTGACCCACCTGTCAATTTGAGTCACCTCACCCCAGAACAACAAGCTGTCGTCATGGAGATGCTTAGGGAGGAGTCAGGTGCATTTGCCAAGCACAAAGAGGACATCATCTACATAAAAAACTTAAAAATTGATATTAAACTGACTGATGAGATCCCTGTAGCCAAAGCCTACAATGCAGTCCCTCGTGCACTATATGATGAAGTGAAGATACATGTCCAGGACTTGTTGAGTAAAGGATTTATTCACAAATCAACTTCACCGTATGCCTCGCCTGTGGTGTGTGTAAGGAAACGAGGATGGAAGCCTAAGACTTTGTATCGATTATAGGGGCCTTAACAAAAAGACAATTCCAGACAGACTATCCCTATACCACGTATCCAGGAGATACTTGATGGACTTGGCGGCAACATGTGGTTTAGTGTGCTTGACCAAGGTAAAGCGTATCATCAAGGTGAAATCAGTGAGAATTCAAAGAAATACACAGCCTTCACAACGCCTTGGGGGCTGTATGAGTGGAACAGGATTCCATTTGGTCTCACTAACGCGCCCTCAGCTTTTCAGCGCAGCATGGAGGAGAGCTTGGAAGGACTTAGAGACAAAATATGCACCCCATACTTAGATGATGTCTTAGTGTACAGTGGGACATTTGAACAACATATTGAGGATTTGAGATCTGTCCTCAACCGTCAACAAGCTTGGGGAATAAAACTGCGACCCGATAAATGTGACTTGTTCAAAAACGAAGTGCGCTATGTAGGCAAAATCGTTTCCTCTGAAGGGTACAAAATGGACAATAAAGAATCTGCAGTACAAGCTCTTAAAAATGCCACGCCTACAAATATCAAAGAACTAAGGGTTTTTAGGGTATTAGAGAAGTTATGTTTAGGATTTTTCAAGACATGCAAAGTGTTTGTATGAATTGTTGTCAGCTGACCACTCAGGCTCACAACCACAAGTATGGTCAGGCAAGGCAGGACAGCTCGCACCCACTCGGAAAATCACCTGGACTGACACTCACCAAAAAGTTTTCAACTATCTGGTAGACATTTTAACCAATCCACAAGTCATAGCTTACCCCAGATTTGAGGATCCATTTATATTGCACATAGATGCGTCTGAGGAAGGGCTTGGTGCTGTTTTGTACCAGAGACAGGAAGGTAAACTCAGAGTGATTGGGTACGGCTCACGTACACTGACACCAGCAGAGAAAAACTACAGGCTTTAGAGACTACTTGTTTCATGCCCCCTCAGTGACAGTCTATAGTGATAACAATCCTGTAACCTATGTTTTAAGTACAGCCAAACTAAATGCGACGGGACACAGATGGGTTTCCGAGTTGGCTGACTTTAACATAACGCTCAAATACCGACCTGGAAAAAGCAATGTGGATGCAGACTTCTTGTCCAGAACACCTGCCAGTATGGACTTGTACATGTCTGAATGCACCAAGCAGTGTTCAGCTAAAGTGTTAAATGCAATACTAAATGCCGTTGAGACACAAAATGTACAGGACGTGGACTGGATCTCTGCCATAACAAGCAATCCTCAAGTAAATGACATCACTTTTGACAACCAACCAAATCTGAAAATCACCAAAATGGAACTGTTGCAAGCTCAGTTGCTGGACTCTGCTTTAGCTTTTGTCATCAGCCTGAAGGAAGCAGGAGACAAGCCTGACAAAACACCTGCAAAAAAAGATGCTAAGGTAAAACAACTACTACATGAGTGGAACAGACTTTGTATTTCTGATGATGGTTTATTGATGCGCAAAACTGTGACATACTCTCAAATTGTGCTCCCAGAGACATACAAAGAACTTGTGTACAAATACCTTCACTGTAAAATGGGTCACTTTGGGGGAGAACGGGTATTGAACTTAGCAGGTAGTAGGTTTTACTGGCCTAACATGCACAAAGATATTGAGTTTTTCATTACTAAAGTGTGTAAATTTAACATCAAGAAAAAACCTACAGTGCAAAGTAGAGCTCCTATGTGTCATGTACCAGCTACTGCAACATTTGCAATGGTTTCTCTAGACTATCTTCATCTTGAAAAAAGCAGTGTTACTTGACAACTTCACAAAATTTGCCCAAGCCTACCCTACTCGCAACAAATCTGGCAAAACTGCAGCAGATAAGATTTTTAATGACTAAGTTTGGGTTTCCTGGAAAATTACACCATGACCAGGGCAGGGAATTTGAGAATAACTTGTTTAAACAGCTGCAAAAATATACAGGAGTCGGTATACCACGGTTGGAACCACGGTTCAACACATGATCGGTCTACACAAATAAGGTAGCTGCTTTTTGTCAACATGAATGGATATGGTTGGCAAATAGAGGATGGGACCTTGCACGTCACCTGGGGGCTATTGCACGAAACCAGGATAAGGGATTAAATCGGGATTTTCAAGTTATCCTGGAATAATTTAGCCTTGACTTGGTTGCACGAAAGCAGGTTGAATTAAACCCAGCCAAGTAACCATGTAGATTTATTATTTGCAGCTAGCCTGTTCCAGAGCAGGCTAACAGCCAGACTAAGATTAATTCTGAGTCTCGTGATAAATCAGCTGCCGCTCTGATCCGAAATAAACGTTTTTAACAGTTATTCTGTTGTCTTCTGAATGTGTTCTAATGTATTTTTTATTAACATGCATTACTTGTCACTATTGCTGTCACAAGTTTGATTTTAAACCTGACTATTGCAGTTGTTTAGAAATGGTTGATGAAGTTTATGAGGGACCCCCCAGTAAAGCATGAGGAATCGTGGGTAGTTCATCTTTCTTTTATTGTTTCCCAACAAAGACACCGACCCATGTCTGAGCACACCAACCAAGACCCCCCTCTCCCTCCAGACATGGAGTATATGTCCCAACGGGTCAAACCAATACAGACATGTGGGGGGTGGAAAAAGCCATATCAACAACTAACTAAACAATTGCTTTAACACATCCCCCCTGCTCTTCTTAGGGACCTGGTACCTTCCAATTATCCCCAATTGGAAGTGTGCTATGCTCTAATCACACAAACACATAAAACAAAGAAAATAAAGAACAGATGTGAGCCTGTGTAATGTATTTACTGGTTGATGTGTGTGTGTGGGCATAGTGTATATCAATGCCCAGGGATAAAATAATAACAAAAAGTGACAGAGAAATGTTACACTAACGTAGGGGTTAGGGTGTGTGCGGCCTGGGGTGCGACCGTCACAAAGTTGCAACTGTGATTTCAATTAAGTCAGTAATGAAGGCGATATACACTGCTCAAAAAAACACTAAAAATTAACACATCCTAGATCTGAAATAATAAATTAATCTCTTGAAATACTTTTTCTTTGATTACATTGATAATTGATCATTTTTGTGTGATTTTGTTGTCAGCACATTCAACTATGTTGAATAAAAAAAGTAAAAAAGTGTTTAACGAGATTATTTCATTAATTCAGATCTAGGATGTGTTATTTTAGTGTTCCCTTAATTTTTTTGAGCAGTTTATAAAATCCCATTCACCTGTGTTTCTTACTGCACCATCGCATGCCCATTTCTGAACTACATTTTGAATGTCGAAGCATTGATATTGAGACATGCTATCAGACGTGAGAGGTTAATACATTGTTTTACAAATATGCATAAGTGTGGAAGTCACTTCTTTTTATAGTTTCTTTATCTCCAGATACAGTTTCCTCAGTGTTTTCTTCTTGATTTCAATACCAAGGTGTAGATCCTGGAGACTTTTATTGACAGCAGTCTGTGCATTTGCCAGCTCAATTAGCCTTTTCAGATGTTGAGTAGAGACATCTGACAGTTTGTGAATTTTCTTCCACTCATTGATTAGCACAGCAGGAATTGTGCATGATTTAGATTTCCTTTAGTCCATACTTACTATGTTGCCAGGCTGGCTGTCAGGCTGTAGCCTACTGCATCTTGATCCTGTTACAAATATATATTATGAGTGCTATATAACTGACTTTTATTGTGTTAATTCTTGTGTGGTTTGAGTTGTATTGTAAAGCCAATTTCCTAGTCGCGCTACAAGCACTGCATTGATAGTCGGATGATTCGTGGTTCGTGGTTAACAGTGGATTTATTGCAGCAAAGATGAACATGAATGCTGTACCTTGAATTGAGATGGTTCGATCAACCTGGAGGTGCGAAATCACAGTGGATCAAACTCCAAATCGGAGTCCTTCCTTTGTTACACCAAACGTAGCGCTTGCTGCGGTCAAAAAACCTTTTGGCTGCGTGCCTGCCAACTAGCCTGAGTGACGACGCGGCAACACTGCTTTAATTAGCTCTTTAATTAGACAGGTGTTGCAGTTACTGTCGTAAATAATTATTCCAGTTCCCGTGTATAGTGAAAATAAATCAGAGTGTGCGAAGTGAGGAAAATCCTAAATCCGTACAAGTCAAAAATAAACTAAGTCCAAAGGTTGAAAATTATTCCAAGTGTAGACAAGTGAAAAATAAACTAAGTCCAAATGATGAAAATTATTCTAAGTGTTGACCCGTCAAAAATCAGGCTAAGTCCCAACGTTGAAAATTATTTTAAGTCCAAACCAGTCAAAAATCAGGCTAAGTCCCAACAGATGCACTGAAACTCAGAGTATTGATGCAAAGGTTTATTCCAACACAGGGTAAAGAAAGGTATCCAAGTGAGTAAGCTCCCAAGAGCAGACTGGCAAGTTCTCTCCAAACGTCCTCTTATATACTGTATTTTCTGCCTATTATTTGTGTCATTTTTTGCTATTGGTACAACACTGTTGGTCACAGATACATTATGCATCCTCACATTATTGGTACCTTTCTGTTGATGACCATTTCTACGCTTTGTCACCCAATTGGCCCCTATACTAGGGTTTCTGATTACAGAAGTTGTGTCACGTTGGCATCTCTGTCCTTACATAAATCTGACCATGTCCAGGCTCGTGTTGGGTGCACACATATCTTAGACTTTCTTCTAGTTGGTATGGGATGCTTGTGCTTTATAAACATAGAAAACCCTTAGACACAGACCTAGGCCTGACCTGGGTGACAGTTTCAGACTTGGTTTGGAGGAGTTTTCCTGCAGCTTGGCCCTATGTGTACGTTCTAATTTACGGCTAGGCCTCTGCATTCCTTAGAGTGGTACTTCCCTATCGTCCTTTGCTAAAACCAACGTTTCACACTTCTATTGTTTTTACTCAGTCATAGCTTAGCATCACATTTCCCATAATACAACTTAGAGTATAATATAAGGAATAACTGAGACATTCACTTTCCAATTAGATAGTTCCGTAAATGTAACCCATCTCCATCATTTTCAGCAGGGTGACGTAATGAACATGAATGCTGTACCTTGAATTGAGATGGTTCGATCAACCTGGAGGTGCGAAATCACAGTGGATCAGACTCCAAATCGGAGTCCTTCCTTTGTTACACCAAACGTAGCGCTTGCTGCGGTCAAAAAACCTTTTGGCTGCGTGCCTGCCAACTAGCCTGAGTGACGACGCGGCTACACCGCTTTAATTAGCTCTTTAATTAGACAGGTGTTGCAGTTACCTACAAAGTGGGCCGTGGCCAACGCAATTTCGCACCTCCACGTTGCGTAACGGTACTCAAGCAAATACCAATACCAACTAAAGATCATTCGATTAACTTATGATAAATGCAAAACACTTAAATTCATTTTTATCCTAATATTCCATAACTACAAATAATAACAATAAACGTAACCCTTTCTGGCTCCAACAGTATATTCCCATGTGATGCCTTCTTGCTGCATACAAATTGCCGTTCTGGAGCAAAGAATAAACTGAACTGAAATGACTTCTCACCCATTATGGGCTAAATATGCATTTCCATACGATTTACATGATACCTCAGGCCTTCTGGAGTCTAGTAACACAGTCTCATCATCAGCTGCAGAAGCCGCTTCCCATACTGCAGAAGTTCCTTCCCCCTGCCATATTTAATATAATTTGTGTTGACAGGATGTGCCAAGCCATGTGCTTTTAATGAATAATACTCACTGAATCTTCGTCTGGTGGCAGGAGAGTAACTGTGTTGCTGTTTTGAACCAAGGAAGGTCTGTAATGGAAGGGATTCAGGGTGGGACAGCTACTGACCACCGGCAAAAACTGCCCTCTTCATACAAGGTAATTGCAGGCCTTGTGTGTCCAGCGACGTAAATACCGTGCGTGTCCACTACAGCGGAGCGGCGCGGAACGTCGGCTTCCAATTCATTTTCAATGAAACCGGGCGTTGACACTCGTGTAGAGCATTGTGGGAGCGTAAGCGAGCATCAACGCCCAGTTTCATTGAAAATGAATTGGAAGCCGACGCGCCGCTCCGCTGTAGTGGACACGCACGGTTACTCTCCTGCCACCAGATGAAGATCCAGTGGGTATTATTCATTAAAAGCACAAGGGCCAATTCCTCAGCTGGGGTGAAGCCTGGAGCTGGTGCCCCCCCCCCCCAGATGAGCCTTCTTCTTAACCGCAAAAATGTGTTTAGATCAAATATGTAGCAGGCATCTTGTAAGTAGTAATTTCTACATACCATTAACAAACTTATCTTGACTTGTTGCCAGGATCTTTTTTGTCCAGTCATGTTTGTTCTGTATGAACATTAATTGTAGAAATATATTTAGAATCAAACACAGCTTATAGAGATTTGTGCATATGGTTGTAAAACATATTCTTGCATTGTGAATAAGGGTTTGAAATCAGGCCTAGTCTTTTAGGCAATTAAAACAGAGTGAACAACTTTCCTAGAAAGTAGATATTTTTCAATCCTTATCATTCAGTCAGTCCGCGATTGTCTGCCAGGCTTTTCTCTCTGCAGGGTTTCTGCAGGTTTCAGTAAGTCCAATTTAAGACCTTTTTAAGACCATAAAGATCGAAATGTAAGACCTACACGACGCATTACCAAAATTCAAATAAAATCAAAGAATGTTATTTAAATGAATTCAGTCATTGAAAAAGCATTAATTTTACACATAGGTTAATCACATTAGTTACCTTCCACACCCAAAATTGTGCCAAATCCCCAAAACCTTTAGCCTGACTGCCAGCCCAATTTAGCCCCGCTCACAAAAAAAGTGGTCGGAAAATTGGGTCTGGGATCTCTTGGTTGGGGAAAAAGTATGTCCTATCAGGAGCTGTTCGGACCAATCAAATTGTAAGGGCGGGCTTTATATACGATGATGGACAGATGATCAACAGTAACGTAATCAACCACTTCACCAAAGAGCGCTTGGGTTGAATTCGTTTTCAACAAACAACATACTACGTTGCTCTGATTGGTTGTAGGTATATCCAATAGAGCGAAGAGGCTTTTTTTTTACGAGTTCAGTTGAAACACGCCCCATACTCACAGCCCAACGGTGCGGTTTCAGACTCATATTCTGACAAGAATTATGAGTATGACAACATCAGGCTACAAAACCTTACCCCCAAAATGAAAATAGGGTAAACAAACTTGCCCTCAAATAGAGAAAGTGTGTGAGTGAGTGTGTGACTCCAACACCTTCACACCCAATTTACATTTATGCATTTAGCAGACGCTTTTATCCAAAGCGACTTCCAAGAGAGAGCTTTACAAAAGAGCATAGGTCACTGATCATAACAACGAGGTAGTCCCAAACATTGCAAGCAGCCAAAACATGAAGCATACATTGTGAAAAAACTAAACAAGTGCCAAAAGGAAAGACCCATAAGAACATGCAGTTATACAAGTTACAAACTAAAACAACATAAACCACAAAAAGTGCAGGACTGTACCTGTAGAAGAACAATCAACAGTAAAATATTTCACAGCGAGTACAAGACTTAACTTCTTTATAACTAACCTACAAGAGCAACAAGTCACTCAATAAGAGTCATTGTGATCCTGGAGGAAACTAACATCAGGTCCAGCCAAGCATTCCTAAGTGCCGTTGTACTCCCGGAACAAGTGTGTCTTGAGCCTTTTCTTGAAGGTGGGGAGACAGTCAGTGTCCCTGATGGAGGTGGGGAGCTGGTTCCACCATTGGGGGGCCAGGCAGGAGAAGAGCTTGTGTTGGGACCGGGCGGTCTTGAGCGGTGGGACCACCAGGCGGTTGTCTGAAGAAGACCGTAGGTGACGGGTGGGGGTGTAAGGTTGCAAGAGAGACTTGATGTAGTCGGGTGCAGTCCCGTTCACTGCTCGGAAGGTCAGTACCAGGGTATTGAATCTGATACGGGCGTTGATAGTTAGCCAGTGGAGAGAGATGAGGAGCGGGGTAACATGGGAGCGTCTGGGTAGATTGTAGACCAGGCGGGCCGCTGCGTTCTGAATCCTCTGAAGAGGGCGGGTTGCACATGCTGGGAGACCAGCGGGTTGCAGTAGTCCAACTTGGAGAGGACCAGAGCTTGGACTAGCAGCTGGGTGGAGTACTCAGACAGGTATCTCCTGATTTTCCGGATGTTGTAGAGGGTGAATCTACAAGACCGGGAGACTGCGGCAATGTGGGGCCGTGAGGGAGAGCTTGTCATCCATGGTAACCCCAAGGTTCCTGGCAGAGGATGAAGGGGTCACCGTCGCAGATCCCAGGGTGATTGAGAGATTGTGGGTGATGGAGGGTTTAGCCGGGATGAATAGAAGTTCTGTTTTGGCGAGGTTCAGCTGGAGGTGGTGCTCGGTCATCCAGGCGAAGATGTCTGTGAGGCAGGCCTCAATCCTAGCTGAGATCCCCGGATCAGTCGGGGGGAACGACAGGTACAGCTGCGTGTCGTCAGGGTAGCAGTGGTAGGAGAAGCCATGGGAGGTGATGATTGGTCCAAGGGAGGTGGTGTACAGAGAGAAGAGGAGGGGTCCAAGGACGAAGCCCTGTGGGATACCAGTGGAGAGCTGGCGAGGGCCTGACAGTTTGCCTCCCCAGGAGACCTGGTAGGATCTTCCCGACAGGTAGGATGAGATCCATTGGAGTGCAGTGCCAGTGATGCCCATCTCAGAAAGTCTGGAGAGCAGGATCTGGTGGTTAACCGTGTCAAACGCCGCAGAAAGGTCCAGCAGAATGATGACGGATGACCTGGAAGCCGCTCTGGCAGACTGGAGGGCAGTGGTGACTAAAAGAAGGGCAGTGTCTGTGGAGTGGCCAGTCTTGAAGCCCGATTGGTTGGGGTCGAGCAGGTTGTTCTGAGAGAGAAAGTAAGACAGTTGGTTAGATACAGCACGTTCAATTGTTTTTGAAAAGAAGGGTAGCAGTGATACCGGTCTGTAGTTCTGGAGGATGGCAGGGTTAAGGGAGAGTTTTTTGAGTAGAGGGGTAACTCTGGTCTGTTTGAAGGCAGAGGTAAAGGTGCCGGAGGTCAGAGAGGAGTTTAGGACATGGAGAAGAAAAGTTATGATGGAGGGGGTGATGGTTTGAAAGAGAGGGGAGGGGATAGGATCAAGGGGACAGGAGGTGGGACAATGAGAGAGAATTAGGTCAGAGATCTCTGCCTCGGACAGGGGGGAGAAAGAGTTTAGACATTTAGTTGGGTCAGTTGTGGAGGGTGAGAGGGTAGGAAAGATGGGTTTAGGGAACCGACTGCTAATGTCTGCGACTTTTTTCTCAAAGAAGGAGGAGAAGTCGTCTGCTGTCAGGGTGGAGGGAGGGAGTGATATTTATCAAGGTCCAGACCGTCTTTGGACTTGCGCCATCTCCTCTCAGCTGCCTGAAGGGTGGACCGTTCTTCACGTATAACATCCGTAAGCCACGGGCAGGAGGGAGAAGATCGCGCAGGCCTGGTTGACAGGGGACAGAGAGAGTCAAGTGATGCAGTTAAAGTGGTTAACAAGGAGTCGGTGGCAGTGTTAGTGGGGTGGGACGAGAACTCGTCAATGGGAGGGAGGGAGGATGTTACAATAGAGGAGAAATGGGAGGGAGATAGGGAGCGGAGGTTGCGGCGGAAAGTTGGGAGGGGAGGTAGGAGGGGTTGGAGGGAGAGAGACAGAGAATTGGATAAAGTAGTGATCAGAAGTGTGCATTGGGGTTACAGAGGTTAAGTGATACGGTTACGTGTCAGGATGAGGTCTAGCTGTTTGCCTGCCTTGTGGGTACCCGGTGTGCTCAGCAGCATCAGGTCAAAGAAAGTCAGGAGAGACAAGAAGTTGACGGCCTGCGTTCCTTGGAGGTGGATGTTGACTATCAGGGGGGGTTCCATCATCCGGGAGGATGCTGAGGAGCATGTCCAGCTCCTCCACAAAGTCGGCTAGCGGTCCTGGTGGGTGATAAAGAACAATTAAGCATGCTTTGATAGGATCATTTAGCGTAACCAAATCATTTGATGTTCAAATGATTTGGCAGTAACAGGGAGTGGTGTGGATGTGTATTTCATATGTGGGGAAAGAAGCAACCCTGTCCCACCACCCTGCCCGGTTGAGCGGGGTGAGTGAAGGAGTGGTTGACGGAGAGAGCAGCTGGAGTTGCAGTGTTCTCTGGGCGGATCCAAGTCTCTGTCAGCGCAAGGGCATGAAGAGAAGCATGAGATGCAAACGTCGGGATGAAGTCTGCCTTGTTCACAGCAGACTGGCAGTTCCAGAGCCTTAAAGAAAGAGAGAGGGCAGGTGGAGAAGATCTGGATAGGTAGTGAAGGTTAGAAGTAGACCGTATATACTTTGTGACATATCTACGTCTACGGGTAGAGTAATGAACAGGAATGCTAAGGAAACACATGCTAGCTATGAAAATGTTCTAGGTATGAATAAATATAAATATGAATATGAATAGGTTGATACTTATCAGGAGAGGTGATCCGGCCCCGTCGGTCTTCCTCGGTGGACTCTGTCTTTGTTCGACTGAGTCTTCTTGCACCGAGGCTGCCAGGCGAGGCTGCCTCTAGAGTGCCAGCCGCCTGAAATATGCAAGGCGCAGCTGACAATGACTCTAATTATGTAAACAAAGGCCAGGGTCTCACGCAGCGGCAAGTACCCTGAAACTCGCTCTCTAGCTAGCTACTTAACGGTCTGGATAGCTGCTGTCTCTCAGCTCTACCCAGACACAAGATTTAGCAAAAACACAACACAATACTACAAGTTAAAGTCACTTACTTAGTCAGCCAATTGAATATTTGGGAAGCAAAAAACTTGACCGGGGCGCCAAATGTGCTAGGACAGCCACTTCACTATGCTTCAATTTCCGTAATTAGTTGCTGCTTAAGGGTGACAAATATGCCGCACGCGTCTCTCCATTTCTGCATCAGTCAATCTGTGATCGATACCATGGTCTATTTATGAAAGCTGTGGAGGTGCACTTATCCCAACTATGTACATCTGGAGTACAGTAGCTTCACCTTCTCATCCTGGTTTGGCAAACGTGCAACCGAATAAGCCGCGATGAGCGGATCACACTAAGTCCAGCTGTGCCTTTTCAGTTATCCTGGATTTCTTTATTCTACTTTTGTGCAATAGCCCCTGGATGACCAGAAATTCGGCCCCTGACAGTGTTTTGCATGTGATGCAAAAAAATTAATAAATACAAAAAAGACTAAATGATACACTGCTGCTGCAAAAGTGCATGTGAGACAGGCAGATGTTCCTGTTTTTCTGCAGGACTGTCTTGCACAATGCACAGACTTATGTCGTTGTTGTAACATTCAATTCATTAATTCTTCCACAAATGAAAACAAGCAAGGCCGTAGCCATGGAGTCAACATTTGGCATGAGGGAGTCAGATGGCTGAGCGGTGAGGGTGTCGGGCTAGAAATCAGAAGGTTGCCGGATCGATTCCCCGCCGTGTCAAATGACGTTGTGTCCTTGGGCAAGGCACTTCACCCTACTTGCCTCGGGGGGAATGTCCCTGTACTTACTGTAAGTCGCTCTGGATAAGGGCGTCTGCTAAAAAATGACTAAAACATTTGGGTGGACAAACATTTTTTTTTATGATAATTTTGGACAGCGTGCGTGGGTGCCTGTCGTAGAGTAGCACATTTATATTTTTATATCAATATATTGGGGGGGGGGGGGGGGGATTTTAGACAGATTTGGGATGTGTGTCCCCCCAATATGTATCATGATTACGGCCTTGAAAACAACACTGATAAACCATAAAAACAATCTTTATGAAAAATATGAAATATGATATACAAAACTGTACAAAACAGAATAAGGAATAACAGATTAAGGACACTCAGTCCAAACTGTCAGTGTCAGGACAGTTATCTTCCAGTTCCTCAGTTTCTTTTGTGTTGGCACAATTACAACAACGACATAAGTCGAGGGGGACAACATGTGTGTGTGATAGGTGTGACCCATCTGTACTATACGTTAAACACTATGATCCTTTAAATGCATAGTAGCTAAGCTGCAGTGGCGGATCTAAGGGGTGGCAAGGGGTGGCAGCTGCCAACCCAATAAAAAATACTGCCACCCAATATACTTTTTTTTTTAATGCATTTAGCAGACGCTTTTATGCAAAGCGACTTCCAAGAGAGAGCTTTACAAAAGTGCATAGGTCTCTGATCATAACAACGAGATGGCCCAAACATTCCGGGTAGCCAAAACATGAAGCATACATTGTGAAAAAACTGTCCCAAAGGGAAGAACCACAAGAGCATGTAGTGAACCAAGTTACAATTAAACAACATGAACCTCAATCTTCCCATGGAAACATATTATTTGTACATTACAGAACATTTCAATAAATAATATTAGTGTTACTGTTTAATTTAAACTACAAATATCTAGCCTAATCATTTACCATAGGGAGTACTGTACCCCCCTACTTTGGGTTTGATTCCCATTGCCACCCCGAATGAAAATCTCTAGATCCGCTCCTGCTAAGCTGGCATATGCCCTGCCCTAAATTAACTCCTGGTTCAGTCCTAAAGACCTGCATCCTTGGTACTCTGAACCATCTGAAAGGATGGGTCCAAAACTAAGCAGGCAACAGTAGGAAATGTAGACTATAAACTTGTCTCTCCTGCAAAGGACTAGATCTAGATTTGGGATTGAGCAAGACTGAGTGTTTCATGCCAAAACTGATTTCAGCACATATTCTCCTTTGCTGCACAAGACTAGCTTAGAATGTTTGCCTTTGACGTGTGTTGGTGGTCATAGTTTATGTACAGTTTGAGTATAGCAAAAGAGCCTCCATTCTGTTTTCACAGTGGTTTTTAAACACGCCTTTAATAGTGCTAAATGCAACAACACATTATGTCACTGTTATTGTCAAGAGTTTAACAAATTGTACTTATAGTGGCTGGGTTTCCCAGATTCGTTAAGAAGCTCTTAACGCCAAGAGCGTCTTAAGAATGTTCTAAGGGCGCTCTAGAATGCTCTTAGAACGTTCTTAAGAAGATCTTAGCGTTAAGAGCTTCTTAACGAATCTGGGAAACCCGGCCAGTAGTAGTAGCAGTAGACCTAGCTGTAAAACCAGCCTGGTGGGATAATTACTTGTATGTGAGCAGGCCTGTAGAATAGCAGGGTTTACAATAAAGGTGATGGAGAAGGTGTGTAGAACACAGACAGTCAGTGCAAAAATAAAAACCGTTTTTATTCTTTAGAATATTATTACTACAGATTTCTACCGGTATAAGTGAGTCAAAGACGGTCTTAATCTGTTAATATTTCATCTAACTGGCTGGAAGGTTAGTCCCTTCTGAGATGCCGCTAAGCATAGCCTACACTTAAACGAACGACATAAGTTGTGCAACACAGTCCTGCAGAAAAACAGGAACATCTACCTGTCTCACAGGCACTTTTGCAGCCGCAGTGTATCACATGCAAAACACTGTCAGGGGCCGAATTTCTGGTCATCCAGGTGACGTGCAAGGTCCCATCCTCGATTTGCCAACCATATCCATCCATGTTGACAAAAAGCAGCTACCTTATTGGTGTATACCGATTACGTGTTGACCGTGCCATCAAAATCCTATTACGCTCTGAAGAAACTAGTTCTTCATAAAACATAGACGGATCGACAATCGACTGGAATTTCAGCGACAAACATTTTTTGGGTAGCTTAGCACGACTCGTTCTTTTTTATGAGCTAAAGATTGTGTAGATGCCAGACTGTGGAGCGGGATGAAACGATAACAGGGTCCACCTTACGGCCTAATAGAACCATAGACATAATAAAGAGTAGACACTGCATTGGCTGCTGGGCGTGAGAAATGTGGCCGCCATCTTGGAAAGGGAAAATTCCTAGTTGCTTAGCATCAGAATAAACAAGATGCGGCATCTACTCTTTATTATGTCTATGCATAGAACAGCACCCTGGCCATTTTCAGCCCAACCAATGTTACATACCCTATTCGGAGACCTTAAGGAACAATGCGAAATACCCCAAAAAACCCAGTCAATCACCCCTTTAATTAAATGGAACCGTCAAATGTCTCTTTGTTCCTAATTTCCTCCTTGTGTGTGTGTTGTACATGAAGGTGTCAACCCAGCTGTGAAATTATGCTGAGGCTTGTTATCTTTGATTTTCTCAGCATTGAGTCAAACTGATATCTCTGACGGTAGCTTTGAGCCTTTTAGCAGAAGTAGTTCAGCGATTCGCTTTTTGACTGCTACAGTTCCTAGGCAGCCTGCTACAGCAGTTAGTTACAGTTGGGTTTTCATTAGCATCACTGCAAACTATGAATGTGTTTTAGACAGGATCACGGTTAGCTTTGACTTTGTAGCAGGTGGTATTTGATTATATTATCAGCTGCAAACTTATGTGTTGCGTTTGGGTCGATCAATACTCCTTCATACTTAATTTGATTAATCGATCTTTT
Source organism: Hypomesus transpacificus (assembly GCF_021917145.1). Classification (NCBI taxonomy): domain Eukaryota; kingdom Metazoa; phylum Chordata; class Actinopteri; order Osmeriformes; family Osmeridae; genus Hypomesus; species Hypomesus transpacificus. The sequence goes on from NC_061076.1 coordinate 9,770,389, forward strand.
AGCTAAGTTGAAGTTTAACTTAATTTTGAAGTTAATTTAATTACAGTATACTGTATGTCTGTTCTGGTTTCTGTGGTTAGCTTTTTGTCACAAGGTGTTGGGTTTTTGACCTGAGTCTGTGGCTGCAGCTGAAGAGGAGAGTCTATCTGGGTCACATGTAACTATTCTCTGCTGGGCTCATATCAAACCTGCCTCTCACACATACATTGGGCACACACATACCCTCACACAGGCTTAACTGAGATAGACAGGTGTAAAAGAAACAGAGAGGGGGGTAGTGTCTAGTTGTGTGAGAGAGACACAACAGGAAGAAAGAGAGAGAGAAAAGAGAGAGAGAAAAGAGAGGCAAGTACAGTGTTGATCAGGAATATATTTTGAAGGGGCGTTGGTATGATTTTATTTGTGTCTGTATTGTATTGCCTACAGAACATTTGTACATTTGTGTCATTTATGCATGATTAAAAACTGGCATGGACTCATGGCTTAGCCTCAATAAATACTCCAAAACTACTGCAAATCCAGGCATTATCTACCAAAACACACATGCTATTTGTAATAACCATCTGCTGCCTAGAGCCACAGCCTTGCAGCCAGTATCAGAGCCAGCGAGACTCATTACAGCTCATTCACACTCAAATGATACGTTGACATTTGGGGTGGGCTGGAACACTAAAGGATATAGTCTCTGTTTGAGTGTGTGTGTGTGTGTTTCAGTAGAAATTGGAGAGGGAAAGAGCACAAGTGTATACATTTGTATGTGTGCTCACTTATGTTAGGGCTCATATTTAATTCATGGGGCTGTACAGTGTTGGGGTAGTTACTCAGAAAAAGTAACTAGTTACAAGTTACTAGTTACTTCTGAAAATTGTAACTAGATTACTTTACTAGTTATTGCATTTGAAAAGTAACTTCACTACTAGTTACTTTACTTTCAAATTTTTTCACCAAATGTCCAAATTTACCAAAGATACATGGACAAACATCATGGCCCTTTCATCACTTTATTTTTCAAATTTCAATAAAGGGCATCTCTTAGCCTTTCCACATAGTGTATTGTAATTGTAAACTTGTAAAACAAAATGGCATATAAAACTCAGCCATTCACTTGAACGATTAATAAGCCTGTCCACACTATCTGACCAAAGAAATATGCCTCACTTTAAAATCTAATTGAGTTGACAGCAGTTGAAAGACCCCTCGCCTGGACATAATTAAGCAATAAGCCCCAAGAGGCCGTGGTTTACGCTGATTTTAGAACAGGTAAGGGGAGATGTTAGGCACGACGCGAAGCGGAGTTTACCTGTTCTAAAATCAGCGTAAAGCACGGACTCGCGGGGCTTATTGCTTTTCTAAAACTGTTACTACGAATATTTGATATGGATTCATCAATAAAAACAATTAGAAACAAAATAGTTTAATACTAAACCGTCATTCTTCCGCTACTACAAAGTATAGTTCCTACATAAATCGTTGCCACGCAACAGCCAGATGGACATCTTTGCCGTCTTTTTCAATTTGAAATATTCGATGCGCAGTAATATGGAATGTTATGAGGACAACCTGTGAGGTTATGCTGGATTTTACAACGGCATGGAACGCGATATAGCCAATCACAATCAAGGATGGGAACAACCAGTTTTAGAAAGTGCATTTTACTGTAATATTTCTGTCCTTTCGAGCAACAAAGTTAGGGGTGTTGTTTCGCTCTGAAGGGGCTTATTTTCCCGATAATGACAACGGCGTTCTATACATTATCCCGCTTATTACACGGCTACTTGCCAACAAAATTACTTAACAAAGTGTGTCTTTTTACAATTTATTTGTTACCATTCGTAGTGTTGATCAGCAGAGAAATAGTTTGCCAAAGACGTTGAACTTCATAAACTGAACATTCTTTAGGCTTCAAATCAGCTGATGTCGCTAAGCAACAGAGTACGCTGGGGTTGAAAAGTTACCGGACTACTTGCGAAGTGCTACGAAAGACGTGAATCAGAAGCAAAAAGGCCACTTTCCTTGACAGCGGTCTGTTATTCATAGCAACGCTCTGTTAGACCGCAGAACGTTGGGAAGCCCCATTCAAGTGAATGGAGCTTTCTACAGCGTTAAGACCAGCCGTGTAATAACATGTGATACTGGGTTGTCAATAGGTGTGTTCGACTTCATGCAGCGCAGGGGTCGTCTGCAGCCGCCTGCAGCCCGGCTGACTTGAAGCAGCCGATGGCATTCTCAGATTCAAGGCAGCCGGCTGCGGCGCTGCATGAAGTCAGCCCATGTCGAACGCGCCTAATGTCTACGCATGTCTACGCACCAGCAGCTACGTCATTCAAATCACTCAAATCGGTCTCTGTGGCAACGGTGCCCAGACAAGCAAGCACACAGGCAAGCATGCAAGCGCCACTAAAAGATAACTTTTCGGACCGGCAAAAATGGCTTGGGTAACGCAGGAAAGCGCGTTCCTGAGGTCTAGTGTGGTGGTTTTTTAGAAGTACCTGTAAGGAGTAAGTAAGGATAGGTTGGCCACATTGCCCATATTAGAGTTTAACCAAGGACAGGTTGTAAACCTGCAAACAGATCCGAAAGAACAGTCAGCATGTCATGGTGACATGCAGCCACAGCTGTGGGGAGGGGGGAAGTTTGCCCTATGAAAAATGAATCAACATGTATTGTGAAATAGGCCTATCTTTGTCCAGGCCATTTGCCAATCAAATATTTGTGTGACGTACATGTTCTGTAGAAATACCTCCTGAACTGTTAAGAAAGTTGGGTTGTCTCTGGATGCTGAGACTGCCTAAATGAATGTATCCAAAGTCCTGGCACATGAATAAACGCAAACCTTTTGTTATAACCTTCGGTGACTAAGTAACAAGTTCTTGTCCGATCATCTCGCCTTGGATCAAAGAGAGCAGATTTGAGTCCGCTACACTAGTAAAGTAGTGTAGTTACCAATATTTTGAGTGTAATGCGTTACTTTACTTCGTTACCTATAATAGTAATATTGTTACTGTAATCCGTTACTTTGTAACTCGTTACCCCCAACACTGGTGCTGTATCACTTTCCCTGTGGTCATTGAGAGATAAGCACTCCCACCTGTAGTTTTGGATAATTGATCCATTCTTCCTGTGGCTATTTCCTAATACAAACGCCTTAAACTCAGCGTGTGAGTATGAATCTGTGTGTGTGTGTTTTCAGGAATGTGTCTCTAGCGATGGGTGTGTTTGTGTGCTTGGGAGCAGTGGCAAGGGGGGTACCCCAGGAAATCCTCCCCAGAGGAAACTGGTTATAAGCACAGAGATGCAGCTCACCTCTATAGAGAAGGCTAATTTGCTGCATGGTGTTACCATTAACATAGAAGGAACACATGGGTGTGAGTGGGGCCATTGTAAGTTTTTGTGTTTATTTCTGTTTGAGTTTTAGCCCCGTTTGTGTGTTTGTGTGTGTGAGGACAGAGATAAGCGTTCGAGACCTCAGCTTAAAACACACCGTTCAGACATAGTCCACATAGCCCCGTCACACACACACACACACACACACAGGGCATCATTTGCAGTGTGTCCAATATAACAAGGCATCCAGACATGCATAGTCAGGCACAGATCTCAGGAGACAGGGAGCCATAGTGATTTCCCAGCTCTGCCATTTTACATTTAGTCATTTAGTCATTTTAGCAGATGCTCTTATTCAGAGCGACTTACAGTAAGTACAGGGACATTCCCCCGAGGCAAGTAGGGTGAAGTGCCTCGCCCAAGGACACAACATCATTTGGCACGGCCGGGAATCGATCCGGCAACCTTTTGATTACTAGCCCGATTCCAAAACCGCTCAGCCACCTGACTCCCTGACTCTGCCATCGCCTGTCATCCTGAATCGGAGTGTGGGTGGAAACTAGAGGGGTTTCCTCCAATCAGAGCATGGGGAGGTGTGATTCTGTCTGACAGGACGTGACTAAATGTGACCTTCACCTTAGTCCTCTCAGCTAATGCTGCGACATAGACTAGACAGATTATGCGTCTCTGTGTTCACATTATTTTAACTAACTTTCAATAAAGCTGTTTGTGTCAAAGCTTTCCTGTTTTCACGTAATGGTGGCATTAGCTGGTTACTTACTTGCATGTTTGGTCTTAGCCGAAACACAAATCTTTATACTACATCGAATTGTTCTAGGATGCAGTTTGGGGGGTCATGCAATGTTTCAGCAGCATCCCAGTGTAGTATTACCTCAGTGTGTGTGCGTGTTCAGGTGTGTAATGGTAGCGGGGTGCCAACCATTGTGTGTGTTTTATATGCTGGTGGTGATTTGAATGCTTAGTGGATGACTGTTGTGGACCCTGTTAACCCTTGTGTTATCTTCCGGTCATTCTGACCCATCAGTCATTGTGACCCACCGTCATATTGCGACAACTTTACCGCATACAAAAACAAAGTGAAGCATTTTCTTTTAACCGTTGGGCTGTCTCGGACCCCCCACATTGCGAAGGTTAAAAGAAAATGATTTGGTTAAGGAAGTTTCCCGACGACACTGTATTTCTAGATTGATACGATTTGCCGGATTGATACAAATTATTTATTCCAATATTACAGCACAAAACAGATTACTCTGTGACCCGTCTATACCGGAGGACGTATTGCTACAATCGTTCGGCAGAGAGGTCCCGTTCACAATTCACATAGTCTTATATAGACTCATAACATATGTAGTCTTATATAGACTCATAACAGATGGTCATCCTAGAACAATCACAATACAGTGGCAGTTACAACAACAGAGCCTCAGGACCTGGGGGGTATTCCAGGTAGCGGGTTTAACAAACTCTGAGATTAACTCTAAATTGAGTTACTCTAAAATGGGAACTCAGAAAATTTGGTTCCAGAAAAGCTGATATGAATTTGTTGACTCAACTCGGAGTACGTCAACTCTGAGTTAAGCGCGGGCATGAGAACTATTACAAGCCAACATTAATGGAGCTCTGCTACTAGGATCCACCATGGCATCCGGCGACAAAAAAACATTGTCCTCCACCAAACTTCAGATAGAAGTTTTATTTTGTGTTTATGGTCGAGCACGTATTCCGGAAAAAAGCAACACGGCTGTAGCAGCTTTTACAAGTGGCGTGGGAGAAGTTGCTGCCGAGTCAATGCGTACATTTGAAGGCAATAGCCAGTCCATACATTGAACATTTAACCCCACTGTCCGTTAATATTAGAAAAGGTGGTGGACTTAATAAAATAGCATTTTCAATGTTTTATTAAATATAAAAACATACTTTGAACAGGTATTGCATATTTTGCTTAGACTATACACTTGTGACTGTAGCCTCGACGTCACCATGGTTTTAATCAGGGAGTCAGGTGGCTGAGCGGTGAGGGAATCGGGCTGGTAATCAGACAGTGCCAGTGTCCTTGGGCAAGGCACTTCACCCTACTTGCTTTGGGGGGAATGTCCCTGTACTTACTGTAAGTCACTCTGGATAAGACCGTCTGCTAAATGTAAATGTAAATCAAGGAAGCAGCTGAAGCGCTGCTGCTCCATGTTTGCCTTCATTTTTTGTGCCAGGCCAGCTAGGTCCCTGTAGCCAGTGCTCTGGTGGAACTGGGACAGATGAGCAGTCAGGTCCAAAAGGGCGGGCACCACCAGGGATAGGGACATGGTGTCGCTCTGTAGCATCTTGGTATGCTCTGCGAAGGGGAGGAGCAGATCTCTGAGAGCAGCCAGCTTCTGCCACTCACTGGGCACGAGACAGTCCCAGTCCATCCCATCAGCAACCTGGACAATTGAGTCCTTCACTTCAAGAAGGCGGGAAATCATCTGGTATGAGCTGGACCATCTAGTGACGCAGTCTTTGACCAGAGTAATCCACAAAGCTGGAGCAGTCGCTCAGTTGCCACAGATGACTTGCGGAAGAGCCTGACAAGTCCTCTTACTTTGTCAAAAAGTCATTTTTTTGTCCATATGTCCAGCCCAATTGTGATTTTGCGTGCTGTGACGAGTCTGTCTTTAAATTTCTCCCTTTCGGCAGTGTACAGTTTCAACTAAATAAAAAAAAAATGTTATTTTTGCTTTCTTGGGAACGGATGGCAGATAAAATGGGACCTCTTATCAATGGTCAGCATCATTTGAACAAAATCTTCGTCCTCAACCGAAGGGGCAGGTAGGCCAGTGCGTCCAATCCACTGGGCAATAGCCTCTTCTTTGCTTTGTTGTTCGGCTGAGTCGGCTTTATACTTAACTGTTGAGGAGAAGAACGCTTGAATAGATGACCCCATATTCTCTGGATCAGGCTGCTGTTTTTCTGGTCTTTCTAGTCTTGTTGTGTCTGGGATCTAGGTGAAATAATTGTGGATACAATTAGTCTAGGATATACAGATCTCCTAGTTGTTACAATGAAGTTGTATGTAGCCTAATGTATGCTGGGAACGCTAGAGGGAGCACGAGGAGTTCGTATGTAAACTGTAAAATGGATAAATGAGAAGCCTGCATCAAAGCTGAATCTGGATTAGTCAAGCTAGAGTTGTTGCATCTGATCATAAAACACTAGTATTTGCCTACCGCTGAATTCTAATCAATTAGATGTAAGTAATCATTTATAATACTTAATTAACAGTATTATTATGGAAATATAAGAGAATATCAAGTCTAGATTTTGAAGATGTAAATGATGTGATAGAACAATACAACTTCTATGCGTTCCTGGCTTTAGAGCTAAATCAACCACATATCCTCCATACGAATTGCTGTGCAATCGGAAACACCCGATTTAGCTAGACGGCCAGATTTGACAGTGGAATTATTTTGCCAGTGCCAATGATAATAACAATTGCCCAAATAGACAAGGATAATTGTCTATTTGCAATTTCTTGATTAATGCAATTAATCTAGCCAGGTAGTTATCGACAGCTAGTTTAAAGGAGACATGACATGAAAACTTCTTTTTATGAGGTTATTTAACATTAATATGAGTTCCCCTAGCCTGCCTTTGGTCCCCCAGTGTCTAGAATTTTTGATAAGTGTAAACCAAGCCCTGCGTGTTCTTCTCCGCCTTTGAAAAAATGAAGGCTCAATTGCTTTGTTTGAAAATCTCCTCCTAGTGACGTAGATAGGAGGAAGGTTACCTCCCCTCTCTCTGCTTTGCCTGTCCAGATCATCTGGCCCGCCCATGATAAACTGAGCTACCACCGTGCAAGGGCGAGTGCGATATCGTTTTTTCCTGGAGAGACATCATGGCGAGCAAACAAACGAAGCATAACAGTTGCTTAGTGCTTGGATGTACAAATCAAAACAAAAGTATTTTTTTTGTTCCTTCATCCAAGCTTCTGCACAACCAGTATCTTAATTTGATTTTCGCTGGAATTGTGCCGACACAACTTCACAAAGTTTTGTATGTCTGCGCCAAACATTTCAGCCTCTACTGTTTTCTCACCTTGAGCCAATACAAAACTGGCCTTGCTGAAATAAAATTCTGGATCATTACTAACTCTCCTTGGTCAAGCTACAAACCTTGGACAAATAAGTTAACTAACGCTATATCATTTTGTTACTTTACTGTCTATGGTTACCTAGCTTGCTATCCTTAGAATGTGGCTGTAACATTAGCTCTGCAGCTAAAAGCTGAGTTACTGTTGGTAATGTAAAGATAGATGGCATCAAGTATGTGTGTGAATACAAACGCTGTAACGCCAGTGTTGTACACTTCTTTGTTATTTTGGATAATCGTTATGCTGTTGGTGTTATGGCACGGGCGATATCCGTCTTTCTCCTCATTGAAATTATTTATGAGTGTGCACCTCTGCAAACCAGGGTGATCAGATGAGAATGGCTAAATTCGAGGCATCTCTTACAGCAACGGGGGCTACGAGCCATTGCGATACATCCGTTGTAAACATTAGCGCATGTTGGCGCCCCTCTCCTCCTCATTAGCATTTAAAGCTACAGACACCAAAACTGAGGAAAAGCTCATTGTGGGACTACTCGTAGTGGCTATAATTCTGCACCATGGCTGAATTTCGGGAAAGAGACTTCAGATACAGTATTAGGGGACCACTAAGGCCTATATAAAAGCATCCAAAAACAGCATTTCATGTCTCGGTAACACTTAAGATGACCTCACCAAATTCATAATTTATTAATAAATGTGTTACTTATTAGTTAATGGTTTGTTCACCATTAGTTATTTGTTGTTCATACTAAATGTATCATTAGTAACGCATTAGTAAAGCTAAACCCTAACCAAAACTTAAACCCTAAACCCTAGCCCTAAACCCGAACCCTAACTCTAACTGTGTGAACAAATGCTTTACTAATGATACATTTTGTATAAACAATAAACAACTAATGGTGAACAAACCGTTAACTAATAAGTAACAAATTGGTCAATAAATTATGAATTTGGTGAGCTCATCTAAAGTGTTACCCATGTCTCCTTTAAGTTAGCTATGCTACCTCGTGGTTAGCTATCCCCCAAAAAATGTCAATCATTTGCCAAGGCTAACAGGAGGCTTTAATCGATAATTAATAGCTAGCTATCCAAGTTAACGTCCTATACACTCGACTGCCCCTTTTGAAATTGACAAAGTTTGCTAATATATGCCTATAACTAGCTGATATTAGCTAGCTATCATTGAGAGTTACTAGCGAACTTACCGTGGCATGAACTTCAGGATGGTGGGCTTTCAGATGCCTTTTGAGGTTCGTCGTGTTTTTCCCACTGATTTTAAAACCGCATGATTTATCTCCATTTATCACGGTGCATTGGGTTTTCTTTTCCGTCACAATATATTTGAAGTGTGTCCAAATGTCCATTCTTTTTTTCCGTCCAGACGCTTGACCTTGTCCTTGAGCCATCATCATACAGTGTTGAACCAGTCATTGAACCAGTCCATAGAGTAGGTCTATGGATACTGTACTGGACCCGGCAACGGAAACCTTGGAGAAACCAGTCCATAGAGTAGGCCTATGGATACTGTATAGGACCCGGCAACATTCAACTAATGATGTTAGGTGCATGCAAATTTAGGGGCGAAAAGGAGAGTAGTAAGTATTGACTTCGTCAACCACCAACGTTTTCGTCTCGTCTCGTTAACAAAAGTTATAATATATTTAGTCATAGTTTTTATTTTCAAAGATCCGTTTTCGTCACGCCTTAGTCTCGTTTTAGTCATGGGAAAAAGGTCGTTAACGAACATTTTTCGTCAAAGTTTTCGTCAACGAAATTAACACTGATAACTAAGCGAATACAATTTTGGTCGAGATCGCTTGGCTGAACCATGAAAGGATATCCCACGTCTGCCAATGCTAGCAAGCTCAGAAAGTGGGAGGGGATAGGTAGAAACGCAGAGTTTGGCATGGAAAACCTTAGTTTCACAGAGTAAGTTACCATGGAAACTTACCAAAAGGTTTTGTTACCTCTCTTTTTGGAACTGAAACCTTGGAGTAAGCCTCTTTTCTGGGTTAAACAACTCAAAGTTTTCACTAAACCCGATACCTGGAATACCCCCCTGGTGTCCCAGGCTTATTTGATGTCACATTTCTCTCTAGGTCAGGAGGTGATAAAGCTACAGAAGCTGACGATTCAAATGGTCAACTGTCCTTTGTGGTCTCTATAGCAATCTCTATAGCAAAACTGTATGTTTTACTTCAATTGACCCTTTCTAGAACTTTCCCTCTCAGGTCATAAATACCTTAAGCCCAACCAGATTTCATTTACTATCAAGATAGAAGGCCATATAAGATGCTTCACGCATCCTCCAGGGTAAACCGTCCCCCAGATTTTTCAGCACCTCAAAACCTTACTTAAACTAGTCACTGGCTGTCCATTTTTAATGAACAAAGGAGCTTTAAAGTTTTACCACTATTTAAACATATTTATCCTAAAATTGCCACAACAACCCCTGTTGTGATAACCGCCTCCCACACACTCATACACTCCCACCCCTAAAGACAGGTTCTCTTTCATGCATTTTTCCCATGATGGCAGGGCATCAAATTGCTGACTACATCAAACTCAAACCCATGGTGTGAGCTTACACACACACACACCTGGAAATCGGGACTCCTTTTTTACCCCCATAAAGTAGGACAGTATTCACGTAGGATTTTTTCCCCTCCACCCCTTCCTTCCCTTATCCTCTCTTTGTATCCAATCTCTTCCTATCCTCTCATCTCTCTTCTCCCTCTCTCCTTGCCTCTCCTCCTCTTGTCCTTTCTTCTCTTCTACAATTCTCTTCTGATCTTCTCTCTTTATTCCTCTTCTTTGTCTCTTCTTTCCAGTCCCATTTCTAAGTAGCTTAATTCCATGCTCATTCTCCTTTTCATTACTCCACAAAGCAGGAAAAACTGCTTGCTAGTTGAAGGTATTTGCTCTATTAGACTGTGTGGGGTGAAATACAGGTTTTCAGCCTTGGCTGGCTTTCTGAACTTTCTTTTTGTAACTCTTGGCTTCACCCAGGCTAGATAATTTTTACTGGTTATATCACAACACACACACACACCTCTAATGTTGTAATAAAAAATGTCTGTATTAAAATCTTCTGCCAGGCAAGCAACGGGCATCACCCATGAGGTCTGATACAGTAGAGCCGGGGTTCCACTCAGGTCACTGTCCATCCATCTTCCGATTGTCTCCTGAGAGACTGTGGGCCATCTGCAGCCAGGGCTGGGATTAGTCTGTCACACACCCTGTGGTTAAAGGCCAAGGGTCACGTCCTACCATATTGAGAGGAGATTAAGATGGAAGCTGACGTTCGACATTGAATAAGAAATATAATTTTTATATGATTGCAATTGCTCTCTTTTTATAATACCTTTCTTGTTTTGATGAATATGGACTTTTTGCTTCTCCATATCCATCTCAACGATTGTAAGGCCCAATCCCAATACTCTTAGCCTGGGTGCCAGCCAAACTTATCCCCACCCACAAAATAATTTGGTCGGGAAGTTGGGTCTGGGGTAGTTTGGTTGGGGAAAAACTATATCCGAACAAGAGCTGTTCGGAAAAAATCAAATTGTCAGGGCGGCTTTATACGATGATGGACAGATGATCAACAGCAACGTAATCAACCACGTCACCAAAGAGCGCTTTGGTTGAATTCATTTTCAACAAACAACATATTACGTTGTAGGCAGAGCCATAGAAAAAGACTCTTACAATAGCGCTGACCTACTGCTCAAAGCCGATTGTGCAGAGCCACGCGTAATGTCTCCTGTGTCATTCCCTCTTCGGAGACAAGTTGATAGCATAGACTTATATACAGTAGACACTCTTTCAAGAGCAGGCTGGCTGTGCTCTGGCTGTGCTCTGGCTGACGATATGACTATTGTGAAGACAGCCAGGTGGTGAGATTTTAATGTAGGTTGCTGTAAAAACGTTGATTTGTTTGCTACGTGAGAGCCCCGTTGCGGCAGCTGTTGTCGATCTGCGTCTGATGAGTATTTTCTTAATTTCGCACCAGGGTCAATTCTACATCAAAATGGAGAGCAATGTTTTAAAGATATGGCGATTGCAAAGACAGCCAGCGGGTCAGCATATTTTTGTGATTTGTGTAAAACTTGGAATTTGAGTGAGACCGCGTCTTGTTTTGACGTTAACCTCAGAGTCACAGACTCGGCTCGCCCACTGGCAGTGTGTAGTAGTAGGCTACAGTACTGTCTTCAATGCCACAGCTATTATTATGTCAAAAGAAACATTCTCATTTCCGGCGCTTTCAAACAATCAGTGAAGTGTGGCTAGCAACAGCTGCCTCTAGCAAACTAATTTTGTATTAGCCATGTCCCCCTAAATTAATATCAAACTTATTTACGTTTTGGGGGGCTTATTTTCAGTTAGCAGACGGTACTGTTTGAATCGCAATTCAATCTGAAATACTGCTAGTGACAACGTTGTTAAAGTAGCTTGTTTCAAAGGGTGTTCGGTTGTTTCAAAGGGTGTTCTTAATGAATTATGCAATATGAGTAGGCTAAATGCTTGAAAATATCACTAGAAGGGAAAACGGAACCACCTGCAACCGACGCAAACAAGCACACCCTACAATTTCCCCAGAAATTGTACCCTCTCTAGTTAAACTTTGTTTTTAGAAATATGACAATTTTAGATGTAACATACGTTCCACATACGACTCAGACTCACCAAATATACGTTGTTCTTTTTGCTTTGTGTTTTTCTTTTTGTATGACTGCTGAAGTTGGCCTATTGTGTCGGATTAAAGAAACTGAAAACTTGCTAAGTTAAATAAGCCTATACCTATGTTACGATTACAATGATGGTGAGTGTTGCTTACTATTACTACCTTACAGTTATTGTTAATGCCATCATTGTGGTGTTATCTGACAAAGTTATAACAATATTACGACCATAACAATATTGTGGTTATTAGACATGATTTATTCATCTTCGTCTTTGCTCCAGAAGAACATGTCAACAATCTATGACACCTTAACATTCCACAATATCACTTATTACTATATGGCAACAACAGTACGAGCGCTCTGATTGGCTAATGGGTAGTCATGCCAGCCGCGTATTGACCTCATCGCCAGTCCGTGGTCTGATACGGATTATTATTGCTCTCCTCTGACGTCATCTTCAAAATGAGCGATATCGAGGAGTCAGCTGAGTTTACTATCCACACGATACTGTAAACATCAACAGCGACAAAGAAATTGTTAACTTTATAAAAGAGTCGTTATTTGTGTTGGAATTAAAGCCATTTTAGCAGAACCGTGTTGTCCGCTTTCTATCAAAAGTAATTGATAGCTAGCTACAATTAGCCTACCATTTATTTTCATTTACAAAATGAAAATAGCTAAAAATGCCATATAATAAACAACTTACTAACCCGACAGTTCGGTCATGCCGGGAAATATCAAACCTCGGCTTTGCCGTATCGACCTTCAAGCCTCAGTTTGATATTTCCCAGCAACGATTAGCAGGAGCACAAAACGATTTGCAGGTGCAGAAATTGTTTTGCATCCATAAAAAAAGTGTTGTATTATGCGAATTGTTTTTGACAAACACTTTTTTTTAGGGCTGTCAAGCTATAAAAATATTTAATAGCGATTAATCGTATTATTATTTCCTATGATTATCACGATTAATTGCATTTAATCGCAAAAGTATTACATCTATTTAATCTGTTAAAATGTTACCCCAATAAATTATTTGTTTGTGGAAATAACATCAAAAGGGTGTACTTAACTTCAGATAGGCCTAACTGGATGATAATGTCCATATAACAAGTTCAGATGGAACACAACTTAAATTGTAAGGGAGTTTTATTCACTCACAAACTATACTGCTATATAATAAACATCCACAAAATTAGACTTATTCTGGAATATAAAATACATTTAAGACATGTTGTCTCATAGCCTACGATATCCTGCTCCATAATATTCAAATCTCACTCAAACATACTTCATATACTTAAGCAACCACAGATTGACCTTAATATTGAACAACACGGTTTCTATTTTGTTGAACCCAGTCAGCTGCTCGCTTCTTTTGGAAGTGTTGTCTGCCATATTATACCGGAGCAAATGCTGCTGCTGCTACCGCTAACGCTGCTGTTAGCTGTGTGCTTTGCTTGTATGTGATAGTTTAGGCTGAAAGTACTCCGGTGAATACTAAACTCAGCCTGACAAACAGTGCACACAGCCTCAGTTTTGTCAACCGAACCGTCTCAGAACTTTTTGAAGAGGAACTTCCGATCTAAAATCCCTCTCTTCATCAGCTACCGTCGGCAGTCGAAATCAAGTGACGACAGGTTATTCCCAGGGTCAAAAAGAAACCTGCGTTAACGGCACTAATTTTTTCTTGTCGCGTTAAAATGAGATATTATTAACGCGTTAACTTTGACAGCCCTATTTTTTTTACGGATGCAAATCTTTTTCTGCTCCTGCAAATCGTTTTCTGCTCCTGCTAATCGTTTTCTGCTCCTGCTAATCGTTTTCTGCTCCTGCAGATCTTGTTCTGCTCCTGCAAATCTTGTTCTGCTCCTCCTAATCGTGTTCTGCTCCTGCTAATCTTGTTCTGCTCCTGCTAATCGTTTTATGCTCCTGTTAATCGTTTTATGCTCCTGCAAAGATTTTGCCGTGTCAAAATCGGGTCAAAAAGGTGTCCTATCAGCACGTTGCTTGTGGAGTAACCAATCAGAATGCTGATCACCGACCGCAGCGCATATGGACACACAAAGGTTGACTAACGCTACACGCTTCGAGATCTTCCCCACACTAACAACAACAAAATCATTCTCAATGTTCCCCACAGACAAACATGCAGCCTAATTTCATAATCTAAATTTGCTTTCAAGAATGTACTGAGTTAAAACTTTAAATTGTTCACACAAACCTGTAAAACTGTGCATTTAATGTTGGAAAATGAATGTATTGATGGCTAACGCACTAACAGGGTACCTAGAGGTCTCACCAAAGAAGCGTAATGAAATTAATAATGTACACCAACAGGTAAAGATGCCTTTTTATTTCGATGTGATACTGTGTTGTGATATAGCGTAATGTTTTGTACAATAGTATCTGAGTTGGTAGACAGTCACTGTCAGGGTGCAGTGTTACTTGTCCATGAAATACACACTTTTTGCAGATTACTGTACCTGTTCAGGATGGACAGGAGACAAAGCTGTGGTACGGTACGGTGTGGTAATTGGTGGTACGGTTGTAGCAGGCATAGTAGCCGAACCGCAGCTTTGGAGCTGCTTAGTGTCTTGTGTGAGCACTATATGGGAATTGTTGCCACACTAACTTAAGTAGGCCTAATGATTGATGTACATCTATTTAAATCTTTACCTTTAAACAAGACATCAGAAAATAAAGTGCATTATTTTCGTACGCCGTGTCCTTCCTCATTCATTTAATTGAATAACCCATAGCGGGGAATACCAAGTCCATGACCCCTTTGTCCTAGCTACCTCTGATTCTTAGCTAAGCTTCAGTCTGGTCTAGGTTACATCAATAAGATCAAATATTTGATTTGAGTAACTTATTTTGTCAATTCATAACTTTCACATTGCTCTTGTGCTCTGAGAGTTTGTGTTTGTGTGAGTAATACGTTTCTCCTCTTACATACTGGTTATGCAGCATGGATATTGCAAACAATTTCACATAATGCTAACCTTACTCTATCAAGTAAGAGTTACCCATTAAATGTACGGCCTAGACTGCAATGTTTAAAATGAGACTAGTGATTAATATAGCACCATTTTAAGAGGATAGTATAGTGTAGTATATAGTATAGTGATTAGTACTGTTATTTCAGTTATGGACCAAATGTTTTTGTTTCCTGTTGTTCAAGTTCAAGTATTTTATTGTCAGATGCACAGAACAACACAGGGTCAGACTGGGGACTGAAATTCTTAGGACAAGACAACCTGGCATAACATAACATGAGTACTCAGAACATAGATTACACCTATGATAAGCCAAAATATAAAATAAACCTAATATACAAAATAATATACAAAACAGTATACTAGACCTCTAATATACATACAATATACATCTAATATACAACCTAAGCTTACCTAAGACAAGTGTTACCTACAATTAGTGCAATATATAGGAGTCAGGTGGCTGAGGGGTTAGGGAATCGGGCTAGTAATCAAAAGGTTGCCGGATCGAATCCCGGCCGTGCCAAATGTCGCTGTGTCCTTGGGCAAGGCACTTCACCCTACTTGCCTCGGGGGAATGTCCCTGTACTTACTGTAAGGCTAGGTGTCAAACCTGCCCCCACCTCTCATATGCTAAAGTTTGGAGTGTCTGGATGGTCTCAACTTGATGGATCTCACACCCCATTCAAGATGAGGTCTGATTGGTTGTTCTTGTGTATAAAGGGAATTGTCATGCATTGTTCTGTGGATTCTTCATCTCCTGAGACCTTTTCCTCAGTTCTCCCTTGTCCTACTGTCCCAATCCTTGCTCACCTCTTGCTTTCTTTCTGATTTACAATGATCATGGTGGAGTGAGTAAGATTTAAAGCTTTCATATTTTAACATGTTTACTTTGTAATTGATTTCATTAATTTGCAAAGTTATTAAATGCGTATTTCATTTAATCGTACTTTGACCATTCTTGCTCTGCTTTAACCCATAGAGTCAAATACCTGGAATTCTATTGGTATTGGCATTATTTGGTTCATGCTAATACACTGTTCAGTTTCCCATCTTCCTTTAAACCATAGGGGAAATTGTTTTGGTTGTTTGGACAATATTTAACCCCCTACATTACTGTAAGTTGCTCTGGATAAGAGCATCTGCTAAATGACTAAATGTAAATATTGCTGATGCAACGAGTAGCTGAAATAGCAACAAGTGACTGAAAGTGACTTTTGTGTAAAGTGACAAGTTGATACAGTGTATCAATGTCCATATCAATGTTCATTCAAAAGCCTGATGGCCCTTGATATAAGTGATCAGTGTTGGGGATGGCACAATTCAGCAAAAAAAAAAAAAGACATTAATTGCAGCTATATTTACTTAAAAGGAAAGACATAGTTAGGTAAACATGCTAATCCTTGATTGTCTGAAAGTGGGTTAGATTAAAGTGTTGTATATATCTGCAATGCTATGGTATTACCAAGCCACATGAAACAAAGACCATGAAATCTACCTCAAGTGAGGTTATCAAAGTAATTTCACTTGAAAAAATGAACTCCAAATAGTCCAGTTCCATGGGCTGTCGTTGAGAGGCCTGCTCCAATCTCGACTGCAGTCGGTTGAGAAGATGACTTCCCACCTGACAAAGTTGTAAAGAAAATACATTAATTTAATTATACCATGAACAATTTCTGTATAATAGCCTAGCCTACATCCTCCGCAAATGATAAACTCTTAAAAGCTCTCTGTATGCATTGCCACCACCAGTGTTTTGCTACATTTACAGTAAAGTCAATTGCAACAAGAATATTTTGAAAGGACGCAATATATCCCCTCCTTGAGTCACCACCTTACCGCGGTGGAGGGGTTTGCGTGTCCTAGTGATCCTGGAAGCTATGTTGTCGGGGGCTTCATGCCCCTGGTAGGGTCACCCAAGGCAAACAGGTTCCAGGTGAAAGACCAGACAAAGAGTGGCTCAAAAAACCAACCATGAAGAAATACAACAATGGTTCTCAGTTGCCCCTGCCCGGAAGCGGGTCACCGGGGCCCCCCCCTGGAGCCAGGCCCGGGGGTGGGGCTCGATGGCGAGCGCCTGGTGGCCGGGCCTTTTCCCATGGGGCCCGGTCGGGCACAGCCCGAAGAGACAACGTGGGACCCTCTTCCAGTGGGCTCACCATCCGCAGGAGGGGTCATGGGGGTCGGGTGCAGTGTGAGACGGGCGGCGGCCGAAGGCGGGGGCCTTGGCGGTCCGATCCTCGGCTGCAAAAGTTAGCTTTAGGGACGTGGAACGTCACCTCGCTGGCGGGAAAGGAGCCTGAGCTGGTGCGCGAGGTAGAGAGTTTCCGGCTAGATATAGTCGGCCTCGCCTCGACGCACAGCGTGGGCTCCGGAACCAGTCTCCTTGAGAGGGGCTGGACTCTCTTCCACTCTGGAGTTGCCCTTGGTGAGAGGCGTCGAGCTGGGGTGGGAATACTGGTTTCCCCTCGGTTCGGCGCCTGTACATTGGGGTTCACCCCGGTGGACGAGAGGGTAGCCTCCCTCCGCCTTCGGGTGGGGGGACGGGTCCTCACTGTCGTTTGTGCTTATGCACCAAACGGCAGCTCAGAGTACCCACCCTTTTTGGAGTCTCTGGGGGGGGTGCTGGAAAGCGCTCCTCCTGGGGATTCCCTCGTCCTCCTGGGGGACTTCAATGCTCATGTGGGCAATGACAGTGAGACCTGGAGGGGCGTGATTGGGAGGAACGGCCCCCCCGATCTGAACCCGAGTGGTGTTTTGTTGTTGGACTTCTGTGCTAGACACGGTTTGTCCATAACGAACACCATGTTCAAGCATAAGGGTGTCCATATGTGCACCTGGCACCAGGACACCCGAGGTCTCAGTTCGATGATCGACTTTGTAGTCGTGTCATCGGACTTGGGGCCGCATGTCTTGGACACTCGGGTGAGGAGAGGGGCGGAGCTGTCAACTGATCACCACCTGGTGGTGAGTTGGCTTCGATGGTGGGGGAGGACGCCGGTCAGGCCTGGCAGGCCCAAACGTAATGTGAGGGTCTGCTGGGAACGTCTGGCGGAACCCTCTGTCAGAAGGAGCTTCAACTCCCACCTCCGGGAGAGCTTCGATCATGTCTCGGGGGGGGCCGGGGACATTGAGTCCGAATGGGCCATGTTCCGGGCCTCCATTGTTGAAGCGGCTGACCGGAGCTGCGGCCGCAGGGCGGTCGGTGCATGTCGCGGCGGTAACCCTCGGACCCGGTGGTGGACTCCGGAGGTGAGGGATGCCGTCAAGCTGAAGAAGGAGGCCTATCGGACTTTATTGGCTGGTAGGACTCCAGAGGCAGCTGATGTGTACCGGCAGGCCAAGCGGAACGCGGCTTTGGCGGTCGCGGAGGCAAAAACCCGGGCATGGGAGGAGTTCGGCGAGGCCATGGAGAATGACTTCCGAACGGCTTCAAAAAGGTTCTGGACCACCATCCGGCGGCTCAGGAGGGGGAAGCAGTGCTCTGTCAACACTGTATACGGTGGGGATGGTGCGCTGCTGACCTCGACGGGGGACGTCCTGGATCGGTGGAAGGAATACTTCGAAGACCTCCTTAATTCCACCAACACGCTTTCCGACGTGGAGGCAGAGTCTGGGGACATCGGGGGGGGCCCTTCTATCTCTGGGGCTGAGGTCGCCGAGGTGGTTGAAAAGCTCCGCGGTGGCAGGGCCCCTGGGGTGGATGAGGTCCGCCCGGAGTTCCTTAAGGCTCTGGATGTTGTAGGGCTGTCTTGGTTGACACGACTCTGCAACATCGCGTGGACATCGGGGACAGTGCCTCTGGACTGGCAGACCGGGGTGGTGGTTCCCCTCTTTAAAAAGGGGGACCGGAGGGTGTGCTCCAACTTTAGGGGGATCACACTCCTCAGCCTCCCTGGGAAAGTCTATTCAGGGGTCCTGGAGAGGAGGGTCCGTCGGATTGTCGAACCTCGGATTCAGGAGGAGCAATGTGGTTTTCGTCCTGGCCGTGGAACAGTGGACCAGCTTTATACCCTCCGCGGAGTCCTGGAGGGTACATGGGAGTTCGCCCAACCAGTCTACACATGTTTTGTGGATTTGGAAAAGGCGTTCGACCGTGTCCCTCGGGGGCTCATGTGGGGGGTGCTCCGAGAGTACGGGGTACCGGATTTCCTGATCGGGGCTGTCCGGTCCCTGTACGACCGGTGCCAGAGTTTGGTCCGCATTGCCGGTAGTAAGTCGAACTTGTTTCCGGTGAGGGTTGGACTCCGCCAGGGCTGCCCTATGTCACCGATTCTGTTCATTACCTATATGGACAGAATTTCTAGGCGCAGCCAGGGTGTTGAGGGGGTCCGGTTTGGTGACCTCAGGATCGGGTCGCTGCTTTTTGCGGATGATGTGGTCCTGTTGGCTTCATCGGGCCGTGACCTTCAGCTCTCACTGGAGCGGTTCGCAACCGAATGTGAAGCGGCTGGGATGCGAATCAGCACCTCCAAATCTGAGGCCATGGTAATCGACCGGAAAAGGGTGGAGTGCCATCTCCGGGTCGGGGAGGAGATCCTGAACCAAGCGGAGGAGTTCAAGTATCTCGGGGTCTTGTTCACGAGTGAGGGAAGAATGGAGCGCGAGGTCGACAGGCGGATCGGTGCGGCGTCCGCAGTGATGCGGGCTCTGCATCGGTCCGTCGTGGTGAAGAAGGAGCTGAGTCGAAAGGCGAAGCTCTCTATTTACCAGTCGATCTGCGTTCCTACCCTCACCTATGGTCACGAACTATGGGTAGTGACCGAAAGAACGAGATCGCGAATACAAGCGGCCGAAATGAGCTTTCTCCGTAGGGTGTCCGGGCTCTCCCTTAGAGATAGGGTGAGAAGCTCGGTCATCCGGGAGGGGCTCAGAGTAGAACCGCTGCTCCTCCGCGTCGAGAGGAGCCAGCTGAGGTGGCTCGGGCATCTGATTAGGATGCCTCCTGGACGCCTCCCTGGTGAGGTGTTCCGGGCACGTCCCACTGGGAAGAGGCCCCGGGGAAGACCCAGGACACGCTGGAGGGACTATGTCTCTCAGCTGGCCTGGGAACGCCTTGGGGTCCCCCAGGAAGAGCTGGCGGAAGTGGCCGGGGGGAGGGAAGTCTGGGCCTCCCTGCTTAGGTCGCTGCCCCCGCGACCCGATCCCCGGACAAGCGGCAGATGACGACGGCAATATATCAGACAAACACACATAAATCCGAAACCAATCCAAGCTCAAAAAGGCTGCGCTTTTGAGCCCACAAACTCCACTAGGATAGTTTGTTTAATGATCGTATAAAGTAGCCCACGTTACCTTATTTTCTAACTTGTGATCACTTATAGCTATTCCGATTGGAAACTGAACCTAGTCAACCTTCAGTTAGCCTACCTTTTTCTTCCCATATTAGTAAGTGTTGACATTAGCAGCGACCACATAATCCAAATATGGAAATTAAGAAACTTTGGAATGCACGCATCTATCTATAAAACTTTATTGGCATGTTCCATGGTGTACTTAACCTGTAATTAACCCACCTGTGTCACTGATGCATTTGCCTCAGGCTCCTCCATGTTGAATGACTCCAGAGAACTTGGCGCCCCATTATTGGATGGTTGGTGATCAGCATTCTGATCTAGCTGTTTCTGATAAGACGAGAGACGTTCCATGAGTTGAAATATCCCAGAACAACCCAACTCTGACACGGCTAATAATAAATCACTCCGCGATGAAACATTCGCGTTGATACAAATAAGTAACCATAACAACAGGGACGAGTCAAAGCCTCCATTTACAATTTGGAAAGACTTTAACAAGCTAACTTGTATTTACAACAATGAGTGACTTCAATATTTATTTTAACCTATTTGAAAAAAAAAAATCTGAATATACTGTGTCAGTGTCACGTAACCGCTCATCTCACATCCCATTCGCTATTCACCTTGCTAGTCAATCTACTTCAGACGGGCTTCGGCCAACACGATAGTGATGGGAAGTTCGGATCATTTAACTGATTTGGTTCTTTGAATCTCTTTCAGTAAAATGACCGAATCTTTTATCGAGTCATTCGTTAATTTCTGGGGGGGGGGGGGGCTATACGTCCACTGCAAACACATATCATATTCTCATGTAGGTTAGTGCATGACATGTGCACCAGCAGATTAGCCTGACGTTGTCACACTCATAATTCTAGTCAGAATATGAGTCTGAAAACTCTCCATTGGGCTGTGACTACGGGGCGTGTTTCAACCGAACTCGCAAAAACAAATGCCTCTTCGCTCAATTGGATAGACCTACAACCAATCCGAGCAATGTAATATGTTGTTTGTTGAAAACGAATTCAACCCAAGCGCTCTTTCGTGACGTCGTTGATTACGTTACTGTTGATCATCTGTCCATCATCGTATAAAGCCCGCCATGGCAATTTCATTGGTCCGTCCCGATTCTGGTTTTCTGTAGTTGTCCCCAATACGAGACCCTCCAGACCCAACTTCCTGACCAAATTCTTTTGTGGGCGGGGAGAAGTTGGGCTGGCAGCCAGGCTACCAGCAGATACTATTTCAAAAGAAATTCCTGCATAAAAATTATGTATCATGACAGTTTGTTTGATTTGGTCATTTATTATCACACTAGCATTTAATTATCACGGCAAAGAATTACACTGCACTAAACTGTAAGTGTAAATGTAAAGTGAAAATAACAAAAACTGTCAGTATGATGACTTGAGCGAATATCACTCACGTCTTACTAAAACATCGGCCACGCGAAAGGGAATGAGGAAACAGTTTCCTCTACTAAAAAGTACAATGCGGGTCACGTGAAAAAAATTATCCAAAGACTCGTAGAAAGACCGAGTCGGGAAATAAACGAATTGTTCGTTTCCTCTAGCTACCAGTACAGAGCCTATGCAGGTCACGTGAAAAATTATCCAAAGACTCGTACCCGAAGACCGAGTCGGGAAATTAACGAATCATTTCTGTTTACTTTGACGAGCCTATGCAATAGTCCGGATGAGCGGCCATGACAAAATGAACGAATCACTCTTTGAGAGGACTCGTTACTCCCGAGTCCTTTTAAGGATTCCGTCAAAATGAACGAATCGTTCGCGAACGACACATCACTACAACACGACAGTAGCAGCAACTCTACACATGGCCGATTATTTTCTTCTTAGAAATCTTGATTTTATTTGGGGACAATGACATGGCTCGATAGCTGGCTAGTCTTGTTGTTAAACACACTGTCAAATTATAATTACTGTTTGGATTGTCTTCTGTGCCGGGCTTAGCAGGTTCCTCTAGGCCCAGATTTGCAGATTTCACTGGGACACACGGTCGCAGCTCCATTCTGTGAATATTCTTTGGGGCCTGAGAGTCATCCACAGGGACAACAGTAAAAACTGGTTTGCTAGTGTCTGGGTGACCTACCACCCGGAAAGGCACTGCCATCCATAGATCCATAGAAGTTGTGGTTCCGCCTGTATAGTAACTGTCCCACTCCCAAAGCACAATGACAGCTTGCAGGGCCATGATACCTTTTGCGAGCTTCCAAGGGCCTGTTCCATCTGCTGATGGGCTGCTTGCAGGAGCCTCTGATGCTCTTGACCCAGTCAGCCACTGTCCCTGAAAAATTGTTGTCCTCCACTCCAAGCAGAATATCAATTGGTAACTTGGAAGACTGCCCAAACATAGAAAAAATATGGCGTAAACCCTGAACTGGCATGTTCTGTGGTATTTTAGGCGGATATTACCGTTGGAAGATGCTCTACCCATCTCTTTTTCTTGTTTGGAGGGAGGGTCCTCACTAGGTCATGGAGAGTATGGTTAAATCTTTCACATTGCTTGTTACCCTGAGGATGATAGGATGTGGTGCGTCTCTGTTTGATTCCATACAGTTTGCACAGTTGGTGAACGACATCTGTCTTGTCTGAATAAATACGCTGCGGCACGCCATACCTATGAATCCTCTGAAACTAGGGATTTAGCAACAGTCACTGCTTTCTGATCTCTTGTTGGAACTGCCACTGTAAATTTGAAAAATATGTCAGTGAAGATCAGGACATTTTCGCGACCATCACTGGAGGGCTCCAAGACTGTGAAGTCCATGGCCACCACCTCAAAGGGTCTGGATGCCAGTAGACTTCCTAGCTCTGTCACCACCTTTGGCACTGGTGGTTTTAAAACAATGCACCTTCTACATTGTTTGTAATAGGCCTCAATATCTTGGTACAAACCTGACCAGTAACATTGGGTTAGGGTTAGGGCTAGTTCCTCCCTCTTCCTCTACCCCTGGTCTCTGCACTGCGGACCTTGGCAGATGACATGGGTTTGTATGCCTCCCGGCCTGCTGCCTCCGGGACCGCCGTGGTTGCATCAGAGGTATGGGTGATTCCTTTTCCGTTTGCTAAAAATTAGACACACCTGACATTTTGGCGTCGGAAGTCTCGCTTCCCGCTGCATCTAAGCCTATTTTCCAGCGAATGACGACTGGGCCGCAGGGGCCTCTACTGCTACTTGCCCAAGTGAAGGTGCAAATATTCTTTCAGGGGCCTTGACATTTCTAGAGAGAGTATCTGCGTTCCCATTCTGCTTTCCTGGCCGGTACTGGATATCAAAATCAAATCTCTCCGACCAGGTCAGAGGCCCACCTCTGCTCAATGGCTCCCAGCTTTGCAGTCCGCAGATGGCTAAGGGGATTTTTATCTGTAAAGATGGTAAACTTGGCCCCAAACAGGTACTCACAGAATTGATCTGTTACCGCCCATTTTAATGCCAGAAGTTCCAACTTCATTGAGCTGTCGTTTTCCATATTTCTATCAGAAGATCAGAGCCATAGGCAATTGGTCTTCTCCCCTTTTCCCCATCCTGCGACAGGATGGTGACTGTTTCCTTCCTGCATTGCCCGAACACCGTTAATGACGAACATCCCTAATGACAACCAGAAAAACTACCCTTTTTGTGGGTGTGTGTACGTGTATGTAAATGTGTGTATTCATAAAGTGTCTCGCCCAGGTGTTGTGTAAAGCAGAAAGCCCCCGACCCCCCCCAACACACTCATACACTGCTTAGTGATCGAGGTACACCATGTTCCTACCCATGGATGGAGCCAGCCCTAAAAATAGAAAAGACACACAAATATACTTCTGTCCTCAGGTCTCCTCACTTCTCCTCCCCTCGCCCCATTTCTTGACTGCACCCTTCTCCTCTCCAACCCCCCATATCTGCCCTTCTTTTCTTCTCTCTTCTCCTCCCCTTGTTTTATAAAAAAAAAATTACCAGCTACATGCTTCATGAAAGGGAATACATGGACTGAACATACAGCATACATCCAAAAACATAAATGAAATAATACTCACTTAACAACTTCTGATAGTGTCTAACAGCTCTGCAGACTGTACCAACAGACGTTTTCAGTGTTCTTTCTTTCTTTCTTTTAGCAGAACATTTACAGATTTTTCTGCACCCTAATTCCAATTTCCAGACTAGAACATGCATCCTTTTCTTCCTGTCTATCTCGCTCCATCACCCTCCTCCTCCTGCTGTGGCCAGATTAGTATTAGGGCTGCACAGAGAGCTCTAATCTGGCAGTTGGCTGGCTGGAGTGGATGGAAGTCGTCTGGGAGGTATTGAGTTGAGTCCAATGCCAGAGGTGCTTTGATTATCCCTTGTGAGACTGAGAGGGCTGACATAGCTCCATAATTCCATTAACGGTGTCAGAAATGACCATCTCAATGACCATCCGTTCGGTCTAACCCATGACCTCACTTTCGGTAAGTAGTTAATATCAATCCTTTTTTACCTATATCGCCCAGCCCTACCAGGAGCACTGAAACATCGGCGACCCTGCGCCATGCCAATTAGTTAATGTCTGTACCAAGGCCGTAGCCATTGAGGCAACATTGGGGGGGACGAATGTATTTTTTTATGATAATTTCGGACAGTGTGCCTGTCGTAGTGTATCACATTTATATTTTTATATCAATATATTGGGGGGGGACATTTTGACCAGATTTGAATATTGGGGGGAATGTGTATTATGATTACGGCCTTGCTCTGTACGTACTGTTTATGTATCGAACAGGACTGTGTACGCAGCCACACAGACGATTAATTTGTCTTCCATCTTGAAACTGTGAAAGCTAGAAATGTTTACCATGATCAACGGTTGCTACGTTACAAGAAACAAAAAAACAATCCGATTGGCTGTTGCTTACGGATATCCTGGATCCATCAGAGAATGTCTGATAGGGGAGAGAACTGCGACTCTCGGGAAACTTCCGGGTTCCATATGTGGGTACTAACGGGCGAGTGCAGAATGAATGGAGGTCTATGGAGTTATACCTCTCAAAATCTACTTTTCGCAGGATATAATATGTAATAATATATAATATAATAATAGTAATTTGAATGTTGAATTCGAAAGGGGAGGCAAAAAAAATACACATTGCTGGGTGTTTTTTTAAGTAGCTTTTTTGTCTTATAAAGCCTTTTAAAATGTCAATGATGTCATACACATTGTACGACCAGAGATACTGCTTTACGGCAAGCCCTGGTCACTTCCTTTTTCTCTCGAGAAAGAGCTAGAAAGAGTTTTAGCTTGCTAATGTTGTTGCCAATGCTTTGACATTCTAGTTCCGCTTCGGATACCATCAAGCGAGATCTGTGGCCGTAGTCAGTCCTTCATTAACCAATCAGCATTCATTAGCAGAATGCTAGCGTGTTTTGGGCAACAACGACTCACCCTGTAAGAAATTGAAAGGACATAAGTTCTCGTTCATTCAACTTTCGACCTATAATCCATGTTGAACATGCAAAAACTACAACCAAATCTGAGATTTCTCAATGACAATCAGGCGAAATAGACACATTTAGCCATTCCATAGACTCCTATTCATTTTGCACTCGCTCGCGATCACCTCCAGTGGAACTGCAACCAAATTCGGGACAATGGGGCTTAATATGGAGTCGACAGGCTCTCCGTAGACGGGCTCTGGCTCCATTGAATATGAATGGATGGCATTGCGTTGCTCCCATCGCGTCGCTGTAGTGGACATGCACTGTAAGTACTAATCTGTGTTTACATGTGTCTTTCTTTCTGCAGGTGCGTCCCTGCACATAATTTCATGTCAGTTAATGCATCAGATGTTCCCCTGCCCCAGTCGGGTGTGTGTGTGTGTGTACCAGTGGGTTTCTTTCTCTCTGTCCTATGTGTGTGTGTCCTGTGTGTGTTCCCCCCTATGTCTCTCTCTGTGGGAGTATTTGTGTCCCTGTCTCTCTCTTTCCCTGTGCATGTGTGTCCACATTTCTATGTCATTGGCTCTAGAAGGATGAGGACTCTGGGTTCTCGTATCTAACCTCTGCTAGGCTGAGCCCTCTGAGTCTCTCTCTGTCTGAACCACTGGATCCAAGAGGCTCACAGTTTTAAGGCCCACGCATCATCCTGTAACTCCCCCATAACACTGCACACATTGGGGTGTGTGCATGTGTCTTGTTCTTATGTGTGTATGTTAATGTGTGAGTCTGTGTGTCTGGACATGGGTGTAGTTCTTACGTTTTTGTGTGTGTGTGTGTGTGTGTGTGTGCGTTTGTGCAAGCCGACAGTATTCAACAGGGATCAGAGTCACTGAGAAACACTCTCTCTAGTCTCCCCTGGCTGTCTTCAGTAAGTCAGAGTAAGCCTAACAGCCTGATCCTAGGGGTATTACACACACACACAGGCCAAGGCTGTCGGGGTTAAGCCCTCCACAGCTCATCTCAGTTCTCCGCCCTTAATGCTGACCTTGGACCAGTGTCAGGACAGTCCTCTCAGCATCTCAAGCTTTACAAGCTTCCCTGACTGCACTGGGAACAGACTTGAAGGTGTGGTAGGGCCAAGGAATTGAAGGAGAGATGGATGGAGAGATGGATTAACAGAGTGATATCTTTGGACACGTTCAGTGCTGAGGTTGGGGGTTGGTTCCGACAGATGTTATAGTTAATAGTTTGTGCATACGAAGTAATCATGCAACCCAGCAGAAATCTGTCAGCAGTCAGGACCTGTGCTCTATAACTGCAAATACAGCCAAGTAACAACTACATTTAATACAATAGACCTACAATAAACCTAGAAGTAAGCAGTTCTATTCTTCATTTGGACCTCAGGCATCTAATGGGAATGTTATCTGAACGCTGGGTAATAGGCAGAAGACATCCAAGTGTTTGGCCATGGAAGCACATTCGTTTGCATAGCAAATATCAGGCAGATGAGCATCTGCCAGGGTTGTCTGGTAAGCCCTTGGTACAGTCAAGCTTTATAGAAAGTAATTCAACTCAAACTATGATATGATGTATTTTATGATTTGCTTGCTTTCAAATGTTTTTGTGAAAAGCCGTGTGTGTACATGCTTGTGTTGTGTTATCAGCTAATATTACTGTTATGTCCTGTATGTACATGTGAATGTCCTATTTGTGTGTGCGTGTGAAACAAAAAAGGTGTGATGTTACTCAACAAAGAGGTGAGGCTTGCCTAGCTGTGTGTCCGCTGTACGTGTGTGCTTTCACCTGAGTTGTTTATCTGGGTGAAGGTGACTAATTTCGACGGCCTGGGCAGAGAAGAATCACACAGTTGAGGGTAGCTTGGCTGCTCTCTCCTCCTGCGCCCTCTCTGCTCTCTTCTTTATTAGGAAGGGAAATTAATTAATTGCTCTCTCACTGCTCCACGTGCACAAGGATGGGAACATCCATCTTTGACACACAGATCCCTAGGGAATTAGATTACGAGTAGATCTCAAGATTATGAACGGCATGATGAAATTGAAATGAGGGAGAGAGCGACAAAGTAGAAGGGAAGAAAGGACCACAGAAGTTCTGTAATCTTCCAGCAATATCTGTTGCACCACTCAATCATTCTGTCCTTTCTGAATCCCATTATGGCCATTATGATTATGCGATTCCAGTCTGGCTGTACTCTGCTTCTGCCTGGCTGAGACTGAGAGCTGTTTAAACAGAGAACTTGTAATGGGCTGAGCACATTGATTTGCTCACAGTTAGACCCCCTATTGTCTTCGCTCTCTCTTGACCTGCCTTCTTCCTGTGTTGGAGAGGAAGCAAGAGATAAAGAGGAGGGAAAAAGGGAAGATTAAGATGGAGGAAGAAAGAATTGAACTGACAGGTTGACACCAAGAGAAAGAGACAAAAAGTGAGAGAGAGAGAGAATCCTCGACAGTTTCTCTGTACTGCTGCAAGGAACTATAGATGGCAGGTTACAGTGTTGAAAAGACATGGAAACTAAATTGTACATGATTCCTAACCTATTCTTTCACTATCTGTTTCTCTTCTGTTTCTCTCTCTCTCTGTGTTTCTCTCTGTGTGTTTCTCTTCTCTCACTCTCTCTTCACAGTGTGCTGTTTTGTGGTCCACAAACGCTGCCATGAGTTTGTTACCTTCTCCTGCCCCGGGGCCGACAAGGGTCCAGACACAGACGTAAGTAAGGCATGAGAACTATTAAAAGCCAAAATCAGTAGAGCTACGATACTAGGATCCACAATTGCACCCGGCAACCAAAAACGTTGTTCTACTTCAGATATAAGCAGATATAACCAAACTTCAGATATAAGTTTTATTACGTGTTTATGGTCAATCTGAGCACATATTCTGGAAAAAAGCAACACGACTGTAGCAGCGTAGACATAATTGGCGTGGGAGACGTTTGCTGCCGAGTCAATGCATACATTTGAATGCAGTTGCCAGTCCATACATTGAACATTTAACCCTATTGTCCGTTAATATTATAGGTGAAAAAGTTGTGGACAAAAATAGCATGTTCAATGTTATTTAAAAACATACTGCGAACAAGTAAGACATATTTTGCTTAGGCCTATAAGCTCGTGATTGTAGCCTATACTTCACCTTGGTTTTAATCATATTAAACATGATACAAAGTAAATATCAGTTGGTGCCTATTCAACTTGTAGTAGCAGTTACCCCCAACAGAATGCTTTTCATCACAGGATGATGATGATGATTAAGATGAAGAAGAGACCTTGACTGCTGCCATAGAAATGGATGCAGAAAAGCCTATTGTTACGTGCACGCCTAGTTGCAGAGTGTTAGAGGGATGGTTGATATTCCTTTCTCTGAAGTAACTTTTATTTATAACACTTAAGTGGTGCAGGGTCTTGCACATGGTGGTGATTGGAGTCAGATGGCTGAGCGGTGAGGGAGTCGGGCTAGTAATCAAAAGGTTGCCGGATCGATTCCCCGCCGTACAAAATGACGTTGTGTCCTTGGGCAAGGCACTTCACCCTACTTGCTTCGGGGGGAATGTCCCTGTACTTACTGTAAGTCGCTCTGGATAAGCTCTAAATGACTGCTAAATGACTAAATGTAAATGTATTGGAAAGGGAAGTGGGACTACGCCCTGTGTCCTGATTGGGGCAGGTTCACTGGTGCCGGCGGAGCTTTGTGGTCTCCTCATTTCCCCGGTACAAATTTCTGTCCTGGTGGTACGGGTGAAGTTTGTTCCTCGTTTGCGTTGTTTTGGGAGAAGCTGGTTTTGTGGCGCAGGTCTCTCTGCCAGTTAAAGGTAGTTTTCTCCCGTTTTTTGTTTTTACGGTACTGTCATGTTGAATGACGGGCAGGGAGATAATCTAGGGGGGAGGATGGCATTGCCCTCCCGCCGAGAGCTCCGACATCTTACAAAAGCTCAAGTTACAGTTGGCGGCAGAGCAAGAGGTAGAGGTGCGAAAAGGTACCCTGAAACCCGCCCAGGCTAAACTCCTGATTAGCTCGCTGGAGTTGGAGGCGTTGTGGGCTGAGGATGAGTGAGACAGGGGCCGTCGTGCGGAAAGGGAGGATCTTGACTCTAAGGAGTTGTTGGCCCAGTTGGAATTGGGAAGAGTGAAGGCCGGGGGGCTGCCCCCTTTTGATGTTCGCTCTGCCCTATCGCTAACGCCACTAGGCCTCATTCTCAAACGCAGTTAAGAAGAATTTAAAAAGAATTCCTTCTGAATTGGATTTAGGAAAATATTTGGCATTCAAGAAGGTTTTCTCATCTGGGATTTGTTCTGAACTTCAGAAGACTTTCCGAACTCGAAATAGCAGTCGTAAATCGGCCAGAGTTTTCTCAAATGCGATTCCTTAAAAAACCACAAGGATCAAAGGAATCGCATTTAAGAAAACTCTCCGTATTTGAAGTGTTAATGAAGTTTGAGAAATCGTTGGTGATTGCGTTCAACTATACAGACTATGGCAAGCCGTTATATCATTTAACCAATGAATTCTTGATATCCAGAATTGCATTTTGGATATCAAGAATTCGAATTTTGGATATCAAGAATTCAATTCTGGATATCAATAATTCAATTCTGGATATCAACAATTCGAATTCTTGATATCAACAATTCGAATTCTTGATATCAACAATTCATTGGTTAAATGATAAAACGGCTTGTCATACTTAGTAAAAAAGCTTAGAATTTATAAATAAACTTATAATAATTAACCTTGCTTAGTGTGCACACTGTTAGATCCAGTGGAGAACAATTCCACTGCTCATCTTACTGGTATGATGTTGCACCGATGCACCTGTGCACCGGTTGCTTTTCGCTTGGACATAACTTGCGTTCCTGTTGCTTTCCTAATTGTGTCGATTCTGACTGCACACGTCACTGCTGTTGCGTGCCCTTAAAATGATTTTTCGGGGCGTGTATGTATGCAAATTCAGGAGCACGAGGACGCGCTTTCAACTTAAAAAAACTCTTACCCGGGGAGCACAGCACAGAAAACTTCTGCTGCGTAGGAACACATTTTCAAGCGTTCATGAATTTGGTGGATGTCTTTTTCTTACGTTGTTTTTCCGAAGCCCGTAAGAAACAATTCAGAAGAAACTTCTGAACATTTTCGAGAATGAGGCCCAATGCTCTCAGAGGAGGATTTTGATACTTTCTTTGAGGCTTTTGAGGTTGTGGCTCGGAAATTTGAGTGGCCCGAAGCTAAATGGCCTCTGCTGGTGCAGAGTGTGCTGAAGGGTAAGGCACAAGTGGCTTTTGCAGCCTTGGATCCTCGTCTGGGGTTGGAGTATGAGGCCTTGAAGAAGGCTGTTCTGACTGCCTTCCAGCGGTTTGGGGTGGAGAGAGAAGGGAGGTCTCGCTTCACCATAGTGTGTCATCACTGCCAGGAACCGGGCCATCTTAAGCCCTGTTGTCCGCTGCTTAAGTGGGACCGCGTGATTGTCTGCCACGGGTGTCGGCGACCAGGTCACATGCAGTCCCAGTGTCTCCAGCATGGTCAGTGGGAGGGTCAAGCCAAGACAGTGGCGCTGGTGGCCGCCCTGACCCAAGGCACAGACGGACTAGGCCATGGGGGCCCCAGAGAGGTACCCTTGTCCCTCCCGTCCAGCTACAAGCCTTTCACATCTACCGCCTCTGGTTGAGGTGAGGCTGGGGGGTTTCACCCTCTGCTGGGGTGGAGGAACTGATTAGTTTGGCGGACACCAGGCTGTGTGTGAGCACCGGTTTTCAATGAAGGAAGACCCTAGTCCTCCCCTAGCTCCAGTGCGGGATGCAACCTTCTTCTCCAAGGAGTCTTTAATTGAAGAACCACGCCAGGGTCCCTCGCTGTCTCCCTTGTGGAAGCGAGCGGTGACCGCAGAGGAGAGTACAGACATGGCGGTTGATGAGCTTGAAGATCGGGTGATCGCAGATGGGGTTGGCCCTCTGCCCCGAACCAAGAAAGGGTGTGAGTATTCGTGGACCATGATGGATGCTGCCACTTTTCATGATCATGATCTGACCTTGGTGGGCTGTGTGGTGGTGGCCCCTCCAGAGGAGGAGGAGGGCTCTGCTCCCGAGCCAGTAAAGGCTCGGTGGAACAACTCCCAGGTCTGTCAACGGTTGCCGGGACTTTTGGGATATCTACCCGACGACCAGGCCCGAGATGTTGGGAACTTGGTAGGTGCCTACCCTGCGTTGTTCAGAGGTCCTGTGGTGACGCACATTGATGACGGTGGTGGAGGTTGAGATAGGACTCCCTGGGCCATGGTTTCCGGGACACCCAAATGTGTGACTTTTTACCCAAACTGTGACAAGTATGTTTCTACTCTAAAGGTGTAGGGTGGTTAGAGAAGAGATGTAGAACTACTTCCACTACGGATTATGATAATAATAATGAAAAGGGAAACATTTGATTTTACTGGACTCCTCTAGAGTTAGGGGAGTGAAAATGCGAAAAGGGAAAACAATTGGTGTTATGGGATTCTTTTTTTTGTCCTTTTCTCTTGAGGGGGGGAAGACTGTTACGTGTGTAGCGCCCTCTACCCTGGTACATCCAAGGGCAGGGCACCCGAGTTCCTATTTGTGTCTCGGCGAATGACCTATCAATCCCCTCCTGTGTCCCAGTAACTATAATCCCTATTTACCAGTGTATGTTTTATATTTTGTCTAAATATTATATTGTACACACCCTGTACATTCCAAATACCACGTCTCTTTATTCACGTCAAACAAATGAATGAAATTACAACCTGTAGTGGTGTCCATGTAATCTAAATCATAACCGTTTCATTACCTCACAACGGGATGGTTACATTGTTGATATAAAATTAAACAAACCTTCAGTGACGGAAAACCAACTTAGTGATTATTTGTAGGGGTACACCAGCATAGGAAACAACACAAACGCAAAAATAAACTCAATGTCAATCACCAAATGAAAACAAAGATGCTAGGTTGCTACACCATCTTAATTATTACAACCGTGCACTGTGGGCCCACACACACTCACACTCACACGCATACCACTCTCCGTTGCAGGCCTGTATCGTGGCTTGAGAGCGTGGGGGCCGTGAAAAAAACACAAATGGCCACTTCACTCCGAAGAGCCAAAAAAACCAAACTTTACGAAGAACTCCTGTGCCTCTGTCGGTATCCAGCTCTCGCAGGCCGCGGACCTAGCCAACGATTCTCCTCTCCTCCGCACGCCGACAGTCCAGTACACCACTCTTAGTAGTGAACACTCCCAGCTACCAGGTCCAACTCAATATCAACCAATATCAGCTATTACAGAAATAACGAGCACATTAAATTGGAACAACCTTGTCCGTTCGTCTTTCTTCACAACGTACTCTCTGCTCGTTTCTCATCCTTCTCTTTCGCGGGCTTCTGCCCGCTTCCCTCTCCAATCCCAATCTCGATTAAAGGCGGGATTGATCTAAATACCATCCAATCATACCTTAACTGAACTAACGTGATGGCACGACCCACATGTTCTGCAAGTACCTTGTGCACAAACTTAACTACCGCCTTGACTCTTAAAGGAACACAAACCATTATTTCTCAATCACAGATGAAACAAAACCAAAATGTTTATATTTGTAAGACTTAAAATACTAAAACCCATCCACAAATAAAATGATAATACTACATTTACATTTATGCATTTAGCAGACGCTTTTATCCAAAGCGACTTCCAAGAGAGAGCTTTACAAAAGAGCATAGGTCACTGATCATAACAACGAGGTAGTTCCAAACATTGCAAGCAGCCAAAACATGAAGCATACATTGTGGAAAACTAAACAAGTGCCAAAAGGGAAGACCCATAAGAGCATGCAGTTATACAAGTTTACAAATAAAAACAACATGAACCACAAGAAGTGCAGGACTGTACCTGTGGAAGAACAATCAATAGTAAAATATCTCAGAGTGAGTACAAGACTTAACTTCGTTATAACTAACCTACAAGAGCAACAAGTCACTCAATAAGAGTCATTGTGATCCTGGAGGAAACTAGCAACAGGTCTAGCCAAGCATAATACTAGTAACTCTAGCCGGGTTACACTCTCCCCCTTCTAAAGTATCATGTCCCCATGAGACTAACCCCTACACATGTATTAGGGCTCTAGATCGTGACTCCCTACTCGAACTAGCACACATAACACACTGAGCCAAAGGATGACACCACCACGTGTGGCTAGGTCTTTTCGTTCTTGAGAACTCTTGGGTCTGTACCACCATACCCCTATAGACTGAAGGAAAAGTCTTATCAGTGGGCCTCCCCAGTTCATCATAACTCAGTTTGCTAACCGGTTTTAGGCCCTGTTTAGGACGAGGTTCAATTTTGTCCACTTCCGTTACTCTTGGAACATCAATTAACTGATCCTCTACATCTTCTACTCCGATGTTGTCCTCTTGGTCAGAACTCAGCTGAAAGATAATGTCTACCTTACTCGTGCTTGTATCCCTTCCCACTACTTCCAGATGGTCAAGAGTCTCTTATTCTTCTTGTATCACATCATTACTCCTAGACTGTACTGGTGGCAAAATCAATTGTAGGAGTGTACCCTTTTCCTGAGCTGGATAGTAGTCACATGTGGTCATCTCATCACTGTCAGAACTACCCTCTACCGATTCGTCAGGAGCGATTCCAACTGTCGTATTTGTACCATTCTCTCTACCTGTACTCGCTCTAGCTTGGAAACAAGTTACCATGGGACGTCTACTCCCTTTCTCTTCCTTAGGTAAGTACATGCGCACCCCATCTCCCTCTGGTAACAAATTATCTCGATGCAATGTCCTAACTCCACCTGTCCCAGTTTCTGGTTTCACCTTATAAACAGGCAAGTTCGACAACTGTTCCAAAACACGATAAGGTACAGAGTTCCAGCGATCTTGTAACTTATTATTTCCAGTACTTGCCAGATTTTTTACGAACACAGTGTCTCCGGCTTTCAGAATTTGGTGTTTCACTTTTTTATCGTACATCCTCTTATTTCTCCGCTGTGTCTTCAGAGAGTTTTCTGAGGCTAACTTGTACGCTTGTTGCAGTTCCTCCTTCAGGGTCTCAACGTACTGATGATGGGCTCTTCCTTTATCCACACCGTCTGTAGTTCCAAAAGATATATCCACTGGGAGTCTGGCCTCTCTCCCAAACAGTTGTCGCTCTGGACAAGAGCGTCTGCTAAATGACTAAATGACTAAATGTTAATGTAAACAACAGATAATATGGAGAGTAGCCAGTTGTTTCATTTTTAGTACAATTGTAAGCATGTACTAATCGACTGATATGTTGACTTCATCTACTCTTTTTAGCCGGATCCAATGTACCCAACATGGATAAGAGGGTCCTATTGAAACGCTCCGGCTGTGGGTCCCCTTGTGGGTGATAAGGTGATGTTCGAGATTTACGAATTCCCATGACCCCAAGAAGTTCTTTGATCAGGTTACTTTCAAAGTCCCGCCCTTGGTCTGAGTGGATACGTGCTGGCAACCCAGAATGAATTAAAAACTTGTCTACCAGGACTTTTGCTACAGTTAAGACCTTCTGGTCTTTTGTCGGGTACGCCTGGGCATACCGAGTGAAGTTGTCCGTGACTACTAGCACATTTCCAATACCTTTCAAATCAGGTTCAATGGACAGAAAGTCAATGCAAACCAAGTCAAATGGGCCATTGCTCGTGATGTGATTCATGTAAGCAGATCTTTGAGGTAACGTTTTCCTAACAATACACCGACTACAATTTTTCACATATTCTTCCACATCAGTATTCATTTTCGGCCAGTAGAAACGATATTTGCACAACTCAGTGTTTTTTTCAATACTAAGGTGGCCTCCCTCATCGTGAAGAGACTGTAGTACTCTTGTACGGTATGTCTCAGGTAGGACCAACTGCTGTTTCTCTAGCCCGCAGGTTCATTTCGTACACCTGTACAACAAGCTATGTCTGACCACCAGCTTTTCACCCCGTCGTCTTAACAGATTCTCAGAACGACTACAACTCTTTGACGTAGTAAGTACTCTATTGTTCTCTACCTCCCTCTTTACAGGTCCAATGACAGCATCTTGATCTTGTGCACATTTCAGTTCTGAAGTAGACAATTGTTCCTGGTGTTCCAATCCCAACTGTACTGGACAAACATATACTCCGGGAATACTCTCCGTGGTGCCACCCAAATAGTCCACCAGTCTACGGTTGGATTCCCCAAAAGTATGAATATCAGTAAGCTGACAGATGGCTTTCACTCCTGACTGAGGTACGTCTACCCTTTCAGATGTCAAGTCAGTTCGTTCATGATAACGCGACAGTACGTCGGCATCAATATTATGGCGTCCTGGTTTATACTGAAGGCTAAACTCATATGTAGCCAGCGCCGCCAGCCATCTATGTCCGGTAGCACTTAGTTTTGCTGTCGTTAATACATATGTTAGTGGATTGTTATCGGTTCTAACAGTAAACTTTGCCCCATAGAGGTAGTCATGGAGTTTGTCTACCACAACCCATTTCAGGTCAAGGAACTCCAATTGATGAATGGGGTACCGTCTTTCCGAATTACTCAGTTTTCGGCTGGCATAAGCCACCGGTCTCAGCCCCTCTGGATGTTCTTGGTTTAGCACGGCACCCAACCCACTTAAGCTTGCATCTACGCGTAGAACATATGGCTTTGTTGGATCGGCATAAGCTAGCACTGGTGCATGAGTAAGGGCCTGGATTATGCTATAAAAAGCTGTAGTGCAGGTTTCATCCCATCGCTCACCAAACCGCTGTGACTCATTATAGTACTTCCCTTTCTGTACTAGTTTGTTTTTGTCTCTTACTGGAGGGTAGCCTTTGGTTAGGTCCGTAAGTGGTCGTACAATGGCCGAGTAGTTCTGTATAAAACGCAGATAAAATCCGCAGAACCCTAGGAAAGATCTCAGAGATTTTAAGTCATGTGGCATTTTCTAATTAGACACTGCGGACACTTTCTTTGGATCAGGAGACACTCCAGCTGCCGAGACAATGGCTGTGTCTACTACCGCGCACTTTATGAAGTACACTGCAATACAGTGCCCTGCAAAACAGTGCACTTACATATTCAGTGCACTCCGTCGCTGATAAGTGCTGTCTCAAATGGAACACTTACGTTAAACACTTAGTGGAAGTGACGGACGCAAATCTGCTCGCGACACCCGCAAAACCTGCCAAAATGAACGCGCTTCTCCACTCAAGTGGAAAAAGCTGCCGAAAGGGCTCCTCCTTTTCCGCTTTGTAGCCAAAATGGCGCCCGTTTAGGGCGAGTAGTGTCCATCGTTATACACAGTTTTTTTGGACCGTTTGCAGTGCGCCATCCGGGTACTTTCAGTGCACTGAATTCTTCTGGTTTTGTGAGTGAAGCGCCTTAAGCACTGAAAGTCAGTGTTGAAGTGCACAAGTGCGCGGTAGTAGACACAGCTAATTTGTCCCACATATTTAACTTGTGACGGACAAAACTGGCATTTGTCTATAAACACTTTTAGCCCGTACTCTTCCAGTGGGTCTAATACTTTCAACAACCTTTCCTCATGTTCTTCTAACGTCCGCCCAAAAACAATGATATCATCCAGATACACAATGACCTGAAGCAGATGCATATCACCAACCACTCTCTCCATCAGCCGCTGAAAGGTTGTAAGGAGCCCCTGTAATCCCTTGCGGCATGCGTTCAAACTGGTAAAACCCCAGAGGGCAAAGGAACGCTGTTTTTTCCTTATCTTCGGGTGCCTTCGCAATTCGCAGCCAATAGTGGTGTCGCACATCATCGATATCCGCAGGTGTGATTCGTCTGGATCTTTCTCTAAATGGTCGACCGTCCTCTAGTCGGATGGTATGTTGCACGTCTTTAGCCAGTCCCACATCCCACTCCGCCAATGAGAACACGTCCCCCCGTTCAGCCAACTTCTCTTGCATCCGGTTCCTCCACTCTGCAGAAATAGGGGATTCTCCAAACTGGAAAATTCGGGGATCTACTGTTTTTGAAGGAGTCTGTGTTCTGTGAGCCACAATGACTGTGTCAGTGGGGGAAACATTAGCAATCCTTGTCCCCAGTGGTATGGTGATGTTCTTAGCCGTTTCATTGCAAATCAGCACCTTGAAATTGTCTATGTCCACGTCTGATGGTGACAACACTGTGGCAGGGATAAACAACCCAGCTGGAAGTTGACTATGAGTATCCTCTTCCATTAAGAGGATTTCCTTATTCAGCTGGTCTCCAAGTTCCATTTTACAAAAGGCATACTTTTCACTCCTTGGAGGAATACTTAAGGTTCCCGGCCCCTGCCACGTTATCCCCCCAGCTACCTCATCAGTGTCTTTGTGTTTCAACATCCCCTTTGAACAGCCTGTTGGAGATGAGGTCTGTATTCTCAGGGAGTGGGCAGTGTATGGCGTATCAGTTTTATGACCGTGGGTGATCAGACGCTGAAAGAAGCTTGCATTGGTTCCAATTATCACAGGGACTTGTTTGGGGTCATGTGCATCCGGGCAGACCAAGGCGAGAATAGCCACAGACGTTAGTTCTGCCGTCTTTGGAACAGTGATTGCCACCTCCACGACTATGTAACTTTTATAGGGGTAATTTGTCTCGCTTAATCCCCAAAAACTATGGTGACCTGCGACCCACTATCAAGTAGTGCGGTGCATGGACATCCGTTCAATTGGACAGAAATTGTCGAGGCCGGTCCCACTAGTCCCTCGGGAATAGTGCTTGACCCGCTGATTTCAGGGTAACTCAGTTTAGAAAAACAGTCTAATCCGCTAAGATTGTCATCCGTTTGAGTCACTCTCGCTCTCTCGGTCTTTGCTTTTCGGAGGGACCGTACCAATTTCTATATCACCTGAGCTGTATTTTCTGGTGATTTGCAGTGGGTAGCGAAATGTCCATCCTCCCCACAGCAGTAACAAAAATAATCAGCTTTAGGTTTCACTTGTCTCTCTCTGTCATGCAGAGCTCTGGGTTTTGTCATATGTAGTGCTGGGCTAGAGGAATTTATACTCATAACTGCAATTTTCTGTTGCAGTTGTTGAACCTGTTGTTTTAAGGCTTGCACTTCGGACTCTCCATGCGTATCAGCTGTTTTTATAGACAGTTTGTCTTTATATTCTACACTCATGGCTGAAGCAGAAACATTGGTGGCATTGACCTCCACTCGGGACCTTAATTCTTGCAGCTCAGCTCTGAGTTGTCTAACTGCCGAAGATTCTATTTTATCCTCCTCCGGTGTTTGTATTGACTTTACTGTTGCCTTGATTTTATGTCGGGTAGCTTTGTTTCCCTCAGCTTCTTTTATCTTGTTCAGCAAGGTTAAAAAACTTGGAGGGTTCTCTTTTCTCTCTCTCAGTCTCAACTGTAGTAGCATCATGTCAGCTTCAACTGCCCCTCTAAGCAACTGCTCAACCCTTGCTCTATCCATTGTCTGCGGTGTCAACCCCCCTCTCTGTACTACTTTGGTCAAAGCCTTCTCCATTCTATTCAAAAAATCAGATAACGCCCAGAATGTTGTTGTAAGAGACGAAACGCAAAGTATAAATCCTCTCCAGACTCAACGGTTCCAAACGCATTCTCTAAAACCTCAAGATATTGAGCGGCAGTAGTCTCAGGACTCGAGAATATAACCGCTTTCAAGATACACATTATTCGTCTACGTTTCTCCCTTTCAGAACACTCACATTCAGTTGTCATAAACCAAGTTTGTTCTATCCAGTTATCTAGATTTTCCTCTCCATTTGGAGTTGGTATCATGCCTGAAAAAGGTCTTAGTCGTCAGTAAGCATTGGCATCTCCAGCTGGTTTATTTGTCTTCTCTAACAGTTCTCCCACTGCACGAATTATCGATTCAGGAGAACTAGGACTAGATGTAAAGCATACATTTTTTATGTCATCCAATGACTTCCCTTCATTAGTTAAGAACTTTGACGGTCTCTTAGTGAAGTCGAAGGCAGTAGCTCCAGCCGGAGCTACAACGACCTTCCATGTTTCTCCTTCATCTATTTGTAGCTCTGGGGGTACCCGAGTAGGGCCAATAACTTCCCTACATTCACATTACATTTACATTTATGCATTTAGCAGACGCTTTTATCCAAAGCGACTTCCAAGAGAGAGCTTTACAGAAGAGCATAGGTCACTGATCAGAACAACGAGGTAGTCCCAAACATTGCACACAGCCAAAACAAGCAAACAAAACAGAAGCATACATTGTTAAAAACTAAACAAGTGCCAAAAGGGAAGACCCATAAGAGCATGCAGTTATACAAGTTTACAAATTAAAACAACATGAACCACAAAAAAGTGCAGGACTGTACCTGTGGAAGAACAATCAATAGTAAAATATTTCACAGCGAGTACAAGACTTAACTTCGTTATAACTAACCTACAAGAGCAACAAGTCACTCAATAAGAGTCCTTGTGATCCTGGAGGAAACTAGCAACAGGTATAGCCAAGCATTCCTAAGTGCCGTTGTACTCCCGGAACAAGTGTGTCTTGAGCCTTTTCTTGAAGGTGGGGAGACAGTCGGTGTCCCTGATGGAGGTGGGGAGCTGGTTCCACCATTGGGGGGCCAGGCAGGAGAAGAGCTTGTGTTGGGACCTGGCAGTCTTGAGCGGTGGGACCACCAGGCGGTTGTCTGAGGAAGACCGTAGGTGACGGGTGGGGGTGTAAGGTTGCAGGAGAGACTTGATGTAGTCGGGTGCAGTCCCGTTCACTGCTCGGAAGGTCAGTACCAGGGTCTTGAATCTGATACGGGCGTTGATGGGTAGCTAGTGGAGAGAGATGAGGAGCGGGGTAACATGGGAGCGTCTGGGTAGATTGTAGACCAGGCGGGCCGCTGCGTTCTGAATCCTCTGAAGAGGGCGGGTTGCACATGCTGGGAGACCAGCGAGCAGCGAGTTGCAGTAGTCCAACTTGGAGAGGACCATTGCTTGGACTAGCAGCTGGGTGGAGTGCTCAGACAGGTATCTCCTGATCTTCCGGATGTTGTAGAGGGTGAACATTCACATAGCACCAATATGGTATCTGGGGTGGGTCCTTCTCGTGAGTCTCTCACCCGCACTCTACCCAGGGCTTTTATAGTCTGTACAGTATTTTCTATATGTACCACTTCTGTATTTGCGGGTACTCCTATCACTAATAGGGCGTGATTTTCTGCCACTGTTTCTTTTTCACACCACTCCGATAACTCGACCTCAATGATCAATGATCATAAATCTAGTTTAATCTTAACCCAGTTTCTATTTTCACAGGACACAGGATGCGGTAAATCACGGAACGAGCCCCCAAAATATATATTATATTTTACACACCCAGTACTTATTCCAAATACCACGTCTCTTTATTCACATCAAACAAATGAATGAAATTACAACCTGGAGTGGTGTCCATGTAAACTAAATCATAACCGTTTCATTACCTCACAACGGGATGGTTACATTGTTGATATAAAATTAAACAAATCTTCAGTGACGGATAACCAACTTAGTTATTATTTGTAGGGGTACACCTGCATAGGAAACAACACAAACGCAAAAACAAACTCAATGTCAATCACCAAATGATAGCAAAGATGCTATGTTGCTACACTTAATGTAGCAACGTGTCTCTTAATTATTACAACCGTGCACTGTGGGCCCACTCACACTCACACGCATACCACTCTCCGTTGCAGGCCTGTATCAGCCTATTTTTCTGAAATAGAACACTTTGTGCAATGGTGTGATGCTCACTACCTCACTCTGAATGTTCTCAAAACTAAAGAGTTGGTCTTAGACCCAAGATCAGTAGGGGATCATAGCCCTGTCATTATACACGACTCACACATTGAGCAGGTCAACTCTTATAAATATCTTGGAGTTCACTTAGATGACACTTTAAGTTGGCATGTGCATGTTGACATCTTGTGTTCCCGTCTACAGCAGAGACTGTATTTCCTATGCAGACTGAGGGTATATGGGGTGAACAAAAGAATTATGGTTTTATTTTACCAGGCAGTGCTGGAGAGTTTAATTAGATATGGGATGTCATCCTGGTATGGCAACCTCACTGCAAAACTGAAAACTAAACTCGCTCGTCTGGTGCACACGGCCATGAAGGTCATTAGAATAAGCAGCTACCAGACCTTGCAGTCTATTTACGAACAATCTGTTCTTAGTCAAGCCCAGAGAATAGCAAGGGACCCTTCTCACATTCTCCATTCAGTGTATGACCTCCTACCCTCAGGGAGGCGATATAGAGTCCCTTGCTGCAAACTCAACCGTTTTAAGAACTCGTTTGTTCCAACTTCCATAAAACTTCTCAATGCTGCTTAAGGCTGAAATCTATGTAATCATTTTTATAGTGCCTTTATTACGATGATCTTTTAGCATGTATTTTTATGAGGTGTATGTATGTGTTATGTTATGGGATATGTGCAATACTGTTATGTAACTGTTGATAATGTTTGGCTGAGGATGTATTGTTTGTTGTTACTGTGACTGTCAAGGCATTTATGATGACGCACCACAGAGACCAAGACAAATTTCCCTGAGCGGGACAATAAAGTTCATCGTATTGTATCGTGGCTTGAGAATGTGGGGGCCGTGAAAAAAACACAAATGGCCACTTCACTCCGAAGAGCCAAAAAACACAAACTTTACGAAGAACTCCTGTGCCTCCGTCGGTATCCAGCTCTCGCAATCCGCGGACCTAGCCGACGATTCTCCTCTCCTCCGCACGCCTCTGCACGCCGACAGTCCAGTACACCACTCTTAGTAGTGAACACTCCTAGCTGCCAGGTCCAACTCAATATCAACCAATATCAGCTATTACAGAAATAACTAGCACATTAAATTGGAACAACCTTGTCCGTTCGTCTTTCTTCACAACGTACTCTCTGCTCGTTTCTCATCCTTCTCTTTCACGGGCTTCTGCCCGCTTCCCTCTCCAATCCCAATCTCGATTAGAGGCGGGATTAATCTAAATACCATCCAATCATAACTTGACTGAACTAACGTGATGGCACGACCCACATGTTCTGCAAGTACCTTGTGCACAAACTTAACTACCGCCTTGACTCTTAAAGGAACACAAACCATTATTTCTCAATCACAGATGAAAAAAAACCAAAATGTTTACATTTGTGAGACTTAAAATACTAAAACCCATCCACAAATACAATTATAATACTAGTAACCCTAGCCGGGTTACACGTGCATGCCTAGTGGCAGGGTGTTAGAGGGATGGTTGATATTCCTTTCCCGGAAGTAACTTTTAATTATAACACTTTAGTGGTGCGGTGGCCTTGCACATGGTGGTGATTGGAAAGTGGAGTGGGACGACGCCCTGTGCCCTAATTGGGGCCCAGGAAATCATGGGGAGGGGTTTAACTCCCAGATGGCGGATAGATGGGGGAACTTGAGAGTCTGTTTGAGGGCAGATGTGACCATTGATGCCGACCGGTTGTGTCCGGGGTTTTCTGTTTCTCATCTGCTTTTGTTTCCCCACTGCTGCCTATCCCCCTTTCTTTGTGCAAACGCCGTGCTTAATGTACCTATATATATATATATTTATAAACTGATCAACCACCAACCGCAAACGAACTGTTCACCAAACGGAACGGCGGCTTGAGCTGTCCTGGAGATCGGGGTGGGAGTCTACCTGGGGTGAGTGTTCCTGCTTCTCCTTCCCAGTTTTCACCTGTCGGGGCCTGCCGCTGTTAGCCCTAGCATCGGTGACAGTCTACTAATGT
The DNA here is from genome assembly GCF_021917145.1 of Hypomesus transpacificus. Taxonomy (NCBI): domain Eukaryota; kingdom Metazoa; phylum Chordata; class Actinopteri; order Osmeriformes; family Osmeridae; genus Hypomesus; species Hypomesus transpacificus. Next base: position 9,813,965 of record NC_061076.1, read on the forward strand.
CCCCCTAGACAACGACGACCTTAACACTATGTATGGTCGCTACTGGTAGTTCTCTCCCCATGTACTTTTATTTACAGGCTTGTGTGGAATTGTCAGTCACACTGACGTTATGAGAATAATGAATAGAAAAACATTTTGCACAATCTAATCCTGTTGAACTGAGCATGAATGCTGTATTCAGTGAGATGTTCATTTAATGGCAGGTGAATTCTGCATGTGGAACTGTGGAATTTAATGTTATCATGTATTCCCAGTTACAAGTAAATGAGTTGTACAAACTGCATCTCATGAAGAAAGTACGGTGGCCCTGAAGTGCAAAACACAACGGCAAATAGCAAAACACAACGGCTAATGGCAAAACACAACGGCAAATAGTAAAACAAAACTGCAAATAGGAAAACACAACGGCAAATAGGAAAACACAACGGCGAATAGGTAAACACAATGGCAAATTGGAAAACACAACGGCAAATATGAAAACACAACATTAACTTCTTATGGAAAAGGTAGGGCCTATCTAGCAGAAGACGGACCCTCCTGATTGGACAGACAGACTGTCTGTCTTTTAACAGAAATGAGCGGTGAAAAACACGTTTGCAGGTTTTTTGACGGGACAGATAGCAGCACCATCTCGATTGACTGACATTTTCGGTATACCATCACATAATATCGATTGGTTACTGGTGTGTTGCATCATGTATATGTCTCATACTTTATTAACATTCATGTGTTACATGATTAACCTATAACAATAGGCAGCCATATTGTGAAGCAGAGCTAGAAATGGCTATGCTAGCTGCGTACTGTAGCCTAATGATTGAGGACTATTGTTCTACTGAACATTTAACTTTCAACTGTTGAGGTAAATGGGACTTGTTAAAAAAAAAAGAATATTCATCAGCCCACTTACAATTGACCACGTTAACAACATGTGTTATGTTCTGTGTACTTATATGTTATGCCAGGTTGTTTCTTGTCCTAAGACTTTCCGTGCCTAGTCGGACCCTGTGTTGTTCTGTGCACCTGACCTGACAATGAAAGACTTGAACTTGAACATTTATATTTGTAGTAGCCTACTTGATGCAAGTTGAATCTAATCTAGATAGCAATCACACCAGCAACTGCTCAATTTAAGACAAGAAAGGAGTTTGGTAAATAGAACAAAATATACAAGGCAACCAATTGCATTCATCAAAACATTTTATTATACAATATGTCCAGTGAGAGGGTCATTGTTTTAGTGCGTGGACCTGAAATTTCTGCAGAGCGTTGAGAGCTAGCTGGACGATAGGAACCCTTGATCTGCAATTAATTGTTGCTAGCTTTAATCACTAACTAGGCTAATAAGAAAAGACTAACTTTGTATACCAACGAACACCGATAACTAGAACTAATTTGACAAACGTGACTTCAAGTGCTTATACTCATCCTGATGTTGTGATTAGTGGACAACATATCAACTATCACTTCGTATGTAGCCTATGCCTTGCATCAAAATCATGCTTAAAAATAGCGAAAGTATCTTCGAGGGATTCATATTCAAAATAGGCGTTCTCCTTCCTGTTAAAAGACAGACAGTCCGTCTGTCCAATCAGGAGGGTCCGTCTTCTGCTAGATAGGCCCTACCTTTTCCGTCAGAAGTTAATGTTGTTGTGTTTTCCTATTTGCCGTTGCGTTTTGCTATTTGCTGTTGCTTTTTCCTATTTGCCGTTGCGTTTTCCTATTCGCCATTGTGTTTTCCTATTCACCTTTGTGTTTTACTATTTGCCGTTGTGTTTTGCTTTTTGCCTGTGTTTTGCTATTTGCCGTTGTGTTTTGCACTTCAGGGCCACCGTAAGAAAGTACCAAAAATAAGAATAAAGGCTAATCTTGAAATAGGTTTGCTGGAACACCAGTTACAGGAGGGTGCATGGTCACAGGGGATGTTGATTGTAGGAACAATAACCTATATATAACTCATAGTTGAATTTCTATTTGCTGAATTTCTATTTTGATCAAGAGATGGTGTACTTAGGGCAGAAGAATAAAGGCTGATCTTGGAAGGCTAAGGCCGAATCCCAATACTCCCCCTTACCCCTTACCCCTAGCCCTTAGTTTACACCTAGCCCTTGGCCCTCGAAACTGAGGGGTGAGGGCTATTTATCCCTAAGAAATGGGACGCCACTTGGTTACAGGTACGTCACCTAGCACGTAACGATAACGTAATCTGCTAATGGAGTTTTCTTAAAACTGTAGACATGCTAGTCGAAGAAATGCGGACTGTTGTGCAATTCAGCACTGTAACATTAGCGTACCTAGCGATTTTTAGAAACGTTTCATTAAGGAAAAAGGTTGCAAATATATATGTTCATGACTGTATATAACACAAAACAAGACTGTCATAATTTTTTTATCAATTAATTAAGCCGAAAATATTACATTTATGGGACTCTTTGTATAATCAGAAGAATTGGTGTTTATTCGCCATGAAAGTTTGCACAGACAAGGAATTTACTTTGGCAGGAGAGCCTACCTAGGCAGCCATTTTCGGCGCCAACCGAACCGATAATCTGGCCGCCATTGTTGCCGGTCGCGCAGTTTTCACATAGCCCTAGGTTTCAAGTAAGCTCCCGATCTTACTTGGTTTTAAGGGGTGTATACCCCTTAGTCTTAGCACTACCCCAGCTCAAAAAGAGTATTGGGACACCACAAGCTCTCACGGGAACGCGCAAAACTGAGGGTAAGGGGTAAGGGGGAGTATTGGTATTCGGCCTAAGTGTCAACCTGCCCCCACCTCTCATATGGTAAAATCTGGAGTTACTGGATGGAGTCTCAACTTTATGGCTCTCACACCTCATTGTGTAACTTACTGTGCAACCAGTAGCTGAAAGTGACAGTGTTTAGAATCAGAATCAGAAGGGATTTTATTCGCCATGAATGTTTGCACAAACAAGGAATTTACTTTGGCAGGGAGGTGCATACATTAAACATATAGGAATATTGAAACTTAAATATGTGGACCAGTGGGGAACCGTCAGGACCCTCTAGGCCCTCAGAGAGGGCCTAATATATTCTTAAAAAACATATTTTAAAAGTAATCTGTTATAATTGTATTTTATCAACCCATAATTGACAATGTTTCTGAAATAAACCCTTCAATCCTACCCTATTCAGTTTATGTTGTAATGTGAAGTTAAATGAAAAAATCCAGTTTTGTCACCCTATCAGAATTTTGCTGCCACCGTTGTTGGGAGGAAAATGCTATGCAGCTAGCTCTGTGATTGGTGGTCCAGCTATGAATTTTACAGAGGGCCGCTTGATAGAAATTCAATGAAAGACTAATTTCCATTTACAGTAAAATTGACCAATCATATCTTCCCTCTAAATGGGTGGGCCTTGTTATCGCTAACTTTATGACAAGTTCCGCCCGCTGTGGGAACGGAGAAACGCGATCACAAGCCTAATAAACTAGCTAGCCTGTTCGTCCATTTCACAAGTGAAGCTGCGAGTAACGTTCCCGCTAGTGAGGAGGCCATCGTTTCATATATGTTATGCGCCGTTTTCTAGGTTAACTTTTAATGAGAAGTTGGAGTTAATCGGCAAAGGAAGACCTACACCAGAACTTAATTTTGTGCAGAAAAAAACAAAGCTTTTGAGAGCCTAACTATATGTTAGTATTGTGCAGAATGACCGGTCAATCTGTAGGTACCAACGCAACGTAATTGTGCACAATTACGTGAATAGTGCCGCAAGGGCTGGCTCAAATAGTGCTTAATGAAATAGTGCACAATTTCATGTAGGCCTTAATGCTGTGCGCGCTGTATCTTGTGTTTTTTTCCCGACGAGTAATTTAGGTCAGAGGGCCAAGGTTTAAGAGTCACGGTTCGCTACTGATGTGGACTAACTATACAAAAGGAGCAAAGTCTAGCTAATACTAAGGGGGGTCTAGCTAATACTTAGGAGAATAAAAAATAAAATATAAGTAGCCCTAATTTACAATCTAACCTAAAAATACTGGTAGTGCAAAAGATACAATACTGCAAAATGCAATGTGCAGGGTGTCATTGTGCAGATTGTGATTTAAAGTCAGTGTGAGTCCTTGGCCTTGTTAAAGAGACCAACAGAGGATGGGAAGAAACAGTTCTTGTGGCGTGAGGTTTTAGTCTTGATGGACCGCAGCCTTCTGCCGGAGGGGAGTAGCTGGAACAAGGAGTGTCCAGGGTGGGACGGGTCGGCCACAATCTTCCTCGCTCGCCTCAGGGATCTCGAGGTGTGCAGATCCTCGAGGGAAGGCAGATTGCAGCCGATCACCTTCTCAGCAGTGCGGATGATACGCTGCAGTCTGCTTTTGTCCTTGGCAGTGGCAGCAGCGTACCAGATGGTGATAGAAGAAGTGAGGATGGACTCAATGATGGCTGTGTAGAAGTGCACCATCATTGTCTTTGGCAGTTTGAATTTCTTCAGCTGCCGTAGGAAGTACATCCTCTGTTGTGCTTTTTTGGTGAGGAAGCTGATGTTCAGTTCCCACTTGAGGTCCTGGGAGAGGATGGTGCCCAGGAAGCGGAAGGACTCCACAGTGCTGACTGGGGAGTCACTCAGGGTGATGGGGGTGAGTGGGGCTGTGTTCTTCCTGAAGTCCACAACCATCTCCACTGTCTTAAGAGCATTGAGCTCTAAGTTGTTCTGGCTACACCAGGTCACCAGGTTGTCAGCTTCCCACCTGTTGTCAGACTCGTCCCCCTCAGAGATGAGCCCAATGAGGGTGGTGTCGTCCGCAAACTTCAAGAGTTTGAAAGACGGATGACTCGAGGTGCAGCTGTTGGTGTACAGGGAGAAGAGCAGAGGAGAAAGGACGCAGCCCTGAGGAGATCCGGTGCTGATGGACCGGGAGTCAGAGACTTGTGTTCCCAGCTTAAAGCACTGCTTCCTGTCAGACAGGAAGTCTGTGATCCACCTGCAGGTGGAGTCGGGCACGTTCAGCAGGGAGAGCTTGTCCTGGAGCAGGGCGGGGATGATGGTGTTGAAGGCAGAGCTGAAGTCCACAAACAGGATCCTGGCGTAGGATGCTGGGGAGTCCAGATGCTGTAGGGTGAAGTGGAGGGCCATGTTAACGGCATCATCCTCCGACCTGTTGGCTCTGTAGGCAAACTGCTACAGAGCAGTTAAAGTTAAAGTGATCAGTGTGAAGTGAATCAATGTCCATGTCGCATCGTGCGCAACCGGATGCTGCGATGATGCTGCGCCTGCCAGAAGGCAACGGGGTAGAGACTGAAGGATAGGCGGTAACAGTCTCTTAGAATCCTGAGAGACTGGACATAGCCGTATACTTAAAGTGTATATAGCCGTATACTTAAAGTGTAATAAGTATACCTGAAGTTGTTCCACTTTAGCGCAAAAAAATGTACTTAATATACTTTAAATTGTGCTTTAGTACAATTTAATTACAACTTAAATATTAAGTACAAAATTAATTGTTCCAAAATAGCACACTTCAAATTAACTAATCATTCAATAACTTAAAGTATACTGAAAGTACAAAATACACACCAGGGACGCCGACAACCTCAGCAACCCTGCGCCAGGCATAATTTTTGTTTTGTTTACGTCTCTGTAATCGAACATAGACGTATCATACAATACTGGGTATAAAGACACACATACGATGAGTTGCTCTTCCATCTTGAAATTGTCAAACCTAGAAATGTTTACCATGACCAACAGTTGCTACGTTACAAGAAACAAGAAACCAACCCAATTGTCCAAAGCTTGCGTTTTCACGCTCCTCATTTACATAAAGTTGAGAAAATCCAACTTTCGATGCCCCGCTCGCCTTCCCACAATACCCTACGCGAGCCTCGACGCCCCGCTCGCATTCCCACAATGCCCTACGCGAGCGTCAATGCCTGGTTTAATTAAAAATGAATTGGAAGCCGACGCCCTGCTCTGCCCGCTCCGCTGCAGTGTGAATGTACCGTTAAGGCCGATTTATCGGACGGATTGGTTGAATTTATACTACGCCGACGGCTCTGCGTGCTGAAAGCAATTCACCACCAGAACAGTAGATAGCGCTGCACTGCCATGCTAGCTAGGTTATCGAAAAGTCGGAGCAAATTTATAAATTAGCCGTTTCATCAATAAAATAAGCAAATTTTCAGCAACTACACTGCCACATTTTAATTCAGATGCTGATTTACATGTACTGTTTAGCTGAAATATGAATTAAACTTACAACAATGGCGGTCAAAAGATTCTTTTGTTTGTTGGTCACGGCAACCCCGCCCCCGCACCCGACTCAAGCAGTTCCTAATACGGACCAATCACAGCCAAGGGGTATCCGTAAAAGGACGGACGGATGGACGGATAGTCAGGAAAATCAGGAGGTGCACACAGAGCTCTCCGAGGGGTTCGGAGAGGGCACGGAGAGGGAGTTCCTTGACGGAGAGGGCGTTCCCTGTGTGTGTGTCCGTAAAAACGCAGAAGTATAAATTGGCCTTTAGGCTTGATGCTGAAACCATTACGTGAAATCAGTGAGGGCTGTTCGAATGGTTATGTCAAGAAGAGCAGTGGTAAAATACACGTTTTGAAAAGACTGTCCCATTGTCCACACGATCATATACAATTATATCTAAAACGAACTTATAAAGAGCTTGGTTACACTACCAAAGTTGTAATGTTAGCGATAGCTTGTTAACTAGCCTATAGCATTTCACTGGGTCTTGCAGCTGTTTGATTAACTGAAATGATTATGAAATGTTATATTCTACTAGCCATTTGCCTACTTTAGCAAGTCACTGTATTTCCAAGCCCTGATAGTGTAACTGAGACGACACTGAAAATAATTCCTCAAGTAAAAAGCAAGTGTTTGGCATTAAATAGAGATCTTGAAAGAAGCCACTTTTTTGTTCTAAAACCGGACTATAAGCCGCTTCAAAATAGAAGCCGTACAAGCACAAAAAAACTATACAAAAATGAGGTACTTTACTCTACTACACACTACAGTACAGCAAAAAATTCGAAAGTAACTTAAAATATCCTAACATTTCAGCACATTAAAATTTGTATTTTTTAAATAAGCTTTAAGTGCATTGTTACAAAGATTATTTTTAGCATGTATTTTAAAATATACAAATAATATGTTTAAAAACAAAGTTCCAGTTGTACACTTTAGAAATTACATGTAAGTTTTACTTAAGGTATATTTTTTTATAATATATTTACAAAAAATTTACTGTAGTAAAACATTTTTTAGTGTGTTCAAGTATTAACGTTAAAATTGGTAAAGGCATGATGGTAGTATACTTTTTATATATTCACAGATAGTACACTTTTTCTTAGTATATTTCGGGTTCCTCCGGTAGGAGGAAACCTATTGTTTTTGTTAGTATTCTTCTTCTTATTAGGATTCCTCCGTCAGGAGGAAACCTATTGTTATTGGTGGTTTTATTATTTGTAATTCTTGTACCATGGGACTCTATGGCAGCCCCTAGACCCCATCGACAACTTTTTGTGAAATTTGGCACACTCATTAAGGACAGTTATTTCTACAACTACACCAAGTTTCATGTCTCCCATTAGACCACTCTAGCGCCACCAATGGGTCAAAGTTGGACTTGTGTTTACACACGCAACTTTTGAACCGTATGACCGATTTCCAAAAATGAGGTACCATTGGATTCCCTGGATCAAGACGAGTTTAACACATCAATTTCCGGTTATATAGATTTTCCGCCATTTCCCAAAAACCTCTGAAAGCCTACTCCTCCTACAAATTTTGTAAAATCTTCTTCAAAATGACCAGAGATGATCTTCAGACCAAGTCTAACAAAAGTTATCGTCACAACCGTTTGTCCGGTACAGCCAATCAAAATTGGCAAAAAAGCAACCAAACAGGAAATTGGATCAAATCTTATCAAATTTTTTAGATATCAACACCAAAGTTGGTATATTGGTGGAAGACATTACATCATGTTACGTTGTGCAAAGGCAACTTCATATCTCCAATAATGATTGATATACAGCAAATCAAATGTATCGCTAATGCTAAAATTATGCTGTACACATCCGCCGGTCAAAAAGTGATACATTGGTTCAATCACAAGTTCATATGAAGACTCTTGAGAATGTTTAGTACTCAATCTGAAAAAAAGTTTAATGTAAGATGAAAAGTCGATTTTTAATGAATATTTTAAATATACATGCTTGGCTAATTTCAGAGCTTTTCGGCTAAATCCTCTCTCCCCTCCTCCTGCCCGCGCGTGCTCCAAATCCTCACACACTCAGCCTTCCCTTACACACGCGTGGGCTTGGCAAGACGCACACGCAACATTTCAGGAGAGTGTGGGTTGACCAAGCCCCCCCTCATTCCTTGAATGTCTGCATAGGCCCTTGAGGACCTTGGTGTCATTGCAGTTCCAATTTGGTATGCAATGGTAAAAAGGTCTCAAAATCCTGAAACATTGATAGTAAAGGCCAAGAGTAACAACCACACTTTAACCAAAGCCCATGTGGATCTTGTTGGTATTGCATTTCCGATTTTGTATGCAATGGTAAAAAGTTTTAAAAATTCTGAAACATTGATAGTATAGGCCAAGAGTAATTACCACACCACAAATGGCCCACCATTACCCATAGGTGGCGCTACAGGCCACGCCCTAAAGCACAAAGATACAAGGCTTTCTGGAATGGATAGGCTAAACAAGCCCGCTCCCTTCACTTCTTGGCTTGAAATAAAGGCCCTTGTGGATCTTGATGGTATTGCTTTTCCGATTTTGTATGCAATAGTAAAATGTTCTCCAAATCCTGAAACATTGATTGTATAGGCCAAGAGTAACTACCACACTTTAACAAAAGGCCATGTGAATCTTGTTGGTATTGCATTTCCGATTTTGTATGCTATGGTAAAAAGTTTTTAAAATCCTGAAACATTGTTAGTATAGGCCAAGAGTAATTACCACACCACAAATGGTCCACCATTACCCATAGGTGGCGCTACAGGCCACAACCTAAAGCACAAAGTGCTATACAGCGCAAAGAGGAACAGGTAGTCAACCTACTGACACGCGCGAGCTTGGCGAGACGCACACACATCCTCACCCTCATTTCGCTTCCAATCGCAGCTCGCCGTTATGAATATAAATTCTTTTTCGGCGGCCATTGTTGTTTTCAACTGGAATTGCCTTATAGCCGTCCTGGAGGCAGCCACGTTTGGTAAGTCCTATTTTTACACATTTTAAGCTAGAATCAATGATTGGGTTCGTGAAAGTACACTATTCTTGAATTATGGTGAAGGTTTGAGCACTTTGAGACCTTTAGATCGTGAGTTTGAAGTGACAGAAAACCGAACTTGAAAAGTAGCTAGCTTTTCTCTCTGTGTAATTAGTGAATCATGTAGCATCTCGGCGAATTCCCCAAAAAAGGTAGAGGAGGGCAGCTTTTAGGAGAACAAGCGATTCCCCACAGACCTGTCGGCTCAGAATTTTGATTTGGGTCGAGAAAGTCTTTGTAATAAGCCTATGCGCCAGGGAGACCGCATAGGCTTAGGCGGCAGCCATGTTTTGGTCGCGTCATGTTCATAAGTTCACCATTTCACACCATTTTTGTTACCAAACCTCGAGGAGGGAAGCCTTTAGGAGATGTAGGAATTGTGCTTTTAGCCAGATGCTACGATTATTTTTGTGATTTGTGGAAAACTTGCAAGTGGAGTGAGACTGCGTCCCGGGGGTACATTGTTTTGACAAAGCCTCAGTGACAGACTCGGCTCGCTCACTCACTGGCAGTGTGTAAACGAAATTCGTAATTCACTAAATTCTAGTCCTAAAACGTCAGGGAGGGCTGCTTTTTGTAGACAGGAGTCTACTGAAGATAGCCAGTATATAGGATCTATCAAAACAAGCCTATTTCATTTGTCATTTTCCTGAGAAAGCGACCTACGTTAGCCAGGCTAGTTTCACTCGGTCAGCCTATTTTAAAGGTCTCTGACAGTCAGAATCACTGTTTACAGGCAAAGGGCGAGTTGGTCTTTGGTCAGATGTGTATATTGACCAGTTTAGAGCTAAATACTCTTGCCAGAGCCTGGAATCGAGCCAAATGTTTGGAGTGACTTTGCATGGCCGGGTCTCCATCAGTTCAACACAGTTGGATTTAAGTTCAAGTAATGCCATTGCATTTCACAGTCAAAACTGTAGTTTATGTCAAGTGTCGATGTAAAAAGCTTCATTTTTCACAACTGACATGGATCTTTTCTTCACTTTTACGGGTCTGGAGGGTCATGCAGAGGCCTGCTCAACAAAAAATACGGAGTGTAACAGAGGATGCCCCGCAGCCTTCACCCCCACCAGTTTGCCTACAGAGCGAACAGATCCCCAGGAGACGCAGTGGCGGCAGCACTCCATGCCGCTCTGTCACACTTGGAGCAGCAGGGGAGCTATGTGCGAATGCTCTTTGTGGATTACAGCTCTGCATTCAACACCATCCTCCCACACAAGCTAGTGATTAAGCTGGGGGACCTCGGGTTCCCTTATACCAAATGCAGGTGGATCAGCGGCTTCCTCTCTGGCCGCAGACAGTCAGAGTGGGCCATCACACATCCACAGCCCTTAGCCTCAGCACTGGCTCCCCCCGGGGCTGTGTGCTCAGTCCCCTGTTCTACTTACATTTACATTTATTAATTTAGCAGACGCTTTTATCCAAAGCGACTTCCAAGAGAGAGCTTACAAAAGAGCATAGGTCACTGATCATAACAACGAGATAGTCCCAAACATTGCAAGTAGCCAAAACATGAAGCATACATTGTGAAAAGCTAAACAAGTGCCAAAGGGAAGACCCATACGAGCATGCAGTTATACAAGTTACAAATTAACCAACATTAACCACAAAAGTGCAGGACTGTACCTGTAGAAAAATAATCAACAGTAAAATATTTCACAGCGAGTACAAGACTTAACTTCGTTATATCCAACCTAAAAGAGCAACAAGTCACTCAATAAGAGTCATTGTGATCCTGGAGGAAACTAACTAACAAGTCCAGCCAAGCATTCTTAAGTGCCGTTGTACTCCCGGAACAAGTGCGTCTTGAGCCTTTTCTTGAAGGTGGGGAGACAGTCAATGTCCCTGATGGAGGTGGGGAGCTGGTTCCACCATTGGGGGGCCAGGCAGGAGAAGAGCTTGTGTTGGGACCGGGCAGTCTTGAGCGGTGGGACCACCAGGCGGTTGTCTGAAGAAGACCGTAGGTGACGGGTGGGGGTGTAAGGTTGCAGGAGAGACTTGATGTAGACGGGTGCAGTCCCGTTCACTGCTCGGAATGTCAGTACTAGGGTCTTGAATCTGATACGGGCGTTGATGGGTAGCCAGTGGAGAGAGATGAGGAGCGGGGTAACATGGGAGCGTCTGGGTAGATTGTAGACCAGGCGGGCCGCTGCGTTCTGAATCCTCTGAAGAGGGTGGGTTGCACATGCTGGGAGACCAGCGAGTTGCAGTAGTCCAACTTGGAGAGGACCAGTGCTTGGACTAGCAGCTGGGTGGAGTGCTCGGACAGGTATCTCCTGATCTTCTGGATGTTGTAGAGGGTGAATCTACAAGTCCGGGAGACTGCGGCGATGTGGGCCGTGAGGGAGAGCTCGTCATCCATGGTAACCCCAAGGTTCCTGGCAGAGGATGAGGGGGTCACCGTCGCAGATCCCAGGGTGATTGACAGATCGTGGGAGATGGAGGGTTTAGCCGGGATGATGAGAAGTTCTGTTTCGGCGAGGTTCAGCTGGAGGTGGTGCTCGGTCATCCAGGCGGAGATGTCTGCGAGGCAGGCCTCAATCCTAGCTGAGATCCCCTTCCTCTACACACACGACTGCACCACTGTCCATCACAGTAACACCATTGTAAAGTTTGCAGATGACACCACAGTGGCGGGGTTAATCTCTGGGGGGGATGAGCCCACCTACAGAGAAGAAGTGGAGCGGCTGTCGAATTGGAGCACGGCCAACAACCTTCTCCTTAACACTGCAAAGACAAAATAACTCATAATAGACTACAGGAGAAAGAAGACTGAGATCACACCATTGACCATCAGCCGGATCAGTGTGGAGAGGGTGGCATGGCAGACTTTCGCTTCCTGGGAGTCCACATACAGGACAGCCTATCCTGGAGTGTGGACACCTCTGAGCTGCTGAAAAAGGCCCAGCAGAGACTGTCCTTCCTGAGAATACTCAGGAATTGAGGAGTAACATCACACAAAGACTGCTGGTGTTATTTTACCGAGCCTCCATTGAAAGTATACTCACATACTGCATAGGCATTTGGTATACCAGCTGTACAGTGGCTCAGAGGAAAATGCTCCAGAGGGTCATCAACACCGCTCAAAAGATTGTTGGCTGCCCTCTCCCCTTACTGGGAGACCTACACAGATCCCGTTGTCTCAAAAGAGCCCAAAACATCATAAGACACTTCACATCCTGGGCACTCCCTGTTTGAAATGTTACCGTCAGGCAGACGGTACAGATCAATCAAGGTAAGGACAAACAGACTCAAACACTGTTTTTATCCAACTGCAATAACCACAGTCAATGCTGCCAAAAAATAACGTGCACAATGTCATGTTATGTTTTATGTGATGACTGTGGATGAATGACGTGGGTGTGTTGTTTATGGTACTGTCTCAGGTATATTTATTCTGATTTATTAGTTATTGTTGTTTATTTTAGTAATTTTAGTACTTTAGTAATTTTATCCTTTTATTGATTTTTAGGCCAATGAATGTTGCACTGACTGGAAGCACCTTAATTTCGTTGTACCTGTGACAATGACAAATAAAGATCTATCAGGATGCAACAGATGATGCTGTGAGCAACACAGACCCCTTGCTGGACTACCCCTCTCTAGCTGGACAGCTTCTCTTCAGCCCTGACCCCAGGATGGCTTCATCCAGCTGGCCTGCTCTGCCTGCCTGCAGGCTCTGCTTGCCACTGCCTGCCAGCCCTCCAGAGACAGACAGTACAATACAAAATGGCTGAAAGGGGTGTATTTATGTAAATGTCCACATTGCCTCAAATCTTTGTGATACTGATTATTTATTTAGTTAAACAGGTGTCCAGGTACTCAACAGTATGAATAGCTGTATAGTCAAAATAGTAACGGTAATGTTTCATTCTGAGGGGATACCTACACAATAGCTAAATCTGGCTCTTTTTTCATTTAACTGGCAAGTTTTCCTTTTACATGGTAGTTGCTATGGCTCAGGGGTATTGACAATTGCGGTGGACATTTGAGAATGAATACACCCAAAGCTGCTAGAATGTAGTAAGTATTTATTGAATATAGCTTTTTGCAGAAAGGACCTGACACACACAGCGTACATTGGGTAGTCTGTCAGCATCTGATGAAACATTCTCCAGAGACAGGCTTTTTATACATGGAGATACAGCTGTAGCCACCTGCACACATCAGTGTCTTGTTCGTGTTATTAGCACAAAGTATCAAAACACAAGGCTACAGTTTTCTCAGAAACTTTCTAGAAAGTCACTCAATTATATATATTCACTTCAACAGCTTGATTGATGGAAAGATTAACATTTCTTGTTTACAACAGACAATAAGTCAGTCTTTTCAAAGGTATGCAATTTACTTAAATGTTTAGTTTAATTGTTTATTTTATAGTTAATTGCCTTTCGTAATAACAACTATAAAAGTCATGATTTGCTTGCTCTATAGAAAGTCAACACAATTGATTGTTGGTTTCACTTGTTGCTTGTCTACCCTTTTGGTTTGCCATTTACTATGTAGTCTACTGTTAGTATTATAGGCTTGTGTGCTGTCAGTTATGTGTTTACTGCCTTTTTTCTTACTGTGCTGCCACATGCCAAAGAAAAATGTAATGTATGCATTTGATGAATAATAAAGTTTTGTTGTTTTACTATGTCTAGCCATTAAATCCATAGACATAATAAAGAATGTCTATGATTAAATCATTAAGTGACCTAAAAACAGGTGTGAAGCCTGGTCATTTCCGGTTATTTTCTGCCACGAGGTACGAAGGCAAACAAGCATCTAAGAGAAGCAACTACTAAATCAAAGTAAGTCATCACAAATTATGCATACAACTTAAATATATTATATATATAGTCAACAGTGAATGAGTTTGTTAGGCTACTAGCGTAAAGTTAAGTTTGGTAATAATTTCAGTAGACCCTAACCGTTGTTTGGCGAGAACGAGAACGTTATGAGCTAGGCTAGCCTAGCTGTTGTTAGGTTCAGTTTTTCATGTTTTTTCGCAAGATGATACAATCTCAACGTTTCATATGTTAAAGATATAATTGAAAGAGGCACATAGTAGTACTATACACATTCATTCGAAGGGTAGTGAGTTAGGTAGTCTGCGTTAGTCATTAAACTGAGTAGGATACCTGTTTAGTAGGCTTTGCATACACATGTGCCATCGAAATCCAGAAACCACAGAGCCCCCCGATATATCAAACCCCAATTTACTCCCTGATTGTAACTTATGTCATAGTTATATCCGTGATTCAGACTGTAGCCTGTTGCAACATTTCTTAAACGGTCTTAACAGCAGAGGTTTTGTAGTCGAAAGGGAATGGGTCTCAATTGTTTCGTTACCCGGGCTTGCATGATTAAGTCAATGACTCGTGTATAGCGTTAGCTAGCTTGTAGCCGTGGAGTGCATTTCATTAACACAGTGAATGAACTAGTTAGAACTCTTTAACCAACATGGTTGAATATAGTAGGTTTAGTTTGATTTGTTTCCAACGTGGGACAACTGCACAAGACTTCTCAGACTAGGGAGGACAAACGTTCTGCTCACGTTCTATCACAACGGAGGGTTCCAAGCGTCAACAAATGCAAAATTGAACGTATTGCTCATTTAACATTGTGATAAAAAACACAATTGTGAGATTTAATGTACAATACGATGTACGCTGATATTATTAGTACATTTACTTTCGAAACAGTAATACATTTTCGTTTGATGACTGTCGTTAGCGTAATTAGCCTCTGTTGAACATATACGATAGCGGTCTGTGATACATCCGTTTTCAATCGTTAAAATAATAAACATGCCTCACATATCGATGAACCTTTTATGATTTATTATGACATTATATTACTAGTAAACAATTCATGGGTACAATTGTCCTTATATACCTGTCGTTTTAAACCAGTGTAGCTCACTGTAATGCTGTACGCAACGCGGTTTAGAAAAACTTCGAATTCTACTGCTGTTTAGGAAGCCAAACGGCGACAGTAAAATCTCAGCACTCCCCTTACAAAAATTCCCAGATGAGTTTTTCCATTGGTGAATCAACCTGTCACTCAAATTTCAGCCAATCCCTGTGTGAATACCATCCCGTATGTGGCACAGAAGTTTTCCCATTTTAAGAGGTCTGTAATGGGCTGAGAGTACTTTGAGCCATTGCCTACTAACCTGATCTTGAATGCCACAGCCTCAATTTGATGTCATTGTGTTCATGAAGGTCTCCTCTACAGGACTGTGAAAACCGCGAACATTTCCCAGCTGGGGGATTTTTTATAATCGAGCTTATGTCCTAGGAGTGCCCCTGTTTTAGAGCTACATTTTGAGTACTAACAAACTCCCCATCGCTGGGAGAGAGCGGTGTGCATAGTCAGAGCGATGGCATCGTCTGTAGACCTGTTGGACCGGTCTGCAAACTACATAGGGTCCAGGGTGGGGGGCAGCGAGGAGCAGATGAATGATTTGACTGTCATCATAAAGTGCTTTGAGCGGCTAGAGATCAGCGCTATCGGGCGATAGTCGTTCAAACATGTGACCTTGGTGTTCTTGGGCACAGGGATAATGATGGTCCTCTTGAAGCAGGTGGGTAGTTCAGACAGGTTGAGGGAGAGGTTGAAGATGTCACTGAATAGCCCTGCTAGCTGGTCAGCGCAGCCCCTGAGGGCCCTACCTGATTTACCGTCTAGGCCAGGTGCCTTTCGAGGGTTGATATTTTTGAAGCACTGTCTCACCTCGGCTAGGGTTAGTGTAGGCACACTACTTGCTAGGCCTTCAGGTAGCTCCACTGCAGTGGGGTCACTGTCCTTCTCAAAGCGGGCGTAGAAGGAATTCAGCTCGTTTAGCAGTAGGACAGAGGACTGTGTCTCACTGGAGCCTCCCTTTGTAGTCTGTAATGGCTGTAAGTCCACTCCACATGCGCCTGGGGTCAGAGCCATGGTAGCTGGACTCCACCTTGGTCCTGTAAGCCCTTTTTGCTGCTTTGATGGCCTTCAGAATGTCGTATCTGGCCTTTCTGTACTCATCAGGGTCCCCAGAGTTAAAGGCAACAGTGCGGGCTCTCAGCTTGGCCCGGACCGTGGCATCCACCCAGGGCTTCTGATTTGGGAAAGACCGAACAACCTTCTTGGGGACAACGTCATGAATGCAGTGTTGGATGTAAACAGTGTCCGTGTATTCGTTAATGTCCCCATCTGCTGCCTCCTTGAACATCAGCCAGTCAGTGTTTTCAAAGCAGTCCTGGAGGGTCGCCACTCTCTCGTCACTCCATAGGTGAACTGACCTCTCAACCGGTCTGACCTGTTTAAGCTTTTGTTCATATGTGGGGAAGAGAAGAATGAAGATGTGATCAGCCTTTCCAAAAGCAGGGGGGGGAGGGGTTTGTAACTGCCCTTGAATGCTGTATAACAATGGTCAAGGATCAGGGGCCTCATGTATAAACGTTGCGTACGCACAAAAAGCTTGCGTACGATGGTTTTCACGCACACTTTGTGATGTATAAAGATTTACTTGACGTGAGAATGTGCGGGCCGTCACGGAAACTTTTGAGCAGACGTGAGAATGTGCGGACCGTCCGCAAAGTCTTGTCTGGCTCTGTAACATGGTGAATTGCAACTGAAAAGTGCAGAGACTCACCAAACATTACAAAATAAAGTTTCCACTAGTACGTTAGGACGTTGACTAGGCCTATTCAAAAAACATAAAAATAAACGTTTGATCATTAATGTGGATGATCATATCAAAATGCCAAAACCCAAAACGGGAAATGCTATATAGCCTTCTGTTTATACCGCCACCACTTAATAACTTCTGTTAAACTTGAGGCTGTCAAACGAATGACAAAATCATGCTGTTACGATGCGCCACTACTCGTTTCTTCATTTAAAGTTTTATATCGGACCATTTCTTCTTAATTTCTGCCATGGTCCGGTTCTCTGAACCCACAGCATTGATGGCCCTATAATAATAATGATAATTTTATTTGTAATGCACTTTACATTTAGCTAAATCTCTAAGTGCTGTCTTTTGTCACTAATACCTGATGACAGGCCGCCAAACAGGACACATTTTCTCGCCTCCACCTCTGTTGTCAGAACCGCGATCTCACAGTCACCGTAGTTCTTCAAATAAACGCTGCAGCGTTTAACGTTAATTTTTGGTGCTGCGTTTCTTCGAGGGCGGCGTTTCTTCGAATAAATACGGTAATTCAGACAACGAAATGACCTCAGGAGCGCATTTATAGTCCATCTGCATATTAATTTATGGGAGGAGGCAAGGCGGGGTCAGTGGCTCGTTCACGTGCGGTCAATCTCACGTTGATTGTGATTTATAAAGGAAAGGTGCGCAGGACCTGGCGTACGACCGGTTTTATACATGTGAATATTTTTGTGCGTAGGTACTTTTCGAGTTTTGGCCGTATGCCATCTTCTGGTATGAAAGCTGCGCAATCCTTTATACATGAGGCCCCTGGTCTCCACGTGTGAAGAAGTCAATTTGGCCTCATGCTCAAAAAAAATCTGAAGTTTCTTCTGAAATGTTTCTTACTGGCTTCGGAAAAACAACGTAAGAAAAAGACATCCGCCAAATTCATGAACGCTTGAAAATGTGTTCCTACGCAGCAAGTTTTCTGAGCTGTGTTCCCCCAAAGAGTTTTCTTAAGTTGAAAGCGCGTCCTCGTGCTCCTGAATTTGCATACAAACACGCCCCAACAGCTCCTTATTAGGACACGCAACACCAGTGACGTGTGCAGTCAGAATCGACAAAATTAGGAAAGCAACATGAACGCACATTATGTCTAAGCGAAAAGCAATTGTGCAATATTATATGCCTAGGGTGCACACTCGTCCCTTTAAATAGGTCGAGTGATCAGTGATAATTGGATGGCCTGATTGAATTTATATGATGTGCAAAGTTTTATTTATCACATATAACGTCATACCAGTAAGATGAGCAGTGGAATTATTCTCCACTGGATCTAACAGTGTGCACAGTAAGCAAGGTAAATTATTATAATAATTTTAATCCGAGGATGTCTGTAGAGTTGATGTGAACGCAATCACCAACGATAATTGTTGTTGATGGTATGAACGTTAGCAAGTCAGATGGTTGGAAAGGCAGGTTTGAATTGAATGTCCGGAAGTGTCTGCCGGTCGTACTGAATAAACGACAATATAACATTGACAAAACAAGTAACGATCACTGACATGACAAACAAAAAGCTAGGTTTTCGCGGAGCTCTCGTCGGCACAGCCATCTCTAGGCGCACCGGATGCAATGCCGTACAGTCATTTAACTCATGGTTACAATGGTAAACCAGCACAGCAATGACAATTACCATGCAACAAAACACTACATTCTAAGCAGACACATAAAAAACAAACGAAATTCATGAAGTTACATTTGTATTTCCAACAAACGGCAAACTTATCAGCAAATTTCAACACTATTTACCACCGTGCATCATGAAAGTTGACTTGCCAATGAGACACGCTATCTTCATTTTTTCCAGGTTTTTATTTCGTTCTTCAGTCAGTTTAACAGTATAACCTTCATGTGCATAATGCAACCCTTCTGTCTGCTTGTTTCTCAAGTAGCTTTTTCATTTTTTCCATTAGTTTTTTACAGTCGCTAGGATACATTTCTCAATACTTATGTCACTTTTTCAAAACTCTTCACACAGTTCTCCTAACCAACTTTCAGCTCGGCACAGCAGTTAATTTCACATTCAAAATGCACTAAAACTACCAAATCACTTTGTATGTCTCAAATCAACTAATTCTTCAATAACACTAGCAAAGGTTGACAGCCAACAAACATACTTTGTCACCCACAAAACAATGACCTAAAAATCACTAACAACAGGTTGCATTATACAATGTTGTCTTATGTAAAACAAGGACACCTCTCTACTGTTTAGAATTCACTGCAATATATGTTACTGGAACGAATCAGACATGATGAAGTATGCTTCAATATGTTGTATATCTTTTTCCCCCACTAATTCCAGAATACAATAATTTGTATACACACCATCCACTGATACAGATGCAATAGGAATGCTAATGTAATCTCCTGCATTTGGCCATAGGTTTCTCATCCACATTACATCTGATGTCATCTAGGGCAATACACCTAGGAAAGAATCTTCTGGCATGCCTGATCCATCCCTGGCAATGTCCAGGCATCCATCATTCATTGCGTCCAGGAAGGACATTTGATCATGTAGATGGTGGTCATACAGTAAACTTTCCACCTCCATAAGGAAAATAATTATTCTCTGGGGTGTTGAGGAATGGAGAGTAAGGTGGAAAGAAAAGTGACACCATTCTGGGATGGGCTGCAAACCACTCGTTGACTGCACAGGAGTGGTGAAATGCCACATTGTCCCATACAAAAATGTTGGCTGATTTTTTCTCTCTGCATCCCTTTCCTCACCTAGCACAACCCTTCCATAGAGATCATTTTATAGCATTAATTTTTTTATCTGAAATATATTTCTTTACAATATTAAGGGCAAAAAAATTTGCTTGCGTGCTGAGCGCGCATGAATTAAGTGTGAAAGTCCTTATCTAGCATCACAACAAACCCAGAATACCTCTTAGGTTTGGGCTAATCCTTGAATGTTTACAACACCTAGCTCCGCGCCTTTAACACTCGGATCAATAAGCAGCCTCAAAAATGGTAGGCCTATCAATATAAAAAATAATAAGATCCCCTTCCATAATCATTATACCCCCCCAAAATGTTAACTGCACCCCCAGTCAAAGTGTTTGCGCTTCAAGGATAAAAAAAAAAAAAAAAAAAATGTATTTGGTGTTATAAGGCGATGTTGGTCGTTGGAGTAGCTACAATCTCTGACCAAACACAGAGATAAATATAGCTGCAAGCAGCAATAAAGGGGCCAAGCAGCATTCGATATGGAAATTCAGTAGCTAAAGCAGCAAAGCAAAACTTTTAATAAAGTTGCCATAGGGTTCCGTCGAATCGTCTGCATCTACGGAATCTAATGAAACCTCACTTAAGGAAACTGTCTCATGGTTCAAAAGTTATGGGCGAAAACGCACCTCCAACTTTGACGCCTTGGTGGCACTATAGAGCTTCAGGGATTGACATGAAACTTTGCTGACGATAATCAGGAGACCGTTCCAAATCAGTGTGCCAAATTTCAAAACTTCGCACCATTTGCTATGCATTATAATGATAATATTAAAAATTACAAAAACAATAGGTGCCGCTGCTGCTTGGCCCCTAAAAATGCCAAATTTATCCTCCAAGAAAAACAGCAGATTGTCCAAGAATTAAAACGCGGAATGCAATTCCAGCAGAATAGGCCCTATGTTCACAAAAGCTACAACTAAAACACTGTTTTTTACGTTGTGACTGATGTTACATCGTAGTTAGTACTGGCCCTTGAGGGCAACCATAATGCTGATGTGGCCCTCAGTGAAAATGAGTTTGACACCCCTGACATCAAAGAGTCTAGTCTTCGTCTAGTAACTAGACGAAGACTAGACTTTTTGAGTCACTTGTGTCTTTATTTTGTGTTGGAATTAAAGCAATCTTAGCAGAACCGTGTTGTCCGCTTTCTATCAAAAGTAATTGGTTGCTATAGACAACACCTGAAAGACACCGTGAGAAGACTTGAGAGCTAGCTACAATTAGCCTACCATTTATTTCCATTTACAAAATGAAAAGAGCTAAAATTGCCATATAATAAACAACTTACTAACCTCGACCGTTCGGTCATGCCGGGAAATATCAAACCTCGGCTTTGCCGTATATACTTTCAGGCTTCAGTTTGATATTTCCCGGCATGACCTCACTCTCGGTTTGTAAGTAGTTAGTATAGTATAAGAGTATAGGGTTTCAAAATGTTTTGGCAACTAAGGTTTTGGTAATTAAGGTTACAGCTTCAGTAACTAAAAAGATTCAATGTGCAATGCATAGATTTTCCAAGACATGAATAATTAGAATATACAAGATGGATCTACAAAATGTAGGCTATTTGTAGGCAACGAAGACGACCAAATACAATTCTAAAAAGATTCAATGTGCAATGCATAGATTTTCCAAGACATGAATAATTAGAATATACAAGATGGATCTACAAAATGTAGGCTATTTGTAGGCAACGAAGACGACCAAATACAATTTCAACGATATGTCTTTATTTCAGTGCCAAAAGGCATTTGGTCGGTTCTGAGTGCACGTCCACGATGTGTAATATTAGCGACGTAGGGCTTAGAATGTTGCTAAAATAAATTACGGAGTGTGACGGGAAATGGTAACGTTAACTTAGGTAGGCTACTCATCAGGGAATTAAAGCACATCGAATCGCAGTCTTAAAATCCTCTCCCGGCATATAACTAAGCAAATACAATTTTGTTTGAGATCAGTCAGCTGAACCAGGAAAGGACATCCCATGTCTGCCAACTGTATCAAGTGGGAGGGGATAGGTAGAAGGATTAGTATTAGGGTTAGTATAGTCAATTATTTATTGCTATCTGTATATTTAGGAAGTTATTTAAGCTCAGCATAGATGTAAATTATGTTCTGTGTACTTATATGTTATGTTACGCCAGGTGCTTGCGTTGTCTTGTCTTAAGAATTTCAGTGCCCAGTCTAACCTTGTGTTGTTCTGTGTACCTGACAAATAAAAGACTTGAACTTGAACAAGAAGGCAGAGTTTGTCATGGAAAACCTGCTAGCAAGCAGGTTAGGTTCACAGAGTAAGTTACCAAGTACACTGACCAAAAGTTTTTGTAACCTCTCTTTCTGGAATGGAAAACCCAGAGTATGCCTCTTTTCAGGGTTAACCAACACAAAGTTTTCACTGAACCGGCTACCTGGAATACCCCCCTGGTCTGGGACTGTACAACTGCATACATACACTGTTAAACACACTGGCAACCAAAGGGGGCGCAGCTAGGACAGCACAGCACGGGTTGTGATATGCCCAAAGCAGGCGTTTATTTCCGAAATCGACCAACAAAAATACAAAAATAAATTAGGTTCTTCCTCGGTCGAGGACACGGTCGGCACTGGTCTCCTGGGCTTCTTTGCCATTTTGACTAATAACACCAACAAAGTAGGCTATGGCAGAGTTTGTAGTTCTGCAGCCAATTGTGCTCATGCCGTGTGCAAAATACCAAACCAAAACAAAGCGCAGATTAACAAAAGGGAAAACAGTAACACCTTTTCTTTTAAATAATATATTTTTAGAGTTGATTTATTTGTCTTAAATAATATAATCTACCATTTCTGTTGAACATTTTGTTAATTCAGCAATGATGACACAAGCGGGAATCAGATCTCACACTGCCATATGGCAGCTCGACTAAAAAATCTTAGTCGACTAAGAGCATATTGACCAGAAAATCGACTAGTCGACTAAGTGGGGACAGCTCTAGTCTCTGGTGGGGGCGGATCCCAGACATATCTTCCCCCGATCACCTGACCCTGGGTTGCCACAACACACAAACACTGACGAAGAAAGTGTTTTGTCCGTCTCTTCATTAACGGCGTGACGACTAAGTTCAGTTAAGTACACAGGGAATCTAATTTCTTCCACAACACACACACACACTATAGCAAAGTAACAATGGACATCCACATTAATTAATTCTCTATATCTCTGTCTCTCTATCTCTCTCTATCTCTCGTCATAAACACTCGTCTCTGTCCCCGAGCATTGATCGCTGTCTGTACCTTGCTTGATCGCCCATGCACAAACATAAACAAACACAAAAAGCCAGTTAGACACAAGCATGTGATTTAATCAGCCTGAAAGGGTTGCTAATTACTGTTTTCCCTATACTGAGCCTATACACGCACACATACAAGTTGTTTTTGTGATCCACTTCAATGACTTAGATTCTGTGCCAAATAATGTTTTCCTGTACAAAGTTTCGCCACTATAAAAGATTTATACAACTTTCTCTCAGTGTCAAAAGCAAAAAGACACAATTGAAAAGACTCTTTTTGAGATGTTAAGTTGGGACATAGTAATACAGTTTTCCTGGTCTAACCTTCTCTGTCCATTTATTTTAGCTCTTTGTGTCCCTTTCTTTTATTTTTGTCATTGTATTTGTCCCGTTTCACTTATGTTCTTTACTCTCTTTCCCTCTTTCTCTCTCATAGTGACCCACACACAAACACACACTCACACACAGGCCCCTGTGCTTCTGGCTGTAACTGTTCCCTGCTGTCCTGTCTGTTGAGGCCTGCCCGTGCTGGCCCTGTTGTTGCCCAGACCGTGCCCATTCTCTTCCCCCACACACTGCCACAGCCTGGGCAGAGAGCTGGACGGCTCTGGAGGTGGCCCTAAGCCCATTACCAAACTATGGCGAGATAGTGGCTAGTAAATAGCAAATGGTTTCTCTGTCTTAGTCTGCTCATAAATATTTTCATTCTTTAATATTACATACCTCCTAGAACAATCCGTCATCAAACAGACCTTGAGACAGGAGAACAGAATTAAACTGAACGTGGCGATGATCTTTTTGTTGCTCATTGTGGATTAGTTATTGTGAGGTAAGAAAATGCTGGAGGGATGGATGATGAAACAAAGACAGAAGGAGGAGAAAACAGAGTTAACGGCCGGCAAGGACACATTAGGAGCTTGGACACAGAGGCCACCATGTTGCACTGCCACAGTTGGGCGGAGGACGGCAGATGGTGGACCCTTGCTACCAGGACTCCGTGTGAACAGTAGTGACTCACTACCACCCCTTCACCCCTCCCATACCTCCATCCCTTCTTCTCTTTCTCTCTCTGCCCATTGGCCCCTGACTCAGTGTGGTGTCATGGGTCTACGATTCCCCCTCTTTATCCGTTGTCTGGCTTCAGGCACACACACACACACTCACAGGCCCAATCACACTCACACACTGCCTGCCACAGTATGAGTCATGGCTCCTACATCAGCCAGTGTGTGAATTATGTCTTACTGTAAGTCCAGTTCTTTGAGTCATCGACAGACACTTATTAACATTTGAGTGAAAAGGGTTTTCCTCTCTTTCCTTCTTTCTCTCACCTCCCCTCTCATCTTTTCTCTTTACCCCATGTTTCCCTCTCTCTGTCTGTCTTTCAACCACTGAAGAAACATATGTGCCAGTGACCAGTGTTTGGGGTAACGCGTTATGAAATATAACCAGTGTTGGGAATAACGCAATACAAAGTAACGTTACTGTAACTCCACTACTTTTAGCCGTAACTAGTAATGTAACTAATTACTTTTTTCAATTAAATAACGTAGTTACATTACTGAAATTTAAATGGGCTTGTTACTCGTCACTTTTTTCTTGCTTGAATTCCCCAATTTCCAGTTTTTAATCTAATTTAAAAAAGTTTACGCCAACGCAGTGTATGAATGAATCAATCCGCATTTTAGAGTAGCCCACACAATGGCCGACAGTTCGGACAGTGCAAGCTTTTTGTCATGGAAATATCGACATCATTTTTCCCTAGTCCAGATTAAGGATACAAATACACTGGTTAGTTGTAGTTTGTGTGCAGGTGCGAGAACTTTATCCATTGCCAAGAATAGTAATTATAATCTTCACAAGCACCTAGTAAAACAACACGCTTCTACAAAGCTAATCGCCAAAGAACCCAGTGCTAGCTCCGCTGATCAAGCAGTCGGAGCCACTTCATCAAAACAGCCAAGGACAAAGTATTTTCAGACTCTAAGCCAGGCAGAACTAAACAGACTGATTGCCGGGTATGTTGTCAAGAAATGCGACCCGTCACGGCTGGCTGTGAGAAGGACCCAAAAATGGAGTGCGAAACGGAAAGTTTATTAAAAGGACCCTGACAGTCCCCCCCCTCTCCCCCAGGGACGCAACCTGGCTCCCCCGAGGGGTGTACCTGACGTTGGAAGTCCCTGATGAGCGAGCGATCCAGAATGTCACGGGCCAGCACCCAACACCTCTCCTCAGGGCCATAACCTGCCCAGTCTACCAGATACTGGAACCCCCGTCCACGTTTCCTAGAGCAGCGTTTCCCAACCACCGGACCGTTACCGTTGCCTGTGCTGGTGTTTTGGATGAAGGCTAAATATCCTGAGATCGCAACAAAAGCACTGAAAACCTTGCTTCCATTTCCAACATCCTTTGGAAGCGGGATTTTCTGCTGTGACAGCAATCAAACAAAATCACAGAATAAACTGGATATAAGGAACGCACTTCGGGAGTCACTGTCGTAGCTTAGTCTCGTTTACATATAAAATTGGGACTGACAGATCGAAAGCTAGCTAGTAATATAACGATGGAAGACCAGGCTAAGAAACGTAAAGACGGGGCTGAAAGATTGAGACAACATCACATTCACTAGACAAGGTTTTACCAATTGAAAAAACGGCTATGTTTATTTGACATAAAGCTCCAAAAACTATTTTTCGCTCAATTCAGCAAAAAAGATTATTGCGAGCTCGCATTAGATGTGAAAGTTGCTAACTAGGATCACATCAAACCCAGAATGAGCATGCATTAGCAGGGCAACTGTGGTGGCGTAGGCCTATATGGGAGCCGGTTCTGGGGGGCCAGTTTGGATCAAAGTCCAGGGCCTATCTTTCCTCCCAGTCCGCCCCTGCCGGTCCGTGAAAATATGTCTTAAATGAAACCGGTCCGTGGCGCAAAAAAGGTTGGGGACCGCTGTCCTAGAGGACAGGATCCTACGCACAACATAGGCAGACGCGCCATCCACGATAAGAGGAGGCAGCGGGACAGGAGAGACATGAGGAGAGTGGGGAGAGCGCAACACGGGTTTGACACAGGACACGTGGAACACAGGATGGATGTGATGCAGCCCATGAGGCAACCGAAGCCTGACCGCCGCCAGACTGACCACCTTGGTGATGGGATAGGGCCCAATAAACTTGGGAGCCAGCTTGCGGGAAGGAGTTCGCAGTGGCAGGTCTTTAGTAGAGAGCCACACTTTCTGTCCACTGACATAAGATGGGGCCCTAGTTCGGCGTCGGTCAGCCATCTGTTTGGTGCGGTCCCTGCTACGGAGCAACGCCTCTCTGGCTCTCCTCCAGGTACGGCGAGCCTGTTGCACAAACGCCTGGACCGAGTAAACCACCGCTTCGGCCACCTGGGACTGAAAGAGAGGAGGTGAGTAACCCAAACAACAGTGAAACGGAGAAAGCCCAGTTGCAGACACCGGCTAAGAGTTGTGGGCATACTACACCCACGGTAGCTGCTGACACCAGGTAGAGGGGTTGTGGGAGACCATACATCGAAGTGCCCGACCGAGATCCTGGTTTGCCAGCTCGGTTTGGCCGTCGGTCTGTGGATGGAAACCTGACGACAGACTGACGTTAGCGCCCATCTGTCGACAGAATTCCCTCCAGAAGCGAGAGGTGAACTGGGGCCCCCTGTCAGAGACCACATCCTCCGGCATGCCATGGAGCCGGAAGACGTGCTCGATGACCACCCGGGACATCTCTTTCGCGGAGGGGAGCTTGGGAAGGGGAATGAAGTGAACCGCTTTGGAAAAGCGGTCCACCACCGTGAGAATCACAGTATTGCCACTAGATGGAGGAAGACCCGTGACGAAATGACGAATACAAAACGGCAATACACAACCAGGGACAGGAAGGGGTTGTAACAGACCACATCCCAGACAACGGCCCCCACCACCCTGCTTGTAGGCAAGACAGTGTCTGGTGGAGAGCCGTCAGCCGGGACGGTGAATTGGCGGGACAGCACGTCGGGCTTGACGTTCTTAGACCCATGTCTATACGAGAGCGTGAAGTCGAAGCGCTCAAAGAACAGCGCCCAGCGGGCCTGCCTGGAGTTCAAGCGCTTCGCTGACCGGATGTACTCCAGGTTCTTGTGGTCAGTCCATACCAAGAAAGGCACGGACGCACCCTCCAGCCAGTGACGCCACTCCCCCAAGGCCAAGCGTACTGCCAGCAGCTCCCTGTTGCCGATGAGCTCCCTTTTTTTTTTTTTTTTTTTACTTCGGCTCAGCCGAAGTAAAATGGGCTTTGAGCATACCAAATGCAGCTTGGGCTGAAGGAGACCACAGAAACGGAACCTTCGTGGAGGTCAATGCTGTCAGCGGACCTGCAACCTGGCTGTAGTTGTGAATGAATCGCCTGTAAAAGTTAGCAAAGCCCAAAAACTGCTGAAGCGCCTTGCGAGGATCCATGCAAATCCCCTCCACCGAGACGATGGACCCCAAGAACAGAACCGACTGGACGGGAACTCGCATTTCTCCGCTTTAACGTAAAGCTCATTCTCCAGCAACCTCTGAAGCACCTGCCTGACATGCTGGATGTGTGCCTGGAGAGATGGAGAAAAGATGAGAATATCATCCAGGTACACAAAAACATGCTTGTTAATCATGTCTCTTAGCACTTTATTGACAAGCGACTGGAAGACGGCTGGAACATTGATCAGAACCAAGTATTCAAAGTGCCCCACAGGAGTGTTAAAAGCCGTCTTTCCTTCGTCCCCTTCACGTATCCAAACCAGGTGGTAAGCGTTGCGGAGATCCAGCTTTGTGACCACCCTTGCCCCCTGCAAGAGTTCGAAGGCCGATGACATAAGCGGCAGGGGGTACCGGTTCTTGATCGTTATGTCATTCAACCCCCGATAGTCTAGACAGGGGCGCAATGAGCCCTCCTTTTTCTTCACAAAGAAGAACCCCGCCCCGGCCGGAGACGTGGAGGGACGAATGATACCCGCTGCCAGAGAATCATCCGAGTACTTCTCCATGGCCTCCCGCTCAGGTGCAGACAAGGAGAAAAGACGGCCCAGAGGAAGAGAAGTGCTGGGGAGCAGGTCAATGGCACAATCGTAGGGCCGGTGAGGGGGGAGAGATGCAGCCCGTGATCGACTGAAAACCACCCGCAGATCATGGTACACAGCTGGGACCCCGGAAAGGTCCATGTCGTCCTGTAACACAGGAACAGAAAACGGGCACAGAAGGACAGGCAGACACAAGACAATGGGCGTGACATTAAGGACTCCAAGACGACGCAGACCACTTAATATGAGGGTTATGGAGGGAGAGCCAGGTGTGGCCCAAAACCATGGGCACAGAGGGAGAGTCAAGAACAAAAAAGGACATGTTCTCTCTGTGGTTACCCGAGGTCACGAGACCCACGGACTTGGTGACTTAGGTCAGTGGTTCTCAATCCTGGTCCTCGGGACCCCCTGCCCTGCATGTTTTAGATATTTCCCTGCTCCAACACACCTGATTCAAATAAATGGGCCTGATAACGACCCATTAATTTGAATCAGGTGTGTTTGAGGAGGGAAACGTCTAAAACATGCAGGGCAGGGGGTCCCGAGGACCAGGATTGAGAACCACTGATTTAGGTGACGGTGGTAAGTTCCTCATCGCTAATGGTGTGTACCGTGAGTGGTTCTTGGAGGTCCTGAAGGGGAACCCTGTTCTTAACGACCCAGCCAAGGTCCATGAAATTCCCCTCTGCACCCGAGTCCACCAAGGCAGAGCAGGAGAGGGACAAACGATCCCATGACAGGGTAACAGAAATCAGTGTACGGGCACCGACTGATGGAGTGGTGGAAGAAGAACTGCTCGCCAGGACTCCCCTGTTCACCAGCGAGCAGGGGCTTTTAACGGACACTTTGCCACAACATGACCTTCTCCGGCCTTTACATTGGCTCCGGAGGAGGCAGGGCGGGAAAGGACGGCCCAGGAGAAGGGTTCGTAACGTCCTCCGCTCGCACCTTGGTGGTGCTCCGGGCCCGGCGCCGAAGGTCAAAGCGTTGATCAAGGCAGATGGCAAGATCGGAAGGGCCACGGGCGTAGATCTCGTCTTGGACTTCTGCCGTCGGCCCGTCTAAGAACCGTGCCACCAGGGCACTGCATTCCATTTGCTCGTGGCAGCCAAGGTCTTGAACTCTATGGCATAATCTGCCACGGTCCGACGGCCCTGCCGAAGCGAGGCCAACTGCCGGGAGGCCTCTTTACCAAACACCGATCTATCAAAGATCCTGGTCATCTCAGTCTTGAAGAGATCAAAGTCATCGCAACAATGATGGTGAGCCTCCCAGCCCCCATTCACGAGCCCGACCCATCAGGAGAGAAATTACGTAGGCCACCCGTGTGCGCCCCGTCTCGTATGTGACCGGTTGGAGGGAGAAGACGACCTTGCACTGAATGAGAAATGCTCGACAGGCGGCAGGCTCTCCTGCGTACATCGGTGAATTTTTAATGCAGGGCTCCGGAGTACGCATACAATGTTCGGCGGCAGTCCCCTGCATGTTGTCCTGGTCTTGCCGAAGTCGCTGGAGCTCCGTGGTGAGCTCCAAGAACCGATCAACGAGGGGCCTCCATCATGTGGCGAGAAGCGTTTAGCTTTTCATCGTGCCTGCCTAGGATTGCACCCTGGTGCTCCAGCGCAGAACGAACAGGAGAAGTCTCCGCTGGGTCCATGTCTGGCCGAAGAGTTATGTCACGGCTGGCTGCAAGGAGGACCCAAAAAGGGAGTGTGGAACGGAAAGTTTATTAAAGGAGAACTGAAAACTCTCGAGCAAAGCTCTGGTACCAAAACAGAAAACAAGCCGTAGAAGGAAACTAAAAGGGATGATCCGAAAAACGTGGTCAGGAAAGGCAGGGTCCGAGATCAGGAAGGCAATCCAGTGTCCAGGGAGGGGTAAGGCAGCGGCTCAACGTGGCTGGGGAAAATGCATATTGCAGGGTCTAGAACAGGTCTCAAGCATAACAAAACTTCTGTCAATGAAGTAATGGAAAACAGAGGGGTATTTATCAGGGGTGTAATCAGTGCGAACAGGGAACAGGTGGTGAGAAGGAAAATAGAAAAAACGCTGCCATGACACACAGTGACCACTAGGTCACCCCTCAAACCCTGACAGCGACTTATGTCAACAGTTGAGTCCGTTGCCTTCAGGCAACTAATTAGCAACATACAATGATATAACATTTTACAGTTGTCTTGTCCCACACTCTGCCACTACAACACTAAAATATTATAACTATCTGTGTGTGTTAATTTGAAAATAGAAACAGGAAGTTAAAAGTAACGCAAATGTTACTTTCCCTTGTAACTAATTACTTTTCTATTCAGTAACTAGTAAAGTAATGCAGTTACTTCTGAAATAAGTAACTAACTAATTACTTATTTTCGGTAACGTTTCCCAACACTGAATATAACGCATTACATAATATTATTACTTAAGTGAGTAACAAAGTAGTATAACACGTTACTTTTTGAAATTGAGTAACATTATTACAGTTACTTATTTAAGTAATTTGCGATACTTGTCCAAGTTACTTCATGAATTCAACAAAGGACTAAAATAGCCTTATAAATACAGATTGTTGCTTAAATTACACTTCCTGGGCGCAGTGTTTGATTCACGCTGCCGTCAAATAACAGCAGATTCAGTTAGCAGCGGAATGTGTAATGTTTTCGGCAGCAGAACGTGTAACGTTTTCGGGATGGAAATATTCACACTATTTCGCTTTCATTGAAGAGATAGGAAAAAACATTAAAGCAAAAAATCCACTTTAAACCATAAGAGAGATGGCGACCCATTTCCACAACTTGCTATTAAAAGTAAAAGTAATATAATAAGTAATAATATTACTTTGTACAGAAAGTAATAATGTTACTTAATCACACTACTCTTACTGAACAATAATAAGTAATTAATAAGTAACTAATATATTCCTTTTTTGAGTAACTTCCCCCTAAACTGCCAGTGACCAGTGTTGTGCACGTTCATACCTCTCATGAACTCGTTCAAAGTTCAGTTTATACAAGTAAATATGAATCGTTCACGTTCATAGTTCACCATTGAGATTGTGAGAAATGGCTGAAATGCTTGTGAATGAGAGTGTATTTGATAGTAGAGTGGAGCTACTTTCCCGTGAGTGGGCGTGGTTTCAGCGACCTCAGCCAACACACTTCTAGCGTTTTGAGAGCAGAGAATTGTTTAGCCCAGGGGTCCCCAAACTTTTTTCAGTCATGGCCGTTGTCTCCACCTGTACATGGAAAGGGGGGGGGGGGTGATGATGAAAAGAGTTGTCTATTCTTCATCCATTTGACACTTTGACAGGTGGAGTGGTATCATTCATTTCATTTCATTTAGTCATTTAGCAGACGCTCTTATCCAGAGCGACTTACACTAAGTACAGGGACATTCCCCCCGAGGCAAGTAGGGTGAAGTGCCTTGCCCAAGGACACAACGTCATTTGGCAC
Source organism: Hypomesus transpacificus (assembly GCF_021917145.1). NCBI lineage: Eukaryota > Metazoa > Chordata > Actinopteri > Osmeriformes > Osmeridae > Hypomesus > Hypomesus transpacificus. Next base: position 9,845,401 of record NC_061076.1, read on the forward strand.
AGCGGGGAATCGATCCGGCAACCTTCTGATTACTAGCCCGACTCCCTCACCGCTCAGCCATCTGACTCCCGTTCACGTAGGTCACGTTCACGTTCACGTAGGTCCGCCACTATTAGAATTCTTCTCCCTCATTAAACGTTCGCCACTGACAATTGTCACAAACATGCATTGAGTTGCAAGAACTTTGCTGAGTAGGCTACATCCAAGATTCTGTGATCACAAGGCTAATGTACAGTAAACTGCGGCCTACCTAGAATTTATTGAAGCTCACCACCCAAAAACAGCAGCTCCTGGCTTTGTCAGGGAAAAGATTTGTGTGCGGCACTCCACTGGGAGGGGGGGGGCATGTACTCTCCCGTCACTCTCTTACCTCAACTACAGGAAGAAGACAGGCACTGGGGAAAAAGAGAGAAACAAGGGAAAAAAAGAGAGAAACAAGGGATTTTCAATAGTTAAAGAGGCCATGGTAAATCCCTTGTTTCTCTGGTGAGAGAACCAATGAAATGACTGTGAAAATGTTTTCAGAGCAAAAAGACGCCCAGCCAAGGTGAATATGTTAATTGAACATGAATTGAAAAAAGTGTTTTACATTGGACCATTTGGGCCAGCATCATATGTGTAGCATGCATGACATTGTTTGAAATTCTACAGTAAATTTCATTTATCACAATGTAATTGGGATGTGCTTGCCTTCGGCAGCCACAAACCATTTTTCTCTCACATATTCTTATTAGTGTATTTGCTGCTAGCAAAAACACTGTTGTTATTCTGCATACTTATTATTAGTGTGTTTGCTGCAAGCAAAAACACTATTGTTATTCTGCATACTTTTTTTCAGACACGTTTTTTTGCTCGCCTACTGCTTTCAGACCTACGTGAATCATGTAGATTTGATGAGAAATAGTTTTGGGGGGGTGGGGGGGGTTGGTATTCATATTCAGTGAACTGCGAACAGGTGCGCGTTTCAGAAGGGAGCGCGAGTGCATGGAAATATTAACGCAAAGGGCCTTGCATCACCAGTGCAGACCACCATCAGAAGCTGAAATTACTCCTGGCCTCGGCGATTTACTTGATTGAATTTGGTGAATGATGGTTTCAATCATTTTTATATTTTCTGGTATATTTAAGTTTAGTTACACAGGAACTCTGTTGAGATAGACTTAGCTAACTTTAGCTACAGCTTGATGAATTGAGTCATTGAACACAGCAGAAGAGAACACAACGTTAGCCAGCTAGCTAAAGCTCCGGTGGAAAATTCCAAATGAACCTATGCAGCCCTTAGTGCCGCTTACACACAACGGTGACACTGACAGAAAAGCTCATTTTAGATAATATAAAGATGGAAAACCAGGCTAAGAAACGTAAACGTAATTACCTTCACTAGACTACGTTTTACCAATTGGACAAACGGCTATGTTTGTTTCAAGCTCCAAAAACTATTTTTCGCTCAAATCAGCCCCGAAAAAATGCTTGTGCGCTATGTGCGCTTGCATTAACCATGGAAGTCCCTAACTAGCATCACATCAGACAGAATTTGCATGCATTAGCAAGGCGCTCGGTGTGGTGGCGTACACGGGACCGGTTCTGGTGGGCCGGTCTGGATCAAAGTCCAGCGCCTATTTTTACTTCCAGTCCGTCCCTGCCGTTCTATCAATAAGCAGATCTGCCAACCTGTACGCAATTTGTGTAGTGGAAACGCATTTTGACTTCAAAATACGCTGGTACTTATATTGGCTGTCAATCATGATGGAAGAGTAGACAAGTTAAGTTACAGCATGTCCACCATCTTTTGGGGGGGTTATGCATTAAGCCATTTGTGGTGCCCTTACCACATTGTGCCTCATATACTGTAAATGTTAGACCCAGTGACAGGCTGGCATGAAATGGCTTCCATAATACTTAGTAAGGAGGCCATAATCATTTTTGAGTCATGGCTTAAGTTACGTTTCTCCAGTTCTCCCCAGGTTGGCAAAAAAGTATCTCAAATGCATCAGATTGATGCTATTTAAAAATTGAATATTTAAAATTTTCTTATGGGGTAGCATGCACCCGGACCCCCTTAGAGGGGTAATATCCTTCTCACCTTTTTCAACCCTGACCCGTTTTCATGCCTGGACCACTGAAGTGATGAGTGGGATAACGTAATTCCAAGCTAGCGCGATGGCTGTCCATAACTAAAAATAGTTCTGCTTTTTCCACAATCGACCAAATTGGCCAAACAAGGTATGTACATTGAGCTTAAATTGTACATGATCTAGCTAGATAATTTTTCTTTAAGCAAGTTTCACAGAAATCTGAAAAAATTGAGGCTCAACACTGTTATAGCTGACCGTCACGAACAGCCAAAACGGGGTTCACAAAAGGCTTACAGCAGCTGGCCACACTACGAACAAATGCTTCGTAACTGAAACGTTTTTACTTTTAATTGACGATATTGAACACAGATGTTAAGAAACTTGTCTTTACTCTAAATATCTTCTCCGTTTTCAATTTGAAGCAGTAAATCTAATACAGTACTAGTAGGAATTCTCCCACGACATCTGCTCGCTCCACTTTGACAAACATGTTTTTTCAGTCCACCATACAATAGACAAGCTAATTTTCGAGCACTTTCAATACAAGATACAGGCCATGTTAGAGTTAATAAATATATACAGAATTGTGTGGGCAATGTAGAACAGCAGACAGATTTTAAATATGATATTTTGTTTTAAAGTTATGGCCATTCTAGTGACGAGTGTTTACAAGGCTAGCTACGACTGTCATCATAGCTGCCATAGAACGGCGAAACTAGCTACGTCTATTGTTCCTTACTTAATCAATAAGCCCCAAGAGGCCGTGGTGTACGCTGATTTTAGAACAGGTAAGGGGAGTTGTTAGGCACGACGCAAAGCGGAGTGCCGAAAACCCCCTTACCTGTTCTAAAATCAGCGTAAACCACGGACTCACGGGGCTTATTGCTTTTCTAAAACTGTTACTACAAATATTTGATATGGTTTCATCAATAAAAACAATTACGAAACAAAATAGTTTAATAATAAACCGTAATTATTCCGCTACTACAAAGTATAGTTCCTACATAAATCGTTGCCACACAACAGCCAGATGGACATCTTTGCCGTCTTTTTCTATTTGAAATATTCGATGCGCAGTAATATGGAATGTTAAAGAATGTTATGAGGACAACCTGTGAGGTTATGCTGGATTTTACAACGGCATGGAACGCGATATAGCCAATCACAATCAAGGCTGGGAACAACCAGTTTTAGAACTACAAACAAATGCTTCCTAACAGTATTGACTTTTTATCGGCGATAATGACAACAGAGGTTAAGGAAAGTTAAGGAGGTTAAGGACCCAGAGCATTTAGCAATTAAAGCAGAGGAACGTATTGAAGTTCTTGGAGTTATTTCCGCACTTTCCGACCAAGATATTGACCACAGAGTGACTGCAAATGTAGACTCTGGTACCAGGGTGCATCAGCATCTACCTCAATCAAATGTATTGCTTCTCTCAGCATCTCCGGGCAAGTTTTAGACATTTGGTCCTGCACTTCGCACGTTGTCTCAACATTTGGGCTGGCAGGGACCGAGTCTTACCCTTGATTTTTAGCCGTAGCATTACAAAGTGCGGAAATGACTCCAAGAACTTCAAAAGTTCCTCTGCTTTACTCGCTACATGCTCTGGGTCAGCAGATCCTATTTCCACATCCTCAGCTAAGTCTAAAATGTCTCTCACCAACTCCCTAGAAAGTTCAGTAAGATACTCAATTGTCTCTATCCAGGCACTCTACTTCAGAACAACGCAACTGATCAGACTGCATTCGCGTTAGTCCCACCCACTGACTTTGATGGGCGAGTTTGACAGATAAAATAATTTGAAGCACCGCAACACGTTGTGAAATGTAAATGCAATCGACTGGGGGCGCTGTTTAGCGTATTGTAAATGTATATGTATTGCATTTGAATATTGTCCACACAGTGTTACAGGACCATGAAATACTTAATTAAAAATGAAATAATAATGTATTTTACATAAAATGAATTGGTATTTTAATAAAGTCATGACACATTTAATAACACATTTATGTTTGTATTCCTAATTTAATTAATTAATTACACATTTAGGTAATTATTTAATGGTTTATTTATTAAATTCATGTTGGCACTTTTAGTCCTCCATACCAGTGCACTGAAATTTGTCATTTTATGTATTGGGCTATGTTAAACTCTTTCTCCAATCTGCAGGTTGATAATACAACCAGAACTCAAATAAACTTCCGTTTGTAAAGAGGCAGACTAAAATCCTTTCTTCAACAATAGTAGGCTATTGCAGTCTGTCAATAAAATCAAATATTTAATTAAATGTTACTGTTTGGTCGGGATTTGAGCAAAACTGAAGGTGTCAGAATAAATACAAAACACGCGTCAAAGGTGTTGTGTGTGAGTCACATTTATTCATTTAGCAGACGCTTTTATCCAAAGCAACTTCCAAGAGAGAGCTTTACAAAAAATGCATAGGTCAATGATCATAAACAACGAGAAAGCCACAAGAAACCTTGCGGGAAGCCAAAATATGAGCATACATTGTGATAAGCAACCAAGTGCCAATGGGAAGAACATAAGAGCATGTAGTTAAACAAGTTACAAATTAAACAACATGAACCTCAAAAGTGCAAGAGTGTACCTGTAGGAAAGCGAGCAACAATAACATAATTTTGCAACGAGTACAAGTAGTTAACTCAGTTACAACCAACCAACAAGTTACAACTAACCAACAAGTGCAACAAGTCCCTCAGTAAGTCTGCCCTACAAAGGCAAAATACCTTAATTCACCAGAGTGTAGAAATGAGAAAGTTTTTGTAGTTGACCTGCCAAATGTATTTTAGGTAGGAAACTGGAAATCTAGCAGTTTGATGGTTTAGTGATTACATTTATCTACATAAAAAAATATTGGGCCTCATTCTCGAACGCAGTTAAGAAGAATTTAAGAATACATTTCTTCTGAATTGGATTTAGGAAAACATTTGGCATTCATGAAAGTTTTCTCATCTGGGATTTGTTCTGAACTTCAGAAGACTTTCCGAACTCGAAATAGCAGTCGTAAATCGGCCAGAGTTGTCTCAAATGTGATTCCTTAAAAAAACACAAGGATCAAAAGGAATCACATTAAAGAAAACTCTCTGTGTTTTGAAGTGTTAATGAAGTTATGAGAAATCGTTGGTGATTGCGTTCACATCAACTCTACAGAATATGGCAAGCCGTTTTATCATTTAACCAATGAATTCTTGATATCCAAAATTTGAATTCTTGATATCCAAAATTCGAATTCTTGATATCCAGAATAGCATTTTGGATATCGAGAATTCACATTTTTTATCAAGAATTCGAATTTTGGATATCAAGAATTCATTGGTTAAATGATAAAACGGCTTGCCATGACAGACATCCTCGGATTTAAATAATTATAATAATCAACCTTGCTTAGTGTGCACACTGTTAGATCCAGTGGGGAACAATTCCACTGCTCATCTTACTGGTATGATCATGATGTTGCACCAGTTGCTTTTTGCTTGGACATAACTTGAGTTCCTGTTGCTTTCCTAATTGTGTCGATTCTGACTGCACACGTCACTGCTGTTGCGTGCCATTATAAGGAGCTGTCGGGCGTGTATGTATGCAAATTCAGGAGCACGAGGACACGCTTTCAACTTAAGAACTCTTCTCGGGGAGCACAGCTCAGAAAACCTCTGCTGCGTAGGAACACATTTTCAAACGTTCATGAATTTGGCGGATGTCTTTTTCTTACGTTGTTTTTCCGAAGCCCGTAAGAAACATTTCAGAAGAAACTTCAGAAAATGTTCGAGAATGAGGCCCATTGATCTTAAACTGCACTTTTGACCCCTATTTTGAAGTTACGCTTCTTTGCATTTGTTTTGCGGCATTCAAAAACGTTCAAATTGAGTTACGGTTTCACTGTAACTAATGGGTAACCTAGCAACGACAAAAATCGAGCATTAGCATAGCCTACACACTGGCGTTCAACACCCAAACATGAGTCTTTTGTGAGTATCCTACCCTGGCAGTTCAATCAAAAACACGAGTCTTGTGACAGTCAACCACCTGTATGTTACATAGGCTTATAATATACAGTGTTTATATCGTGATAAGCAACTAAGTTAGCAAAGAAACGGAAGTTACTGTATTTTGCCTTGGCATGACCACATACCATAGACTATACTATAGTCACTATAGTATACTAACTGATGTTACGGCATTCTGCATTGGCTTCTTTAAAGCCAAAGCAGGCTTTTGGAAATTATGGTGAAGACAACACCCTATTTTCTCCAAAACAGAAGATATTTGGCCACATGATAAAGTAGACCTTAACTGTTCCGAAAAAGAAAAAAAACATTTTCGACAAAATTGAAAGTTACGGTCTTTTGCCTTTGCACGGTGATGAGGAAAGTGTTTTGTCCATATCTTCATAAATGGAGTGACAAAGTTCAGTTAAGTTCTGGATTATTCTGGAAGTATTATCAATCTGCAGATTGGGAAAGAAAACCAGACCTCTGACAATAAATGATACCAGGCTTAGGTCTCAATCATGTCTCTCTCCGCTCTGAAGGCCGGAGGACCATCTTTTATAGGGCACAAGAATGTAAACATAGATAGTGACAGTCAGGCAGTAATGACGTTACAACAGTCTCAGAGAAAGAGATTCACAGCTCCCAACACATGACCACTCAGACTAGAGAGTTCATAGTTGGAGCTTTCCTAGTAGTCATGACAAGGAACATTTAGCCAGTACTTTCTCCTGATCCCAAACATCTATTAACCCTGACACAGACACAATCTACTCTTATTAATAGCAAGCTTACATGGGAACATACTAACTAGTATCCAATGACAACACATAGTTGGTTGTTGTTGTCAACACAACAACCATTCATCAACTGTTTATCTGGGGCATGCTGTAGTGCTTCATAACTTTTGGTTAGTTTCATAACATTTCAAAACCTTAACAATCAAACAATACAATACCTGTTACTACTCAGTACAGCATACATGATTATAGGATTTGAAGAAGTATTAGGTAGTACCCAATCAGGTGAAAAAGTACAAATTCAATGAAGTGAATAGCTTTTGTTTGGTTCTCTAGATAGCCTTCCCAGAAATGACCTTAACCCTCCTTCTATTTTCCTTGTTCAAAGTTGCATGGCATTATACACTTTGGTGATATTGTGACCTCTGATTCATCCTAGTAACGCAGGCATTTCCTAGGACCTTACAAAAGGACTAGCTTAGAGCTATTCACTTCATAAGCAAACAGCATAATGACAGTTTATCAACCATTCTAGAAACATAGGTGTAGGATAATTTCTCAAGTAATGCACAGTCTCGTCGGATTCAAAGAGAGTACAATAGTTTAATTCTTGCCAGCAAGGAGACAAAGCCTGATCGCAATACAAAGTTAGTTTGCAAAGTTTGTTTGTGCTAGATAGCTATTTAAGCACAAGCGCTCTTTACAGTCATTGGTTAAGACAAAGGCATGCAAATGTTCCATGGCTCTTCTTCATTGGCTCCTTGCGTAGACCTGGTTGCGTAGACCTGGTGCGCGTATGTGCGTGTGTGTGCCTTTTGACCCCTGTAAGCTTGACCACATGATTCACCCAACACAGATAAGGCCAGACATCTTTTATGGCCTCTCCAGTGAGAGAGTGGTCAGCCCAGGTCACCTTGTTTACATATGCGTCGTTACCCAAAGTTCAGATTTGGGGGTAGGCCTCTCTACACACAAGGAATGCTGAACACAGAATCATTCTTATACAGGATAAATGTGTTACATCTTCAATTTTTCCACATATCCCTCCTGTTTATCCGGAATAAAATGTGTTATTCCGAAGCCACGCCTACACACAATCAATAAAATCAAAAATACATAAAATCAAAATAATTCATAAAAATAAAAAATGTGGAATATTCAATAAGACTACACAGCATTTGAGTCTAGTAGTCTGAATGCTTGGACATGACGGAAGCCCATGGTATTGCGTAAAACCCGTCATTACGCAGCAGAATGGTCATTTGACATCGGATGAGTTGGACCTCATCTCAGATCTCCTTCACACAAAATCAAATAGAAACAAAGAAATCAATACAGAAATTATCAGGATATAAGAACATGCCTACTTGTTGTCTACATGGTCCTCTGTAAAACCATCAAACATTCAGTAGACTGTCAGTCAGGTTTTTCGAAGAGAAGCCCTAATTGTGCTCTTCCTCTCCAGGTTAGGTGATAAGCATTTCTCTCTAAGTCAGGGAGTCATAAACCTCAGTTTACCAAACAAAAACCTGTTTAACCCTTAAATCACCCCAGATTTAGTCTCCAAATGTACTCCCCCGGTCAAACTTATCTCCATATTATAGATGGCAAAAGAAGCTCACCCTCCCCCGAAGGTGATCTCCTACAGAGCAGTCAGGACTTTAGATCAACAGACATTTCTCTCCAGCTGCTAACGCTTTTACAACTTCTTCATGATAAGAGATCACTTTGGCACATATCCTGAAATCTCCTTACATGTTCTCAATTTTTGTTTTCAAATTATATCAACTTTCTGTGGTGCAACCAAGTTTCTCAAAAACTAAACATCAAGCTTTAATGCAACTCCCAAATAATACTTCATCAAGTCACATAAATGAAACAGTATTGTTATCGCCTCTTCCAACAGTCAATAACTCAAAACATTCAGGCTTCTGCCCTGAAACATAGCAAATCAACTGGAACATCTTTACGTAACTGGTAGATCGTATCATGATAGGAGTGTTTGTACCTACATTTTATTCCACAGAAAAGTTTCTCACTTATCTCAATATTAAAACCTCACTTCTGAATCTCTACCAGTTGCATTGTTACCAATGAAACAGTTACATCATTATATCCGTGTTCATAGCACCATTTTGAATTGCTCATACGTTTTTCAACATACAAAACGGAATGTCATTCCCAAGACAATTCCCATCATTATCTAAGTCCAATTTGCTGAAACTGATGCCATGATTGTGTGCATGGTGATTGTGTAATCTTCTCATAGAAAATGTAGTCTAGTTGATCAAAACGGCAACCTCAACGTATAGGCACAGCGCAAAGTTTTCCTTATTTTGACATCATCAAACAAAGTGCACGCTTGACTCACGTGTACCATGCCATTTCCTCTGACACTAGCCAGGAATGACCCTGTTCACCTCGGGTCATTTTCCAGGACTTAACGTGTCAAATCGGTCACCACAATCCAGTCTCCTTAGGTCAGGGACCTCTCACTGGATTAAGACAGCATCTCTCTCCTGTCTGCGAATTTCAGAAGAAGTAGACTACACAGTAATTAAAATTCAGTGTTTCCCACACATAGACTAATTTGTGGCGGTGCGCCACAGAATCAGCACTGGCCGCCACATATTGCGTTTCGTGAAAAACATTTTTTTTATCGCTATTTAGGTTCAAACATGCAGCGTATTTGTTCAGCTGCATTTCCTTTCCCCTGCCCTCCCTCCGTCTCTCTGTCACTCATGCGTCTTTATCACATATGCACAGTCACAACGTAAGCACACGTTAGCAACAATGCATACATACGCCGTTCTAGTAAGACCGACAGCTATATCAGCAAGCTTTCAGCATTAGTGCCGTTGCTAAAAGTCGAGGAAAGTTGAGGCTACTTTTCGCTAGGTACCTTACTCGAAGGTTCCCCTTCATTCTTTTGGTGAGAAGTCTCAGGAGCTAGCTACTTACCCGGCGTCCTGGAGCCGACCAGTTAAATAGTTGTTTAGCACTAGCGTGGCTACATGCATAATGCAGAAATGATATAGGCCTATTATTTGTTGTTAATTTTGTGAAGGTGTGAATCATTTAGGATTCATTTTTAATGTAACAAATTATTAACAAATTAACTGTGTAACGAATTATTAACGAAGGAATTATTACGACCCCCCCCCCCCCCCGGTCTGACAACCCCCACCCCCCTCCCTGCCACAACTAGATTTCTAATCTGTGGGAAACACTGAAATTACATTCTTACAGAGGTCATTTGAAAGCAACTGAATCGCCGTTGGTACATTCCTGAATCTTTACATTTCTTTAGCTCAATTAGGTTCATGCATATTATGTTCTCTCTCAAATAAAGTATGCTAAAGTTTTTTCTTAAAGTTTTTCTTGATTTCTAGTTTGCAAATCCATATGCTGTGAACACTCTTTCGTTATCACTCCCTCCTGTTGAGACATGATTAATCTCATGGCTCAATATTATAGCATAACGAAATAGATTCTTCAGTAACATAAGTTCCTCCTGTGAATTTACAAAACCCATCATTTTGGTGACACTTCTTGCATATCCCTCAAGACAGTCTCATCCACATTATACCTTTCCTAATGTTAAGACAGACCTGTATGGCTGCCTCTTTTGCTGCCACATCTGCTTTAGCATTCCCAGAAAAATAAAATCAATGTTATCAGTATGAACTTCTAGTAGAGCAAATACATTCTTCATAACCAATATCTTTCCTTGTAGATAGTCACTGAGGTTAAAACATTGCATCTTTTAACCATAGTATAGGGTAGACTATTATGAATATTAGCAACAGTAAGCTAAATATGGTACCATGGATGTCACAATACTACGGGCGAGGAAATAGGTCACCCATCTCTTCTACCTTTCCCTGCTTATTGTCTCCTATCTTTTTAGCCTTTTTAGTCTACACCCAATGTCTCTGTTGGCCGTTGGTTTCTTCACTGAGGTTGAGACGTGCCTTTCAATTTAAAGAAACACTCCCCTTTGTAGTCAGACTTGTGCCTCAAGACTGTGGTGAGTAACTAATCTGTCCCTGTATCAATGTCCCTTACTTACAATGTGACAATTGCATCCAAGATGTCCTCTCTGCTATTTTGACTGCAGTGGGTGTGGTGAATAGTACCTGGTACGGTCCTTCCCACCTGGGCTGGACCTTTTCTTTCTTTTAATAACTTAAATACCCAATCTCCTGGTTTGACTCATCCACTCTTTGGTTTACTGCTTCACCTGGAACAGAATTTAGCAGAAGATATCTCTTTTCTTGTTAGCATTTTGTATAAAATCGGTTAACTTTTTGATCCACCTCTTCAGGTATTTGGACTACTTCTAGTAGAACCAACACAAGTTCTTCAGAATTCTTATCTTTCCAGGTGATCATTGCCCTATTTATACATTGTTGAGCAAACATATATAACAAGACAATACCTCATCATTTGATATTCAACTCCTATTACTTATGTCTAGAAATCTGTTTCTTTGTTCCCTTTTAAACAAAATCAACTGTTCGTCTCATTTCTTTCACTCCAAAAACCTTTTCTTCCTTTCAAAACAGTTCAGTTTAAGACCTAAATCATTTTAGATTCTCTGTTTAACCAAATCACACCTCTTTTTGTCAAAGATATGATAAATACCATTGTCATTATCCCAAACCAGAATTTAATCTATAGGCTTCTCAAATTAAAATGTAGCTAATAACCAAACATTTATCCCCAACTATATTTTCTATAAAGGTCAGATAGGTAGGGCTGCAACTAACGATTATTTTGGTAATCGACTAATCTATCAACTATTTTTTAGATTAATCGACTAATCTAATGATTAAAAGAATGACAAAATGTTGAAATTTGAATTCAAATGTATTTGAGTTACAAGTTGTGTAAACATGTAAACATCATTATAAATATTCAAAATAGTAATACAAATTAAAGTGCAAAAATGCTTTTAAAAGTGAAGTGCAAACAAAGTTTTAATTAATGTTGGCTTATCATATTTTTGTATAATGCTAGAGTAGATCTCTCATAATTGTGTTAATATGAAATTATTATTTTTCCACAATATTTAGTTTGACGAATGCTAAGTGGAAGAGGTTAACTATTCAGAACGAACGAAAAGACAGGCTACTCTGATAATTCACTGATTAACTACATTGCACGTAACATAACAGAAGTTGCGTTAGCAAGCATCCTCCATGAGACGTTCTGATAATTCACTGATTACATTTACATATATGCATTTAGCAGACGCTTTTATCCAAAGCAACTTCCAAGAGAGAGCTTTACAAAAGAGCATAGGTCACTGATCATAACAACGAGGTAGTCCCAAACATTGCAAGCAGCCAAAACATGAAGCATACATTGTGAAAAAACTAAACAAGTGCCAAAAGGGAAGACCCATAAGAGCATGCAGTTATACAAGTTTACAAATTAAAACAACATGAACCACAAAAAGTGCAGGACTGTACCTGTGGAAGAACAATCAATAGTAAAAAATATTTCACAGCGAGTACAAGACTTAACTTCGTTATAACTAACCTACAAGAGCAACAAGTCACTCAATAAGAGTCATTGTGATCCTGGAGGAAACTAACAACAGGTCTAGCCAAGCATTCCTAAGTGCCGTTGTACTCCCGGAACAAGTGCGTCTTGAGCCTTTTCTTGAAGGTGGGGAGACAGTCGGTGTCCCTGATGGAGGTGGGGAGCTGGTTCCACCATTGGGGGGCCAGGCAGGAGAACAGCTTGCGTTGGGACCTGGCAGTCTTGAGCGGTGGGACCACCAGGCGGTTGTCTGAGGAAGACCGTAGGTGACGGGTGGGGGTGTAAGGTTGCAGGAGAGACTTGATGTAGTCGGGTGCAGTCCCGTTCACTGCTCGGAAGGTCAGTACCAGGGTCTTGAATCTGATACGGGCGTTGATGGGTAGCCAGTGGAGAGAGATGAGGAGCGGGGTAACATGGGAGCGTCTGGGTAGATTGTAGACCAGGCGGGCCGCTGCGTTCTGAATCCTCTGAAGAGGGCGGGTTGCATATGCTGGGAGACCAGCGAGCAGTGAGTTGCATTAGTCCAACTTGGAGAGGACCATTGCTTGGACTAACAGCTGGGTTGAGTGCTCAGACAGGTATCTCCTGATCTTCCGGATGTTGTAGAGGGCGAATCCACAAGACCGGGAGACTGCGGCAATGTGGGCCGTGAGGGAGAGCTCGTCATCCATGGTAACCCCAAGGTTCCTCGCAGAGGATGAAGGCTGATCCCAGGGTGATTGACAGATCATGGGAGATGGAGGGTTTAGCCGGGATGATGAGAAGTTCTGTTTTGGCGAGGTTCAGCTGTAGGTGGTGCTCGGTCATCCAGGCAGAGATGTCTGCGAGGCAGGCCTCAATCCTAGCTGAGATCCCCGGATCAGTCGGGGGGAACGATAGGTACAGCTGCGTGTCGTCAGCGTAGCAGTGGTAGGAGAAGCCATGGAAGGTGATGATTGGTCCAAGGGAGGTGAGGTGGTGTACAGAGAGAAGAGGAGGGGGCCAAGGACGGAGCCCTGTGGGACACCAGTGGAGAGCTGGCGAGGGCCTGACAGTTTGCCTCCCCAGGAGACCTGGTGGATCTTCCCGACAGGTAGGATGAGATCCACTGGAGTGCAGTGCCAGTGATGACATGGTTAACCATGTCAAACGCTGCAGAAAGGTCCAGCAGAATGATGACGGATGACCTGGAAGCCGCTCTAGCAGACTGGAGGGCAGTGGTGACTGAAAGAAGGGCAGTCTCTGTAGAGTGGCCAGTCTTAAAACCCGATTGGTTGGGGTCAAGCAGGTTGTTCTGAGAGAGAAAGTTAGTTAGTTAGTTGGTTAGATACAGCACGTTCAATTGTTTTTGAGAAGAAGGGTAGCAGTGATACCGGTCTGTAGGTCTGGAGGACGGCAGGGTTAAGGGAGGGTTTTTTGAGTAGAGGGGTAACTCTGGCCTGTTTGAAGGCAGAGGGAAAGGTGCTGGAGGTAAGGGAGGAGTTTAGGACATGGAGAAGAAAAGTTATGATGGAGGGGGAGATGGTTTGAAAGACAGGGGAGGGGATAGGATCAAGGGGACAGGAAGTGGGGCGATGAGAGAGAATGAGGTCAGAGATCTCTGCCTCGGACAGAGGAGAGAAAGAGTTTAGACATTTAGTTGGGTCAGTCGTGGAGGGTGAGAGGGTAGGAAAGGTGGGTTTAGGGAACCGACTGCTAATGTCGGCGACTTTTTTCTCAAAGAAGGAGGAGAAGTTGTCTGCTGTAAGGGTGGAGGGAGGGGGTGGGGGAGGTGGGTTAAGAAGGGTGGAGAAGGTAGAAAAAAGCTTGTGGGGGTTTGAAGCAGAGTTAATTTTATTCAGAAAGTGATTAACTACATTGCATGTAAAATAACTGAAATAGCTTAAGCAAGCATCCTCCATGAGACGTTCTTATAATTCACTGATTAACTACGTTGCACGTAAAATAACTGAAATAGCGTTAGCAAGCATCCTCCATGAGACGTTCTGTTTTCCAACATGTAAGCGTCAATCTTACGATAAGTTAACAAGGCTTCAAATGTTCATGCATTGCCGTGGTGCTGGAATGAAATGCTAATTCCATTTAAAAGATGTTGCATTGTACTTTTTTATTTGGTTTGCTGGTAAAATATTCCCAGACTTTTGAAGCTCTCGGTCTAACTTGTTTCGGCTCTCCCACACTCTGTTCCGCCATGATTCAAAAAAGTTATTCTTCTTTGCCTTGGTGTATGAACGTCTATGCCTTGGTGCGACAGTGTAAGCGATACTGCCCCCTGCACTTCCGGTAGGGCAGTGCAATGCTGAATGAAAATTACCGGCAGCTCTGAATCTTATTATAATATATATATATATATATAATATATGACGCGTTGACGATAAAAATTCACGTCGACAATTTTTCACAATCGACGTAGTCGATTTTGTCGACTATTCGTTGCAGCTCTACAGATAGGTGGAACTTCATAACTTGTTTTGGCTGCAGTCCAAAACAAGCTAATTAGCACAAACCATCATAACCACAATTGATCAGACTTATTAGTCTTCCCAAATTATTTCAGAACAAAGGTTATAATAACCCTCCTTATGCACTAATACCATTTATTAATACAACCTTATCACAGCCTAACTGTTTATCCAAAACATTGTGTCAGGATCTTGATAAAACATGCAATCAAACTTAAAATCAAATTACAATCAATCTCCAAATATTTTAGTTATTTTCTCTCATTTGAAACCAAATTGCATCCAATACCTTTATCAAAACTCCTAAAAACCCAACATTTTACTATTTGATTTTAAATGTTTTCCCATATACCTTAAGTATGTGCATAGTTCCCTTTTCAGAACATCAAAGTGTTGAAACCAAATTGCATCCAATACCTTTATCAAAACTCCTAAAAACCCAACATTTTACTATTTGATTTTAAATGTTTTCCCATATACCTTAAGTATGTGCATAGTTCCCTTTTCAGAACATCAAAGTGTTTAAACCAATCATCTCTTCACAACCGTAAAAACGTTCTCTTGTTTCATTTCATAACCTTCCATGATCCTCTTAAACCAATCTTTTATGTAACTTTCTAATCATTTCCTCATAATGTTTTACACACATTTCTTCAAACCAAAATAAAACATTTGTGAAAACACAGCTTCAAAATAACCCAACTGGAAAAGTGCCACTTGATTCCATGTCAATGGATATTTGATGTGCAAGTGGTTATTAAAATCAGATGTAGCTAATAAAGTTACAATTTCAAATTAAATCAAATCCTTAAACAAAACACATTCCTTTGCCAAATAAAAACAACCTTCCTGTCTAAACGCAAACTTCCCATAAGTTCCCATAACACACAAGGTTGCAATTATTAAGCGAATCTCGCCGTTTGATTTCAAAATTAGCATTCTACCTATTATCTGACCCACATTTCAATCTGCTTTAAACTAACGTTATCATAATTTTGTTTCATTAAATCAATGTTCGGACAGTTAAAACTGCTCCCAGACCTAAGTCACTCATGCAAGTATTACGCTCCGTAATTACGTCAGCCAAACAATGCCCTTAAGACAAAAGAAAATATAAATTCTCCCTTTTTCTTTTTAAACCTTTAAATTCACAATTTAACATGAGTACCATAAGCCCGTAAAACAAAAACCTTATTCTTTAACTTCTCAAATGTCTTATAAAAGCATACAGAGAATACCCCTTTGAATATTCCTATATTTACCAGCCATTACGCCCACAACATGCGTAATGCACGGACAATTCTTCAAATCTCAATTTTGTGGACCAAAAACCCAAAATGGAAATATTTAATTGGAATATTTTGTAGTTTGTATTGTGATTTAATGTAACACTCTTGTTACTTTCTCAATTACTCTTAGTTTTTACTTGCATAACTAAAATCACATTGTTTCTATCACACCCGCTTCAAACTCGAATCAAACAGTGTGCTCTGGAACAAGCAAAAACTTTTTTTTCTCTTTGAACAACACAGATTTTTGCTCTAGTATAACTCTTCTGATTGTAGGCATTAGTACTAATTTATAAACCAGGGGTTCAATTTCTGCATTTTTATTGAATACCATCACACATCACAGATATGCCGCTTTTAAATACAGTTCTGGTCGGAAAGGCTTCCAAAAACCTCCCTGTTTGGCTAGGAATTACAACAAATGTTGATCATGCATTTGTTAACCACCAAACTTCGAATTAATCTAAACGAACACATCCCTCAGCATTAATACTCAAATGATTATGCAGAATTACCCTCTGGGATCACATTTGTAAAACTTCAATGTAACGGGACTCTTTTAGCCCCCACATTTCCTTGGAATTTCTGAAACCCATGTAAAATGTACCCAAACAACCAAAATCCTTGTTAGCAAATGTATCAAAATACTCATCACTTAACATATTTCAAAGTAAACCAAATTATTATCAAATACGATTATTTATCTACATTTGCGTCTTTTCAATCTTTTAATTTCTCATTAGAATTAGTCTGCGCATGCGTCATGCGGTTCATCCTGGATCTCAAATGTCAAGCTGCAATTCCTTTACTAGCCTGTACCCGCCGCCATCGCTGTTGAGTCTGTCTGTAAATTTGTTAGGTACAAATGTCGTTGCCATAGTTGGAAATTCAACTTTCTGGACTCACCATTATTTCATCTTCTTGACTCTAGTAATGCTTGTTCATATTCTCCTGGTGAGTAGTTCAGTTTTCTATGTCTACACTCTTTTGCCCATTGGTCCATTTTTCCACATACAAAGCAACAGTTTGCTCTATTTTCCATTTTCTTCCCCCTCTGCCTCTGCCTTTTCCTCTGCCCCTTCCTCGGCCTCTATTACTGCCAAACACAAACATGCCTGTCCCGTTTTCATCCAATGGAAACACTACTGTTCTGTTTTTTTCCTCTTTCTTTAAAACGTTTTTCAGCATGACAAGCATATTCCTGGGTAGCATTTAAACGAGAAATGCGATGATCTACCATATGTTTAGTAACGAACCTTGAGATTTGAGGCAGACATCCCTTTAGGAACGCAGTTTTTAACTGTTGTTCATAAGGCGAGTCATTCTGCATATTTGGAGGGGGTGGTACGCCGCTATGATTATCAAAGACCTCTTTTAATCGATGATAGTATTGATCTACATCCTCGTCGTCTTTCTGAACACACCTGTTAACTTCCGTCCAATCTTGCCTAGGCCTATAACATCCTTGTATTCGGTCTAAGAGCGATTGCGTTCGGACGAGGGGCAAGAACCTGTCCATTATCAGCAGTGCCCCTCCAATCTCCACAAATCATACACCAATGTGTTCCAAGCATCTGTCTAACTGCTCTTTCTATTTCCAATCCATTAAGTCGATAGCTTTCAATTAAACTATTGATCCCGGCAACAAATTCAGGTGCTTTGACTTTTGGATGGGGAATTCCTTTTACTGCTCTCCGTACATCATCGGCTGTCCATGGTCTTAAAACATACCTCCATCTGGGTTTGGATTTGGGACTTGGATCATAGGGAAGGTATCTAAATTCTCCCCTGCTTCTTGTTCTAATGGTAACATTTTAGGCGGTAGCCCATACCTATGTTTTGGACCAGTTCAAGTAGTAATGGTACCTGTCATGAGACGTAGTGGCAAGGCCTGCATTAACATACGACTAAAGGGACTAGTATGTTTCAAGTCTGTGTATAACACGTTGGGTGCTGGGACAGTCGGGACGTTGTCAACCCCATGGTTATAAGATGGGGGTTGAAGTAAGGGCTCCTGCGGAGCCATGTCAAGTTCTGCTCCGAGATTCCTATCTTGTCTAGATGTTACTGCATTTATGTCCTGGGAATCCTCTAGAGCCAATGTATTTCTTTTTTTCTTTGGCTTTCTGTTATATGCTATACATAACCAGTTTCTCGCCTGTTCTAAGCCATGTTTTTTATCAGTCTTCTGATTTCCTCTTCCTTCCGCTCGGATATCTTTAACTAATGCGGAACAGCTATCCACACTCAGTTTACCATTACATCCGAATTTAGTTCTCCATATTTTCAAATTTTTCTGTCCTCGAAATTGCATAAATTCAGCATCTTCACTAGTCACAACAGACTCTCCTTTACAACAAGTAAAACAATTACCCATGATTTAATTCACAACAAGACCGCGGCTTATACAATCATACACTTAGTCCTCATAGACTATTTAGTACTATTTTATCTTCAACATAAAATTGGAATCCAAAGTGTACATATGCATCTAATATCACTTGTCAGAAAATGACAGTTTAAACATGTATCAGCATTCTAGTTGGACAAGCCTTCAACACGGCCATTTGAATAATACCACCAAACCCTACACATTTCAACAAATCATCTCAGCAGCAATAAACACACATATGCAGCACCTTTGCCCTTAACAACAATCGCACTTCAGTCTCTCAGACTGGTTCACATTGTATACACTTCAGTCCCTCGGACTGGCTAAATCTTTTACGTGCTGCACGGAGTATATTCTTTACAGTGGCCTCCCTCAATATTGGCTATGAATTTTCATAGGTTATATTTACTACAATGGCATTCTCACAGAAATTAGCAAAAATATTTCCATTTGGTTAGGTATTTGACTACCACCAAACTCGAATATATTTCAAATATCTCAGTTCTGGTCGGTCAGATTATAACTAATACTGTCCCCCGGATCTCCCGTCACCACGCTCTTAGTAATTATAACCCCTCCCCTGCCTATTTACGTCACCAGTATTTCTCCTGCATCAGTTTTCAAAAC
Organism: Hypomesus transpacificus; assembly: GCF_021917145.1. NCBI lineage: Eukaryota > Metazoa > Chordata > Actinopteri > Osmeriformes > Osmeridae > Hypomesus > Hypomesus transpacificus. Next base: position 9,864,525 of record NC_061076.1, read on the forward strand.
ATTTCGCTTCACCAATATTATCACACACACTTTCACTTCAAATATTAGTTTTTAGCAAAACGACTTAGTTCACAGATACGCCACCAATACCAATCTCAGTAAAATATGACGCCCTATACTAGCTGCACTGGCTTATCATCAGATTTCAGCAGATATAGGACCAGAGTGCATCTTTAACGATTACACTGGAATTTTCCTCAATTTAAAACCAATCTTGTTCTTACCTTGAAATCCAACGAGACTGTGCCTCAGGCTATTCTTTTAATCTCGTCACCCTTTCCATCGTTCAGTGGGACCGGCCTTTAAGAAACAGCAATCGGCTGCAAGGACTTTTATTAGAAGTTTACAAGCCCCTGCCATGTTTCGGTCCCGATCCTGGACGGCGGAAAAAGTTATTGAGAACCGGCTCGCAAGGACCAATTTGTTAGGATAATTTCTCAAGTAATGCACAGAGTCGTCGGATTCAAAGAAAGTACAATAGTTTAATTCTTGCCAGCAAGGAGACAAAGTCTGATCGCAATATTAAGTTTGTCTGTTAGCATGTTGTGTTAGCTAGCTATTTAAGCACAAGCACTCTTTACAGTCATTGGTTAAGACAAAGGCATGCAAATGTTCAATGGCTTTTCTTCATTGGCTCCTTGCGTAGACCTGGTGCGCGTGTGTGCATGCGTGTTTGAGTGTGTGCGTGTGTGTGCCTTTTGACCCCTGTAAGCTTGACCACATGATTCACCCAACACAGATCAGGCCAGGCATCTTTTATGGCCTCTCCAGTAAGAGAGAGTGGTCAGCCCAGGTCACCTTGTTTACATATGCGTCGTGTTACCCAAAGTTCAGATTTGGGGGTAGGCCTCTCTCTACACACAAGGAATGCTGAACACAGAATCATTCTTATACAGGATACATGTGTTACATCTTCAATTTTTCCACAATAGGCATATTTCTCTCCTGGACATAACCAAGGGTCAGGCTCTCATGAGCTCAACACAGCAGGGTATAGACCAAACACTGTTCATTACATGTAAATTCAGAGCATTTCAAACAGTATACAAGCAATAAAGTAACCATTATATTTAATTATTGTCAACTGATCTGTGGTTAAGGACAGATCGATTCAGATTGCATACAATAGTGTATATCAATTGGAAAATAGAAGGAGGCAAATGGCCATCTTTATTACATTGGCAAAGTAGTCACTTGGTACTTGAGATTACATATCAGACATGTTACATATCCATCATTCTCAGGGCAATACAGTAATCATCAGTTTGCTTGCTTTTGTCTGTGGCTTGATTTGGGCTACCATAATCTTACTGGCATTCTTCCGAGAGCCTACTGCACTGCACTGTACACAGCAGAAAGTGCACATCTTCACAAACCACAATCAGCACAACAACGATTAACATGCCCATTCCAGTGATGCCCATTTAAATAATAGTCGAAAAATAAACCCCAACAGAGGAGGTCAGTCAGCACAATTCCAACCTTGAGGTTTTCCCAAAAGCTGAAATGATCTCTTTAATGTGAGCAGCTATATTTGGGATATTAGCAGATTCATCTGGGATACAAGTACAACAGTCAAGACCAATCACAGAGCTGACAATAGATAATCCAGTGCCATACGGTTCTGTAGCACTACCTGCCTCATAGCCTTTATCGCAGAAGCAACCGCAGTTAAGGCGTCGGCTGTCTCATTACCAATGGACTCCAACCCTAGTGCTAAGCTCCTAATATCTGTAAAGGCAGTGATAACACCATACACAGGGAGAATGGCAGCTGACAACATGATAAGTGACTGTACTATTGAACCCACGTGATGTGATCCCAAATTCTTAGCATTCGCTTTAATAATACTTCTTTTGTGGCGGTGCCACCAATGTTTGGGCAAGGGGTGCAGGGGCAACCCATCTATAGGTCTGAGGGCTCCTACACTAACCCAAGGTAACACGTTCCTGACCAGTCGGCCGGCAGGAAACAATAATCAATCTTACCACATCCCCACATGGTGCCCTTGTTAGCTGCATGAGGAAGCCAAAATGGTGATGACCTTATACAGTACTTACGGGTCCATCTGCAACAGGCAAATCATGCAACAGGCTGTTAGCATACATGAACACAGTGTGGTTGAATGTATTTTTTTTCAACTACCTTTCCATAATTATTTGAACATTTAATCAACCATATACTACATCTTCTGTAGTATGCTAAAGGTGTATGAATAGCATAGTCAGCAATATCAGGAATGAATGTCACCCGTCCAAATGGTATACAGGACAAGTAACATTGAACTCAGATACAATTGAACTTTCAAATCATCCAGTAGAGTGTGAGCATACATAGAAACCATATCCTAACATGTATTATTCTCCAACACTCTTACTGTACCACTGTGCCATACACATAACCATGCAGGTGGGGCATATTCAAGAGATGACTGATTCGTCACATTTACATCCAACCCTACACAAAACCTCTTAACCTTACACATATCAGCCATTGACAGAGGGACAGATATCCCTGGATAACCTCCAGAATGCTTGGGATTCTAACCACAAACTCTGCAAGGTCTGTCCCCTCTAATGCTGGTCCAGTAAGGTTTTGTCCACGGTAAGGTGTTGTTGTACAGATTGTTCTTCATGTGAGCTTTATGATGAATCTCAATGTTCACATCAGTATAATTGGGAGTGTGCAATAGTGATTCTTGGTGTGGCTCATGTATGCAATGTCTGTGGACTTGTGCGTCCAGTATCAGTAAATGTCTGTCAAGTGTGTGCGTCAGTATGTGTGGATCTCATCTCTCATCGTAGCTCAGGCAGCGGCCTCGGTTTCCTTTAAACAACCGAGGGCCGCTGCCTCAGTATCCTCTCGTCCCCTTTCTGGGTGCTGTCATCTGCTTCATGTAGAGGCCGGAGGAAGACTGAAAGTGTCTTCCCCTCTCCAGGCTCCCCTCTCTGGTTTTCCCGTCTGGGTGCTGGGCAATTCCATGCAAAGGGTCACCCTTACCATAGAAAAAAAAGTTTGTGCCCACACAAATAGAACTATTACATTTATAGACAATTGCACTCTTTTATATAATATACAAGTTGTGCACTCATGCAAAAAAAACATTTGTCAAATGGCCGTTTTTTACCATTTCAAGAACGGGGTAAATGGACTCCAGTTTTCAATAAAATGTTACCATTTAGCATTTTCCTGATTGACAAGGGAATGATAGAGCATTGTGTATGCTCAGCTTGAGTTAAAAGCACAACTCCTTAAATGCATTAAGCCTCTTGTTAATGAGTCAGTGAATTTCATGGCCAAGTCACGTCCGTAACGTTTTGTAGAATAGGTTTATGCCTATCAAACAGTTGCTATGGAAGAATTCGAGTGGCACTGTGTATATCTGAATAATCAAGGGATATGGTTTTAATACAATTTATTTAGACTATACAATTACATATGATTAAACAAAGCTTTGCTGATCAGTCATTAACGAAGGAGGTGCCATCCGCACAGATCGTTCGTAAGAGTGATAGAGAACTATCACACATGCACTTCCTTATATAAACTTTAGATCAAATGGCATTCTATAAGGTCAATCAATCAATGTAGCAAACTCTGTGATTGGCTAACTCAACTTAGGGACAGTTTGAAACAATACCGAGTGTCCCAAAGTTCTTTGATGTCACAGCTCTCTCCAGAGCAGTAGATAATAAAGCCACTGGAGTTGATCAGTCAAATGGTCAACTGTCCTTTGTGTGACCATCTTCAAACAATACTTTTAATTAACACAAACAATGAAACAGGACACAGTCCTTCTCTTAGCCAAAATTCAGAGCAACTGCCTTATTGACCCCTTACACCAACCAGAGGACAGAAGCCATATAAGATGCTTTACCCATCCCCCAGGGCAAGCTGCCCACAGAGCCATCAGCACCTCACATTCCTTTGAACTCAACTTTATTATCTATCCTTCCTGTCTCTTACCAATGAACATAGAAGCTTATAGATTTCATACACATACATCTATGCATATGACCAACATTTCTACTTTGTTACTTTTAAAAACTTTAATGATGTGTTATGGACGTGACGTTACGGACGCTACACAATGTAAATCTTCACAATACACTGTTCAGAACACAATGGAAATGTTCTCAAATGAAACTGCAAAATTAACAATCGTGTTTTCGGCTGTTATAACCCCTTTCACCGACGTGTTTCAGTGAAACAGACATTCCAGTCATTATTATAGTCGGAATCATGGGTAACATGATATAGCCTAAACATCTTCTAGCCTGACGTTGTCATACTCATAATTCTAGTCAGAATATGAGTCTGAGAACTCTCCGTTGGGCTTTGACTACAGGGCGTGTTTCAAACGAGCCTGGAAAACAAATGCCTCTTCGCTCAATTGGATAGATCTACAACCAATCAGAGCAACAGAGTATGTGACGTATGTTAAGCACCGCATAGTTGTTGTCAACAGAACTAAACTACAAGCATACTTGAAGTATGCTTGAAGAATGAATACAAATTTTGCCGGTGTTGTAAAATTAATTTAAGGGTAGGGAGAGTACTTGTTTACACGGTCAACCTTTTTAAGCGAAACAATAAAGGGCAATGCATATACGAAGTTCTCCGTTTAGGATTACAACTCCGTCGGGGCCAGCTGATAAATTAAACTTTTACCGAATCCCGTAGGAAGGACGGCAAAAACATATTTTCCATCGACAAATGCCTTGATTGTGTCTCTCTGTTCCTCTTTCAAAATTAATGCGCTGTCGATGTCTTCTAAAACAGACTCGATGGCAGAATCACAACATCCCAGATCTCCAGCGGTAGCCATGTTTGTTCAAAACGAATTCAACTTAAGCGCTCTTTTGTGACGTGGGTGATTACGTTACTGTTGATCATCTGTCCATCATCGTATAAAGCCCGCCCTGGCAATTTCATTGGTTCGCCCAGATTCTGGTTTTCTGTAGTTGGTCCCCAATACGAGACCCTCCAGACCCAATTTCCCGAACAAATTTCTTTTGGGCGGGGAGAAGTTGGGCTGGCAGCCAGGCTAGACATATACAGACTTCTCCAGTGATACTGAAATTTCGAGTAGCCTAATTGTCTTGCCGTAACTGTCTTTGCCATAATCTCGATCCCATAGCTCGATCCCCGCTCCATGTTTGTAATATTTACTTTCTACTAGAGAGGCAACTCGAAAGTGCTCGAGGGACTCGATTGGTTTAGGCATTTAAGGCGGCGCTCTCTAATTTGCTTGCGCTACCTGTCAGATCAAGCTGAGGTAGAATTGACAGCTTCGATCAAAGATGTCTTAAAGGGGTAATTTACTGTGCTTTGGGGGTATTTCACACAGTTTATTTCAAACTCAAGTTTTTAATTTCAGTGCTTAATTAATAGTTTAATGTTGAAAATCACTATTCATGTAGGCGTTTTATGTAATTTGCAGAAGACTGGTCCAGACGGGTCAGATCCATGACATTCAAACATCATACAGTGCCCTCCAAAAGTATTGGAACAGTGAGGCCAATTCCTTTATTTTTGCTGTAGACTGAAAACATTTGGGCTTGACATCAAACGATGAATGTGAAACCAGAGATCAACGTTTCAGCTTTTATTTCCAGGTATTTACATCAGGATCTGATGCACAAATTAGAAAATATCACCTTTTTGTTCGAACCCACCCATTTGTCACGTGAGCAAAAGTATTGGAACATGTGACTGACAGGTGTGTTTTGTTGCCCAGGTGTGTCCTATTACATACATTATTCAATCAATAAATACCACTGAATGTCTACACTCAGGTTCAGATTGGGTAAGATAGGTTTTGTCTATGCAGACTGTATTCAGAGGTGAAAACAACATGAAAACCAGAGCGCTGTCTTTGGGTGAAAAACAAGCAATTGTGAGTCTTAGAGAAGATGGAAAATCAATCAGAGCCATTGCAGAAACATTGGCCATAGCCAGTACAACCATTTGGAATGTCCTGAAGAAGAAAACTACTGGTGTACTAAGTAACAGACGTCGAACAGGTAGACCAAGGAAAACATCAGCAGTTGATGACAGAAACATTGTGAGAGCTGTAAAGAAAGACCCTAAAACAACTGTTAGTGAGATCAGCAACAACCTCCAGATGGCAGGAGTGAAGGTATCACTATCTACTGTTCGCAGAAGACTTCATGAACAAAAGTACAAGGGCTACACCAGAAGATGCAAACCACTCATTAGCAAGAAGAATAGGAAGGCCAGGCTGGAAATTGCCAAAAAGTACAGAGATGAACCTCAAAAATTCTGGGACAAAGTTTTATGGACTGATGAGACAAAGATTAACTTTTACCAAAGTGATGGAAAGGCTAAAGTTTGGAGAAAGAAAGGAACTGCTCATGATCCCAAACACACAAGCTCATCTGTGAAACACGGTGGAGGTAATGTCATGGCTTGGGCTTGCATGGCTTCTTCTGGGACGGGCTCATTAATCTTCATTGAGGATGTAACACATGATGGCAGCAGCAAAATGACCTCGGAAGTCTACAGAAACATTTTGTCTGCCAATTTAAGGAAAGATGCAACCAAACTGATTGGCAGAGCCTTCATCATGCAGCAAGATAACGACCCAAAACACACTGCCAAAACAACAAAGGAGTTCATCAGGGGCAAGAAATGGAAGGTATTAGACTGGCCAAGTCAATCTCCAGACTTAAACCCTATAGAGCATGCATTTTACCTGCTTAAGAGGAGACTGAAGGGAGGAACCCCACAAAACAAACAACAACTGAAAGAGGCTGCAGTGAAAGCCTGGGAAAGCATCAAAAAGGAAGAATGCAAAAGTTTGGTGACGTCAATGGGTCACAGACTTGCTGCAGTTATTGAAAGCAAAGGATTTGCAACTAAATATTAAGTCTTATTCACTTAAATATGTTTTAAGTATATCTGTTCCAATACTTTTGATCACATGACAAATGGGTGGATTCAAACAAAATGTGATATTTTCTTAGTTGTGCATCAGATCCTGATGTAAATACCTGGAAATAAAAGCTGAAACGTTGATCTCTGGTCCCACGTTCATTATTTGATGTCAAGCCCAAATGTTTTCAGTCTACAGCAAAAATAAAGGAATTCGCCTCACTGTTCCAATACTTTTGGAGGGCACTGTATCTGAAATGCTGGTTTCCCAAAAAAGACACATATTTAAAAAAATACTTTTTTGCAGTGTGTCGCATGGCTCCATGTTGGACGACCATCCACTTTCACAGCTGTGTGAGTCACCAAGACAAACAGCTATGGACTGCTCCATCTCGGTGTGAGGCAGTCCTCCGTTTGTGCACTTTCACGTACACGTAGTCTCCCGGTCGATAGGGATGACACGGCTCCCCAGGCAGGGCAGCTTTCACCTGTGAATGCACAACCCTGGCTGCTCTAGTTAGGGCGTAACATAAGTTTAACATTGTATCATCCATCTGGAGGATATCCATCTGTGTCAATGATAGTGGGAGAGACAGGCAACCTCATTGGTCTCCCTAAAACTATCTTGTGTGGGGAAAGTCCATTCCTCCTCTGGGAGTGGACCTCATGGTCATACGAGCTAGTGGAAGAGCATCAGGCCACTTCAGGCCTGTCTCTTCACATATCTTGGCTAGTTTGTTATTCAAAGTTCCATGTTGCCTCTCAACTGCCCCTGCAGGGTGTGGGTGGTAGGGACAGTGGAAATGCTTGTTGATCTGGAGCGCTTTACAAAGTTCCTGAACAATTTGACCCATGAAATGTGAACCTTTATCACTGGACAGTCTTGTGAGGATCCCATATCTACAGATCACATCTCTAATAATAGAAATCTTGGGTACTGTGGTAGCATCAACTTTCAGACATGGGTAGGCTTCTACCCATTTCGAGAACATGACAACAATTACAAGTACACACTCAATTACAACACTTGTTCATCTGCATAAAATCAATTTGTAAATTAATAAGAGGACCACTTGGTGGTGGGTGGGCTGCATCTCTTCTCTTTGGTCCCTTTTCGGGATTATGCTGCTGGTAAATATGACAGAGTACAATTTTGCTCAGCCTTTGTGGAAAAACCAGGTGCAAACCAATCTGTATTTACTATTTAGACCATACCCCCCTTGCTCGTATGGGCACATCCGTGCGCCATGCGAGCCAACCAAGGGAACAATGCACGTGGAATCTTTCACACAGCCAACAGATAACCAACCATCCCTCTCAGTGTTATCAGCAGCGACTTGAAGGTCCACCACAACATGAAGAGAGGGAGTGCGCGTTTCCAGTTGCTGAGACACAAAAAAAACAAATAAAGACCTGGGACACATCAGAGGGCCGCAGCCTTGGCTGCAACATCAGCTCTAGCATTTTCTCTTGAAACATATTTTCTGTATTGTTAGTATGAGCCTCACACTTAACAATAGCTAGCTTTCTCGCTAGTAGTATTAAATTATCAAATCATCTTTCCATTCTTAATTGCTCCACCTTAAGAGTTAATGAAACCTCTTTCTGGCCATATGGCACCAAAATTGTGAGCAACTCCAAATCCATACCTCGAGTCAGTGTGAATATTTACGACCTTGACTTCTGACAAACAACATGCCCTTGTCAAAGCAAAACGCTGCCTGCTGTGCAGTGCATTGTGGAGACAGTTTACCAGATTTGAATGTCTCACTCTCCGTGCAGACCGCTTATCCGGAGTTTAGAGAGCCATCCCATGCTCGGGACGAAGATCCATCTACGTACAACACAAGTTCAGCATTATCCATAGGTTTGTCGCAACATATCAGGTCTGGGTGTTAGCACTTCATCGACAACCATCTCACAGTCATGTGGTTCACCATCATCAGGGGTGGGCAACAATGAAGCTAGGTTCAATGGGGAGCATCTATGGATTGTAATGTTACTTTGAGTCAACAATTACAGTTCATACTTTGTAGCTCTGGTGGCTGACAGGTGTTGAGTTTGGTGCGTAACAGAAAAGCATTTACTGCATGAGGAACCATCACTGCCAAGGGCGACCCCATCATTATATCTGAAGTTGCTTCCACACATGTTGCCGCAGCACAGACTGCCCGTACTTTCTCAAGAAAATGCAACATTGTCTCTTAGATTCAGTTAACCATATCAACATTTGCCAGCTGTGATATTGTTTACACGTCCGACTTGTTTCCTTGTCTTTCAAAATGGCCTTTTAAACTCCAATATTTTTACATAAAACGTTCCCTCCAGCAGAAAACAATCTCTCGGGTCATGATTAATCCACGCGTGCCATCTTTTAATACTAAAAGCTGGTCTCTCGCATAAAGCCTTTGACCCTAATACATTATGACCGCCCACCTACTGTGCTTGGTCTTAAGAAAAGCCCAAAGCAAAACTTAATACAGTTACAATTCAAACAAAGATAAAAGTCCCAACAAGATTTCTGTTCAAAAGAGAAAATCCCACCACAAAACTTAATACAATCCAGTTAACCTTTTCTGGGAACCTGTTAAACGTGCCTAAAAACGCCTAAACAGCATGCCCAAAGTAAAATGAAAGCTGTTCTTGAACCATTTGGAGGACATGCATGTAAATGGTCTCTTTTGAAAGCTGACACTGAAGTTATTTCCCCTGTTGTCAGGACCCCTGTCAGTCCTATTGGTGTTGAGTAATAGAGGCTTAGCACAAGGAAATTGAAAGTTTCTAAGTCCGCCTAGATTTTGTTTTGTAAACAGAGGCCTGTAGAGGCCTTGAGGTGGTAGGTATTAGCTGGAAGACAACATTGGACCACACCTTGAAGCCTTACCCAATTCAAATCAAAAGTCAAATATAATACCATGAAAAATGAATGTTATACACATGTTTTTCTAAGGGTACATCCAGGCGTTTTCTATAAGTGCCCTTTGGAGACTCCAAGGACCCTGGGTAACCATGGCCACATACTTAGCACAAAAAAGCTACAACTCTTTCACCTACAGTCATAGGTTTGGGCTCTAATGAAAGATGACACTTGGGGCTATCATATCCCATATTCAGATTCACCATTAGTGTTGCTGAAACAGAGTAACTGAAGCATTAGAGTGCTTTTTACCTTCTTGAAACAAAATTTTGTGCATATAAAAGACTCAAAACAAGTGCTATTGTGGAAAAGCAGTTTATATAAGACACACCAAACTATTTACATACAGTGAATTGTGACACTAATTATTTACAAACAATTTCACAGAATGTTTTGGGCAACATGCCAGTCATTGTAGCAGTCTTGTTTGGGGACAAAGCACAAAGCCACATCACAGGTTGCGCATTATACTGGTGTCTTTACACCACTGTGCCTGCACTTCAGCTGACCAGCGGTGCTGTCTCCACTGATATGCACTGGCCTGTGACTAGCTGTGGGTTGAGGCACAATGGAAGATGAGGGACCGGGTGAGAGGTCAGACCCCAACTCTGCCAGCTCAACAACAAGGGTCTCTCTGAAGGCCTTCTGGGTCAGAGGTACCTGTCCTTTTCCTTTTGCAATGTCTTTGTGAAGGAGGAAGGCGTTTACAATCCCCATGTCCATGAAATGATAGAAAAAGGTATTGTATCATCTCTGGGTCTTGTGGAGTACTTTATAGTATCCGATCAGTGCATCAGAAAGGTCCACTCCACCCATGCACTGGTTGTAGTCCTTTACCACTGGCGGAACTGGGATGTCTTTCAGTACCCAGTACTGATCTGCATCTTTGACCCTCCTCTGCACTGTGTCCTGTGCATGTGCCGTGTGGAGTGTTGAACACAGGAAGACGTCCCTTGTGTCTCGTCACTGGTCAACGAGGAGGGAGTCTTTCCTTATCCAGCGAATGCTGCCGCGGTGAGATTTAGAGTCCAAACTGTTTTCTTTTGTTTTCGTGAATCCAATTCTGTTTGTGCGGATAGTTTCGCATGCCCAGATCCTCTTCTGAAGGAGGTCTTGGAAAAGGGTGGGACTTGTGTAAAAATTGTCAACAAAGAGCTTGTACCCGGTGCCCAGCAACTGTGTGTCAATTAGCTCCATCACTGACTCATAGCTCAGACCCTTGCCAGTGTTTCCAAGGAGCTTTCCTTCATACACAAAAAAGTCCCATGTGTATCCGTTCTTCGAGTCTGCCAGAACAAACAGTTTGTATCCCCAGCGAACAGGCTTATTTTTCATATAATGCTTTAGGCCGATGCGTGCTTTGGAGGCAACCATCCTCTCGTCAATGGCAATATCCTGGCCTGGGTGATAGTTCCTTTTGCAAGCTTCTCTTATCTCCTGGTAAAGTGGGTTGATCTTGCAAAGGCGGTTGAAGGCTGCTGTGCCTCTCCTCTGCTCATTAGTAGCATCGTCCGCCGTGGTGAGTCGAGCCAAACTCATTGGTGTTTAGAAGGATAGTCTGTAAAACGGAGTTTGTCCAAAAAAGTTGGAAAAGCTGCAGGGCTGTGTAGGTTGCTGTCCGAGTTAGCTGGGGTCCAGGTGGATTTGTTGGCCTGAAAGTAGGTTGAGCTGGAATTATGTCAGGAATGTCAACATCATTCCATCTCTCTCCAGATGGGCTCGTTGACGCTCCAGCCTTGGTTCTGCTGCTGCCTCTCCCCCTTCCTCTTCCTCTTCCCCTTCCTCTTGTCCTTCTCCTGCTGGCAGAGCCTCTCTGGACAGTTTGAGGCTCATCGCTGGATGAGCTGCTGCTGTCCTCCTGTCCTACTGCTGTACGGGGCCGCTTGCTGATTTGAGCAGGAATATCCGGCTCGTAGTCCTCATCAGATGTTTTCCTATAATGACAATGTCAATGTCAATAAATGTCAAGTTACAAACCATTCCCATATTTTCTGTATTCTACTTCTCACAGGTTACTGCCTCAAACATCAGCAGTTCACACATTGACACAAAGACACCCCCACCCCCACAGACTCAATTCACACCTTGAAAACAACGAGACATACACATATTCAGTTCACACTTTGAAACATAGAGACACACGTGCACATACTATACTATAAACTGTTGTGGAAGTTTTTGGGAGAATCGATCATTCAAGCTGAAGTCGGGTGAAGTATAGAGTTAATGTTTATTTGACGTAGGTTTAAGCATAATAACGTTACCAACATAACATCATCAGCACACAAACATAAGACAATAACACAAAGACAATTCCATACAGCTCCATCTAGCATTCTAGAATGGAACCGGGAGAATCCAGCCCACCAGCACTAACCCGCTGATGACCCGGAACCCCCCAGAACATTCTTCAACAGACCATTTCATAGATACGACAGTTCTCAAAAGTCATTGGTCCATCCTACAGACAGGAAGCTATACTAAATCTCTTCTGTCATTGGTTAAATCCTTAGAACAATACAGTTGAATCCACATTTTCTTCAGAACAACTGTCTCTTCTCCACAGGTGACAAGAACTCTTTCAGGTCACCCAGACTTCACGTCTCCTAGACTTCAAGTCTCCTAGTTAGGTGTTATAAAACTACAGGTGGCATCTCTACCAAATGGAGTTGAATCAACATATATTGTATCAAGCTTCTTCCTAAAACACATTCATTGTACATAGGTCCAAAACTTCTTTCACAATATACACACATATAGTTTTTCTGGTGCTAGAAGAAATAATGTGTGCTTTGGCTATGTAAAACAATGTTATACCATGACAAATTGAGCTATCTGATCTGATTCAGTGAAACAACAGCACGCATGCATACAAAGTTACAAAAAAAACTAAAATGTTGCCGTGTGTTTTTTGTTTCTTAGTTCCATGTTTCACTAAACAAGATATACCAATGGAGTCACCTATTGATATGGTATAAAACATTGTTTTTACAACTCCAAAGTAGCTCTATTAGCATCTGACTTAGGACAAAGAAACAACAACAAATGATTACAAACACACGGCAACATTTTATCTTTGGATTTCAAACTAAAGCTTATTTGTGCGGAATATACAGTAAAATATGTTTTATAATATAAAACGAAACTTACTTATCCAGTATAATATCTCCTCCTTCAAGAAAAAAATCTTCGGCCTATGAATCATAGTCCGATTGATCAGTATTGACCTCGGATAAATTATCTGATAAATCACTTTCACGTCCTGTAACTTCTTCCAGAACTTCTGTGATACCCCTTTTCCACCAACGCATTTTGGGTGCCGGGATACGGGCGCAATGTGGCTGCAGAAAACCGGGAAAGGATAGTATTTTTAATGGCATAAGGGGACCACACGGATAATACAAATAGTTCGATTAAAAAGACCAAAAAGGTTGAGGAGGACAGCCTTTAAAAGGGAAAGCGATTACCCATTGATCTGTCGCATCAGAATTTTGATTTGGGTCACGAAAGTCTTGAAATTTGAGTGAGAATGTCGTCCGGTACAGACCGCATAGTCGAGCGGCAACCATGTCTTCGTCATGTCACAAAGTTCAGAATTTTACATTTTAAAGGTCGAGAAGGACAGTTTCAAGAGATATGGGAATTCTGCTTTTAGCCAGCTGGTCCGATTGTTTTTCTGATTTGTTCAAACTGGCAATCTGAGTCAGACTGCGTCCTCGTTACACTGTTTTGACGTTAGCCTCAGTCAGACTCGCTCACTGGCAGTGTGCACAATGTTGTGATTCACTCAATTTTACACCAGAAACGCAGGGAGGACTGCCTAATGTAGATACGAGCCTGATGAAGATAGCCAGCATCTCGGATTTCTTTAACCAAGCCTGTTTAATTCATCATTTGCCTGAGAAAGCGACCTCCGTTAGCCAGGCTAGTTTTGGCCGATCACTTGGTCAGGCTATTTAAGGGTATCGGGGTCAAGTGAATTTTGTGCATAGAGTGAAAGTAAATGTAGTGAAACGTGAAACGTAAATGTATTTGTCCAAAGGCCAAGAGCCTCAAAAAGTTAATATCAAGCCCTGCAATCCAGTGGCCAGAGATATATGATGACCTGATCGACACTCCAACTGTAATAGACCGGGGAGAAGTTCGTCTTTTACAACCGACATGCGCAGTTGAGACTGCTTGACAGTTGTGTGACGTAGGGTGATAATTGGTCTATACGAATGGCGAGTTGAACAAACACGTCGGATGCGCCGTGTTTGGATGCCGATGTAGGTTCGCAAAACCATGAGCAACAACAGCAACGAAACGTCCGCCAATGTTGATGTTGTGTTTGGCGCTACCGCGCTAGCGTTGCTGGGAAATATGAGTATACAGTGACGTAATGACGTGGCTCTGTGGTGGCTCTCGCCCGTGGAAAACCAAACCGGTTCTTAGTAAGTTCCGTTCTTGAACCAGCTCCGAACTGGCTCTAGCACCAGCTCCGAACTAGCTCCCGGTTTACTTTGGTGGAAAGGGGGTATGAGAGAATACTTGGATTTCTGCGTCTTCTTTGCCATTATATCCAACTGCGTCAATTCGCTCTATGACCTACTTGCTTCAGAGCACAGGACGCACAGACCATGGCTGTTTATCAATCCGAAGAATGCTGAGAACGCAAGAACATTCTTTTGAAGAACGTTCTGGCAAGCCTCCTTGCAGGATGGTCTTGTAAGGACGGAGAATTAATTGAGGTGGTTAGGGTATTCCTGGACTCGCAGCATTATGATAACATTGACTAACTACAAAAACTAGATAACAAAGCTAAAAAATGGTCCGTCTACTTGTAATTTTACGTTTTCTGTAGCCCTTGCTAACTTACAGTACCTGTTAACTAGTGTCTGCACTGCACTGAGCTGGGTTATCGACAAGTCGGAGCAAATTTACAAATTAGCCGTTTCATCAATAAAAGAACATTTTCAGCGACTGAACTGCCTTTTTCTCGTCACATTTTAATTCAGATGCTGATTTACACGTACCGTTTAGCTGAAATATGGAAGGTAAAAAATTACAGTTGTGAGGTTTGTCCGCCTCGCTTGACATCTTGCAATGACTTCTGGGAGATCAGAAGGGTTCTCGCTGTTCAAGTCACCATCCGATGTATCCTCGATAAAAGGGGCGGATCAGGAACATTTCCGGGTGTTCTTGGTGACTTGTGTTCTTTGGATTGGAACCGTACTTGGGCAATAAAAGATGACGTCAAACGAGTTTGCAAGAACACAAGAATGGAAAAAAACGTGGATTGATAAACAGCCCATATGAATTTGTTTACGCAAGAAACTTTAGCTTATACCTGTTTTCACTTCCCTGGAAACCCCCATATCATTGTTTTCAGAATTCGATTGGCTAAAAGACGTGTCAGTCATTTCCACAATTGGTTTTGATTGGGCTGAGCTTCAAACAAAGAAAGAGAAGGTGGGTTGTGATCGGCCAACAATTCAGATGAGGCACTGGTTGGCTGTTGAAGGCCTTGGCCAGACAATGGAAGCTCTGAATTGGTCAATCCGGCAGTCAATCAAAAGAAGAGGGTTCAGCGGACATTTTGATGCCTTCATATTGTAAATACTCCGTTGCTAACCGGAGAAAATAACACTTTTATGTGAACAAGTTGTTTCTTCCGTCGGCTAACTTGCATAATGAAACTAAAGATAATGGCTATTCATGAATGTAAAACATTATATTTGGACGAATTAGTTTACATGGTTAGATACTATGAAGGCATACAGTCTTGTATGTGTTGATTTGTTCAGGTTCGTGTTCGTTGTGATGTATGTGTGCCTGTGTGCCGGGGCCTGTTCCATAAAGCGAGTTTACCGAAAAAGCCAGACTTATGTCAGTTAGTCGGACTCATTTCTAGTTCATTCGGTTCCATAAAGCTAGCTCAACGTAGTTCGAACTTGGTTACTATGGCAACTTAGGCTGCGAAACTAGTCTGGTCAGGGTCAGACTACCTGTCAGGCTTAGCGTGACTTGGTGCTTAACCAGACGTTCCTGTAACACTGACCCAACGGGAGGACGATGATTTACCACAAATATTCTCATTTTCTTATTCTCATCAGTTCAATATGTTCAACATTGATAGAAAATCAACGTAAATAGCCTACAAAGGCTACAACATTTAGCCTAATGCATTAAACAATGATGAACTATGCTTTGATAGGCTACGCACCATAGCCGTTAAATGTATGGATGTTAGTTTGTGATTTCAAATGTTTAAGCATCAGGCATAGGCCTATATCTCAATCTAAATTATCAGAGTATAATTATCATAGCAATATAATTGTTAACAGTAGCCTACAATTGCAAAACAAACCTAAATCCGCCCTCCATGTCCCCGACACGAAACCCATGTTAAAAAGTTAGGCTATTGGATAATGTTTTAATTAATAGTAGGCTATTTATTTTAAACAATGTCAAAAAAGATTAGTTTACAGGGTATTTTTTAATCAACGAAGGTCTAAAAAGGTCCTCAACCTACGTAGCCTATCGTTCACAACGTCAATCATGGCGTGTCATTTTACTTTGATTGAAGCGGTGGATGAGGGAGCTGTCATTGTACCAGATTTAAAGGGAACGTTCTTTCTGGAAGAAGTCACGTGGCCGTGTGCATTGCTTTTGCCGTGGTGGATCGTATGATCCATGTTTTACCTCTCGGGCTGTTAAAAAATAGGGTGCATGCACAATTAGCTTGACTACGTAAATCTGACTTGAATTAGTAGGACTGCGTGAGCTGAAATTGGCCTTTATGGAACCGCTTAAGCCCCGCTTGACTACTAAAACTTGTTCAAGTCTGGTTTAGGACTTTGAGTCTAGCTTTTTTGAGTGGCCTTTATGGAATGGGCCCCTGGTGTCCTTGCTCTCTGTCATCAGCGGAAGCTCATGTGGGGGTTGCTAGGCACTACGGGGGGCGGGGACACCTGAATAAGTGAATGTGTTTCTGGTTGATGAGTCTCTTCGTGCTCATGGTTTAGTAGCAGTGATTTACGTGCATTGTTGAGAAGTAATAAAGTGATCATTCAAGAAAAACCTCTCTTCGTGGTGACTGAGATCGCTACAATACTTTGGACCCTTGGGAATGTAAGCAGACCAAGTTTTGATGACGTGTTTGCATACCTGGACGACACTGAACCTTTGAGGGTAAGTAGAGACGTTTGGCTTTGGTGTTATTTACAAAGTGGTGACTGGACAAAGACGTTGACTGAACTTATTGTTGTGACTCGATCTTGAAATGGTTTACATATCTAAAAGCACACGAATCGTAGCTTTCCAATGATGTATAATATGTGTAGTAGTCGAAAACTTATATTGATTAATATTTAATGCGTAGTAACTGGGGGAGGAGGGGGCAGTGTTTCGGGCCTGCGGGCGAAATTAAACGGAAATTAAACTTTATACAATTCAAACCAGCTGTAAACATGCATTTAAAAAAATAACACATTCTGTTGTTTTGTGTTGTAAAGTACTCGATTGAGTTGAAACCGTCTTTATTCATAACCACAGTTTACACCAAGAGCATCCATGTGTGTCGAGCTCCCGCTAACAACAATAACTAATAACGTGAAGTTAATCCCGCGAGACCCACTCATAGTACGGTAGCACTTTAGGATCAAACAGTTAAACAGTACAGCTGTCTACATCCTCCTTCTTTAGCTGCGGCTCCTGAACATGAGAAATAGAATCACACACTTTGTATTTTGTCCTTGTCAGGGTCAAGTGTGTAACCTGTTGTGTTCAGTTCTGTGACGCTCTTTGGAGGCTGTGGCTCCATCACTGGCAGGATGTGGCGTCGGTTACGCCTGTATTCCTTCCCTTCAGAATCTACCACGAGCGTGGCTCATCACACTTTCGCTTCACAATTCCAACTTTATCATGTCCCCTTTTTGTTTGGAGTCTTACTACCTGGTTTGGTTTCAGGGGGCGTAGTGGTTTGCTGGTCTTGTCGTAGTAGTGTTTTTGTGTCTGCCGCTTCTTTGTTAATTGTGCTTTGATGCTGGTTGGGGTTCTTGCAGCTGGTTTTAGCAATTGTTTGCAGATGGGCAGAATGGTACGAGTTCGACGGGACAACAGCCTTTGTGCAGCTGACCCCAAGATGTTGTCTCGGGGTTTCTTTGCACTCCTTACGGCCCTCTCACTGAGTCCATTGGACTGTGGATACTCTGGACTGCTCGTCACATGCTGGAAATCCCAAGATCGGGCAAAGTCATGGAAAGCCTGGCTGGTATACTAGGTGCCATTGTCTGAGTACAGCTTCTGTGGTATGCCGTGGACTGAGAAGTGACGCTTTAGCTTGTTGATGACAGTCGATGATGACAAGCTGCTGAGCTGGTCAATTTCAAACCAGCCAGAGTATGAATCAACAAGCACCAGGTAATGGTGATTCTTCCATTCGAACATGTCTATGGCGACAAGAGACCAGCGCAGGTCTGGGACCGTGTGCAGTTTTAGCGGCTTTTTGTTGGTGGGGCCTCAGGCTATTACAGACGCCACATGCCATTATGGCAGCCTGAATGTCCTCATTTAGAGATGGCCAGAAGACACTTTCCCTTGCCCTTTTCTTTGTGGAGTCAACTCCTGTGTCCCATGTGGAGCACCTTCAGGTATTCCGAGTGCAGGGCAGCGGGCACGACCGCCCTGTTTCCTTTCATGATGATCCTGTCTTCGACAGCGAGTTCATCACGGAAACTGAAGAATGGTCTCACCTCTGTAGGTACGCTGCACGGACGCCTTGGCCAGCCCTGTTGAATCAAACAGGTGAGTTTCTGCAGCACTGTGTCTGCAGCAGTGTATTGACGGAGTTCTTCAAGGCGCCGTGGGGATATTAATTGAACTGTCATCACCTCAAACTCTGGCCATTCTGCCCTTTGGGGGCTGACGTTGCATCTCGGTGCACGGGAAAGGGTGTCGGCTAAGTAGAGATGCTTTCCTTTTTAGTAGGTGAGAGTCAGGTCGAATTTTTGCAACTGTAACATCATGCGTTGCAGGCGAGCTGGGATGGTGTGAAATGGCTTGTTGTGAATGGTGACCAAGGACTGGTGGTCAGTCTCAATCACAACCGGCTTGCCGTTTCTGTAGTCATAGAACTTGGAGCAGACGAAGACCACTGCCAGGAGTTCCTTCTCGATTTGTGCGTACCTCGTCTCCGTCTGGGTCAGTGTGCAAGACGCGTATGCCACAGGATTCCCCTCTTGGAGGCAAGCAGCCCCTAAACCATATTGTGATGCATCGCAGGTGAGTGTCAGGTGGTGATGCGAGGTGGTTGCTTCACATCATAGTAATGGAGTACAGGTGGGCTGCTGATACAGGTCTTGAGCTTGTCAAAAGCATTCTGTTGATGCTCTGTCCAACTCCACACCACTTCCTTGTGAAGCAGCTGACGTAGTGGTGTGGTAAGGTCACTTAGGTTTGGAATGAATTTGCCCAAGTAGTTCACCATTCCTAAAAACCGCTGAAGAGCTGGCTTGTCCTCTGGGGATGGTATTTCACTGATTGCTTTTATTTTTTTAGGGTCTGCTTTAAGTCCTTTATCTGTGAATGTGTGCCCAACATAGCTCACCTCATTGAGTCCAAACTTGCATTTGCTGGGATTCAGGATTCAGTCTCAGTTTCACCTGCCTGGCACGATCCAGTACCTTTTTCAGGTTTCTCTCATGCTCATCAGGGTCTTTGCCACCAATGATGATGTCGTCCACGATTTTAGCACATGGATGTCCTGCGAAGATTTGTTCCATGGCTCTTTGGAACACTTCTGAGGCTGTGCTGATTCCGAACGGCATCTTTAAGAATTTGAATCGCCCGTACGGAGTTGTGAATGTTGTGCGGAGGGATGAGGCATCATCCAGTTTGACTTGCCAGAAGGAGCTTTTGGCATCAAGGACGGAAAAGATAATGGCACCTGACATCTGAGCGGCAACCTCCTCCACCGTGCGCATGGGATGGTGAGGGCGCATGAGAGCCTTGTTTAGGTTTCTGGGGTCTATGCAGATGCGCACATCACCCATCTCTTTCTTATGTGTGGCCATCAAATTTGAAACCCATTGTGTGGGCTCATCTACCGGTTCAATTACTCCCAGAGTTTGCATTCTTTGGAGCTCTTGTTCCACTTTCTTTTGCATTGCAGCTGGGATGCGACGTGGAGGGCTGACGACCGGTGTTATCTCTGGATCTACTTTCATTGAGTATGTTACAGGTAAGTCACCGACTTCATCTTTGAATAGGTCTGCATATTCCTGAAACATTTTTCGTGACAGGGTGTGATCCTTAACACAGTCTAGGTGGAATACCTCACTGCTGAAGGTGACCAGCTTCATATGTAGGCTGTCCTGTAGGCCAAGAATGGAGTGAACATTTTCTTTTACGACTTGAAACTGTAGGTTGTACAGCTGTTCATTTAGCTTGCATGGTAATGTCACTGTGCCAATTGGTTTGATCATAGATCCGCCAAATGCTACAAGATTGACCTGCTTAATTGGTATGTGCAGTTCTTCAGTGTGCCTGAAAAGTCTGTATGTGTGTAGGGACATAACATTACATTTCGCCCCCGTATCCACTTTCAGGTTTAGTTGTTTGTCATTAACAGTCACAAGACAATATCCTTCCTTGTCAATTTTCTTCGCTTTATCATGCAAGGACAAACCTTCAATGGTGAATGTGTCTTCACTATCACTGCCGGAGTCTGTTTCGGCATATAGCTGGTTTACCTGCCTGTTTGGTCTGCTCGACTTGGTAGACCTGCATTGGCTCTTGAAATGGTTCTGCTGCCCGCAGTTGTGGCACTGTTGGCCAAAAGCTGGACACTGGTCACGTTTTGCTGGATGGGTTCCCCCACAATTTCGGCAGCTGGAGATTGATGAATCTTCTTTCATAGTGTGCCTCATTTAGCTGTACACTTTTTTATGTTTTATTTGTACAGCATCCACACTGGCGGTTGTGGCAGTGTTTGGCGTAGAGAGGATTTTGCTATATTTTTCAGTGAGTTCTCTAATTTGGCAGATGCGTATTGCTTTGGACAGTGTTAGGTCAGTCTCTTTTAGCAGCGTGCGTCTGGCTCCTTCTCTACCTATTCCACAGACCAGTCTGTCTCTTATCAGTTCGTTTTCCAGTGCACCAAAATTGCAGTTTTTAGCCTGATTTCTCAGTGTACTCACGTATGCCTCGATTGTTTCGCCAGGTTTTTGGTGTCTGGTGTTGAAGTTGTACCTCTCCATTATCACGTTTGTTTCAGGGTTGCAAACTTTCTTTTCAGACATTCGTGGTCCTCTGGATTCTTCTGCAACAACGACGTCGCCATTTTCTCCTAGTAGCGCGGGCGCATAGGTGAATGGCCGCTCCCTCTCTATAGCCTCTGGTCCTGCGAGATTAAGGAGAATATAAGCTCTCGTTTTGGCAGGTTTATCACTGTGTGCGGCGGCAATGAAGATATCGTATTCTCTTTCAAACTTGCGCCAGTGCTCTGCCACATTCTCGTCGAAAACGAGAGGGTCCGGACGTCTGAATCCATCCGCCATTTCGATGTTTTTGCTTACGGCAGTCGAGAATTCAAAGTTAACGTGGGCTACTTCTTTGAGATGAAGTTGTCCGAGTGATGTCTTCAGTAACGATTTCCCACTTCTGCCACCATGTTGTTTTGTGTTATAAAGTACTCGATTGAGTTGAAACCGTCTTTATTCATAACCACACTTTACACCAAGAGCATCCATGTGTGTCGAGCTCCCGCTAACAACAATAACTAATAACGTGAAGTTAATCCCGCGAGACCCACTCATAGTACGGTAACACATTAGGATCAAACAGTTAAACAGTACAGCTGTCTACACATACCTTTCCTTGTTACGTTCACCCCTTGTCTGTAGCTGTAAAACCATACTCTCTGTTAACAGATCCTTTTCCTCAGATCGAGAGTATGGTCCGTATTCTCTGTTAAAATATCCTTTGCCTCAGACAGTGTTTCCCACAGATTAGAAATCTAAGTGTGGCGGGGAGGGGTGGGGGTTATCAGACCGGGGGCGAATTATTCCTTCGTTAATAATTTGTTACACAGTTAATTTGTTAATAATTTGTTACATTAAATATTAATCCCAAATGATTCACACCTTCACAAATTAACAACTAACATATCATTTCTGCATTATGCATGTAGCAACGCTAGTGCTAAACAACTATTTAATTGGTCGGCTCCATGACGCCGAGTAAGTAGCTAGCTCTTGAGACTTCTCACTAAAAGAACGAAGGGGAAACTTCGAGTACTGTAAGTCGCTCTGGATAAGAGCGTCTGCTAAATGACTAAATGTAAATGTGAGTAAGGTACCTAGCGAAAAGTAGCCTCAACTTTCCTCGACTTTTAGCTACGGCACTAATGCTGAAGGCTCGCTGATATAGCTGTCGGTTTTACTAGAACAACATGTATGCATTGTTGCTAACGTGTGCTGACGTTGTGACAGTGTGCATATGTGGGAAAGACGCATGAGTGACAGAAAGACGGAGGGAGGACAGGGGAAAGGAAATGCAACTGAACGAATACGCTGCGTGTTTTAACCTAAATAGCGATAAAAATTTTTTTTTTACGAAACGCAATGTGTGGCGGCCGGTGTTGATTCTGTGGCGCACCGTCATAAATTAGTCTATGTGTGGGAAACACTGCTCAGATCAAGAATACAGATTATATTGTTAATCTTGTACGTAGGGTTCTTGTACGCTATCAGAGTTTGCCAACTCTGACCTAGACAAAGTAAAAATAGCAAGTCAAATAATGACCCAAATTTACTAAACCAAAACTCAAATATTATCTTCCTCCTGTTAAGGCCTAGCAGACTCTGGTCTGCTAAAACCAGGCTCCCAACTGAATGTCACAATAAAAGGTTTTTAAATTGTTTACGTTACCAGCATCGCAGAGGAACAGCAGGCGCACCAAGCATAAAGCAGTCCATGAATGGGGTTTTGGAAACCATTCCCTTACCATTTCTTTTCGTGCACTACGGGTTCTGCTTTATACTGGTGCCGCCGTGGGTCTCTCCTGGATCTGGTTCTGCAATCCTGATGCTCGACAACGCCAATTGATGAAGAAAGTGTTTTGTCCGTCTCTGCATAAACGGAGTGACTAGTATTATCAATCTGCAGATTGGGAAAGAAAAACAGATCTCTGACAATAAATGACAACACAACACCAGGCTTAGGTCTCAATCATGTCTCTCTCCGCTCTGAAGGCCGGAGGACCATCTTTTATAGGGCACAAGAATGTAAACATAGATAGTGACAGTCAGGCAGTTATGACGTTACAACAGTCTCAGAGAAAGAGATTCACAGCTCCGAACACATGACCACTCAGACTTGAGAGTTCATAGTTGGAGCTTTCCTTGTAGTCATGACAAGGAACATTTAGCCAGAACTTTCTCCTGATCCCAAACATCTATTAACCCTGAAACAGACACAATCTACTCTTATTAATAGCAAGCTTACATGAGAATATACTAACTAGTATCCAATGACTAGTTATATTGATTAGTGAATAATGTAAGCAAAGAAAGAAAGAAGAAATCTCAATTTCTTCCACAACGGCAAAAGTGTCATTGTGTTCCTGGAGGAAATAAACTAACATTGGATCCAACAAATCGTTATTATGTACCGTTGTACTTCCGGATCAAGTGCGTCTTTAGCCTTTTCTTGAAGGTGGGGAGACAGTCAGTATCTCTGATGGAGGTGGGGAGATGATTCCACCATTGGGGGGACAGACAGGAGAAGAGCTTGGGTTGGGAGCAGACACTCTTGAGAGGTGGGACCATCAGACGGTTGTCAGAAGAAGACCATAGGTGGCGGGTGGGGGTATAAGGCTAGAGGAGAGACTGGAAGTAGGCAGGTGCAGTCCTGTTCACTGCTCAGAAGGTCATTACCGGGGTCTTGATTCTGATACGGGCTATGATGAGTAGCCAGTGAAGGGAGATGAGGAGCGGGGTGACATAGGAGTGTCTGGGTAGGTTGAAGACCAGGCGGGCTGCTGCGTTCTGAATCCTCTAGAAAGGGCGGGTTGCGCGTGCTGGGAGACCGGTGAGCAGCGAGTTGCATAAGTCCAACTTGGAAAGGACAAGTGCTTGGACTAGCAGCTGGGTGGAATGCTCTGACAGGTATCTCCTGATCTTCCGGATGTTGTAGAGGGTGAATCTACACGTCCAGGATACTGCAGCAATGTGGGCCTTGAGGGAGAGCTTGTCACCCATGGTAACCCCGAGGTTCCTGGCAGAGGATGAAGGGGTCACCGTTGCAGATCCCAGGGTGATTGAGAGATCATGGGAGATGGAGGGTTTGGCATCATGATGAGAAGTTCTGTTTTGGCGAGGTTTAGCTGGAGGTGGTGCTTGGTCATCCAGGCGGAGATGTCTGTGAAGCAGGCTTCGATTCTGGCTGAGATCACCGGATCAGTCGAGGGGAATGACAGGTACAGCTGCATGTCGTCAGCGTAGCAGTGGTAGGAGAAGCCATGGGAGGTGATGATCGGTCCAAGTGAGGTGTACAGGGAGAAGAGGAGGGGTCCAAGGACAAAGCCCTGTGGGACACTAGCGGAGAGCTGACGGGGGGCTGACACTTTGCCTCCCCAGGAGTCCTGGTAGGATCTTCTTGACTGGTAGGATGTGATCCACTGAAGTGCAGTGCCAGAGATGCCCATCTCAGAAAGTCTTGCGAGCAGGATCTGATGGTTGACCGGATCAAATGCTACAGATAGATTCAGCAGAATGATGACGCATGACCTTGAAGCAGCTCTGGCAGAATGGAGGACAGTAGTGACTGACAGGAGGGCAGTTTCTGTGGAGTGGCCAGTCTTGAAGCCTGATTGGTTGGGGTCTAGTAGGTTGTTCTAAGTCTAGCCAGTCATGAAATAGCTGTGTCGTCACTAAAACCCATGCAGTTGCTCTTGAGAAAACGTGGCCAACACAGCATTTTACCTGTGCTTTGCAACTTTAAAACTGGCTCTGGAACCAATCGTCACTAGTAATGCCTAAACCTCACAGCCAATCAGAGACAGAGTGGGGAGACTTTTCAAAGTATGCAACACTGAGCAGTCCGTCGACAACTGAACCGAACTGAAGTTGAACACTGCCGAACGAAATGCCCGTCGGAAAGCAAGTTTAAGGTTTTCTCTCAAAGTGCACCAGATTAATGTGTTTAACTTTCACTTCTGGGGGAGCATGCCCCCTGACCCCCCCAGAGGGTCTGGGGTTCGCCGTACCCTACTTACCTTTTTTACCCGTGACCTGTTTGCATGCCTGTTAATTACTAGAAAGTGAAGCAGCCTATAGATCCCACTTTCACACACTGTCACAAAGCTGCAAATAAGTCGAATGGAATATATGAACAGGAACGCAAGTGGCTGATTTAATTACAGAGATCCAGTTCCCATCTACAGTCATCAGGCTCACCAGTGATTACATTAGTCAGAGTGTCGGCGGGTTAATTAATTAGGGGGATTGGCAGTGTTGGTGTTGTGTCTGTTCCATCCTGCAATCAAAACTCAGCAGATTACCACAGGAAGGCTGAAAATAGAGGAGAGGTGGGACCCCTGAGGAGTCTCAGAGGGGGGCACAGCTGGTCGGAGCTGAGACCAGCTGTGCCCCCTAAACTCATTCCAATTGTTAGGTTTCATTATGAACTATATATCAGAAGAGCTGGGGGGGGGGGCAAACCTTTTCATTTTCCTCTCAGTATAGCTTTTGAATACACAACAACCAGTATGCATATCTGTAGCCAGCTTGTAAACTGTTATAGCTGGCACCCTGTTCCCTTTTTTTCTTGTTTTACTGAAGTGTGAGGACAGCGTGAGTCTCAGAATTAGGCTCTCTTTTTAGCACTGTTGACAGGGTGTGTATATGAAAGCATCACACTTTTCCTGCAATACACTCATAATACAGCAGAAGACACAAGCCTGAGAAGACTACTGTTGCCAACACTGACATACTGTGCTAACATCTCTATTAGGCTTGTTAAGCGAAGCCTCAACAAATTCTATTTTATCCCTGCTTGCACAGCTACCTTCTCTATGTTCAAGATGACCGTATGATGGGCGTTCTGAGTACCTGTATCTCTCTCCAAAGGCTACTCCCTAGTCGCTCTCCGTTGACAAGCATCTTTGTTCAAGTCTTGCTGGATGTAAGTGCCTGTGTATCACCCAAGCAGGGTGAACTGTGTCTATGGGACTTTTATATGGTGTTTTATCCCAGTTGATTCACTCTCATTATCTGTCATTCACCGCCACCACCTGCCCAGAAAGGGCTTCCTGTATGTCTCAACACACACAGTGGGCATAGTGCTGGTCATGTATTGGATGCCGCACTATCTGATTAAATGAGAGTTCTCTATACAGTCAGTGCTCGCGCAAGAAGATGGAACGTAAGGGAGATACCCTTTCCAAAACTTGTAAGGGCGTAATAGTTTGTGAAAGACCCAGAGAAACACAAATATCTGACGAGGCAAAATCCCGGACAATTTTGGAATCCCTGCCGGACGCATTTTTTAGGTCTCAAAAAGAGGACATGTCCAGGTAAAAGAGGACGTCTGGTCACCCGTAGTCTTATTCTTTAATAAATGTTTGTTAATTACTTATTTTTCAACCAATAACTCAATAAAAATCAAAAAGAGGGAAATTCGCCACTTTTTATCACAACTTTAACTTGCTCCCGCAATTTCATCGCAACAAACACCTACAAAACATTGCAACTTTCATAGCAACTTTTTTGAAAAGCTCCCGCAAAATCAGGAATTTTTGCCCGCAACTATCACAAAAAAGGCCCGCGCAATCCTGGGAGGACTGAACAGTGGAAAGTGAGATTCCTTATCATTAATAACAAGCCAAGGGCAAGTGAGAGACTACCTTGTCCGTTATAATTGTATTACATACAGTAGTAACTACTGTAATGTGTGACTACCTTGTTTAGTAAACATTTCATAAGAAAGAGCTTGTCCAAAATTATCTGGCCCGTTTGGCAGTGTTGTTGAGACAGGGAAAGCCAATGGCAGGTGTCTCCTACCCACGTGCTCTGGCAGGAACAAAAGAGCTAGCTGGTCTGTAGGAGGTGGTACATACAAAGTAGGATTCCATACAGTCAGCTGTCTTGTCTTTATTTTATTTTTTATTAAATTATAGGCTGGTGATACCATAGGATAAAATCATAATAAATAACATTTGAGAAGACAGCATGCACACC
This sequence comes from Hypomesus transpacificus, assembly GCF_021917145.1. NCBI lineage: Eukaryota > Metazoa > Chordata > Actinopteri > Osmeriformes > Osmeridae > Hypomesus > Hypomesus transpacificus. The sequence continues at coordinate 9,891,561 of NC_061076.1, forward strand.
AACACAAGTCAAATAGAGAAAATAGTGTTAATTATGACAGTAATAATGTTTAACAGAAAGCTTGCTCACAGTGTTTTTGCGCACAAGGAAATAAGACAGACATAATTCTTACTCTGAATTATGGGATCTAAAAACACATTTCATGGATTGTTCCTACATGAGTTATTGTTCTTCTCGGCCTAATAGTTGTCGACGTTTCCGAAAATAAGTTATAATACATTTTCTTTTATGTTTTAGGATGTACAAACTTCAGATGAGTTAAACACAGGAAAAGCACCCTGATAATTACATGAAAGAGTATCAGCTAACACCCATGCATCTCATATTTCTGCTCTGGTAAGGACACACTTAAGAGTGTGAGTTATGTAAGACCATTGTTGGTGAGTGTGTGTGTGTTGACGTATGTGCGATATATGATGTTGCAGTGTGTGTATGTGTGCACTGTACGTTATGGGTGTTTGTGATGTGTTCACACCATGAGTACTTTTCTAATGATCCTTCTTCTGCTTATTAACAGTGTGGCTCATAAAAAACCACAAGTGGCACAGTGATAGATTCATGCCTTCATCAGAAATAGACCTTGTAGACCCAGAGAGGAAAAGAAAGGAGGATGGGGGGGTAGAAAAGCAGCAGATAATACATATACATTTACATTTATGCATTTAGCAGACGCTTTTATCCAAAGCGACTTCCAAGAGAGATCATTACAAAAGAGCATAGGTCACTGATCATAACAACGAGGTAGTCCCAAACATTGCAAGCAGCCAAAACATGAAGCATACATTGTGAAAAAACTAAACAAGTGTCAAAAGGGAAGACCCATAAGAGCATGTAGTTATACAAGTTTACAAATTAAAACAACATGAACCACAAAAAAGTGCAGGACTGTACCTGTAGAAGAACAATCAACAGTAAAATATTTCACAGCGAGTACAAGACTTAACTTCGTTATAACTAACCTACAAGAGCAACAAGTCACTCAATGAGAGTCATTGTGATCCTGGAGGAAACTAACAACAGGTCCAGCCAAGCATTCCTAAGTGCCATTGTACTCCCGGAACAAGTGCGTCTTGAGCCTTTTCTTGAAGGTGGGGAGACAGTCAGTGTCCCTGATGGAGGTGGGGAGCTGGTTTCACCATTGGGGGGCCAGGCAGGAGAAGAGCTTGTGTTGGGACCTGGCAGTCTTGAGCGGTGGGACCACCAGGCGGTTGTCTGAGGAAGACCGTAGGTGACGGGTGGGGGTGTAAGGTTGCAGGAGAGACTTGATGTAGTCGGGTGCAGTCCCGTTCACTGCTCGGAAGGTCAGTACCAGGGTCTTGAATCTGATACGGGCGTTGATGGGTAGCCAGTGGAGAGAGATGAGGAGCGGGGTAACATGGGAGCGTCTGGGTAGATTGTAGACCAGGCGGGCTGCTGCGTTCTGAATCCTCTGAAGAGGGCGGGTTGCACATGCTGGGAGCAGCAGTAGTCCAACTTGGAGAGGACTATTGCTTGGACTAGCAGCTGGGTGGAGTGCTCAGACAGGTATCTCCTGATCTTCCGGATGTTGAAGAGGGTAAATCTACAAGACCGGGAGACTGCGGCAATGTGGGCCGTGAGGGAGAGCTCGTCATCCATGGTAACCCCAAGGTTCCTGGCAGAGGATGAAGGGGTCACCGTCGCAGATCCCAGAGTGATTGACAGATCATGGGAGATGGAGGGTTTAGCCGGGATGATGAGAAGTTCTGTTTTGGCAAACTTCCTGTAGGAAATAAACAAAGGGAGCGTCTGGGTAGATTGAAGACCAGGCGGGCTGCTGCGTTCTGGTTCTGGGTGATATGGGTGACATCATGGGAGATGGAGGGTTTAGCCGGGATGATGAGAAGTTCTGTTTTGGCGAGGTTCAGCTGGAGGTGGTCCTTGGTCATCCAGGCGGAGATGTCTGTGAGGCAGGCCTCGATTCTGGCTGAGGTACAGCTGTGTGTCGTCAGCGTAGCAGTGCTAAGAGAAGCCATGGGAGGTGATGATCGGTCCAAGTGAGGTGGTGTACAGGAAGAAACGGAGGGGTCCTGGACAGAGCCCTGTGGGACACTAGTGGAGAGCTGGCGGGGGCTGACACTTTGCGTCCCCAGGAGACCCGGTAGGATCTTCCCGACAGGTAGGATGAGATACACTGAAGTGCAGTGCCAGAGATGCCCATCTCAGAAAGTCTAGCGAGCAGGATCTGATGGTCGACAGTATCAAATGCTGCAGATAGGTCCGGCAGGATGATGATGGATGACCTTGAAGCAGCTCTGGCAGACTGGAGGGTCACTGCAGTGGTCTTGCCAATTATTGCCATCAAGTGAAACATCCAATCACCGTTGTGGCATCCCCAGAGACACTGTGCCTGACCAGGCCTCCCAGAACCAGGGAATGCGGCCTAAGCCCCCTCAAGACACGCTGGCCCTTTAAGTGTTTTCGACTTGTTTCACAATCAGTGCCCACTGCCTCAAAAGCTGAGCCAACAGGGCTCAGAGGGAGAGAAGGCTGTGAGGCAAAGAGCATGGCAGAGGTAAAGCCGGACTACCTTGTGTGTATCATCGGCCCATCACCTGAGTATTGACTCTTGAGCAGCTGATGCAGGTGGAGCAAGGCTCCCCGTTAGATCCTTTTGTATTCTTTTAAAAGTGTTTCTCTTTAGTTAATTACCCTCCTTTGGTGTTGAGTCTCCTGACTTGTATGCGTCTCAGCCCTGGGTCTCTCCATCCATATGTAAACAGAAATGGAACAGTAACCAATAACGACGAGGACTTTGGTTCTCATTCAGAAAACAGAAATAGATAAAGAATGGAATGGATAGTGGAGCAGAAGTATTATTATCTGGGTCTTAAGTGGAGTAGGACATGGCTTGTGGGGGATTCTCATATTTTGCAGATTATTTTGTTTTGGATGGGACGTTGTGTGTTCAGCACTTGTTTATGTACACACAGATAGCGAGAGAGGAGCTGTTGGGGTTATAAAAATGGATGGGAGAAGGGAAAGAGGATGAGAGGAAGACAAGGTTAAGGGTATAGGGATGGGAGGACAGAGGTTGGACGGATTTGTGCTTAGAGGGATGCTGTAATCGTCCTGATGTTTGGCCAGTCTCGTTCACCAGCTGCAGGCTGGGATATACGAAAATTGCGCGCGCACACACAAACACGCCAGCAGTGTGGCAGCATCAGGACCGAGGGTATCAGAACATCTGGAAGATAAGTCACAGATCCGGTATTCACAAGATCATCATTAGCATCAACAGATATCAAAGCACTGTAGCACATTATGCCATAGGAAACATGTAATGAATTACCATTCTATAGCTCGGCTATAAATACTGTACCCATCGCATGTAGTTCCATCTTCTCCATCACTCACACACAGATGTGATCTGTACGGATCTGATCTTTACATTCCAAGCAGGGTGGCCTGATCTTCTTAGGAGTCAATTTCTGTGTTTGTGTGATGCCATACGGTTGCATAAGTACCTGTGTCAACAGAGATGATCAAAGCCTTTCCACCACCATCATTAAATCCAATGGGAGTTTGCACATTTAGTGTGTTTCTATTTCATATGTATGCATGGTTTATAAAATGTGTGTGTTTATATAATATATACATATATATGCACTGTAAGTGTACACAAGTGCATTGTGACGAGGTTGATTAAAGTTTCTGTGCAACACCACTGGATGTATTGTGGTAACCACTGGGAGGATCCAAGGGGAGCTGCATATTAATCAAGGCAAGTTAGCACACGTGCGTTTATTGAATATCACAGGGGAAACCACAAATATCACAGGGGAAACCACAAATAACAAATGTAACAAGACTGAATGTCTTGTTTTGTAGGGGATATTTAACCACTACCCAGGATCTTGGTCCCCACTCTAGTGCTTTGAGTCTCAATATGCACACAGTGTATATGTTTTATCTGACACCATTTTAATATATACTACAGGAATAAGTAGTGTAGGCTTCAGATGAGTAAATTAATACTGTGGCCTCCTGAAGTCCATGTGGTGGAAACAAGCTCACATCCACATCCCCACCCACCTAATCCTAATAGTGCCAGTGAGACGCCCCTACTAGGGTTGCCACCCGTCCCGTATAATACGGGACCGTCCCGTATTGAACAATACAATTTTCCGTCCCGTACTGAGTCGATACGGGACGCAATATGTCCCGTATTTTCGTGCTAAACCTACTCTAATGCTTATGTTACGTTTTCACATGCTCCTACATGAGAAATAATATCATAAAACCAAGAGTTTCACGAGACATGGTAACAATGACGTTGAGTAACATCAAAATAAGACAGTCCCACGTGTAGCACGTCGATGATGATTGTAATGACTTGGCATTCTAATAATCAAGTTCCTGCCTCGATCTCTTAAAGCAGCCCTGCTCTTTTAACAGTTGTTCTCATCAGCTTGATGCATTTATCTTCACAACTAATTGTATTGTTAATTTAATTTCACAAATTAATTAAATATCCATCATAGTGGTCTTTGGTGATCAACCAGGTCATTTGCTATTTCTGAGTTTATCAATGGTTTCTTGCTTCTTCCAAACTAAATAGTAAATTGACAGACCAAACAAATTTCACATGTCCAGAATCTGCTGTTTTAATCCTTAAAGCCCCCACAAACAATCAAAAAAATACTTAACTGTGATTCATATTTTGTTCAACAGTAGACTTCCAGTATATGATTCAGTATAGGATTGTGAAAGAAAACTCTTCAAATTGCACAGATGCCAGTTTAGTCATGGGTCAGATGGCTGAGCAGTTAGGGCGTTGGGCTATTAATCAGAAGGTCGTTGGTTCGATTCCAGGCCGTGCAAATTGACGTTGTGTCCTTAGGCAAAGCACTTCACCCTACTTACTCGGGGGGAATGTCCCTGTACTTACTTTAAGTTGCTCTGGATAAGAGCGTCTGCATTAATGTTATGTTTAGAGTGGCAGAGGAATTTAAGTTGATGCATAAAAAGGCACAATTTGGTTAAGAAAACAATCACCAGAATGCAGGAAATGAAGTATTTAACACCGAAAATCTCCTGGGGGACAACCCCCAGACCCCCCGCTTAAATATTTCCCCCCGACATTGGCCACAGCCAAGGTGTCCCTTATTTGACCACATTGGAGGTGGCAACCCTAGCCCCTACCCCAAGGTGACTTCAACAATACTGTCAGATGTCTTAGTTTTAACAACAGACTGTTTATTTTGTTTCCCTTGTGTTACTCTATTTCCTTTAATAGGATAAAATAACAAAAATACGAAAAAACGTTATTCTGGATTTCTTATAAAACATTAACACTTAAAAGACACCTTAACAGTTCAGAAATGTTTCTTAGAAACCTCTAATTCACTTATACAATTCTTATAAATCCATTCTACTCAAGTTATCACAACATTACATTATTACATTCAAACACTTAGTCTGTATTAGTGAAATGTCCGTGTGTGTGTGTGGGTGTGATGAAATGTTGTACCAGTCTTCTTTCTGACGACCGATGCGTTGACTTGAGATACTGATGACAGGATAAACAGCTGGACAATGAGATGTCGGATGGCAGGGTAAACAAAAGAACTTGGGAAAACTTCCTGACACGAGATGGCGCAGCTCAGCCCGCACGCATCTAAATCGCCAACGAAAAAGAATGTATCTCAAAAATCAAATCTTGATCAAAGGCGATCGTCAGTCTCTTTAAAAAACAAGAAAACTCGAAAAAAAATGTAAAACCACTCCTTCAACAACGATCGTTTACGTTATTGTTCACTGTCGAGTGCAATCAATTGGTCCGTAGAAGGAAATCAACCCACCTCTACGGTGGCCCTGAAGTGCAAATGACACCCCCTAATATGAGTACATCCCCCAAATGAAAATACTCCCCCCCAATACGAGTCAACTCCCCCCAAATCGGATCACTTGTTCACCTCCCCCCAAAAATGAAAATACTCCCCCCCCAATACGAGTCAACTCCCCCCAAATCGGATGACTTGTTCACCTCCCCCCAATACAAAAACGCGCTCCCCCCCCAATACGAGTCAACTCCCCCCAAATCGGATGACTTGTTCACCTCCCCCCAATACAAAAACGTGCTCCCCCAAATGGAAAACGACATTACATTAACTCAAAAACACATTACATTAACTCTGAACAGAAAGGGTAGGTAGTGTAAAGGAAGAATTCGAGTGGCACTGTGTCGATCTGAATAGTCAAGGGATATGGTTTTAATACAATTTATTAGACTATACAATTACATATGATTTAAACAAAGTACTTTGTGATCCGTCTTGGCGAAGGGTGTGATAGCCACAAATCGTTCGCAAGAGTGATGATCAGCCAGCACACATGCACTGCCTTATATAAACTTAAGATCAAATGGCATTCTATATGGTCAATCAATCAATGAAACAAACTCTGTGATTGGCCAACTCAACTTGGTGACAGTTTGAAACAATACATCTCCTATGTGTCCCGAAGTTCTTTGATGTCACAGCTCTCTCCAGAGCAGTAGATAATAAAGCCACAGGGGTTGACCAGTCAAATGGTCAACTGTCCTTTGTGTGACCATCTTCAAACAATACTTTTAATTAACACAAACAATGAAACAGGACACAGTCCTTCTAGCCAAAGTTCAGAGCAACTGTCTCATTGACCCCTTACAGTAACCAGAGGACAGAAGGCCATATAAAATGCTTCACCCATCCCCCAGGGCAAGCTGCCCACAGAGCCATCAGCACCTCACATTCCTTTGAACTCAACTTAATTATCTTCCCTTCCTGTCTCTTACCAATGAACATAGAAGATTATAGATTTCATACACATACATCTATGCATATGACCAACATTTCCATTACATTTCCATTCTTTTTTTTTTTAAACAACACCATAATTCAAACAGTGCATTGAGAAAAATAAAAATCAACATCAAAATAAGTATGCAATGCAACTCAGTAAAAAACATCCATACCGAATACAAACATACACAAAGCAAATGTATTACCATCAATCTAAACATACCCTTATATTTAGAACATCAGAAGCAAACACATTAATATCTTCTTCTGTAAATCTGATTTCATACTATCATTCACATTGATCTCTTCTTCCATCTTCAGTTGGCTATAGGCAATCTTCTTTCAGGCAGTGTAGTCTAGTCGAACCAATTGCAAACGACGATCAAATTGCTCGCAGCAACTTTCAACGACACTGCACTTTGCGTACAGCTCGGAAATTTTCTTGGTACTACGCAGAACGCGCATCCTCTCCTTCCGTCTCCAGGCAAGGCGCGCGCTCGCCATGGTTAGCGTGTATCCACGTTGCTCTCCCCTCGATCCTAACCGCCGAATTAGTCGTCAGGAGAATCTGGTATGGTACCAGGACTTGCGTTTCAGGTCCTTCACCACGATCCAGTCCCCTGGTATCAAATCATGCAGCGGTCCAGTCACCGGAAGAAGAATAACCTCCACCTGCCTGTGAATCTCACACAAAGTACACTACAAAGGGTTGCACAGTGATAAACAAGCACACTCACAAAGGTCAGTTAAAAAGTTAACTGACTTCTTGTCGTCCGACTTCATCTTCAAGATCCCATTTTCTCATTCAACTGAAGTAATTGACACAATGTTGACTCCTATCAACTCCAAAAATAACTTCCTTAACCAAGTGTGACCCATTATTATATATCCTCAAAGAAAAGAAAAATCTAATTGAAGAATAATCTAAATTACCAAAAGCTTGACCACTGAGCCCAAATCTGCCTGAAATGTCTAAAACTTCTTCCAACAACTTCTTCTATCAATCATCAACAATCATGAAACAGTATCACTTCTCCAAAATGTAACTCTAAAAAACTCCTATCAATAATCAAATAGTTTCTCTAACCTTAAACGTGAAGCTTAACGTGTTAAATTCCCTTTCCCATATTACTTGTTCCACATATGAGTCTAACAAAATGAATATGCATTCATTACAAATCCCCATGTATGTTAAAATTAATATATCACACAAACTGTAGAGGCATGATCTTTCCATGTGTTAACTGAGCAAAATCTCAAGATAAATGTGTTATGCAGACCATACAACCTCCATTTCATTCTCATATCCTTCCTTTTTCCAAAATGCATTTTCTTGTGGATTAGTCCAAATCTCCATTCCACCATTCCTTTCTCCATCCGTCTGCTGCATTCTGTAATTCTTGTTAAATATACTCAAACAAAACACAATTCTCACTCTGGGTTAAATACAGTCAAACATTTTCAACTTAGCAGTATTTCATCAAACCCCCACAATCTTGCCACAGAGCCAAACTTCTGACACTAAAGTCATAAAACCATAAAACCCCCATAGTCACTTTCTGTTTGGATCAGTCAGTCATCAGTCAGTCATAAATTACTAAACGTCATCTCTTTCTCTCTAAGAAGCCCGCGCTTCCCTTAAAGAAACTGTGACAAATATTGCAACAAAGTCACACAACAATTTTCCTCGAAAGACTCCTGTAAACCCAAATTTGTTAAGTTAAGCTTATCAGAACATGGCAACACCATCTCAGCACTCCCTGTAAACATATGTCAACATCAAAAACATATTCTAGTTAGTTCATCATTGCTTGCAGGTAGTCTAGAAACTGCTCCAGCTAGTTTCAGCACTAGCATTTCTCTGTGAAATAATCATAATTGTTAGAGTGAATCCCACATTTGCATACAGCAAGTTGTTCTACAGGTGAAAATAAGAAACTCCCTGTTACCATACCTTTCCCAAATTCATATGTAACACCAATGATGTATTTAACCATCAGCTAATGTGTTTAACTCTTTTCCCTTTTATGAATTGACAAGCTTACACTGAAGCAACCAACTTTTGAACCAATCTTTAGAGAATCAAGCTATTTTAGAAAACAACCAAATTAAGAATAACCTCAACTTTTATTCTCTTATTATCTTTTCTTAAAAACACTTTAGGAACCGTTCAAATTACTACCTTTATATTTGAGATTCTCTTCTATTTTCTGTATTTAAATTCACCAAATCAAATCTCTCTTTTTCCAAGACATTAGGAAAACCATCCACTACCCCAAATCAGAATTTAATCTGCATGATTCCAAAATGAAACATAAATCTTAGCCAAACTTATACCCCCTGTATATTTCTATATAGGTTAGATAGGTAGAGCTTCATAACTTGCTTTGGCTGCAGTCCAAAACAGGCTAATTAGCACAAACCATCAAAACCACAATTTATCAGACATAATGAGTCTTCCCAAATCAATTCAAACCCAAAAGTTATAATAACCCTCTTCATGCATCAATACCACAATAAAACATCCTCATCACAGCCTAACTGTTCATCCCAAACATTGTGACAGGCTCTGATAAAACACCCTTAGCATGCGTAATGCACGGATCTCAAATCTCAAATTGGCGGACCAAAAACCCCAAAATGAAAACATTTAACTTGACTATTTTGTAGTTTGTATATGGTTTAATGTAACACTTCTCACTTTTACTCTTAGTTTTACTCAATGAATCAACTCAAATAAACATAGCCCATCTATCAGCACGCATTTTAAACTCGAATCAAACAAGCGCTCTGGGACAGAGCAAAACTCTGAAACTTTTCCTTTTTTTTTTTCTTTTGACAACACAGATGGTTGGCGCTTACCTTCTTTTCACTTATCACCTCTGTAAAATGTCAACGTAACGGGACTCTGTTTTAGCCCCAATGCACCTTTCTCCATTTCTCCTCGGAATTTCTAACACATAAAATGTACTCAAACAAACAAAAACCTTGTTAACAAATGTATCAAAATACTCATCACGTAACATTTTTTTCAAAAGCAACCAAATTAGTAGTCTATGTAAAACTCGGTCCAAATTCATCTATTACTCTAAATTTGCGTCTTTGTCAATCTCTCAAATTTACATCTGCGCATGCGTCATACGCTTCCCATACTGGTTCCAAATTTCAAGCTGTAATTCCTTTACTAGCCTGTACCCGCCGCCATCGCTGTTGAATCTGTCTGTAAATTTGTTAGCTACAAATGTCGCTTCCACAGTTGCAAATTCAACTTCCTGGACTCTCCTCGGTCTCCGGACAGCAAAATGCACTTTCTCCACGTTTTCGTTGTTAGCCATTAGCTAGCTAACAAAGTCACAGCTTTGATCTTTTCCTCTCAGATCCCAAAGCTATCCTAACGATTTGTTAAAGACTTCGTTCAACAGGCTGGCCTAAAACGGAACTAAAATCATATCAACCTTTCTAATCACGTCTTCATAACCCTTTACATATTTCTTTAAACAACCATCACATCTGTGAACTTCCCACACAAATGAAAATAAAAACCATCAATTGCTTCCATGTCAATGGATATCTAGTACGCACATGTTACAATCAAACGTAGATATTACAGTAACCTCATTCACACAACACAAAACCGAAGCAACATTTCCAGATAAATTCAATACGTAGGCCTAAACAAAAAACATTCCTTTAACAACATAAACTGAAATTTCCGTTTGCACACACAAAAACTCTATAAACGTTTCAATAACCTTGGATTGTAATTCTTCGAATGAATATCGCTTTCGTTGCCAAAACTGGCCTTTAACAATTATCTGACCCAAGAACCGAAATTTAGCAGCGCCATAGCCTACTAATCCAATATCGAATCAAGCTCATAAGATAAACTCGGTCTGTACATGATTTCCAAATCAAAAGTATGCCAACTCACAATATTTTCTTAACTTTGACAAAGAAACAGAAACACACATGTGTTGCAAACCAATACATTTCTATTTTCAACGTCAAATTTTCTTTCAGATGAGTGTATTTTTTGTTTTCTCTTTTTTTATTTTTTTTATCACTCATGATGTTGTGGGCCACTGCACGCAGAATGAGCCGCTAGACTCAAGCGCATGCGCCTCTTTTCAAATGGAGAATTCAGCCAAAGAATTAACATTAGCATTTTCAAAAACAGACTGTCTCCATCCTCAAAACAAATCAGACATTTGTAAATCTAACATCAAATATCGGTTAACACACTGTTGTAAAACAATATAACAAGTCAATCGTCACTCCTCTACCAACGATGTCATAACCGATAAACATCCATAAGAATCTGAAGAGAATATAACAAAGTCTCTCCCAAGTGTTTCATCTGTGTACGTGTGTCAACATAGTAGCCTTCGTCACCAGTTCGGACTTCAATTTACGGTCAAGAATTTGAGAGTTTGCCCCCAATTTCCAGAAAACTTTCAACAGTGATGACACATCTCCGTACATTCACGTCCATAATGCTCAATACACCCAATCAAACCACACATTTTGTGCTCAACATAGATTGACCATTCCTATCCAATCGTGTTGGCCTAACTTTGTGTCTTCGACTTTCCTACATGTTTTCCAACCACATTTAAACATGTTCTGCATTCACTTTGATCACTCGTAACTCAGTGCTGTCCCTCGAGACAGAAACAATGCCACCCAAGCCTATAACATTCTTAAACTCGTTCAGGGACTCAAACCCTTTTGTACCGGAGGGGACTTTAACTTCTCCTTCTTAGGGACTCAAACCCTTTTGTACCGGAGGGGACTTTAACTTCTCCTTCTTTTGAATAATAGGCAATAGTGCAATAGTGCAAGTCAAAGCACAAGCTGCAATCTTTGCGGGAATCCAAAGCAAATCTATAAACAAATTCCAGGATCCTGCTTTCTTGACTTATCTTAGACAACCGTCTGTCAGAAAACACTTCAGTCGTAAGACAAACGTCTGACCTCAGTTTCTTCTCGCTTAGCCAGCAAGACCTAATGCGCCTGCGCATCCACCCGCTAACCACTACGGGCTACAGATGAATACCCACCGCAGAGTTGGTCTGCGGAACAGCCATACAATTTGAATCGTGAATCTGTGTGGAAATAGATGAAAATTTCCCCACACTATCTGTTCTAATATCTATTTCTCTTTGACTCTACCTGCCTCCATCTAATTCCGAAAAGCCATCCAACCAAGCTTACATCTATTATTTTCCAAATTGTGTAACAATTTCTCTCTGCACAAGCTTTTCATAATTTCACAACAAAATGAACCCACACTCCGAAATCCACATATATCAATCCATATTTGCATTTGCAATAAACTATCGTCACCATACTTTTGCTTCATGTAATCAATGTTTGGGCAGGTTAATTCTGCCTCCAGACCATCTTTTAGCCCTATTCATTTTCGAATTACAATCCGTATTTGAACACATTGAACCAACTATAACCAACGAAGGAACATAAAGACACAATTACCCCCTTCCTTCCTTTCTTTTTTTTTTTTTTACTCTCAAATTCCGATTTCACAACTTGTCAATGAACATATACCCTTACCGAATAGCCTACAATCGTAAATTACAAACGTTCAAACCAAAATAAAAAATAATTTAAAATTTTGATTTTTTGTAATTTGTAGATATAGCTTTTACGTTGACACCATTAATTACTACCCATACTTCTTTTAACCTCAAAAAACATAACTTGCAAGTAAAACAAAAATGAACACGCGCGTTTACAAACTCACTTTGAAATTTCATAGGCCTATACCTACTTCCTAACTTCTTTTCTTTATCTTTTTTTTTAATTTTTAACTCAGCTGGTTACCAATTCTCACAAGTATACTTTTCCACTTCTCTTCTGGACTTAGACATCATGTAGCGCCTTAGTAATAAATAAGAACTGTTATGACCACAATTGCCAATACAACTTCTCAAACTATCACCAATCCAACATATTCTAATCCTAGGGTCTCCAAGAAACACATAACACGATATAACATGTGAATTTTTTCTCCCTCTGTGTTGTTTCGTCAAACACACGACCTCTATGTATGTCCGTCGACACACTCTGCAGATTTGTTTTTTACGACTCTCACGTAAAAGATAGGTTCAACAACCGTACCTCATTAATTCGTACGACTCACACGTACAGGACACTGTTCCTCAGACCACTGCCCAATTACTAACTTTTAACCGAATTATTGACAATAGCCTATAACCATATTTAGACAATTCAATATCACACAGTGACCAAAAAGAATATCTCACCTGTTTCTTTAAGACCCCGCGTCAGCAATAGCGCAACCAGTAAAACTCCCCTAGAATCGGCCCCGCTGTCTCCGAAAAATTTTGGAGGTTAAGGCAGCTGTTCCAGCCGGATTGATCAAATCGCCATCAGAGGGAGAAGTCTGTTAAACGCTGAGCAGACGAGGATCCCGGGTTTCGGCACCAAGTGTAAAGGAAGAATTCGAGTGGCACTGTGTCGATCTGAATAGTCAAGGGATATGGTTTTAATACAATTTATTAGACTATACAATTACATATGATTTAAACAAAGTACTTTGTGATCCGTCTTGGCGAAGGGTGTGATAGCCACAAATCGTTCGCAAGAGTGATGATCAGCCAGCACACATGCACTGCCTTATATAAACTTAAGATCAAATGGCATTCTATATGGTCAATCAATCAATGAAACAAACTCTGTGATTGGCCAACTCAACTTGGTGACAGTTTGAAACAATACATCTCCTATGTGTCCCGAAGTTCTTTGATGTCACAGCTCTCTCCAGAGCAGTAGATAATAAAGCCACAGGGGTTGACCAGTCAAATGGTCAACTGTCCTTTGTGTGACCATCTTCAAACAATACTTTTAATTAACACAAACAATGAAACAGGACACAGTCCTTCTAGCCAAAGTTCAGAGCAACTGTCTCATTGACCCCTTACAGTAACCAGAGGACAGAAGGCCATATAAAATGCTTCACCCATCCCCCAGGGCAAGCTGCCCACAGAGCCATCAGCACCTCACATTCCTTTGAACTCAACTTAATTATCTTCCCTTCCTGTCTCTTACCAATGAACATAGAAGATTATAGATTTCATACACATACATCTATGCATATGACCAACATTTCCATTACAGTACTACACTTTAGCGCTGATTGGATGCAGTAGGCTAACTAACAAGAAATAAGAAATTGTTCGACAGAAGTACAAAATGCAATAGCCTGGCAGAGTTACGTGCACCAGAACATTTGTTTGGCTATCGAAGAATGTAGCAAATAGTAGGCTTCTTAGGCAAAAGTATTTCAAGTTAAATGTAAAAATCGATAGCCAAACAACTATCCTGGTCCACGTTACTCTGTCATTGTGGCATTTCATTCTTTTGTAGTGGACTATTAGTTTTTTCTTCTGAAAAGTCCTGATTCCTTCAACTGCGTTTTTAGCGTGCGCATAGGCTAGGCTACTTATATTGTGAAACGTTAACAGCAGATCTAAGATTATTTCATAGGAATGACCCTGATTAAAATAAAGAGTAGTGTAATGACTCTGAATTGTAAACATTAATGTTTCCTCTTTCCTTCAAATCAAAACGATTAATTTCATGATAATGACAGAGTTATGTGGACTAGTTGTTTGGCTATCGATGTTTACGTTTAACACTGCAATTTATGCTTTTGCATACATAGCCTATGCTACATGCTTCGATACCCAAATAAATGTCCTGGTGCACGTAACTCTGTCTAGCTATTGCATTTTGTACTTCTGTCAATCAATTTATTATTTCTTGTCAGTTAGCCTACTGCATCCAATCAGCGCTAAAGTGTAGTACCTACCCTTTCCGTTCAGAGTTAATGTAATGTGTTTTTGAGTTAATGTAATGTCGTTTTCCATTTGGGGGAGCGCGTTTTTGTATTGGGGGGAGGTGAACAAGTCATCCGATTTGGGGGGAGTTGACTCGTATTGGGTGGGGGAGCGCGTTTTTGTATTGGGGGGAGGTGAACAAGTCATCCGATTTGGGGGGAGTTGACTCGTATTGGGGGGAAGTATTTTCATTTTTGGGGGGAGGTGAACAAGTCATCCGATTTGGGGGGAGTTGACTCGTATTGGGGGGGAGTATTTTCATTTGGGGGATGTACTCATATTAGGGGGTGTCATTTGCACTTCAGGGCCACCGTACACCTCGCTCCAATACCGTTCACGGACGACTCACAATAACAGCAGGGCTCCCAAAAAATGCCTCCGGCTCCACACAAGTCCTCAGCTCCACACAACAACGGTAGCACACACTGACCCGCTAAACCTCGATCGACCGTGCACCACTGTCCGACATCACAGCTCCAACGCAACAATATTAGCTTTTACGGCAATCATGAAGTGTCAGCTTTTTCTCTGCTAGCTAGCTCTTCTTCTACCCAGGAGTCTTTGCATCTCCCGCTAGCACGCCGGAGAAAATAAAATCGTCAAAATAAAAGTCCCCATAGACAAAAGTACCTGTGTTACACAAAGCATTCCACTTGAAGAGAACAAAAGAAACCAGATGGTCGTTGTCTTCGGTCTACAAGGAACACTAAGGCTGCAACAAACAATTATTTTGATAATTGGCTTATATTAGAACGATAAACCGACCAATCATCAGACATTCACCCATGTCATTCACCAAATAATGAACTAACTGATACAGCATTCTGCCTAATATCTCCTTTTATATGTCATGAATATGAATCAGCAGTGAAAATACGTTTTTTTGCATAAACTAAATATTTTTTAATTCACAACATTTCTCTCACACCTTATAGTTGCGATTATCACAACTGTCCCTACTTCTATACAATGTTTGTTTATTTTTTGTCTTATTTACATTCACTAATAAAAAGTTTTATCACTAGGTGCATTCCTACTCAGAAGTCAGAATCTCCAAGTGCTAATAAAATGGTTGTGCACCAACTGTCTAAGCACTGTCTGTGGCCATGTTTTTACAGTATTAGTAGGCCTATGCGTAAAATAAAACAGGACGCATACTAGGGGTGGAACGGTACACTGAAGTCGCACCAACATGCACATTGTGCTCCCATGAAAGACATGTTCTGCCCTGCATGTATGCATAGCAAAGCTATGCTAGTTCGTTGTCTCGTCTTCTATTGGATTGCATACGTGGGGGTAGCGTTAGCTATGTTCTAGGGGTGGAACGGTACACTGAAGTCACGGTTCGGTTCATACCGCGGTTCAGACATCACGGTTCGGTACGAGTTCGGTACGATGGAGGGAAAAGCTAAACAAAAATGCAGGAGCAGGGCTCCAGACTAACTACTGTACATGCAAGTCTTAGCTAAATGTCTTAAATATATGATGCGCTTGTTGATCAGTCCTCCTACCATCCACGATAGGCTACTTGTTGAGCAACAGTGCAAACACAGGCAGGGATACAGTAGCAGCAACGCAAGTGCTAAATAAGTATTAAGACATGTTCGTAGTCTAGGTATAGCGAAAAATAGCCTAACTTTACCTTTAGCTGCGGTACTAATGCTG
This sequence comes from Hypomesus transpacificus, assembly GCF_021917145.1. Lineage (NCBI taxonomy): Eukaryota > Metazoa > Chordata > Actinopteri > Osmeriformes > Osmeridae > Hypomesus > Hypomesus transpacificus. The sequence goes on from NC_061076.1 coordinate 9,907,909, forward strand.
AGGGCTCGCTGATATCACTTTCTTACTAGAACGTGCATTAGTCATTTATTTAGCAGACGCTCTTATCCAGATCGTCGTATCTGAGTCGTTGCTAACATGTACTGTTGTTGTGCACACCCAATACATTCCACATTTGTAGGTCGCACATGCGCGATTAGGCTACGAGTAGAATTTTCTCGCTCTAGCTGTCTCAAAAAACTGTCTGAAGCACTGAGAACTTAAAGCCAATTTTTATTTATTGTGTATGTCTTAGGCTGTATCACCTACAGTCTCTCCCCTGAGCTAGCTGCAACAGCATGAAGTCTGTAAAGTAGTAAACAGTAAGTACCCCACATAAACTCCAGACTCCATAACTATACATAACATTAATTAAATTGCACACAAGTTTTATTTATTTTTATACCGTGTATTCTCTGTGTAATTTCATGCACCGAACCGTGACGCCCGTACCGTGCGGTTCGGTACGAATACATGTACCGTTCCACCCCTACAATGTTCACACCAAACGCGAAGCGAATTGCTAGGAGCCAACCGTTTTTTTTTGTCATCAACCATGTCCGAAATGACTACTATTAACAAATACGAAGTAGTATCGTATAGCAGAGGATGCCCACAGACAATACTCTTGCCCTCCATTTCTTCTAAAAAGTCAGTGACATCTCAACGTTGATAAACGTTCGTGAAACAGCACAACCCAAATGTTTTGCTTGCGTTGAAAATGTTCTACTGGCCATCTGGCATACCGGTGGGCTGACGCACTTTTGGTCCGAATCGACGATATTATTTATAGGCCTTTTCTTGGGGGGGGGTGGATCTGACGTTTCAGATCTTATAGTCCCAAGATATGAGGGGGGGAGGATTTCGGCAGGTATGAAAAACAGTGGTGCCAAAATCCAACTCCCCTTCTAACTTTCACATTTTTGCAACTAGTGTCAAAAGCTTTTTCTGGCACACTTTAGAGGGCATGAGGATCGACCACAATAATTTGGGGGGGGTGTCCGATCAAGTTCAAGTATTTTATTTGTCACATACAACAAATGTAGTGAAATGTGAAAGGGTCCATGTTCCACCCTGTGCATAAATAAAATTGAAATGTAATTCAATTTAATTAAATGAATTAGAAAAAAGGTGCTGAATAAAAAAAATGTAGATAGTGTCTCACTGCCTGTGGGTAAAAACTCCAATATCTTATAGTCCCAAGATATGAGTGGACGATGATTTCGGCAGGTATGAAAAACAGTGTTGCCAAAATCCTGCTCCCCTTCTAACTTTAAAATGTTTGCTACTAGTATCAAAATCTTTTTATGGCACACTTGTTTCACACAACACACAGGGGTCTTCAGACTGCGACCAGTTTTTGGAGATGATGGCAAGCCTCACAAGATGGAGGGGTGGAGATATGTCCTGGCTGCCCTTGGTGGTAACACAATCTTCAGCACCATGGACCTCACATATGGTTTTTATCAGTGGCGAACCATGAGTACAACAGCTGGGCCTTCACCTCGGCCATCACCGCAGAGAAAAAAATCTTCGCGGAAAAAAGCAACAATATGATTAATTGAATGGGTTAAACAAGTGCAATCCTTTAATTAACTAACGATGACACGGATGTAAACAAATATACCATAACGTTAATAACATCTGTTCAGGCACACCGAGTACAACGCTCGCCTTCTGCGTAGGAGTAACGCGTATCTATTAAGTGATAATACTTGTATCTGAAGTAGTACGCTAACTAAACTGGTAAATAAATTATAGAGATGGAGCAGCATATTACTTTCACGTTCCATGTTCATCTTGACATTAGCTATAGCTATAGAGCGCAAGCTAACCCCAGTGTCATTGCAACTGAACGTCATCGTATCTGAAAAGCTCAGTGGACCCCGTCCACACTACTACGCAAACCCGGCGTTTTCAAATGTCTCTGGCTAGGGGAGCGTATTCGAAAAGCTCAGTTTTCAGTGTTGAATACGCCGTATTAGTGTGGACGGGAGGTGCAAACGCAGACGTATGTATGCGTTTCTAAATGTACCCGGGCTAGTGTGGACGTTGCCTCTGTCTCTCAACCGCTCTCACCACTCTGCAAGAGATAAGAGGACTTGATGAAGGCCTAGGATGTTTTGTTTTGTTCCCGCCCACTTGAAATCAAAGCGTGATTGGTCGATTTGCCCATCACTCTTCACACCAAAACACATAGCTTGGCCTTCCCCAGGATTTGTGAAGTCCTAACCAATGAATGAGCCAGCTAACTGGGCCTTAATAGAGACAGACGATTCTGATTGGATAAGATGTTTTCAGGACATGAACTTGACAGTAAGCTTAACTATAGAACATAGATGACAGAAAATGTATTCAATCTATTGTATTAAATTAAATGAGATATATTTATTTTTAAATTATTTATTGAATATTTTATTATTAGTATAAAAAATATTATTATTTATAATTTGTTTAGGCCTTCTCTGAAGGCGTAGAAGGCCCTGAAGGTTTCCCACTGGTTTTTATAACCTGCCCATGCATGAGGAGGACAAAAAATACACCGCCTTCACATCGCCACTAGGCCTGCACGAGTATAATAGAATACCGCAGGGGCTTTGCAACAGTCCGGTTCCTTCATGAGAGGTTGATGTTAATCTTTGGTGATCTAAACTTCAGCAGTCTTTTGTGCTACCTAGATGATCTCTTGATCTTTGCCCCCTCTGAACAGCAGGCCCTCAGCAGGTTGGAGGTGGTTTTTCAGAAGCTGCGGGAGCACAACCTGAAGTTTACTCCGAAAAAGTGCCATCTCTTGCGGAGGTCCGTGAAGTTCCTTGGACACGTTGTTGACGGTGACGGTGTTGCTGTTGACCCGGAAAAAGTTGAGGTCATCTCCAAATTGTTGAAGAGGGACAACAATAGCTGCACTCCTTCAGTCCGCAGACTGAAGTCATTCCTGGGGATGGTATTTTACTACTAGCACTTCATACCAAATTGCTGGTCAGAAATGGCGAGGAAAGGTCGGAATGTACAGTCAGAATCCAGGGTCTGATGTATAAACATTGCGTACGCACAAAAAGCTTGCGTACGCTGGTTTTCACGCACACTTTGTGATGTAAAAGATTTACTTGACGTGAGAATGTGCGGGCCGTCACGGAAACTTAAGAGCAGACGTGAGAATGTACGGACCGTCCGTAAAGTCTTGTCTGGCTCTGTAATGTGGCTAATTCGAACTGAAAAGTGCCGAAACTCACCAAATATTACAGAATAAAGTTTCCACTACTACGTTTATGACGTTGACTATTCAAAAAACATAAAAATAAACGTTTGATCATTAATGTGGATGATCACATCAACATGCCAAAACCCAAAACGGGAAATGCTATATAGCCTTCTGTTTAATCCGCCACCACTTACAGTAATAACTTCTGTTCAACTTGAGGGTGTCAAACTAACGACAAAATCACTCAGGAAATGCATGTCACGCTAACCCTATAGCTGCCATGCTGTTACGATGCGCCACCACTGGTTTCTTCATTTACAGTAAAGTTTTACATCGGACCATTTCTTCTTGATTTCTGCCATGGTCCGGTTCACTGAACCCACAGCATTTATGGCCCTATAATAATAATAATAATTGTATTTGTAATGCACTTTACATTTAGCTAAATCTCAAGGTGAAACAGGTTAAAAACAAGAAAGTGCACAAATAGTGACAGATTTCCACTCCGCCGACTTTCTTTTGTCGCTAATACCTGATGACAGGCCGCCAAACAGCACACATTTTCTCGCCTCCACACTCGGTTGTCAGAACCTCGATGTCACAGTCACCGTATTTCTTCGAATAAACGCAACAGAGTTTAACGTTCATTTTTGGTGCAGCATTTATTCGAGCGCGGCGTTTATTCGAAGAAATACAGTAATTCCGACAAAGAAATTACCTCAGGAGCGCATTTACAGTCCGTCTGCATATTCATTTATGGGAAGAGGTAAGGCGGGGTCACTGGCTTGTTCACGTGCAGTTCACTGGTTCTGTCCATTGACGCGTCTCTTGATGGCCTTGGAGCAATTCTGTCCCAGATACCAGAGGCGGAAATGAAGGCACGCCCGATCGCCTTCGCGAGCAAGACCCTCACTGGCTCAAAAAAGAGGTATCCTGCCCACCGCTTAGAATTCTTGGCGCTCAAATGGAGTGTTCGTGAAAAATTCTGCCACTGGGGTCACACTTTTAAAGTGTAATTTGCTACTGGAAATTTGATGCTGATTGACATTTCATTTGACCTCTTTTTGAAAGAAGCATTTTTTTTTTGCTGCGTTGCATTATTCAAATCGAAGAGAGACATTTGTTGTGAGATACAGAAGAATAAGAACAAACAGCAGAATAAAGAATATTTCCACAGCTCCACAAGCTCTTTTCGCGATAGAAAAAGGCTACAGTAGCTGTGTAAGTTAATGTTGGAACTTCGACTCCAATAACAGACAAGACAGACAGTCAGTAGGCTTGTACTCCGATTTTACATTTTTTTATAATCCGGTTTTAGAACAAAAAAGTGGCTTTGTCTCAAGATCTCTACAGACCGTGCAACTAATTTAATGCTCAACACTTGAAGGGGGGCTTATTACTTGAAAGAGGATTTATTTAGGCTATCTAAGGTACACTATCAGGGCTTGGAAATTCAGTGATTTGCTAAAGTAGGCAGGGGCGTGTCCAGACATTTTTGATAGGGGTGGCACTAGGGGTGGCCCGCCTCTGACTGGGCATATAGCCAATCATATTTTAAGATATTGGGGTGGCCAATCAGATTTCAGGGGTGGCCCGTGCCACCCTAGGCAACTCCCTGAACACGCACTGAAAGTAGGCAAATGGCTAGTAGAACATAACATTTCATAATCATTTCAGTTAATCAAACAGCTGCAAGACCCAGTGAAATGTTACAGGCTAGCTAGCTCTAGCAAAATAACGCTAGCATCGCCAACAACATTACTAATTCAACTTAGGTAGTGTAACCAAGCTCTTTGTAAGTTCGGTTTAGATCTAATTGTATGATCCTGTGGACAAAAAGACACGGACACTGTCACTTTTAATAACTTGTATTTTACCACTGCTCTTCTTGACATCGCTATTCGAACAGCCCTAGCTAATTTCACAATTGCGTTCAACATCAAGACTACGGCAACTCCCGAGGGACAAAACCACCTTGTCCGTTGTCACATAGAAAGGTCTGCTACAATAGTCTAACAGGATTTGAAAGTTAGCTAAACTTATACTAACCTATATCTTAAATAATTTTGTAGACATAGCAATGGATTCTGCCACAAAATGAGTGACTTGGCTTTATTTATGGACATACTATCCACAACCAGGGCTGGACTGGGACAAAAAATCGGCCCTGGCATTTTTAGCCCAGGCGGTCCACAGATTTAATTTGGTCTTGTTTAGGCCAATTCCAAAACTTTTCTTGCTATTAGTTAACATAATATATATGAACATAAATATTATACTGTACATTTGTAATGTGGTTGTTATTTATAATTGTATTTATATTCCTGTCAAGTCAAATTGCAGTGTTTTTTGGGGTTTGTAAATTCACTTTGTTTTGTAAATAAACTATGTACTGTGTTATTTCTGTAACACAGAAATGCTATTATAAGTCCCTGGTGCTTGAGGTTTTTTTCCAAAAAATATTTTGTATGTTCCAGCACTTATAGACCCAGATTATACTGTATATATTAATTAAAACAGTGACCCAAGACTCTGGACTATGGACCCCTGAAGTAGCCTTGGCCACCCCTTGGCCACCCCATGTAAAAAACTCTAGTTCCGCCATTGCGAATAAAGGTGGGTGGCAAAGCTTTCTCCGTACACATTCAGCATCAGACACATCCCGGATTTCGGCAGGTATGAAAAACAGTGTTGGCTGTATGAAGAGTTGATAAGGAAATGGCTATTGTGATCAGCATAATCACATAGGAAATGTATTTTCTTCCACCTCCTACATCCCTGAAATGTTCAAATAGAGCTGTGTTTATCTATGTTTAATGTCTATGCCTCTACATTTTCACCATGTTTGCATTGCAGTAGGCTACTGTGTATGAGTTCTCTTTATCTCTCAAATTACCTCACACGTTTAACAATCCTAAAAACTGCTACTTGAATTAACTATTTAATGATGCAGCAATTCAATTTCTTTTTGACTGGCAACAATGTGAAAGAAGGGGATCTGTGAGCAGGGGCCTTTTTATATGAATGTGTAAAATAATGTAGCTATACTCATGTACCAGACGATTCTATTACAATTGGCATATAGTGCATTTAGTAAGTAGCCTATAGCAGCAAGTACAATGTAATCAAGAATCAGAAGGGATTAGGGATCATTCAGATTTTACATGTAGCACAACATACAAATCGTATAGGTTCTCAAGTGCAGCGCAACATAACTTATATTACAACATAACCTACTGATAGTTTCCTCAAAGCCTAAAAGGAGGCAATATGCTAGGAAGGCAGTGCACGTTCACACGGATGGGAGTAGAATTCTGGGGGGAGTGAGATTTTGGCCCAAAACCGGCCCTGAGACACGAGCTGTAGTAGGCTAATGCTGGAAGTTTAGCATCGTTAAAATGGAAAAATTACCACCAAAGCGCAAGTGATGTGCAGAAAAATTACGGGAGAAAAAGATTTAAAATCTACAGACAAATATCTCAGAATGTCTCATCTCATCTTATACAAGGTGCTTGTGAAGATTATAATCACTATTTTTCGCAGTGGATAAAGTTCTCGCACCTGGGGCCCGTTCGTCGTAAGGGTTGAAGCTAAGTTAATCAATTGTCCCTTTAGCCCGTTAACATTAGCGAGCTAACTGAGAACCGCAAATATCGGTTCGTCGACGGCTGATCCGCATCCAAATCATGTGGTTAATTCATCAGGCTAAACTTATCAGTGCACGAGCACGTCCTACTTCAAAAGGCAGGAAAGGTCGATCACCAAAACCGTGATTTTCTAACGGTGTGATGGCGGAAAAGACGAACGAGAGAGCGGTGATATTCTCGCCATCTGAGCAAACTATTATAATGAGTCTCTAAGAAGACAATAAGCATATTATTATGGCTAAGTCAAACACCGCCATCGCTGCCAGAGCAAGACAGGCAGCTTGGCAAAAAAATTGCAGATAAACGAAATGCGTATTTTGGTCAAATGTATAGTTTCATCTTTAGTGCCTTATTACCCTGATCAATCAGATCACATTTCTTTAAATGTGCCTGCTGGCAGTAGGCTTAATGGAAATTAATCATCGAATGAGATCTTGCTAGCGAAAATAATGATATCAACTCTTTCAGAATAAGTATAAAAACAAGGCCAAAGAGTATCTAATTGATACGAATTCATAGACACTTATGAGGATATATGTAGGCCTACTGAAAGTGCATGTACTTGGGTGATATCAGGTAAAATGAGCCACTTTTTGGTAAATCGTTTGGGACAATAATACAATACCATATATGCCTTTGCCATGTGTTTTTATGATAACAAATGACTGTTTTTGATCATTTTTGTTGAAATGATGTAATGAAATATAATTATTTAGGCCCTACAGTTCTTGAAACATCAGCTGTGCCAACTTTTTTGGCACAAGCAGTTTCAGGTAAAATGGACCAGCTGTTCAGGTAAAATGGGCCAGTGAAATTGCAAAGGGAAATAGTAATTTATCATAAATTTCATACTTTCAATTCTCATACTGGTTAAACCACTGGCTAACCACCTCTTTGTTGAGTCTAGCAGCCCGTGCTCCAGACAGGACCTCTGGCTTGCGCATCCCAAGCTCTGGGTTGCGCTTTAGAAAGATCTTAAACCAGTAATATCCAGCCCTCCCTGCTGTCTTGGAGAAACCAGATATGTTGTTCTTGGCTGCAAAATCAAAGGCCACTTGCTGGACATCACGTTTTGTGAAGGGAAACCCCCACTGCGCCAATGTCTTAAGGGGGGCAGCAAGCTCCCCTTCTACCTCCTGTGGAAGGTAGGGCTTCCGCCCTGACACATGTTCACTGCCAGTCACCTTTCCACTGATGCGTCTTTGCAGTGGGGATCGCGGCACACCCCATGCTCTTGATAAGAGGTGCACACTCACTGTAATTCCTTTCTTCTCTCCCTCCATGTATTCATCTAAGGCCCCCTTCATCCTCTCCTCTTTCCACAGATTGTAATTGTTTGGCCTTCCTTTCCATCCCTGTTTTATCTTTGTATCCTTTCCTCTCTGGTCCTTGCTCTTCTCTTTTCTCTCTCTTCCTTCTCCCTCTCTCCTCTCGCTTCCATCTCGTTTGCCATACTCACTGTACATAAAATATCTACTACCATTATTACTGTTGGGGGGGTCATGGTGTGACACACACCCTCACACACACCCTCACACACACACACTCCAACACATGTGTATGTGTTTGTGAGTGACACAGATGATGGCCCATTTTATCTGAAACCATGTTGCCCATTTTACCTCAGTGGGTTAAGGTAAATTGGACCACCAGGAAAAACGTCACTTTTTCAAAAAATATGTTCATATACCAATCTAACAACATTATTTGTGATTGATGCCATCAAGACAGATATTATGCATAGTTTTTTATGCGCATGTTTTTAAAAAATAGATTTATCATCCTTATAATAGTTAAGTTAGATTTGGTATGCCAGGCTACTTACCATGCAACTTTCTGGTGCAGGGTTGTTTGAATTATTGGCCCGCCCACCATAGCAACCATAAAGCAATCAAATCCCTTGTTACTTGTCAGGGCTGGGACCCCCAAACCTTAAATGGCCCCTTTTACCTGATATTACCCTATATATGTGTATATGCATGTAGGCCTATGTGTAAATCCCTCTTTGATTTCATTGACTGAGACATGGCCAGGGAATATGATGAATTGATTCATAAGCTGGTTAAGCGCCAAGTACACTTTTCTTACAGCAACGCATGCTGTGGCTTTGCCAATGTTTTCTGCATCGCTTATAGCCTACTGTTTAAAAATGTAGCCTACCTGACGCGAAAAACCTCAAAGCTATGCAGAGTCTGAAGCACAGTAAAAGTTTCAAATAGCTTTATCGTCCATTTCTTCACGTCAAGACATAAAAAGGAATCGATATGACGTTTCCCACTCTCCCACAGTGAAACATAAAAAGCACAGGCACAACAGATCAGACATTTCTTAAAACATAGCGTTCATAGCGAAATAGAATATATCTCCTTAGTCAGCTGAGTCTCTCAAAATGGGAGCTGCCAATTATTTTCCGGGGATGTGGCAAGCTTATCCAGCTACACTTACGCTAGCCTGCTCTCGAGCAGGTTAGTGCTAATTGATATGTTACTATGGTGATTTATCGAAAGTTGCTTCCACGAACCAAAAAGAGGGGCGTGTTTTATCTTAGCCTGAAAATTAGCTCGCTAAACTGCTTAGCGAGCTACGACGAATAGCCCCCTGCACACAAACTACAACTAACCAGTATATTTTTATCTTTGATCTGGTCAAGGGAAAAATAATGTCAATATTTCCATGACAAAAAGCTTTTTACGGTCCGATCTGTCGGCCATTGTGTGGGCTATAGTCTAAAATGCGGATTGATTCATTCATACACTGCGTTGCCGTAAACTGCAGTCTCTGAGTGCATCGTACCAGCTGATTAACAGAATGCAATCATCTGTGATCTGACATAGATGGGTCGCTGTGACGTAGATCGGTCGGGTTTTGGCTCCATCCATACAAAACCTGAGCTGAAAACTGAAGAGAAAATGTTTAACGTTCTAACTCAACATTTCAGTGCGAGTTTTCACGCTTTGCACATGCTTTCAGGAACTAATTTCACACGTATATAATGTACTGAAAAGCAAATCATGGAATTTGCTTTACAGCATCTTTATATTCCTGAGATAGCTATGCACAAGCGGGAAACTGTCCTGGTTGCTATACTGGTTTCTAGGTAGACAATTTTGTATTTCGGCCTATTTCTAACAATTTAGCCTACTCTACGACAGCAACACGCGCAGGTAAATTACTATATGTGTTGCCTTCCCGGTCTGTTAAAATCGATGCTGAATAAGTTATTTTATAGAAGACGAAAAAAGCTAGCTAGCTAGCACTAGCTATCCAACGAGTGAAAACTTCAAATCGTAGAGTAGGCTAAATTGGTTTAAATAGGCCTTAATACAGAACTTCCTACCTAGAAACCAGTATAGCAACCAGGACAGATCAGAGCAAATGTACTTTCATGAACTGGATTAAGTTTGTAAACTCACTGTTGCCAGTTTTGTGGCAGCTAGTTTCCCTTTATTAACAGGTAAAACCAGCAGTACAATGTTACCCATTTTCTTTTTGTAGTTCTATAATTTAATAAATGCAACAAACTAGCCTATAGTTCTTTTATATACAGTGGTGTGAAAAAGTGTTTGCCCCCTTCCAGATTTCTTAGTTTTTTGCATGTTTGTCACTCTTAAATGTTTCAGATCATCAAACAATTGTAAATATATAATAAAAGTAACACATTAAACACAAAATGCAGTTTTTAAATGAAGGTTTTTATTATTAAGGGGAAACAAAATCCGAACCTGTGTGAAAAAGTGATTGCCCCCTACAACCTAATAACTGGTTGGGCCACCCTTAGCAGCAACAACTGCAATCAAGCGATAACTTAATGAGTCTTTTACAGGGCTCTGGAGGAATTTTGGCCCACTCATCTTTGCCGAATTGTCGGAATATGAAGCTGTTTGTCCAATTAAAATGGCTAACAGGTAGGGTAGGGCTGGGCGATTAATGACTTCCCTCAATAAAGATATCGTAACATTAATTCATTTTCATAATATCGATAATGTCGATAGAGAATAATACGGAACAGCAGTCCATTTAATTTTTGTGATGCAGAAGGAAGTTGCGGAGAAATGGTAGCCTACGCTCGCTAAAATATACTGAGCACCTCGAGTGGAGTAGCTATATTAGCTACATTCAGTGGCGGCTGGTGAAAGTTATTCTAGGTGGGGCTGTGAAATATTCAGTCAATTCAGTAACCATCCTAATACAATTGAACACAAACTGCATGATACGAGTTCTCTATGAAATAGTTTATATAATTAATGCACACAGCTATAGGCAAATGTCCACATTTGTGGACGATAAATATCATTACACTCAGTTCAGAAATATTGAAAACCACGGACATCTGGGCACTTGAGCCACTCTGCCTGGTATTATTAGGAAACACAACACTACTATTACTGTAAAATGAAATATTAAGGATTTATAAAAGAATTTAACACAATCAATTATCTTTGATAGAAATTGCCTGTTCTTATACACTTATTCGTTGTTTCTCCTCGCCACAATCCGGTGACCTTAGTAGTTGCATAGCGATTGTCTATGCCTACGCATGGCTAGCTTGATTGAATTCTCCATGTGTGCCTTTGTGCACTTGTTTTGTTTTCTCAGATACGTAAATGTTTAATGTCCTTAACTTCTGTAACAGTCCATGCTGTATTTGTTCCGAATGTTATAAAAAGCAAGCACGGGAAGCAAAATAAGGCATTGACATGAATGCATCCAGCTAGCAAGGCCTTTCTGTTGTAGCTTACCAATCGTGGGAGAAACCTCTGTGTATAATTTAGCTCTACCCTTTTCGCTCGCCTGTTGTGTAATTTTGATGTCAGGTTGGGCCAAACACTTTATTTTTATTTTCTCCACTAAATTTCTCCTCTCAAAAGGATTTTGGAGAGGATATCTGACAGTATTTGAGAAATGAGAACGTCTGAAGTCCGGTCCGGAGTCATTCATTTTCAATACCGTTAAGTAGGCCCTACTGTCGCAAAATCACTTCTATACTCTAACTCTGCTTGAGGCGCTAATTCCAGCGTCCCTTGGGCATCATTTTTGAGGACGCTGATTGGCTAAATATGTGTTTCTTGTTAGCAACGGTCAGCATTTCACCCATCGCCAGCAGGTTGGTAGGCGTTTCGATGGGGGCTTTTTCTAGTGCCCCAGATGTCGAGCATGAAGTAAATTTATCCCAAAACAGAATTTTAGTATATATATACACAACACTTTATTGTGTATTTTGAACACTGTAATGCTTAAAATGAGTAGTTATTGTTTGGCAGCGATAGCCATGGCGAGGTAGCAACTTCCAATGAAGAAATTGTTGATAAAAGGGTTTGTCTTCTTCAGTTATTTGGAAGTTGTTTGGCTTTTTGAAATCCGACAAAGATGTTCGATACAAATTGGTGTAGTAAACAAACAGGTCTGGTAATAGCCTACGACAACTGCAAATGTGTCTCGACCTACGGTCTCGGTTGACAAACGTTTTAACAAATCTTTGCTTACAAAGGTGATTGTAGATCTGTCAAAGTCCATATTTGTTTTTTTATACAATACAACGACACGTAGGAAAATCCCAAATCAAACACGAAGAACTGGAGCAGACGCCATGTTGTCCACATCTCCAAGGCAACCGCTTGCTAGGTCCGTAAACGGTTTTGCAGACTTTTTAGAACGTCTCTGGACCAGTAAGAACAGCTTATTGGTCCAATTATAATACTAGTATATAAGAAACCTTTTTTACCACCTGAAGCAAAATCACTCGTTGGAACATGCAGAAAGTGTGAGTTTGCGCCAAGGTTTTGATAGGTAGGCTATTGATAAAAAGCAAGGTTATAAAAAGCTTAAGTTACTTGACCCCAGGGACGTGCTCCCTGGCTGCAAACATTTCTCTCACACCGCTCTGGCTAAACTTTATGCCGAGTGTAGGGGAAAAGTTGAGGAAGAGACTTATTTTGCTACTACTACAGATCTGGTCTATCGTCTTAATTATTGTTATCGAATGTAAATATAAATATCTATATCGATGATTTTTTACCCATATCGCCCAGCCCTAAGGTAGGGTATTTCTGACTGTTTAGACCAGACTAGTACCGCAGTGTGGAGCTCCGTTTGTTTTGTCAGGCTTGTCAGTGGCAAAACCAGACTTTTATATATGGGGTGGCCAAGGGGTGGCCAGGGCTACTTCAGGGGGTCCACAGACCATGACTGAAAATGTGTGTGTACCCTTAGCCTTAGGCATCTAAGCAATGTCAATTATTCATGATTGCTGATGAGAAATAAACATTTAAATTCACTTAAGCCTAAATTCTTCAGTGTGGCCTAATATGGTCCACTAGGTTTACTTTAATCAAATTATACATTTACTTTGAATAGACTGTGTCTGTACATCTGAATTGCAACTTATGTATGTCTTACACACACTGTAGGCTACTTACAAACTGGAGAGACTTTGGTCACTCTGTTTTCATGAATACACTGTATAATCCGGGTCTAACCAGGTTAGATCCTTCTTTTACATTAAAACATAACTTTTAGTGTATACTCACACAAAAAATGCCACACCCATCAAAACAAGAACACTCATGAATCAACAACCAACATTTTAAAGTGAGGCTTAGGCTGAATCCCAAAACTCCCCCTTACCCCTTCCCCTTAGTTTACCCCTAGCCCTTGGCCCTCGAAACTGAGGGGTAAGGGCTACATATCCCTAAGAAATGAGACTCCACTTGGTTACAGGTACGTCATCGAGCACGTATAATATCTCCAAAACAAGTCGTGTTATGCACTGATATTAAACGAAATTTGCTGCTAATGGAGTTTACATAAAACTGTAGACATGCTAGTCAGAGAAATGCGGGACTGTTGTGCAATTCAGCACTGTAACATTAGCGTACCAAACTAGCGATTTTTAGAAACGTTTCAATTAGGAAAATGGTTGCAAATATATATGTTCAGGACTGAGTATAACACAAAACAAGACTGTCATCATTTTTTAATCAATTAATTAAGATTATAAAAAAATAAAATAAAACATTTATCGGACTCTCTGGATGATCTGGCCGCCATTGTTGCCGGTCGCGCAGTATTCACATAGCCCTAGGTTTCAAGTAAGCTCCCGATCTTACTTGGTTTTAAGGGGCGTATACCCCTTAGTCTAAGCCCTACCCCTAGCTCAAAAAGAGTATTGGGACACCACTAGCTCTCACGGGAACGCGCAAAACTGAGGGAAAGGGGTAAGGGGGAGTATTGGGATTCGGCCCAACTTAATCTGGGAAAGAACTTTTGTGTAGGCTTACATGTGTGGCCTACAAACAAAGGCTAAACTTGGCATGTGACTGACTGACTAGTATGCTCCTCTGAGGTCTTGGGGTGGTGCAAGGACTGGGGTCTATTTCCACTTGATCCTGTTTGCGCAGCGTTTTGAAAAAGTCTGCTATCTCACCCTTTCTTTTAATGTTTGAAGTGAACACTAAGCAAAAATAACATGTTGGCTTACACATCCAATTACCCACATTTGAGTCCAATCTCAATCTTAAACATATTCCCATCATTATCTTCAATCAACTACTACGTCATGGCTAGCCCTACTCTGAAATACGCATTTCGAACAGGCATTATACAATAGCAAACAGGGTAGCTATCTGACTGCAGCGTTAATCTTTTGTAACGTTAATAAATTGATAAGGCATCTCATCAAGGAATCTTAGCAGTTAAAGTACAAAAATAGTGTAGCAGCAACCCACACCGAAAGACGTGTGTTATGTTGGCTGTTAGTTGGTTGTTTACCAGTAGTGTTCGCGGGGTCCGACATGCCAATCAACCTGCTGTCTGCTAATCACGGGAATGCCCAGAATGTTCGGATGCCGGGCATCCTGGTGGTTGGAGAAGGGAGGGGGGTTGGGCAGGGGGGTTGGAGCATCCGAACTTAAGACCAGACGTCTGGGTTTCACAAGAGATGGTTACTATTGTTTTGTGGGCTACCTTTCTTTTATTTAGAGTGGGCTGTGGCCAAATAGCTGTTAGGCTTAATGTGCCTGTGTACCGCGTGGTTAATAAACGTCAATTCGGGAACTTCATCTTATGCCTGGACGATTGTTCATTTCTGACCTAGTCAAGTCATTACAATAGATTTCAAATGGCTAAATGATACTGTTGTTGTTTTAAAAGTGTGCTATTTAAATGAAAATGAAAAAAACGAAATTTAATCAACTACACCACAGTAGGAATTGCGCTGTTAGCAAGGCCTACTAAGGTAGTGCTAAGTGCTAAACAAAAACAGAGACATTTCTCTTATCTGAATCTGTTATGGAACCAAATTGCATCTTTTCTATTCCTCTGCGGCCCAGCATCTCAACTTTCTTAACATTTTGTTCCGGAAGCCTCGACCCCAATGCTAAACCTTAAAACGATAACTGTAATATGCTCTTGTTTTCCGTCGCTGGCGCTGTATCAGACGCTGGCATAGTGATTTCTGACTGACTGGGGAACTGTGGAAATATCCTCGATTGAAAAAATGCACTGCCAGATGTCGAAAGAAACGCTTCTTTTAACAAGATAAAGTAAATGTCGATCACCATCCAATTGCCAGGGATAGCGAATTACGTTTTGGGGTGGTACCTGGGGTGGCCAGTCCGATATCAGGGGGGTCCAGTGCCACCCCGGCCACCCCTTTGGCTCCGCGACTGAGGCTTGTTGCTGGGTTGCAGAACTAGGTCGGGAGGTTAGGAGCTAGTCAGGTTAGTCGAGAATTAGTAGCCTAGCCGGTAACGTTTTTGAGTGGTGTATTTTTGACGGCAGTTGCTGTGCATTTCTAATTGGAGGTGGTAGTCAGTTTTGTGTTGACGGTCTGTGACTGCGAATTGGTTTTGTGCTGCCTGGTTATTATTGTGCGTAAGTTTTGGGAAAAGCCTGTTTTGTGGCGCAGGTCTCTGCCAATTGGAGATTTTCTCAGTTTTGTGATTACCGCTGTTATGTTGAATGAGGGGCAGGGAGATGAGGTAGGGGGGAGGATGGCGTTGCCCTCCCGCCGAGAGCTCTGACAGCTTACAAAAGCTCAGCTGCTGCAATTGGCGGCAAAGCAAGAGGTAGAGGTTCCGGAAGGTACCCTGAAACCCGCTCAGGCTAAACTCCTTAATACCTCTCTGGAGTTAGAAGAGTTGTGGGCTGAGAAGGAGCGAGACAGGGGCCTTTGTGTAGAAAGAGAAGAGCGGGAATCTAAGGAGCTGTTGGCCCAGTTGGAGCTGGGACGAGTGAAGGCCACCCGGGGGGGTGCCCCTTTTGAGCCCCGTTTCGATGTCCGCTCCGCCCTATCTTTAATGCCAATGATCTCTGAGGAGGAAGTGGATACCTTTTTTGAGGCTTTTGAGGTTGTGGCTCGGGAATGTGACTTGCCCGAAGCTCAATGGTCTCTGCGGGTGCAGAGTATGCTGAAGGGCAAGGCGAAAGTGGCTTTTGCAGCTTTGGATCCTCGCCAGGGGTTGGAATATGAGGCCTTGAAGAAGGCTGTTCTGACTGCCAATGGTCAAAACCAAGTCAAATTTGAATCAAAACCAATTAACATTCACTCTCATTAAGCATCAAGGTCAATTTACCTTACCATCAGTCAACATTCCTGTCTTCAAGGGAGATCCTCTGGACTATCTGTTCTTTATGAGTGCTTTTGAACATGGCATCGAAAGGAAAACTGAGAGCAACCAAGATAGACAGTTCTTTTTAGAGCAGTTCACTTTGGGACAACCAAGAGAACTAGTGCGTAGTTGCCAATATATGCACCCAGACAGAGGTTATGCTGCAGCAAAAGGACTTTTAAAGAAGCACTTTGGTGATAAACTCAAAATTGCTACTTTATACTTGGATAAAGGTCTCAACTGGGCAGTAATTAAGGCAGAGGATGCAGATGCCTTGCAGGCTTATTCTGTGTTTCTCAATTGATGTTTGAATGCCATGAACTCTGTACAGTATATGGAGGAACTAAATCATCCAGTCAACATACAGGCCATTCTTAATAAGTTACCTTTCAAATTGCAAGAAAGATGGTGAATAAGAGCTTTTGAACTACAGGAACGCAAGGGCCATGTTCTCGGATTTAGTAGAGTTTGTGAGCTATCAATCCAGAATCCTGTCACATCCATTGTTTAGAAACTTAAATCTAAATCTCACACAGGCAAAGAGGGCCAGCTCATCGCAGGGAAGCAAGCCCATCCCCTCCAAGGACAAAGGTGGATACGTAAGGGATAATGCCCGACGAGGTGTCCAATATCATCTGATAATGGACGATGGGGAGGCGTGAACTGTCCGACGCGCAGCGGAGTTGCTTCCACGGAGTCCATTATCAGATGATATTGGACACCTCGAAGGGCATTATCCTGCTTATACCATGTACAATGTACACCCCTGCAGCCAATCAGAATTGAGTATTCACCCAGACCATGGTATAAAGTGGGTTTACCACCAGTGTGGAAACGGCAACGCACAGCAGTACTAAGCAGGTTGTATTGGAAGGTGCAAATAAAACTCAAAGAAAAACAAGTAAAGAGTGTTTGCATTGCAAGGAAGACCATCATCTCAGTTCATGTCCGCAACTGAGAAAGAAAAATCATGAGGAAAAACTGGCATTCTTAAGAAAAAAGGGTGTGTGTTTTGGATGCTTTGAAGTCGGTCACATGAGCAAGGGTTGTCAAAAGAGACTTACCTGTCAAGTGTGTTCTCTTAAGCATCCAACGGTCCTACATATCAACAAAAAAGAGACCGATAATCAGAAAGGTGAAAGCTCAAAAGATATGGCTGTGACAAACGTATACGCATACTGGGGCCGGTAACTCGGAATGCAAACTTGCTATTGTCCCTGTGAAAGTCAAAATGAAAAAAGGTGATAAGGTGATCAATACCTACACTTTTATGGGCCCAGGAAGCTCTGCGACATTCTGCACGGAGTCCTTACTCAGGCATTTGCAGATCACAGGAAGCAGAACAAGTATTCTGCTTAGAACCATGAACAAGGAACAAGTTGTAAAGACGTCCCTGGTGACAGGTATGGAAATCAGTGGTCTTGAAAGCAATGAGTATCTGGAACTCCCTGAGGTGTACTCCCACACTGTGATTCCTGTGAAACCTGAAAACATTCCCAATCAGGAGGATGTAAAGCAATGGCCGTATCTCCACAAAGTGAAAATTCCTCACATTGAAGCGGAAGTCAGTATGTTGATTGGGAACAATGTTCCTAAGGCTTTGGAACCGTGGATGATATTTAACAGCCAGGGAAATTGTCCTTATGCAGGAAAAATCACTCTTGGATGGACAGTCAATGGGCCGCTCACAAAGGGCACTGGCAAGGTCATCACAGCAAACAGGATCTCTGTGGTGAAGATTGAGGAGTTACTACAACAACAGCTGAAGCATGATTTCCCAGAGCGTCAGCATGAGGAGGACCCTGCCTTCTTGAAAAAGGTTTCTAACTCGGTAAAGTTGACTGAAGGGCACTACAGCATTGGTTTGCCTTTGAGAAACGCTGAGTTCCCAAACAACCGCTGTTTGGCTGAGCAAAGAGCTAAAAGCTTGAAAAGAAAACTGCTACAGAACACACCATTTCACGAGGAATACACAAGATTCATGGCTGACAATTTAAGGAAAGGTTTTGCTATCCAAATAACACCACAGGATATGCTAAATAAAACCAAGACGGGAAAAACATGGTACATACCTCACCATGGGGTGTATTACCCCAAAAAAAGTTAAGGGTAGTGTTTGATTGTGGAGCTACTTACCAAGGTCTGTCACTCAACTCTCAGCTTTTACATGGTTCAAACAGAGTTTTATACAGCGTGAGAAGGGCAGATAGAGGAAGAAAATGTCTGATCTTATAGAACAAGCCAACATATTTGGACAGTTTGTTTACGAGATAGTCGATATGACTTTTAAAGTTAAGCAACTCGTCAATGAGGACCCCCGGGAATTTTGTGGAATACACTCTTTATCGCCTGCCCATAAATTTTAATCAGGCAAGGGTCAGAGTTGATAATTTTTTTACATGATTTGAATAAAATGAAATTTGTTTTGCTGACATTTAATGATAGCTTATTGCATTTAAACCATGAATCCACTTTGGTTAACTCTGAGTTTACTATATCTTGTAAAATAAGTGGGTCCTTGTATGATGTAAACACATTTGTGTCGTCTGCAAAGATAACTTTATGAAATATTTTTGAAGAATTTATAAAATCATGTATGTATAGAATAAATAAGAGTGGCCCTAAAATGGAACCCTGGGGGACCCCAAAGGTCATGGGCTGACAAGTAGAATTATGATCATTGACATGGACATACTGTTCCCTCTCATATAAATAACTTCTGAACCATTTAAGTGCTAAACCTCTGATACCATAGTGATGCTTTTTATACAATAGAATATCAAAGTCAATGGTATCAAAGGCTTTTGATAAGTCCAAGAAAATACCAAGACCACATTTTCCCTCTTCAATGCAGTCATTTATTTGTTCTATTAGGTCAAGTATTGCCATAGAGGTTGTACTCTTTTTTTCTGAAACCGTATTGAGAGGCAACAAGAATATCCAGTTTTTGAAGATAGCCACTGAGTCTGGTGTATACTACTTTCTCCATTATTTTGGAGAAAGTGGGTAGGATTGATATGGGCCGGTAATTGCTCATATAATTTCTGTCGCCCAATTTGAAAATAGGAATTATTTTAGCAATTTTTGTCAGGATGATGAGCACACAGTTCACTGTGCCTTTGTTATAGGCAAAGCAAGGGTGGTGCCATTAAAACCCGTCACCATCCCAAGGCTTGAGCTAACAGCAGCTACTATGGCTGTGCGAATGGAAAGAATGCTGCAGTCAGAGCTTGAACTTTCTTTGACGCCTTCAGTGTATCGGACAGATAGCACATCTGTGCTTAAGAATCTGAGAAAACAAACCTCCAGATTTCACACCTTTGTTGCCAACAGGGTGTCCAGTATCCGTGCTCCATCTGATGTTGCACAGTGGCGTTACATCAGTGGCACTCTGAATCCTGCTGATTGTGCGTCCAGAGGCATATCAGTCGCTCGTTTTCTGAAGTCAGTGTGGATCCAAGGTCCTGAATTCCTGCAACATGCAGAAACCGAGTGGCCGCGAAGCCCAGAATGCACATTGACACAGAACAATCCTGAAGTAAAAGTCTTCACCATAAGTGTTGTTCCTGCAACTGAACAAGTGGATACAGTCATGAAATTCATCACTTACTACTCAGAGTGGCATCGACTTTGAAAGGCTGCAGCATGGATGTTAAAAATCAAAGCCACGTTGAGAGGTGCCTGTAAGGAAAAGGAAAAGAAGCCTGCTCATGGAAAAGGACATGACAAACACCCGTTATCCGTGGAGGACATGCAGGTGGCTGAAAAGGCCATCATTCAGTTTTGTCAGTCAACAGACTACAAAGAGGAACTGGAGTCTCTGAGGAAAGGAATGTCTGTGAAGAAGAGCAGCAACATACATAAACTTACCCCAGTTCTTCAGGATGAACTAATAAGAGTTGGTGGAAGGTTGGTCAAGTCTGCATTGCCCCATGAAGCTAAGCACCCAGCCATTCTGCCACGAAACCATCACATAACAACTCTGGTAATCAGACATGTACATGAAACCATCGGACACAGTGGTCGGAACCATACCCTGTCTCGGCTCAGGGAAAGGTATTGGATACCAAAGGCAAACTGCAGTCAGGGCAGTGATCACAAAGTGCCTCTGCTGTAGAAGATTGAGTTGTGTTAGAGGTTCACAGTACATGTCAGACTTACCACAGGACAGATTGTAACCGGACAAACCACCTTTCACTAATGTAGGCGTAGACTTCTTTGGCCCATATGAAATAAGGAGGGGGAGAACCAATTTGAAGCGGTATGGAGTTATCTTTACATGCCTGAATATCAGAGCCGTGCACTTGGAGGTTGCACATACACTGAATACCGACTCCTGCATTAATGCAATCAGAAGGTTTGTATCAAGACGAGGCACAGTCGAGACCATGACATCTGATAATGGAACTAATCTCGTAAGGGCAGAACGAGAATTGTGAGAATCTATCCAAGATCTGGACAATCTGAAGATACATTCCACCCTGCGCAAGAAAGGCATATCATGGACATTCAACCCACCTGCTGGGTCACACCCCGGTGGACAGACTTTGGACGATGAAGGATTGAGCACGTTGCTTTGTGAGGTTGAAGCTATAATTAATGACAGGCCCATATCCAAAGCTTGCGATGACCCTCTGGATCTGGAGCCTCTCACACCAAACCACCTCGTTCTCCTTAAAGGAAAGCCTTCATTGCCACCTGGGGTATTCAGCTTGGAGGACTGCAACTCCAAAAGAAGATGGCGCCAAGTCCAGTACATGGCAGACCTCTTTTGGAAAAGGTGGACAAGAGAATATCTGCCAGAACTGCAAGAAAGGCAAAAGTGGACTAAGAAAAGGAGGGACTTCGTTGCTGGCGATATTGTCTTCATAATAGATGACGCTGCTCCCAGAAACTCATGGGTCTTGGGCCGAATCACACAAACCCTGCCTGATAAAAGAGGATTTGTGGGACAAGTACAAGTTCAGACCAAGACCAGCACCTTGACCAGGCCCATCACAAAACTTGCTCTGCTCCTTGAAGCCTCTGACTGAAGGTCTCTCTCCCCCCCCTCTCTCTCTATCTCTCTCCCTCACCTATACTGATTTACATACATACATTACATACGTCATGGACTGCTTGCGTTTTGGAAGAGGACTTTTGGAAGAAGTTTTTTTGAACATTTTCCCCTCTGGCTCCAGGGCGGGATGCAATCTTCTCCCGGGGGTTGCTCCAGTCTTTACAGGAGGAACCACGCCACGATCCCTCGCTGGCTCCCTCGTGGAAGCGAGCGGTGACCACAAAAGAGGGTAAAGACATGGCTGGTGATGAGTTGGAAGATCAGGGGATCGCAGATGGGGTTGGCCTCCTGCCCCGAATCGATAAGGGGAATGAGTATGGGTTGACCATTAGGGATGTGGCTACGCAGTTTCCAGAAGTGGTGCCTTTGCACCACATATGAGCGCCGTTGATCGGTGAGACACTGCTGCAGTACGGTTTACATGTGGAGCTGCCTAAAGAGGTTCAGTCAGATAGAAGGACCCATTGTAAATCTGCAGTTTTCCCGAAGGACGTGTGAGCTTGGGGTCACACTGGTACGGTCCTCTGCCTATTGCCCCGAGTTACAGGGGGCTTGTGAGAGGGGCCATCCAACCTTGACGTCCATGGTGCGCACTTTTGATGCGAGGTGCCTATGTTGTGAACTTGGTAGGGGCCTACCCTGCATTGTTCAAAGATGCTGTGGTGATGTAGATTGATGTCTGTGGTTGAGGTGGAGATAGGACTCCCTTGGCTATGGTTTCCAAGATACCCAACATTATCGGACGTGACTTTTACCCGGACTGTGACAAGTAGGTTTCTACTCTCAAGGTGTAGGGTGGTTAGAGAAGAGAGGTAGACCTACTACTACTAATGATGATAATGGAAACAAGATTTTATTGGACTCCTCTAGAGTAAGGGGGGTGGAAATGCAAAAAGTAAAAAAACAATATTTGGTGTTATTTTTAACATTATTTTTGTTCACCTTTTGTTGTCTTTTTCTCTTGAAGGGGGGGGGGGGACTGTTACGTGCACGCCTAGTGGCAGGGTGAGAGGGAGGTTTATTGTCCTTTGTCGAAAGTAATTTTTAAATATAACACTTTAGTGGCACGGTGGCCTTACACATGGTGGTGATTGGAAAGGGGTGTAGAACGGTCTCCTGATTGGGGCCCAGGTAATTAAGGGGAGGAGTTTATTATTTTAGAACTCCCTGATGGCGGAAAGATTGGGGGGAACCTTCAGAGTTGTTGTGAGTGGACGTCACTATCGATGCGACCGGTTGCTCCTGGGTTTCTGTTTTCCCCACCGCTGCCGATCCCTTCTTTCC
Source organism: Hypomesus transpacificus (assembly GCF_021917145.1). Classification (NCBI taxonomy): domain Eukaryota; kingdom Metazoa; phylum Chordata; class Actinopteri; order Osmeriformes; family Osmeridae; genus Hypomesus; species Hypomesus transpacificus. The sequence goes on from NC_061076.1 coordinate 9,930,706, forward strand.
TTTACGAAACGCTGTGCTTAATGTACCAAATACATAATATCCGGATCAACACTACCAACCGCGAGCGAGCTGTCCGCCGAACCGAACGGCGGCTTGGGCTGGCCTGGAACAGGTGGGAGTCTACCTGGCTGGGGGGTGAGTGTTCCAGTTTCTCTTTCCATCTTTCACCTGTCTGGGCCTGCCGCTGTTACCGTTGGTGACATTCTTGATATTCCCCTATACAACGACAACCTTAAAAGTATACATCCGCGCTTAGATATCAAGGTGAAAGTCATCATAGCTTGCGTAGTATAGACCCAGCTTCCAAACCAACTTTGAGAATAGATTAACGGCGAAAAAATTTTAATCGCCCGATAACATGCTGCGTTAACGTGAGACTATTAACGCCGATAACGACCCACCACTAATTTACATTTGTTTGATTATCTGAAACATTTATTGTGACAAACATGCATTAAAAAAATAGAAATCTGGAATAGAGCAAACACTTTTTCACACCACTGTATTACATGTATACATGTAGGCTATAATGTTATCTTCATTTTAGGGGTCAAATAAGCTTTGCGGCTCCAGATACATTTTATTTAGTGGTAGAGGGGCTGAAATGGCTCTTTTGACAGAGAAAGTTGCACACCCTGGTCCAGGCCTACCTACGCAAGACAACATAGTCTACTACCCCCCTTTCTACTACTTTCTACTAAGGAGGGTAGGCTACTACTAAGTGTTTATCTCCATCCTTAAGAGTTGCTAAAGTGTTTTTCTATATAGGCCTATATCTTTTTTATGCTCCCGCAGGCCACATAAAATTATGTGAAGGGCCCAGAGTTTGACACATATGATCTAAATAAACTATGCTGGGCCCGCTGAACCTATACCTCATCCACAGATACTGGTCAGGGAAGCACAGTGCATTACTTCTGTCTCTGAAGACCCTTGGGCTGGTGGGATGAACGCTGTTTGTATCTTCTGTGCACCTTCATCCACAGGGTTGTCAAAGAACAGATAAGCCATAATTGGTTGTAACTTGTCTAGACACACTTGGTTTAGGTCTTATGTCAATTAACCAATGGCTTTTGAAAACAGTTAATGTTACGTGATTTATAGACTAGAATAGACTCTCGACGGAACTGTCTTTTAAGATTATATTTCCGCCTGCTTGAAATTCTTAGCAACACAGCTAAATCCAGGTCGACTTTTAGCCTGACATGGAGCAGGCTAGTTCAGAGCATAGAATGTAAACAGAATGGACGGTACAACAGCTCTGAAAAGTGAAGTCAAAACATCTCGATCACCCCTTGATGTCTAACTGCAGTGTAGGTCATAAGTCCCGCCCCCTCCATGTTAGCGGTTGGGCAATTAGCCAAACAAAAAAAATTAAGCGCTTTTCAAAATTTTTTTGTTCAAAGATGGTTTCTGTAATTTTAGGTAGTTCTGATCACGCTGATGTCCGTTCAAATGCAAATTCTTCTCATAAGTTTGTTTTTTATTTGTTATTTGACAAAATAAAAAGGGATTAATGTGTTCTTGCAAGTGGGTTGTGCGAGTGTATGGGTGGGACCTCGATACCGCAGCCCCACCACACCACTATTGCACATTTTACATTTAGTCATTTAGCAGACGCTCTTATCCAGAGCGACATACGTAAGTACAGGGACATTCCCCCCGAGGCAAGAAGGGTGAAGTGCCTTGCCCAAGGACACAACATCATTTGGCACGGCCGGGAATCGATCTGGCAACCTTCAGATTACTAGCCCGGTTTCCTAACCGCTCAGCCATCTAACTCCCAGAGTCTGTCTACAAATTACATCACCAGCGCAAGATGGCAGCACCCGTATTCGGGATATTTTGGCTTCATTTTTGTAAAGTGGGAGGAAGCAAAGCCACGTCATCCATTCTTTTTACAGTCAATGGTTCAGAGGTATACGTTACCTTTGGTTACTTAGTTAGGACCAGAATAAGCCACCTTAATGGAACAGAACTCTCTCTGAAATAAACAAGCCTGGTTTTCCCTTAATCTACATTGATGGAACACCCCCCCAAGTTACCTTTGGTTACTTAGTTAGGACCAGAATAAGCCACCTTAATGGAACAGAACTCTCTCTGAAATAAACAAGCCTGGTTTTCCCTTAATCTACATTGATGGAACACCCCCCAGGGTTACCACAGTATTTATGTTATACCTAACATATAAATAGCATATAGTACAGTTTTTACTTTCTGGGAAAGGTTAGTTGCACAAGGGTGTGTGTGTGTGTATGTGTGTGTGGCCACCTGGGGCCTGTCCTCCTTGGTTGCCACAGCGATGTTGCAGTGATTAACATGCAGGTGTGTTAACAGCGAGCCATCCGTTGCACAGTCAGACAAAACTCCAATAAATACTGTGGGGGCTGCCTCAAAGCACTCTGGGATAGGAAGTTGAGACAGTATGGTGGGTAATAGATGGATGAGACTGAACTTTTCCACTCTCCATTATGTAGTGAGTCATTTTTACACACCTGTGTGCTTCCTTGACACCTGCACAGTTATGTAAGTGCTGGGTAGTGAATCTACTAATCACCCATTGCTCAGCCCGTATGTTTGGAAGAAAAAAACAATTCACAGATGTTGTAATATTTAATCTGAAACAACAGCAAATCCCTAACTGCACTGCAAACTATTTTTATTACAAGCGCGGTACAGCATTGCATTGAAAATAATGTGTTGACTTCCAAAAGTGCAATATGTTCATGGACTGTGTTTAATGCTTGAACATTGTACTGTATTATTCTCACAATTGTTGCATCATCCCGATAACAAAGAAGAAAAAACAAAACAATGTCATCCTCATCTGGTAGAATATGTTGATGTTTGGGTGTGTGCTGTTGAATGTTGTAGAAAATTGTAGGTCTGCAGTATATACCATATGAGGTTTGCCAGCATCCAGGGCATCATCCAAGGCCAGTGTACTGTTTAAATTCTAAAATGTTCTTTACCAGCAGCACTGTGCAAAGCCTAGCTGAGCTGTTCAGCTTGCTTACCTGTGAGTGGGAGAGGAGATATCCCTCTCCGTTATTTCTAATGGGCCCTGACAACAGTCACCTCAAAAACCTCATCCGGCAGTTTTCAGGAAACAATGACAGAAGCTTGTTTCTCAGTACAGCCAGGGAGTAGAACTGCTATGCCACAAGGGAGGATATTAATAGTCAGTGCATTAATAGTCAGTTTGTATGCATCTGTTCACAAACATGCACGCACACACATACAAAGCTCCTTGTATCCAAGTCTAGACAAATTTGACACCTTGTTTGATGATGAAAGCAGGGTCGTGATGAAAGAGGATGTCGTGCTCAGGGGGCTGTGAAAGGAGAGCAGTGGTAGCAGCGTTTAAATGTGTGTGTGTTTGTGTGTGTGATACAGCTCACAGCATGAATAGGATAGCTGCAACTTACCTCACTGTTATTGAGGGGAATTATTTGGGAGAAGGTGGGGGGGGGGGGGGGGGGGGGGGTTCTTAACACCTGTGAATGTTTGATGTGATAGTGCGTGTGTTTCACGGTGTCGGTGTTATTATGTGATGGTTGTATGTGACCCTATGCGATGTGTTTCCCTTTTCCTTCTTCCTAAAAGGCGTGACCAGAGAAGCCAAAAGGCCTGTTCCATAAAGCGAGTTTACCGAATAAGCCAGACTTATGTCAGTTAGTCGGACTCATTTCTTGTTCATTCGGTTCCATAAAGCTAGCTCAACGTTGTTTGAACTCGGTTACTATGGCAACTTAGGCTACGAAACTAGTCTGGTCAGGGTCAGACTAACTGTCAGGCTTAGCGTGACTTGGTGCTTAACCAGACGTCCATGTAACACTGACCCAATGGGAAGACGATGATTTACCACGTTTATTCTCATTTTCTTATTCTCATCAGTTCAACATTGATAGAAAATCTACGTAAATAGCCTACATAGGCTACAACATTTAGCCTAATGCATTAAACAATGATGAACTATGCTTTGATAGGCTACGCACCATAGCCGTTAAATGTATGGATGTTAGTTTGTGATTTCAAATGTTTAGGCATCAGGCCTACATCTCAATCTAAATTATCTGAGTATAATTATCTTAGCAATATAATTGTTAACAGTAGCCTACAATTGCAAAACAAACCTAAATCCGCCCCCCATTTCCCCGACACAAAACCCATGTTAAAAAGTTAGCACTAGGCTACTGAATAATGTTTTAATTAATATTAGGCATTTATTTTAAACGATGTCAAAAAAGTCCATTTAGATTAGTTTAGTGGGTATTTACCCCCAAGACAGGAGACATACACAGTTTTCAGAACCCAAAGTACAGTGATAGACACAAACACGCACACCTCATTAAGAAAACAATTTAGAAAACAGGCCATGCTACAGTAAGTCAGAATAGAACCCACAACCCACAGTGTCATGTATATTTGTCAGTTAAAATGTACACACACCAGTTCACTTTGATATGGCTTGCTCTGTTTTATAGATTGTGTACAAATGTATCTTGTGCATAACAAGGCCAGGACGTGATGTGTTTGTGGTGCCTGGCTCATTAAACACGGAGAGAGATAGCTGCACCACTACACTAGCATTGTAGGTGAACAGAAGAAGAGAGGGATGGATGAATGGGAGGGAGATGGAGAAAATGATGAGGGAGAGAGGGATGGGGGAGGTATAGAGGGATGGGGTGGAGGGGGAGAGGGGGGTGGAGGGAAAGACATTCGACAGCTAATTAAGTCAGTGACATACAGTCAATTCTGTCTGTATTGGTTTCTTCCTTTTTATTACTATGGAGGATTGTGTGTAGATACACACACCTGTACATTATCTGATGTCTCTTTTTCTCTTCCCCCCTTGTTTCCCTAGTAACACACTCACCTACAAACACAGAGTTATCACAGTACTTCAACCCCCCTAAACAATATGATATAGGTTTTGTGGAACATTTCAGTGACGCTCTTTTCATGATGTCTTGGCACACGGCTATTTCCAGTCAGCTATAAAAGGCAGCTAAGCCTGTCATGATCTCATCCTGGAGTTCTCTACTTTCTAGTCAGATGGCTGAGCGGTTAGGGAATCGGACTCTTAATCAGATGTTTGCCGGTTCGATTCCTGGCCGTGCCAAATGACAATGTGTCCTTGGGAAAGGCACTACTTCACCCTACTTGGCTCGGGGGGAATGTCCCTGTACTTACTGTAAGTCTTTCATTACTTTCATTACTTCAGTTCACCTCCCCCTCTTTCTCTCCCCCTTGTAGTGTCTGTGACATTTCTGTCAGACAGTCATACAGTTGGATCAATGCATGTATTGACTTCATGGATATCTTTCTGTATTAATCAGGACTTGTACCACATAGATCATCCCAGGTTTCCTATATGTTTAATGTATGCACCTTCCTACCAAAGTAAATTCCTTGTCTGTGCAAACATTCATGGCGAATAAAATCCCTTCTGATTCAGATTGATCAAGCCATCTGACTGGGTATGAATGAAATAGAGTGATATTTAGTGAGAGCATTGGTGTGGCCACAATATAACTTGGCGGGGGTCACGTCCCCCTCACTTAAAAAAGTAGTTTGGACCCCCCCACATTTGCAATCAAAATATTAGTGCATGACTGGTCTACTGGTCCAGCGTTCTTTCCATTGCTTCACAATCAAATCCATTCCACTTTATCAGTAGGGGGAATACCCATAGCAATAGAAATCCACTCCTCGTTTTCCTGGTTTCCTACACAAACTGAGGCTGTGTCTACTACCGCGCACTTTATGAAGTACACTGCAATACAGTGCCCTGCAAAACAGTGCACTTACATATTCAGTGCACTTTGTCGCTGATAAGTGCTGTCTCAAATGGAACAGTTACGTTAAACACTTGGTGGAGGTGACGGACGCAAATCTGCTCGCCACACCCGGAAAACCTGCCAAAATGTACGCGCTTCTCCTCTCAAGTGGAAAAAGCTGCCGAAAGGGCTCCTCCTTTTCCGCCACGTAGCCAAGATTGCGCCCCTTTAGGGCGTGTAGTGTCCATCGTTGTACACTGTTTTTTTGGACCGTTTGCAGTGCGCCATCCTGGTACTTTCAGTGCACTGAATTATTCTGGTTTTGTGAGTGAAGCGCCCTAAGCACTGAAAGTCAGTGCTCGAAGTGCACAAGTGCGCGGTAGTAGACACAGCCAGTCTCTTCACGTGCTCTTTCATCGAAGCGTCAAGCTTGCAGCTAGAACTTCAGACATCGACTGTTCCACAGACGAGATGGACAGAAGGAGGTTTTTTTTCGAGGAAGAGGAAAGTTAGTTAGAGCTGCCCAAGTGTTCCCCTCAGTGGCCAAAGCACCCTCATGAGACATTCTCTGACTATAATAGCATTTAGTCACAAAGATCCTTCTGCAAACATTATGATTATAGCTAGATAAGCAAGCTATTTACCTGAAACTAGCACTAGGCAATACCATACTTTATTTACCCATTACAAGTGGAACAGTATTCGTAGATTTCTTACAGTTTTTCTCCATTGCTTTGGCTCATTTCACAAAACAGAAATCACATTCTCAAAACAACACGTGCAAACCTCCAAACCGCTGGGCACTTGTTCACAACAGATTGGAATTTTTCATTCCTTTGATCAAATTGCAATTGTATTAGCACATCCTTGTAAAAGTGCAATTGCCTACAGTTTGCAAACATTTCAAATGATTTAGCACGTCTTTGAAATGGTTAGGTATAATTGCCTTCAATTAGGCCAACTATCAATTGAAAATATCTTGCTGGTCTAAACTGACTGTTGTTTCTCAGTCAAGTGGTTGTTCTCTGCAAAACATATTGGCATAATTTATTTGTGTACATCATCACCTGCACAATAGTTCACTCCACTGTCAAAATATTTCAGGCACATAATACCATGAAAAACATAATGGTAGCTAACTAAACCTACTGTGTGATTGGTGATCGGATGTGTCGCCTTGTTTAGTAAAGTTCTAGTTGCACCTGACAATGACTGTAAGCAGATGATCCAAGAGATCCATATTACAGTATATATTGGTGCAACTAGAACTTTACTAAACAAAGCGACACATCCGATCACCAATCACACAGTAAGTTTAGTTAGCTGACAGGAGCTATGCAGCAGTATAAATGCTTCCATCAAATATATAGAGCTTGTCCCAGGCCAACAACCCACATTCCCAGTCTTGGCCCATACAATACCCAGACACTCCTAGTGTCCTTGGACCGCCTGCACTCCGATCTTATCCCTCTACATGAGAGGGGTTTGGTAGGGCCTCACTTTCTTACATTTGTCATTGTGTGGGACAATGTAAGCTTCCACCGTCGCCCACTCATCAGGGTTCACTGCCCATCAAAGAATGCTGATGGTGCTCATATCACCTGACTTCCCATTCCTTAGTCCTATCCAGGAGTTTTTTTTCTGCATGGAGGTGGAGGATTTATGAGCATCGGGCTCAAAACCAGAGCTCCCTGCTCCAGACAATGGATGCTGTTTGTGATGATGTCACAGCAGATCAGTGTAGGGGATTGTTGAGCCATGCACAACGATTCTTCCCCTGTTGCATCGCAAGGGAGAACATCAGAGGTGATGTCATGAAATCTGAGGCCAGACAGACAGGAGCGCGAGGATAAGCAGGAGAGTGAGGACGACAACTAGTGAAATTCCAGCTTTGCTTTACTTTCTTACTGTTTGTGTTTCCTTCTTGCCATGAAATGCACCCTCTGCAACTCTGACTAGGAAGGGGTCACATGCCTGAAAAGTACCGTGGTTACTCATACTACCAGTGTAGGTAATACATAATGTTAGTTTTGATGTGCTTATTGTATGAAAGTATATTGTGCTGCACACATTTCCTGTTACAGTAACCATGATGTATGGCAATTAGAGTAACAATTTCCATGGCAGTGTAAGTGCAATATGTGATGTGAAACCTTGTAGGCTACTCGTGAATTACTGTAATCTTTTTTCTGTTTGATACACATTTACATTTTACATGTATTCATTTAGCAGACACTTTTATCCAAAGCGACTTCCAAAAGAGAGCTTTACAAAAGTGCATAGGTCAATGATCCTAAACAACGAGATAGCCCCAAAAACATTGTGGTTAGCCAAAACATGACGCATACATTACAGTATTGTTGCTTGCTTTTCTACAGGTACACTCTTGCACTTTTGAGGTTCATGTTGTTTAGTTGTAACTTGTTTGGCTACATGCTCTTATGGTTCTTCTCTTTGGCACTTACTGTATTTGGGTTTTTCACAATGTAAGCATAATGTTTTGGCTACCCAAAATGTTTGGGGCTATCGCGTTGTTACAGTTTCTCAGTCGCTTTGGTGCATTTCTTACATCACTATTTACATTTGCACAACAGTTAGTTCAAACTCCACATCATAGTAGCAGTTTCTCATTCCTTCCAACACATTTCAATTGCGTTTGGACATGCATCAATTGCTTTCATACTCAGCTGTTTTATAACATTATCATTTGCTTATGTCATGTCAGTCAAAATTAACTATACTTGTGAATGCTGAATAGTCATTCCATATTAAACAAATAGTCATCATTTCGTTGCTTGAGTCACTATATACAAAAATGTTGAACTAGTTGTCAAAATATGTCAAGCAAATTTTACAAAGTTTTTTTTTTTTTTTTTTCTGAAAATGTCTCTTAAATTGAAAAAAGATTCTCAGGTGAATCTCAGCTTTCACTGATGAGAAGGGGTGTGTGAAGCATCAGTTGCAACCAATGATAAGCCACTTCTCTACAAACACTGTCAGAGCTGAATCCCATAAACCCCCACTTTACAAGCACATATGAACCAAGCAGGACATAGTGTGTGTGTTATAATGGCACTAGTTTATGTGCGGCGCGCATTGATATACATTGATACTGATAGAGTGTGTATATGTGACCTGTCAGTTGACGAGTTGATGAGTATGAACAAGCAGCAGGTTGATGCTCTCGTGTGTATTGATGAGTTACTTGAACTAGAAAAGGCTGTTCCTGCGAAACAGCAGTGAGAATGCTGAAAACCTGAATGGGGATAGCTGACCATGCTAAAAAAGCTGAACATTTTGAAAATGTTTAGAAAGTTATAAGCTGAAGCTTCCAAGCGCCCGAAAGGTATTTTAAATAGGGGCTGGAGCTGTGACGAAGACATAAAACTACAGAAAAGAGAAGAAAAATGCAAAACAAAAAGTGAAAAAAATCAGAAAGAAGAGAAACAATGCATACTAATTTGAATATTTAGCAGAACATTTTTTTCTGGAGTTTTAAAAGGCCTGAAATGTATGTTAGAAAGGACCTGCAGCAAGATGAAGGCAGAAAAGAGGAAAAAAATGCAAAAGTACTGGCAGTTGGAAGATACTGCTGTGAAAGGTATTTTTGAAAGGACCTGGAGCAAGATGAAGGCAGAAAACAGAAGAAAAGAAGAAGAAAAATCCAAAACAAAAAGGGGAACATTTCAGAAAGATGAGCTGCAGGAAAATGTGAATATTTAGCAAAAAAAACTGTTGCTGAAGTCTGGGTTGAACAAATTTGAAGGTAAGAGGACAATACTGGAATGAATTGAACTTGCTGGAAAAACGTAGCAACCGCTGGTCATTGGCAACAGACTGGCAACATTTCTAACCTAGAATCTCAAGACAGAGGATAAACTAATCATGCGTGCCTGCACAACCAGTCCTGTTCAGACACTTAATTTAAGATGACATCAAAATAATAATTCATAGTGCAGGGTTGCCGATGTTGTCGTTTATGGAACGCCGAATTAGTCAAAATTAAATCAATAAATAAATAGGTAAATAAATAGATAAATACATACATAAATAAATATGTCTATGGAATAAATTATGAAATTAAAAAAAGATTGCAATAAATATTTAAATATAGCATTATATAATTACATAGCTGAATCCATTTACCGACATCAATAAATAAATACATTTATTTATTTCAAAATGACGTTTTTGTAAAGACAACATTTATTTATTTCATGGGACTTTTATTTCCTAATACCACATGTATTTATTTTTTGAGACTTTTACACGCCACATTTATTTCCACACTACATTTATTTCTGTGCTGTATTTATTTCAGATCTCACATGCAAACGAGAGGGGCGTGGTTATCGTCAGACCAACGCAGCAGATAGCTATGCTACCTGTATGACAGTGGAATCGCACTGCCGAAAAGCATGGCTTGTCAGGATATATTATTTTGGCACAGATAGTAGATTTTGTAGAGGTACTTGGGCGGATAAGTGCTCTACAAAACATAAATATTGAAGTCTTAAATAGTTTGAGACTTATCGAGCACTGTTCGTGTGCAAGATTAACAGGTAGTGGGGGTGATAAGTGCCAGGTAATGTTAGCTAACAAAGAAGCAACAAAGAAGACAATCACTGCCACCACCGTTACATCGCTCTACTATTGTGTGGATGGATAGGTCGATAAGGCACCTGATTATAACTATCTAGCCTCACCGGCATTATGCCATGTATCACTATTTAGTGAGACGAGACCTGAAGTGAAGCCAGACCATTCCAGACATTACCCATACCTTTGGATTTACAGTAGGCTACTGCTTCAAATGGACGTCAAGTTTCTTAACGCTTTGTTATTATTGGCAATATAAAGTTGCAACTAACCAAGACGTGTCAAGACCAATACCCATTCAACACGGTACACAATAACCAAACCCAGATATTATAATTTATGGAATTATTCAATATTAAATCAAACCACTACCACTTGACTCGTTTTTATGACCATTCAGTGACAAAACGGGTTTGGCTGTTTAGGTATGTGCCAATACAGCACAACACTGCTAGCTCTACAGTAGCTAGCTCTAGCTGAAATGGCCACACTGATATTGTCCTTTTATTATTTTGTCAGCTAGCTAGCCGGATAGCCAGCCACTTGCCTACAGTTGCCGACTTTGAGACCGGTGATAGCCAACATACCACCTAGGAAGACATAGTGTTGGCAGTGATTGTTAGCCTTGCAGACGAGTTACACGTCACACGAGCGAAAGCAATGTTTACAAAGGTAACTTCAGCGCAACCTCATAGCTATCAAAGATCAAGTCCCCACACGTAGGCTACTAGGTCACCGCCATCACTCCCATTGGGATCCAATAATAAAAAGGCAGAGACAACACAGACATTATGGGCAAAGCTTGTCTACATTGTATGCTTTTCGGCAGTGCAATGCCACTGTCACCCCCATACAGGTAGCATAGCTATCTGCTGCGTTGGTCTGACAATAACCACGCCCCTCTCGTTTGCATGTGAGATCTGAAATAAATACAGCACAGAAACAATTGTGGTGTGGAAATAAATGTGGTGTGGAAATAAATGTGGTGCGTAAAAGTCTCAAAAAATAAATGAATGTGGCATTAGGAAATAAAAGTCCCATGAAATAAATAAATGTTGTCTTTACAAAAACGTCATTTTGAAATAAATAAATGTATGTATTTATTTATTGATGTCGGTAAGTGGATTCAGCTATATAATTATACAATGTTATATTTATATATTTATTGCAATCTTGCAAGCTTTTTTTTCTTTCAGAGTTTATTTCACAGCAGTATTTATTTATGTATGTATTTATCTATTCATTTACCTATTTATTTATTGATTTAATTTTGACTAACTCGGCGTTCCATAGTCGTTGTCCCTGGTGAGTTTTTTATACGTAAATAACAAGATCATGCTACATATAACCAGCGGATCATTTCTTGCAAGTGTGTCAAAGTGGTATGTATTAACACCGTAGGCTTGAATAATAACCGGAGGCGTGAAGCTGGAGAGAATGCAATGGAAGATTTCCTATATCTAGATCGACTACTTCAAATTGTAAACGGAGAAGATATTTAGAGTAAAGACAAGTTACTTTACATATGTGTTCAATATCGTCAATTAAAAGTAAAAGCTTTCCAGTTACGAAGCGTTTGTTCGTAGGATTAACGCCAGCTGCAGTTACCCCAGCCCTGGTTTGGCTGTTCGTGACTGTCAGCTAAGACAGTCCAGCCTCAATGTTTGCATATTTCTGTAAAACTTGCTAAAATAAAAACCACCTAGCTAGATTATGTACACGTTAAGCTCAATGTACATACCTTGTTTGGTCGATTGTGGGAAAAAAAGTCGAACCGTTATTAGTTATGGAGAGCCATCACGCTAGCTCGATTATGAGAAATGTAGCTAGAATCCACACCTCAAACAAGTTAACCTAGACGCAAAACTGTACGTCCAATCCAAAACATAAGGATATTTTCTGAGACCCAAGACTCTGCCGAAACCATTGATATCCTTTGTGTCTGTGCGGTCAGAAATACAACTCTTTTGGCAGTTTCCAAAACGTCACCCAATTCTGCTTTCATGGTGCGTGTCTGTTTGGTTGCCACGGTGATGGCGCAGCTGTGATTGCTAACGAGCTGGGCAGAGAATAACACATTTAGCTGGAATCCACATCTCAAACAAGTTAATCTAGACGCAAAACTATACGTCCAATCCAACAAATAAGGATATTATCCGAGACCCAAGACTCTCCCGAAACCAGACATGTCATTTATATGTCTGTGCGGTCAGAAATACGACTCTACCGGCAGTTTAAAAACACGTCTACTTTCGAAATTCTGTGACAAATTTTACCCACCTCTCCATTGAAGTTAGTGAGAGAATTTCAAAGGCTGCTCTCGCTTCAAGGCTCAAAGCTGAAAATCTGTAAATGTGAGCTCTTTAGTAGTTAACTTGGCTGAAAGAGGACAAGTTTTCCTACATTTTAAGGTAAAATTTGTTTCTGTAAGTTAAACTATATGAACGTCAGAGGAATTTGTTTGACAATTTAGTTGAATATCAGAAAAAGAGCCAGTGTGCCACTCTGCTGGCTGCTCAATCATAGAAATCAAGAAGGAGCTAAGTTTTTCATGTATTTCAAACTGTCACGATTCAAAATTGGCTCAATATTTGAAAAAGCTGAATCATTTGGGTATAGCTGAATGTCTTGTGAACATTTTAAAGGTTGAATGGTGTCTCTAGCTGAAAGTATGCTGAAGCAGTTAAGTTTGAAAGAGGAGGAAGCTTTTTAATGATTTGAAAGGATTTACCATTACTTTTAATGGGACAATAATTTGCACAAAAACCTTCATTCTTTAAAAAGTATAAAAGTGAGAAATACCAGAAGTCATAGCCATCATCTCCTGAAGGAGCTGAACGTTTTGAATGCTTAACAGCATTCTCACAATAAACGAGTCTTTAGAAATAACCCCCGCTGATTATTCACATTCGGTAATTCTACATGGTGTCAGAAGTTAAGCTGGAAGATGGCGAAGTTTCCACCTCCCGAAAACTTTGATTTCACTCGTCCTCAACTGTGGCCGGAATGGCGCCAGAGATTTCAACGCTTCAGGATAGCAACGAAATTAGACAAGGTAACGGGAGAGGTACAGGTCTGTACACTGCTCTATTCATTGGGAAAGGAATCGGAACACGTTTTCAAGACATTTGAATTTGAAGCGAGGGGTGATGAGAATAAGTTTGAGACTGTTGAGCAAGTTGGACAATTATTTTGTGCCTAAAGTAAATGTCATCCACGAACGAGCCCGGTTTCATCAACGCATGCAAAAGCATGGCGAGAGTGCAGAGGAGTTCATAAGAAGCCTGCACGAAATGGCGGACACATGCTCCTTTGCTGAAGCGAAAAATGAAAATATTCGTGACACGTTAGTAGTCGGCATTCTGGACAAAGAACTCTCTGAAACGTTACAATTGACACCCTACTTAACTCTAGACAAAGCGGTCGAGTTAATGAGACAGTCGGAGCAAGTGAAAGGACATGTAAACGTGCTTGTGCTAGCAGTAGCACACAGCTCAATGAAGTTGCTAAATGGGGGCAACGTTCAGCCAAGCCAGATTGCCGCCAAGCTCAGCACAAGGGGAACAACGTGAAACCAGTGCAGGATAAGCGAGGAAAAGGATGCTACAGATATGGGAAAATTCATGCAAGAGGTGACAGATGTCCAGCGAAGAACGCAGACTGTCACACTTGCAAAAAGACAGGACATTTCGCTGCCGTTTGCCGTTCATTGTCAACGAGGTCAGTGACCATGCAGACGGTGACGGACAGCGCCAGCCACCATTCCTCGGCGAGATCACACAGGTGAAGGATTCCAGTGATGCATGGTCTGTAAAATTACCTATTCAGGGCACTTTTGTGAACTTTAAGATTGATAAATCTTATCAATCTTAAGATTGATAAGATTGATGGCAGATACGAGCGTCATATCTGAGAAGACTTTTAGCCTAATGGAAAACAAGCCCAGACTCAAGAAAGTCAGCACTGCCCTAGATAGTCCAGGGGATAGGCTGAATTGTCTAGGCTATTTTACAGCAAACACTCAGCGGAACCAGAAGCAGTTCAGGTTCAAGGTGCATGTGATCAGTGGGGATGGCAGCCACCTTTTAGGGAGAAATGTTGCTTTGGCTATGGGCTTAGTGAAACGCATCGCTGAATTGAAAAAGCATGAGACTCCATATCCTAATGATGTAGGAATTCTGAAGACAAAGTCTGTAAAAATAGTGTTAAAGGAAGATGCGCTTCCATACAGTGTGTCAACGGCAAGACGTGTGTCTGTGCCTATGCTCTCTAAAGTTAAAGCAGAGCTAGATCGAATGGTAGCCTGTGGCGTCATCACTGAAATTAAAGAGCCAACTGAGTGGTGCGCATCAATGGTAGTGGTGCCAAAGAAAAACCAAGAACAGATTCGGATTTGTGTGGATTTAAAGAACTTCAACAGAGCAGTGAAGAGAGAGAAATATATGCTGCCCACAATTGACGACATTCTGCCAAGGCTGGCTCATGCTAAATTCTTTTCACTGCTGGATGCTGCAAGTGGTTTCTGGCAGATACCACTGGACCCTGAGTACGCCAAGTTGACCACGTTTATCACCCCGTTTGAAAGATTTCTTTAATAGACTTCCTTTCGGAATTACTAGCGCTCCAGACATTTTTCAGCGGGAAATGACTAAGCTTTTAAAGGACTTAGAAGGCGTCGTAGCTTACATGGACGACATATTGATTTATGCAGAGACTGCCGAACTTCATGAGGAAAGACTCAAGAACACCCTCGACACATTAAAGAAAGCAGGATTACAGCTGAACCACAACAAGTGCATGCTACCCCAGCGACGGCTGAAATACTTGGGCCATTGCATCGACGAGGACGGAATTCGGCGGGACGAAACTCAAGTCCAAGCCATCACCCAACTGCAACCACCCAACAACGTGCACGAGCTCAGGAGAATCCTGGGCATGGTTCATTATCTTGGCAGGTATCTCCCACACCTGTCAGAAGTCATAAAGCCACTAACAGACCTGCTCAAGACTGAAGTAATGTGGTGGTGGGGTGCTGTACAAGAGGATGCTTTAAAGAGAGTGAAACAGCTAGTTACAGAGGCCCCTCTTCTAGCATTCTTTGACGTTAGAAAAGACACTGTAGTCAATGCAGATGCAAGCAGTTATGGGCTGGGTGGGGTCCTATTGCAGTCACATGATGGACAGTTAAAGCCAGTAGCTTACTGCTCAAGGACAATGACTGATGCTGAAAAGCGCTACGCGCAAATTGAAAAAGAATGTCTTGCTGCAGTTTGAGCATATGAGAAATTTACAAGGTACTTGTACGGCCTGAACACATTCACTTTGCATAGTGATCACAAACCACTAGTTCCACTCATTAATTGTAAAGACTGAGACACAGTGCCTATGAGATGTCAGAGACTGTTGATGCGCATGATGCAGTACAACCCAACAGCTGAGTATGTTCCAGGGAAGCAGTTGCTTGTAGCAGACACCCTTTCCAGACATCCTCAACCTGAGATGACGCAGGACATCGCTGAGTTGACTAGTGAGCTGGAGATGTATGAAGAGGCTGTTCGAGAGTCATGGCCTATCTCTCCGAGCAAGCTTGACATGGTCAAACAGCACACCCTCCAGGATGAAGAGCTCCAGCTAGTGAAACGCTACGTGCTTGGTGGGTGGCCGCAGTATTCAGGAGACGTGCCGCTAAAAGTAAAATAGTTCTATGCCCACCGTGACCATCTGACTCTCACACAAGGGCTAGTGTTGTACAACAACAGAATAGCGATACCCCAGGACATGAGAACCGAGATACTGCAACACATACACAATGGCCACCAAGGCATTGTGAAGTGCCGTGAGCGAGCTAAATGTAGTGTGTGGTGGCCTGGCATAAGCAACCACATCCAAGAGGCAGTCAGCACCTGCCGTGTATGTCAGGAGATCAAACCTACCCAGAGGAGAGAGCCTCTCATCTGCACGCCACTCCCGAGCCGCCCATGGGAGAAAGTGGCAGCAGACATTTGCCAGTGGAAAAAGGAGAACTTTCTTGTAGTGGTGGACTACTTTTCAAGGTACATCGAAATTGCTCACCTTACTAACATGTTTGACGTTACAACCATTGCCAGTCTTAAGAACATGTTTGCCAGGTGGGGCTGCCCAAATGAACTGATTACTGACAATGGGCCCCAATTCACAGGGACTTTTTTTTTGCAGAGTTTGCCAAAATGTTTGATTTCAGGCACACAACCTCAAGCCCTCACTATGCACAGGCCAATGGGGAAGCAGAAAGGGCTGTGCAGACAGCCAAGCAGATCCTTGCACAAGCTGACCCGGCCTTAGCTTTGTTATCCTACAGAGCCATGCCACTGCAGGCAACAGGAGCAAGCCCCGCACAGCTGATGCTGGGAAGACAGATTCGCAGCACACTCCCTACCTTGGAGGCGAACTTGCAGCCTGCATGGCCAGATCTTCAGAAAGTGCAGCAGACTGACAGTCGCGCTAAGCTGCGCTACAGTTGCACCTACAACTCCAGGTACAAGGCCAGACCGTTACCGGAACTTCAGCTTGGATCCCTTGTTTCAGTAAAGCTGGGAGATGGAGGGGATGGACAAAATCTGCTACAGTGGTGCAGAAGTGCCACACTCCACGGTCATACATTATACAGACCGAGCATGAACAGTCGCGGAGAAACAGGCACCACCTCAGACCCATCCTGGGAGGTCCACAGACTCCTCAACAAGAACAACACACAACACACACCAAAACAAGGAGAATGACACACAGACTGACACACCTACCCACAGAGATCAAGGTCCAGTCACTCCCAGTCTCATTGCACCCTTGTTTCCACAGACTCAGAGAAGCAGTGGCAGAGCGGCGAAACTGCCAGACAGATATGGGGAATATGTGTAGTGTTTTGTTGCAAGTAGTATGAAAAAAAAAAAGAGAAGAAAAAAAATGTATGGAGTAAAATGCCATATGTGCTATTGAATATGCAGTATGTGATATTGGAATAGAAATGTGTTATGACTTACATGTTTACAGCAATATGTTACAGAAGAGTAAGAATACTGACCAGGTTGAATTTAAACTGTTCTTAGAATCATTAATGTTCTGCATGTCTTAATAGACTCAAAGAAAGGGAGATTATTAGTTATAATGGCACTAGTTTATGTGCGGCGCGCATTGATTTACATTGATACTGATAGTGTGTATATGTGACCTGTCAGTTGACGAGTTGATGAGTATGAACAAGCAGCAGGTTGATGCTCTTGTGTGTATTGATGAGTTACTTGAATAAACGAGTCTTTAGAAATAACCCCCGCTGATTATTCACATTCGGTAATTCTACAGCCTCGTGGAAGAGGGGTGAGGGTGCGGGGAGGAAGGGGAAAGGGAAGGGGACAAAATGGGAAGAGGAGGCCAAGTACATATGCGCTATCCTGATGAGATAAGACACTCTAAAAGATTATTTCCACGCTGCTTCGCAAGGGAAGATATTTGTTGTGATGTGAATTAGAATTTGTGGCCCAACAGGAACGTCAGGAGGTGTAGGAAAACTGCACTGTAATTCCTACAGCACTGCATGTACAGTTTTCCGTAAGGAGATTGTCCTATGTTCACATTTACAGTATTTTCTTTTCTGTATCCCAATAACATGGTCTGTTAACAAATGACAGTTCAAACAGTAAATGTGAATCTTGTCCAGTCTCTTGCACTCAAACTCCTCCATACACTAAGGTGCAACCTACAATTTACAATAACTATCATCAAAACTTTAGCCATAGTTTACATCAGAGCATCCCTCCAGAGTACACTGTTATATTGACAACATGACTAAGCAATTTGACTGTCTTATCCATACACAATGACACAAGGACTTGTCATTCTGATGGCACTGGACATGTTCATTGACACAAATATTTACTTTTGAGAGATGAACTAAGGATTTGAGCAAGATACTGGCTTTTGCAGGTAATCCATGGTGTTTTGCTATTTGTACGAATTGTTCTGAGAAATGGACTTACTGTTTTGAGAATTTCAATTCTGATCTGAGAAATGTACCAAAGCGACTGAGAAAAACTGTATGATCAGTGACCTATGCACTCTTGTAAAGCTCTCTTGGAAGTCGCTTTGGATAAAAGCATCTGCTAAATGAGTAAATGTAAATTGAGACACATTGCATTCTGGAAAGAAAACATCTACTACAGTAACTGTAGCACAGTGCACATGAAGGATATTTCTAACGTCCACTGCCATACTGACAAAACATCTAAACATTTTGACCTGCAGTGTTTACACAATGCCAAAGGGACTTTTCATTTTGGGGCCACTGACTATTTGTATGAGAAAAGGATTTAGTTTTGACTGATAAGTTGTCTGTTTTAGGAAAGAGATGACCCTTTGCAGGTGTTCCATGGTGTTTTGCTGAACCATCTGGGTTATTTTGGCAAATGTATTTAAAGGTTTGAGAATGTCCTCTTTTTTCTCGAGAGATGAGCCTAAGCAATCGAGAAGGAACTTTTCATTTTGGGCGGAACTAGAGTTTTATACATGGGGTGGCCAAGGCTACTTCAGGGGGTCCAAAGTCCAGAGTCTTGGGTCACTGTTTTAATTCATATATACAGTATAATCTGGGTCTATAACTGGAACTTACAAAATATTTTTTGGAAAAAAAGCTCAAGCTCCAGGGACTTATAATAGCATTTCTGTGCTACAGAAATAACACAGTACACATTTATTTAGAAAACAAAGTGAATTTAAAAAC
Source organism: Hypomesus transpacificus (assembly GCF_021917145.1). Taxonomy (NCBI): domain Eukaryota; kingdom Metazoa; phylum Chordata; class Actinopteri; order Osmeriformes; family Osmeridae; genus Hypomesus; species Hypomesus transpacificus. The sequence continues at coordinate 9,949,837 of NC_061076.1, forward strand.
CCCAAAAAACACTGCAATTTGACTTGACAGGTAGCAGAAATCAAGCAGAAATGGATTTGAAAAATATAAATAACTTGGTGCCCAACCACATTACAAATTTACAGTATAATATTTATGTTCATATATATTATGTTAAGTAATAGCAAAGAAAAGTTTTGGAATTGGCCTAAACAAGACCAAATTAAATCTGTGGACTGCCTGGGTCAAAAATGCCAGGGCCAAGTCCAGCCCTGGTTGTGGATAGTATGTCCAGAAATAAAGCCAAGTCACTCATTTAGTGGCAGAATCCATTGTTATGTCTACAACATTATTTAAGACATAGGCTAGTATAAGTTTAGCTAACTTGCAAATCCTGAGGATAGCCTACTGTAGCAGACCTTTCTATGTGACAACAGTGTTTTGTCTCGGGAATTTCCATAGGCTTGATTCTGAACGCATTTGTGAAATCAGTGAGGGCTGTTCAAATAGCAATGTCAAGAAGAGCAGTGGAAAATAAAAGTTATGAAAAGAGACAGCGTTCGTGTCTTTTAGTCCACAGGATCCTATACAATTAGATCTAAACCGAACTTACAAAGAGCTTGGTTACATTACCAAAGTTAAATTAGTAGTATGTTGTTAGCGATGCTAGCGTTATTTTGCTAGAGCTAGCTAGCCTATAACATTTCACTGGGTCTTGCAGCTGTTTGATTAACTGAAATGATTATGAAATGTTATGTTCTACTAGCCATTTGCCTACCTTAAGTCACTGTATTTCCAAGCCGTCCGTCCGTTCGTCATCTGCCGCTTGTCCGGGGATCGGGTCGCGGGGGCAGCGACCTAAGCAGGGAGGCCCAGACTTCCCTCCCCCCGGCCACTTCCGCCAGCTCTTCCTGGGGGACCCCGAGGCGTTCCCAGGCCAGCCGAGAGACATAGTCCCTCCAGCGTGTCCTGGGTCTTCCCCGGGGCCTCTTCCCAGTGGGACGTGCCCGGAACACCTCACCAGGGAGGCGTCCAGGAGGCATCCTAATCAGATGCCCGAGCCACCTCAGCTGGCTCCTCTCGACGCGGAGGACCAGCGGTTCTACTCTGAGCCCCTCCCGGATGACCGAGCTTCTCACCCTATCTCTAAGGGAGAGCCCGGACACCCTGCGGAGAAAGCTCATTTCGGCCGCTTGTATTCGCGATCTCGTTCTTTCGGTCACTACCCATAGTTCGTGACCATAGGTGAGGGTAGGAAGGTAGATCGACTGGTAAATAGAGAGCTTCGTCTTTCGACTCAGCTCCTTCTTCACCACGACGGACCGATGCAGAGCCCGCATCACTGCGGACGCCGCACCGATCCGCCTGTCGACCTCGCGCTCCATTCTTCCCTCACTCGTGAACAAGACCCCGAGATACTTGAACTCCTCCGCTTGGTTCAGGATCTCCTCCCAGACCCGGAGATGGCACTCCACCCTTTTCCGGTCGATTACCATGGCCTCAGATTTGGAGGTGCTGATTCGCATCCCAGCCGCTTCACATTCGGTTGCGAACCGCTCCAGTGAGAGCTGAAGGTCACGGCCCGATGAATCCAACAGGACCACATCATCCGCAAAAAGCAGCGACCCGATCCTGAGGTCACCAAACCGGACCCGCTCAACACCCTGGCTGCGTCTAGAAATTCTGTCCATATACGTAATGAACAGAATCGGAGACATAGGGCAGCCCTGGCGGAGTCCAACCCTCACCGGAAACAAGTTCGACTTACTACCGGCAATGCGGACCAAACTCTGGCACCGGTCGTACAGGGACCGGACAGCCCCGATCAGGAAATCCGGTACCCCGTACTCTCGGAGCACCCCCCACATGCGCCCCCGAGGGACACGGTCGAACGCCTTTTCCAAATCCACAAAACATGTGTAGACTGGTTGGGCGAACTCCCATGTACCCTCCAGGACTCCGCGGAGGGTATAAAGCTGGTCCACTGTTCCACGGCCAGGACGAAAACCACATTGCTCCTCCTGAATCCAAGGTTCGACAATCCGACGGACCCTCCTCTCCAGGACCCCTGAATAGACTTTCCCAGGGAGGCTGAGGAGTGTGATCCCCCTAAAGTTGGAGCACACCCTCCGGTCCCCCTTTTTAAAGAGGGGAACCACCACCCCGGTCTGCCAGTCCAGAGGCACTGTCCCCGATGTCCACGCGATGTTGCAGAGTCGTGTCAACCAAGACAGCCCTACAACATCCAGAGCCTTAAGGAACTCCGGGCGGACCTCATCCACCCCAGGGGCCCTGCCACCGCGGAGCTTTTCAACCACCTCGGCGACCTCAGCCCCAGAGATAGAAGGGCCCCCCCCGATGTCCCCAGACTCTGCCTCCACGTCGGAAAGCGTGTTGGTGGAATTAAGGAGGTCTTCGAAGTATTCCTTCCACCGATCCAGGACGTCCCCCGTCGAGGTCAGCAGCGCACCATCCCCACCGTATACAGTGTTGACAGAGCACTGCTTCCCCCTCCTGAGCCGCCGGATGGTGGTCCAGAACCTTTTTGAAGCCGTTCGGAAGTCATTCTCCATGGCCTCGCCGAACTCCTCCCAAGCCCGGGTTTTTGCCTCCGCGACCGCCAAAGCCGCGTTCCGCTTGGCCTGCCGGTACACATCAGCTGCCTCTGGAGTCCTACCAGCCAATAAAGTCCGATAGGCCTCCTTCTTCAGCTTGACGGCATCCCTCACCTCTGGAGTCCACCACCGGGTCCGAGGGTTACCGCCGCGACATGCACCGACCGCCCTGCGGCCGCAGCTCCGGTCAGCCGCTTCAACAATGGAGGCCCGGAACATGGCCCATTCGGACTCAATGTCCCCGCCCCCCCCCGAGACATGATCGAAGCTCTCCCGGAGGTGGGAGTTGAAGCTCCTTCTGACAGAGGGTTCCGCCAGACGTTCCCAGCAGACCCTCACATTACGTTTGGGCCTGCCAGGCCTGACCGGCGTCCTCCCCCACCATCGAAGCCAACTCACCACCAGGTGGTGATCAGTTGACAGCTCTGCCCCTCTCCTCACCCGAGTGTCCAAGACATGCGGCCCCAAGTCCGATGACACGACTACAAAGTCGTTCATCGAACTGAGACCTCGGGTGTCCTGGTGCCAGGTGCACATATGGACACCCTTATGCTTGAACATGGTGTTTGTTATGGACAAACCTTGTCTAGCACAGAAGTCCAACAACAAAACACCACTCGGGTTCAGATCGGGGGGGCCGTTCCTCCCAATCACGCCCCTCCAGGTCTCACTGTCATTGCCCACATGAGCATTGAAGTCCCCCAGGAGGACGAGGGAATCCCCGGGAGGAGCGCTTTCCAGCACCCCCCCCAGAGACTCCAAAAAGGGTGGGTACTCTGAGCTGCCGTTTGGTGCATAAGCACAAACGACAGTGAGGACCCGTCCCCCCACCCGAAGGCGGAGGGAGGCTACCCTCTCGTCCACCGGGGTGAACCCCAATGTACAGGCGCCGAACCGAGGGGAAACCAGTATTCCCACCCCAGCTCGACGCCTCTCACCAAGGGCAACTCCAGAGTGGAAGAGAGTCCAGCTATGCTGTGCGTCGAGGCGAGGCCGACTATATCTAGCCGGAAACTCTCTACCTCGCGCACCAGCTCAGGCTCCTTTCCCGCCAGCGAGGTGACGTTCCACGTCCCTAAAGCTAGCTTTTGCAGCCGAGGATCGGACCGCCAAGGCCCCCGCCTTCGGCCGCCGCCCGTCTCACACTGCACCCGACCCCCATGACCCCTCCTGCGGATGGTGAGACCACTGGAAGAGGGTCCCACGTTGTCTCTTCGGGCTGTGCCCGACCGGGCCCCATGGGAAAAGGCCCGGCCACCAGGCGCTCGCCATCGAGCCCCACCCCCGGGCCTGGCTCCAGGGGGGGACCCCGGTGACCCGCTTCCGGGCAGGGGCAACTGAGAACCATTGTTGTGTTTCTTCATGGTTGGTTTTTTGAGCCACGCTTTGTCTGGTCTTTCACCTGGAACCTGTTTGCCTTGGGTGACCCTACCAGGGGCATGAAGCCCCCGACAACATAGCTTCAAGGATCACTAGGACACGCAAACCCCTCCACCGCGGTAAGGTGGTGACTCAAGGAGTCCAAGCCATGATAGTGTAACTGAGATAGCCTAAATAGTTCCTCTTTCAAGTCATCAGCCCCCGTTCAAGTGTTGAGCATTAAATTAGCTGCCCGGTCTGTAGAAATCTTGAGACAAAGCCACTTTTTTGTTCTAAAACCGGATGATAAAAAAATTTAAATCGGAGTACAAGCCTACTGACTGTCTCAGTTTGTCTGTTATTGGAGTCAAAGTTCCAACATTAACTTACACAGCTACTGCAGGCTAGGCTAATCAACATTCGTAAAAAAAATTCAGGGAACCTAAATCCCATGCAAACCTTAAAACTTACTTCAAATATTAGGCCTTTTTCAATCGCAAAAAGAGCTTGTGGAGCTGTGGAAATATTCTTTATTCTGCTGTCTGTTCTTATTCTTCTGGATTTCATAACAAATGTCTCTCTTTGATTTTAATAATGCATCGCAACGCAGCAAAAAAAATGCTTTTTCAACAAGAGGTCAAATGAAATGTCAATCAGCATAACATTTCCTGTAGCGAATTACATTTTGCGGTGGCACCCGGGGTGGCCAATCAGATGTCAGGGCCACCCCGGACACCCCTCTGGCTCCGCTACTGGTTTTGAAGCACAAGTTAACTGTTTTGGGTGAGATATGACCTTTTGAAGGTGATCTATGTAGTTGTGCTGAACCATATAGGCTATTTTGTTAAATGCATGTGGAGCTTTGAGAATGTAATTTCTGTTTCAAGAATTGAGCCAAAGCAATGGAGAACAACTGTAATCTGGGCCTGAAATATGGTCAGATGGCTGAGCGGTTAGGGAGTGGGGCTATTAATCAGAAGGTTGTTGGTTCGATTCCTGACCGTGCCAAATGACGTTGGGCGAGGCACTTAACCCTACTTGCCTCGGGGAGAATGTCCCTGTACTTACTGTAAGTCGCTCTGGATAAGAGCGTCTGCTAAACGACTAAATGTAAATATGTTGTGCTTTTGGCCGTGTTCATACCTAGGGGTCTGTTTCGGGCAGAAAACGATGACGGATGTTTTTTCCAAGTAGCTAGAGCTACAAAAAACTGCTGGTGTTTTGTAGCAGTATTGCCATACTGTATCAACCGTGAGCTAATCTGGAGTTAACGTTAGCTAACATGCTAGTTTTTCTAATGACTGATTTTTTTTTTTTTTTAACCCTTCATTTCAGAAATGTGATCCTATTTAAACAAGGTTGCTCAACGTTGTAAATTTGGCAATTTGCAGAATTTCATTTCTACATGTTAGTCTTTAACATGAAGGCAAAACTGATTCAACCATTAAAACCATATATCATCTGAAAGCTTAACCCTCAGGATGTTATCTAATGAGACAAGAGACATGTCCTTCTCTCCATATTAGTATGCCGCCCATGCATAATAAATTGGATATTGGTAAATAGAGTATATGGCTGATACTTTTTTGGGCTGTGCCATTTAGGGAAACTGATTCAACCACCATGTATTTTCTGAAATCTTACATCCTAAGGATGTGATCTGTGGAAAAGACTCCAGGTTTGAACACACATTTTACATTTACATGTATTCATTTATTAGACACTTTTATCCAAAGCGACTTCCAAGAGAGAGCTTTACAGTGCATAGATCACTGATAATAACAACAAGATAGCCCCAAAAACATTGCGAGTAGCCAAAACATAAAGCACACATTGTGAACAACCAAAATAAGTGCCCAAGGGAAGAACCATAAGAGCATGTAGTTAAGCAAGTTACAATTAAACAACATGAACCGCTATGAGTGCAAGTGTACCTGTAGAAAAGCAAGCAACAATAAAAACAATATTTCACAGCGAGTACAATTTAAATCAGTTACCACTAACCACAAGAGCATTAAGTCTCTAAGCAAGAGCCATTGTGATCCTTGAGGAAACTAACATCGGGTCAAGCAAACCATTATTAAGTACCGTTGTACTCCTGGAACGTGTGCGTCTTGAGCCTTTTCTTTAAGGTGGAGAGACAGTCTGTGTCCCTGATGGAGGTGGGGAGTTGATTCCACCACTGGGGGGCCAGACAGGAGAAGAGCTTGTGTTTGGACCGGGCGGTCTTGAGTGGTGGGAGCACCAGGCGGTTGTCTGATGAAGACCGTAGGTGGCGGGTGGGGGTGTAAGGCTGCAGGAGAGACTTGATGTAGTCGGGTGCAGTCCCATTCACTGCTCAACAATTTGACAATTTCTGAACTGTCCAGTCATGCTTTAAGGAGGTACACATTTTTAATATGGCCTACACAATTATTAGGCTATTAAACCTATACCAATTGTGAATTTGATATGCTGATAACATAATTTAGATCTCAGAAGTCTTCATATGAACAATACATTAACCTGGTGAAAACAGTTTTAGATTTTTGTTTTTCATGTAATATATTTTCTAAACAATGACTACTCATTTTAAGCATTACTGTGTTAAAAATACACAATAACGTGTTGTGTATATATATACTCAAATTCTGTTTTGAGATAAATGTACTTAATGCGCGACATCTGGGGCGCTAGAAAAAATCGCCCATAGAAACTCCTACCAACCTGCTGGCGATAGGTGAATTGCTGACCATTGCTAACAAGAAACACATATTAAGCCAATCAGCGTCCTCAAAAATTGTGCCTAGGTTCCGGTCGTCGTGAACATGGGGTAGACGCACTTACTTCACGCTCCCACCTACTTTATAAATGTATAGAATTTAGCCCCTTTTTCCAACCCTACGAATACTCACTTACAACTTTTAACCCCTAATAATCGATCCTGTGAGAAGATGGCCACGGAAAACAGCAGAAAGAAAGAAAGAAAGGAAGACACTACTGCCAAGGATTGCGTAGCGGCAGGCCTTTCTGATATGGACACCATAGCCGCCATGTTGGAAGAACATAGAGCGGCCCTTTCGACTGAATTCAGATCTGCTTTCTCAACACTCGAGACAAAACTAGGCACGATGCAATCCAAAGTAGATGACCAACACATTCGTTTGCTATCTCTTGAGGCCAATGCCAATGCGGTCAGCGATAGCATTAGGGAATTGGAAACTAGCTGCTCAGCCCTAGCTAACAACAATGCTAAGCTACAGGCAAAGGTGGTGGATTTGGAGGGACGTAGCAGAAGGAATAACATACGTATCATTGGCCTACTTGAGTCACTCGAGGGCTCACGTCCTACAGAATTCTTTGCTGGGCTACTGGTGGAGGTGTTTTGGAGAAAATGTCCTGCCTTCATCACCAGATTTAGACAGTGCTCATTGTGCCCTCACTGCTAAGCCAAAACCGGAGGATAAACCCAGATCAGTTGTCATTTGCTTTCACAAGTTCCAAGTTAACGATCGGGTGATACGTGAATCCCGCAAGATGAGAGGTAAACTCCAGTATCGTGGCAATCCAATCCATATTTTTGAGGATTACAGTCCGGATGTTTTGAATCAGCGATCTGAATACCGAGATGTCATGAAGGACCTCTACAACCTTGGCCTCAAACCTACTCTGCACTACCCAGCTAAGCTGTTTGTCACTCTTGATAAAGGCTAGAAACAGCTATTCTCTCCCCAAGAGGCTCAAGAGCTTGTGTCTTCTTTAAAACGTCCACGGCCGAACGAGTAGATGGATCCTACTCTGGATACAGAGATTTCAACAGCCATACCACATCACAGACTTCAGGCAACGAGATCCAACATGAACTGTCAACCATACGATCTGTGAGCTTCTGACTAGACATGTGTTTAAGAGGACAGCAGTTCTTTTTTTTATGTAGCTTGCTATGCTAACTGTCCACTAAGCCTAACGTCATGCCTGTGCCTTGGCTGCTTACATTTTCATTGTTATTTTCATGTTATATTTTCATGTTATCGCTAATGGTTCTTTAGAAGTGAATGATTTTTTTGTGGTTATAGCTATTAGCATATATGTTGTCACTTTAAAAACTAGGCTAAACTTTTTTTCCTACCTACTATTATTAGCCTCCTGAGGTATTGGCTTTACCATAACACTATCTGAAGGGGTAGCATCTAAAATGTGTTCTGTTTTAACAAGGAGTTTATTGTAACATTGTTGTTTTGTTGTTACAGCTATAAAGTAGGGAGGGGCAGACCTATAGCCTGGTGGGTTGCGAGTTCGAGACATGAGAGCCCATGACATGCCATGCAGCAGCAGGAGCTACCTCGGTGGTAGTCTCCAGGCTTTGGGGGGATGGGGGGAGGGTTATGGGTTTAATTTTATTTTTCTTTGCCAGCTGATATATATATCTTTAGTTTTTCTCTTGACAGTGTATATTTACTTTGCTTTACAAAGCTAGGTGATAGCACATGACAATTCTACAACTCAAGTGCATGGAAGTGGCTATAAGTTTGTCAGTTTGAATGTGAGGGGTCTTGGTCATGTTATGAAATGTGCTTAAGTATTTGCATATCTGAAATCCTTGTCTGCAGATATAATGTTTCTGCAGGAAACAAACATTAAACATACCACCAAAGGTAAACTTATGGTCAGTTGGGTAGACCAATAGTATAAAGCAAATGTCACTAGTAAAGCTAGGGGGGTTGCGATCGTAATTAGAAAAAATGTCCCTTACAATTAATGATACCAATGGTAGATTTCTAGTAGTGACTGGAATCCTAAACTCTGTGCCAATAACACTTGTCAACCTTTATGCACCTAATTTTGACAACCCAGACTTCTTTCAGAAGGTCTTTAATTTGATTCCAGACATCTCCATAATATTATTCTGGGGGGGGACTTTAACTGCGTGTTAGACCCTCTTCTGGATAAACAGTTTTCCAAATCCCTTCAAAAATCAAACTCCTGTATTCGCCTAAATACTTTGGCTGACAATCTCAACCTAGTTGATATATGGAGCTTAAGCATCCAACAGTGAGGGACTATTCTTTCTTCTCTCCAGTTCATTAGTCGTACTCCCGTATTGATAATTTTTTACTGGACTCAAAACTGTTATCGACTGTGGAAACTGTAACATACCAACCTATTGTAATATCATGTCCATGGTACTTGAAATAGGGGTAGGTAGAGCTGGACGCAATCAGTGACCCCACACTTCTAGCAGACGAACAGTTTACTAACCACCTTCAAGAACAGATTTCTCACTTTATCACAGAGAATGACACCGGTGACGTCAATAACTCCATCCTGTGGGAAACACTGAAGGCTTTCATCAGGGGCCATGTCATACTTATGTCTCCAGTAAAAGGAAAATTGAAGGCAGTAGACTAAAAACTATAGAACGTGACCTATCTCTTCAAAAAGATTCATATAAGAATAATCCCAATGACGCCACTCTAGAGACAATCACCAACTTAAAATATGAATATAATACTATACTTTCTCAAAGAGTTGGCTCACTACTTGCTAAAACACAACACAAATATGTTGAATTGGGTGACAAGCCTGACAGACTTCTTGCAAGACAGCTGCGACATTGACAGGCTACACGCGCCATTCACAAAATAAGAGACGAACAGGGTAACCTCACAACAGATCCAGTCAAGATAAACAAGGCCTTTGTTCAAGTTCAAGTCTTTTATTTGTCAGGTACAAAGAACAACACAAGGTTAGAATGGGAACTGAAATTCTTAAGACAAGACAATGCAAGCACCTGGCATAACAACATATAAGTACACGGAACATAATTTACATCTATGCTGAGCTTAAATAAATGAAATTTCCTAAATATAAAGATAGCAATAAATAATCGACTATACTAACCCTAATACAAAAACTTCCTAAATTACAAATAACAATAAACAGTTCACTATACTAACCCTAAATGCACATAAAACCTGTTTCAACCCTATAACCTATTCTAACCCAAGTGGAGTACAGTACAATAGTGCAATTTTGCAGATCAGTGACTAAGTCAATGACTGTACAGGAGCCTGGTGGCGAGGTACAGTAGTGCAATGTTACTGATAGTGCAACCAGTAGCTGAAAGTGACAGTGTATAAGTGATTAGTGTGCAGTAAATCAGTGTCCATTCAGAAGCCTGATGGCCCTTGGGTAGAAACTGTTGTCCAGTCTGCGTGTGCGCGACCTCAGGAAGAAGAGGCGCTTACGGGCCGCTTTGACCACCCTGTCCGTGTGAACAGACCAGGTGAGGTCATTGCTGATGTTCACCCCGAGGAACTTGAAGCAGCTCACCTTCTCCACTTCCGATCCATTGATGAGTAGGGGTGCATGCTCCTCCTCCTGCCGCCTCCTATAGTCCACAATCATGTCCTTGGCCTTGCTGATCTTAAGAGAGAGGTTATTGTCCTGACACCATGATGTCAGGGTGTCAACCTCCTCTCTGTAGGCTGACTTGTCACTGTCAGAGATGAGGCCCACGATGGTTGTGTCGTCAGCAAACTTTGCATCATTTTATGAGGACCTGTACCAGTCTAAAGTCAAATCCACGGATCCACAGATAATGAATCACTTTTTAGAGAACAGCCAGCTCCCTTCACTTGACGAAACAGCAGCTAAGGCAATGGACGCCGTCATAACGTTGGAGGAGATTGTAACAGATATTTTTCAATTTCTTAACAACAAAGCTGGTGGCCCGGATGGGTTTACCATTTAATTTTTTAAGAGATACTCATCTAGACTCGCCCCTTTCCTTTGCGCATGTTCACCCATGCTAAGGAAACTTTAGTATTACCCCCCACACTTCACAATGCAAACATTGCCTTGATCCTCAAAAAAGACAGGGATCCGTTGGATATGTCATCATATCGTCCAATATCTCTTTTTCAGATGGAGACAAATTACTCAGCAAAGTTTTGGCCAATAGAATGTGTAAATACATAACCAGCTATTTTTAATATAAGCTGGACACTATCATATCTTCCTTTATATGGAACAATAAAAAAGCCAGAATATCCAAAACACCTAGGGAAGTGTAGGGCAGAAGGCGATTTTGGGTTGCCAAACTTTAAGATATACTATTGGGGCGCTAATCTGAATGCGCTACTATACTGGCAAAATGGTATGCCAACAGTCAGTAGTCAAGGGGGCGTTCCCTCATGGCTTCATATAGAAATATCCTCATGTGGTGCCACCTCCCTCTCAGCACTTCTTAATACCCCGGCGAAAAGAAAACACCTCCCTATATAAACAATCCTGTTATCCGACACTCCTTAAGAATCTGGAAACAAATTCAATCTTTTCTTGATTTACCCAAAGTCTACATAGACAGTCCAATTTGTCACAACCATGCTTTCACACCTGCTTTGATGGATCCAGACTTTTCCAGATGGAAAGCCCAAAATAATGTCTTTGTAAGGAATCTGTACTCTGAAGGTAACCTAATGTCATTTCAACACCTACAACAGACATACAATTTACCGTCTGCACACTTCTTCAGGTTCCTCCAGATTAGGGATTACATCAAGACCATATACCACACTACGAGCACATGCCCAAACACAACACACTGGACAGTCTTCGGCGTCTTACACCAGGTAGCAGAGGCACAAAAAAATATTTTAAAATATTATTTTTATTTTTTTGTTTGTGTTTTATTTTAGTTAATTATTTTTTTTATTATTTTTTTATTTTTTTATGAGGGTGGAGGGTGGGTGGGGGGCTGATGGGAGGTTGGGGATTGTTGGCTTTTGTTGTTTATGTTGTTGTAAAATCTCAGAAAATATGAAGGATACCTCAATGTACCCTTCATTCAATAAATATATATATTTAAACAAAAGATTGTGCCTAAAGGGCGCTGAAATAATCGCCCTAAGCACAGAGTTAGAGTATAGAAGTGATTTTGCAGCTGTAGGGCCTACTTTACGTTATTGAATATGAATGACTCCGGACCGGACTTCAGCCGTTCTAAAATGTTGTCAGATATCCTCTCCAAAATCCTTTAGTGGAGACAATAACAATAAAAGAGTTTGGCCCAGCCTGACATCAAAATTACACAACAGGCGAGTGAAAAGGGTTGAGCTAAATCATACACGAGAGGTTTCTCCCACGATTGGTAAGCTACAACAGAAAGGCCTGGCTAGCAGGATGCAGTCAGTTCAATGCCTTATTTTGCTTCCCGTGCTTCCTCTTTATAACATTTGGAACAGATATAGCATGGACTGTTACAGGAGTTAAGGACATTAAACATTTATCTGAGAAAACAAAACAAGTGCACAAACATTGTGTTAAATTCATCTATCATCATATTTAGTTTTACAGTAATAGTTGTGTTGTGTTTCCTAATAATACCAGGGAGAGTGGCTCAAGTGCTCAGATGTCCGTGGTTTTCAATATTTCTGAACTGAGTGTAATGATTTATAGTCCACAAATGTGGACATTTGCCTATAGCTGTGTGCATTAATTAAATAATTACTATTTCACAGAGAACTTGTATCATGCAGTTTGTGTTCAAATGTAATAGGATGGTTACAGAATTGACTGAATATTTCACAGCCCCACCTAGAATACTTTTCACCAGCCGCCACTGACATTAAGCTTATTTTTAAATTATCAATATGAAAGAATGCTCAATGCATCTCCTGATATACTTAAGGTGGTTGAGATTGGGAGTGAGGCAGGGGCAGCATGCATGCAGGGGCAGCATGCATGCAGGGGCAGCATGCATGCAGGGGCAGCATGCATGCAGGGGCAGCATGCATGCAGGGGCAGCATGCATGCAGGGGCAGCATGCATGCAGGGGCAGCGGAGACAGCTTTGTTGCTGAGTTGAGTGCTGAAAGGTGACAGGTAGTTGAGGAAGATGTCCCATTGCTCATTGGTAAGTTTAGTTTTCAAAATCTTTTAACGTGATTTGAGATCTGCTTTTCTATCAACAAAATTGTAAATGCACCAGAATGCGGGAAATTGCATCTGCATCTTTAAAATAATCCCCCAGACCCCCCGGTAAAATGTGTCCCCTCCACTCTCAAAATGCTGCTGACGCCCATAAGTGAGAGTGATACAAACCTGTCTTGTTCCTGTACAAGAACATCATCCATGCTACAGTTCTATTTTCCCGCGCACACACCTCACTGTGCGATCCCTTCCAAATCCACCCTTCACTTAACCCTCTACCTATCTTCAGAGTGGAGATTTACCCAACTACCAAGTAAACCTGTTTTTCAAAATCCCTTGAAACTCTCAATGTCCTGAAGGGTTCTCACTGAACTCGAACATGCACACGGACTCCAAAGACTCTTCTTCGTGGATGGAACACACCGCTTTTTTTTTTCTTCTGCAGAAGTACAGAGACAGAGAGACTTAGAAGGCTGGCTTCACACAGGCTTACACCACCTCCACCCACTCGCAGCTGAGCCACAGAGACTCTGGGACTGTCGCACTCACTCTCTTCCTCTCTCCCCTGCTCCCTTGTTCCTTCTCAGACACAGATGTATGTCTACACACACATTCCTAGAAGACCCACAACACTTACCTCAGTCAGAGATAGGTCAGTAAGGATTACATGCTGGGTTCCTTACTTTAACAGTAGCTGATTTGACCAGGGCATACAATTCAGCTGCTGATTAGATGGCTACTCAGATGTTTTTCTTGACTGCTGGTCCTGTCTGAACCGACATGCTGCTGTAGACAACCTGACCTTTAGGTACTGGTGCTATCTAGCTAACTTTGTAAAGCTGGGCTGTGACCCACAGGGAAATAGCATAATGTTTTTAGGTCAAGCCCCTGTGCAACTCTTGTGATTCATAAACAAGTATCTTCCCCCATTGTGCTTTTCCTTTTTCCAATAAATGTGAAGATGGTCTTATTAAGATGAGGAACAGAGCCCAGATTCTTTCATGTCTGTAAAAATGAACAACACGATAAACATTATTCCTCTCTTTTGTTCTCTTTCTCTCCATCACTACATGTATCTCTCTCACCTGGTCCTGCTTAATTATCTTCAACCCAATCATCACCATGGCAACAACTTTGCCACCACACATGGGCAGGCATTCACACATGTATGGACAAATGCAGCACACACACACCACACATGCACTGTTATTGGGTTGTTCTTCTCTTGGTCCACTATGTTAAATAAAAGATTAAATTATCTTCCTGTCTGGACAAAATATCCTTCCTTATTTTGTGGGTTGTCCCTTTAGCTTTCTCATATATGCTCCTCACAAAGACAGTAGTGTAAATATATTTATCTTTAAAAGGGAAGATGTGTGGAATGAAGGAGAAAATCAGTTGTGATTTCATGGTAGGGTTAGGTTGGAATTTTTCAGTTGTGGCTACAGTCAGGCTGGCCATTGAATCATTACCTATTAGTTATCTCAGTATTAATGCGTTACAATCCCACTCTCTCTCCCAAATGTCCTTCACACGCACACTCCAGATAGAACAGTGGTGTGTGAAGTCATCTAGGAACCTGACTTTTATTTGAAATCTAAAATGGAGACTTGCGCTCTAAGTGAATTATAGGCAACGTAGTGTGTTTGAACACAACGTCACTTAAAGCTACAGCAGAGAGCACACCTTCGTGAGCTCATCCTGAAGTGAATACAGGGTTCAACACACCCTGAGTGAGGCCGACAAAGATGAGTGGCGCTTACTACCCGGGCTGCACTCACAAGCTTGTTTTCAGTTTCGTTGTTACATTGTCATCATCACAAATTAGCAGGAGATGACCATCTCACAAACATTCACCAGTTATTCAGTACCCTGCAAAAGTCTTAGGGAACCCATTTTAACATGAATTTTGTCTAAAATTCGTTTTTTCGTCTTCTGTATTTGTGCGGCAGCAGACATGTTCATTTAATTCAGTGTTTCCCACACATAGACTAATTTGTGGCGGTGCGCCACAGAATCAACACCGCCCGCCACACATTGCGTTTCGTGAATCTTTTTTTTAAATCGCTATTTAGGTTAAAACACGCAGCGTATTCGTTCAGCTGCATTTCCTTTCCCCTGCCTCCGTCTCTCTGTCACTCATGCGTCTTTCTCACATATGCACACAGTCACAACGTCAGCACACGTTAGCAACAATGCATACATACGCCGTTCTAGTAAGACCGACAGCTATATCAGCGAGCTTTCAGCATTAGTGCCGTAGCTAAAAGTCGAGGAAAGTTGAGGCTACTTTTCGCTAGGTACCTTACTCGAAGATTCCCCTTCGTTTTATTGGTGAGAAGTCTCAGGAGCTAGCTACTTACCCGGTGTCCTGGAGCCAACCAGTTAAATAGTCGTTTAGCACTAGCGTGGCTACATACATAATGCAGAAATGATATGTGATGTTGTTGTTAATTTTGTGAAGGTGTGAATCATTTAGGATTAATATTTAATGTAACAAATTATTAACAAATTAACTGTGTAACGAATTATTAGCGAAGGAATTATTACGACTCCCCCCCCCCCCCGGTCTGACAACCCCCACCCCCCTCCCCGCCACAACTAGATTTCTAATCTGTGGGAAACACTGTCATTATAACTTTTTAGTCATTGTTTTTTTTGCCTACGATTTTTGCATGATAGCTTACTGTACCTCATTCGGAAATAGTGATATTTAGAAGGGAAAAGAAAGTCAAAATAATTTTTTTGAATGAGGAGTCGTCCCTGGGTGATCGTTTCCTCTCCTGGTGGTCACATTGATGTGGATGAAGCTCTATAATTAGCAGGATTTTTTTCGTTGACGGTGGCCTATTATATACCTGAGGAACGAGTTTCACGGTTTTAACTCCGTTACATCTGCATCTTGGTATGTCAGTGTGTCCATCTCTTATCATCTCAGGGTCTTAGCCTGTCTGTGATTTCTATTGTGTCGATTGAATGTCTCTAAGCAATGACTCTTGCTTAGAGACTTGCTGTTCTTGTTGGTTAGTGGTAGCTGATTTAAAAGGTTGTACTTGCTGCGAAATATTTTTGTTTAGTTTATCTTTTCTTTTTTTACTGTTGCTTGCTTTTCTACACTTGCACTTATAGCAATTCATGTTGTTTAATTGTAACTTGCTTAACTACATGCTCTTATGGTTCTTCCCTTTGGCACTCATTTTTTGTTGTTCACAACATGTGCTTCATGTTTTGGCTACCTGCAATGTTTTGGGGCTTCTCTTGTTGTTATTATCAGTGACCTATACACTTTGTAAAGCTCTCTCTTAGAAGTCGCTTTGGATAAAAGCGTCTGCTAAATGAATAAATGTAAATGAATGGGCACAAACATGAGTTGAAACCCAATAAGCTCTGATATTAGTAAAGTATCTAGCCTGGCTGCCAGCCCAACTTCTCCCCGCCCAAAAGAAATTTGTTCCGGAAATTGGGTCTGGAGGGTCTCGAATTGGGGACCAACTACAGAAAACCAGAATCTGGGCGAACCAATGAAATTGCCAGGGCGGGCTTTATACGATGATGGACAGATGATCAACAGTAACGTAATCACCCACGTCACAAAAGAGCGCTTAAGTTGAATTCGTTTTGAACAAACATGGCTACCGCTGGAGATCTGGGATGTTGTGATTCTGCCATCGAGTCTGTTTTAGAAGACATCGACAGCGCATTAATTTTGAAAGAGGAACAGAGAGACGCAATCAAGGCATTTGTCGATGGAAAATATGTTTTTGCCGTCCTTCCTACGGGATTCGGTAAAAGTTTAATTTATCAGCTGGCCCCGATGGAGTTGTAATCCTAAACGGAGAACTTCGTATATGCATTGCCCTTTATTGTTTCGCTCAAAAAGGTTGACCGTGTGAACAAGTACTCTCCCTACCCTTAAATTAATTTTACAACACCGGCAAAAATCGTTTGTATTCATTCTTCAAGCATACTTCAAGTCTGCTTGTAGTTTAGTTCTGTTGACAACAACTATGCGGTGCTTAACATACGTCACATACTCTGTTGCTCTGATTGGTTGTAGATCTATCCAATTGAGCGAAGAGGCATTTGTTTTCCAGGCTCGTTTGAAACACGCCCTGTAGTCAAAGCCCAACGGAGAGTTCTCAGACTCATATTCTGACTAGAATTATGAGTATGACAACGTCAGGCTATAAAGTATCACCAATGAGCACTGATATGAGGGCCACTAAAAATCTACATTTGAATGTATCAATATTTAGTACGAGGATAAAATTTTTATGAATTAATGGTTGGTTATATTTGTAAAAAAAAAATAACTAGTGGTAGAAGCTTTATGATTTAGTTAATGTAGATAATATTGGTGCAAATTTTCTCCAATAAAGATTGCGAATTACTTACAAGTAATTCAAATAATTAAAAAATTAATATCCTGTGGTGCTTTAGAACCTGTAGCCTACTGTACCAAAGGCAGGGAAGACTGAGATAGCTGACATTCGTTAGAGCGCCCACCCTTTGGAACTCTCCCAGCAGACATCTGCAACACTGCATTCTCTGGACACTTTTAAACAATTCCTAAACAAGTACCTGTTCACCTGCCTTTGGCCTCTATCCAGTTCAATCAGACAGCACTACCACCTCCTTGGAGCCCTCCTCTACTGAGTTTTCTCTTCTCAGTCCATCCTTCAGCAGAAGAAAAGAAGGTAAAAATAAAAAACACAAGAAGCGCTTCATTTAATCAGTGAGTCAATTGCGTAGAATTGACGGACTGACTTGACACCATTGAATGGTGTGAGAGAGGGAACAAGGGATGTGAGAAGGAGAAGAACAGTCATTAATTTGTCTGAGCAATTGATCAGGTATAGCTGGAGCAAAATGCATTTGTATGTGCTTCTCTGGGTTCATGTCTCAACCCGAGACTCTAGACTCTGATGATCTCTCACAAACACGCCAGACACACACACAATCACTCTCACACACATACACACAACCACACTGTACTGTACTGTAGACACACGCAGGGAGCTGCCTCCAGGGCTCTGATAGTTGAGGAGATTATCTCCTCACACACTTCTTCTCTCTGTCTCTTTCTGGAATGGATCATGCCGGGTCTTGGGCTCAGAGTGACAACATGTAGAAGCTTTGCCATCTTCCTCAAGGCTGCAGAGAGAGAGAAACATAGAAAGAGGAACAGAAAGAGAGAGAGATAAATGAAACTGAAAACAGTGGTGAAAGAAGAAAGTAATGGCCAGGGGAAGAGAAGTTGAGGGACCAGTTGACAGTTCCTGTAGCCTAATACAGTGATTAGAAAAAGTGACTGGACAATGGGAATCTTCCAACTTTATAGCAAATATTGGGGAGATCATGTGTGTTTTCATGAAAGGAGAATAAATAAAAGCTTTTTGAAAGTGAAAAAGCTTGTGGAATGGAACAAAAACAGAACAACAGGCTCAAACGTCATTCTAATTAGAATCTTCCGGAATCCTCACTTCAGTGACTCACATCCTTGCAAATCACATGCTCACCAGAAGTCTCTCCATCTAACTCTCTCTCTCCCTCCTTGTTTATTAACTTTCCTTGTTGTGCATAGGGCTGCATTTGGCTACCATATTTTTCGGAAATAAAGCCGCGGCTTGTACCCCGATTTTACAGTTTTCTTGTGGTTGTACGGCTTATATTTCGAAGTGGCTTATAGCTAGTGATGGGGGAAACTAAGCTTTGCGATGCAACAAGCTATTTGAAACAATTGTGTCAAAAAAGTATCGCTTTTTCTAAGCGTTTGATACATCTTCTCCATAGGGACACCTGCTGGTCAGTTCATGGTATGGCGACTGTATCGAGAGATTGAAAGAATCAAGTGACGTCAAGGACTCGTACGCTAGTCTCACAATCGTCATCAATTTGATAAAGGTTATGTGACAAATGTTTCGATGTGCAAGTGTCAAAAATATTTCTTGTTGTATTATAAACAACTTAACGTCTTTGCTAATTTACATTCATAACATTTAATTTTAGGATCTGATAGCATTATTCACAAGTAAAGTCAGGTTGAGTATGGCCTCGTGGTAAAAGCGCTGTCCTTCAGTCTAAGAAACTGAGATTGAAATTGCTGACCTTGTTTTAGTGGAAGCATATGCTAAATGAATAATTATGATTTTATCATGTAGACTAGCGGCTAAGGTTTTGGAACATGCTTTTGCAACCGTGAAAGGGATGGCCACATTTGAAGGCTGGCAAAACTAGACAAAGATGTGTTTGTGTACACCTACTCTTTCACATCTCACATCTGTATCCAGCTCTGTCTAGCTCTGACAATCTATCTGTAGCGTCCGTAAATATGCATCCTCTCTATACTTTATGAATATTAGTGATTTCTGATGTCTTAAGCGTTTGAATAAAACGCGTTTGTCTCAGACTGTAGAATGACACTGTCAGCTGCTCGTGTGACGTCCGAAGCTTCGACAGGCATAGCCGCGGGAACATATTTTATCCAAATCTGCAGACTTGTTTATAACAGCTTTATATGCACTGGCTGAAGATTGTGAGTATGGGGCACTGCGCGAAGAACTGTTGAGAGACAGGATCGTGGTAGGCATTAGAGACAATGTGCTTTCACAGAAAATGCAGATGGAGAGCAGACTGGATCTGGTTAAGGCATTAATATGGTCAGACAAGCAGAAAACATTAAACGGCAACAATCAGATCTCAGAGGAGATGCTACATATGCTATTCTAACTACAGTGGATGCCGGGCACACTAGGACAGCGAAACAGCAAGCCTGGAAAGATAAAAGACAGCCAGCCAATCAGTACAAAGAGAAGCATGAAGCACAATCAGGAGCAGAGGCTAGGTCATGCTCTAACTGTGGTAAGTCACACGCTAAATTCCAGTGCCCGGCAAAAACTACAGACTGCTACAACTGTGGTAAGAGAGGACATTATGGCAAAGTGTGCAAGTCTACCAAAAGTGTGAGTGCTGTCACGGAAGATGACAGCATATTCCTGGGAACTGTTGATGCAGGAGAACAGGCATGGACAGTAGACTTACAAGTAAGGCATACCAATGTGAGGTTCAAGATTGATACAGGGGCCGACGTTACTGTCATACCAGAGCAGGTCTACAGACAGATATGCAAAGGCACCGCATACAACCTCACCCCAGGTAAAAAAGCACTACTTGGGCCAGGCCGTGTACTTCTCTCTGTAGTGGGGGTAGCCAGAGAGGTACTAAAAAGTGGTGATAAACGCACCACAGAGGACATTTATGTAGTGAAGCACCTAAACACAGCTCTGCTGGGTAGACCTGCCTCAGTTAACCTCAGACTGGTAGCCAAAGTATATAGCATCGACTTGGACTCTGTAAAACAACAATACCCAAAACTGTGCTGTGGGTTAGGTTTGGTACTGCAACAGTACACAATTAAACTCAGGCCAGATGCCAAGCCTGTGTCTCTGAAAGTGCCTCGCCGTGTCCCACTACCCTTGATGGGAAAAGTGAAGCAGGAACTGAAGCAGCATGGAGCAGCTAGGAGTCATCAGCCGGATTGAGCGGCCGACAGAGTGGTGCTCTGGCATGGTGGTCGCACCAAAGAAATCTAAAGATGAAATCCGGATCTGTGTAGACCTCTCTCCCCTCAACGAAGCCATGTGCAGGGAAAAGTTTATCCTTCCGTCTGTGGACCAGACGCTGGGCAAGCTGTCTGGTGCAAAAATATTCACAAAACTGGATGCCAACGTGGGATTTTGGCAGATCTCATTTTCAGAAGACTGTGCCCATTACACCACTTTTATCACCCCATTCGAGCGCTACTTCTTCAACCGCTTACCATTTGGTATTGCCTCGGCTCCAGAACATTTTCAAAACCGGATGGTAACGGAAGTGACAGAAGGCTTAGAAGGGGTTGTCTGCCACAAGGACGACGTCCTTATATGGGGTTCAACACAGGCAGAACACGACACACGGGTTCATGCGGTTCTGCAGAGGGCACAGGCAGCTGGCATCAACCTGAACACAGCCAAGTATGAGTTCAGCAAAACCAAGGTGGCATTCCTTGGACACATCATCTCGGCAGACGGGATAAGCTCAGATCCAGAGAAGACACAACTGCTGTGCTGTACGAGAGATGGATCAACCGCGTAATGTCAGTGAGCTCAGGAGCTTTCTGGGCATGGTGAATCCACTAGGCAAGTTTGTGCCCAACCTAGCTGAAAGGGATAAAGCTCTCAGAGACCTGCTGTCCAAAAAGAACATGTGGTATTGGGGCCCTGATCAGCAGAGGGCATTCACCAGCCTCAAACAAGAGTTAGCTACCACTCCGGTCCTGCAGTTGTATGACCCAAACAAAGACCTCAAAATCTCAGCTGATGCCTCGTCGTATGGGCTAGGCAGTGTGCTCCTGCAGAACTGCCAGGGGACCTGGGCACCAGTGGCATATGCATCCAGGGCGCTCACAAGCACGGAGCAGCGCTATGCGCAGGTGGAGAAAGAAGCACTGGCCTTGACCTGGGCATGTGAAAGATTCAGTGACTTCATCATCGGTGTCCATTTTGAGCTGGAGACAGACCTCAAACCCCTCGTGAGCCTGCTGGTTGGACAAGCACTGGATTCCCTCCTAACCACATGGCCGTAACTACCATTGAGGACACCGAGGTCGTGTCCTCTGTATTTTTTTTCTTATTTCAGTTTTTTTTTGCTTAAATTGTGGTATATAAACTCAAAATAAAGTACACGTGAAACTGACTGCAGGACGATGATCTTGGTCTCCCACAAACCGTAACGTGATTTTATACTTGAAGAGCCAAGAGTAGCTCGAGAGTTTGGACATACGTGCTGCGCGTCATCAACAACACGCACTGTCGCTATGCTAACCACCACACACGTCGGACGCTGATGTTGTTACCGCCATAGACATACCGCTAGCATTAGTGAGTCAGTTAGTCACAGTCACTGGAAGAGGAGCGCATCAAACTAAACATGTAGGTTGAGAGAAGTTTAAGTGGCAGATGACTGTGAGAAGAAAATTATTTTTCATGTGGGAATATTTTTATTGCAGCCCAGCGTAGCCTACTACTCAGATAAGGAAACATCGAATCGAAGTTTGGTTTACTCCGTCAGTATCGGTCGTCAATCAATTTCTACCGGTTGAATCAACATTCATTTTGCGATTGATATGTCATTGATGTGATTGATTGAAAATGAAACGTTTATTCAGTGTTGATTTCTCATTCTAAAACTGGTTGTTCCCGTCCTTGATTGTGATTGGCTATATCGCATTCCATAACGTTGTAAAATCCAGCATAACCTCACAGGTTGTCCTCATAACATTCTTTAACATTCCATATTACTGCGTATCGAATATTTCAAATTGAAATAGACGGCAAAGATGTCCATCTGGCTGTTGCGTGGCAATGAACTAAGGAAACTTAAACTGAAAGGAACTACACTTTGTAGTAGCGGAAGAAAGACGGTTTATTATTAAACTATTTAGTTTTTTATTGTTTTTATTGATGAAACCATATCAAATATTTGTAGTAACAGTTTTAGAAAAGCAATAAGCCCCAAGAGGCCGTGATTTACGCTGATTTTAGAACAGGTAAGGGGAGTTGTTAGGCACGACGCGAAGTGGCTGAATGTCCTGCCCGGATCCCGCCCTGATTCCGCCCCTATCCCGCCCCCTAATTAGCTTAAGGATGAAGAAATACAGAAATAAATGTACACATAAATAAATAAATACTGAAATAAATACAGACAGAAATAAATTATGTAGAAAATAAAAGACTTTAGTAAATTACTTTTACCAGAAAGGGAATAAATCATCAAACATTTTGTACAATTCGGCAGTTATACCATCTTACCCTGGGCTCTTGTTGTTTTTGAGATTTTGAATCGCCTTCATCACCTCTTCTTGGGTAATGCTATCATCACAGTAGTCTCTATCTTCTGGGGATATACAGTAGTTCTACAATGGCTGATAGAGTCCATAAATGATTTAGTTGTTACCTCGCAGTAATTAGATGTGTAGAGATTGTTATAGAAATTATAGCAGTGGACGGCTAACTCTCTTGGACCTTCAATAAGTTTTCCCTACACTTTAATTTGATCTACAGTCGCCAGTGCATTTTTACTCTTTTCAAGTCTAAAGAAGTAGGCTGAGTTTTGTTCACCCTTTTCTATCCATCGTTTTCTTGACCTTATATATGTTCCCTTAGCTTTTGATTTATAAATGTCATCGAAATTATTTTGTATATTCGCATCTTTCCTCATTAGATAGAGACTCTTGCTGAGAAAGAAACGCTAGCTGCTCAATAACCTCATCGTCAACTGCTCGTCTTTTCTTGGCCAGATCCCCACCAAACCTCCTAAGAAACTTCCCCAACTCATATTTTAGAAGTTCCCAATTTGTCCCATAAGATTTCTGAGAGTCTGCTTTAATCCCAAAGTTTGCAATCAATTCTTTGACTCTTTGTTTGACCTGATCATGTTCAAGGAGGGAACTATTAAAGGAGACATGAAATGCTGTTTTTGGATGCTTTTATATAGGCCTTAGTGGTCCCCTAATACTGTATCTGAAGTCTCTTTCCCGAAATTCAGCCATGGTGCAGAATTATAGCCACTACAAGTAGTCCCACAATCAGCTTTCCTCAGAACGCGCTGTTTCTGTGTCTGTAGCTTTAAATGCTAATGAGGAGGAGAGGGGCGGCAACATGCGCTAATGTTTACAACGGATGTATCGCAATGGCTCGTAGCCCCCGTTGCTGTAAGATGCCTTGAATTTAGCCATTCTCATCTGATCACCCTGGTTTGCCGAGGTGCACACTCAGTCATTTCAATGTGGAGAAAGGTGGATATCGCGAGCCATAACACCAAGAGCAGAACGGTTATCCAAATAACAAAGAAGTGTACAACACTCGCGTTACAGCGTTTGTATTCACACACACACACTTGATGCCATCTACCTTTACATTAGCGACAGTAACTCAGCTGGCTCGTAGCCCCGTTGCTGTAAAATGCTTCGAATTTGCCATTTCTCATCTGATCACCCTGGTTTGCAGAGGTGCACACTCATAATTTCAAGAGGGGAAAGGCGGATATCGCGCACGCCATAACACCAACAGCATATCGGTTATTCAAATAACAAAGAAGTGTACAACACTGGCGTTACAGCGTTTGTATTCACACACACACTTGATGCCATTTATCTTTACGTTAGCAACAGTAACTCAGCTGTTGGCTGCAAAGCTAATGTTACAGCCACATTCTAAGGGTAGCAAGCTAGGTAACCATACAGTAAAGCAACAAAATGATATAGCTTTAGTTAACTTACTTGTCCAAGGTTTGTAGCTTGACCAAGAAGATTTAGTAATGATCCAGAATTTAATTTCAGCAAGGCCAGCTTTATGTTGGCTCAAGTTGAGGAAACAGTAGTGGCTGAAATGTTTGGCGCAGACATGCCAAACTTTGGGAAGTTGTGTCGGCGCATTTCCAGTGAAAATACAATTGAGATATTGGTTGTGCAGAGGCTCGGATGAAGGAATTAAATAAAGATTTGTGCTTGCATTTGTACATCCAAGCACTGAGCAACTGTTGTGCTTCGTTTGTTTGCTCGCCATGATGTCTCTCCAGGAAAAACCGATATCGCACTGCCCTTGCACGGTGGCTCAGTTTCTCATGGGCGGGCCAGATAATCTGGGCGGGCAAAGCAGAGAGAGGGGAGGTAACCTTTCTCGTATCTACGTCACTTGGAGGAGATTTTCAAACAGAGCGTTTGAGCCTTCATTTTGTCAAAGGCGGAGAAGAACACCCAGGGCTTTGTTTAGACCTATCGAAAATTCTAGCCACTGGGGACCAAAGGCAGGCTAGCGGAACTCATATTAATGTTAAATAACCTCATAAAATGACGTTTTCATGTCATGTCTCCTTTTCCAAAATGTGGCTTTTGGGCCAGAGGATTGATCCGAGGACAGAGTTATTGAGGTAAATCGCTTTGTGATCGGTCAATGGAGTGTTACTGATGTTGACTGAAATGTTGTTCCTCATTAAACATCTGGAAACTAACCAGTAGTCAATTCTGGATTGTCTTGAGCAGTCCTTATTGGACCAGGTATATTGTCTGACATTTGGAAACTGTTCCTTCCAACCATCAACCAGGTCAAATTGATCCATGAGACAACTTAACACAGAGTTAGGAGACCCTGTCCTCCGTGGTGGCCATCTGTCTAACATATTATCCATTGCTATGTTAAAATCTCCTCCCACAACTAAAGAGGCATAAGGGTATTTGTTCAACCAGTATGATAATTTTTCCTCTATGGTATCAAGAAGCATGTTACTCTCCACAGAGGAGTTGTATCCATATATGTTTATAATGACTATTGTATGATTATTTGTGGTAATTACCATTATGAGAAAGTGCCCTGAAGAATCTAAGTCGGTTAGATTCCCACACCAGCTGAGTGTTCTGATCCATGTGCTAACCAGATGTTGTCTGCCCACTGTGACCTCCAAAAATTACTGTAATTTGCTGTTGAGTGACATTGTTGAAAAAAGCAAAAATCTGTCTAATTTTTCTTTGCAAACAAAAACAGAACCTTGCGTTTGACACTATTTTTAAGACCCCTGGCATCAATAGACATTAAAGACAAAGACATAGAACAATATCAGGTATAACCTGAAAACTGGAAGAATACACAAGATTCTCTCTAAACACTTAGTTAGAAAGTTGTTATAAACTCTGCAATAGAAAAAACAAACCCCTAGCAAAAGACCACGGGCATGCATAAATCTGTATATATATGTTGATGTCCTTTGAGGAAAACATTGAAAGATTATTACTTTTTTTCTCTCCAATTAGGCCATACAAGCGCTAATGAACTTACAATAAACTGATTTTGAAAGTACAGCTACAAGAACCATAAGTAGCTTCAACTAGTTGCCTAGCATAAACATTTTGACACAAAGGAAAAAACATTTAATTTTTTCTTTTTAACTTGTGCTTTTTATCTGTACCCTTCATTTTTCTGTAGTCCTAACCAGGAAATGATATTCAGCATTGAGAGCATTACGTCTAAATTCGAAAACAAAAAGGCCTATATCCATCTACAGATGACCCATATTCATGTCATCAAATCAATGGAGTTGCTACCATTCATACAACTCATAGTAGGTTCTAACAGCTTTACAACAGAGGTATTGCGTGAATTATTCACACTAGCAAAATAAGAAAATAAACACGTAGATAACCTTGGGTGCTTTTGTAAATAAGTAAACCCTTTGAAAACACTTTTTTAATTATTATGTTTTGTGTGAGTTAGACCCTTGTTTGTTTTAAAATCAGATTTTGGTTGTCGTAAATTGTTTACAGTAGAACTTGGCCGTTTTTTCTTTTTTTAGTACTCCTGAGATGCATAATCCACCCAGAGGTAGAGCATACAACATTTAAAGTCCTGACCACAATACATCTGTTATCCAAGCCTGCTCTTACCTTAGTTAAGACCCACATTTGCCAGCCTAAGCATATAGAGCAGTTCAGAGGTCTCGCTTAAATGTTATTCACTGTGACCCTTTTACCATCAATATGCACAAAATGTCCCCTGAAGCCCGCTTTCTTCCCCTCCTTCCTCGCCTGTTCGATCAGCGGCCACAGTTTGTTCCTGGCATCCTTGATCTTGCGTCAGGTCTTCGAAAATTTTTATTTTCCTTTCCTTGAGTATGGTCAATGTTCTGGCATCCTTCCAAATCTTGTCCCTGTGGGTTTGTGATAGAAACTGCACAATGATAAGGCAGTTGGAACGTGCATCTCCCGAGCGGGGTCCCAGTCTGTGAGCGATATCCACGGAAAAGGCCAGTTGGTCTGCGATATCTGGCTGAGTAGGTCCACCATAATTTTTTAAATATTTTCTCCTGATTCTTCCTTGACCCCAGCGACACGTAGATTCCACCTCCTCTTGAAATTATCAAGCTCATTGCACCTGTCACGGAGCACACCGTTTTCTTTCTCTAGAAATACAACTTTTTCCTCTAGGGTGTCAACTTTGTCTGTTGCTTCTTTTATCTGTTTCCCCATATATTCCATAGCATCAGTGACACTTTTTATGGAGCAAGTATTGTCTTTAACTGTTGCCTCCAACGACTGCAACCTCCTCAGTGACTCTTCTTGCATTTTTTCAACCCTCTCCATTACTGTTAGCAGAACAGAATTGGGCACTGACTGACCTTCATTGTCCTCAAGTGTTTTACTTCTCTTGGCGGCTCGCGGTTTCGGCACATTTGGCATCGGTTGCGCCCAGTCCGAGCCCATCTGCTCCGCAGGGGCATTTTCACCTGGGGTGGCAAAGGGGTGGCAGAGGAGGAGGTATTTTTGATGTGGCACATTCATTAATTATTTATATAACAGTGTCATATAGTTAGCTGTATTTACATACCGGGGCCTGTTTTTCTCCAATATCCATGACATAAGAGCCTACACTGGTAACATGAAATTCATGAGTACACCAGACTTAACTGTGTATCAACCGTATCTGACTGGAAATATATGTCTGTGTAACACAACTTTTTATATCACACAACTAAATAATTTGTGTTTTTTGAACATTGAACGCTACAGCATATTAACAGGGAATGTATGCTATATGACATAAATCTACTAGACACATTTGTAATTGTACATCTGAAATATTTATTTTTGGTTCTTTTAAACATATTTATTATGTTATACAAAAAGCATTTATAGATTGAAATTTGCTAATAAAAAGAACCTCAAATACATTTAGGAATTGCTTTCTTCAATGCCTTGTAGCAAAATATAGCATCAACACATTTCTGAACTAGGAAGAATCCATTATGCCAGGTCTCAAAGGTCAAAATCAGGGATACAGATATAACAGCTCAATATCTGCAAAACTGAAACAATGTCTGAAAGTACTTGTTTGTAATACAGCTCTTGAAAAGATTTAGATTTACATTCCCACTGTTCAACATTCTCATTGCTAATACATAACAGGTTAGGTCAAAATAAATTAAATGTCATGGTCTACACCAGGGTTCTCCAATCCTGGTCCTCGAGGGCCGCTGTCCTGCATGTTTTAGATTTACATGTTTCCCGCTCATCTTTAGCTTGTGAATATTCAACCCATGGGTGGGTTTCATACCACTCATTGTGGAAGCATCTTCTTGCCCCTCCTTGTACGGTTTTGGGAAATACCTTCAACTGTGGCTGTACTGGTCCATCATTTTTATATTTTGACACATCTAAAAAAAAGTCTATCAAAACATTGAAGAACAAAATGATTATATTAGCAATGCAACTGTATTAACAACTGTCGCTAAAATCAAAACTAGACTGCAGTCTTGCTTACTATTACAGTATACTGACCTTCTCTAACCTAATATCAAAAACACTTTCAGTAATATTTGTGGCATTTATTTCACTATTATTGTGAGTAAAATGACTAGTAAAGCAACACTTGGCTGTACAAAAATCAGTCAACTAAGGCAAATAACTAACGCTTACGGTTATCTACACCACAAACATACCATGTGGTTCAGCTGCACCTGGGGTAGGCATTTCAATCTCTCTATGTCTCCCCTTACTTTCCATCTCTGGGTTCCTGGCTTTCTCTTTATCTGTCCCACTATCTTCATTCTTCTCTGTATTCTTGTCCTGATCATCACCTATCTCAGAATCTCTTTCTTCTGTGGGTTTGCTGATTCCATCTCCATGACTCTTCTCTATTTCTTTATTTCTGTTTCTCAGTTCACCATCACTGTCCTTTCTCTTACTCTGCTCTCCTTCTTTCTCCAGCTCTCCCTCTTTTGTATCAGTACCCCTTTTCAGAGGGAGGGAGAAGCTGGAAATATCCCCACTTCTACCTTTCCTTTTCATTTGCTACCAATTGGAAGTTGGCTATTGCCACCTCAAAGTCGAGAAAATGGACATGGACCCTACCATAAGAAAAGGGGTGACCCGATGCCGCCATTAATGAATATAACATTGTAGTTCTAATGTTAACAATAATATTATTTTAATATGATTTAATAACATTTATTATATTGTTATTATATATTTTTTTTGCATAGCGAGATTGGGGTGGCAAGTCTTTTTGTTGGGGTGGCAGCTGCCACCCCTTGCCACCTCGTAGATCCGCCACTGCTGCTCCGCCAAAGTCACCTCCATCTCGCTTTCCTTGACCTGCAGAGCCTTCTTGGCATATGAGTGCATTGTGCTACTGATATCTTCCTCTTTGTCCATTTTTTAAGAATATCTGGGTCAACTGAGTACAAAAAGCCAAATAGAAGAGATAAGTCTGTGCCGTTTGTAAAGTTAGCTAGCGTTACTGTAACACTTAGATTATCGAAGAGTGGTTTGCGTTAACGCTAGATAGCCACTAACTTTAGCCGGTGTTTTAAACTGAAAAAGTACGGAAACGCGTAGAAAAACGTATTCTTCAAGAAGGCTCCGAGTTGACAAGTATTAGGATAGCATTTGGAAGCCCTCAATTCATGTTAACTGTTCAACAAACCGAGGTTTGCTACTTCATTGCAGAGCGATAACAGAGTGATGTGTCTGCGACGCCATCTTGCCCTCGCTCCTGGTTAGACTTTTTGTCCGACTTGAGACGGCGCCGAGGACACGTCACTGTGACGTCGCCATCAAAGTACCGTGAGATCGATTCGGGAACTGCCGGCTACATAGCCGAGCGCATTTTCTCAAGAGCAACTGCACGGGTTCAAGTGACAACACAGCTATTTCATGATTGGCCAGACTCACACACGACAACTTTGACGCGTGTTTTGTAATATTCGGATACCTTCAGTGTCGCCAATGCTCGACCAAACAGTTGAATTGAATAAAAAATGTATGGGAGAAAGGGTTTTACACCGCTTCTTCACTAACGAAAAACTACGTTTAATTATAAATAGAGTAAAGTAAGCAAACAGCGCTTAATTATGGAGGATTATAGGGGCCAAAACTAAATAAATAAATACTTGGATAAATAAATAATTATAAAACACAAAGCTTAAATAAATGACACAAAATATATAAATGTTACATGTATTTGTTTGTATATATATATATATATGTTTTCGTTTTCATGTGTTTACATTTATTTATTTATACTTACATTTATTTATTTATCCTTACATTTATTTATTTATCCTTACATTTATTTATTTATACTTACATTTATCCACGGTGAAACTTGCTGCAGCAAAATAAATCTGTCGTCCCCCCGTCACCAAGTCAGGGGGCGGGTCAAAGCCTCTGATTGGTGAATGAACAGTATTACACACCAGGCAGGCTCAACCAGTCGATCAAGCTCTCTTCAATCTAGAAGGATCCTCTATCGCCTCACTCTACAGCTGCCAGGGGTGTGCAACACTGCACGATGTGGTATAGATCCGATACCAATGAGTAAATACAGGGCCAGTATTGCCAATACCGATACTGTTGGCTTAGAAAAGCAGTGGAGGTGCAAAGTGAGTTTGAGCGAAGTTAGACGGTGTTTGCACAACCACTATGATGTAAAGGGAGTTGTGTACTCAGTGTGGAATGAAACTTAAGTATCGATCTTATCACGCTATCAATCAGGCTATTGATACAACCACTATGATGTAAAGGGAGTTGTGTACTCAGTGTGGAATGAAACTTAAGTATCGATCTTATCACGCTATCAATCAGGCTATTGATACCAACGTTGGTATCGATAGTTGCCGGGTTTCCCAACCCGGCCACTGTCGGTCTTAAGTTCGAAATGCCCACCCCTATGCTGTATCATCTTGCTGAGGATCGTGAACACATTTTCATTGATGTCTATGTTACTTAGGGCCAATATCATTCCTATAATTTCAGCGAAGCTCTCAATATGATGTAAAAAAGTGAACTGGCAGGTGCCTCCATCTCTTCAGCTTCCGCCAACATTTCGCCCACTGTAGCATTCAATATTTTATTCATTGAATCCGCACAAGGTGCTGCCATCTTGGAATAGTCAAAAGCAGTCGATTCAAGTTGAACCACCAATCAGAGGCTTTAACCCGCCCCCTGACTTGGTGACGTGGGACGACGGATTTATTTTGCTGCAGCAAGTTACACCATGGATACATGTAAGGATAAATAAATAAATGTAAGGATAAATAAATATATGTAAGAATAAATAAATACATGTAAGTATAAATAAATAAATTTGAACATATGTATACACACAAATACATGTAACATTTATATATTTAGTGTCTCATTTAATTTGTAATTTATATATTTTGTCTGTCAATTAGGCATTACATTATTTAAGTAGTCATTTATTTAAGCTTTGTGTTATAATGACGTCAACGCAGCAAACCACGAGAAGCTGAAATGTACGGTGGCCCTGAAGTGCAAATGACACCCCCTAATATGAGTGCATCCCCCAAATGAAAATACTCCCCCCCAATACGAGTCAACTCCCCCCAAATCGGATGACTTGTTCACCTCCCCCCAAAAATGAAAATGCTCCCCCCCAATACGAGTCAACTCCCCCCAAATCGGATGACTTGTTCACCTCCCCCCAATACAAAAACGCGCTCCCCCCCCCCAATACGAGTCAACTCCCCCCAAATCGGATGACTTGTTCACCTCCCCCCAATACAAAAACGTGCTCCCCCAAATGGAAAACGACATTACATTAACTCAAAAACACATTACATTAACTCTGAACGGAAAGGGTAGGTACTACACTTTAGCGCTGATTGGATGCAGTAGGCTAACTAACAAGAAATAAGAAATTGATCGACAGAAGTACAAAATGCAATAGCCTGGCAGAGTTACGTGCACCAGAACATTTGTTTGGCTATCGAAGAATGTAGCAAATAGTAGGCTTCTTAGGCAAAAGTATTTCGAGTTAAATGTAAAAATCGATAGCCAAACAACTATCCTGGTCCACGTTACTCTGTCATTGTGGCATTTCATTCTTCTGTAGTGGACTATTAGTTTTTTCTTCTGAAAAGTCCTGCTTCCTTCAACTGCGTTTTTAGCGTGCGCATAGGCTACTTATAGCCTATTGTGAAACGTTAACAGCAGATCTAAGATTATTTCATAGGAATGACCCTGATTAAAATAAAGAGTAATGTAATGACTCTGAATTGTAAACATTAATGTTTCCTCTTTCCTTCAAATCAAAACGATTAATTTCATGATAATGACAGAGTTACGTGGACTGGTTGTTTGGCTATCGATGTTTACGTTTAACACTGCAATTTATGCTTTTGCATACATAGCCTATGCTACATGCTTCGATACCCAAATAAATGTCCTGGTGCACGTAACTCTGTCTAGCTATTGCATTTTGTACTTCTGTCAATCAATTTCTTATTTCTTGTCAGTTAGCCTACTGCATCCAATCAGCGCTAAAGTGTAGTACCTACCCTTTCCGTTCAGAGTTAATGTAATGTGTTTTTGAGTTAATGTAATGTCGTTTTCCATTTGGGGGAGCACGTTTTTGTATTGGGGGGAGGTGAACAAGTCATCCGATTTGGGGGGAGTTGACTCGTATTGGGGGGGAAACGCGTTTTTGTATTGGGGGGAGGTGAACAAGTCATCCGATTTGGGGGGAGTTGACTCTTATTGGGGAGGAGTATTTTCATTTTTGGGGGGAGGTGAACAAGTCATCCGATTTGGGGTGAGTTGACTCGTATTGGGGGGGAGTATTTTCATTTGGGGGATGTACTCATATTAGGGGGTGTCATTTGCACTTCAGGGCCACCGTAGAAATGTCCGACTTCACAGAGCCGTTTTCAACTCCTCCCCGACTGCAAGCGGCCACTCTCGCCGGTCGTTTCATGCAGCCGCAGTCCATGTCGAATGCACCTTTTAACTCTATGGTATGGCCCCGTAGTAAGAGCGCTGCCCCTCACTCAGACCTAGTGAATTTGCATCCGCGCAACCCGTTTTAGTGGAAGTAAGCCTATATGGTAAATGAATAGCCTACATTATTAAATGATTATGTAGGCTAGCAGTTAGGGTTTGGAACATGCTTTTGCAACCGGGAAAGGTCTCAGCTAACAAGGGACGTCCTGGGGACGTTCGGCGACGTTCCTATTTGGTCCCCTATAGGTCATACCGTGACGTTATAGGACGTCCTTAGGACGTTATTAAAGTTCCTAAAAGGTCAAAATTTTGACATTTATTTTTTAACTTTCAGGGGACGTTCCAGGAACGTCCCTGGTTGGTTATGATACGACATTATGTTAAAACATTTCGAGGACATTCGGGACATTCCAGGAACGTCCCTTGTTGGTCATGATATGACATTATGTTTAAAAATTTCGGGGACGTTCCAGGAACGTCATTCGTTGGTCATAACGTAACCATCTAAATTCCGAACTGATATTTTCTTTTGTGTGTCATTCTGTGATGTGAAATTGCTCGAGCTACAGCCTACTGTCACTCTGGAAACTGTACAGTATTAAATCAATTGTTTATGTATGGTACCAATAACTTGCATTTGAGCGAAGTAATACATTAGTCATAAATAATTTGGGGATGTACTGTAACAAAACATCTAAGCTGGATCCAGCCTATCCAAGCACCAGCTAGAAATTTTCCTCGCGGACGTCACCGCTCGTAACGTGAACCCTGTTGTTGAGTGAAGAAGTCGTTGAGAGACAGCAAAACTTTTTGATCCCGCATCCTTCATTTATAGCTATAATACCGTTTGATTATCAATTCGTGTAGATATATCTTAAACTTAAGTTTTAGTGTTGATAGTTTAGTTCTTTGTTTTTGTGTTTTTAATAGTGTTTTTTGTGTAGTTGGCTAGTTTAGAGTAATTTAGCGCACTCCTGTGAATGTGGGCCACCCGAAGGACAGAATTTGAGGTAATGTTTTAATACAAACTTTAGCTCTACTATCTATGTATTTGTATGTTTATCCAACGTGAAATAGCCATATCGAAAATTAATGTATATTAATTTCTAGCCAATTTGAGTTGGCTCTGGTTTTCTAAGTCGGCTAAATCGAGACGTTGTACAGTATCATCTTAATTTGTACAATAGTTAACAATGTTCTCGATAGCACTAGCTAACTAAGCTAGCTGCTTTAAATCGGAGGCCTACACACTAGTGGTGTCGTGTCTTTAAGGATACAGAAAATAACAAAACAGCTGAAGCTACACTGGTGAAGGCCACAGCTCTAGCTAGTCAAGTAGCGTTAGCTTTACTGTAGAGTAGCAAGCTACTTTTGGACAGTTAGACTAGAGCTACAATAAACCAATACGTTTTGCAAGAAAAGTAGCATAATGATATGCTACGTCGGACAAATGTTCACGATGAGTAGATGAAGGAAAGTTGATAAGCACTAGCTAGATGGTTGTAAATATCTGGATACTGAAGGTCAGGGAAGCTTTCCGTTTCACTTGTTACGGTCCTAAAAATAACTCCAGGAGCATATGGATAAAATACACTTCCACTTAATGTTCTTTGCATTTGATCTGCTGTCTGACTGTAGCTAATTCATGTTGCAGGTGTTGATTCCGGACGAACTGGTGGAGGACGAGGAGGAGGAGTAGGGAGGGAATGAGGAGGGGTTGACACAATTAAAATATAAGAATTAATTCAGGCTTTTAAAATGTGTTTGTTTATACTGTAAATCGTGTTTTTTCTTCTACAAGCATACACATAATAAGTTACAATACACAATACTTAGCAGCAGGCCTGTTATACTTGAAGTTGATTTAAAAAAAATAAAGATGTCAAATTACCTTGTTGAGTTTAAGTGAACACATTCAGTTTAGTTTTGCACTATAGGCTAATATGCATTTTATACTTTGTATACAACAAATATCCATTAAATGCATAAATGTGACCATAAATTAAGGTTGAGAAATTGATTCTGCATTTGGTATGCGAAAGTTATTAGGACGTCGCAAGGGAACGTCCCCTGAAGTCCCCTAAATGTTATGAGGAAGTTACATGGACGTCCCGGGGACGTTTGTCTGCGACGTCCCCGGGACTTTCAGGGGACCCTACAAAAAAACGTCCTGGGGACGTTCCCTTGCGACGTCCTGATAACATTCGGGGACGTCCTGGGGACGTCATTTTGTTAGCTTGGGTATGGCCACATTTGAAGGCTGGTAAAACTAGAGAAAGATGTAGGCAATGTGCTTGTGTAGGCTACACCTACTCATCTGTATCTATCTCTGTCTATCTAACTCTGTCAATCTATCTCTGGCTCTGTCAATGAATCAATCTATTCTATAGCGTCCGTAAATACGCCTGTCTCCTCTCTATTACCTTCGAATATTAGTGATTTCTGATGTATTTTTAAGCGTTTGAATAAAACGCCGTTTGTCTCAGCTGCTCCACAGGTGATAACGTGGTGTTTGCCCATTTGATGCCACGCTTGACACGTTTATGTCAGTTCCAATTGTTTCGAAAGGTTGATACCGCTTTGTGACCACTGTATCGAGCGTAACATCACTACTATGTTTGTGTGCTACAACAAGTCAACAATATACCCTTTCACTGGCTGGCTTGAAAACTAATTTTTAGTGTTTATATAATTCGTTTGCCGGTCAGATTGCTGCCCTGCATTCTGCTGTGCTGCGATAAGTTAGCCACAAACATAAGATGTTCTAACGATTTCACTGCAGGGCATATGCATTTGTTATAGGCCTACCTTGTTTGAAAGCTTAGGTCCTCTAGAATTCAGTTGTGTGATTAATTTTACAGTCAGTACATGGAGGCCTATTTGAGATTACTCCGGAAAACCGACCAGCTAACATTGTTTAACAGCAGAACGTTAGCTTCTTGTTTATCGACGAGGCTCTAGTTTTTACATCAGGTCTCTGTTATTAACCATAAACTACAAATGTATGAGTAACAAATTACACAAATTGTGCTGTAAAAATAAATTGTAACAACTTTTTCATCGAGGGACTTTGGTACAAGCTTCTTGCAACATGTTAACATTTTAATATAAACTGATTTATAGGGTGTGCAGTAGTAATATTCCCTCCTATCTAATGGCAATTAGAAAGAAGCATCTATTAAATAATTTGATTGCTGCGTTGTTTCAAAAGCTTTACATGACATTTAGATGCACTGCAGCAGTTGTTTTGCTCACAGCTATGCCCATACATTTGGTTATAATCTTGTATCTTCTTATATCATAAATTGAGTAGTAAAACACACTACAATATAGCTAGTTTATCTCTTATTACACACTTTGATGCAAGTGATACGAGCAGACAAAAGGAAACTTCTGTGTTTTTTTTATTCAGCGCCTTCAGCCAGGGACGCAGATCCTCAACTTTGGTTGGAGGTCGGTGCAAGGTAGCCTAAATGTCGGCCCACAACACTCGGACCTCTTCTTTCCATGGTCAAAGCAATGATAATACAGGGTCTGGTTCCGTTTTCTCCAGCTGTTATGGCAGCCACGAACTGCA
This sequence comes from Hypomesus transpacificus, assembly GCF_021917145.1. Classification (NCBI taxonomy): domain Eukaryota; kingdom Metazoa; phylum Chordata; class Actinopteri; order Osmeriformes; family Osmeridae; genus Hypomesus; species Hypomesus transpacificus. Next base: position 9,986,089 of record NC_061076.1, read on the forward strand.
CAGTTGACGTTGGGCATCTCTAATAGCCTTAGTCCCAGAGCCATAGAGGATAACTAGAGAGGGTACAGGAAATTGTAGGGTGTGCTCGCTTGCAGGTGGGTCCGTCCCCTTAAGTTTTTCCCTTCTAATGATATTTTCAAGCTAGCTACCTAGCTTAGCTAGCGCTTATGGTTAACATGTATGGGCACACGTAATGTTGATAGCACTAGCAGGTATGAAAAGATTAGACATTTTGTAAATTACAAATTTTACTAATTTGACTGCATTGAAATGATAACCAGTTCCGATCTTTGCTGTGCGTAACTGAAAATGCCGCCAGAAGATTGAAAATGATTGAAAAGGGAGGCCCTGCCTCTGCAATTCTCTCCTCTCTTGCGATTGGATGTCAGATTAAACTAATCACAAACGTTTCTGCCCTCAGGACAACGTTGAGTAAAGAAAATTCCCACGAGCGTTTAGCTTACTCATAATTCATTAAGAACTCATAATTCATTAAGAACGTTTGGCTAGCAACAAGCTGCTGTTGCTAGCCAAATGTCACTGAGGGGATTGTTCATTAAAGCAATATAGTACGAGTGCGAGTGGGGTTGTTGAGGATTCTAAAACTGGTTGTTCCCATCCTTGATTGTGATTGGCTATATCGCGTTCCATGCCGTTGTAAAATCCAGCATAACCTCACAGGTTGTCCTCATAACATTCTTTAACACTCCATATTACTGCACATCGAATATTTCAAATGGAAAAAGACGGCAAAGATGTCCATCTGGCTGTTGCGTGGCAACGATTTATGTAGGAACTATACTTTGTAGTAGCGGAAGAATGATGGTTTATTATTAAACTATTTTGTTTCTAATTGTTTTTATTGATGAAACCATATCAAATATTTGTAGTAACAGTTTTAGAAAAGCAATAAGCCCCACGAGTCCGTGGTTTACGCTGATTTTAGAACAGGTAAGGGGGGTTGTTAGGCACGACGCGAAGCGGAGTGCCGAAAACCCCCTTACCTGTTCTAAAATCAGCCTCTTGGGGCTTATTGCTTAAATATACCACGGGTGGTGTTCGGCCGTAGCCACCGAGGCACGAGTACTATATTGCTTTTATAAAACAATTTAATAGTCAACCAATTAACATACAAACACAAAGTTATTGAGTAAAAACATGTTTATTTCGCCATTGTTTCTCCGCAACAAAAAATAGTTCCGTTGTCAACGTCATGGTTGCCACGTAACCAACATTCCAGATGATAGCTGGCTAGTCTTGTTGTTAAACATAGCCTACTGTCAAAACTGTTGAGTTTTCAAAAAGATGATTCCTATTTGTAGACATTTATTTGTAAATTTCCCTGGATGGTGCATCCATTTAGATATGGATTATCTCTGCTCTGATCATTTGTGGGAGAGATGGTGGTCATGCGCGGGGTGCCAGGTGTCCTTTGCATCTTTGCCATGTCTCCGTTGCCGTGGTCTCCCAAAATATGGCTCCAGCGCTTCCTGCTGTCCAGCGAGGGTCGCCAGTAACTAGCGAGGGAGCTCTCCGATCTATGTAACATAAACGAAGAGAGACCGCAAGAGAAAATGTTAACATCACAGCGCTTGGAAAAAAAAAAAAACACTTCGAACATATTTAATTGGGCCATTGGGCTGCTCTTACCTATGACCACTCACTGCCATGATCTCCCTGCTCGCAAGTCCTGCATCGGACAGCTTTTGTATGGCCGTGGCACGCAGGCTGTGGTTGGTATATCTCACCGTCCCTGCCTCCTGGCACAGACGAGGGAGCATTTTACCCAGCTGGTTCACGCCAAGGGGTGTTGACATGTACCAAAACGTGTCTGATGGCGCAAAGACCCTCTTTGGCTGGAGATAAAATGCTGTTGCACCTGGGGGGATCTTAGCGAGGTATTTCACCAGAGAGGCGACGGGGCAGAGAGGATTGCCTGGCTCTTGATACATTGCTCCCCTTTGGTTTTCCTTGGCCCTCTCCAAGGGGTCTTTATGATTTTTAGTTTCCTCGTTGAACGACATGGTAAAATATTGGCAACCATTCTCATCATTTTTTAGGACAAATGAGTCAGGCTTCAGGTGTCTATTGCCTTCAATCCCTCTGCGCCTGAAGTGTAACTGGATGTCGAACCAAACCTTGTTTAACAGGCTTCTGGGGTTGGATGGATGGAGTGCATCAGAGCCCTTAAGGATTGCCTGGTCTGCTGATGAAATTGGTGGGTGGTGTGTTGACTTGTCTGTTCCAGCCTTTCGCATTTGTTTGAGGAAACCCTTGAAGACGTTGTTGGCAGCTGTAAATTCTGTATCCTGCATCATGTTCCACATTCGGCCGAAGGGGGGCTCATTGATGTAACGATTAAGCCCTGCCCGAAGTCCAGCGTAGCTGCTGATGCAGTACATCTCTCCTTTGGTTGTTCTTATTGTTGCATGCAGTTCTCGCAGTATTGCGCCGAATTCAGATTTTAAAATGTTTTTTAGATCGATCTTTATCTTCCGTTCACTTATCCATGTTTTAAAACAGTTAACGGCCCACGACGTTTGCTTCACCGTATTAGCTTCGTGTCGGCTCCTTTCTATTGAGTCCAGATCATCTGCGCTGATGGAGACGTACCTGGACACAGATGCGCTCTCCTCCTGCTTGAAAGTAGGCCTATCTTGTTTCTCATCCTCAGACGATTCATAGTTTAAATCAAACGTGATGTTGTATAAATCGATCTCCATATTTGTTTTCCGACAGGCGTACTCACTTTTTGGAATTATAAGAAATTTGAATTAACGGTTAGGCTATCGCTTTATTGTATCAACGCGCTATAGAATGTTTTGTTATGGTTATTTGTATCAACGCGAATGTTTCATCACGGAGTGATTTATTATTGGAGTGAAAAGTCAAAGTGGGTTGTTGTCAGATAATTCAACTCATGGAACGTCTCTCGTCCAATCAGAAACAGCTATTTAAGTCGAAAAAACCTAATGGTTTTATAAAGACATATAACCTATATTTCTATGGGATTGTTTGAAAGCGCCAGAAATGAGAATTCTTCTTTTGACATATAGTTTAGGCTGTGGCATTGAAGACAGCGACAAACCACACAAGCTTCAGTTTAAATACATTATTTAATGTGACATTACTTACTGTACATGCAAGTCTTGATGTGCTTAAATGTACATGTGCTGCTAGTACTCCACGGCACGATACTGGCTGTGCAACAGCACATATATGCACGTTGTATCCAGGCGTCGTTGCTAACGTGTTCTGACGTGGTGACGTAGCTAGCAATGAGTACCCTTCGTCGACTAAAGGCACTTTTTGCCACAAAAACTTTGTAACCTCCTAAACCGTACAACGGAACGTAAATCCCAATAGAAGCAACGCAATTGTGACCAAGACAAACATTTTGACAGCAACGTTGTCTATGTAGTCCAAATATTGACTGATCCTTAGGGGGGCGAAAATAAACATTAAAGGGGCAATTGACTGCAAAACCGATTTTACCTTGTCATTGTTGAAAAACGACAGTTCGGAGGGTAAACTGAACATACCGTGAATATCAAAGTCCATTGACACCTCTTTCCTATTCAAATCTCAAAAAGAATTTTTTTTGCTGTAAAACGCTAGCTTTTCAACAAAGCCACCGGTCCTACGTAGGACCGGTGATCGCCCTCTTATTGGCTCTGGTCTGTATCTTTGTCACGCCCCAGAATTTACATCCAGACCAGCCCGAGGTAGCGTCTATCTCCTAGTTTAGCTGCGCGCTGCTCTGTGTAGGCTACTTATAAGGAATTACAAAGAAGAACGTTTTGAATTATAACAAGGATATTGAAAATGGACCACGATCGTAAATGCTGTGTTCCAGGCTGTACAGGGAAGGCTAACACTCACAGTCTTCCCAAGGAGCCAAACATTCAACAGGCATGGCTGCTGTTGTCTATGAGAAGATCCCGGCGAAGTTCGACACTCAATCATTCATTTGCTCTGAACATTTCACCCAAGACAGTTTTGACAACCTTGGACAATTTCAAGCAGGATATGCTAGGAAGCTGAACCTGGAAAGAGGTGCTGTTCCAACCGTATGCTCATTGCAACCGCAAGCTATAAGGACAGTATGATGTTGTGCTAACAGTTATTAGCAATGCTAACGTTTCCTGTATATAGCATACCAGGTAGAATGCTAAATACGTTTCTACACACATCAAATGACTCTAGCTAGACTAGCTGTAGTCGGCATTAGAAGGGAAGCTTCCGAAAAATAGCCAGAAAACGAACTGCATTCTGGCTTATTGCTAACGCCTGTCTAGATAATCTATTTGAAAGAACTGGAGAAAGGCAGGTTCTAGATACAGGATACGTTAGCATTGCTAGTAACTGTTACTAGTAACACCTAGACTGTAGGCATGATGTAAACAAGTTTAGCTTGCTAGTTAACGCAAGAGCATAGGTAGAATGTGTGATAATTTAGCCTAGTTTATTGGCAATGGGGCTAACGTTGATTCATGTTCCTGACTGTGTTTCATTCAAATAAATAACCTGTGTAATGAAAATCTACAATTCACGATGCATGTTTGTCCAGATCTTTGTCATGTTATTTTACAGCAAGATATCTAGAGCTAGCCTAGCTAGGTAACTGAAGCCGAGTAGAATCACGATATGGTTTGGTTGCTAAGCTGTAGCCTAACGTTCTACCTACCTAAGTCAATCCAGTTTGCTTCAACAACAGAAGTGGAAACAAGTAATGTTATCATTTCAAATGATATATAGTCAATCTGTTGAAAACAGTGTTGTGTAGACACAATAGATTTATTTGCGCGTTTTTATTTCAAGTCTCCAACTTCGGTGTTTCAGGGAGTGCTGCTGTTGGCCGTGTTGCGTTTTGCTCCCAGCTTCACTCGTTGATAACCAACCAATCAGTGCGCAGCTTATCTAAATATTAATGAGCATACCATAAAAGGAGAAAAGCTAGTGTTTTTTCCCGGGAACATTTCAGAGGATCTGTCAGAGGGCATAGAACAGCACCCGGGCCATTTTCAACCCAACCAATGTTACATACCCTATTCGGAGACCTTAAGGAACAGTGTGAAATACCCAAAAAACCCAGTCAATTGCCCCTTTAATAATATATATGTGAGAGAACAATGGTTGTGCTTGCCGAAGGCGTGAGCACACCCAACTAGAGACAGCTACTTCTGTCTTCCAAGATGGTCTCCACATTCATTTCTATGAAAAGTGCTCAGTGGCGCAGTGAAGCAAGCGAGAGCACGAAACTGGACCGCGCCATCTTTCCACTTCCGACTCTTCCAGTCTAGCTTTAAACAGTGGCTCTTTTTCCCCCTAGCTCCGAGACCTTGTGCACGCTTGCAACTAGCTGTACACATCAAACTTTGCGACAACCAGTCGCGAGCATAACGTGTGAGCTAAGGCATTGCAGTGGCAGACTGGGGTAGTGATGGGAAGTTCGGTTAATTTTATTGATTTGGTTGTTTGAATCTCATTCAGTAAAATGAATTAATCTTTTTTTGAGTCATTCGTTCATTTCAACGGGGGTTGGGGGGGGTATACGTCCAATGCAAACACGTATGATATTCTCATGTTGGTTAGTGCATCCGGAGATACTATTTTAAAAGAAAGTCCTGCATTAAAATAATGTATCATGACAGTTTGTATGTTTTTGTCATTTATTATCACACTAACATTTAATTATCGCGGCAAACAATTGCACTGCACTAAACTGAGTGTACAGTGAAAATAACAAAACCAGTCAGCATGATGACTTGAGCGAATATCATTCACGTCTTACAAAAAAGACGCCACGCGAAAGGGAATGAGGAAACAGTTTCCTCTACTTAAAAAATGTGGGTCACGTGAATTTTTTTTCCAAAGACTCGTATAAAGACCGATTCCGGAAATGAACGAATCGTTTGTTTGCTCTAGCTACCAGTACAGAGCCTATGGAGGTCACGTGACAAATTATCCAAAGACTCGTACCCGAAGACCGAGTCAGGAAATGAACGAATCATTTCTGTTTACTTGGACGAGCCTATGCAACAATCCCGATGCGCGGCCACAAGAAAATGATCGAATCACTCTTTGAGAGGACTCGTTACTCTCGAGTTCTTGTAAGGATTCGTTCAAAATGAACGAATCGTTCACAAACGACACATCACTAGACTGGGGTACAAGTCCGATAAGAATCAGAGACATGATGCAAACTTTACGGAAATGTATGCTGTCACTGTATAGTATTCCTTTCACTTGTTTTTTTTAAATAGGCTATAGGGCTAATTATAGGGCTAGATGGAATTTTGCTTTTTTTCTTCGTGATATGAGTATTTCCAATGCATTGTATCGAATTAAATGAACTGTTAACATGAACAGCACCGTTATTTTTCTCGCCAGGCAAAGAAAGCTTAATAGCTATTTTGGTTATAGAAATATTCCTAAAAGGAGACTTACCGTAGCTTACTGTCAACTTTATATTCAAACGAAATGCCACAAAATTCACACTGCCTTCAATTGAACATCAGTGTAGAAATGTGTCAGGGCTGCCAACTTTTCCGAAAACCTTGGGTGAGATTTGTTTTTTCTGTGAGGCCAACCACAATCCCCCCCCCCACCCCCGGCGAGCTTTCACCCCCCCTACTCCAGGAGATAAAACGATAGTTTTTGCCAGTTTCACTTTTTATTACCAAACATTTAACTCAATACCAATAACACAACAGCAGCATCACAATGTAACACCTATTCAGAGGTGGTGGTTCTCTGCTGTGTATCTGTCCCTAAACAGCTGGTTGAGGGTGGTTTGATAAGGTATTGGCAGGAACGGACTGGGAGTAAAATTGTTTTTGGAGCTTCATGTAAAACTAGAGAGGGTACAATTTCTGGGGAAATTGTAGAGTGTGCTTGCTTGTGTTGGTTGCAGGGATCCCTATTTAAATTACATTTTACAACTGATATTTCTGTATATAATGAAAAAAATTGCAAAGCCTACTTATTATTTATAAAGATTACATAGATTTAAAAGCATATTTTTTTCTGCTCATTTACAACTCATAATACTAAGAGTGAAGAGTAGAATGAAATAGTTGTCTTCTCATTTCCCCTGCAAGAGGGAATGGTGATCAGCAACCTCAGTTGAATCTAAACGAATACATTTGGCAGACCGGTGAAAACATTGACCTAATCTCTATGACTTAAACCTCATTGTAGGTTTTTCCCTTCTCGTGATATTTTTAGGCATTTAGCCTGCTCATATTGCATTCATTCATTAATAAAGGACCCCCTTTGAAGCTTATATTAACAACTACGTTACCAGCAGTAGCTTTTCTCAGATGGAATCGATGGATTCAAATAGTACCATCTGGTAACTGAAAATATGCCCCCAAAAACGTAAATAAGCTTGACATATATTTAGGGGAAAATCACAAATTCATAAAAATGTCAGTGGTAACAATCATTGTCTGTAACAAGGCAAAATGCGATATAGCCCTGCTGTGTGGAGAAGCTGCCCCGGTAAATTGTAGGCTACTACTACTACTAGACTGTCTTGGTAGCGATTGCGTTGGTTGAGTTCGATTTAACGTTACTTCTGTTGTACGGTCTAGGCTGAAATGAATTATTTTCATGAACAGATTGACAAAGTTTAGGCTGTGGCACTGGAGTTCAGGTTAGTAGTCACTCGTCAGATAGTTTCACCTATTGAAAGACTTGATTTAAGTGAGGGTACTGCCGAACATGTGCCGCCGTTTCACTTCCTACATACTGTACTGTAAACAGCTGTGGAGATTTTTTTTAGCTACTAGACTAGGCTATAGTACAGCGTTGCAGTGAGTTACACTGGTTTGAAACCACAAGTAAAGATAATTTTACCAACAAATCGTTTACTTGTAATCCAATGTCATAATAAATCCTACAACGAAAATGTATTTGTGAGGAATGTTTATTTTAACGATTGAAAACAGATGCATCATAGACCGCTGTAGTATGTGTTGCCCGGGCAACAGAGGCTAATGTCATGATGCTAATGCTTCAGTGAAACAGTAGTCTAGAGACTACATTTTCCGAAAGTAGATGTAACTACTTCCTAATATCAGCTTGTATAGACCAATTATCACCCTACGTCACACAACTGTCAAGCAGGCTCAACTGGGCATGTCGGTTGCAAAAGACGAATTTCTCCCCGGTTTATTACACTTCGATCGTTTACGTGTCGATCAGGTCAAGGGCGTAGGTTTGGTCTCAGACTTGGTGGGGACATCCACCCATCTACTCCCCCCCCCCCCCCCCCCCCCCCCCCCCCCCGGGAGCGCAAATCGAGATGCCATTCTGTACTATCCCTAAAGAGCTAGTATAACTGTTTCCTATAAATAATACATAATCCATGCTTGAATAAATATGATTGGTTGAGCATCCTAAAACAAACATCAATGCTGATCACTACAAATAAATTGTCAATTTTACTAATTACAACCTCATCTGAAGCCCTGATGCTGTTTCCTCAGCCTGCTCTACATCTGGAGTGTTTTCATGCCGTCTTTCCTGCATACAAAATGGTTCATTCATTTTGTAGCCTTTCCTATGGCTAGCAAGTTTAACCCTCCTACCATATTGTATACAGTGTTATTTGGACATTAATAATCAAATAATGATTCATTATATTGAATACCCAACAGTGTTAACTTATTCACATTTTCAACTGGTTTTCCGAGCACCTGTCTAGCAATGCAGTGACAGTCCCATCAACTGTGAATTCGTCCTAGGCTAGACTCCTAACCTTGGTTGAAAGATTAGCTACAGAAGCTAGGTTTAACTGTAACAATATCCTGGGTAACATATAATATCACCAGTTAATACTTTTTCCACAGTAGAATCTGCATTTGAAAGCCTGGTCACTACCACTGCGAGTGTGGCTAGTTATTTAGCCTGACTTACACTCTGCTTTTTGAAAAAGCTTTGTATGTCCCCTTTCTTCTTCTTGGGTGGAGGCATATCTGATCTACAAAGCACAAAGAGGGGCAAACATGTACATGCTGAAGGGCAAAGGGAATATTAAAATGTGTTACTCCGGCCTTTTATGTATGTATTGTCGGCAGACAGCCCTGGTAAGTTAGCTGTACCGTTGTCGCCTACACACCCGGTAGCTTGTCTGCCACTGCCAGTCCAAGCAAGTAAATAGCATGGTGCTTCTTACCGTGCGTGTCGGTTTTTCAGCCAATCAAATTATGGCGTTTCTTGTATTGTCGTGTCCTGGCCGTCGGAATCGATCCAAATAGCAGCACAATTCGCTAAAATATTGGTGGGGACAATTTTGTCATTTTCAAATGTTGGTGGGGACAAGTACCTAGCGTCCCCCCCTAAATCTACGCCCATGGATCAGGTCATCATACATCGCTGCCCACTGGATTGCAGGGCTTGATATTAACTTTTTGAGGCTCTTGGCCTTTGGACAAATACATTTACGTTTCACTTGTCTATGCACAAAAGTCACTTGACCCTGGATACCCTTAAATAGCCTGACCAAGTCATCGGTTAAAACTAGCTTGGCTAACGAAGGTCGCTTTCTCAGGCAAATGATGAATGAAACAGGTTCGGTTAAAGAAATCCGAGATGCTGGCTATCTTCATCTAGCCTGGTCCTAACCAGACCCTCGTACATTTCATTTGTACAGAGGGTCTGGGATCTCTCGATTGACAAACGTTAACTTCCTTGAAGGCGGGTCCTCTGTTGAAGTTAAAAACTATTGGATCTGCCTAGAGCCACTCTGATTTGCCATAACCAATCGCGAGCGTTCGCCTTAGCCAACTCCTTCACCACTACTGTAACGGAGCTAGCTGCCGTAGTTGGAAAATCAAACTTTTCCCGAACCCCATGGGGAGGAGGGCCACAACATCATGACCACCAACAAAACTCAGCAAGGAATGTTCTTGCTCCGGCTTTAACCTATATTCGGCAGCGTTGCCACAACCGCAGAATAGTTTCGCTCGCATCTTTCTCCGCCGCTATTAATGAACTACTCAAACAAATGCACAACATTAACGTCATCGTTCTCAGCCTCTCCCTCTGTTCGCTGATTGGACCTACAAAACATTTGTTTCTGGAAACCGACTTCAGAGCCAAGCTCCCAGACTTAGTACAGAAGCAAAATCCAAATTGAGCGGAAGTACGTAGGAGGGCAGAGCCAGGCTAATCTTCATCAGGCTCGTATCTACATTAGGCAGTCCTCCCTGACTTTTCTAGTGTAGAATGGAGTGAAATACAACATTATGCACACTGCCAGTGAGCGAGTCTGACTAAAGCTAACGTCAAAACAGTGTAATGGGGACTGCTATAGAAGTATTCGAGTGGCACTGTGTAGATCTGAATAGTCAAGGGATATGGTTTTAATACAATTTATTTAGATTATACAATTACATATGATTAAACAAAGCTTTGCTGATCAGTCTCAACGAAGGGTGCGCTAGTTACAAATCGTTCGTAAGAGTGATAGAGAACTATCACACATGCACTGCCTTATATAAACTGTAGATCAAATGGCATTCCATAGGGTCAATCAATCAATGTAGCAAACTCTGTGATTGGCTAACTTAGTAACTTAGTGACAGTTTGAAACAATACCGAGTGTCCCAAAGTTCTTTGATGTGGCATCTCTCTCCAGGGCAGTAGATAATAAAGCCACAGGAGTTGACCAGTCAAATGGTCAACTGTCCTTTGTGTGACCATCTTCAAACAATACTTTTAATTAACACAAACAATGAAACAGGACACAGTCCTTCTCTAGCCAAAGTTCAGAGCAACTGTCTCTATAGCCCCTTACACTGACCAAAGGACAGAAGGCCAGATAAGATGCTTCACCCATCCCCCAGGGCAAGCTACCCACAGAGCCATCAGCAGCTCACATTCCTTTGAACTCAACTTAATTATCTATCCTTCCTGTCTCTTACCAATGAACATAGAAGCTTATAGATTTAATACACTTACTTCAATGCATGTGACCAACATTTCTACAACAGGACGCAGTCTCACTCAGATTGCTAGTTTAAACAAATCAGAAAAATAATCGGACCAGCTGGCTAAAAGCAGATTTCCCATATCTCTTGAAAGCTGCCCTGCTCGACTTTTTAGATGTACAATTGACTGTTAAACTGTAAAATGTTGAACTTTGTGACATGACGTGCGTGAAGACATGGTTGCTGCTCGACTATGCAGTCTGTAACGGGCAACATTCTCACTCAAATTTCAAGACTTTTGTGACCCAAATCAAAATTCTGATGCCAGAAAACAATGGGTAATCGCTTTCTCTCTTAAAGGCTGTCCTCTTCGACCTTTTTGGTCTTTTTGAATCTAACTATTTGTATTGTCCATATGGGCCTTTTGCCATTTTAAATGCTATCCTTTCCCGGTTTTCTGCAACCACGTTGCACGCGCATCCCGAATGTTTACAATCAAATAATTGGTCTATACCATGGTCTGGGTGAATACTCGATTCGGATTGGCTGCAGGGGTGTCCATTATTGGGTGATAATGGACACCTACTGCGTCATTGCAGCAAAACTCTCTTTTCACCGTTCGAAATTATACCGCTGGCTACACAGGAGCCTGTACAAAGAATCTGAAATAAGTAACCATAACAACAGTGAGGGAGTCAAAGCCTCCATTTACAATTTTGAAAGACTTTAACAAGCTAACTTGTATTTACAATAATGTGACTTCAATGTGACTTCAATATATATTTTAACCTATTTGAAAAATAATTATTTTCTGAATGTAGTGTGTCAGTGTCACGTAACCGCTGATCTCACATCGCATTCGCTATTCACCTCGTTAGTCAATCTACTTCAGACAGGCTGCGGCCAACACGACAGTAGCAGCAACTCTACACATGGCCGATTATTTTCTTCTTAAAAATCTTGATTTTATTTGGGGACAATGACATGGCTCGATAGCTGGCTAGACTTGTTGTTAAACATACTGTCAAATTATAATCACTGTTTGGAGAAAATGTCAACTTTGATGCGGTCATCTCACATCCATTTGCCATTCAACTCGCTCCACAGGCTGCGGCCATACTGTAGCCTAGTCCTAGTAGCTATATGGCTGATATTGTTCGTGAAAATCTTGATATTGATTTTGGGACAGTGACATGGCTGGTTAGCTAGCAAATCTTATTGTCGATCATACTGTAAAATTATATTTACTGGTTGTCAACCGTACACTATGTTATTGCCTCTGAATCTTGCTAGCATAACGTTAGCTTTCGGGCTAATAGCTAAGCTAAGGGAAAGCCGGTGTTGGTTATATGAGCTGAGCGGACTGTAAAATATCAGAGTTGGCTAACGTTAAAAAACGTTAGATTTATTTGCAAAACGCCTGAAAACATAAATTAATGTTTGTAAAAAAAAATACGTTGGCAAGTGACCATTGTATAAGCAGGATAATGCCCTTCGAGGTGTCCAATATCACCTGATAATGGACTCCGCTGTGCATCGGACGGTTCACGCCTCCGCATCGTCCATTATCAGGTGATATTGGACACCTCTTCGGGCATTATCCCTTACTTATTGTACATTAAACTTCACAATTGTGTTTCATATCACAAAGTAAAATGAGTAAATAGTTATCACCCTGGCCTCTTTGCTTGTGGCTTTTCTGCAGCTCCCTTGCAGTAAAGCAGTTAGCCTAGCTACCTCCCAGAAGTTAATGAGCTGCTAAACTAATGTTATGCTAGATGTAGTCACGCGATATTTCGTGACGTTAGTGAGTAGCGTCAGTGACTGTGGCTAGCAAGTTAGCCACCGTTAGCTTCACTTTTGCCACAAAAACTTAATTAAAACCTACGCACAGGGCGTAGTGCGCTTGACGGGAGCGCCGTGTCTATGTTGCTTCATTCCGTGAACCTGCGCCTCCCTCGTCCGTTACTGTTTAAAACGTTAGCATTGCTACTTGGTTGGCGTTGCCTTTTCAGCGTGAGATCTACAAGGTGTGACTTGAGAGCGTGTGAAGTTGTTGAAATGCATGTGTTTCACGGCCAATGCGTGAGAGTTGGCAGCCCTGTGTGGCGTGTGTTTTATATGTAATAATGTAATAATAAAAGCTTGAGAAGTGTGTCCAAATATAATTTATTGAACATTTGCCTTTGAAAGGGGCACATTAACAGAACGATATAGGCTACAAGATGTTTCCATCAGATATAAGTGGGGTTGAAACATAATCACTGAGGACCTTCATTGTCCCACAAAAGCAGTCTGGCTTGATGACACGATCCCCAAAACATTATGGGTGTGTTTAACAAAAGCTTCTGAAGGCAAGAATAAGCACAGCTAGTTCTGGCAGGGCAATCGGGCACCGCGCGTCAGTCAGTCCAACAGGGGGATTTTATCTCTATTGCTATAGGGAGTGCTTTCCTTAGATCATCCACTCCGCCAAAGTTAAATCTACATGTCCATGTCATGTAACAATAAATGCTCAAATCTAATACGTGATTGTCTTGACTGAACTAATATCATTGAAATATATATAATTTCTTATTGTGGTTATCAGTTAAAGAATTAATCTTCGTCTTTGCTCCAGATAGACATCTCAAATCTATGCTTGCGCTTAACATAATCTATTTGCCATCATGTCATGAAAGTTTTAACGAAAAATCTAATCTGTTTTAAAATAACGGGAATAAACTATATTAACAACATTTCATGTTTGTGTGACAATCATTCAATGTAAGTCTATGGCTCATTCAGCTCCATGTAAATCGGCTATCGGCCAATGCGAACTTTTGTGCTCGTGTCCTGTTAGTATCCGCGAGCACATTTTGAGGAATCTTTTATTGACGTAAGCAAATAAATGGGGTGCTAGTTTACCCATCTCGGATTCTTTTCAAAAATCAGGAAAAAATATTCTATGAAAAATCTAGTTGTATGAGCCAGGTTCGAGAATTGAACAAAAATTATTGGGGGAGATAGTTTTGTAAATGTTGACTGGAATCCATAGAATAAAAACTACCGGAAGAGTTAGAAGTCAAACACGAAATGCAATACCCCCTACATCCATCGGGATCGTTGCTTCAAGCCAAGGGGCGAGGGGTGGGGGCTTGACCGCAGCCTGTAAAAGACATTCTCTTTTAGTTCCGTTATAAAGCGGAAAGTATCTAAACCGCGATGAGAATACATGGATGGCCGCACCAGAGAATGTCTATTAAAGGGAGAACTCCCACTCTCTGGAAACTTCCGGGTTCTGAACTGGTTGCAGTTCCACTCAAGTTCCATATGAGGGCGCTAACGGTCGAGTGCAGAATGAATGGAGGTCTATGGAGCTATACCCCTCAAAATCCACTTTTCTCAGGATATCATTTTTTGTCTAGTAATTTGAATTCTGAATTCGAAAGGGGAGGCAAAATAAATACAGACCGCTGGGTGTTAGATTTTTTTAAAGTCGCCTTTCCGTTCTAAAAAGCCTTTGAAAATGTCATTGACGTCATACACATCGTACGACCAGAGCTACTGCTTGACGGCAAGCTCTGGTTACTTCCACTTTTCTCTCGAGGCATCGACAACACAGCTGACAGGTTAGGCTCTTCCTGTCAATACACATGCTAGAAAGAGTTTTGGCTTGCTAATGTTGTTGCTAATGTTGCTAATGCTCTGACATTCTGGTTCTGCTTCGGATGCCATCAAGCGGGATCTCTGGTCATAGTCAGTCCTTCACTAACCAATCAGCATTCGTTAGCAGAATGCTAGCGTGTTATGGGCAACAACGACTTACCCTGTAAGAAATCGAAAGGAGATAAGAACTCGTTCATTCAACCTTTGACCTGTAATCCATGTTGAACATGCAAAAACTACAATCAAATCTGAGATTTATCAACGACAATCAGGCGAAAGAGACAAGTTTAGCCGTTTAGCTCCATAGACTCCCATTCATTTTGCACTCGACCGCGATCACTCCCAATGGAACTTTGGTGGAACTGCAAATTTGGTACAATGGTGCTTAATAGGGAGTGGGCAGGCTCTCCTTAAACAGACTCTGGCCGCACCCATCATGACTTCCGGAATAAGGTGAATATCCCGTTTAAAGTGCTACATCCACCTCAGTAATTTACTTTGCACACTCGAAAGGTGCTTTCTGCACCTAACTGGAGCAAACGATGACGACATCACGTGAAATTTGGCAGTTCCATCAATGGTTGAGTATTGAAGGTACTGTCATAACTTGAAATGCGAACGTAGTCAGGTCTCTGAGAAAATTGCTTTGTTACTTTCGTCCCGCGTTACTTTCGCCCTGGTTCTCCCCTAGTCCGATTTGCAACCACAGCTCTCATTCTGGTGGGGTGCGGCTCATAAAAAATGTGGCTTATTTTCCGAAAAATAGGGTATATACAGTCTGAACGGCTCTGCTGGTGGGCTGTATAATTACTGAAACAGTGTCTATGACACACACACTGTGTTTGGGGGTTGTGTGCTGCTACAAGACAACCCACCCCTATACTTGTAATGACAACAACAGCATGACAGTGGTAGGTAAAAAATATTGTTTATTTATTGCAAAACAATTAGCAATTGGATTTTTTCAATCCAATCAAAAGGGTCTCAATCCAAGCTCGTTCTAAACTGATTTTGTTATCTATCATCACGTTAAACCTCTTCGTTCATCCAATGATTTCCCTTGTTCTAAGCACGCTTTACATTCATTCAACTTCATCCGACAAGCTCAAGCCAGCTGCCAGAGGCTTTTTTCAAGGTCAACAACTGGCAAACTTGACATGGCAGCTTGTCAGCATACAGGAGGCCAGTATGAATCCAGTATGGCATTCAAATGATGTGATAGTGTTGAAATGATGTGACAGTATGTGTTTTAGGTGGACATGATTGACTGTGCGACAGTGAGCCAGTATGGTGTCATGATGAAAGAAAAATGCCTTCTTCTAGATGAGAGAGCAATATATTTACGTATCTTTTCTGTTGTTGTTTGTTCATTATTGGCACCATCTTTACATGGTAAAGTGAAACGCATACCCTCTCCTACCATGAGCCCGGTACACCATCCACAGCTGGTAGAAGATGTGATAGGATGGACTTGAAGCATATAAATCATACTTTATTGCTCCATACACATCGTAGCCTCTATCCCCTCATTTGATAGAACGGTTACGAAATACGAAGAATCAAAGTGCTCTCATCTTTTCCTCATCTCTGTTCTAGTCTCATGCTCTCCTCTTCCAGTGTGCCAGGCGATGTGGGGTTGAATTATTGGATGTAAGACATCTGAATTTAGGGGCAGTTGAGGGGTATGGATAAGCAGCACTTGCAAGTCTGTTGCTAGCGTGCTTAGGACTTTAATATGAATGCCTAATTCAGTGTACATATTACATATGTAAATTAAGTGATAATCAAGTTATTATTAATGTCCCTTTAATTTATAGTTAAAGAGACAATGATAAATAGATAAGTAGACAGTAATAAATAAGTAATATTTATTATATCCAGTAAGTATACAAATCTGTCATTGCCTGTTCCTTGCGTCAATTTAAATAATTAAAACATGACTGGAGAAAGCAGCTGTCAGTAACACTGTCTTACACAGTCACCTTGTTAGAGTAGATTTGAATGGTAGATGTTTGTGAACAATTGGAACAGAACCATAATGAGTTCATATTATTATTTTACTTTGTGAACATTTTCTTAGAGAACATTTTCGTCTTCACTATCGAATTTGAATTAATTTATATGTACAGGTACAAAAATACACAGGTACTCTCTCACAAACTTCAAGATATTGACTGAATATGTGTCTCTCCCTGTGTGTATCCAGGACCCTAGAAGCAAGCACAAGTTTAAGATCCACTCCTATGGTAGTCCTACCTTCTGTGACCATTGTGGCTCTCTGCTCTATGGACTCATCCACCAAGGGATGAAATGTGACAGTGAGTTGCAAGTGTGTCTGTATGTGTCTGTGTATGTCCTGGTGATTGTCCAAATGTATGTAAGTGTGTGCCTGTGTCTGTATTAGTATGTATGTGTCTCTATGTATCTATGTGTGTTTTGGTGAGTGTTGTGAGTGTCCATAATATGGGAGTGTGTGTGTGTGTTAGTGAGTGTATGTGTGTATGCATGTGTGTCTGTGTATGTCCTGGTGATTGTCCAAATGCATGTAAATGTGTGCCTGTGTCTGTATTTGTAAGTATGTGTCTCTATGTATCTATGTGTGTTTTGGTGAGTGTTGTGAATGTCCATAATAAGGGAGTGTGTGTGTGGGTTAGTGAGTGTATGTGTGTATGCATGTGTGTCTGTGTTTACTGCATGTGTTGTATGTCTTGATGAGTGTCCATATGTATGTAAGAGTGTCCATGTGTGTTAGAATATGTGTGTGTGCTTGTGCGCTGTTCTCTGGAGCCTCTCTCCTTGAAGTACCCAGTAATGAGGACAAAAGGGAATAGGCTCTTCTTATTTTTCACATGGACACATCTGCAATTCAGGAAGAATACTGTATTCTCTGTACATTCCCCAGTCTGTCTTTTCCCCACCTACTTCTCCTCTAAATCTCCTACCTCCTTTCACGCCTCTCTCTCCTCCTTTTCATGCTTTTCTTTTCTCGATCCTTCTGCCCTATCTTTCAACCCTCCCACTAATTTTTTTCCCTATTATGATCACTCTTCTTTTTCCCCCTCCATCTTTCTCTTTCTCTGTCACTCTTATCTCCCCACTAAAATATCTCCTATACCCTTTCTCTTTCTTTCTCTGTCACTTAATCCTGTCTCTGTAATTCCTTACCGTACTCGAGATTCCCTCCGCCACCTCCATTCTCTCTCTATCCATCCATCCAGTAGGAGCTAAATCTTTTTTTGCGTTTTGGACGTCCATATGGACGTCCATAGACTGACGGCGATGGCTGCTGATCTTTGCATGGATGGACGGACGGCGATGCTGTTCAGAGTGCCGTCCATAGAGGGAGCATATATTTTGGACGGCGTCATAGCCGTCCATATGGACGGCGATGCGGTTCAGAGTGCCGTCCATAGAGGGAGCATATATTTTGGACGGCGATGGATTAGCAGGGACGTCCGTCGTTAGGGGGAGCATAGATCATGGACGTCATGACCGTCCATATGGACGTCCATAGAATGACGGCGATGGCTGCTGATCTTACGGACGGCGATGCTGATCAAAGTGCCGTCCATAGAGGGAGCTTATATTTTGGACGGCGATGGATTGCATGTTTAGCAGGCTGTTGAGCTAACAGAACTGCCGAAGGCTACCATAGCATGTAGCTAGCTACATTAACTTTGGATGACTCAATCTTTTGTCAAGTTAATTTGTATGAATTGCATGTTAGTGTAGGCCATATATTTACGCCTTTATTATTTGTTTTACATAATCAGCAGTATAATCTCATGACAATATAGACTTGAAAAACAATATGTTATGGTTTGGGTTTGCCTAGATATAGGCTACATATATTTTAATTATTTTGAGAATTGTTAATAAAGACTCATTTAAAATTAACATTGTGTTATGACCCTATGAAATACATTGCCATTTAGGTCTTTTAAACCGTCAGTTTAAAGTGTTTTATGGGTGGATTTGGAGCCACCAGTCAGTAGCTCCAATGTTGCGCACGAACTTTGCGCACGGAGACAAACGCAAAACAACAAACACTCGCTTGGAGCGGAGACCAATGCAAAACACAATACGATGTGTTGAGCCAAACCAAAGCCGTCAAAGGCTACCATGAATGTAGCTACAGCAACCGTGGATGACTCAATAAGTTTTGTCACGTTATTTTGTATGAATTGCATTTAAGTGAAGGCTATATATTTACACCTTTATTTTATTTTTAACATACAAAAGTAGGCCAATCAACAATAGAATCTCATGACAATATAGACTTGAAAAACAATATGTTATGGTTAGGGTTTGCCTAGATATAGGCTACATATATTTTAATTATTTCGAGAATTGTTAATAAAGACTCAATTAAGATTTTAACATTGTGTTATGACCCTATGAAATACATTGCCCTTTAGGTCTTTTAAGCCGTCAGTTTAAAGTGTTTTATGGGTGGATTTGGAGCCACCAGTCAGTAGCTCCAATGTTGCGCACAAACCACTTTGAGCAAAGACAAATGCAAAACGTAGTAGCCTATAGGCCTAACACTCCAAATTTTAAAATTTTAAATGAGTCTTTATTAACAATTCTCGAAATAATTAAAATATATGTAGCCTATATCTAGGCAAACCCAAACCATAACATATTGTTTTTCAAGTCTATATTGTCATGAGATTATACTGCTGATTATGTAAAACAAATAATAAAGGCGTAAATATATGGCCTACACTAACATGCAATTCATACAAATTAACTTGACAAAAGATTGAGTCATCCAAAGTTAATGTAGCTAGCTACATGCTATGGTAGCCTTCGGCAGTTCTGTTAGCTCAACAACCTGCTAAACATGCAATCCATCGCCGTCCAAAATATAAGCTCCCTCTATGGACGGCACTTTGAACAGCATCGCCGTCCGTAAGATCAGCAGCCATCGCCGTCATTCTATGGACGTCCATATGGACGGCTATGACGCCGTCCATGATCTATGCTCCCCCTAACGACGGACGTCCCTGCTAATCCATCGCCGTCCAAAATATATGCTCCCTCTATGGACGGCACTCTGAACAGCATCGCCGTCCATATGGACGGCTATGACGCCGTCCAAAATATATGCTCCCTCTATGGACGGCACTCTGAACAGCATCGCCGTCCGTCCATCCATGCAAAGATCAGCAGCCATCGCCGTCAGTCTATGGACGTCCATAACGCAAAAAAAGATTTAGCTGCCTCTCCATCCATCCCTCTCTCCTCTCGGGTGGCAGCAGTATTACATCATAACTAGAGGGGGTACAATTTCTGGGGAAATTGCTGGGTGTGCTTGCTTACTTGTAGGGGTCCGTATTTAAATTAGCCTACATTTAACAACTGATATTTCTGTATATTTTATTTTAAAATGCATAGCCTTCTTATTATTTATTAAGATTACATTGATTTAAAAGCATATTTTTTTTCTGCTCATTTACAACTCAAAATACTAACAGTGAAGAATAGAATGAAATAGTCTTGTCATTTCCCCTGCAAGAGGGAATGGTGATCAGCAACCTCATAGTTGAATCAAAACGAATATATTTGGCAGACCGGTGTAAAAAGTGACCTAATCTCTATGATTTCAACGTCATTGTAAATTTTTCCATTCTCGTGATATTTTCAGGCATTTAGCCTACTCATATTGCATTTATTCATTACTAAAGAACCCCCTTTTAAATTTCTTTTAACAACGACGTTACCATCAGTAGCTATCTCAGATGGAATCGCGATTCAAATAGTATCATCTGCTAACTGAAAATATGCCCCCAAAAACGTAAATAAGCTTGACATTTACTTAGGGGCAAATCACTCATTCATAAAAATGTCAATGTGGTAGCGATCATTGTCAGTAACAACGCAAAATGCGATATAGCCCTGCTGTGTGGAAAAGCTGCCCCGGTAAATTGTAGGCTACAACTACTACTTGACTGTCTTGGTAGCGATTGCGTTGGTTGAATTCGATTTAACGTTACTTCCGTTGTACGGTCTAGGCTGAAATGAATTATTTTCATGAACAGATTGAAGTTTAGGCTGTGGCAATGGAGTTCAGGTTAGTAGTCACTAGTCAGATAGTTTCACCTATTGAAAGACTTTTGATTTAAGTAAGGGTAGTGCCGAACATCATTGACTTCCTACGTAGGCTACAGTACTGTAAACAGCTGTGGAGATGTTTTTTTTAGCTACTAACAGTACACTGGTTTGAAACCACAGGTAATGATAATTTCACCAACAAATCGTTTACTTGTAATCTAATGTCATAATAAATCCTACAACGAAAATGTAATTGTGAGGAATGTTTATTTTAATGATTGAAATCAGATGCATCATAGACCGCTGTAGTTGCCCGGACAACAGAGGCTAATGTCATGATGCTAATGCTTCAGTGAAATAGTAGACTAATGTTTTCGAAAGTAGATGTAACTACTTCCTTATATCAGCTTATATTGTTTTTCATATCACAAAGTAAAATGAGTAAATAGTTATCACCCTGGCCTATTTGCTTGTGGCATCTCTGCAGCTCCCTTGCAGTAAAGCAGTTAGCCTAGCTATCTCCCAGAAGTTAACAAGCTGCTAAACTAATGTTCTGCTAGAGGTAGTCACGCGATATTTTGTGACGTTAGTGACGTCAGTAGCGTCAGTGACTGTGGCTAGCAAGTTAGCCACCGTTAGCTTCACTTTTGCCACAAAAACTTAATTAAAACCTAAACTGTGCAACGGAACGTAAATCCGAATAGAAGCAACGCAATCGCTACCAAGACGAAACTTTTGACCCCACCGTTGTCTATGTAGTCCAAATATTGACTGAGCCTGAGGGGCGCGAAAAGAAACACTAATAAATATATATGTGAGATAACAATGGTTTGTGCTTGCCGAAGGCAAAGCACACCCAATGAGAGCAGATTCAGTTAGAATGAAGCGGGACAAATGAGTCCCAACATCCCTCCAACTTTTCTCTACTCCTTCCCACCCCCCCCCCCCCCCCCCTTTATCCAACTGCCGCGGTGGAAGACAGCTCTCCCTTGTGTGAAGAAAGAAGGGAGGTAGAGAGGGATGTGCAGGAGGATGAAGAGGAATGAGGGATGGATTGAGGGAGACTAAGGGAGGGATGAGTTGTGGATATTGAGGAAGGAAGGAAGGAAGGAAGGAAGAGAGGAGGTGAAGAGAGGGAAACGTCCTTTTCGTTTGTGTTCTCTGCAGGAACCTCTCTCGTTTGTGTTTTGTAGCTTTATGAAACACTGACACAAAAGCTATTTTCCCCTCCACAGCACTCAGAGGACAGGACAGAGACAGAGCGAGTGAGATAGAGCTGTGTATAGAGAGGGTAGTAACTAGCTAGACACCATTGTTATGAGTGTGTAACACAGCATACTGTGTCCTACAATGGCAAGAAAGCGCTCTAGTCTCTCAATTTTTCAAAACAATAGTCAATAGGGCCAAAATAATACATAGTTTTTCTGAATAGGTCAATTATAATTCTAAAGTGAGTGTGTGTTTGTGTGCGCCTCCCCCAGCCTGTGACATGAACGTGCACAACCAGTGTGTGATGAACGTCCCCAGCCTGTGTGGAACGGACCACACAGAGCGTCGCGGTCGCCTCTTTCTCAAGATCGAGGTCAGCGGAGACAGGCTACATGTCACAGGTAGGCCCCCCTCTCTGCTTCCCCCAACACACCTGTAGACATGATCAAATGGGGAAATATATTGCTTGCCGAGGGCAGCAATTCAAGTGTGTATGTATCTGTCACCAGCGTATGAATACTGAAGTGCATTTAATTTGTAAAATTTAATAATTAATATTTATATCTACATTGTTTAGCCAGGGTTTTCCACAAAATATTTGTTAGTTAAGGTGGTAGGGTGGGGTTTTTGGGGGGGTTGGTCACAGTTTGGAATGAAAGGGAGAAAACAGGACAGAGTAACACGATGGATATCGCTCATAAAAACATATACAGTAGGAATGGGAAAATGTGTCCAAACTTTTGACTGGTACTTTAATCATTATTATTTTATTTATTTTTGACGACGTAGTTAAGGCGACAGGTGTGTGTTGCTTAGGCGGCCGCCTTAGTTGCAAAGTGCTGCGGGAAACCCTGGTTTAGCTCTTTACTATATTTTTTAGCTCTTTCGGATATGTTTAGCTCTTTAGCATTAGACTTTAAAAATTTGATTCATACATTTCAGCCTTTTCAACTTTTTTATTTTAATTAAGATCTGTATATTTAAGCGTCTTCTAAATGACTAAATGTATATGTTTATTGTATGCACCTTCCTGCCACAGTACATTGTGTGTTTGTGTTAACTTACAAGGCAATAAAAACCAATTCAGATTCTGAATTTGTTTGGAAGTTTCTCTGTTCTACTGCTGCTCGCCGGTCTCCCAGCATGCGCAACCCGCCCTCTTCAGAGATTCAGAACGCAGCGGCCCGCCTGGTCTACAATCTACCCAGACGCTCCCACATTACCCCGCTCCT
This sequence comes from Hypomesus transpacificus, assembly GCF_021917145.1. Classification (NCBI taxonomy): domain Eukaryota; kingdom Metazoa; phylum Chordata; class Actinopteri; order Osmeriformes; family Osmeridae; genus Hypomesus; species Hypomesus transpacificus. Next base: position 10,009,175 of record NC_061076.1, read on the forward strand.
CATCTCCCTCCACTGGCTACCCATCACGGCCCACATCAGATTCAAGACCCTGGTACTGACCTTCCGAGCAGTGAACGGGACTGCACCCGACTACATCAAGTCTCTCCTGCAGCCTTACACCCCCACCCGCCACCTACGGTCTTCTCCAGACAACCGCCTGGTGGTCCCACCACTCAAGACCGCCCGGTCCCAACACAAGCTCTTCTCCTGCCTGGCCCCCCAGTGGTGGAATGAACTCCCCACCTCTATCAGAGACGCAGACTGTCTCTCCACCTTCAAGAGAAGGCTCAAGACGCACTTGTTCAGGGAGTACAACGGTACTTAGGAATGGTTTGCTGAACCCAATGCTAGTTTCCTCAAGGATCACAATGATTCTTGCTTAGAGACTTGTTGCTCTTGTTGGTTAGTGGTAGCTGATTTAAACTGTTGTATTCTATTTTAGTTAATCTTATTTTTTTATATTAATCTTATTTATTGTATTTTTTATTTTATTTTACTGTTGCTTGTTTTTCTACAGGTGCACTTGCACTTACAGATTCATGTTGTTTAAATTGTAACTTGCTTAACTACATGCTCTTATGGTTTTTCCCTTTGACACTTATTTTTGGGTTGTTCACAATGTGTGCTTGTTTTGGCTACCCGCAATGCTTTGGGGCTATCTTGTTGTTGTTATCAGTGACCTATGCACTTTGTAAAGCTCTCTCTTGGAAGTCGCTTTGGATAAAAGCGACTGCTAAATAAATACATGTAAATGTTCTTTGCTTGTGCTTCAGCAGGCATAGTGGGGCAGAGGGCTAAAACAGCAGTAGGATTCTCCTCTGTCTCTCTCACTGTCTCTTTGTCTTTCTCTGTTTCACTCTCTCTTATTGGTGTGTCTCTCTCTTCTGGGCAAAGGAGATGCCAGATGTTGGGCCAGCTGCCTGGCGGTTCAGCTGTGGGGTGAAGGAGGGGGTGTGCGAGAAGGGGGTCACTGCGCCATGTGTGTATCACAGGGGCGGTCCAGGTTGCTGTCTGTGTGACAGCGAAAGCATTGGCACTGGGCCCAGCTGGCATCCCATGCAACCCCCCCTCAGCCTCACCCTGGGTGGCCAGGCACATACCTCGGTTTTTATGCCTTTTCCGCTTCATCTTTTTTCCTCTTGTCAATTCCATGCCATTCCTCATCCCACTTGTCCTTTCCCCTCTTCTCTTCGCCGCTCCTTCCTCTTCCTCTCGTCTCAAACATGCAGCATGTATGTGTGTAGGGAATATGTCTGTGAGGACCCGTACATCTTCTTAGGAGAGGTTTCCATGGAAGCTATAAATGACGGGAACATCGACAGGCAGCCAATGCCCTCTCTGTCTCTCTATCTGTCCATCTCTCTACTGTATTTACACTGTATTTATCAGTCTATTTATTTACAGTATGTAAATAATGTATATATCTATCTACAGTGTCTATCCATCTATCCCAATTATCCATCTATTTTTCTGTCTCTCTCAAATTGCCTTTATTATCACAGGGTCCAGATGTAATTACCGTATCTAAAAATGGAGAGAGATGAGAGAGAGCGAGCGAGCCAGGAAGATAAAAGCAAAATAATTTACAGTGAGAAGAGGGAAGGAGAAGGAAGGGCAGATATACAATAGAAAGGGGTTACTGCACATGAATTTGGCAGAGCAAGGGACAACGAGAGAAAGAGACAGAGTGGTGGATGTTTTTCAAAGCCAGGAAGTCTTGCATGGCTGAGGAGTGAACAGTGGAGTGTGTGTGTGTCTGCGAGCGCGTGTGTGTACTTCATCCGCGTGGCTTGCAAAGAGCCATTTGGGTTCAACGCTCTGATGTGAAGTTGATTAAATCTTTCCAGCCAAGAAAACAGACATATCTCTCCAGGGCTCCCTCAATGACCCTCCTCTTCTCCTCTCTTGCTACCTCTCCTCTTCTCCCCCTCTTCTCTTCTTCTTTCCTCTCCTTCTCAACTCTCTGTTTCTATATTCTCTTTCCTCTACCACCTCATATCTGACTTTCTTGTAGACAGTGCTACTGTATGTTACCTTCTCCCCTTCCCTCTCTCTCCTCTCCCTCTTAATAAACATATTTTTTATTATTGCCTCCATCGCTCTCTCCTCCTCACACAACCCTACTTGTCCTCTATTCCTCCTACCTCCTCTTCTCCCTCTACATGTTTACAACACCCTCTCATCCTTCCTCAACCCTGCCATCCTTTCTAGAGCCTCTCTTCTCACATAACCTCCGCTATCCTCCTTCTCCCCCACTATTCTCCTTTCCTCTCCCCAGTTCCACTCCTCCATTGCAAAAGCAACACAAATAACTTGTGGGCATCAGCAGCAGTTAGTTCTGGAGTTTAGCTAAGGACCGAAGGCTAGCCAGACAATATACAACTTCCACTGCTCTTCACACAACCCCCCCCCCCCCACACACACACACACACACACACACACACAAACACACAGGGCATTCAAGGATTTGGGGCCAATTCACAGGACAGAGAGACGCAACAAATGATCTGTGTTTTGCTTAGTGGTCATGTTGTTGAGAGAAACGGACAGGTTAGAAGTCAAAGTCAGACAGCAAAACTAACCATATCAGCACCCTTGTTGTTTACATGTACTTACCATGAGTGTGATCAGCATCTGTGTGTGTGTGTAGAGTCCCCCTTCCCCCCACCTTGTGATATTGAACAGTAGGAATCCACTCGACTCTTTCTAAACTGTATTATCAGTTTACCAGACAAGCATTCCAGCTGTATGCAGACAGCACTTTGTTACCTAACAAGGCATTTGAATTTCAAAGGCTTTTCTGAGGATTGGGATAGGCCGGCCCCGCAGTTCCAAATCTCATGTCATTTCAGAATAGTCGTATATTTTTACGTTAATTTTGTTTTGTGGAATATACAGTGGCCTGTGTGTGTGGACGTGGATTAGGCTGGATAGGGTTGAAGGATGAAGCTGCAAGTCTGGTGGTTCATGTGACAAGAAAGTGTGTGTTCATGTGATAGTGTGTCCGGGTGTCTGTGTGTCCTGGAAAGGAATAAATAATAACTGCTGATTTCAGTGACAGTTCTGTGTAAGACTGTTGCAGACTCATTGTCAGATGATTGACAGATCCAGAGCTGTAATGCATATTTGATGCTCAGTGTGTGGTTGCTGCTGGTACTGCTTTTACCTGACATAACAGCTGCTCACCGCTCTCCCTGATCAAGATACACCCACATAAACCCAAACACACACACATCCTACACGCACACACATACTCACTCCCCCCCAGACACACACCCCACACACGGATACGCACACACCCACCACTACCACACACAGATACGCAGACCCACACAAACACACACACAAATACACATACTCCACACAGATGCACACACCCACAAAAGCACACACTCACACCCACATATCCTCGTATAGTGTGAGAGAGACAGAGGAGACAGGCGGTGGAAACAGAAGGCAGCTCTTGGGGTTGTTGTATCCAAGCAACGACAGTAGAGAAATCCTTGATCCCTGGCAATGACTCCCTGTATGTCAGCCGAGCACCGTGATAGGTCTGCTGACTTACTGTAACAATCATGATGCCAGATGGAGTGTTTGTTCATGGTAGACAGATATGTGATACTGCTTGGTTGAGGCTTAAAAATTGTGTCTCACTGTAAGGAAGGTGGTTGAACATACCTTGGGAAAGCATTGATCTCATGCAAAATTGTTGCTTTAATGATTCCAGATTAGACCAGTGTTCAGTGACCAGCAAACTTAGACTATTTATTTATATCTAAGATGTGTGCATGTCTGTTCGTGGGGAGAGAAAGAGAGATTTTATGTGTCTGTAGTTTGTGCTCTGAGTACAGCAGTTGCCTGTTGTTCTTATTCATAGGAAGCACTTAGTGAACCAGTGAACTTTTGGCTCCAAGATCTGGCCAGCGCTGCTTGCAGACCTAGAGCTCTATCTGTTGGTTATTCTTGGAACTACAGTAAACATTGTGTTCTTTAGATACAATTGTGTGTCTGCAGTTCCATGATACCAGTAAATTGAGCTTAAGTTACCTTTTTGTAATCTTATTTTAGAGTTTACCCGAGTTTACCAAAACTGATGTGAATGTATATAACTGTATGTGAAAAGATGTTTCACATACAGAACAACATACACTACAATTTTTGTGTTCAGGGTCAAGGTCTTAACCTTGACCCTGAACACACATTATTACACTTAAAATCTAATTACCCAGACGGTTCAGTCCAGTGTGTCTGTGTCTGGCTGCTTTATCCAGCCCTGGAAGGCCAGAAGACTAAAGTAAAAAAAATATATATAAATAATGTATTCATTATTAATAGAGCTGAAGTTGCAACTCAAATTTAGTATTTAAATGTTAGATTATAGCATAAGAACCCAAATTAATAAATGTTTGCATTTGCAAACTGCATTTTTCTTTGCTTATCATGTCTGTGTGATATTTGTTACAATTACAATCATCAAAACTTGAACTTGCATCTGGTGTGAGACTTGAATGGGCTTGATAAAAATGTCTTAATGACTTTTTTAAATACTACATTTACATTTCATTTATTCATTTAGCAGATGCTTTTATCCAAAGCGACATCCAAGAGAGAGCTTTACAAAAGTGGGTGTGGGGCTGTTAATCAGAAGGTTGTTGGTTCGATTCCCGGCCATGCCCAATGAAGTTGTGTCCTTGGGTAAGGCACTTCACCCTACTTGCCTCGGGGAGAATGTCCCTGTACTTACTGTAAGTCGCTCTGGATAAGAGTGTCTGCTAAATTACTAAATGTAAATCTATCTTTCTCCCTCCCTCTCTTTCTCTTCCATATCTCTCTCTTCCTTATTTACTTATACCTTTAATGGCAATTTCATAAAGTCTGGCTCTGTCTTTGAATATCAAAACCCTGTTTGTACATCAGAGAACACACTGACCCAAGGCCCTACCACTCTGACATGCGTAGCCCATAGTCTTGTCTGCCCCCCCAACCTCCATGTCCATCTTAACAGTTTCTCCCTGTGGCGTCTTACAGAGGGGGAGATTCTTAGGGGAACTTTCCACCTTAGATCCCAAGAAATCAGCTGGGTTTGATGAGCTTGCCGCTTTTTTTGTTAAAACCGCGGCTCCCATCATTGCAGAACCCATAGCAAACCTTTTCAACCTCTCAATCCATTGGGCCGAAATACCATCAGATTGGAAAGAAGCTATTGTGCTCCCCCTGTTTAAGGGTGGTGAGCAATCCGACCAAAATAGCTATAGGCCCATTTCGATCTCGCCCTGTGTGTCCAAGGTATTTCAGAAGCTTGTGAACAAACAGCTTACATCCTATCTCGGTGCATATGGTTTACTATCTGGGGTGCAGTCTGGTTTCCGTGCTGGTTATGGGTGTACAACAGCTACTTTAAAGGTTTTGAATTATATTACATTTACATTAGACACCAAACAACGTTGTGCTGCCGTATTCATTGACCTTGCCAAAGCCTTTGACACCGTTGACCACACATCCTCGTCAGCAGGTTGAGTAGTATTGGGGTCACATATCACTCACTGTCATGGTTTTCTCACTATCTTTCCCACCGGGTGCAGTGCGCATGGTTTGACAACTCTCTCTCACACACCCCCAGTCGGCAAGGGTGTCCCTCAAGGTTCCATACCGGGTCCAACACTGTTCTCCATTTACCTTTAACAACATACCCCTAGCTGCCAGTAACTCACTCATTCACCTCTACGCTGACCAGTGGGGAACCGTCAGGGCCCTCTAGGCCCTCAGAGAGGGCCTAATATATTCAAAATATATATATTAGTATATATAAGTAATCTGTTATAATTGTATTTCATCAATTAATTATTTGACAATGTTTCTGAAATAAACCCTTCAATCCTGCCTATTCAGTTTATGTTGTAATGTTAAGAGTCTGATTGTAACCCAATCAGAATTTAGCTGCTTCCGTTGTTGGGAGGAAAATGCTGCTCTGCAGCTAGCTCTGTAATTGGTGGTCCAGCTATGAATTTTACAGAGGGCTGCTTGATAGAAATTCAATGAAAGTCTTGAAGCTGAGAATGCCATTGGCTGCTTCAAGTCAGCCGTGCTGCAGGCGCCTGCCTGCATGAAGTTGAACACACCTATTGCTAACTTTATGACAAGTTCCGCCCGCTGTGGGAACGGAAAAATGCGATCACAAGCTAATAAACCAACTAGCCTGGGCTGGGTTTCCCGGAAGCGTTGTAAGCCTTAATTGATCGTAGAATCCATCGTACAACAAATCGTAGTTTTACGGGCCGTTCCCAAAGACATCGTAGCTGAAGTGTCTCTTGAAAATTTGTAGCTATTGAAAGCGCATAGATTAGCCTACTCCTTGCGAGCATGTTCGGGAAACGCACGTAAGAAATATTGATGGTTTCTTTTTTTTGCTTGATCGTTGTTACGATCCATTGTTAATGGGAAAACGCACACCTGTTTGTTCACTTCACAAGTGAAGCTGCGAGTAATGTTCCCGTTAGTGAGGAGGACATTGTTTCACATTTGTTATGTGCCGTTTTCTAGGTTAACTTTTAATGAGAAGTTGGAGTTAATCGGCAAAGGAAAACCTAAACCAGAACTTAATTTTGTGCAGAAAACCAAAGCTTTTGAGAGCCTTGTTATATTCCACCTCCGGTAGGAGGGGGTCCCGACACCCCACAGCCCCAAAGACCCCCAGAAGTGTGCGAGCAGAACTCTAAAGAAGCACTAAACAGCAAACACGGTCATGCAGGGCTTTATTCACCTCAGCAACCAAACAAATTAACACGGTGGTATGGTGAGGGGAAAGGGCTGGACGGCACCAAATAAACAAACAAAGTACCCACCCCTAACCTGTCCCAATCTACCACACACAAAACACACAAAACTAAACTGGCCTGGCACACTAACAGGTGCCCTACCCAAAGTACAGGGGTGGTCCGCCCAGAACTACCCTGGTGTGTATAGACACTGTATTTTCCAGTGGCAGCTCAAACCTACACACTCCCCACACATGCTCATCAATAACAGAGTGGATGCCTGCTCCGAACCAATAGAGTTAACACAGAAAACGACACAATTTATACAGGAGGCATGATGGGATGACTGCTGATTGGACCCAGGTTAATGGCATCACGGATGGTAACGAGGCCTTGACGGGAAAACCAGCACCACCTGTGAAACGAATGGAACACACACTCACAACAACAAAATACACTCAAGGCACTCTGAAACAGACAAATACCGGGGGGGCCGTAACAAGGCCCCACCAAAAAAAACGAAACCTCGGGATTTGTTTTTCCCCGTAACACCAACCCAACGGCCCCCGCAACCTAAGGCATCTCCCACACCCTCGACAGGGCGTCAGCCACCATGTTCCCAGACCCCTTTATATGGTGGATACTGAGGTTGTAGCCCTGTACGACCAAAGCCCACTGCATAAGGCGGCGGTTCTGGTTGTACATACGATGCAAGAAGGTTAGAGGGTCATGGTCAGTGAACACAGTGATGGGCACAGCACTAAGCTAAGCACACAGCCAAGGTACACATCAAAAAACTGCAGGGCCAGAAGCAATGCCAGCGTCTCCTGCTCCACAGTGGAATACCTGGCCTGACAAGGGTTGAATTTCCTGGAAAAGAAACATACGGGCCGGTCTACTCCCTCCCTATCCTCCTGTAGAAGGACCGCACCAGCACCCACCATACTGGCATCAACCTCCAACTTAAATGGCTTGCTAAAATAGGGAGCAGCAAGAACCGGAGCAGAGCACAACAAGGACTTCGCCGACTCAAACGCACCCTGGCACTCAGCCGTCCATACAAAGGGCACCTTAGGGCTGATTAAAGCGGTAAGCGGAGCCACCACAGTGGAAAAATTATTGCAAAACGTTGTGTAGTATCCCACCATGCCAAGGAAACGCCTAAGCTGTCGGTGGGTAGTGGGCGCCGGGTAGGTCATGATGGCCTCTATATTTGCCTGTATGGGGCGCACTTGACCTCGTCCTACCTGCTTCCCCAGATAGGTGACCGTAGCCTTCCCAAATTCACACTTGGCCAGGTTTAAAGTGAACGATGCAGCCCGCAACCGCTCAAACACCACCTTCAGTGTGGCTACGTGTCTTGTCCAGCTGGAGTGAACGACCAAGTCGTCAAGGTAAGCCGTGCAGTTTTCTACCCCAGCCAGCACCTTATTCACCAACTGCTGGAAGGTAGCGGCCGCATTTCGCATGCCAAAAGCCATCACCGTGTATTGTAAAAACTGATCCGGTGTCACAAACGCCAAAATATTTGAGGTGCGTTCTGTCAGAGGGACCTGCCAATACCCCTTTAGCATGTCCAGCTTACTCACATACCTGGCAGATCCGATCGTGTCAACGCAGTCGTCTATGCGCGGCATAGGAAATGAGTCGGGCACGGTGACTGCGTTGACTTGTCGGTAGTCCGTGCACAGCCTAGCCGAACCATCAGGTTTTGGCACTAATATGCACGGGGAACTCCAGGGGCTACAACTGGGTTTCGCTATTTCGTTTTCTAGAAGGTACCTTTCTTCCTTCCTCATTAGCTCACGCTTATGAGCGTTTACTCGATATGGATGTTGTCGAACCGGAGCAGCGCCCCCAACATCCACATCATGCTCCAGAACGGTAGTGCGATTTGGAACATCTTGGAAGATGCTAGGAAACTCCCGAATCATGGTAACAAGCTCTTCTTGTTTACCAGAACACAAATGTGGCATTAAAGACGGCAACGACCTCAACAACTCCGAATTGCACAACCTTTCGCACTGCGCGTGTGAAACCCCTAACCTCAACCCATCGCCTTGGTTGTTTTCTAGGGCCGCGTCAGAGTGCTGCACCACGGCGGCCACACTGGACACTACCGGGGTGCCTTGGAGGTCTGAGCCAGGAGAGGACTCACGCACCTTGTACCGCTTTAACATGTTTACGTGGCACAGCCTAGATGAGCGCCTCCGCTCGGGTGTCTTCACAACATAAGTTGTGTCATTGAGTCTCCTTTCTACCAGTTGGGGACCCGAATAGCGGGCCGACAAGGATGAGCCCTGTACCGGCAACAAAACTAACACCTGGTCACCTTTTTTCAAACTCACGGCTTTTGGCAGTGATGTCAATCTGGTGTTTCATTTTTCCCTGAGCTGACAAGAGTGAACTATGAGCTAGCACACAAGCGTCCTGCAGCCGATTACGCATCCGTTGCACACAGTTCTCTATAGAGTTTTTGGCAACTCCTATGAAAGGATATTGTCCTTTATCACCGCCAAAGGACCCCGCGGGGTGTGTCCGAAGACCAATTCAGCGGGACTGAAGCCTAGGGACTCCTGCACTGTCTATCTGATGGCAAATAAGACATAGGGAACTCCATCGTCCCAATCGGCCTTGTCCTCTAAACAAAACTTGCGCAGCATTGACTTTAGGGTCTGGTGCCAGCGTTCTAGCGCACCCGGACTTTCTGGATGATAAGGGCTCGAGGCTTGGTGACGGATAGCGAGATTCCTCATCACATGCGAAAACAGTTTAGACATGAAGTCGCTTCCTTGATCTGTTTGTACCTCTTTAGGCAGCCCAAACGTAGTGAAGAACCTCACGAGAGCTTTTGTCACAGTCCTGGCGGTTATGTTACGTAGCGGCACCGCCTCCGGATAGCGGGACGCACAGCACATGATGGTTAACAGGAACTGGTTACCTGCTCTGGTTTTCGGTAATGGACCCACACAGTCAACAATCACCCTATCAAACGGCTCCCCCACCACCGGTATTGGTCTGAGAGGAGCTCGGGGAAGTCTGGTTCTGTTTCCCTGCTATCTGGCACACATGACACGTGCTACAATATATCACTACGTCCTTCTTCAACCCCGGCCAGAACACGGGTGTAACAGTACCTCCCGCAATGTCGTTTCCAAGAAGCAGGGATACACCCTCAACAGGTAACCTGTCTACAACCCCGACACGAAAACACCCAGCCACAAGGTTGGACTCCAAACGTACCCAGTGTAACGGTACGGGTTTTGTCACCATTTCTATCCCTCGCAGTAGAACCTGTGACCCTGCGGCTGTGCGGAACTAGGGCGGGTTCAATCACCCGACCCACCGATTTCACCAACCCCAGTCCCTTAGACGGCGACCTCGGTTTGTTTTTAAGTGTAGGACAGTCAGCAATGACATGCCCTGCACGGCGACAGTAATAACACTCCCTGTTGTCTGCCTTACGCGATGTTTCACCGGGCAAAGGGCGATTGCTGTGCGGTGATGCTGCAGGCTTGCCCTCGGAACGAAACCCCGCGAAAACTGTTTTGTGGGTTAAGGCGTATTCGTCCGCCAATACGGCTGCCTGCGCTATGGACGCCACCTTCTGCTCATTTAAATGGACCACTATGTTTTCTGGTAAGTGGTTTTTAAAGTCCTCCAAAAGGATTAGCTCCCTAACCTCTGCTAGGGTTTTAGCCTTGCTAGCAAGGCACCATCTGTCGAATAGGGACTCCTTGTCCCGTGCGAATTCAACATAGGTCCTTGTGGGTGTTTTTTTGTGGCCCCTGAAACGCTGCCTGTACGCTTCAGGAACCAACTCGTAAGCACGTAAAACTGTTTGCTTCACCACGTCATAACTGAGACTGTCCTGCAATGAAAGGGAGGCCACCACCTCCTGAGCCTTACCGGACAGCCGGCACTGAAGCAGCAAGGGCCACACCTCCGTGGGCCACTTCAATGCTGCCGCTACGCGTTCGAAAGCGGGGAAGTAGCTGACCAATGTTTTTGCTGACAAGTGACCACCATGTAGCTCCTTAGATGGAGGTGGCACATCCAAGCCAGCCTCCAGCTCCAGTTTTCTGATGCGGACCTGCGTCTCCGCCTCTATCTGTCTGCACTTCACCTGCAGGTCAAAGTCGTACCTGCGTTTCTCGGCTCTATCTCTCAGGTCTGCCTCAAGACGAGCCATCTTGAGCTTTAACCTAGCGACCTCCACCGACTCAGCGGGATCAGGAGTGTATGGGTCGTACTTGGGCAAAGTCTGAGGAGGCGGGGCCACCCCGTCTGGGTCCTCCTCGCTCTCGTCTCGCTCATCTCGCAGTGTTTCCACACCTGCTGCTGACAGACTCAGTAGATGGGTCTTTAGCATCTAAAGAATGTCAGCCTTTAGAGCGTTGTCCTCCACTGCTAAGTTGTAGTAGCCGGCTACTGTTATCAACTCTGCCTTCCGCAGTCTCATCAACAGCCCCAGCGAAGGGTCCTTAAGGAACATCTCACTGGCGGACGCCGCCATCCTGACCAGCAACCAGAATATGCAGGACAGAAGGCCATATAATATGCTTCACCCATCCCCCAGGGAAAGCTGCCCACAGAGCCATCAGCACCTCACATTCCTTTGAACTCAACTTAATTATCTTCCCTTCCTGTCTCTTAGCAATGAACATAGAAGCTTATAGATTTTATACACATACATCTATGCATATGACCAAAATCTCTACAACAACACCTAATCTCTCTCTCTTTTAAAGCCCTTAAACTGTGTTACTCATTAGAAATAGAGGACTCTAGTCTGTGTCTGCTGTCTCTAGTTAGAAGTAGAGGACCCTAGACCAGGGATGTACAATTATAATTCAAAGAGGTCCACTGACAAACATTTTCTTCCCCCAAAGGCCCAAACAAAAAAGGTCTAATGTGCGCTATGATTATGAGCGTGATTTTTGTATATGGAGGCCCTACAGCTAATAAACAAAGTACTGACACTCGCTGCGGGAAGGGTAAAGGCATACTTGTCTGGCCACTCCCTTTTTTTAAAGTTTGATTTTCTGTATCAACTTTTCTGACTTTTGCGCACACCATTCTACAACTTAACCTCTCGCTTCTGCATTTGCTTCTCTTGCTTCTGCTTTTGCTTCTCTCGCTGTCTCTATCCTAACATGCATTGTAAACTTCAGATTTGATAACTTGATTGTCTGAGTTTCGTGAAGTGATTTAAATAACACGTGATTGGACAACACATTGTAGTATGGAGCGCTGTCTGGGACTGTCTCAGAGGTTTGAATGTGTTCATTGAAAATCACCGTTGCTTCATCAGTATTTAATTTAACAATTACTTTTGAGAAACGAATCTTTGTCCATATAGAACACAGACACAATCCGAGGTCCGCCAATTGTGCACCCCTGCCCTAGACTGTCTCTGCTGTAATAGAAGACTGTATATAGGACCCATGACTGTCTCTTGTCTCACAAGCTCCCTCAACAAAGGTTTTTTTTGTAAGGGTTTCCTTGGTGACAGTGCTTACGGTTGCCATGCCAGCAAGGAGGCATAGAGAGCTATATAGTACCATCTACACCAGTGCCTTCACCATTCGTTAATATTTTAGTCAGTTGAGCACTTGAATGCAGGAAGATTTCATGGTTTTGACTGCGTCTCATAAGTGAATATGCTGAAGTGTTCTAACTAGAGACTGTCTGGGATTCTCAAATTCTAACTAGAGACAACAGAGACAGTCTACCATCATCTATTTCAGTTTGGGGGTCGAGCTAGGGCCTGTTTATTTTGACTGTATTATACAGTACAATATACAAATACCCAACCTAATCCAAGGATTTTCTAAAAGATTCTCTCTCTTTTTTAAAGAAGATATATGAGCATGTCAGTGGTCAGCTGATTGTGGATGTTTGTTTCTGTTGTTATGTGATGCCAGGTGATTTGGGGCCTGTTGGTTGTCAGGCAAACATGCATGCATGATACAGTACAATGGATACCTCTGCAGATCATCCAACAAATCATAGGTCTTTCCGTCACGCACACGTGCCATCCAGAACCAAATCATCCTTATGAAGGCGTACTTTTGATATAGTCTCTTATTTAATAAACTGGTACGAGACTGAGATGGTGTGGGACAGTTGGGAGGGGGGGTGGAGGGTTAGGGGGGAGTGTTGAGGGGTGTAGGGTGGGGGAGTGATAGGTGAAGGATAAGGGGTAGAGCAATGGGGGAGTGAGGGGTGGAGGGTAAGGGGTGGAGTGTTGAGGGGCGGAGAATGGGGGGTGGAGGGTGAAGGGCATCAATCAAAAGACAGAGGAAGGCCTTGTTTCAATCAAGCTTTTGTTCTTTGACCCAACTGCTACTCGTTTTGTTGAAATAATTTCAACTCCATCGTTGAGGTTTCTGCACTTGGTCCCAGCTCAGCAGGTTTTTTGAGGACTGGGTTTGCGCATGGGTCAGTGAGTTTTAGGTTACATAAGAACAAAAACCTACAGATAAGTAGATTCAGATCCTGGATGAAATGATAATCATTAATAATAATAATAATAACTCTCTCCTCTCTCCCCTTCTTTCCACAGTGGGTGAGGCCAGGAACCTAATCCCCATGGATCCCAACGGTCTGTCGGACCCCTACGTGAAGCTCAAACTGATCCCTGACCCCAAGAACGAGACCAAGCAGAAGACCAGGACAATTCGCTCCTCACTAAACCCCACCTGGAATGAGTCCTTCACTTTGTGAGTTCAGCATGTGTGGGTGTGCATGCGTGTGTGCAGGTGTGTGTGTTCTTACTCCTTGTCCTTTGTGTTTCCAGTAAGCTGAAGGGAAATGAAAACAACCAGTGAGTTTATAGAACACAATACAGTATGTGTGTGTGTGTGTGTGCATGTGTGTGAGCATGAGTCTTCAGTACGATATGCACGTTTGTGTGTGTTCTCTCACCCTGTGCCTTTCCCACTCCCCCCAGTAAGCTGAAGATGATGGATAAGGACCGCAGATTGTCTGTGGAGGTGTGGGACTGGGACCGCACCACTAGGAACGACTTCATGGGTTCCATGTCCTTTGGCGTATCCGAGCTCATCAAGTCCCCTGCCTGTGGATGGTCAGTGCCCCTCAATCCAACCATCAGATGTCCAGTTGATCTAACCCTAACCCTTTTTAATAGAATGATCGCAACTCAGCCAATCTCAACACACACACAGCCAGTTTCATGTCAGCACACACTTCCCTTGGCATGGATGTCTACAACAGGCTGGCTGAGTTTATGCTGTTCTTCCTGGTCTGTCTCTCACTGATAAACCCTAGCCAAGCACTTGTTTTGACAGAAACCAGAGGGCATAGGGCATCCCAGCTGCCAGCTATGAAGAGACATGCTCTGTCAGACACCAGTGTTTGGAACTCCATCCATCCAGTATTCTCAGCAACGGATACACACTGCACTCATAACTGGGGAAATGTCTTTCTGAGGACAAATGGCCCCAAACAAAAACGGGTTAATAGTAGCGACTGTGTTTATTGGTACTTTGATTCATAGACAAAAGGTGTGTTATATGGATGGCTAGATAAGGTTGGATGAGTGGATTGATTATACCATTGACAGACACACTGCCTCCTTGTCCCCCTGCCTCCCTGTGCCCTCCCTCTGCCACCCTACACCTCCCTGCAACCCCCTACACTTTTCTGCACCCCCATGTCCCCTCCAACACCTCCCTGTCCCCCTCTGTACTCCCCTACACTTTCCTGTCCCTTCCTGCACCTCACTCCGCCCCTGTCCCCCCCTACACCTCCTTGTGCCCCCCTGTCCCCCCCTGCACCCACAGGTATAAGATGCTTAACCAGGAAGAGGGAGAGTACTACAATGTCCCCATCCCTGAAAAGGATGATGTCAACCTGGAACTCAGGCAAAAGTTTGAGGTGAGCTGACCAAGCTTGGGGTCTTTGTAGTCCATAAAGTCTAACTTTTGAGGCTAAAAGAAGTAACGCGATGGCCTACTGTATGTATGAAAATATCTAGTTCTAAAGCACAAACACACATCCAACCATGGAATCATCCTCTAATGGCTATCACCCTCTCAGCATCAGGAGCCAGTGCTGTCACATCGCCATGGTTACCGCAAATACAATTTTGAGTCTTGGCCCCTCTCCTTTACTTGTTAGTTTTAGTGTGTGCCTTCAACTCCCAATATCAACCCCCATCTCTTTATTTCTCTCTCACTATCTGTATTCACCCCTAGTCTGTCTCTCACAATCACTCTTCAGTTTCAGCACCCTGTATCAAACCCTATTTCTCTCTTTTCCCCTCTCTCTCTCTCTGGTTCTCTCTCACATTCTAACTAGTTGGGGTGGGAATCACAGAGTAACTCACGATACAATATCGATACGTTGCCCTCTGTAATGATGCATCACAATACAGCGATCCTGCAATACTCAATACATTGCAAGAAAATCATCTCCGATAGACTACACATCACTATACTGAAAGGATACAATTTTCAAACCGGCAACCTTCTGATTAATAGCCCTACAGCTGGAGTGTGCGAAACTCAGGGCCTCATGTACGTACATTCGCAAATGTAGCGTTATTAGGGCCATGGCCAACCCACAGATTGCACACGCTGTGATACTTCAGTTTACGTCGTATTTACGAAACCTGCAGGTCATCGGGTAAACAGCGCCTTTCTCCGCCCACTATACCGAACATTGCAAGCATTTAAACGCGCAATTGAATGCGCCTTTTCCTCCTTTTCTCTTTCTATCATGGATCAGCCAACAAAGTCAAAACAGCAATGACTTTGAAATGATCCTGATGCCAATATTTGTAATGTAGCAAGGAGTTTACTGCTGGAATGGAATGTGAACGAGTCGGAGATTCGATGTAATCTTTGATTTCTTCCAGTAACTGTATTATGGCATGATTGATTAATCTGTAACGCGTACTGATTTCCTGTTCTCAACTCAAAAAGTGAGATCCTTGTGGCAAAAATCCTTTGGCCTATGTCTTCGTCTTGCTCGTGTTACGGCTGCCATTTCACCAGGAGGCATATGCGCATCCTGGTTTACGGCTGCTTTTAAAAGGTGGATAATTTTCACGGCAAAATGGAAACACGCTTTCACGGGCGGTTTCTGTACATACCGTGGAATACATAACTACGCACACTTTACGCATCTCCTCCCATCTCTTTATGTGAACTCCCACCTTCCCCTTGACCCTCCCGTGAATGCATATGCATGACTTGGAAAAGCGCAATTTGCCATTTTCAGTTCCCGCGACAGGCATTCTGCGCTTTACCCTCAGTGCAGCATGTTTGTACATACCTCGCCATGCTTTTACGTGCAAATTGCAAAACAAATACGCCTGAAGTGGGCGTAAAAGCGTTAGTATATGAGGCCCTCAGAGTGTAAGTTTTACCGCAATCAATTGACTGCTGCTTAACATGTATATTGGGTTGATCTGGTCCAAGCTCATTTATCCTTTTTTTCTCTTCATCACCCTAGGGCTGCCAAGAAGCAACCTGGTGCAGCAGTAAACTGGTGCTAAAACTCAATGTTCTCCAACTATTGAAAAGGAAAAAAGGAATGTAATTGGAAAAAAATACATATACACCTCTTTTTACCCAATCACTAATACAAACCAGCTAATTATATGTAAGTTTCCTGTGTGAGTGCGCAAGTGTATGTGTTGCTTTCTTTCCCTCACTCAGTTACGAACAAACGTAACCATATTACACATTATTTATTATTGCAGAATATGTACAAATAAACCACTAGATCTTTCACAATTTTCACAACAATTTGCAGTACTCCTTTTAATCATTACCTAAACTTATTTCCTTGTTTTTTCTGGTTTGCTTGTTTGTTCTGGTTTTGTCCCTCCTCTGCCTCATCACTACAGCTACCATTCAAATGATCACTGCTGCTGCTGCCTTCTTCACACTGTCCCTCTGTAGGCCTATACATTACATTGCATTACATTTTACATTTAGCAGGCGCTCTAATCCAGAGCGACCCAAAGTAAGTTCAGGGACATTCCCCCCGAGGCAAGTAGGGTGAACGTCATTTTTGTCGGGGCAGGGAATCGATGCGGCAATCTTCTGATTACTAGCCAGACTCCCTCACCGCTCAGCCATCTGACTCCCGTGATTTCCTGTTCTCAACTCAAAAAGTGTGATCCTTGTGGCACAACAAATCATCTTCCTTGTCTTCCTTACTGGTTCCCTCCTCTGAATCTGATGAACCATCAGGTGGAAAAACTACAGACTTCACTTCTCTCTTTCTTGAAATGTAGAAACTGATGAAAGAAGTGACTTTTGGGCCCCACTAGTCAAAGTTATTACTGAGGTCATTATTTCACAACAGTAGTCATGTAGACACTGTTGTAATGTTACTCCCCTGATCAATACCTTTCCATTTATGTATTTGGTTTAGTCTTATGTCATCCCTGTGCCCAAAAAGCCAAGGCCAACAGGACTTCATGACTACACACCCATTGCCCTGACCTCTGTGGTAATGAAGTATTTTCAGCACCTGGTAATGGCACATCTCAAAGCTATCACAGACCCTCTCCTGGACCCCCTACAGTTTGCCTACAAAGCCAACAGGTCTGTAGATAACACAGTCAACATGGCCCTCCAACCCCCAGCACCTGGGGGGTATTCCAAGTAGCGGGTTTAATGAAAACTTTGAGTTGTTTAACCCTGAAAAGAGGCATACTCCGAGTTCCACGTTCCATAAAGAGAGGTAACAAAACCTTTTGGTAAGTTTCCATGGTAACTTACTCCTTGAAACTAACCTGCTCGCTAGCAGGTTTTCCATGCCAAACTCTGCGTTTCTACCGATCCCCTCCCACTGTCTTAGCCTGATAGCGTTGGCAGACACGGCATATCATTTCCTGGTTCAGCCGAGCGATCTCAAACAAAATTTAATTCGCTTAGTTATACGCCTGGAGATGATTTTAGGACTGCGGTTTGATGTACTTTAATTCCCTGATGAAAACATAAGTTAACGTTACCATTTCCTGTCCTATAAAACACGCCCAAAGTCTACGTGATTTCCCCAGCGCCCCGTTACTTCAAAATGCCTGAAAATTGGTATACATGCCTTATTTCTCATGGGGAACAAAAAAGCCTCAGGGACCCATAAGGTCCGCCATGATAGATTTTGCTGTACTGTCCAAATTTGGTACAACCTTCAAAACCCTTCTACTCATACTCATAAACCATAGACCTAAATTCTTTTTCGGCGGCCATTGTTGTTTTCAACTGGAATCGCCTGGTAGCCGTGTTGGAGAGCAGCCACGTTCGGTAAGTCCTATTTTTTACACATTTTAAGCTAGAATCAATGATTGGGTTCGTGAAAGTACACTACTCTTGAATTATAGTGAAGGTTTGAGCACTTTGAGACCTTTAGATTGTGAGTTTGAAGTGACGTTGTTTTGGTCGTGTCATGTTCATAAGTTCAACATTTTACAGTTCGGTCAACACCAAAAATGTCGAGGAGGGCAGACTTCAGGAGATGTGGGAATTGTGCTTTTAGCCAGATGCTCCGATTATTTTTGTGATTTGTGGAAAGTGAGACTGCGTCCCGGGGTTACATTGTTTTGACAGATGTGTATATTGACCAGTTTAGAGCTAAATACTCTTGCCAGAGCCTGGAATCGAGCCAAATGTTTTGAGTGACTTTGCATGGCCGGGTCTCCATCAGTTCAACACATTTGGATTCAAGCTCAAGCAATGCCACTGCATTTCACAGTCAAAACTGTAGTTTATGTCAAGTGTAGATGTAAAAAGCTTCATTTTTCACAACTGACATGGATCCTTTCTTCACTTTTACAGGTCTGGAGGGTCATGCAGAGGCCTGCTCAACAGAGTTCAACAGAGGATGCTGAGAGAAAAACTGATCCCTTGCTGGACTACCCTCCTCTAGCTGGACAGAATCTGAATCAGGACAGCTTCTCTTCAGCCCTGACCTCAGGACAGCTTCATCCAGCTGGCCTGCCCTGACTGCCTGCCTACATCAGTACATCTCACACATTTGCCTTTGTTTCCATGGGATTCATGGAATTGCTAGTTTCTGCTCCACCATTGTGTAATACAAATATAATTTAGGACAGCAATTCCATTTTTGTGTTATCCTTTCGCATTACACACATTTAGTCAATGTACTTAAACTCAACCGATTGTTGTCATTTTACCATACTGTTCATATTGAACAGACATCAGTGTTTGGGAAGATTACTGTATATTTCCACTTTTGATCTGTATTTCCATCGTAAATTTGGTCTTAAATTTCAATTGGTAGGGGTATTAAAAGGTCTTAAAAAGTCTTAAATTTAACTTGTTTACACCTGTAGAAACCCTGTGAAGCCCCCACCCCCCACTGCAGAGACAGTTGGTGACAGAGAGGCGCAGACATTAAGTTAAACATAGTTATATCTTAAGAGTAGATTAAAAAATAGAGACCAAATGTGTAAATGGTTCTCCGTTGCATGTCAGTTTAGGCAAAGGTTGTCTTTTCACCTCTAGGTTTAAAAATAATTCAGATTTGATTGGAACTCTCTCTTTTATAAATGTATAGTTGGATTTGACATTTAACAGCCATTGAATTCATTAAGCAAGTTGTTTAACTCAAACACCCATAACACAGTAGGCTACATATGGTATATAAAGCTGCAGTCAGATTTGGCGAGATTGTTAGCTTGGATGTTATCTTGACATATACATGGGGTCTTGATGATGATGCGCACTGAGCTTCAAGGCAGAAAGACCCGTTACATTTCAGGAGACGCCGAGACCTTAGCGCGTCAGTAGCATCTCGTCATATCACACAGTCGTAGCACAGCTAGATCATCAGCGTCAGCGCTCTTGGGTACCCAGCATGCAGTGCGACATGTCAAAAAACGCCAAGACTTGTGGAAAATAGTTTGGTTACAACAGCTATGCAAGGGATTTCAGTTGTTGCATTCGTTCAGTTAGATGTTTGTAATATTGTTGTTTGTTAGTTAAAATAATCTTGTTGGTCACCCTGAGAGTGCATGTTGTGTGGTTTAATCGGAAGTGAGAGTCTGCCTCATACATTTATGTTGGCAAGGAGATGATCATGGACTCTGACATAGACCTTTGACCAATGAGGCTATTCTTCATTGTAAGATGACTGTGGTCCTGGGAAGCGGTCCAAGCCATCTTTGAGAAAATCTAGAAACAGCATTGCGAGCAATGTGTTTTGATTGTGGGAGGCAATTTTTGGTCGACGTCAAATTAATGCGTCCGCTACAGCATTTCTGCTTTGGCTTGACTTGTGCTGGGAGGGAGGTAAACGGCATGGATTGGGGGATAGTGTGCGGGCAGGTGTATTTTTATATAGGGTGAAATGGAATGAGAAATGTAATACAAAATGTCTGAAAGGGGTGTATTTATGTTAATGTCCACATTGCCTCAATATCTTTTTGTCAATAAATCAAATATCATTTTGACTGATGGTTTTCAAACCTTATTGGGTTCAAGATGACATCACTCTGAAGTACCATCAACAATTTCACGTTAGCATGTCTAAATATGATTGAATTTGAGTAGTTTAAACTTTGGCTGAATCTAACAACTTTTACCACAGAAAAAAAAGCATACTTTTTTAAACAGTAACTGAACATGACAATATTCAACACTGAGAATAGCTCAATGGACTGGGACAGTGACCTGCAAAGTATAAAGTTGCAGGGCCGCAGTCTTTTAGCTTGCCTTAAATTTGAATATCTGTTTAGTTAAACAGGATGACATCATTATGAAATACCATGCGCAATTTCATGCATTTCCACTTTGAAATGTCAACTGCTTCTTAACCTTTGTCCCAAAGCTGACCAAAGCTAAATCTCTGCCCTTTCTACTCATACATTCTCAACAGTTGGTGTGTAGCAGAGAGGATAGAGAGTCTGCCTAGTAACCTTATGCTCATGAGTTCAAATTCCCATTCAGCCTATTGTAGTTGGCCCAACATTAAGTAGTTTTGCTCTCTTGTTGTCCAACTCTTGACCTTCTACAATGTACATTTTTATAATATTTTGCCATTTTGCGGAGGAACCCGCATCGCTGCTTGCAGTTATATTTGAAATTATATTTGGTCTTCTTTATTGCCTACAAATAGAAATACAACAATGAGTAGCCTTTTTTCTATCGGCTATTGTTCCTACAATTTACATGATTCATATGATTCCTACAATTTACATGATGTAGGCTACCGTCCTGTAACTGTTATTTCAGCAAATCTATTTCAACATTGTTGGGGGTCAATATATTGGCCAAACAACCTAAACTAATTCCCCTATGGTTTGAAGGAAGATGGGAAACTGAACAGTGTATTAACATTAACCAAATAATGCTAATACCAATGGAATTACAGTTATTTGACTCTTTGGGTTAAATCAAAGCAAGAATGGTCAAATTAAGGTTAAATAATATAATCATTTTATCATATTGCTAAATGAATGCATATGCCTACTCTACCATGATTATTGTAAACCAGAGTTAGGAAGAAGGAGTAGGCCTAGGCCAAGCCAGAGCTGAGGAGCAGGTCTCAGGAGATCAAGAATCCACAGAACAATGCTTCACTATTCCATTTATACCCAGGAACAACTACAATCACACCAGAATCTTGACCCTTACTTATCAACATGTCTAGCAATACTACAGTAAGTTACAAAGATGTGAGAGCCATCAAGTTGAGACTCCATCCAGTAACTCCATATTTTGCCATATGAGAGGTGGGGGCAGGTGGATAGCCTTACAAGATCAGCCTTTATTCTTCTGCCCTATGTACAACATCTCTTGGTCAAAATAGAAATTCAGCAAATTCAACAATTAATATTAATGTAGGTTATTGTTCCTACAATTAACATCACATGTGACCATGCATCCTCCCGTAACTGGTGTTCCAGTAAATCTTTTTGGAGATTAGCCTTTATTCTCTTACCTTAAGTAGGCCTACACCATCTCTTGATCAGTTTTTGGCACTTTCTTCACAAGGTGCAATTTGCACCTCGTGAAGCTCATTTACTTGTAACTGGGTATACATGAGATTACATTAGCTACATTTCACAGTTCCACATGCAAAATTCACTTGCCATTAAATGAACATCTCACTGTATAAGAAGGTTGCTGGATCGATTCCCCGCCATGCAAAATGAAGTTGTGTCCTTGGGCAAGGAACTTCACCCTACTTGCCTCGGGGGGAATGTCCCTGTACTTACTGTAAGTCGCTCTGGAAAAGAGCGTCTGCTAAATGACGATGTAAATATGTACAGTGCCCTCCAAAAGTATTGGAACAGTGAGGCCAATTCCTTTATTTTTGCTGTAGACTGAAAACATTTGGGCTTGACATCAAACGATGAATGTGAAACCAGAGATCAACGTTTCAGCTTTTATTTCCAGGTATTTACATCAGGATCTGATGCACAAATTAGAAAATATCACCTTTTTGTTCGAACCCACCCATTTGTCACGTGAGCAAAAGTATTGGAACATGTGACTGACAGGTGTGTTTTGTTGCCCAGGTGTGTCCTATTACATACATTATTCAATCAATAAATACCACTGAATGTCTACACTCAGGTTCAGATTGGGTAAGATAGGTTTTGTCTATGCAGACTGTATTCAGAGGTGAAAACAACATGAAAACCAGAGCGCTGTCTTTGGGTGAAAAACAAGCAATTGTGAGTCTTAGAGAAGATGGAAAATCAATCAGAGCCATTGCAGAAACATTGGCCATAGCCAGTACAACCATTTGGAATGTCCTGAAGAAGAAGAAAACTACTGGTGTACTAAGTAACAGACGTCGAACAGGTAGACCAAGGAAAACATCAGCAGTTGATGACAGAAACATTGTGAGAGCTGTAAAGAAAGACCCTAAAACAACTGTTAGTGAGATCAGCAACAACCTCCAGATGGCAGGAGTGAAGGTATCACTATCTACTGTTCGCAGAAGACTTCATGAACAAAAGTACAAGGGCTACACCAGAAGATGCAAACCACTCATTAGCAAGAAGAATAGGAAGGCCAGGCTGGAATTTGCCAAAAAGTACAGAGATGAACCTCAAAAATTCTGGGACAAAGTTTTATGGACTGATGAGACAAAGATTAACTTTTACCAAAGTGATGGAAAGGCTAAAGTTTGGAGAAAGAAAGTAACTGCTCATGATCCCAAACACACAAGCTCATCTGTGAAACACGGTGGAGGTAATGTCATGGCTTGGGCTTGCATGGCTTCTTCTGGGACGGGCTCATTAATCTTCATTGAGGATGTAACACATGATGGCAGCAGCAAAATGAACTCGGAAGTCTACAGAAACATTTTGTCTGCCAATTTAAGGAAAGATGCAACCAAACTGATTGGCAGAGCCTTCATCATGCAGCAAGATAACGACCCAAAACACACTGCCAAAACAACAAAGGAGTTCATCAGGGGCAAGAAATGGAAGGTATTAGACTGGCCAAGTCAATCTCCAGACTTAAACCCTATAGAGCATGCATTTTACCTGCTTAACCCTTGCGTTATCTTCGGGTCATTGTGACCCTTCAGTCATTGTGACCCCCCCACGTGTTGCGACAACTTGACCTCGCACAAAAATGAAGTGAAGCATTTTCTTTTAACTGTCGGGCTGTCTCACTCCCCCCACAGCGTGAAGGGTTAAAAGAAAATGCTTTTTAGTTGTTTTTGTATTGGGTAAAGTTGTCGCAGCAAAACGATGGGTCGTTGTGAACCTTTGGGTCATTGTGACCCGAAGGCAGCACAAGGGCTAAGAGGAGACTGAAGGGAGGAACCCCACAAAACAAACAACAACTGAAAGAGGCTGCAGTGAAAGCCTGGGAAAGCATCAAAAAGGAAGAATGCAAAAGTTTGGTGACGTCAATGGGTCACAGACTTGCTGCAGTTATTGAAAGCAAAGGATTTGCAACTAAATATTAAGTCTTATTCACTTAAATATGTTTTAAGTATATCTGTTCCAATACTTTTGATCACATGACAAATGGGTGGATTCAAACAAAATGTGATATTTTCTTAGTTGTGCATCAGATCCTGATGTAAATACCTGGAAATAAAAGCTGAAACGTTGATCTCTGGTCTCACGTTCATTATTTGATGTCAAGCCCAAATGTTTTCAGTCTACAGCAAAAATAAAGGAATTCGCCTCACTGTTCCAATACTTTTGGAGGGCACTGTATACAGCATTCATGCTCTGTTCAACAGGATCAGAATGTGCAAATAGTTTTTTTAATATTAATTATTCTCACAATGTCAGTGTAACTGACAATTCAAGCTTGTAAATAAAAGTAGATGTTGAGAGAACTACCAGTAGCTACATATAATTCTCTGCATCCATTTCTACGGCAGCAGTCAATGTCTCTTCGTCATCTTAATCATCATCATCATCATCTTTTGATGAAAAACATTCTGTTGGTGGAAACCGCTACTACAAATTGAGATAGGCACCAATTGATATTTACTTAGTATCATGTCGAATATGATTAAAACTAAGGTGACGTCGAGGCTACAATCACAAGCGTATAGCTTAAGCAAAATATGCGTTACCGGTTCGTAGTATGTTTTTACATTTTATTAAACATTGAACACTTTTTCTCCTGTAATATAAAAAAACAGTGGGGTTAAATGTTCAATTTATGGACTGGCTATTCCCTTCAAATGTATGCATTGACTCGGCAGCAATTGTCTCCCACGCCACTTGTATACGCTGCTACGTGTTGCTTTTTTCCTGGAATATGTGCTCGACCATAAACACGAAATAAAACTTGTATCTGAAGTTTGGTGGAGTATACAACGTTTTTTTTCGCCGTGTGCCATGGTGGATCCTAGAATCGGAGCTCCATTGATGTTGGCTTTTAATAGTTCTCATGCCCGCGCTTAAATCTGAGTTGACGTACTCCGAGCTGAGTTAACAAATTCATATCAGCTTTTCTGGAACCAAATTTTCAGAGTTTCCCATGTTAGAGTAACTCAACTCAGAGTTCAGGGTTAATCTCAGGGTTTGTTAAACCCGCTACCTGGAATACCCCCATGGACTCTCCAGTATCCTACGCCAGGATCCTTTTTGTGGACTTCAGCTCTTCAGCTATTTACAAAACCTCTGAATCCTCTTGCAAAATGAAACTTTCGCCGCAAAACAGTTTTACCTGTGCTCAAAATCAAACTTTCGCCTCAAAACAGATTTACCCTTGCTTAAAATCAAACACTGCTCTCAAATCAAAAACAAAGTGATCAAAATGATATACACTATCAAGCAGTCAGTAAACAATACACCAAAAAAATTAAAACACATTGTTCAAAACATATAGTTCTCAAGGAGAAGTACATTTTTATGTAATCTCAAAACTAATTTCATATTTATCCGTCATTGTCTTTTGATGAACGAAAACATGTTCTATCATAGTAGCGCAACATTTATCAGAAATTACTACTCTGCTTTGCTCTTTGCAATTTTGTTTGTTCTTTCTCCTCCTTGTACCCATATTCGGTACTGTACCCTGCATCTCACTACTCACAACTCACTCTTGTTCTTTGTTGAGCCTGTAACCAATCAAAATCTATTGAGCAGTCAGTACTGTTACTGTTTACAAATGGAAAGAACAATGTTCAGGGCCATACAATTTGTTTATTGTACAGTAAACAGCCTGCAATGCACTGTACTACAGAATAGAATACTAAAAGGGACAAAAATCTAAGGAGTAAACATGTGATCAATGTGCTTTTTCTTGTCTTTGGGCTGGGTCTGGCCAGAGCACTTTGTCGACATCACAAGCAATATTTTCCCACCTTCAACAACCTGTTTGATCTCTGAACTGGCTTATATTGGTTGTGTCACATCATTTGAAATAATTGAAATACATTTTGAGTGGTTGTGTTTTGTCAATGACATGTTTTCTCTATTTGTATGTGATTGTTGCCATTTGTGTTTACCAGTATGATTGAAATGTGCATTAGAGTGCAGAATGTGTTTAGAGTTTTGCTGAAAAGTCTAAGTGAGATCTGCAAATTGTGTTTTACTATGTGAACTGGTTAAAGGGGCGATTGACAGTTTTTGGGGGGTATTTCACACTGTTCCTTAAGGTCTCCGAAAAGGGTATGTAACATTGGTTGGGTTGAAAATGGCCCGGGTGCTGTTCTATGCCCCCTGATAGATCCTCTGAAATGTTAATAAACTAGGCTAAATTATCACACTTTCTACCTGTGCTCGTGTTAGCAAGCTAAACTAGTTTACATGCCAACAGTCTAGGTGTTACTAGTAACAGTTACTAGCAATGCTAACATATCCTGTATCTAGCACCTGCCTTTCTCCAGTTCTTTCAAACAGATTATCTAGACAGGCGTTAGCAATAAGCCAGACTGCTGTTCGTTTTCTGGCTATTTTTTCGGAAGCTTCCCTTCTAATGCCGACTACAGCTAGTCTAGCTAGAGTCATTTGATGTGTGTGGAAACGTATCTAGCATTCTACCTGGTATGCTATTTACAGGACACGTTAGCACTGCTAATAACTGTTAGCACAACATTATACCAGGGGCGTTGGCAGAAATTGTCATTTGGGCGGGCCAGTGCAAAAGTGAGTGGGCCTATAATTTTTCCTCGAAAAAAAAGACTTGAATAATAATTAGCTCTACGTTGTGGCAAAACATTTTGTTGGACGCCCTGTTTCTATTTATTTGTTGTCGCTCGCGTTGAAAGCTCCGTAGTCTAGCACGTGGTTAGTTTACAGAAGTGAATTTGACGGATACAGTGTGGACAGAGAGCGTCCGATGCTACGCGACAGTCGTACGCTCGCATCCACTTACAACACGGTGTTAAAGAGTAGAAAAAATAATAGAACAACTGCAAAAACAGTGACACCTTTGCTTTGCAATATTCAGCAAAGGCAACAACAAAACACTATCTAAACATCATGTTCAACCAACAGAGCTCAATAAAGGCTGGACAAACCAGCATAGTGGAACGAATACTCAGTGGAGACTGGGGTATACCCAGATGATACAAGCACAGAGCGCACAAAATTACAAGTACAAAACGGAGCTGGCAGAAGGCAAAAAATGAATCTAAGCAGAGTTCGGTACACACTGAGGGACGGACTGGGAGTAAAAATAGGCCCTGGACTTTGATCCAGACCGGCCCACAAGAACCCGTCCCGTATACCCTACCACAGCGAACGCCCTGCTAATGCATGCAAATTCTATGCCTGATGTGATGCTAGTTAGGGACTTCCACGGTTAATGCTCGCGCGTGATTTGAGCGAAAAATAGTTTTTGGAGCTGTTTGTAAAACAAACGAACATAGCCGTTTTTTCCATTTATAAAACATTGTCTAGTGAAGGTAATTTCGTATAAGTTTCTTAGTCTGGTTTTTCATCTTTATGTTGTCTCTACTAGCTAGCTTTCGATCTGTCAGTGTCACTGTTGTGTATAAGCGGCACTAAGGGCTG
The DNA here is from genome assembly GCF_021917145.1 of Hypomesus transpacificus. Lineage (NCBI taxonomy): Eukaryota > Metazoa > Chordata > Actinopteri > Osmeriformes > Osmeridae > Hypomesus > Hypomesus transpacificus. Next base: position 10,036,385 of record NC_061076.1, read on the forward strand.
CACAGCTGTGTCGCTCAATCTTCTGCCGAAATTTCTTTTAGTAGGAAAACAAAATTATTAGGCAAGCGGCCCCTGGCCAAAAGTGCTTCTTCCGGTGCTCCCAATGGCCAAGCCGCTACTGATGACAGGGAAAAGGTAGCCTACCAGACCACAGGCTAGTAGAGGAATCCAGGACAAAGACGGTCTGGGGCAGGTCACTTGTTTAGCCATTATTGTGGCGATGTTAGTACATTGGCTAAAAAGCAGACTATAGTCTAGCAAAGTTAGCTAGCTGGCTAAGGCTGCCCAGAGTCTTTGCAACCCCTAGCAACCATAGCTACCTCTTATGTTCTACAACTTGCTTCAACAGTTCCATTTTATTCTGAAAAACAAATTAAACACACACCAGTCAACTATAAATCAGGTTTATATTAATATATCTTCTTAAATAAATTTTAATAATACAAACAAACAAAAAAAGCATTTTGATCAAATTTGCCTGGGCGGGCCAGTGAGTAATGTGGGTGGGCCAGTGCCGCCCTGGCCCAATACTGGCTACGCCCCTGCATTATACTGTCCTTATAGCTTGCGGTTGCAATGAGCATACGGTCGGAACAGCACCTTTTTCTAGGTTCAGTTTCCTAGCAAATCCTGCTTGAAATTGTCCAAGGTTGACAAAACTGTCTTGGGTGAAATGTTCAGAGCAAATGAATGATTGAGTGTCGAATTTCGCCGGGATCCTTTCATAGACAACAGCAGCCATGCCTGTAGAATGTTTGGCTCCTTGGGAAGATTATCTACTACTGCCCCTGCGACAAGGGATATTGAATTCATACTCCAGAGCAGGCAGAGCTGGTCCTAGTGGAAGCACACTTCTGTCTCTCGGTACCAACGTTACCGCTGCTGTGGGTGAAGGCGAGCATGGTTTGAATCCAATGCAGCCTGTTCTGCAAACGTACCCCATGTGCATTTTCAGCCAAGGTCCTAGGGCAGGGGTGGCCAACCCTGGTCCTCGAGAGCCTCAGTCCTGCATGTTTTAGATGTTTCCTTGCTCCAGCACACCTGATTCAAATGAACGGTCATTCTCAGGCTTGGATAACGACCATTCATTTGAATCAGGTGTGCTGGAGCAGGGAAACATCTAAAACATGCAGGACTGAGGCTCTCGAGGACCAGGGTTGGCCACCCCTGTCCTAGGGCATCGCTCTCAAACTTGGTTAGAATACGCAGTCAAGCTACATGCATGTTTCTGCTTCCCCTGTCCCCGGTTTATTTTACATAGATATCAAAAAACTATTTTGCGCTCAAATGAATGCCCAAAATTGCGCACGCTCGCACTGTGAAGGATCCTATCCAGCATCAGATCAAACCCAGGATGTCATGGGTTTGGGTTAAGCCCCGAATGTGTATAACGTCTGGCTTCGTGCCTGATTAACACTCGGATCGTTAAGCAGACTCAGAAATAATAAAATAATGGCTGTATAAAAAAATTATACGACCCCCTTCCGTAATCATGATGCCCCCCCAGAAATGTTCACTGCCCCCCCCCCAGTCAAAGCAGGCTGCATCCGGCCCTGTATTTAGCGCCTTCAAATCTTCAGCTATTAAAACCGATCCGCTATCAAAAAAATCTGCAGATTCAGGCCATGGGTGCTATGACTTTTCAGCTTGTACCTCTTATGCTTGAATTAATATGGATCAATATTCATAATATTTTTAACATGGGTTTCCAATGGAGTTTTCTTTTAAATCCTCTCAAACTTCCTAAAACTTCTTCAACTTCCAAATCCTTCTTCTTCCTCAATCTTTCAGCTAAAACCACCATTTAAACTTAAAAATTTTGACAAAACCCTATACTATTTTTAAATAATTCAGCTTTTTGATATCTATTCAAATGTTTTCAATATCACTGATTATGTTTCATGACTTTTTCAAACCATTTCTTAGATTTACATAGGTGTGTACGTGAAAGCCTAGAGTGCAGACTGAAACGCTTAGAGTGGAGGGGAGCTTCGGATGTTGTTGAAAAAATATTTATAGTTTGCCAGCATTGCCACAATTTTCGCTCTGCATGCTTCGTTTTTGGATCAATACAGGGCCGGCCCAAGCCTTTATGGGGCCTTAAGCAGAATTTATTTGGGGGCCCCTTAGCGTCACAATTTTTTTCTTTCTTAATTAAATCGGCCTTAACTTGCTAACGCAAGAGCACCTGCTTCTCTAGTTCTTTCAATAAATGATCTAGACAGGCGTTAGCTTCCCTTCTAATGCAGCCTGACAGCTGGCCTCTAGCTAGCTAGAGTAATTTGCGAAGCAAGGTATGTTGATGTGATATTTGAAACTTATTTAGCCAACAGTGGACCCCTAGTGCAAAAACAGAGAATGTTCATTAATGCAGGGCTCTAGAGTGCGACCACAATTTGTACGGGTGCGACAAAAAAAATCCTAGGTCGCACCGGTGCACCTAACCTCTGCTGCCTCTCCATGAACTAAGCGTTTTTGACGGAACTCACACTCATGGTTGGATCATATCGTGGTCTAAACTAATCAGAGACAGAGATGTGGCAGGTCTTTGCCTCTGATTGGCTGTGGTCCAGATATTCCTGTAGGCCTACACTGCTCCGTGCTGCGTGATTGAAATTACGACCTGAGCACCAGAGAATCAGTTATGGTAGACCTGGGCATTGTATGGCCCTCGGGCCACAACCAGCCCACAGGCTGTCCCAATCCGGCCCGCGCGAGGTAAATCAAAAATTTTAATAAATAAATGTGTTGAGCTGTAGTAAATATGTAGTCCTGAAAGACTAGTGATCAGGCGATTTACAAATGTGCGCTTGTGCAACCTCACAGACAGGAGAATTAGCCCTCGAAAATGAAAAACGAAAGGTTGATACAGAATGTAGAGTTTTTAACAAGACATGGACTTCTAAGTATCTGCCTACTGAGGTGAAAGCTGTTATTAGTTTTGGAAAAAGGGTTACTGTGTTGAAGGATTATAATTTGAATCGGCACTAAGCGACTAAAGAAAAAAACTAACGCGGTTTTAATGGTTTGCTAGTTAAACTGTTGTTCCCTGATCGTCACCTGTCATCTGTCGTTCGCATATCCACGTCAGACATTCAGCCAGATTTCAACGCACTTGTTCAAGCCCACTGGATTCCTCTCACAGAACAAAATTAACTGGATAAAAAGTATTGTTTTTTGTATAAAGTTGATCAATTGTATATCTTTAACATACTGCAAAACAACTTTTCATGGTTTGTGAAGATTAACTAGTTACAAATCATATGAAACACTAATGTCCTGATTATTTTAGTTTTTACTGTTACTTCGATAGTCTTTTCCTAGTTGACCAACATGTAAAATATTTACATACAAATTTACAGAATATCCTTATTCTTCTGATAACCAGTAGCAGCTAATCAAAATATATACTTTACTGCTTTTTACAATGGGGGGAAATGAATAGTGAGCAGAATTAAGTTCAAGTTATTGTTGATGCGGTCCTCCAACACATTTCAAGTTTCTCATGCGGACCTTGTCAAAATTAATTGTCTACCCCTGAGTTACGGAGCTGGGCCATGGAGCTAACCCATGGAGCTTGGTTTTGATGCTAGGGAGAGTGTGGCAAACTGGTTTAGCCAAGGCCAAAGAGCAAGAAAGCCAAATTACAGATGTTGGCCGTCTGAAGGGCATGCGATAAGACTTTGAGCCATGAAATGTTAGGTCAGTAGCACTTTCTATTTTGAAATGTTTTATTTTGCTTGCAATGTTTTAGTTTGGCAGCTCAGTGAAGCACTGATCACAAGATTTTTATTTTTATATACAGTTTAGTTGTGCTTCAAATAAAACCAATATTTACCTACACCTTATTCTTGTTTAAAATAATTTACTTAATATATATTACATTTACATTTAGTCATTTAGCAGACGCTCTTATCCAGAGCGACTTACAGTAAGTACAGGGGCATTCCCCCCCGAGGCAAGTAGGGTGAAGTGCCTTGCCCAAGGACACACACCATTTGGCTTGGCAGGGAATCGATCCGGCAACCTTCTGATTACTAGTCCAACTCCCTCACCACTCAGCCATCTGACTCCATATATGACTCTGACTATATTAATGTATAGCGTGATAAAAAGGTGACCTTGAAATTATAGCAACGCAAGGAAAAACTTGCGTTTTAAACTTGCTTTTAAATTTTGTGCTAGTGCACCTAAATAAAAAGTTAGGCGCACCAGTGCAACCAAGGGAAAAAGTTAATCTGGAGCCCTGCATTAATGACATGCTGCTACTAGGTATTTCAGGACATGCTACTCCTACCGTATTTCTGGGGCGGCGTTTATTAAACAATGTAAATTTTTGGTTTGGCGTTTAATCGAGAGCAGCGTTTGATTGCAGAAAGACTGTACATTAAATAGTAATTTCATGTATATTGGGGGCCCTCTGGCAGCTACGGGGGCCGTAAGCAGCCGCTTAGTTCGCTTATGCCTTGGGCCGGCCCTGGATCAATAGATAGCTAATTTTGTGCTGGTCGTAGACAGTTGTCTGTGGAATCCAAAAGACTTATACATTTGTTCAGAGCCCCACGATTGGATTCCCTGGATCAAGACGAGTTCATAGCACACCATGGCGTCAATTTCCGGTTATATAGATTTTCCGCTATTTCCGGTTTTATCAAAAACCTTTGAAAGCCTACTCCTCCTACAATTTTTTTCCAATCTTCCCCAGAATTGGCACACATCTTTGTCAGAGCAAGCCTCACGCAGGCATTACTTTTATATTGGATTTTCAAAAAAAAACGTTGTCTGGTACAGCCAATCAAAATTGGCAACAAAGCAACCAAACAGGAAATTGGATCAAATCTCGGCAAATCTTTGAGATGTCAACACCAAACTTGGTATGATGACTCCGAACCCTCTTCTGAGGATGTCCACACAATTTGGTGTCATGTGATCACTGGGCGTGGCCGCAGGAAATTGTTTTGGCCAATAACTATTGACTTGTTTGCTTTTATTAAGTGATTCCTTTGTCTCATGATATCATGGGACATCCTGTGTGTGACTCATAATAATTTGTGATAATAGCCGAATTGAATCGGCCACCATTTTGAATTAATAGAAAAATTATTTTTCTCTACTCCTCCTACACATGTCATCCAATCTTCACCAAATTTGGCAGATATTATCTTCAGACCAAGCCTCACAAAACTTATCAAAATAATTGTTATCCTCATAACCGTTTGTCCGGTACAGCCAATCAAATCCAGCAAAAAAGCCGCCAAACAGGATGTGAAATTATATTTCAGCAAATCTTTGAGATATCAACACTAAACTTGGTATATCGATGGAAGACACTACAACATGTTACCATGTGCAAAAGCAACTTCATATCTCCAAAAATGATTGATATAAAGCAAATTGAACTTATCGCTAACGCTAAAATAATGCTTTACACATCAGCCAGTCAAAAACTGATACTCAGATTCAATCACAAGTTCATATGAAGACTATTGAGAATGTTTAGTACACAAATCTGTGAAAAAGTTGACGGTAAGATGAAAGGTCGATTTTTGGTGGATATTTGAAACATGCATGCTTGGCTAATTTCTAGGGAAATTTCCAATGAATGTCTCCCCTTCTCCTCCCCGCGCGTGCTCCAAATTCTCACACACTCAGCCTTCCCTTGACACATGCGCGGGCTTGGCAAGACGCACACAACATTTCAGGAAAGTGTGGGCTGATCAAGCCCCCACTCATTCCTTGAATGTCAGCATAGGCCCTTTGTATACAATGGTAAAAAGTTCTCAAAATCCTGAAACATTGGGCCAAGAGTAACAACCACACTTTAACCAAAGCGATAACCAAAGATTCTGCAGCATTGATTTTTCTATACAGTTACAATTTGTCAAGAATAAACATTTTTCAATGGTTCGCAATGTTTGGAGGAATCCGCCATTACTGCTTGCAGTTATATTTTGTATTATTATTGTTTATTTTCGCGCCCCTAAGGCTTAGTCAATATTTGGACTACATAGACAACGTTGATGTCAAAAGGTTCGTCTTGGTCACGATTGCGTTGGTTCTATTGGGATTTATCTTCCGTTGCACGGTTTAGGTTTTACTTAAGTTTTTGTGGCAAAAGTGAAGCTAACGGTGGCTAACTTGCTAGCCACAGTCACTGATGCTACTGATGTCACTAACGTCACGATATATTGCGTAACTACCTCTAGCACAGCGGTCGGCAACCTGCGCTCTAGTGGCTCCCTGGAGCTTTAAAAAAAATATGAAAATGGAAAAAGATGGTATTAACATATTTTTTGTTTTAACCTCTTAATGAGTGGCGTCACAGATGTGGTCGTTCGAAAGCGAGACCCACAGAGTACCGTCACACGTGTGATTCTAAACATTCCAACCTACTATTTTCCGATAGACAAAAACTATATGACAAACGCATTTCAGCCTGATGTCACAACAACAAATATCTTACTTCCGGGTGGATAACGTTGATCTTGGCTGGCGATAGTAAACTTTGACAAGCCATTGAATCCAACAGGATTTTCATGTCATTTAACCACAAACACGTTTTATAATTATTATGATTATAACACGTTTCATGATTATGATCTTGTGAACTAAAAAACAAGACGTTCCCGATGTCGTTGCTGTTGATATTGTTAGCGAATAACGGTAATATTGTAGCCTAACGGTGTATCAAACTCCTAGTGACTGAGATCGCTAGCTACTGCTGTCTGTAGCTACAATATCCAACTTATTGATTAAAGATTTTCTGGACAGCGTGAGCTTTCTAACTATCTGTCTGGACACAATAATTTCCCTTCGGGGGTTAATGAAGTACCTATCTATCTTATTGACTATGGAAACTTAATCATATGGCTTCAAATTTTACAATGAGGAGGCTAAAGCCTCTGCAACGTTTTCAAAAGTGTCTTCGACCTAAGTATAAATTGGGCTTTAGCTCTACTTGTTAAGCCCAATTTATACTTAGGTCGCAGACACTTTTGAAAAGGTCGCCGACAGAAATGGCGTCACGGTCAACACTTTTAACCGTCGCTTGAAAGTGTTGCCTACCAGGAAAAATTTCTACTGGCGCTGATGTCATCACATAGTGTCGCTCAAGTGTGATTGCTAGATAGACAGCACGCGTCGTTGACTTCATTGTTTTGACATTTTCAGTGAACGCTCAACAGCTGTTTATAATAGAAGGAATAGAGGAGAGATTGGCGGAGCAAGTTAGAACATATCCACTCCTTTATAATGCCTCTTAAAATTAGCTACAGCCATTTTCTCCGTTCGATCACCTAGGCTACAAAGCGTTAACAATGTAACCATGGCTATGAATGTAACGGTAAAATGATTCTGTTTACGTCTCGCGAACCTTGAGCACAGGCGACTATAGACCAATTATCACCCTACGTCACACAACTGTCAAGCAGGCTGAACTGCGCGTGTCGGTTACAAAAGACTTCTCCCCGGTCTATTACACTTGGAGTGTCGATCAGGTCAACATACAGTGCCCTCCAAAAGTATTGGAACAGTGAGGCCAATTCCTTTATTTTTGCTGTAGACTGAAAACATTTGGGCTTGACATCAAACGATGAATGTGAAACCAGAGATCAACGTTTCAGCTTTTATTTCCAGGTATTTACATCAGGATCTGATGCACAAATTAGAAAATATCACCTTTTTGTTCGAACCCACCCATTTGTCACGTGAGCAAAAGTATTGGAACATATGACTGACAGGTGTGTTTTGTTGCCCAGGTGTGTCCTATTACATACATTATTCAATCAATAAATACCACTGAATGTCTACACTCAGGTTCAGATTGGGTAAGATAGGTTTTGTCTATGCAGACTGTATTCAGAGGTGAAAACAACATGAAAACCGGAGCGCTGTCTTTGGGTGAAAAACAAGCAATTGTGAGTCTTAGAGAAGATGGAAAATCAATCAGAGCCATTGCAGAAACATTGGCCATAGCCAGTACAACCATTTGGAATGTCCTGAAGAAGAAGAAAACTACTGGTGTACTAAGTAACAGACGTCGAACAGGTAGACCAAGGAAAACATCAGCAGTTGATGACAGAAACATTGTGAGAGCTGTAAAGAAAGACCCTAAAACAACTGTTAGTGAGATCAGCAACAACCTCCAGATGGCAGGAGTGAAGGTATCACTATCTACTGTTCGCAGAAGACTTCATGAACAAAAGTACAAGGGCTACACCAGAAGATGCAAACCACTCATTAGCAAGAAGAATAGGAAGGCCAGGCTGGAATTTGCCAAAAAGTACAGAGATGAACCTCAAAAATTCTGGGACAAAGTTTTATGGACTGATGAGACAAAGATTAACTTTTACCAAAGTGATGGAAAGGCTAAAGTTTGGAGAAAGAAAGGAACTGCTCATGATCCCAAACACACAAGCTCATCTGTGAAACACGGTGGAGGTAATGTCATGGCTTGGGCTTGCATGGCTTCTTCTAGGACGGGCTCATTAATCTTCATTGAGGATGTAACACATGATGGCAGCAGCAAAATGAACTCGGAAGTCTACAGAAACATTTTGTCTGCCAATTTAAGGAAAGATGCAACCAAACTGATTGGCAGAGCCTTCATCATGCAGCAAGATAACGACCCAAAACACACTGCCAAAACAACAAAGGAGTTCATCAGGGGCAAGAAATGGAAGGTATTAGACTGGCCAAGTCAATCTCCAGACTTAAACCCTATAGAGCATGCATTTTACCTGCTTAAGAGGAAACTGAAGGGAGGAACCCCACAAAACAAACAACAACTGAAAGAGGCTGCAGTGAAAGCCTGGGAAAGCATCAAAAAGGAAGAATGCAAAAGTTTGGTGACGTCAATGGGTCACAGACTTGCTGCAGTTATTGAAAGCAAAGGATTTGCAACTAAATATTAAGTCTTATTCACTTAAATATGTTTTAAGTATATCTGTTCCAATACTTTTGCTCACATGACAAATGGGTGGATTCAAACAAAATGTGATATTTTCTTAGTTGTGCATCAGATCCTGATGTGAATACCTGGAAATAAAAGCTGAAACGTTGATCTCTGGTCTCACGTTCATTATTTGATGTCAAGCCCAAATGTTTTCAGTCTACAGCAAAAATAAAGGAATTCGCCTCACTGTTCCAATACTTTTGGAGGGCACTGTATATGTCTGGCCACTGGATTGCAGGGCTTGATATTAACTTTTTGAGGCTCTTGGCCTTTGGAGAAATACATTTACGTTTCACTTGTCGATGCACAAAAGTCACTTGACCCCGATACCCTTAAATAGCCTGACCAAGTGATCGGGCAAAACAAGCCTGGCTAACGGAGGTCGCTTTCTCATGCAAATCACGAATGAAACGGGCTCGGTTAAAGAAATCCGAGAAGCTGGCTATCTTCATCAGGCTCGTATCTACATTAGGCAGTCCTCCCTGACATTTCTGGTGTACAATGGAGTGAAATACAACATTGTGCACACTGCCAGTGAGCGAGTCTGACTGAGGCTAACGTCAAAACAGTGTAACGGGGACGCAGTCTCACTCAGATCGCCAGTTTAAACAAATCTGAAAAATAATCGGACCAGCTGGCTAAAAGCATAATTCGCATATCTCTTGAAAGCTGCCCTGCTCGACTTTTTAGATGTAAAATTGACTTTAAAACTGTAAAATTATGAACTTTGTGACATTTGAATTTGAATTGATGTTTATTGGCCATGAAAGTTTGCACAGACACGGAATTTACTTTGGCAGGAGAGCCTACCTAGGCAGCCATTAGAGGCGCCCACTAGAAAGATTACAGCAAAGCATAACATGAGGAGAGAGGGGCAGAGAAAAAGGCAACCCCCATACAATGCTCCTAGAGGAGTACAGTGTGGGAACAGGCAAAAACCTCAGCACATAAGCCCACAAACATTTACAACACAACATTACAAAACACTTGCAACAGGAATGGGGGGGGGGGTAGACAAGCAGCATCTGGACCTGCAGCCACAAGGCGCTGGACACAGACCCGCCAGCCACCCAGGGGAAACAAGCAGTCGAAGGCGTTGGATGGGGGTGGGGGGGGATGGTATCTGTAGTCGGTGAAAGTTAATGTGTGAGTAGGTCTGGGTTGGCGCCCTCGACCTAGGCCACAATCAGTCCGAGTCTCCCTATGCAGATTGTGTTGGCAAGGAGACATCCTTGGTCATGACCAGGGTAGAGACCAAGCCACAGATGTTGGTGGGGGAGGGGGAAGGGAAGAGCAAGATAGTCTCGCTTCAGCGCTCTCCAGGGGAGTTGTTTTCCACCAACGGCCTTGGCCAAGGCCTGTGCTGGTTACGGGGCCGAAAGTAGATAAGATTGGTGTAGTTGTTTAGACGAGTAGCCGCAACTCAATTTTCACAACCACCCTTCAGGAAGGTCTCCAGCTCCTCGATCCTCCTTTGCAGAGCCGCAAACTTATCCCTGTTGTAATCCATATTCCGCTGTAAGTTCACAGTGCTCCAGCGGCTCTACCCACCGATTCAATCAGGTCGGGCAGCCTAACGAGGCTTTTGATGGCCACAGCCGTTTCTTTGACTTTTCGATATACAAACCAACCGCCTAATCCAAACAGCGGAAAGCCTGTAATCACAGTTCTGAATATAAAGATGTCTTCAACGTCCTCCACGGAAAGCGCAGTTAGACACACGACACGCCAATTCGCCCACGCGTCCATCGTGTAGCCAGATGCAAACGTCCCGTCAGGACAGTTGGGTTCCCCTGAACCCGAGCTTCTCTTCGAGAAGATGGTGTCAATTGCATTAAGAGACCAGCTAATTAATTCCATGCTTCTAGTTTCGGAGAGTGATGATGAGAGAGTATCTTGAGAAAGACAAGACAAGACAGAGCCAAGCAGGGAAGGTCAGGGAAGGGAGGAGAGAAAAAAGCGACCGCCTTCGTCGAGAGCCAAAGAGGAAGCAGGAAATGGTTGCCTCTCGACTATGCAGTCTGTACCGGGTGACATTCTCACTCAAATTTCAAGACTTTCGGGATCCAAATCAAAATTCTGATGCGACAGATCAATGGGTAATCGTTAACTCTCTTAAAGGCTGTCCTCTTCGACCTTTTTGGTCTTTTTAAATCTAACTACCGGTATTTGTATTATCCGTGTGGTCCTTTTGCCATTTAAAATGCTATCCTTTCCCAGTTTTCTGCAACCACGTTGCGCGCGCATCCCGAATGTTTACAAACAAATAATTGGTCTATACAACAGGACAGTTAAAGTAGACAATAAGCTATCAATCATACACTTCAACGGCAGAAGTTTATATGCAAATTTTAATAGCATCAAAGACTGAGCCAGTTTAAACAGCTATTTAGCATTATTGCCATCTCTGAAACCAGGATCAGCTCTAAGAAGGGTGCTAACTTTGACCTGGAGGGTTATGAGTCCAATTATATCAACAGAAAGGGGAAAACCGGTGGAGGAGTAGCTGTGTATGTGGACAGAAACCCAAAGTATAACATTTTAGAAAACATGACCAGAGTGACTAAACATGTATTTGAGTGTATATCCGTTGAAATATATATGGAAAAAACTAAAACAATTATTGTTAGTTGTATATACAGAGCTCCTGGTTCTAATATAGACATATTTAGAGAATGGTTTGGGCAAACATATACAGTTACATCTCAGAAGGTCTTTTTCATCTGTGGTGACTTTAATATAGATCTACTTAACTTAAACAATCATAAACCTACTGAAGAGTTCATTAATACCATGTACAGTTTGAGCCTTTTCCCCAGAATCACTAAACCCATCATTGGAGGTAGATAATAAATATAAAAAATATAAGAATACATTAACTGCTATTTTACGAATATCTAAACAGGATTACTACAGTAAATTATTAGATAGAAATAAGAAAAATATGAAAGGGATTTGGAATGTATTAAATAATATTATCAATTAAAACTCTGTTAAAATGCATTTTCCACAGTTTTTTACAATTAATTATGAACATATTGAGGACAGTAAAGATGCAGTTCATTATTTCAATAAATATTTTGTTAGTGTGGGACCTAGACTGGCCGAAAAAATCCCTGATCCTACAACAGCTGGAGCTCTGAATGTAACATTAATCAGCAGAAATCCTTATTCAATGTTTCTCACTGCAGTGGGAGAAAGTGAGATCTTGGTGATGTTGTCAGTAAATGTAAAAATACAAGATCAACTGACTGTGATGGCATTGACATGACAATAATTAAGAAAGTTATTGAGGACCTCAGGGTTTTTCCTGGGTCAAAATGGGTCTTCGGTGCTCAAAAAAAGAAAGTATATTAGAGCTGTCAGCGAATATTCTAAATTCAAATATATATTCGAATACAGATTAAACAACAAATTTCGAATGTGAAAATTAATATTTGAATGAAGAAAATACAAAACACAACCGCAGCGGCAGCGCGTCTGTTTGCTTTGCGGGTGGGCGCGTGCCTCAGCGTCACTGCTGACAGTTGACTTGCGTGGAAGATGGCAGAAAGGGCAGAACCCAGCTTTACCGCAGAGAAAGTGATTGTAATCCCCAAAAATCTAAAGAGTGATGACTGGAAACATTTTGGATTTTGTTCAGTTGACGGTACCCTTGTTGAGCCTACAGCTAAAGTAGTGTGTAAGCTAGAGTTAGCTTACCATTCAACAACTAGCAACTTGAGGCTACATCTCCATGTTTACCACAGCACAGCTCGCTCGGAGCGTTCAATGTCGGTTCTATACTGTAAAACTTTAATGTTAATAATATTTGTTTCAATCACTGAATGAAGCCTACCATATTTGGGACAAGAATTGTGACCTTAAATTGCTTGCTCAGAACTCAGCATTTGTTTATTGGCGTTGATCATTTTATACCGCTGTGCGCAGAGAGCGCGACGGTGCGGGAGAAAGAGAGAAAGAGTGCGTGTGTGCGAGCGAGAGGCCAAGGTCTGCGGTTTTGGCCATTAGTTAATTTACCTATTTTTTGTGTAGGTAATTTGTCGAATATGTTTAAACTTAAATTAATTAGGCCTACCTACCTACAGTATACCTGTAGTTATGTTTCCTTGTATTAATTTGAATTTCGCAACCAGAAATTCGAATATATTTTTTAAAGGGAATATTCGAACGTCATTTTTTAGCAATTTTGACAGCCCTAATGTATATACATAAATATTCTTTTTTTTCTAATCTCAAGTCTCAAGTCTTTTATTTGTCAGGTACACAGAACAACACAAGGTCAGACTGGGCACTGAAATTCTTAACCCTTTTAAAAATACTTTTCTTTTAACCTTCGCAATGTGGGGGTTCTGAGACAGCCCAACGGTTAAAACAAAAAAAATGCTTCACTTTGTTTTAGTATGCGGTAAAGTTGTCGCAATACGATGGTGGGTCACAATGACTGATGGGTCAGAAAGACCCAAAGATAACACAAGGGTTTTTAGACAAGACAACGAAAGCACCTGGCATAACATAACGTACACAGAACATAATTAACATCTATGTTGAGCTAAAATAAATGAAACTTCCTAAATATACAGATAACAGTAAATAATCCTCTATACTAACCCAAATACAAAAACTTCCTAAATATACAGATAACAATAAATAATACACTATACTAACCCTAAATGCACATAGAATGCACACAATGTATTTATTCCCAGGTGTTTTGCATCCCCCCACACTGCCTGCTTCATTTGATCTTGATAGGCTAAGCCTTCTGTAGCAAATAATAACAATAAACCCACTTTTTATAAATTAAAACTACTTCAGCATAATAATGCACCTAAAATACAAACCTGAGCAAGGGCAGCAATCGCTATCGAATCAACAGACGTGCAATTTAGCTATCAGGGGAAAAATACAAACAACGAAAATCCCTAGTTAACTTGATTTAAATCTGCAAGAACTCTAGACGTATACAATAACAGGCTCAAATGAACTGACAACATAAGTTATACGACTCACACACACAGTCTCAACTGCGGTGTGAAGCGCGTGTCCGTGCAATTCTCCGACATGCACGCTAACAATTACTGCTACAATCACTGGAGGGGCTCGTATTGGGGACAAACTATATAAGACCAGGAGCTGGTCGGACCAATGAAAATGCCACGGCGGGCTTTATACGATGATGGACAGATGATCAACAGTAACGTAATCAACGTCACGAAAGAGCGCTTGGGTTGAATTTGTTTTCAACAAACAACATATTACGTTGCTCTGATTGGTGGTAGGTCTATCCAATTGAGCGAAGAGGCGTTTGTTTTACGAGTTCGGTTGAAACACGCCCCATAGTCACAGCCCAACGGAGAGTTATCAGACTCATATTGTCAGATGGCTGAGCGGGGAGAGAGTCGGGTTAGTAATCAGAAGGTTACCGGATCGGTTCCCCGCCGTGTCAAATTATGTTGTGTCCTTGGGCAAGGCACTTCACCCTGCTTGTCTCGGGGGGGAATGTCCCTGTACTTACTGTTAGTCGCTCTGGATAAGAGCGTCTGCTAAATGTAAATATTCTGACTAGAATTATGAGTATGACAAAGTCAGGCTAGCTACCGATAGCTGGGCCGGGCGGTCCTACCGTAACGATACGCGTCAGGGAGGATGGATGGGAGCAGGGCCGGAGTGATGCCGGTGCATCACTAGACAAGGTTTCACCAATAAATAAAAAACGGCTGTTTATTTTACATAAAGCTCAAAAAACTATTCTGCGCTCAAATAATGGCCAAACATGTTCGCATTAAGTGTGGAAATCCCTATCTTGCATCACATCAAACCCATACAACCTAGGTTTGGGCTCGAATGTTCACAACGACTTGCGATGTGCCTGATTAACATCGGATCGTTAAACAGTCTCAAAACTTTTATGTTTTTCTTAGCGGAAACCATAATTAGCAAAATACAATATCCCTTTGAAAATCGTGTGCCGCTAACAATTGTATGGCGCCAGGTCTGGGTAGGAGTCCTGTTGTTCCGGGGATATACTATTTAGTTGGATGGTCCACAAGTTTGTATTTATTGGCGAAGTGGTCCTTGGTCTGAAAGAGTGTAGAGAAACACTGCCATAGAGGTAACACTGCACTATATATTATCATTCCAGGTTAAGAATACTGCTGCGTTGGAAGTCGTAAATCAAACTTTTGTCAGCCTTTTGAGTGGAAATTTCATTTGCATTTGTACAGGTGTATTCGTGAACGTCGGGCTGGCCCTCGCATCAGAGCGACAGTTTAGTGGCCAATCTATCCATTCGCGCACCTGACAGTTGCGTATTGATCAGACAAGAAGACACGCTAAACTCGATTACTATTGATCAAAACAGAACGAGGGTTCGGCTGTAGCCTTCTTGAAACATACTATTGAGAACATATTTGCTGACTTGCATTGCACGCGTGATGAACGCAGCTTTTTTTCTTTTCTTCATCGCTTTTTTTTTGCCTTTGGCGCTCGGGATTTGTCTTTGGCGCTCAGGAAAACGGCTTTGGCGCGCGCCAAAATGTTCTCTATGCAGGAAAAACCCTGGACCTTATTCAGCCTCTGACTTACATCTGTGATCTCTCATTTCAAGTGGGTACATTTCCAGAAAATATTGTTACTCTTACTCTTAATGTACCAACACACCTAGCACAAACAATTGGCAAAACTGTTAATTTCATGCTCAAAATCATATATTGTAAACTAAACTCAAACACTCATTTTCATAACACAAAAATACATTAACAATACACCATGTTTACCAAAACACTAACACACGTTCGGTTTCAACAGGAACATTTAATCAATCCAGTGTTTCCCCTAGGATTTTTTGGGGCAGTGGGGGCAGGTCTGTCCGCCCCCCCTCCCCCTCGGCTGAAATAAAGTTCTAACCCTATATTTTGGAGTAAGTTAATGTAATAGTCTAATAACAAATGTAATATTGCATATATTTTTTTCCTATTTTCCATAAAGCAATACAGTTAGGCTACTTAAGGTATGTTCTAAATGGCAGAAATATGCTGTCAATTAATAATTGACATAACAACTTATTGTAACTGGTCAGTAGCCCAGCCTATCGATCAAGGTACTCGAAAGCATGTACACTGTCGGCTTCATTTGATCTTGATAGGCTAAACATTCTGTAGCAAATAATAACAATATACCCACTATTAATAAAAAGACTTAAGCATAATAATGCACCTAAAATACAAACGTGAGCAAGGGCAGCAATCGCTATCGAATCAACAGACATGCAATTATGCTAGCAGGGGTAGAATACAAACAACGAAAATCTCACCAGTTAACTTAAATTTGCAATAACTGTAGACTAATACAATAACAGGCTTTAATGAACTGAAAACGAAATCTGATACCATGGCGGCAGAAATTTAGCCGTGGCGGGCCGCCACGACAAAATCAACGTAGGGGAAACACTGCAATCATAGCACATGTCATAACAAACACTAACATCAGATGAAATTACAGAAACTGCATTCTATTATACAGTATATGTGTCAGGTCTCGCAGTATATGGATCATAGATTGTGTTTTGCAATGCAGTTTCTTTTGAAGCCTCTTTACATTTTTGTTTTGTTTGGTTTAGTAAATGCATGCATTTTGTTTCTTTTGTTGCAGAAATTCAGAACAAAAAATGAATGACCCATCTCATAGTAGCTTTATAGAATGTACGGTTACTGTATTGAAAAAAAGAAGACAGAAACATAATTGCTGCAGTAAAGGCTTCAGTTGCAACAGGACATACCTGCAAGAAATATGCAATATAGCTGCCATTTACAATATTGCCCTAGCTCTGGCCCTTCTCTGAGCACCACCACACATTCTAACTCATCTCCCTCTCCCTTCCCCCACTCCTCTCCCTTGTCCTGGTACTTGTCTTTCTCTCCCTTGTGCAGGCATCACATATTCTTTCTTTCTTCGTGTTTCTCTGTATTGTTCTCTTTCCACATAAGATTAGCCCAAAGAGGTCCACTTACTGTATATACCTTATAGTCATGCAATTGAAAGAACCTCAACACCTGAGTGTTTCCTAGTTGCGAATCAGCTGTGATTTACAGTATTTGCATAACTTAAACCACCTGTTTCTCAGTAGCAATGTAATAAAATACAGGGGATATGTTTGTGTTTCAATTTACAATATGAACAACTGTTCACTTTGGCTTTATCCATTAAGTTAGGTTTTGAACATGTTGTTATCACAGATGTTATCTGTTCCGACATACAGTGTGAAAGCATTGGTAAATTGGGCAGTAAAAATCAATTGTTTTGGTCTTGGTTGAGCCTGTGTGTTGAAGAGGTTCAAGCATTTAAGATTTGTGTTTATTTTATGCACTTTGTGTCAAAGCAACAAGAAAGGTGTTAACTGTATAGCCAACACAGACGGATGTTGTGCTAACTGTGTCAAGAGTTTATGAAACTTGTTAAAAGTATTGAAAACATTGTCATAGCGATTGTAAAATACTGTATTTATATAGGCCTAGCACAATTCATACACAATGGAAAGTGTTTACAAATGACCAGAAGTGTAAGTGTAGTGTGTATTTATTAAAACAAACAAAAACAAAAAATTATGAAAATTATTATTTGGAAAATTATAAAGGAGAGAAATATTTAATTTTTTATTAGAACGGATGAAAAAGGTATAACCACTTATTTTGTGCAAACATGTCAGCTCTCAATTGTGCGTAAGAGTGCTCTTGGGTGTGCGCAAATTCTGTTCTTACCTAAGAACAAATCCCAAATAAGAAAACATTGCTGAATCCCAGAATCCTGGCGAAAACTGCGGGAGTGGGGTTTGAGATTTTTTTTCTTCGTAAGAACATTTGGTGAATGAGGCCCAATAATTCTTCTAGCCAGCGTGGTTGAATTTTTTGCATGTTTTGGTAGAATAACAGGTTTGTGTGCATGCTTATTTGTGTATTTTACAGATGCATACTGCACCTTACATGTGTGTCGGTGTGTGTTCCATTTATCAGAAAGCCAAGCTGGGTCACGGGAAGAAGGTGATCGCACAGTCAGAGCATTGGAGGTTCAGTCTACCCTCGGGGAACATGGACCGGGTCCGCCTCAATGACTTCCACTTCCTGGCCCTGCTTGGGAAGGGCAGCTTTGGCAAGGTGAGGAGCCTAGTGGTCTTTACTGCACATACACACACACCATACATGCTCACCCCTCAAATAAATATATACGCACCACACACACACCACTCACTCGCACATACATATACACATGCACCATAAACACCACTCACACACACACATACACACACATAAACACACATACAACACACACCATACACATCCACATATACCATACACACACTATGGATATGTGATATCCCTGACCCTGCATGCCGTAGGTGATGCTGGCAGAGATGAAGTTAACAGAGGAGCTGTATGCTATCAAGATCCTGAAGAAGGACGTGGTGATCCAGGATGATGACGTGGAGTGCACCATGGTGGAGAAAAGGGTCCTGGCCCAGAGAGACAAGCCCCCCTTCCTCACACAGCTACACTCCTGCTTCCAGACTGTGGTACGCAAACACACACACACTCACAGGTAGGGTCCAGAGTTCCGGAAGTCTCACAGGGAGGGTCCAGAGTTTCGGAAGTCTCACAGGGAGGGTCCGGAGTTTTGGAAGTCTCACTGGGAGGGTCCAAAGTTCTGGGGCTCTCACAGGGAGGGAGGGTCCAGAGTTCCGGGGCTCTCACAGGGAGGGAGGGTCCAGAGTTCCGGGGCTCTCAAAGGGAGGGAGGGTCCAGAGTTCCGAAAGTCTATCTGGAAGGGTCCAGAGTTCCGTGGGCCTCATCACATCATCCTACAGCTCAATAATAGAAGAAGCTTCAGTGTGTTCTCATTACTTATTCAGAAGGTTGTCACTGAGACTAAAGACTGTCCCCTCCACCCTGGCATTTACACACACACACATGCATGGACTGTGTGTGTACGTGTATGTGTGGAGGGGGGAGTGAGGAGTCCATGAGTGTATGTGTGTCCTGTTTATCTATGATTAGGTGTGCTGCTCTATTACTTTCCTAGCCTCACTGGGAGCCCTCACTCAGACAGAACGGATGCACTTGCAGCCCATACCAAACAGCTTCAGCATACTAACGATACAGTCCCGTTTGGGAGAGGCTGCCGAGAGCTGTGATGTCGAGACAATGTGGAAAGCGGTGACTCACACCAGGCCGTTCAGTAATACAATAACACATGTCTGAAAGGGTCACACCCCACTTGGAAATGCCCTTTGGGACCATCAGAGACTTGTCACAATGTGACGGCGTAAATTAAGGGGTTAGCAAGCTTGTTATTGAGGCCTGATATATATGTGTCACAGCATATTTGTGTGTGTGCGTTGGCATGTGGATGTCCACAGGTTTTGTGAATGCAAAATGTACGTGTTTAACTTTCCGTTCTTCCCATTGCCCGTTTTAAGGCACTCCTCTTACTCATCTATCCCATCTCCTCCCTCCTATTCTCTTTCGGGCAGGACCGGTTGTACTTTGTGATGGAGTACATAAACGGAGGAGACCTCATGTATCATATCCAGCGTGTGGGCAAGTTCAAGGAACCCCAAGCAGTGTAAGATACTGGCTTTTGAACTTACCATCCTTAATCATATTGAAGTTAGTGCAAGTTGGGTTGGGTGGCGGGGGGACAGCTAGTAGTAGGTGGTGGGCCGAAGCTCAAAATCGTGCATTTGAACAATCCCTGGCGATGGAGGAGCTGGATTTTTCTGTATCGCTTTAAAACTTTTCTACAACCCTTAAAAAATGTGTTGGCATGTCCAGTTCTTGCAAATTCTTCAAGGAACAAACATTTTGTTTCTTTATCGACACAGGCATATTTTCGGGACAACTATGGTCCGCATCCAATAAGAGCTCATGTACATGACACCAATAAAATAAAATCACCAATTCATAAAATCCACCAATCGTAAACCCCGATATTCAAGGCGAGTAAAGTAGGAAGTAAACATTCACATGTGCATTTTGGTGAGCCGGTATATATTTTCAGTGGTCGACTAGGCTTCAAATGTATGCAAACAAGTAAAACAAATGGCTAATTCAGGTATTCTCAAAAGAAACATTGCAACATTCCACCTAAACGAGCATATTTGTTATATTATTGCGCTGATATTAGTCATCAGAGCAAGTTAACAGTTAAGTGATAATGGAATTTGCAGAACATTATTAAAATAAATGTACAGTATTATTTTATTTGTGTGTTGCCTAAACATATAATAATGACATGAATCAATGACCTACGGGAGTCAGATGGCTAAGCGGTTAGGGAATCGGATTAGTAATCTGGAGGTTGTCAGATCGATTCCTGGCCGTGGCAAATGACGTTGTGTCCTTGGGCAAGGCACTTCACCCTACTTGCCTCGGTGGGAATGTCCCTGTACTTACTGTAAGTCGCTCTGGATAAGAGCGTCTGCTAAATGACTAAATGTAATGTAATTATAATTGGTCAAGAGTAGGTATACCACATCAGTAACACCATCAATACATATTGACATCTCTGCACACTCTGAAAACGATCCACATTAGCATAATGCACGCATGTGCACAATTAATTTGTATTGCTAGCAGTGTATTCAGGGCCACAAGTAGTTGCAACCATGCTGTATGCATGTAGGTAGCAAACCAAAAGATTTCATCTGCCCATTTACTGAAGCTAGTTTGTCCAAGTTTGTTCAGAGTCCATTGCAATTTCAAAATTGACAGCAAGGAAAATATTCTTGCAGAAAAAGCAGTGGAAAGATTCAACTTAAATTCAGCACCTCAAAACCAAATGCTAAGTCAGTGGTTCCCAATCCTGGTCCTCGGGACCCTCTGTCCTGCAAGTTTGAGATGTTTCCCTGCTCCAACACACCTGATTCAAATGAATGGGTCGTTATCCAGCTCTGCAGAAGCCTGCTTATGACCATTCATTTGAATCATGTGTGTTGGAGCAGGGAAACATCTAAAACATGCGGGACAGGGGTGCCCTGAGGACCAGGGTTGGACCACATTTTATTTGAAAATGTGTTAACAGACATTGCATGCTTATTAAAAGCACAGACAGGACGGGCAGGGCAGAGAAGAGGATGGGCAGGACAAAGAAGACCTATAATCTGATGTGGAATACCATGCCCCTCTAGTCGTCAGTGTCTGCTCCCTTGTTTTTTGTACAGTAAAGGCTGTAGAGTGAAGAGATTAAAACACAATGTTTAGATGTTTAAGGACAGAGCAAGAAAGACAATGGTTAAAGGTCAGGAAATAACTTTAAGATCAGACCGAGACCTATCGCTCGTTTGATTATGTTGACACAGCTCCCATGTCTCCCATCTTCAGCCAGCTCAGTCTACCATCTCCAGTCAGCTCAGGGTCCCATCACCAGCCAGCTCAGTCTACCATCTTCAGTCAGCTCAGGGTCCCATCACCAGCCAGCTCAGTCTACCATCTCAAGTCAGCTCAGGGTCCCTTCACCAGCCAGCTCAGTCTACTATCTCCAGTCAGCTCAGGGTCCCTTTACCAGCCAGCTCAGTCTACAGTACACTCAACAAGAGGTAGACACAAGACAGTTTACACCCTCTATATGGAACACATTATAGCATCAGGGGCCGGTTTTTCAAAAGTTTTAATCTGGATCAAACTGATCCAGATTTGGAAATCTCTTTTTCTGCTATCCAGGATCACGTACTCCATTTGATTTTTATTCTGGTTTTTCAAAGCAATCTGGGATTGGATTACTCTGATCTGGTTTCTAACTTTTCAGGATTACCAAATCTGGATTACCTGGTGTCACTCCAATATGCTTTATTTGAACAGAAAATAGGACTGAACGGAACAGCAAACAAACAATATAAACATCCCCCCTCCATTGTCCATGTCTTGGAAACAGGCAGTCCACTCATACACGGTTGTGAAAAAATCTACTGTTTGTGATGTTCTGAAAACTGTTTCAACTGCATTGGCCAGCCTGATTAATGAGTTTGTTAAATCATCATAACATTTTAGATTTACTTACTGTGACAGTATGGGTTACAGTAATTAATATGGGTTTCTGCAGCAGACGTTCTATGGTAATAGTCAGTAGTCAAGAGATATGTATGATGAACATAATGGATTAAGATACCTAAACTTGGGTATAATCCTAATTAAAGGTTTTGCAGTCCTAGACTCCCAGTTCTAGACTGCAAATCGCTTTCAAGAAAGACCCTTTATTTTATGTCACCCCCAAAATCCCACAGAGATTTACCCTCATGGGCCTTTGTTTTTTTTCCGAAGGATGACCAGATCATCCAGGCCAAGCAGAATTTTTTTCTTTTGGGGAATATGCCCAATATTATTGGAGCAATCGACTGCACCCATGTGCACATACAACCACCTCATGAGAATGAATGGGAGTTTGTAAACCGAAAGGGGGGACACAGGATCAATGTTCAACTTGTGGGCAACTGAGCTCCTCATCACAAACTGTGTTGTGAAGTAGCCTGGGTCTGTCCATGATGCGCGCATCCTGAGGGAGAGCGCTCTATATAGAGAGCTCAAAACCAACCAACCAAATGGTTTCATATTAGGAGACAGTGCCTACCCTCTTCTACCATGGCTGATAACCCATTTTCTGACTAAACACACGCCTGAGCAGGCACGCTTCAACACTGCTCATTGCAAAACAAGATGCCCCTATGAGCGCTTAATTGGAGTTCTGAAGACGGGTTTTGCATGCCTTAACTACTTGAGAGTGGAACCACAGAAAGCATGCAACTTAATACTTGCTTGCATTGTACTACACAACATCGCGACCAGGTGCAAAGTCCCTCTCTGTGATGACGTCCCTGATGCACCTGAGCCCATTTGCTGTACTGAAAGGATGCTAGCCTACATAGCCTACCTACTTTATGTACTTCCTGTTGAACAATTCAAGTGAAATTGATAAATAAATATAAATACTGTAAAATGCATGATATAAATGTTGTATTATTTAACTAACCAAGTTTAGTTACCTGATATCCTCCATGAATCCACCCTCCTGCTGGGATCAGTTTAATCCTGATTTTTGGGATCAAAATGATCCCGATCTTACCAAAAAGTTTTGAAAAACCCAAACTCAAAGTTTGATCCGGATCAACAACAAGATTAGATTACGTGATCCAATCCAATTTCTGAATCCTTTTTTTCTTTTGAAATACCCATTTTCAAGATTTTATCCAATCCGATAGCCGTAATCCGATCAGATCACTTTTGAAAAACTGTCCCCAGATGTTTAAAAACTGTCCAACTCGGATGTTGTGTATTACTTTTTACAGGGTTTTTGGGATCACTTGCAAGGGCTACCCCATTCAGGGTCAGCCACTGTCGATTTTAAGTCTCCACAAAACACAAGATGAAGAGCCAAGACTACATAAACACTTTCAACATGCTACATATTATGGTATTCGTTGTAGAAAAACGTCTCAATAATGTTCTCATATTTCCTTGTGTTTTTTGCCTATCCTGAGCTCAGCCAGCTAAATCTCCAGGTCAGTGAGTGCCCAACAGTTTTAATCACCGCCACTGATTAAAAAAATGAAGACAATAAGGTAAATTAAAGACAAACTGTGACACGGAAAGCAAGTATTTAATTAAAGCTGACAGAGCTACGATTGTGGTGCCGAGACTTGTAGGCTTACTAGGCTAGCTACTTGACGCATGGTCACCTAGGTTGTTTTCACTATCAACTGATCCTGTTACGAACCATTCGATTAGCTAACAAGATGAAACACGAGTTCTGGTTGGTTAGAGAGTTAGGTAGTTGAGACCATTGCCTAATAAAGTTGCTAACTTTGAACTAAGCTACATAAAAATTTGCAGGAATTGGATGTGCCAACAAACTAAAATGTTTTAAGAAAAAAAAACGTTGATTATATCAAAAATCCAGCTCCTCCATCGACTGGGACAGGTCATTTCAAAAACTAAAGCAGGTACGCGGGCTCGGCCCACCACCATTAAGCTTTACCTAGTTCTTCAGTATTTGCCCATGCTAGAAATACAGCTTTATCTTAGTCCCTTAAGGAAAGGTAAAATGCTAGATGTTTTTTTCAGTTTTCTGTCCTTCACAATAGCAAGATTTAAATATAAGTCGTTTCTATCATGTTAGGAGACGGGTTTCTATTTGAGTTTAGTCAGTAATGTTGTTTACATGGTACAAAGGAGAACATGTTCACACACCAGTGGCGATTTCTTTAAGACTGCAAGGGAAGCTCAGCTTCCCCTAACATTTAAAAAAATTAATGGTCAAATATTTACTATTGTGTTAACATTTTAAATGTGTTAAAATACGTTCATATCGAAGACGAGTTTGTTACATATGCTGCTACACATATTAGCAGGTTGACTGACTGATTTCCTTCTCATACATTCCCGTAGCGCGACAGTGCATTTCCCTGTTGAATAGTGATGTGTCGTTCGTGCAGTTGCCAACTTCTCAGTAAGGAAAATAGCTATAGACAAGTTTACGCGCCAAATCCCAGGGGGCCGCCATAACTCTACACAAATGCATTTCATTTCCGCCGGAAGTGGTTTGCACAGCGTCTGCAGGTGTAAACACAGCGATCTACGCAATGCTCAACTAAGATCTACGAGGGAAAAAACACGTTTGAGAGTCACTTTGCTACACCTTGAGTATCGCAATGATATCATACAGTTAAGGTTAGGTTGGTTAAAGACGTTATTGCATTACTTACAACACAACGGTCGTTGATAACTTGGTACTGCGTCTCCCTCACCCATCCACACATCATCTGGTTATAGGCCTCCAAACCTTTGTAGGATTTAAGGTCTTCCGCTGTGTATTGGCTCAGCGAGAAAACCAGGTTGTTGACTATATCGGGATCTGCAACTGAAGGAAGAATTACCGGGTCGTCACGTATCCAAGAAGAGGGAGCTAACTCGTAGGGATCTGCACCGCCAATAAATCGTAATTTCTCGAAATATTGTGCCTTTTCTTGTAGTCCAAGTCCTTCCCTCCATGCCTTTGCATCTTGGACGCGTTTTGATTAGCTTTTTTGGTTGTTTGAACATGGCCACGTTCACTTAAAGTATCCAAAGCGCACAATACTCCATTGTACTCCGTTCAGTTTTTTACATCGAGTGCCTCCACAATGGCCGCACATCCGGGTTACGGCCCAGAACGTGACGTCGGTGAAAACCCTCTTTTCAATTTAACAACTTCAGAAGGACAAGACAGGCGCCGTACACTGTTATCCTTATTTATGTGGCTTGTCACTGCCTGAAGTGTCTACGTATCTATCTATTCTTCCTATGAACCTGGTTATGACTGCCTTAAACAAGCACCGGTTGGCTACACACCTCATGCCGGACTTTTACAGATGTGTGTATGGCCCTTTGAAAGGGTTCAAATTATTATATCCACATATCAATGTATAATGATTAAATCCACTGCAACAATAGGACAAAGGAACACCAACAAAATGTGAATAGCCTACAAACAATAAGCATAATACTGTAGTATAACTGTAACAGGCTAGAGGCGATTCTAGGTTTTAAAACTGGTGGTCGTAGCACTCTAACCATTCGTTCAGGTGCTTTCTTGAGTGTTTGCAACCAACTACCGCACACGTCGTTCCCGAACCACTTTTCTTCATGTTGTACATTTTATATCCTCTTTGTCACTGCGATATCAGTGCTTTGTCGGCACAACGCAGCTAGCTAGCAAAACAAACCCAGCCCGCCATAACGGAAGTGGATTGCATCGAGGGGAGCAGAAAGTAGAGCGGAAACGGCTCAAAAACTTGTCTATTGGTTGTCCTAAAAGTCGCTAAATGATGTCATCGCCTAATTTGCATATTTGTAATGGCTTTATCTAGGCTACCTGCAGAGCTGGAGGAGAGCTGCTGATGAAGAAATAAACTATTGAGTGTCGCTGAATCGCATCAAGATAGGCTATTTGAATGGTTTGAGGGGCAAGAAACAAGGAAAACTCTGGGGAATTTGATTATTAAGATATAGATATATTTAAAATAGTTGCCAAGTGCTTTTTAATGTCTTAAAGTTTGGCGTATAACTCAGCCTTACAATACAGACAGTATGCCCGTGTATCATCACCAATAAACGGTTTCAACCAGCCTTTAAACTCTGTTCGATTCCCACTCCTTTCTGTATTTTTGCGAGTATAGTTTTGACTTCGACGACATAGCTAGCTAGCAAGGGTTTCACGAGGAGGTGAGTAAGTGACTGAGGCTAAAATGTGTGAGGTCAAATGTGGTGATTTATTTCAGTGTGACGGTGAAGAAACGTTTACATTTATACTTATGTACTAGGGCTGTCCCCACTCAGTCGACTAATCGATTTTCTGGTCGATATGCTCTTGGTCGACTAAAGATTTTTTTAGTTGAGCTGCCTTATGGCAGTGTGAGATCTGATTCCCGCTTGTGTCATCATTGCTGAATTAACGAAATGTTCAACAGAAATTGTAGATGACAATTAAAGCAACTCTAAAAATATATAATTTAAAAGAAAATGTGTTACTGTTTTCCCTTTCGTTTATCTGCGCTTTGTTTTGGTTTGGTATTTTACACACAGCGTGAGCATAATTGGCTGCAGAACTTCAAACTCTGCCATAGCCTGACTTTGTCGGTGTTATTAGTCAAAATGGCAAAGAAATCTGTGGTATGGCAGCATTTCATTTTAAACTCTGCCAACAACGGTTTATTTTTCATAGTTCGACGTCGAATGTGATGTAGCCTACACCTCGCCTACCAACTGAAAAACGTAAGTTGGCCTAGCCCTACTTCGCTCATGCTAACGCGCTGGGTTGAAAAATGAATATGCCTATTATAAGGATCACATCCGAATCGAATGACATTATCTTCTCCAGCCAAGACAACAAAATCTTTCTCTGTTGCACCGTTCCCCACTCTAGCTAGAGGAAACAATTTGTTTATTTCCCGACTCGGTCTTTCTACGAGTCTTTGGATCATTTTTCACGTGACCTGCATAGGCTCTGTACTGGTAGCTATAGGAAACGAACGATTCGTTCATTTCCCAACTCGGTCTTTGGATAATTTTTGACGTGACCTGCATAGGCTCTGTACCGGTAGCTAGAGGAAAAACTATTCGTAAATTTCCTGACTCTGTCTTTCTACGAGTCTTTGGATCCTTTTTTCACGTGACCCGCATTGTATTTTTTAGGCAAGGAAACAGTTTCCTTATTCCCTTTTGCGTGGCCGCTGTTTTAGTAAGACGTGAATAATATTTGCTCAAGTCATCATACTGACTGGTTTTGTTATTTTCACTTTACATTTAAACGTCCAGTTTAGTGCTGTGTAATTGTTTGCCGTGATAATTAAATGCTAGTGTGATAATAAATGTCCAAATCATACAAACAGTCATGATACATTATTTATTGCAGGAATTTCTTTTAAAGGGGCGATTGACTGTTTTTTGGGGGTATTTCAAATACGGATCTGTTCTACGCCTCCTGATAGATCCTCTGAAATGTTCCCGGGAAAAAACACTAGCTTTTCTCCTTTTATGGTATGCTCATTAATATTTAGATAAGCTGCGCGCTGATTGGTTGGTTTTCAACAAGTGAAGCTGGGGAGCAAAAACGCAACACAGCTAACAGCAGCACTCACTGAAACACCGAAGTTGGAGACTTGAAATAAAAACGCGCAAATAAATCTATTGTGCCTACACAACACTGTTTTCAACAGACTGACTACATATCATTTGAAATGATAACATTACTTGTTTCCACTTCTGTTGTTGAAGCAAACTGGATTGACTTAGGTGGGTAAAACGTAAGGCTACAGCTTAGCAACCAAACCATATCGTGATTCAACTTTGCTTCAGTTAGCTAGCTCTCGATATCTTGCTTACAAATAACCTGACAAAGATCTGGACAAACATGCATTGTGAATTGTAGATTTACATAAGGGTTATTTATTTGAATGAAACACAGTCAGGAACATGAAACAACGTTAGCCCCATTGCCAATAAACTAGGCTAAATGATCACACATTCTACCTATGCTCTTGCGTTAGCAAGCTAAACTAGTTTACATGCCTACAGTCTAGGTGTTTTCGCTACCTAGCTGTTCTTGCATTCCCTGCAAATCAGCGTTAATAAAAAGCAGATGATAGAGTCTAGCTGACATTGACTAGACTAGACGGGCATGGCTGATGTTTGTGTATACCGTAGCGTTGAAGATCCCTGTGCAGTTCGACCCTCGACACATTTGCGCGAACCATTTCACCAAGGACGGTTTTGAAATCCTGGGACAATGTAAAGCAGGATTTGCTATGAAGCTGTTAATGAAAGGAGGTGCGTTCCGACCTTACGTTCATCACAACCGCAAACTGTAGTATGATTTTGTCGGTAACAGTTACTAGCAATGCTAACCCATCCTGTATCTAGCACCTGCCTTTTTATCCAGTTCTTACAAATAGATTATCTAGACAGGCGTTAGCAATAAGCCAGACTGCTGTTTGTTTTCTGGCAATTTTTTCGGAAACGTCCCTTCTAATGCCGACTACAGCTAGTCTAGCGAGAGTCATTTGATGTGTTTAGAAACGTATTTAGCATTCTACCTATGCTATATACAGGACACGTTAGCATTGCTAATAACTGTTAGCACAACATCATACTGTCCTTGCAGCTTGCGGTTGCAATGAGCATACGGTCGGAACAGCACCTCTTTCCAGGTTCAGCCCCCATAGCAAATCCTGCTTGAAATTGTCCAAAGTTGTCAAAACTGTCTTGGGTGAAATGTTCGGAGCAAATGAATGATTGAGTGTCAAGCTTCGCCGGGATCTTCTCATAGACAAACAGCAGCCATGCCTGTCAAATGTTTGGCTCCTTGGGAAGACTGTGAGTGTTAACCTTCCCTGTACAGCCTGGGACATACCATTTACGGCCGTGGTCCATTTTCAAAATCCTTGTTATAATTCAAAACGTTCTTCTTTGTAATTCCTTATAAGTAGCCTACACAGTGCAGCGCGCAGCTAAACTAGTATCGGAGATAGATGCTACCTCGGGCTGGTCTGGATGTACATTTTGAGGCGTGACAAAGATACAGACCAGAGCCCAAAAGGGCGGTCCCTCATCGTACGTCACTCCGGTGGCTTTGTTGAAAAGCTAGCGTTTTACAGCCAATTTTTTTCTTTTGAAATTTGCATAGGGAAGAGGTGTCAATGGACTTTGATATTCACTGTATGTTCATTTTACCCACCGAACTGTCGTTATTCAACTATGACAAGGTAAAATCAGTTTTGCAATCAATCGCCCCTTTAAAATAGTATCTGCTGGTGCACGTCATGTACTGACCTACATGAGAATATGATACGTGTTTGCAGTGGACGGATAGCCCCCCCCCCCCTCCTCCCCCTTGAAATGAACGAATGACTCGAAAAAATATTCATTCATTTTACTAAACGAGATTCAAAGAACCGAGTCAGTAAAATGATCCGAACTTCCCATCACTACTGTTGAAGCTCAGCTTCCATGGACTTCAATGGGGCTGCTTTGAATAGTTTTTTTCAGTGCTTCAAAACTATACGGTCATTGGATAAATGCTGCGATTATGTCCCGTACTGGATGCTCAGCGTCTCTGGGGTTGAATGGAGGAGTGGGCTGGCCTGGAAGCTGGGCTTCCGCGTGATGAATGGAGGGTCTGTCGAAAGACTGCATCTCCTTTTGATTTACATTGATTTTGTACTATAAAAGTCACCGAAGCTATTCAAGCTCAGTTTCCCCTAACATTTCAAAATATTAATGGTCAAATATTTACATTTGTGTCAACATTTTAAATGTGTTAGAACACGTTCATATCGAAGACGAGTTTGTTCAGAATCAGCTACATATATTAGCAGGTCGACTGACTGATTTCCTTCTCATACATTCCCATCGCGGATTTTGCAACTCGTTGAAAGGAGGGATGGGCAATACCAATCATTTTCTTTTCGATCCGATACGAAGTACTTTCAAGACCATTATGGGCGATATCGATACCGATACCAATACTTCTGTATGAAATATTTGTATTTGAGTAATTTTATAATGCATTTGGAAAGCCATTGTTATTAATATTAAATAAACCGCAATAGGCATTACGTGTCTGTGTTACCTCCTCTGCTCGCGTCAGCTGTAGGCTACTTCGTTTTGCTCTTAAGGGTGTTTAACTTTTAGATGCTTGTCATGTTAGTGGTATTGCCACAATGGTGTATTGTTGTTTGACAATGTCACATGAAGCTTCATCGTTGTCAACTGGAGTGAAATAACTCCAGATTATGCTTCTTTTTCTTTCAGTCATGACCGCAGCAATGCTCTTGAATCTGCGATGAGTGTGCTTTCACTCAGTGAGAGTGAGAAAGCGCGGCGCGCTGCCGCTGATGAACTCATGATAAGCACAGACACAGCGGAAGAAAAAATGGTTCCCATTGACTTCTGTGGTTAAAGTAAATTTCTATACTATACGGCCGACTACTATTATAAAAATAATCTAAAATCACTTTTTTTTAAGAAATCCCAGGTACAATTGATATTTCAAATGAGAATCGATCCTTTTGATACAATGCCAGTATCGAAAATATCGATACTTTAGGGTCGATCCGCTCATCCGTAGTTCAAAGACAAACTGCGACCACCTGTTTCTTTGTATTTGCTTGGCGAAATTGCTAGCCAATTTTTGTCATACATTTCATACAATTATACACCACATTAAGCCTAGTTGTTGCAGTTTAACTTAATTTCCACATTCCCTTCAAGTTTAATATTGTTAATATTGTTTAGTTAGATCGTTCCTTCACTTATTTATACAGTAAACTAGGCTAGTTTCAAAGGGGTGAACTAGCCAGTGAACTAGAAAAATACATGGAAAATGTATATGATGTAGGCCGAAAATTAGCTTCCTCCATTTGAAAGACCAGCAGCCGCCACTGTCACACACACACCTTGCGTACACCCTACAAACACCTCCAACAGTTGTTCACCATTGATCATCCTGCTTGGCCACTTCTTCCACACACACACACTCTGGCACATAACCATAGACAGATGGTGTCACACACACATTCAAACATAAATGTTAGATTGGTGTTCCACTGAGGTGCTCCACTAATATCTTCCAGAAAGAGAGAGATAAAGAATTGAAAGATTGAAAGAAAAAAATTGAGAAAGAGAAAGGGATCTATCAGCTTTCGACCCTCAGACGAAACTGTGATTGTGAGGCTTCCAACCAAAGACCTCCATTGCAGATGACCATAAATAGTTAGTAAGTAGAGGGGAAATTAATCTCACTCGAATTAAGTCAGGTAGACCCAAATGCAAGATTCCCTGATTGACAATAAAGTTGTATCGAATGGATTTACACAGAGAGAGAGACAGAGAGAGACAAAGGCCCCCGATTTGCTACAAGCTGTTATAACATATGCTGATATACTATTCATGTTCTTCTTCACAATCTTCTGATCGTGGTTCCAGGTTCTACGCTGCAGAGATTGCAGTGGGCCTGTTCTTTCTGCACAGGAAAGGAGTCATCTACAGGTGGGTCTATACCTCATCAGCTTGGAAATTATATCCAGGAGCTGAGGTGTGAAGTAAAATATCAGGGACTAGCCAGAGTGGCCTGCCGCTGCTGACTGTTTGTCAACACAGGAAAGAAACCCAGCACGCCAGCACCCTGCTGGGTCTGTTTAAAGAATGCAAATGCTCTTTGTGTTGTGTAAAAGACTGAAAAGGTTGTGTGAATATTGTGGTGATAGAGAGAAAAGTAAACCAAGCTTGGAGTTGTCAAGGCAGAAGAGATTGTAAATGCAGATATTGGAGATACAATGGATACAATAAACATCCAGCACTGAGGGAGGGAGAGAAGCAAAGGAGAGGAGCAGAGAGAGAGATAATCCAGGGAGAGGAGCAAAGAGGAAGAGAGATGGCCTGAGAGGAAGTGATGTACAAATATTTATCAGAATCCTTCCAGAAGGGTCTGTCTTCAGTTGCCGTGCTCTGACAAGATATAATTTCCACCCTTCATGAAAGCAAAGAAAATGAAAAAAAATAAAAAATTAGGAACAATGTTGTAGAGGCTGAGGTCATTCCCTTCTTTTCAGTCGGCTCTGGCGAAAAAAAATCTCCCCCTCCATTCAGACGGAGGGGAGAGGAGGATGAAGGCACAATAAAGAAACACTTTGAACGTAGAGAGTAGAACATGCTAGAAGGAGGAGAGAGATGCGGAGTGAGAACCGAGGGGGCTGAGAGAGAAAGGTGGAGCGTGGGAAAATTACTGATTTGAGGCTAATGAGGTAGTTTCTCTGTGTTGCCGATGTGTGTTAAGGATAGATACATGTATGAAAGTGCGTCATTTCCCAAGGTAGAACTGAATGCCGAATGACTAATGTTTTTGTCCTCCCTTTGATTGCTTGTGTATAAATTTGTCAAAATCAAACTCTTCCAAAAGCACACTAGGAATCTACTTACAAATACTGTATGTACACATTTAGAGCCACAAGAAACAAATGCACACACACACACACACACAGAACACCTCCAAACTCTTCTTCTTTCTGAACCATTTCTCTCCCTTAAACACATAAATACTAACATGCACAATAAATCCTTCTGTTGGACCATAGGGATTTGAAGCTGGACAACGTGATGCTGGACTCCGAAGGCCACATCAAGATAGCAGACTTTGGCATGTGTAAGGAAAACATGTATGAATGCTTGACCACGCGCACCTTCTGTGGTACCCCTGACTACATCGCCCCAGAGGTGAGGACTACAGACTAGAGAGCTTGTTTTAATGACGTCTGCATCATGTTTTCTTTTTTTCATATATATATTACAGGGTTTCCGGCACCACTTTTCAGTTAAGGCGGCCGCCTAAGCAACACACGCCTGCCACCTTAACTACGTTGTAAAAAATTGTCATTTTTTATACCGATATCCGCCGTTGTCCGGTTTTCTCCCTTCCATTCCAAACCGTGACCAACGCCAGTCTCCCTTCTCTGCAGAACATATTAGTCTATCTCCCCCCCCTCCCCCGCATTCGTCTATCTTTTTTTTCTTTTTTGTAGCGATATCCGCTATCCGAGGACAT
The DNA here is from genome assembly GCF_021917145.1 of Hypomesus transpacificus. NCBI lineage: Eukaryota > Metazoa > Chordata > Actinopteri > Osmeriformes > Osmeridae > Hypomesus > Hypomesus transpacificus. Next base: position 10,069,458 of record NC_061076.1, read on the forward strand.
TATAGCTGTGCATAGTCTGCTCCTTCTTACCATCTTAACATGCTATGATGGCTCCTTAGAGGACAAGAAAAACATTTTCATATTTGCTTTCTAATGTCAGTGAAAAGTCAGGAATGAGGATATTTTGACTAATTCCACATTCTGTAGGTGGGAAGGCATGAAAATGTAAAAATGCGGTATTGTCTGATTTTAGGACTGATATATTTTTCAACTTTTTTCAATTTTTCATTAGCAGACGCTCTTATCCAGAGCGACTTACAGTAAGTACAGGGACATTCCCCCGAGGCAAGTAGGGTGAAGTGCACGGCCGATCCAGGGGGGGGGGGGGGGGGGGGGGGGGGGCAGAAATCTGGGGGGGGGCGCAGCCCACCCCAGCCCACAAACTCCTTGTTTTCACAAACTCCTTCTGACTTCAGTCTAAATGGTTACATGTTGAAGCTATGAAAAAGTCTGCTAGTGCTTTCAGTAATATGCTTTTTTTTTTACCAATCTTTTAAAAAGATTCCCCAGTGATTGGCAGATAATGGGCAACGTAGGTTAGAGCTCCGCATCCACGTTTACCGTTAGAATTGAAATCAACCCCGAATCTCTTGGCACTCACTTGTTCTCGAAGTATATCGGTCTATCGGTATATTGTATATCGGTCTTTTGTGGAGGGATTTTGACGAATAATATAGTGTAGCATTGGTGTTTAATGTTAGACCCTGGAATTTCATACTTCTGTTTCAGTTGTAATGTTAATTTGTTTTCATAAAATATACACACATGGGCATTGCCGCAATGTAACTTGGGGGGGTCACGTCCCCCTCACTTAAAAAAAAAAAGTTGTTTGGACCCCCCCACATTTGCGATCAAAATATTAGTGCATGACTGGTCTACTAGTCCAGCGATCTTTACATTGCATCACAATCAAATCCATTCCACTTTATCAGTAGGGAGAACACCCATAGCAATAGAATTCCACTCCGCGTTTTCTAGACAAACAGCATCAAGCACGCAGATTCAACTCCCATACTCTTTGATCGACGCACCGCGCTTGCAGCTAGCACTTCAGACATCAACTGTTCCACAGACAAGATGAACATTAGAGTTTTTCTCGAGGAAGAGGAAAGTACGTCAGAGTTGCCCAAGTTTTCCCTTCAGTAGCCAAAACATCCTTATGAGGCATTCCCTGACTATAATAGCATTAGTTAAGTCACAAAGATCCTTCTGCAAACATTATGATTATTGCTAGCTAGATAAGGAAGATTTTTACCTACATCTAGCACCAGGCAATACCATACTTTATTTACCCATTACAAGTGGAACGGCATTGATTTCTTAATCTGGGTCGGAAATATGTTGTGCATTTGGCCATGTTCAGACCTAGTAAAAGGTCTCTTTCTGTTTCTGGCAGAAAGAGATGACAAGGATGTTTTTTCCAAGTAGCTGAAAAATAAATTGCTGGTGTTTTTTTAAATTGCCCTAACAACCGTGAGCTAATCTGGAGTTAACCTTAGCTAACAAGCTAGTTTTTCTAACGACTGAAAAAAATAAGAAAAAAATAAGAAAAGAATAAGAAGAAATTACCTTTATTTCAGAATTGTCTTCCAAATTAAACAAGGTTGCTCAACTTGTAATTTTGGCAACTCGCGTAATTTCATTGCTACATGTTAGTTTGTAACATGAAGGCAAAACTGATTCAACCATTAAAACCATATATTCTCTGAAATCCTGAGACAAAAGACACGTCTAATGAGACAAAAGACACGTCCTTCTCTCCATATTAGTATGCTGCCCATGCATAATAAATTAAACTAGAGAGGGTACAATTTCTGGGGAAATTGTAGGGTGTGCTCACTTGCATTTAGTCTACTCATAATTCATTAAGAACTCCCTTTGAAAAAAGCTACTGTAACAACTTGTCACCGGCAGTATTTCAGGATGGAATAGCGATTCAAACAGTACCGTCTGCTAACCGAAAATATGCCCCAAAAAACATCAATATGTTTGACATTAATTTAGGGGGAAATGACTAATTCAAAAGAAGTTTGCTACAGTACGAGCAAGCTGCTGTTGCTAGCCAAACGTCACTGAGTGGATTGTTTGAAAGCGCCAGAAATGAGAATGTTTCTTTTGACATAAAGTTTAGGCTGTGGCATTGAAGACAGCGACAAACCACACAAGCTTGAGTTTAAATACATTATTTAACGTGACATTACTTACTGTACATGCAAGTCTTGATTTGCTTAAATGTATGTGCTGCTAGTAGCCTACTCCTTGGCACAATACTGGCTGTGCAACAGCACATATATGCACGTTGTATCCATGCGTCGTTGCTAACGTGTTCTGACGTGGTGACGTAGCTAGCACTGACTACCCTTCGTTGACTTAAGGCACTTTTTGCCACAAAAACGTTAACCTCCTAAACCGTGCAACGGAACGTAAATCCCAATAGAAGCAACGCAATCAAGACCAAGACGAACATTTTGACACCGACGTTGTCTATGTAGTCCAAATATTGACGGATCCTTAGGGGGGGCGAAAATAATAATAAATAATATATATGTGAGAGAACAATGGTTGTGCTCGCCGAAGGCGTGAGCACACCCAATAATAATAATAATTCGGTATTGGTAAATGGAGTATATGGCTGATACTTTTTTGGGCTCTGCCATTTAGGGAAACTGATCCAACCACCTAAACCATGTATTTTCTGAAAGCTTACATCCTAAGGATGTGATCTGTGAAAAAGACTACAGGTTTGAACACACATCTGACAATTTCTGAACTGTCCAGTCATGCTTTAGGGAGATGCACATTTTTATGTAAACTACATAATTATAAGGCTACTACACCTTAAAGGGGCAATTGACTGCAAAACCGATTTTACCTTGTCATAGTTGAATAACGACAGTTCGGTGGGTAAACTGAACATACCGTGAATATCAAAGTCCATCGACACCTCTTTCCTATTCAAACCTCAAAAAGAAAGAATTTGGCTGTAAAACGCTAGCTTTTCAACAAAGCTACCGGTCCTACGTAGGACCGGTGATCGCCCTCTTATTGGCTCTGGTCTGTATCTTTGTCACGCCCCAGAATTTACATCCAGACCAGCCCGAGGTAGCGTCTATCTCCGATACTAGTTTAGCTGCGCGCTGCTCTGTGTAGGCTACTTATAAGGAATTACAAAAAAGAACGTTTTGAATTATAACAAGGATATTGAAAATGGACCACGGTCGTTAATGCTGTGTTCCAGGCTGTACAGGGAAGGCTAACACTCACAGTCTTCCCAAGGAGCCAAACATTCAACAGGCATGGCTGCTGTTGTCTATGAGAAGATTCCAGCGAAGTTCGACACTCAATCATTCATTTGCTCTGAACATTTTACCCAAGACAGTTTTGACAACCTTGGACAATTTCAAGCAGGATTTGCTAGGAAGCTGAACCTGGAAAGAGGTGCTGTTCCGACCGTATGCTCATTGCAACCGCAAGCTATAAGGACAGTATGATGTTGTGCTAACAGTTATTAGCAATGCTAACGTTTCCTGTATATAGCATACCAGGTAGAATGCTAAATACGTTTCTACACACATCCAATGACTCTAGCTAGACTAGCTGTAGTCGGCATTAGAAGGGAAGCTTCCGAAAAATAGCCAGAAAACGAACAGCAGTCTGGCTTATTGCTAACGCCTGTCTAGATAATCTATTTGAAAGAACTGGAGAAAGGAAGGTTCTAGTTACAGGATACGTTAGCATTGCTAGTAACTGTTACTAGTAACACCTAGACTGTAAGCATGTAAACAAGTTTAGCTTGCTAGTTAACGCAAGAGCATACGTAGAATGTGTGATAATTTAGCCTAGTTTATTGGCAATGGGGCTAACGTTGATTCATGTTCCTGACTGTGTTTCATTCAAATAAATAACCTGTGTAATGAAAATCTACAATTCACGATGCATGTTTGCCCAGATCTTTGTCATGTTATTTTACAGCAAGATATCTAGAGCTAGCCTAGATAGCTAACTGAAGCCGAGTAGAATCACGATATGGTCTGGTTGCTAAACTGTAGCCTAAAGTTCTACCCACCAATCCAGTTTGCTTCAACAACAGAAGTGGAAACAAGTAATGTTATCATTTCAAATGATATATAGTCAATCTGTTGAAAACAGTGTTGTGTAGACACAATAGATTTATTTACGCGTTTTTATTTCAAGTCTCCAACTTGGGTGTTTCAGCGAGTGCTGCTGTTGGCCGTGTTGCGTTTTTGCTCCCAGCTTCACTCGTTGATAACCAACCAATCAGCGCGCAACTTATCTAAATATTAATGAGCATACCATAAAAGGAGAAAAGCTAGTGTTTTTTCCCGGGAACATTTCAGAGGATCTGTCAGAGGGCATAGAACAGCACTCGGGCCATTTTCAACCCAACCAATGTTACATACCCTATTTGGAGACCTTACGGAACAGTGTGAAATACCCCCAAAACCCAGTCAATTGTCCCTTTAACCAATTGTGAATTTAATATGCTGATAACATTCAATGCATCTCCATGTCTCCTGATATAGCCTAGGTGGTTGAGATTGAGAGTGAGTCAGAGGCAGGGGCAGCATGCAGGGGCAGTGGAGACAGCTCTGTTGCAGAGGTGAGTGCTGAAAGGTGACAGGTAGTTGAAGATGTCCCATTGCTTATTGGGAAGTTGAGTTTTCAAAATATTTTAATGTCCAGCCCCTCAGTATATGTATAACAACTATGGTAAATAGTTGTGGTAAATGCACCAGAATGCGGGAAATTGCATCTACATCTTTACATCTTACAATTTTTTTTTTTTCATGTCCCTTTAGGGGCTCCGTAATTTTGCGCTCAAATGAATGCCCAAAAATGTCGCTCGCGCGCTACGCACGCTTGTACTGTGGAGGATCCTATCCAGCATCACATCAAACCCAGGATATGTCATGGGTACGGGTTAAGCCCCGAATGTGTATAATGTCTGGCTCCGTCCCTGATTAACACTTGGATCGTTAAGCAGACTCAAAACATATGACATAATGGTTATATAAAAAATAATACGACCCCCTTCCGTAATCATGATGCCCCCCCCAGAAATGTTAATTGCCCCCCCAGTCAAAACAGGCTTCATCCGGCCCTGGTGAAGTGCCTTGCCCAATAGTCTAGGCATAGTAAATCATTTTGGAGCCAAAAATAGAAGTAATTTAAAATAATTTTCTTCAGCATAGATCATTTCTATGAGGTGTCCAGAACAACATACAAAAATTCGTAAGAAATCCTAGTTGTGGAAATATGTTTAATTCTCATAAATCCGAGATGTGTGCCAATAAGGCCAGGCAATATTACACCCCAATGGGGCTATTTTTTTCCTTTACTCTTATCAAAATGAAACTTAACACAATGAAACTACCCATGAAAAGTAACACCTTTTGTATTACAAGTTTCTTTGAAAATGCATTTTAATATGCAAATGAGTATGGCTGTCCCCACTTGGTCGACTAGTCGATTTTCTGGTCGATATGCTCTTGGTAGATTAAGATTGTTTAAGTCGAGCTGCCATACGGCAGTGTGAGATCTGATTCCCGCTTGTGTCATCATTGCTGAATTAACCAAATGTTCAACAGAAATTGTAGATTATATTATTTAAGACAAATAAACCAACTCAAAAAATATATAATTTAAAAGAAAAGGTGTTACTGTTTTCCCTTTCCTTAATCTGCGCTTTGTTTTGTTTTGGTATTTTGCACACGGCACGAGCACAACTGGCTGCAAAAATACAAACTCTGCCATTTCCTACTTTGTCGGTGTTATTAGTCAAAATGGCAAAGACATCTGTGGTATGGCGGCATTTCATTAAAGTACATTTACATTTAAAAAGTACTGGGTCACTCGAAAAACATTGAATGCAAACTCTGCCAACAATGGTTCATTTTTCATAGTTCGACGTTGACAATGATCTAGCCTACCACCTGAAAAACGTAAGTTGGTCTGGCCCTACTTCACTCAAGCTATCGCGCTGGGTTGAAAAAGGAATAAGCCTATTATAAGAACCACATCCAAATCGAATGACATTATCTTCTCCGGCCAAGACAAAATCTTTCTCTGTTGCAACGTTCCCCACTCAGCTTCTACGTAAGTTCGAATGCTGCAAGTTTTCAGGCAGTGATAAGCGCGCTCTGATGATTTGCATGTTATAAACAATATTTTAAATTTGTAGTACATTGTAAGAGATACTAAATACCATCGGCATTCGGTTACAACAGGACTGGTGATACGAGTCTTATTATTAGTAGGCTATTAGCGGCTGAATCTGCAATGTCCAGCAGCCATTGAGTCAGATTGCGAAAATGTAAGTAGTTTTTTTTTTTTTAAGCGTTTCAAAGTTCGATTAGTTGATTTTCAGAAGTTTTAGTCGAGTTTTGGTCGACCAAAGAAAATCTTAGTCGGGGACAGCCCTACAAATGAGCTATACACTAGTCGAATATGCCCAAAATACACCCAAATAGGCTTAATTTTTCCTTTACTCCTACCACAATAAAACTGTACATGGTAAAAGTATACATGAAAAGTATCTTTTTTTGTATTACAAGTTTAAATACCCGATCAGAGAGATCCCGTCAGAGTCACCAGCAAGTCTCCATCAACACCGGAAAAATCAATAGATTTGTTGGTAGTCACTTTTGACAATAAAAGTCGCCAGGAGGGTTTGGAATGTCGCCAGATATAGCAAAAAGGTTGCTAAGTTGGAAACACTGCTCTCCAGTTACTTCCAGTACGTGACTCGTCATTCATATACTGACACTTAATTGGACAGCTACTCTCCCAGTAACCCAATCGGAACATTCTAAGTTACCAACTCCTTTTTAACTAGATATTTTATGGCAACACATTTTGCGTGAGGCCGAAACTAATTTTCATCTTGAAGAAGCATCGCCTAGCCTACTGAAACTAAATAACATTAGCTTGCTACCACTAGCAAATTCTATTGGGCTTAATTTCATTGTTAGACAACACTGTTTTCTTTTTTGTTTTTTGCAGTGTGTAATGTATGTAAACAGGGAGAAATGGAGAAGTGTTAAATATGTAATGAGTTATTCAGTGATGAAAAGACATTGGTTGTTCTACGAGCAAAAGGCAGCAATGGTGTGAACTGTGCCAGTGCTCAACGTGGAAGTAACTTAGTGAGAATTCCTGGAGACAGAGTACACATCGAATACCGCAGCAGCTATTGTAAAGCAGAAAATATTGTGCGTGATAATGTAATAACATCTTTACAACAACCACTACTCAAACATAATCTCCGCTCAGAACAGAACTTCAATTTTCAAGAGCATTGTTTGTTCTGTGGACAACCAACTGAAACAGATGATAAAAAACGTATAGAGAGAACATTGATATCTACCCAGTAAGAAGAGGAGACTTCCAGGAAAGGATTGTGCAGGTTTGCCACTTAAGGAACGATGAATGGTCTGATACAGTTTTGGGGAGAATTTCATATGTCCATGACCTTCATGCAGCCGATGCAATGTACCACAACGTATGCAACACTAACTTTCAAAATATGAAGAATATTCCGAGTCAATTATCTGCCAACCCTGGCAACAAACCCAAAAGATTCAAAGTTGGAACACCTGAAGATTATGAGAGAACAACAGCATTCCTAAAGGTGGCAAACCTTTTAGAAGAATACAATGATGAATATACAGTATTACTATTCAAGACCTTCTGGTAAAGATGACAGAGTACTTGCAAAACACAGGCTGTGAACCATATTGTGCCAAGTGGATGAAAATTTAAATAAAGGAACACTTTGGAGATAGAGTAATAATGACCGGCCAGGAAAATCAATGTGTGGTCACATTGCGAGACACAGCCCACTCAATTCTTCGTGAATTTCACAAGCAACAAAAATCTAAGAATCCAGAAGACGAGAAGCTGAATATAACTAGAGAGGGTACAATTTCTGGGGAAATTGTAGGGTGTGCTTGCTTGCATCGGTTCCAGGTGGGTCAGTTTTCCCATCTTGTGATATTTTCAAGCATTTAGCCTACTCATATTGCATAATTCATTAAGAACACCCTTTGAAACAAAAAAAACTCTTGAAACAAGCTACTGTAACAACGTTGTCACTGGCAGTATTTCATATGGAATTGCGATTCAAATTGTACCGTCTGCTAACTGAAAATAAGCCCCCCAAAACGTAAATAAGTTTGATATTAATTTAGGGGGACATGGCTAATTCAAAAGCAGTTTGCTAGAGGCAAGCTAACTGCTGTTGCTATCCACACTTCACTGATTGTTTGAAAGTGCTGGAAATTAGAACCTTTATTTTGTAAGGGTTAATTACGGTGGCCGACTAGTGCAAACACGCTACAAATAGACAAAGTACAAGCAAATTTACAATACACAAGCAAATTAAGAAAACATGTATTTGACCACACATGCACAGCATTCAGCAAACGCGCTGCAAATATAGAAACGCGCTGCAAATACACACAACACAACCAAATACATAAACACGCTGCAAATATAGAAACGCACTGCAAAAAGGAAAACACGCAAACCCCAAAAACAAATGCAAACAGAAAAATGCTGCATCCAGATAACACAACGAAAGTGCTCCAGGCCAGTGGGAGCGCTAAGTAGAAGAGCGTGATTTTAGAACCAGAGAGGGCAAATGAGAAGTTTGTTTTGAATAGGACCAAAATCGAAGTAAAGAGGCGAGATAAAAAGATTAGTATTCATTTTTACATGTGCCCCTCCTCTTTCCAGTACAGGAGTAACAGAAATGAAGTTAGAATCCACACCTCAAACAAGTTAACCTAGACGCAAAACTGTACGTCCAATCCCAAAAATAAGGATATTGTCCAAGACCCAAGACTCTGCCGAAACCAGAGATATTCTTTATATGTCTGTGCAGTCAGAAATAGACTCTACCTGCAGTTTCGAAAACGTGTTCCTTTTGGTTTCCTGGTGTGTGTTTGTTTGGTTGCCATGGCAATGGAGCAGCTGCTAACGAGCTGGGCAGACAGAATAGGCACCATTTACCTAGCATCCACACCTCAAACAAGTTAACCTAGACGCAAAACTATACGTCCAATCCAAGAAATTAGGATATTTTCCAAGACCCAAGACTCTCCCGAAACCAAACATGTCCTTTATATGTCTGTGCGGTCAAAAATACGACTCTATCGGCAGTTTAAAAACACGTCTACTTTCGAAATCCTCTGACGAATTTGACCCACCTCTCCATTGAAGTTAGTGAGAGAATTTGAAAGGCTGCTCTCGCTTCAAGGCTCATGGCTGAATATCTGTAAATGTGAGCTCTTTAGTAGTTACATTGGCTGAAAGAGGACAAGTTTTCCTACATTTTAAGGTATAACTTGTTTCTGTAAGTTCAACTATATGAACGTCAGAGGAATTTTGTTTGACAATTTAGTTGAATATCAGAAAAAGAGCAGCCAGGCTGCTCAATCATAAAAATCAAGAAGTATTATAGAAGTATCATGTATTTCAAACTGTCACAATTCAAAATTGGCTGAATATATTTGAAAAAGCTGAATCATTTGGGAATAGCTGAATGTCTTGTGAACATTTTAAAGTTTAAATGGTGTCTCTAGCTGAAAGTATCCTGAAGTAGTTAAGTTTGAAAGAGGAGGAAGCTTTTTAATGATTTGAAAGGATTTACCATTACTTTTAATGGGACAATAATTTGCACAAAAACCTTAATTCTTGAAAAAGTATAAAAGTGAGAAATACCAGAAGTCATAGCCATCATCTCCTGAAGGAGCTGAACGTTTTGATACAAAAATTGTAGGAATCGGTGAAAGTTTGAAGGACTAGTTAAAGTCCAAAAAACGTCGGAAGAACTAAGAAGTTGGAATAATAATAACTAGAAAAGGCTGTTCCTGCGAAACAGCAGTGAGAATGCTGAAAACCTGAATGGGGATGCTGACCATGCTAAAAAAGCTAAACATAGTGAACATTTAGTAGAAAGTTATAAGCTGAATGTCTTGAGAACATTTTAAAGGTTGAATGGTGTCTCTATCTGAAAGTATGCTGAAGTAGTTAAGTTTGAAAGAAGAGGACTGAAAGTATGCTGAAGTAATTAAGTTTGAAAGAGGAGGAAGCTTTTTTAATGATTTGAAGGGATTTACCATTACTTTTAAAGGGAGAATAATTTGCACAAAAACCTTAAAAAAAAATTAAGTATAAAAGGGAGAAATACCAAAACACATAGCACACATCTCCTGAAGGAGCTGAACGTTTTTTTGAAAGATTTTTTTATTTTTATTGCTGAAAATACAGAAATGAGAAAATACCCGCAAGCTGAAAGCTGAAATGAATTTCAAAAATGTGTGAGTCACACAAAAGAGGTAGTGTGGAAGCTGAACTGCATGATCTAACAAATAACTAAAATAGCCTACAATGCGGGAGAAGCTGAAAGCTGAACTGTTAAACAGGAGAAGAAGTAGGATAGCTAGTCGTAACAAGAATATTATCGTTTTAACAGCTGAAATTATAGCCATACCATTGAGTGCATTTACTCGGCTTTCTTAGTAGGATTCAAACACACAGCAGTAGGGCCGATACAAGAAGACACGGCGACACTTTGTTGCAGAAGGATGATGGTGCAAGTTTCGTCCGTGGAGCATACAACGATTAATAAAAAAGAATCATGTAGAGTGTTTATTGAGTAATCGCATAACTAATTACACATGTAAACGGAGTAATTGTATTATTGGCATAAACCGTCAATCGCTAGTAGTCGGGTTTGATGAATGATGAACTTTATTGGTTCGTCTAAAATAACAGAAATGTGCCTAGCATCCACACCTCAAACAAGTTAAGCTAGTCGCAAAACTATACGTCCAATCCAAAAAATAAGGATATTTTCAGAAACCTAAGACTCTGCCGAAACCATTGATATCCTTTCTGCGTCTGTGCGGTCAGAAATACAACTCTTTTTGCAGTTTCCAAAACGTTACCCAATTCTGCTTTCATGGTGCGTGTCTGTTTGGTTGTCACGGCAATGGAGCAGCTGTACTCGCTAACGAGCCGGGCAGAGAGAGTGACACATTCAGCTAGCATCCACACCTCAAACAAGTTAACGTAGACGCAAAACTATACGTCCAATCCAAAATATAAGGATATTTTCCGAGACCCAAGACTCTGCCGAAACCAGAGATGTCCTTTATATGTCTCTGCGGTCAGAAATATGACTCTACCTGCAGTTTCCGAAACGTTACCCAATTCTGCTTTCATGGTGCTTGTTTGTTTGGTTGCCACGGTGATGGTGCAGCTATGATTGCTAACACGCTGAGGCCAGAGAATAACCAACATTTACCTGGCATCCACACCTCAAACAAGTTGACCTAGACGAAAAACTATACGTCCAATCCAAAAAATTAGGATATTTTCCGAGACCCAAGACTCTCCCGAAACCAGACATGTCCTTTATATGTCTGTGTCGGTCAGAAATACGACTCTACCGGCAGTTTAAAAACACGTCTACTTTCGAAATTCTCTGACGAATTTTACCCACCTCTCCATTGAAGTTAGTGAGAGAATTTGAAAGGCTGCTCTCGCTTCAAGGCTCAAAGCTGAAAATCTGTAAATGTGAGCTCTTTAGTAGTTAAATTGGCTGAAAGAGGACAAGTTTTCCTACATTTTAAGGTAAAACTTGTTTCTGTAAGTTTAACTATATGAACGTCAGAGGAATTTGTTTGACAATTTAGTTGAATATCAGAAAAAGAGCACTGCTGGCTGCTCAACCATAAAAATCAAGAAGGAGCTACATTTTTTATGTATTTAAATCTGTCACGATTCAAAATTGGCTGGATATTTGAAAAAGCTGAATCATTTGGGAATAGCTGAATGTCTTGTGAACATTTTAAAGTTTGAATGGTGTCTCTAGCTGAAAGTATGCTGAAGCAGTTAAGTTTGAAACAGGAGGAATCTTTTTAATGATTTGAAATGATTTACCATTACTTTTAATGGGACAATAATTTGCACAAAAACCTTAATTCTTTAAAAAGTATAAAAGTGAGAAATACCAGAAGTCATAGCCATCATCTCCTGAAGGAGCTGAACGTTTTGATACAAACATTGTAGGAATTGGTGAAAGTATGCAGGACTAGATAAAGTCCAAAAAACGGCGGAAGAACTAAGAAGTTGGAATAATAATAAAGAGAAACAGAAAAGAGAAACAGAAAAACAATAGTGTGAATGCTTAACAGCATTCTCACAATAATATATATGTGAGATTGCAAAGGTTGTGCTCTTGCCAAAGGCAAAGCACACCCAATTAAAACCGCTGCAAAGTTAATTGGAAGTGATGTCAAATTCATGGAAGTGCTAAACAATTCTTACCCAGACTCAAGTGACATTGCAGCTACTGCAAGCTATGCTCCAGAGTCACTACAAGTTCTACTGAGGAACATGTTTGCTGGTAAAGACATTGATACAAAGGTTGCATCAATCGGACAGTCCATCATGCAAGCAATAAGACCGAGGACGATGATTGCACCTCTTCAGCTTGGCCTAGGGGTCCAGATGCATCACCATTTTGCGTCACGCTTTTTGGTAAACACACTCCATGAGCATGGTTTTGCCTGTTCCTATGCAGATGTGATGCAATATGAACAGAGTGCAGCAGTGGCACAAGGGACTGAGATCCCTGGATTCACAAAAGAGCATCATATACAATATGTTGCAGACAACATCGACCACAATGTGGCAACCATTGATGGTACTGGGACGTTCCATGGAATGGGTATAATAGCTTGTATTACCCCAGGAATGCAACAAAACAAACCTGTCCCAATGATCCAAGTTACTGCTGCAGATATTGCTGCGGTTGGTCGCATAAACATTCGGTACTTTAAGATTCCTCCTATTAACGTGAACCTATTGTGTGTCTGCCACTGGCTCTGTTGCCGGCAGATGGGTCAATGACATGACATGCATATTTTGGTGTCCGAGTGCATTATTATTTATTTTTTTATGTATTAATTTACTCTTTCAAACCTAATTAGTTGTAATACATTTCAGTACATTCAAATAATACATATCATTTTATGCTTTGACATCTCAAACCTCCAGAATGTCAGGTGGCGCAACTGTCCATGCAAATAAGGGGATTAAGAAAACGATAAAAAAATATATTTTAATGATAATAAATTCTAAATAAAATATTTTGGCATGATTTTATGTTTGAAACCTTTTTAATTAACCAAATTTTTTAAATACAAATAGTTTTTAAGCCATTGAAATGACTGTAGAACGTCTGTCCGGTCATTTGTATGTTCTCAAATGTCAGAGTGGCACAACCGTAAACCTGGGATCTTTATTGTGAAGTAAACAAGTTAAACAGTAAACAGGATATTGCATCATCTAGAGGTCCTCAAATGACCCGAGTTATTAAGTGAAAGGTTTGTAGACCTCTCTCAAATATTGATTAAAAAAACTACTTTCACCTCATAGGTAGGCTGGTACACTTTCCATGTCAGGTGGTACAACCAATGTATAACAAGGAAAGAAATGTTTTCCATAAAAATCTTTCTTCTATTTAAAAGTGATGTGTATTCATTTGCTAGCAATGGTGAAAGCTAAAACAGGCGTCCAGGTAGAAGCCTGTTTAATTTGAAATTAGTTCCAAAAGTCAGGTGGCAAAACTGCTGCTTTGTTTACTGTATATTGGTACACATGCCATATGGGCAATTCCATGCAAAGGTCACCCTTACCATAGATAAACCACAAATATAACTGTTGTTAAAATGTTCACTTAGGTCTATATTTTGTTGCATGGAACCAGTCTGATCGAGATGTATAGTTGTGCACTCATGCAAAAAAACATTTTTAAATGGCATTTTGTACCGTTTCAAGAATGGGGTAAATGGACTCAATGGTTTTCAATAAAATGTAACAATTTTCCTGATTGACAAGGGAATGATAGAGCATTGTGTATGCTCAGCTTGAGTTAAAAGCACAACTCCTTAAATGCATTAAGCCTTTATGAGTCAGTGAGTTCCATGGCCAAGTCACGTCCGTAACGTTTTGTAGAATAAGTTTATGCCATTCAAACAGTGCCGATGCTACAACATCCAAAGTTTCAGTGCAAAGCTTATTTATACCAATGGTTAGTTTAATTAACAAATCTTGCATATAATGCAATAATGTGTTATATGGACGTGACGTTACGGACGCTACACAATGTTAATTTTCACAATACAGTGTTCACAACACAATGTAAATGTTCTCAAATGAAAAGCTGACAATCGTGTTTTTCGGCATGTTATAACCCCTTTCACCGACGTGTTTCAGTAAAGCGGACATTAGTTTTCTCTGAGCCAGAGCCTCTTAGTTCACGGCACACCCAGCTAACTCATGCAGACTGGGACTGCTTTTGTAAGCACACAATGGGATATTAGCTCTCTACCAGTGTTTAACAAACAGTAGAAAAAAAATAGAAATTAGTAGTCAAACATGACTACATTGTTGTTAAATCACAATTGCAAAAAATAGTATGTAGTTATTACATAGTATTGCATTCCATTTGCCATGAATTTAATATTTAAAAGATCTAGGAATACTTTTTATGATGCTTATTTCAAATGAATTTTATGATTAAACTGAAGCTGATGTTTATTTTCCAGTTAATCAAACTAAAACATGAATTTGTTGTTCATTCCATTACAATGTATCAATGTAAGCTATTGCATCTATTGTATAGTGATGTATCCTGTTTTTGATCAATTTACTACTTTTTCTTTAATAGAAACTGTTGACTTAAACACTTATTGTGTATTTGAAAAAAGAAAAAAGATATTATTCAGCATATTTTCTGTCATTACTAATGTTGTCAGGTGGCACAACTGATAATTGTCAGGTGGTGCGACCATGTAAAATATTAAATTCAACCAATTAATAATAGGTCAAAGTGAACAATATATATGATGTGAATAGCTATTGTACTGAATGCATTCATTTGTAGATTTGTAGAATATTTTTGGAGTCTTTAAATGTGAAAATCGGATCCTAAAGATACTAAATACCCGGCCACTAGAATGCAATGATCTTAAATTGTTATAAATACAAAACACCAACTCAAAATTATAATGTGTTAGGGATTATACACATTCTAATGAATACTTGTGAAAAGAATTCACTTAAAATAAATAGTCGGAAAATAATTATATATTAACAAATATTTGGTTGCGCTACCTGACATATTTTGGGTAGTGAAGTAGAAAATACAGGGAAAAAAAGAATTTAACCACTTTGAAATGTTATATAAATAACAAAAGTTGCTTAGACACACTGCTTCAGATACAAAAATATGCATGAAATCCATTTTGAAAACACTTTATAAAAA
This sequence comes from Hypomesus transpacificus, assembly GCF_021917145.1. Classification (NCBI taxonomy): domain Eukaryota; kingdom Metazoa; phylum Chordata; class Actinopteri; order Osmeriformes; family Osmeridae; genus Hypomesus; species Hypomesus transpacificus. Next base: position 10,084,819 of record NC_061076.1, read on the forward strand.
TGCTTTTTTAGAAACCTTATTTGTCATTGACCCAGATAACAAAACATCACAGCTGGATGTTTTGTGGAAGACATCCCTACTCCTTCACTCTCAAAGGCCATCATGGTCTGGTATGATGCAGATGCTACATCTAGGTGAACACCCTGAGAGAGCTTCAGTAACATTCCTTCCAATGATTGATCTTGATCCCAGTGATGAATCCTGTGTATACTCAACATTGAGGTATGTGGCAACTCAAGCTCAGCAGTATGATGTGCCCCCTGTTCTGACGTTCGACCAACCCCTTTTCTGAAAAGCCTTGACAATTATCCAGTCTCAGCCGGGCAACAATGAACTCAAGCGAATAGTCCTCAGGCTTGGGGTATTTCACATGCAAATGAGCTTTTTGGGTAGCATTGGACATTTACTGGCAGGGTCTGGACTAGAGGAGCTACTAGAGGTGGTGTATGCTGGAAATACAGTGTGCCACATGATGTCTGGCAAGGCTGTGTCCAGGGCAGTTCGTGGTCACATGCTAGTGGATGCCGCACTTAACACCATGTTGCTGGCTGAAGCTTACAATGTGCCACTACCAACCAAAGACACAGTAGAACAACATCCAGTTGAGACGACTGCTGCTGCTAATACTGATCCAGCTGAGGAAGTTCCCGATACCCAAGAAACAGTCACAACTGACTTGAGTATTGCAAGTGAGCTATATGACCAAGTCATGTTTTGGAGAGAATCCAGAGTGCACTCAACAACAAGAAGGAAACAATGCACATGAGGACAGCACAGCTTTGGCTGCAGTATATGGACATGATTGATATTTTGAGAAACTTCATCAAAGCTGACAAGACAAACAACTGGAGATTGCACCTTCAGTGTGTTCATGATATGCTACCCTACTTTGCCGCTTCTGGACACAGACTATATGCAAAGTCAGCCTATGTATACCTACAAATGATGACAGCCTTACCTGAAACACATCCAGATGTCCACAAGAAATTTGAGGAGGGATTTCACGTAGTGAGGCGGAGCAACAGGTATTGGGCTGGACTGTCCACTGATCTCATTATTGAGCAGGTGCTCCTGAGAAGTGTAAAAACACATGGAGGCTTAACAAGAGGAAAAGGATTCTTAGCTTGGTGTGGGTCCTCTCAATGCCAGCATGTGCAAACATCAACAATGCTATGCAGCCCTTCACAGGTGTCTCATATGAAACCAGCGACCAACATAAAGACCTGTCCAAGGCCAGGCAGACTAGAGATGTCAGTGACACTCTTGCCCTGGTCACATATCTCAAAGAGAAAGACCCATTCACTGAGAACCCTTCACTGCACAACATTGCTAATGGTATGACAGCCCAGCAGGGAGTCAATGTTGAGAAATCAAGGGAAATTGGGTGCAAGATTTTGTAGTCTATGGTATGGAAACCAGTGGAGGAATTCACCTTCAGGAAAGCTGACCAAGCAGTGACACTTGCATCTAGATCAACTGTCAAGATCAAAGGAGAGACAGTGGTAGTGGATCCACAGCTGTTATTCCAGCGGCTTGTAGCAGTGAGAGACCGTTGTGAAGATTTGCCATCACTGTTTAAGTATGAACAGTCACCCGCCTGCTTTGTTTGAATCATCCTACCTCCCCCTACAGGCAAACAAGGCAATTCTTGTCCTCTGGAAATCTATTGAGCAGCAGCAAAGACAACCCAGCAGTGATGTCCAGCATGTCCTTGATGGGGGTGCATTACTACATCGTCTACCATGGCCACAAGGGTCCACTTATGACAGTGTGTTTGAAATGTATGTCAGATATGTCGCACAGAAATATGGTATGGCTACTGTCATAGTCTTTGATGGCTACAAAGAAGAACCAACAATAAAAGACGCCACTCAACTGTGTCGAACAGGTGTTACTCCCAGTGTGACTGTACACTTCTCTGGTGACATGATCATCCAATCCAAAAAGAACCAGTTTCTTAAAAATAAGGAAAACAAACAACGGTTCTTGGAATATCTCAGTGATAAACTTGAGAGGGCTGGGTGTATCACAGACCATGCAAAGCACGATGCAGATGTGCTCATTGTCCAAACTGCCATTGCCTCTGCCAGAACAAAAGACACAGTCTTAGTAGGTGATGACACAGACTTGTTAGTACTCTTGTTGCATCATGCTGATCTGAATGCACAGGAGCTGTTTCTGGCACCAGAACCAAAGAAAGCAACAAAAACGGATATGGTGCATAAAGGAGACTAAGGAGTTACTTGGTCCCAAAGTGTGTGACAATCTCCTGTTTATCCATGCCATTTTAGGCTGTGATTCTACGTCTCGTCTATTTGGCATAGGAAAGGGAATGGCACTGAAAAAAGTTAAGAATGACACTAGCTTTCTTGAACAAGCTAAGGTGTTCAGCCAGTCACAGGAAAATGTGGGAAAAGGCATCATCATTGCAGCCGGTGAAAAAGCTCTAGTATCACTGTATGGAGGCAAAAAAGATGAATCACTGGATATGCTGAGATACAGGAGATTCTGTGATAAAGTAACTCAGAACTCATCTCCAGTGGAACCTCAAACTCTCCCTCCAACGTCAACAGCTGCAAAGTTCCATAGTCTTTGGGTATTTTTCCAAATGATGGAGTGGAAAGGAGATTTATGCCAAAATTGACCGATCAACCTGCGGCACCACCAGATATGTAAGGGATAATGTATCTATGCTGTTCTTCAGCATTAAGAACAGCCGTGTAATAAACTAGATGTAGTCTGCTGTAGTTGCAAGAAAGACTGCAGCACAAAGAGATACACCTGCAAAAAACATGGACTCCCTTGCACTGCCATTTGCGGAGAATGTCGTGGTACTAGCTGCACAAACTCACAGTTGCCTGATTTATTAGATGAATATGAGCCAGATGGGAAGAACTAAGCAAAGAACAAACCAGTTACTGATATAGCGGGTGCCAGAACTAAGAGCCACAGAGAAGGGGTCGAGGATCCAGGCTGGATAAAAAAATAAAAAAAAATTAAAGTTCTCCCCTGTTGTTGCTACCTTGTCGTGGTGGGGAGGCTTGTGTGCCTCCGTGACCTTGAAGACTATACTGGCGGGGGTTATACCCCTGGCAGGTACTACCAAGCCAGGCAGTTTTCAGGTTAGGGGCCAGTCTAAAAGCAGCATAGCCATCACCCATTGATGATAGGATGATTGGTTGGAGATTGGGCCGATGTATTAGTCATACGTATGAATGGTGTTTCTGCCTATGCAAATTAGGACATATTCAATAAGCTCATGTGCATATTCAAATACATTTCAAAAGAAATTGTAATACAAAAAAAGTTACTTTTCCTGTATACTTTTACCATGTAAAGTTTTATTGTGGTAGGAGTAAAGGAAAAAATTAAGCCTATTGGGGTGTATTTTGGGCAAATTCGACTAGTGTATAGCTCATTTGCATATAACAATTCATTTTCAAAGGCACTTGTAAAACAAAAAATGTTACTTTTCATGGGTAGTTTCATTGTGTTCAGTTTCATTTTGATAGGAGTAAAGGAAAAAAATATCCTCATTGGGGTGTAATGCTGTCTGGCCTTAAGCCTAGTTTATACTTTTGTCGCCGACACTTTTGAAATGGTCGCCGACGAAAAAAAAAAGTGTCGCTCAAGCTTTTTTGTTTATACTTAAAGCGAACTGTCGCCTGTGCTCACTGTTCGCGTGACACTCAACGTATTGACGTAGGCGGAGGACGTCAACTGAATTATTTTACCGTTACATTGTTAACGCTTTGTAGGTGACTGATCAGAGAAAATGGCTGTAGCGAATTGAGTACATTAGAGGAGGAGAGTTGGGGCGAGGAAGAGAAAGTTTTGGGGGGAGAGAGAGAGAGAGAGAGAGGTTTTAGGACAAAGAGAGGGAGAGAGAGGGTTTGTAGCATTTATTGACAGCATGTCAGAGGAGGAGGAAATTGATTTAGAGGAGGAAGAGCTATTGACAGCCTTGTTATTAGCGAGAGAGCAGGGGCACAGAAGGGAGAGGCGATGGTGTGTTCGTCCTCTTAACAGGACCCGCTTGAGCCAGGGAGAGTTCGTACTCGTAAAACAAATGAGAGAACTTGACCCTGAGATGCATTTCAGATTTTAGGATGTCGGCCAGTCGTTTCGATGATTTGGTACACCGCATCCGTCCCCACATCCAGCATGCCCGCACCCACACATCACCTATAGAGGTAGCGAGAGGTTGGCCGTCACCCTCCGGATCCTGGCCAGTGGGGGTACACAGCAGAGTGTAGCTGCTAGCTACCGCCTTGGGTCGGCCACGGTATCTAAAATCGTGACCAAAGTTTGCCAGGCCATTCACAAGGCTCTGAAAGAAGAGTTCCTCCCCTACCCATCAAGGGCTGGGTTTGAGGAAATCGCAAAGGATTTTTGGAGAATGTGGAACTTTCCCAACTGCCTGGGTTGCATTGACGGCAAACATGTCCAAATTAAAGCCCCTCCATCCGCCGGCAGTGAGTATTTCAATTACAAAGGCACGCACTCCGTGGTGCTGATGGCCGTTTGCGATGCCCAGTACCGCTTTACCATGCTGGACGTTGGCGCCTACGGGAGGCAGAGCGACGGGGGAATTTTTCAGGCCAGTCGGTTTGGGCAGGGGCTTCTCCAGGGGAGACTTGACCTTCCTCCGCCAGCGGATCTCCCTGGAAGTGAGGTGCCCATCCCACACACGTTTTTGGGAGATGCAGCTTTCCCCCTACACGCAAATCTGATGCGTCCCTACGGTAAGATTCACGTCACTAATAGCTTAACAGACAAAGCATACAAATGCAGTGTACTTCAGTTAAAAGATTAATAGCTACAATAGTTTAGATTAGAGTGTGAAATTCATCTGGAGTTGTCTAGCTTTTGAAACTTTGTATACATTTCTGACTAGTACTTGTAAGGACAGATCATATGCATGTAATATCTTTGCTGTTAAGCACTTTGAGCTGAATTGTCTTGCATGACAGGTTCTATACAAATAGAGTTTGTTATTATTAATATTATTAGTATCATAAGCATGTACAACAAATAAATAAACCTGTACAAAATATAATATACATATGTGTCTTGTCTATTGCTTCTTACGCAGGTACCAATCTTGACGAGGGGAAAAAAATGTACAACTACAGGCACTCAAGAGCCAGGAGGGTGATTGAGAACACGTTTGGGATCATGTCTGCAAGATGGAGGATCCTAGGTCGGCCCATCGAGTTGCAGCCAAAGAAAGTGGTGGATGTGGTCAATGCCTGTGCGGCTCTCCACAATTATCTGTGCTATACAGACGCTGCAAACTCCTTGGCCACTAGGTATTAATATATATTTAGGTGTAATAGCAGCAACAGGAATCAAATAGAAAATCAAAGATCTTCAAAATCTAGCCTTGTAATACTTATATAATCCAACTCATCACCCTGTATAATGTCTGTTTGTGCTCTCTCATCTGACAGATATATTCCGCCGAACTTTACAGATTCAGTGTCTGTCTCTCAGGAGATCCAGCCAGGGGAGTGGAGACGGGTGGTTCAAAGGGACAACAACCTAATGGGTATTGGGCGTCTGTCGAACGCGAGGGCATCCCAAGCTGCCGTTGCCACCAGGGATGACCTCAGGAATCTTTTCCAAACTTTACAGGGTCAGGTACCCTGGCAGCTTGACCACGTCAGAAGAGGACTCATCAATCCCCACCCACAACCATTACTGCAATAATAAATAATAATAATATACATCTCATCAAAATCTTTTTTTTTTTTTTTTTTTTTACAACTCTGTGTTTTGCTGTGCTTGATGTGCTTCCATTTCAAAAAGCAGTTTGTGAATTTTTTATTTGGCCTCAGAATTCTTATGTGGGGGTAGCTTTTGGAGCATAATGGCCACCATGTTTCCGAAAACACTGTCCTCATTCTGCGGACGAGCCTGTCTCTCTTCCCTGACTCGCTGTAGCTCCTCCAGCCTCTCCAGGATTGCCTCTTCCCCGCCTTTCCTTTTTCGACGCTGTGATGTTGGCTTTGATGTTGACTGTGATACTGGCGGCTGTGAGTCAGTTGACTGGGAATCAGCTGACTGGGAAGGCTGTGCTGTGCTGGTCCCAGGGAAGACGGCATCTAGGTCTTCCCTGTTAAGCGTTGTTTCTTCCTCATTCTCCGACTAGGAGGCAAAGGAATATATTGTAAAATGTCAAGCCTTAATCCATAAGCATGGCATATTGAATACCACATTAAGAGGAAATATATATATATATATATATATATATATAAATGTAATTTCAGCATGATTCCAATCATTTCGAGCATTGTGCCTCATCTCAGATTGCTTAGATACTGTGTATTTAAAGGGTTAACAAACTAGTAGCTTCAATGTTGCTGCCCCTGCAATATGTAGCCTAATGTTTGACTGTGTCATTATGCTGCAATCACACTACTCACCGTCACCTCCTCGTTCTCCGGGAAGTTTGTCACGGTGTTATTGGTGAGCCTGACGAAGTCGTGCATCCATGAGAGGCTAATATAAATGTCGGGGACACGCTTTCCCCCGGCATCGCCGCTTCTCCCCACCATCCTTTTCTTTGCCTTGTTATACCTGGTACACGTACATCCTACTATTATGAGTGACCTTTATTAAGATAACTTAACACAATCTATAATTGCTATTCTGTTGTATTCTGCTGTTAGCTACATTAGCCACCAGGAGGAATTTAACGTTACCTGTCTCGCAGTTTCTTCCATCGTGCCTTGCACTCTACTACTGACAAGCCGATGCTCTCTGAGATCTCACCCCATGAATTCATTGACACTTGGGCATCTTTATAAAATGGCAAAGAGGCATTACACAGGTGAGGATATTTCCTCACCTGCTCCGCCAATCTTTCCTCTATTCCTTCCATTGGAAACAGCTGTTGGAAATCAGCTGTTTTGAAAACAGCTGTTGAACGCTCGCGGAAAATTCAAAACAATGAAGTCAACAACGCGTGCCGTCTATCTAGCCAATCACATTTGAGCGACACTATGTGACGACTTCAGCGCCAGTAGAAATTTCTCCTGGTAGGCGACACTTCAAAGCGACGGTTTAAAGTGTCGACCATGACGTAATTTCTGTCGGCGACCATTTCAAAAGTGTCTGCGACTTAAGTATAAATTGGGCTTTATTGGCACATATCTCGGATTGATGAGAATTAAACATATTTCCGCAACTAGGATTTCTTAGGACTTTTAGTATGTTGTTCTGGACACCACATAGAAATGATCTATGGTAAAAAATATATATTTTGCAATTAGTCTGTCGTAAAATGTTACTTTGCCTGGACTACAAGGACACAATGTAATTTGGCACGGCTGGGAATGGAACCAACAACCTTCTGATTAATAGTCCGACTCCCTAACCGCTCAGCCATCTGATCCAAACTTTAGAGTTGCTTCTCAGTAGTTGAGATACTTGAGGTTCAAAGCTAAAAAATGTGTGAGATTTCATTGATTGTGGCGTGTTGTATGTGTGTGTCTGCATTAGTGTGAGTGATTGTGCAGTGTTTCCCACACATAGACTAATTTGTGGCAGAATCAACACCGGCCTCCACATATTGGATTTCGTAAAAAAAAGTTTTTGACACTATTTAGGTTAAAACACGCAGCATATTCGTTCAGCTGCATTTCCTTTCCCTGCTCTCCCTCCGTTCTCTGTCACTTACGCGTCTTTCTCACATACATACAGTCACAACGTCAGCACACGTTAGCAACGATGCATACATACGCCGTTCTAGTAAGACTGACAGCTATATCAGCGAACCCTCAGCATTAGTGCCGTAGCTAAAGATCTACGAAAGTTCAGGCTACTTTTAGCTTGGTACATACGAACATGTCTTAATCGAAGGTTCCCCTTCATTCTTTTGGTGAGAAGTCTCAGGGGCTGGCTACTTACCCAGCGTCATGGAGCCGACCAGTCAAATAGTTATTTAGCACTAGCGTTGCTACCTGCATATGTTGTCGATTTTGTGAAGGTGTAAATCATTTTGGATTAATATTTAATATAATAAAGATCTGTGTAACAAATTATTAACGAAGGACTTATTTTGAACCCCCCCCCCCACCGCTCCCACAAATAGCTTTCTAATCTGTGGGAAACACTGATTGTGTGTGTGTGGAAGTGTGAGTATTTGTGTGTGGAAGTGTGTGTATCTGCCTTTGATTGAGTGTCTGTGTTTGGGTGAATGTATATTTTTGTGTACATGTCTGTGAGTAAATGTGTGTGTACGTGTCTGCGAATGAGTGTATGTGTGTGTACGTGAGGCAGAAGATTTCTAACTATACCCGCTGCCCCTGGTGGGGTTGTCATCTTAATGTAGACATCCTCCTCTGCTCTCCACTCACAGAAGAGTAAAGTTGACAGGTCTGGCTGCCCATAAGTGTGTGTGCGTGTGGATAGGTGTTTTGCATGCATATGTATCACTGTTATTCACTGCAACATATGTTAAAGGGGAAATTGACTGTTTTTTGGGGGTATTTCACACTGTTCCTTAAGGTCTCCGAATAGGGTATGTAACATTGGTTGGGTTGAAAATGGCCTGGGTGCTGTTCTATGCTAGCCTGACGTTGTCATACTCATAATTCTAGTCAGAATATGAGTCTGATAACTCTCCGTTGGGCTTTGACTACAGGGCGTGTTTCAAACGAGCCTGGAAAACAAATGCCTCTTCGCTCAATTGGATAGATCTACAACCAATCTGAGCAACAGAGTATGTGACGTATGTTAAGCACCGCATAGTTGTTGTCAACAGAACTAATCTACAAGCAGACTTGAAGTATGCTTGAAGAATGAATACAAACGACTTTTGCCGGTGTTGTAAAATTAATTTAAGGGTAGGGAGAGTACTTGTTCACACGGTCAACCTTTTTGAGCGAAACAATAAAGGGCAATGCATATACGAACAAGTTCTCCGTTTAGGATTACAACTCCATCGGGGCCAGCTGATAAATTAAACTTTTACCGAATCCCGTAGGAAGGACGGCAAAAACATATTTTCCATCAATAAATGCCTTGATTGCGTCTCTCTGTTCCTCTTTCAAAATTAATGCGCTGTCGATGTCTTCTAAAACAGACTCGATAGCAGAATCATAACATCCCAGATCTCCAGCGGTAGCCATGTTTGTTCAAAACAAATTCAACTTAAACGCTCTTTTGTGACGTGGGTGATTACGTTACTGTTGATCATCTGTCCATCATCCTATAAAGCCCGCCCGGCAATTTAATTGGTTCGCCCAGATTCTGGTTTTCTGTAGTTGGTCCCCAATACGAGACCCTCCAGACCCAACTTCCCGACCAAATTTTTTTGGGGGCGGGGAGAAGTTGGGCTGGCAGCCAGGCTAGTTCTATGCCCCCTGAGAGATCCTTTGAAATGTTCCCGGGAAAAAACACTAGCTTTTCTCCTTTTATGGTATGCTCATTAATATTTAGATAAGCTGTGCGCTGATTGGTTGGTTTTCAACGAGTGAAGCTGGGGAGCAAAAACGCAACACGGCCAACAGCAACACTCACTGAAACACCGAAGGTGGAGACTTGAAATAAAAATGCGTAAATAAATCTATTGTGTCTACACAACACTGTTTTCAGCAGATTGACTACATATCATTTTAAATGATAACATTACTTGTTTTCACTTCTGTTGTTGAAGCAAACTGGATTGACTTAGGTGGGTAGAACGCTAGGCTACAGCTTAGCAACCAAACCATATAGCGATTCTACTCGGCTTCAGTTAGCTAGTTCTAGATATCTTGCTGAAAAATAAAATGACAAAGATCTGGACAAACTGTCACGTTGTGAGGTGGGGTTGGACCCAAATGCAGGGGAGTAGCGAGGAACACAGGTTTAATTCTCAAAAACGGAACACAGACAGGGTACACTCAGGGACAAAGGACAATGCTAAGACAAAGACTGGACACAAAGCAGGAACCTAAATACACAGAAACAAACAAGACACAGGTGAACACAATGAAACTAACGACAACTGAACGAGACAGGTGACGACAATGACAGGGAAACACTAGGGCAGGGCAAAACCAAAAACAATAGGGGGGCACGGCTGTGGCTGTGACAGTACCCCCCCTCTCAAGGGACGTCACCCGACGACCCACAAGGCAGGGCAGGGGGTCAGGGCAGGTCCGGGGGACGACCTGGAGGCAGGGCAGAGGGTCGGGGCAGGTCCGGGGGCGGCCCGGAGGCAGGGCAGAGGGTCGGTGCAGGTCCGGGGGGCGACCCGGAGGCAGGGCAGAGGGTAGGGGCAGGTCCGGGGGGCGGCCCGGACGCCGGAGCACGGGCACGGGGGCACCTGGGAGCGTGGACGAGGAGGCGCCTGGGAGCGCGGACGAGGAGGCGCCTGGGAGCGCGGACGAGGGGGCGCGGACGAGGGGGCGCCTGGGAGCGCGGACGAGGGGGCGCCTGGGAGCGCGGACGAGGGGGCGCCTGGGAGCGCGGACGAGGGGGCGCCTGGGAGCGCGGACGAGGGGGCGCCTGGGAGCGCGGACGAGGGGGCGCCTGGGAGCGCGGACGAGGGGGCGCATGGGAGCGCGGGCACCGGGGCGCATGGGAGCGCGGGCACCGGGGCGCATGGGAGCGCGGACGAGGGGGCGCATGGGAGCGCGGGCACCGGGGCGCATGGGAGCGCGGGCACCGGGGCGCATGGGAGCGCGGGCACCGGGGCGCATGGGAGCGCGGGCACCGGGGCGCATGGGAGCGCGGGCACCGCGGCAGGCAGCAGCCAGAAGTCCTCGGGCGGAGGAGGAGGCGGCCAGGAGTCCTCGGGCGGAGGAGGAGGCGGCCAGGAGTCCTCGGGCGGAGGAGGAGGCGGCCAGGAGTCCTCGGATGGCCTGGCACTGGGCGGCACAACCTCGGGGCGAGGCAGGGGCTCAGGGCAGGAACGAGGCTGGGGCACAGGGCAGGAACGAGGCTGGGGCACAGGGCAGGAACGAGGCTGGGGCACAGGGCAGGAACGAGGCTGGGGTACAGGGTAGGAACGAGGCTGGGGCACCGGGCAGGAACGAGGCTGGGGTACAGGGCAGGAACGAGGCTGAGGTACTGGGCAGGAACGAGGCTGGGGTACTGGGCAGGAACGAGGCTGGGGCACAGGGCAGGAACGAGGCTGGGCTACAGGACAGGAACGAGGCTGGGCTACAGGACAGGAACGAGGCTGGGGCACAGGGAAGGAACGAGGCTGGGGCACAGGGCAGGAACGAGGCTGGGGCACAGGGCAGGAACGGGGCAGGGGTACAGGGCAGAAACGGGGCTGGGTTCTGGCGGCAGGCGGCCGACTCTCCCTGGCAGGAACAGCCTTGGTGGTCTGGGTGCTGGGCGGCGCAACCTTCTTCGTCCGGGCGCAGGGCGGCACAACCTCAGGATGAGGCAGGGGCACAGGGCAGGATCGAGGCAGGGGCCCAGGGCAGGACCGAGGCTGGAGTCGGGGTTCCGGCTGGGGCTGGAACCAGGACTTGGGGTGGGCCTTGAGCTGCAGGCTTCGGGGTCCACCAAAGGCCAGGCGGGTCCCTAGGAAAGGGTTGGGTGAACTCTCTGCTGGGTCCCATCTTGGTCTTAGCATTCTGTCACGTTGTGAGGTGGGGTTGGACCCAAATGCAGGGGAGTATCGAGGCATAGCGAGGAACACAGGTTTAATTCTCAAAAACGGAACACAGACAGGGTACACTCAGGGACAAAGGACAATGCTAAGACAAAGACTGGACACAAAGCAGGAACCTAAATACACAGAAACAAACAAGACACAGGTGAACACAATGAAACTAACGACAACTGAACGAGACAGGTGACGACAATGACAGGGAAACACTAGGGCAGGGCAAAACCAAAAACAATAGGGGGGCACGGCTGTGGCCGTGACACAAACATGCTTCGTGAATTGTAGATTTACATTACAGAGGTTATTTATTTGAATGAAACACAGTCAGGAACATGAATCAACGTTAGCCCCATTGCCAATAAACTAGGCAAAATTATCACACATTCTACCTATGCTTTTGCGTTAGCAAGCTAAACTAGTTTACATGCCTACAGTCTGGGTGTTACTAGTAACAGTTACTAGCAATGCTAACGTATCCTGTATGTAGCACCGCTTTCTCCAGTTCTTTCAAATAGATCATCTAGACAGCAATAAGCAATAAGCCAGACTGCTGTTCGTTTTCTGGCTATTTTTGTGTGGATGAGTGTGTTTATGTATACACTTATGTTTCTGCACTTGTGTGTTTTTATGTGTGGGTGGAAGTGTGGGCTGTTAAATTGGATGGTTGGAGAAAAGGCTTTTGTTATAGTGAATAAAAATAGGCACACTGTATTTAATGGTGGGTGGTGTATGTTGAGATGAGCGGAAAAAAGCTTTGTACTAGTTTGCACTGCTGAAAGCAACTATACTGTCCATGACTGCCACTGACACCATAGGCAATGTTCTTCTTCACAATGAAGTGCCTGCCAAGCCAAGGCCACTGTACAGTGACTAAGAAGCTGACAAGAGAGAGATATTACATGTACATAATCCCCACAACACAATTTAAATACCATAATCTGCGCTGTTACATTTGAAATTTGAACCCTGTCGATACAGCAATAGAAACAGTTTCAGTTGCAGCAGTTAATATAATTATACAGTTGAAATGATATGTTAATAATAATAATCCTTGTTTCACCCTGACAGATTATAGCATATCAGCCCTATGGAAAATCTGTGGACTGGTGGGCCTATGGAGTCCTCCTATATGAGATGCTGGCTGGACAGGTAAGGACTGCAGACACTATCACAGCATCTTACCTGTGCATATGGACTGTATGTATATGTACTGTATATACCATAGATATGTGTATTGATATGTGCATAGATATGAATAATCCTGCAGGGGGTAAAATATTGGCCAAAATACCAAAACTATTCCCCTACGGTTTAAAGGAAAAGGGGAAACGGAGCAGTGTACTAACCAGTGGCGATTTCTTTAAGACTGCAAGGGAAGCTCATTCCCCCAAAAATTCATAAAATTAATGGTCAAATATTTGATATTGTGTTAACATTTTAAATGCGTTAGAACACGTTCATATCGAAGACGGGGTTCGGTCAGAATCGGCTACATACAGTGACGTGCAGCCAGGGTAGGCAAGGTAGGCACTGCCTATGTGAAAATGTTTATTAAATCATTTTATTTAATAAACTAGTATTTTTACTGATTTTTCTTATGCTTTATAAATGCAATATGTGTCTAATTCCAATTGTTTAGACGTTACGATGACAAATGTAGCAGTTACGCACAATCAAATTTTAAAAAAATGGTAGAATAAGCAGTGCTTTTCCTGTCCATTCATTGAGGACGACAAGCGAACTTGACGATCCTGTATTCTTCAACATGTATGCCTTTGCACGTAAATTTGTTATGCCAATAATCATCAACGTTACTATCAAACATGGACCAATTAAAATCGAAATATTACTGGACATTTGCGCAGCTAACGTCATTACACTAGCTACGTTGTAAGAGTAATCGCCGCAAAATTCAAGTCAAAATGACAGCATCACAGACGATATCACAGAGTTGAGGAATTTCTCCAAGTTCGATTTTATTCAAAAAATGAGTTAATAGCAAGAGGGAGGTCTACGCCAGACTTAGATGGACTACTGCAGCAAAAGGGACAACATGTTTTCGATCGTTTCAAACAGACTGGTATGAAGAAAGTAAGATTGGCTATGTGGCTGTGCTAACATTCAGCGGCTGTAGGCTACTGCTTGTACTGTTTACGGCGTTTACTATTTTGACATATTAGCCTAACAATAAATTAGGTAATCGGGATTTCATAACTCAGTGCCTAGCCTCTCACTGCACGTCACTGGCTACGTGTTAGCAGGTCGACTGACTGATTTCCTTCTCATACATTCCCGTAGCGTCACAGAGCATTTCTCTGTTTAGCCCAGCTTCCATGGACTTCAATGGGGATGTTCTGGACATATATATATATATTTTTTAAAGAATAGTGCTTCGAAACTATATGGTCATTGGATAAATGCTGCGATTATGTCCCGCCTATGGACGCTCAGCTTCTCTATGGGTGAATGGAGGAGTGGGCTGGTCTGGACGCCGGGCTTCTACGTGCTGATTGGAGGGTCTGTCGAAAGACTGCATCTCCTTTTGATTGAGAGCGAATTTGTACTATAAAAAGTCGCAGAAGTTATTCAAGCTCAGTCCCATTGCGGATTTTGCAACTGTAGTTGAAAGACAAACTGCTGCAACCTATTTCTTGGTATTTGCTTGGCGGAATTGCTTGCCAATTTTCATCATACATTTCAGACAATTATACACCACATTCCTTGTTTCAGTTTAACCTAATTCCCACATTTCCTTCGAGTTTAATATTTTTTCGTGAGATTGTTAGTTCATTCATTCATTCATTCATACAGTAGGCTAGGCTAGTGTCGTAGGGGTGAACTAGCCAGTGAACTAGCAAAATAAATGGAAAATGTATATGATGTAGGCCGAAAATGAGCTTCCCCTATTTGAAAGACCAGCAGCCGCCACTGGTATTAACATTAACCAAATTATGCCAATACCAATGGAATTGCAGTTATCTGATTTATTCGAGTTTATTCGAGACCATCAAGAATGGTCAAAGTAAGGTTAAATGAAATAGATAATTAATAGCATTGCAAATTAAGGGAATGTCCCAAGATATCATGAGACAAAGGAATCACTTAATAAAAGCAAACAAATCAACATTTATTGGCCAAAACACATTTTTGCTTCCTGCGGCCACGCCCAGTGATCACATGACACCAAATTAATTGGCCATCCTCATACGAAGGTTCTGAGTCAACATACCGGAAATTGACGTCATAGGGTGTGTTGAACCCGTCTCGATCCAGGGAATCCAACGGTACCTCATTTTTGAAAATCGGTCATACGGTTCAAAAGTTAAGTGTGTAAACATAAGTCCAACTTTGACCAGTTGGTGGCGCTAGAGTGGTCCAATGAGAGACATGAAACTTGGTGAATATAAAGAGGGGACTATGCTTAATGAGTGTGCCAAGTTTCACAACTTTTTACCAGATGGTTCTAGGGGCTTCCAGAGACTCCAATGGGAGAAAAAGATTAATAATAAATATAGCTGCAAGCAGCAATGCGGGTTCCTCCGCAAAACATTATAAAAATGTACATTGTAGAAGGTCAAGAGTTGGACAACAAGAGAGCAAAACTACTTCATGTTGGGCCAATTACAATAGGCTAAATGGGGATTTGAACTCATGAGCATAAGGTTACACGGCAGCCTCTCTATCCTCTCTGCTACACACCAACTGTTGAGAATGTTTGAGTAAAAAGGTCATGGTATTAGCTTTGGTCAGCTTTGGGACAAAGGTTAAGAAGCGGTTGACATTTCAAAGTGGAATTGCATGAAATTGCGCATGGTATTTCATAATGATGTCATCCTGTTTAACTAAACAGATATTCAAATTTAAGACAGGGTAAAAGACTGCAACCTTATACTTTGCAGGTCACTGTCCCAGTCCATTGAGCTATTCTCAGTGTTGAATAGTGGAAGTTCAGTTACTGTATAAAAAAGTATGCTGTTTCTTCTGTGGTAAGAGTTGTTAGATTCAGCCAAAGTTTTAACTACTCAAATTCAATCATATTTAGACATGCCAACGTGAAATTGTTGATGGTGCTTCAGAGTGATGTCATCTTGAACCCAATAAGGTTTGAAAACCATCAGTCAAAATGATATTTGATTTATTGACACAAAGATATTGAGGCAATGTGTACATTTACATAAATACACCCCTTTCAGACATTTTGTATTACATTTCTCATTCCATTTCACCCTCTATAAAAATACACCTGCCTGCACACTATCCCCCAATCCATGCCGTTTACCTCCCTCCCAGCACAAGTCAAGCCAAAGCAGAAATGCTGTAGCGGACGCATGAAGTTTAGACGTTGACCAAAAATTGCCTCCCACAATCAAAACACATTGCTCGCAACACTGTTTCCAGAATTTCTCAAAGATGGCTTGAAGACCGCTTTCCAGAACCACAGCCATCTTATAATCAAGAAGAGCCTCATTGGCAAAAGGTCTATGGCACAGCCCATGATCATCTCCTTGCCTACATAAATGAATTAAGGCAGACTCTCACTTCCAATTAAACCACACAACATGCACTCTCAGGGTGACCAACAAGATCATTTTAGCCAACAAACAACAATATTACAAACATCTAACTGAACGAACGCAATAACTGAAATCCCTTGCATCGCTGTTGTAACCAAACTATTTTCCACAAGTCTTGGCGTTTTTTGACATGCCACACTGCATGCTGGGTACCCAAGAGCGCTGACGCTGATGATCTAGCTGTGCTCCGACTGCGTGATATGATGAGATGCTAGTGACGCGCTAATGTCTCGGCGTCTCCTGAAATGTAACGCGTCTTTCTGCCTTGAAGCTGCGTGCGCATCATCATCAAGACCCCATGTATATGTCAAGATAACATCGAAGCTAACAAATCTCCAAATCTGACTGCAGCTTTGTATACCATATGTACTGTGTTATGGTTGTTTGAGTTAAACAACTTGCTTAATGAATTCAATGGCTGTTAAATGTCAAATCCAACTCTAAATTTATAAAAGAGGGAGTTCCAATCAAATCTGAATTATTTTTAAACCTAGAGGTTTAAAAGACAACCTTTGCCTAAACTGACATACACCAACTCAGAGAACTGAGTTTCAACATCCATTTACACATTTAGTCTCTATTTTCTACTCTACTCTTAAGGCATAACTATGTTTAACTGAATGTCTGCGCCTCTCTGTCACCAACTGTCTCTGGAGTGGGGGGTGGGGGCTTCACAGGGTGTCTACAGGTGTAAACAAGTTACATTTAAGACTTTTTAAGACCTTTTAATACCCCTTCCAATTGAAATTAAAGACCAAATTTGCGATGGAAATACAGATCAAAAGTGGAAATATACAGTAATCTTCCCAAACACTGATGTCTGTTCAATATGAACAGTATGGTAAAATGACAACAATCGGTTGAGTTTAAGCACATTGACTAAATGTGTGTAATGCGAAAGGATAACACAAAAATGGAATTGCAAGCAGGACCTGCAGGCAGGGGCAAGCAGGGCCTGCAGGCAGGGGCAAGCAGGGCCTGCAGGCAGGGGCAAGCAGGGCCTGCAGGCAGGGGCAAGCAGGGCCAGCAGGCAGGGGCAAGCAGGGCCTGCAGTCAGGGCAGGCCAGCTGGATGAAGCTGTCCTGGGGTCAGGGCTGAAGAGAAGCTGTCCTGATTCTGATTCTGTCCAGCTAGAGAGGGGTAGTCCAGCAAGGGATCAGTTTTTCTCTCAGCATCCTCTGTTGAACTCTGTTGAGCAGGCCTCTGCATGACCCTCCAGACCTGTAAAAGTGAAGAAAGGATCCATGTCAGTTGTGAAAAATGAAGCTTTTTACATCTACACTTGACATAAACTACAGCTTTGACTGTGAAATGCAGTGGCATTACTTGAACTTAATTACAAATGTGTTGAACTGATGGAGACCCAACCATGCAAAGTCACTCAAAACATTTGGCTCAATTCCAGACTCTACAAGAGTATTTAGCTCTAAACTGGTCAATATACACATCTGACCAAAGACCAGCTCGACCTTTGCCTGTAAACAGTGATTCTGACTGTCAGAGACCTTTAAAATAGGCTGACCGAGTGAAACTAGTCTGGCTAACATAGGTCGCTTTCTCAGGAAAATGATAAATGAAATAGGCTTGTTTTGAAATATCCTATATAGTGGCTATCTTCAGTAGACTCTTGTCTACAAAAAGCAGCCCTCCCTGACGTTTTAGGACTATAATTTAGTGAACTACGATATCGTTTACACTGCAAGTGAGTGAGCGAGCCGAGTCTGTCACTGAGGCTTTGTCAAAACAATGTACCCCCGGGACGCAGTCTCACTCCACTTGCAAGTTTTCCACAAATCACAAAAATAATCGGAGCATCGGGCTAGAAGCACAATTCCTACATCTCTTAAAGGCTTCCCTCCTCGAGGTTTGGTAAGAAACACATTTTTGGTGTTGATCGAACTGTGAAATGGTGAACTTATGAACATGACGTGACCAAAACATGGCTGTCGCCTAAGCCTATGCGGTCTCCCTGTTACATAGGCTTATTACAAAGACTTTCTCGACCCAAATCAAAATTCTGAGCTGACAGGTCTGTGGGGAACTGCTTGTTCTCCTAAAAGCTCCTCTCCTCTACCTTTTTGATGAATTCGCCGAGAGGCTACATGATTCAGTAATTACACAGAGGGAAAAGCTAGCTACTTTTCGAGTTCGGTTTTCCATCACTTCACACTCACGATCTAAAGGTCTCAAAGTGCTCAGGCCTTCACCATAATTCAAGAGTAGTGTACTTTCACGAACCCAATCATTGATTCTAGCTTAAAATGTGTAAAAATAGGACTTACCGAACGTGGCTGCCTCCAACACGGCTTTTAGGTGATTCCAGTTGAAAACAACAATGGCCTCCAAAAAATGTTTTATATTCGTAACGGCGAGCTGCGATTGGAAGCGAAATGAGGTTGAGGGTGGGGCTTGGTCAGCACACCATTTCCAGAAAGGATGTGTGTGCGTCTCGCCAAGCTCGCGCGTGTGTCAGTAGGTTGACCACCTGTTCCTCTTTGCGGTGTATAGCACAGCATTTTCAATATGCGACGTGCGGAACAAGGGGTGAAAATGCTGTGCGACACAACGCAAAGCGGGACAGGTGGTCACCCTAGTGTCAAGGGGCAGAATGAATCTGTGAGAATTTGGAGCGCGCGCACTGTGGAGCAATTCAATTGAATTAAATCATATATTGACATACCAAGGTGAAATTGTTTATGGTACTAGAGATTGATTGGGAACGTAAATCCCAATACAAGCAACGCAATCGAGACCAAGACAAATATTTTTACACAGCCGTTGTCAGTGTAGTCCAAATATTGACTGAGCCTTAGGGGGGCAAAAATAAAAACTAGAAAAGGCTGTTACTGCGAAACAGCAGTGAGAATGCTGAAAACCTGAATGGGGATAGCTGACCATGCTAAAAAAGCTGAAAATGGTGAAAAAAAAATGAAAGTTATACGCTGAAGCTTCAAAGCGACCGAAAGGTATTTTAAATAGGGGATAGAGCTGGACAAAGGCATAAAACTACACAAAAGAGAAGAAAAATGCAAAACAAAAGAAAACAATCAGAAAGAAGAGAAACAATGCATAAAAGTGTTTATTTTTAAAAGGTAAAAAAAAAAGAAAAACGTTTTTAACTTAAAAGTTTTACGTTTTAAATCTCTTTTTGAGATTTGAATAAGAAAGAGGTGTCGATGGACTTTGATATTCACTGTATGTTCATTTTACCCACCGAACTGTCGTTATTCAACTATGACGAGGTAAAATCGGTTTTGCAATCAATTGCCCCTTTAACACCGTAGGCTTGAATAATAACCGAAGGCGTGAAGCTAGAGAGGATGCAATGGAAGATTTCATACATAAGCTAGATCTACAACTTCAAATTAAAAACGGAGAAGATATTTAGAGTAAAGACAAGTTACTTTACATATGTGTTCAATATCGTCAATTTAAAGTAAAAGCTTTCCAGTTACGAAGCGTTTGTTCGTAGGATTAACGCCAGCTGCAGCAAACACTTAGCGTTACCCCAGCCCTGGTTTGGCTGTTCGTGACGGTCAGCTATGACAGTCGCGCCTCGATTTTTGCAGATTTCTCTAAAACTTGCTAAAATAAAAACGATCTAGATAGATTATGTACACTTTAAGCTCAATGTACATACCTTGTTTGGCCAATTAGGTCAATTGGGGGAAAAAAGTCAAACCGTTATTAGTAATGGAGAGCCATCACGCTAGCTCGATTATGAGAAATGTAGCCAGAATCCACACCTCAAACAAGTTAACCTAGACGCAAAACTGTACGTCCAATCCAAAAAATAAGGATATATTCCGAGACCCAAGACTCTGCCGAAACCATTGATATCCTTTATGTGTCTGTGCGGTCAGAAATACAACTCTTTTGGCAGTTTCCAAAACGTCACCCAATTCTGCTTTCATGTTGCATGTCTGTTTGGTTGCCACGGCAATGGAGCAGCTGTGATGGCTAACGAGCTGGGCAGAGAGAATCACAAATTTAGCTGGAATCCACACCTCAAACAAGTTAACCTAGACGCAAAACTATACGTCCAATCCAAAAAATGAGGATATTTTCCCGAGACCCAAGACTCTGCCGAAACCAGAGATGTCCTTTATATGTCTGTGCGGTCAGAAATACGACTCTACCGGCAGTTTTAAAATCTTCTGTCTTCCTTTCGGCCTTCTCTGACGAATTTTACCCACATCTCCATTGAAGTTAGTGAGAGAATTTGAAAGGCTACTCTCGCTTCAAGGCTCAAAGCTGATAATCTGTACATGTGATCTCTTTAGTAGTTACATTGGCTGAAAGAGGACAAGTTTTCCTACATTTTAAGGTATAACTTGTTTCTGTAAGTTAAACTATATGAACGTCAGAGGAATTTGTTTGACAATGTAGTTGAATATCAGAAAAAGAGCAGCCAGCAGAGTGGCACACTCAATAATAAAGCAATAATTTCTCCAGCTGAAAGTATGCTGAAGTAGTTAAGTTTGAAAGAGGAGGAATCTTTTTAATGATTTGAAAGGATTTACCATTACTTTTAATGGGAGAATAATTTGTACAAAAACCCTAATTCTTTAAAAAGTATAAAAGTGAGAAATACCAGAAGTCATAGCCAACATCTCCTGGAGCTGAACGTTTTGATTCCAAAATTGTACTAGTTAAAGGCCAAAAAACGGTGGAAGAACTAAGAATTTGGAATAATAACTAGAAAAGGCATTTCCTGCTGAAAATGCGTTGGAATGCTGAAATTTGAAATTATTATTTTTTAATGGCTGAAAATACAGAAATGAGAAAATAGCTGCAAGCTGAAATTTATTAAAAAAAATGTGTGACTCACTCTAAAGAGGCAGTGTGGTTTCTGGACTGGATCATCTAACAAAGCTAAGTGCTTAAAAACAATGCGGGAGAATAAGTTTGAACGTTGTGAAGCAATCTGAGAAAAAGTTGAATTTCAAGAGGCAGTGTGGAAGCTGAACTGCATCATCTAACAAAGCTAAGAGCTTAAATAGCCTACAATGCGGGAGAAGCTGAAAGTTGAACTGTTAAACAGAAGAAGAAGTAGGCTAGCTAGTTGTAACAAGAATATCATAGTTTTAACAGCTTAAATTAGTTGGGATAGTAATATCAGTAGCAGATGTAGCCTATCATTGAGTGCGTTGATTGAATGAAACATACAACAGTAGGGCCGATACAGGAAGACACGGCGTCACTTTGTTGCAGAAGGAGGATAGTGCATTTTTTGTCCGTGGAGCATACAACAATAAATTTAAAAAATCATGTAGATGTGTATAAGTAATCGCATAACTAATTACAAATGTAAACGGAGTAATCATATTATTGGCATAAACCGACAATGGTATCGTGTTTCTCATGGTCAAGTGAACGCACTCAGTGGCGTAGTAGAACAAAACAGTAGCCTACCATTGGCATAGTAGTTAGAAAAAGAGATATTAGCAGCATAATTAGTAGTTGGTATAGTGTGGCATAAGATATAGCAGTAGTGGTAGTAGTTGTGTTGTGGTGCTCTAAGTCTTTTAAGGAGTATCGTCACACATGTGTGATCGTTCGAAAGCGGGCCTCACAGAGTAACGTCGCACATATGTGATTGGAATGTTGCAATAGAATTTCCAATAAACTACGCAACAATTGCATTATGGCCTCTGATAAGTTATTTGCCTGTAGAAAATTATGTTCTTCTCTGCTCTTTGCTACAAGCCAGTCTGTCAAGTAACGTTAGCATAGTAGTAGCATGAGTATAAAGCTAGATATCTTAGCCCGGCAACACCAAGCTAGTTTGCCACCGTCTTAACGTTACTTGGCTTTATGCCATGCTTTTTTCTATAACGTTGCTATCGTGATTTTACCATCCTAAAAGGTTTTGGCAACAAAAAACTGACTCGTATCATATGCCTCAACTTTTATTAACATTATAAACTGAACTATATACACTTTAGCCGCTCGTCGGCTAACCATCACTGCGCGGGCATCTTTCTGAATCCCAAATGGAGATCTGCAACAATGACAAAACAGAGGGAGGGGGAGAAAGCAGGTGATTAGCCCGGTGTCCTGACAATTTACCTTGCTCAAAATAGTATACGTTGCTTTAGAAAAAAAAACATAGCTGTAGCTTGTCGACTAAACATGCGAGTCGCCATTACTAGAATACCCACAATGCCAAATTGCATTTCGTAAATGGTTTCCGTAAACAAACATGGCGGCGACCATGGCACCACAAATGCCGTTAGATTGCTCTTTTTAGCAATCGCCTACCTCAGTAAGCCTTGTTACAATTCACCAATGTACAAAAGACAATGTATAAAATAAACCAAATACATATTACACGTGTTCAACAATAAACACCTCAGAATGTAAATAAAATCTAGCAAATGGCATACAGAAATGGCTTGCATTCATTATGGTTTAGCGATTATAGCAAACAGTAGTTTCTTTCAACAGTTTGATGAGTATTTCAAAGGCTGAACATACAAATAAATATTGATTATCAATAAAAACAACGAATTAACAACCCCGCGAAAATTGTGCTATAGTTACAATGAGTAATGAGCTCGTGTGTCACAGTACCTCAGAGTTCAGACACAAGACGAAAAAGACGACACGTACACGAAAGATAAGAGAAATGGCCACGCTTAACAAAAAAAGACTCACAGATGAGGAAATACGGAACATCTTCTGCAATTCCGACCCTGAGTCTGAATTTGAGACAGACTCAGATCCTGAAAGTGATGAGGACAACCTGCCCCTCAATCTAAGAGACGATGAGCCTGAGCCTGATCAAACTGTCGACGTGGATGGCAGCAGGCCTCCTGAATCACCCACCAGAGATGGTCCTTCAATTGCCCATCCAAGGGAGGAGACCAAAGGGGATGGACATTGGAGATCTGGCCAGTTCACACCATCCAGGTTTCCTTTTGACACCACCCAGTCAGGAGTCCAAACTGCTCTGCCTGTCCCCTCAGAGGCAGAGTGTTTCAAACTCTTCTTCACCGAGGAGCTTGTGGCAGATGTAGTCCTTGAGACAAACCGCTTCGCAGAAGATCTGAGGGAGAAGACAAGCCCTGGAATGAGAGGGAAGTTGTCCAAATGGTTTAATACATCAGTCAGTGAAATATACTGCTTCCTGGTGACCATCCTGCTGATGGGGCTCGTGAGGAAAGGTGCACTGAAGGACTACTGGTCCACTGACCTCATGATGCTGACCCCCTTCTTCAACACAATGTTCTCTCAGGACCGCTTCCTTCTCCTGTTAAGAGCACTACACTTTGTAAACAAGGCCACTGCAAATCTTGCTGATCCCCTGAACAAGATCCGTAATGTATTGACAAGTTTGACAACATCATTTAGCAGAGTGTTTGTACCTTATCAGGATTTGTGTATCGATGAGTCTCTTCTGCTCTGGAAAGGCAGACTCAGTTTCAGGCAGTATATACCATCAAAGCGCCACAGGTTTGGCATAAAGTTATTCGTCTTGTGTGATGTGCTAACAGGCTATATCCAGGACCTTATCGTTTACACCGGGTCCACCACAGACATCAGACATATGGAGGGCCTTGGCGTCTCTGGCTCTGTCGTGACAACACTGCTGCAGCCTTACCTTGGCAAAGGGCACACCATCTTTCTGGACAACTGGTACAGTAGCCCAGCATTGTTCCAGTACCTTCTACAGCAAAAGACTGGAGCCTGTGGGACGGTGAGGGCCAACCGTAAGGGAATGCCAAACTTCGCTAAGAAGATGAAGAAAGGGGATGTGGAGTTCCAGCACAAAGGGGACTTGTTGGCAGTCAAATGGCACGATAAGAGGGATGTGCACGTCTTGTCGTCGGTGCACAGCTCTCAGATGGTGCAGAGTGGGAGAGTTGATTTTTCAACAGGATCAATGAAGGTGAAGCCTACCTGCGTCATGGAGTACAACGACAAAATGGGTTCAGTAGACAAGGTGGACATGCAGAATAGTTTTGTCCAGTGTGCGAGGAAGAGCATGAAGTGGTATAGAAAGCTTTTTTTCCACTTACTTGATGCTGCTGTTCTGAATGGCTTCATCATCCACCGCAGAGCCACAGGCCAGGTCATCCCGTACAAGAAGTACAGGGAGAACCTCATGAGACAGTTCCTGGAGGAGCACAACACACCCCGTCATCCTCCAACCGCAGGCCGTCCCAGTGTGGATAACCCCATGCGCCTCACCGGAAGGCACTTCCCCAGTGAGATTCCTCCAACGCCACAACAGGGGAAACACGCACGGCGTCAGTGCACAGTCTGTGCACACACAAATAGGCGTAAAAGGCAGCGCAAGATGACGCACTACGTCTGTGAAGCCTGCAACGTAGCTCTCTGTGTTGCTCCATGCTTCATAGAATTCCATTTACTGAAGCACTACTAAATGTAAATGTTGGAAACATTAAACACTACTAAATTGTAAATGTATATAGTTAATTAAGATCGACACAGATTAACCGTTATTCAATCAGTCTGATAACCCTCCTGTTGTGTTCGTTAAATGTTACATAAATTCTTTTAACTACATCATCTGATTTGTATACAATTATTATGACTGACAGAATACAACTCAAAGGTACACGATACTTTGGTGTTTAGATATCCAGCTAACTAACAAAAGAGGCTAGCTAGCTAACTAGCCACGTGTTTCTCTTATAGTACTGCTATGCAGGCCCATTTCGATTATTATCTATTAACCACTTCCAATTTAGTGCACAAACCTTATCCAAAAGCATTAGGAAATATGAACTATGCAAAAAGACAAACGTTAATAACTGAACAAACGGGTGGTGAATTGGGATTACACAATTTACATATTCTTCCATGCTCCGCAGTCGTGATGGTATGCTGGTAAAGTGGCAGCTGAACAGCGTTGAAGCCAACGGGCGCAGTTCGCCAGTTAAATAGATCTGAGCTTGAAGGGGCGCAGATTCTAATAAGAATCTGCCTATATTCATTTAAATACACTGGTGTGATACCTTATGTTTGCCTGATTTTGGAATAGCCTCCCTCCTAGACAATATAGTATGTAATTTAATTGATTAAAAAACACACTGTAGGTAGCCTAGATGTTTGCCCCTCATGTAGGCGGAATGATACTGTGACGTCATAATCAATATTTCGAATCAGACGAAATTCTGATCTGCACGCGGAAAAAAAAAGTCACTCTGGAAGGTCAGTGAGAAATATTTGGAACTCACTCCTTAAAAGGTTAATGAGACGAGTTGACTGAATAGCTTGCCTTGTGTCTCCACTAATCAGCTAATACCAATCACCCGTGTAAGAGACTGGCACGTGTTTGTGTGGTTGCCACGGTGATGGTGCAGCTATGGCTGCTAATGCGCTGAGGGCAGAGAATAACAGAAATTTTGCTAGAATCCACACCTAAAACAAGTCAACCTAGACGCAAAACTATACGTCCAATCCAAAAAATTAAGATGTTTTCCGAGACCCAAGACTCTGCCGAAACCAGAGATGTCCTTTATATGTCTGTGCGTTCAGAAATACGACTCTAACGGCAGTTTCTAAATCTTGTTATTTTTTGTTTTCTGTGACGAATTTGTCACCAGATTTGCATTGGACTCTATGGGGCGAGAGTTGGACTTTGTCTCGCTTTCGTGGGGCTCTGAACAAATGTGTAAGTCTGTTGGATTCCACAGACAACTGTCTACGACCAGCACAAAATTAGCTATTTATTGATCCAAAAACGAAGCATGAAGAGCGAAAATTGTGGCAATGCTGACAAACTAGAAATACTTTTTAGAACTGATTTCGAAGCTCCCCTACACTCTAAGCGTTTCAGTCTGCACTCTAGACTTTCACGTACACACCCACGTAAATCTCAGAAACGGTTTGAAAAAATCATGAAACATAGTGATATTGAAAAAAGTTGAATAGATATCAAAAAGCTGAATTATATAAAAAATAGTTTAGGGTTTTGTCAACATTTTAAAGTTTAAATGGTGGCTCTAACTGAAATATTGAGGAAGAAGAAGGATTTGGAAGTTGAAGAAGTTTTAAGAAGTTTGAGAGGATTTGAAAGAAAACTCAGTTGGAAACCCATGTTAAAAATATGATGAATATTAATTTATATTAATTCAAGTATAACAGGTACAAAGCTGAAAAGTCACAGCACCCATGGCCTGAAACTGCTGAATTTTTTGATAGCTGAACGGTTTTAATAACTGAAGATTTGAAGGCGCTGATGGTGTCATGGAAGAAATAGAAGAAGAAGAAGATGCTGTATAAAGATTCAAAGAACAATACTTGGAATGCTGAAACAGCATTCCAACAATAAAGAGAAACAGGAAAACAATAGTGAGGATGCTTAACAGCATTCTCACAATAAATATATATGTGAGATAACAATGGTTGTGCCCTTGCCAAAGCCAAAACACACCCAACTAGAGAGGGTACAATTTCTGGGGAAATTGTAGGGTGTGCCTGCTTGCGTCGGTTGCAGGTGGGTCCGTTTTCCCTTCTAGTGATATTTTCAAGCATTTAGCTTTCTCATATTGCATAATTCATTAAGAACACCCAGACCCCCACCCCTCGGCTTGAGGCAACGGCCCCCGGTGGATGTAGGTGGTATTGCATTTCCGATTTTCTACCCAACACGCCCATCGTTTTTATTCTATTAGTTTTTTTCAATCGCAAAGAAGCGCTTACCCATACTTCAGATACTTTTTCTAAACTCTTAACACAGACTGACACCTACAAAACACAATTGGCCAAATTGATCATTTTCTTCTCAAAAACTAATTTTGTTAAAAATATACTAACTCTCCATTTCAAGACAGAACACATGTTTCTCTGCACACACTGACTTTACCAAAACACTGGAAATCTGACTCAAAATGAAATTATTCTGTCAAAGAATAACACTTGTTTTCACTTCACAAGGTACATGCAGTCAATCAAAGTACATCAGGTTTCAAAATAATGGCTATTGTTGACATTTTAAAACTGCATAGACTTATGTTTCAGGTATTTGCATGCAAAACATGCAATCCACCTTTTACACTACATTTCTTGGTTGGGAACTGTATGTCCACATATACAATAATGTTCACATTTCAGTAAAAAGCAAATCAGTTTTTTTTTCTTACTGTTTACTAAAGGAAGTACAGTAGAAACACAGTATATAGTAATAGAACCGAAAAAGTTTTAAAGTTATGCTTACAGTGAACAAAATATTGGTTTGTTGAAAGATGAGTATAATGGAGGCAACCGTTGACCACCTCAACTTGGGTTGCACTCTTTCACCAGCCTCTCAGTGAAAGACCGTGGTTGATTACATGGTCAATGATAGTGGTACGAAGTTCATATCTGACTACTGTTCTTGCAGCCCTTGGAATGCCACCACCATGCATTCTTACACCTCTACCTTGCCCTCTCCTTGGGCCTGCTCTTCTCCCCAGCCCTGCTCCTCTCACTGCTCTTCTCACTGCACCTGCACCTCCTTCTGCATCTCACACTGCTTCTGCACCTCTCCCAGTGTTTGTACTATTCTGTTTCTGTTTCCAAACATCACTCCTCAAAGTCCTTCTTTTATTTACATTTAGTCATTTAGCAGACGCTCTTATCCAGAGCGACTTATAGTAAGTACAGGGACATTACCCCTGAGGCAAGTAGGGTGAAGTGCCTTGCCCAAGGACACAACGTCATGTGGCACGGCGGGGAATCGATCCCGCAACCTTCTGATTACTAGCCCGACTCCCTCACCAGTCAGCCTCACCGCTCCTTAAACCGCTCAGCCTCACCGCTCAGCCCTCTGACTCCCTCCTTTTATACTCCTTCCTTTTATAGTAAAAGAAATAACCTGTGCCACTGAGTCAAAGCCAGACTGGAATCAGCTGTGGTTGGCCCACTTTACCCAACATAAATCAGCTGTGCGTCCATTTTTCAATTGTCTTCTTTTTTTTTCAGCTGAGATATGTTGTTTTTGAACTAATATCATTGCAGAAGCAGATGTCTTTATACTGTATCAAAGGTTTGGATGATTGTTTTTGCTATTGTGGGATGTTGTGCGTTAACATTCGTAAATACTACACAAACAATCCATTATTTTGTTGGGAGGTAGAGCTTGTCTGTTTAGAAAATGTAAGCGTTGTGGAAATGTGTTCACTGACTGCATATTGTGTGAAAAAGACATTAAATATGTGAATTGTATGGCCAAAAAAGACGCGATGCTGTGCTAATTGTGTTTAAAGTTTTGAAAATGTGACAACTGTTTGGACAAATGCTTGTTAGCGACTGAAAAAAACTGTAACTCCAGTCAACATTTCTTAAACTATCTCCCCCAATAATTTTTGTTTGATTCTCGAACCTGGCTCATACTGCTAGCTTTTTCTTTGAAGATTTTTTCCTGTTTTTTGCTAATATTGAAACCAATCCGAAATGGGTAAACTAGCACCCCATTTCTTTGCTTACGTCAAGAAAAGTTGCCTGGAAACATGTTCGCGGATATGAACAGGGACGAGCACAAAAGAGAACATCAGCAAGTCGCTGATTTACCTGAGCTGAATGAGAACACGGAGAAAGGGCTTGATAATCTACAGTTGCCTGCCTTTATTGTAGCACGTTTTACAAATGGTTATTTTAAAGCAGATTTAACCATTTTGTAATGAACGCTATTATGCTCATGGCATGACAAACGTAATTATAGCATAATATAATTAAGCAATAAGCCCCAAGAGGCTGTGTTTTGCGCTGATTTTAGAACAGGTAAGGGGAGTTGTTAGGCACGACGCGAACTCGCGGGGCTTATTGCTTTTCTAAAACTGTTACAAAAAATATTTGATATGGTTTCATCAATAAAAACTATTACAAACTAAATAGTTTATAATAAACCATCATTCTTCCGCTACTAAAAAGTATAGCTCCTACATAAATCGTTGCCACGCAACAGCCAGATGGACATCTTTGCCGTCTTTTTCAATTTGAAATATTCGATGCGCAGTAATATGGAATGTTAAAGAATGTTATGAGGACAACCGGTAAGGTTATGCTGGATTTTACAATGGCATGGAGCGCGACATAGCTAATCACAATCAAGGATGGGAACAACCAGTTTTAGAATTATATCGTGGCATTCCGGCGTCATTATAGATTGTTGACATGTTCTGGAGCAAGATGAAGATGAATAAATAGGCCTAACGTCAGATAACCACAATATTGTTATGGTCGTTACATTGTCAGAACGTTATGTCAGTTAACACCACAACGATGGCATTAACAATAAGCTAGTATGCAACACTCATCATCATTATAATAGTAACATAGGTATAGGATTAATTTAGCTTGCTTTGCCGATAGAACCACGACGAAGCCAGATTCAAGTTGACAGTTGCGGGGGTGGTGGTACGTGCTGGTTTAGGGGGTACATCATGCGTGCGGATTGCGTCCCGGGGGGGGGGGGGGGGGGAGGCTGACGGGGCTCTCAGGTAGCAAACAAATCAAAGTTTTTACAGCAACCTACATTAAAATCTCACCACCTGGCTGTCTTCACAATTGTCATATCGTCGTAACATTCCCCTCTTTCTGTTTTTTCGTGTAAAATGTAACTATAACATTACGAAAATACTAGAATGACGCTTTCTAGCATGGCTGCCGCCTTAAAGACTAGGCGGTCTCACAGGCAAACCGCACTCTCAAAAATTACAAAGACTTTCACAACCTCAATCAAAAATCCGAGATGGCAGTTCCACTCGAAATAGCTTTCTCAACAAAGACCAATGGTTGGAATTTTTTTGGGGTGGTATTTTTCACTCATAATCCAAGCACCAATTTGCGTGCTAGAACGTTGAAGGACTGAAAATCTTTGTGTCTAATCCAATATGTAATGATGGTAATCAATGACACAAATATGTGTTCTAGAAAGAGTGGTCTGGAGTCGCAGAGGTCCGATAATATCAGCTTTAATGCAGCAGTTGGAAATCAACAAGTACAGAGCTCTGGGGTTGTCTACGTTTCCCTACCCGCAACAGAGTTTGGGCTGGTTCACGAAGTCCAACTGGCTATCTGTCCCTGCCCCAGCATATATTATACAATGCAATTGAAACAGAAATAAAAAAAAGGGTTGAGCTTGTCCTCTCGTGTATCAGGGAGTTTGTTCTTCCCCACGCATCCCTTCTGCTCGGGTGCTGTCTCAGCTTGGATTCAAGGTTGCTTCTGAAATGGAGAGATAACAACACAAAATACAGCCTGTTTCCCACACCCTGTGTGAGACACAATGTTTTAAGCCTGAGCACACTTCTAAGTTCATAAGATATACATTTAATAAGCACAAAACATAACTTTAATACATGTATCCTGTATAAAGTCTTACGAGCATTGTTCCCGTTGCTATATAGTGCACAGTGCCCGTGATGCATTTGGTGATTAAGTTGCCACAAATATTAATAACTGGAATTATAGATAGTGCCATGCCCATGATACAGCTAATGATTATAGCACTAGAATTATACTGTAATGTATTATAAATTCTTGAACGTCTCTATCACGTTGTATCCATGCGTCGTTGCTAACGTGTGTTGACGTGGTGACGTAGTAGCACAGAGTTACCCTTCGTCGACTAAAGGCACTTTTCGCCACAAAAACGTTTTAACCTCCTAAACTGTGCAACGGAACGTAAATCCCAATACAAGCAACTCAATCACTAGCAAGACGAAACTTTTGACACCTACGTTGTCTATGTAGTCCAAATATTGCCGGATCCTTAGGGGGGCAAAAATAAATACAAAATATAATAAATACATATCTGAGATAACAATGGTTTGTGCTCGCCAATAATATATATATGTGAGATAACAATGGTTTGTGCTCGCCGAAGGAAAGCACACCCCAATAAGAAAAGGTAGAAACACTTAAGTGGCTTCGCCGCTTCGCGGCTTGGCCACCAATAATAGTGAAGAAAAGGTAGAAACACTTAAGTGGCTTCGCCGCTTCGCCACCAAATATAGCTGCAAGCAGCAATGTGGTGACCAAGCAAGTCAGATGACCCAGAAGAAACTTTCGACATATAGTGACTGCGGTGTACCTGGCTTCCTTTGCAGTGGCTTACAGTCTCGCTAAACAGAGAATTAGAGACATGACAAGCTTGTCAGCTTTGGCTGGATTTGAACCTCTGACGTTTACATTGCCAGGACACCAACTTATCCTAGTGAGCTATTCTCAGTGCTGGAAATCACTTTCTCAGTGCTGGATTTCAGTTACTGGGTAAAAATTTGATTTGTCCAAAGTTTAAACAGCTGTAATTCAGTTCCATTTTGACATGTTAAGGTGATTGTGGTCTGAAGATAATCTGTGCCAAATTAGGTGAATATTTAATATTTACCAAAAACGTTTCATTCATTCATTCAAAACGGCGGCCACATCAATTCAGCTGGTATCACAATTTAACATGTGTCAGACACAGGATCACCCCCTAGCGGTTAGATGACACAACCTGGTGGACCTCTTTGGAACAGGGTCCCGAGCACCTGTACCAAGTTTGATGTTGATACAGCAAATATTTCCTGAGACTTCCTGTTTTGGCGGCTTCATCGCCGAATTTGATGAGCTTTACCGAAATGTGAAAAGGTTTGCTTATTGCAGCGCCACCTAGAGGTGAAATGGCATGACCTATTTTGGACTTGTCAATGCAGTAAAGAGGTGCTGAGATATGACCTCACTTCTTTTATGGTGGCTTGGTTGGCGACTTTGATTGGCTGACGACTTTGATTGGCTGTTCCAGTCAAAAGTGTAGAAAAAAAAAACGTGATGTCTTTTGTGAGGCTTGATCTGAAGATAAATGGTGCCAAATTTTTGCTTATTGTAGCGCCACCTACAGGTGAAATGGCATTACCTATTTTGGAACTCTTTAGAACAGTGTCCCTAGTCCCTATACCAAATTTGGTGTCAATGCATTCAAGAGGTGCTGAGATATGACCTCAATTCTTTTATGGTGGCTTGGTTGACAACTTTGATTGGCTGTTCCAGTCAAAAGTGTAGAAAATCAAAAAAACTTGATATCTTTTGTGAGGCAAGTGTCCTTGGGCAAGACAATTCACCCTACTTGCCTCGGGGGGAATGTCCCTGTACTTACTGTAGGTTGCTCTGGATAAGAGCGTCTACTAAATGTAAATGTGTCCTTAGTCCCTATACCAAATTTGGTGTCAATGCATGCTTTTTTTATGGTGGCTTGGTTGACGACTGATTGGCTGTTCCAGTCAATAGGTTTAGATAATCAAAAAAACATGTGATGTATTTTGTGTGCCAAATTTCACAACTTCTGACCATTTGGTTCTAGGGGCTACCATAGACTCCCATGGCAGAAGAAGATGTGTAATAATAATATAGCTGCAGGCAGCAATGGTGGGTTCCTCCTCGACATTGCAAACCATTACAAAAGATATGGATGACACAGATATGGATTTCATACATGTATGTAACAAGACTGAATGTCTTGTTTCGTAGGGGATATTTAACCACTACCCTGGAAGCCTTAAAGAGCGACAGGATCTTGGTCCCCACTCTAGTGCTTTGAGTCTCAATATGCACACAGTGTACATGTTTTACCTGACACTATTTTACTATATACTACAGGAATAAGTAGCGTAGGCTTCAGATGAGTAAATTAATACTGTGGCCTCTGAAGTCCATGTGGTGGAAACAAGCCCACATCCACACCCACCTAATCCTAATAGTGCCAGTGAGACGCCCCTACCCCAAGGTGACTTCAACAATACTGTCAGATGTCTTAGTTTTAACAACAAGCCACTTATTTTGCTTTAATAGGATAAAATAACAAAGATACAAAAACGTTATTTTGGATTTCTTATAAAACCTTAACACTTAAAAGAAAACCTTAACAGTTCAGAAATGTTTCTTAGAAACCTCGGATTCACTTACACAAATGCAGTTCAAATTGACAGTTTAAACCCTTATTACATTCAAACACTTAGTCTGTACTAGTGAAATGTCCGTGTATGTGTGTGTGTGTTATAACTGTGTGTGTGTGCCCTGGCATACATTTACATTTTACATTTATGCATTTAGCAGACGCTTTTATCCAAAGCGACTTCCAAGAGAGAGCTTTACAAAAGAGCATAGGTCACTGATCATAACAACGAGGTAGTCCCAAACATTGCAAGCAGCCAAAACATGAAGCATACATTCTGAAAAAAGCCAGGCGGTTTGAGGAAGACCGTAGGTGACTGGTGGGGGTGTAAAGTTGCAGGAGAGACTTGATGTAGTCAGGTGCAGTCCCGTTCACTGCTTGGAAGGTCAGTACCAGGGTCTTGAATCTGATACGGGCGTTGATGGGTAGCCAGTGGAGAGATATGAGGAGCGGGGTAACATGGGAGCGTCTGGGTAGATTGTAGACCAGGCGGGCCGCTGCGTTCTGAATCCTCTGAAGAGGGCGGGTTGCACATACTGGGAGACCAGCGAGCAGCGAGTTGCAGTAGTCCAACTTGGAGAGGACCATTGCTTGGACTAGCAGCTGGGTGGAGTGCTCAGACAGGTATCTCCTGATCTTCCGGATGTTGTAGAGGGTGAATCTACAAGACCGGGAGACTGCGGCAATGTGGGCCGTGAGGGAGAGCTCGTCATCCATGGTAACCCCAAGGTTCCTGGCAGAGGATGAAGGGGTCACCGTCGCAGATCCCAGGGTGATTGACAGATCATGGGAAATGGAGGGTTTAGCCGGGATGATGAGAAGTTCTGTTTTGGCAAGGTTCAGCTGGAGGTGGTGCTCGGTCATCCAGGCAGAGATGTCTGCGAGGCAGGCCTCAATCCTAGCTGAGATCCCCGGATCAGTCGGGGGGAACGACAGGTACAGCTGCGTGTCATCAGCGTAGCAGTGGTAGGAGAAGCCATGGGAGGTGATGATTGGTCCAAGTGAGGTGGTGTACAGAGAGAAGAGGAGGGGGCCAAGGACGGAGCCCTGTGGGACACCAGTGGAGAGCTGGCGAGGGCCTGACAGTTTGCCTCCCCAGGAGACCTGGTAGGATCTTCCTGACAGGTAGGATGAGATCCACTGGAGTGCAGTGCCAGTGATGCCCATCTCAGAAAGTCTGGAGAGCAGGATCTGGTGGTTAACCGTGTCAAACGCTGCAGAAAGGTCCAGCAGAATGATGACGGATGACCTGGAAGCCGCTCTGGCAGACTGGAGGGCAGTGGTGACTGAAAGAAGGGCAGTCTCTGTGGAGTGGGCAGTCTTAAAGCCCGATTGGTTGGGGTCAAGCAGGTTGTTCTGAGAGAGAAAGTTAGACATAGTTAGGCATAGAGACACAGGGTGTGTGTGAAGCGCCTAGTGCAGTAGTGTAGAAGTGCTTGTAGTTAGTGCATGCTGCATGCTGCCCTCTGCTTGTCACTCTCTGCTTTCAGCTACCGCCGCTGGCTAGCCACCTTACAGGGGGTGAAAAGAGGAGCCGAGAGTGTAAGTCTCCTCTGCCAGTACATAGCCTCTCCACCACCAAGACTCCTGCAGTGCCTCCTCGCGGCCACACATGGTAACTGGGTACCCTGCGGTCCCAGGCTAAACTGCAGGGGATCTCGGAGCAGGAGTGGGCCCCAGAGATGTGGTGTGCAGGCCCACCATAAGGTGGACACGCCCTGGCACCCGTCAACCACTGCCCCAGCTATGGGTAAATAGCCCCACTGCCTTGTGGGTTAGCCTCTTGAGGCAAGGCTAAGGGAGCAGACCCAGACAGAAAAGCAACGCGCTGGCGGTGCGCAATAGGCGGGCTTAAACACAGCCAAGACCCGGCAGCCTCCTGCAGCCTGGATGGGGAACTGGTCGTCCTGGGTTCACCCTTGCCACCAGATTGACCTAACCATGGCGAAGATAAGTGCTACTGGGGATAGCGCGCCTCCAACGGCACTCTAAATAATCTCTTTGCGCAGGTATCCACCTCTGACCACGGTGTATACTCTCTGGACCCACATCGAATCCAACAAGCATCAGCTGCCTTTGGGAGACTCAGGCGTCGGGTCTTTCAAAACAAGAACTTATATCTCCATACAAAAATCTCTGTGTATCAAGCCGTTTGCATCACCACCCTCCTCTACAGTTGTGAAGCCTGGGTCACTTACAGCCGTCATGTGAAGTTCCTGGAGCATTTTCACATCCGCTGTCTCCAGCGCATGCTAGGAATCACTTGGCGTGACCGAGTGCCACACACTGAGATCCTCAGGAGAGCAGGCTGTAAGAGCATTGAGGCCACCATCACCCACCATCAGCTATGATGGCTGGGGCACGTTATAAGGATGCCCCTCAACCGGCTGCCTCACAAAGTGCTGTATGGTCAGCTCGCCCAAGGTCAACGCTCTGCTGGGGGGCAGAAGAAGCGCTATAAAGATCAGATAAAATCAGCACTGAAGAGGTGTAAAATCAGACCTGGGGACCTGGAGGGCTTGGCTGCTGACCGTAACACCTGGCGGCAGGTGTGCCGGGACGGGACAGAAGCGCTGGAGGAGGACAGGACAGCCAGGAGACAGGACAGGCGGGAAAGAAGGCGTAGAGGAAACACAGCCAAGGTTGCCAGTACCATCACTAGCACATACACATGTCCCACATGTGACAAAATCTGTGGATCCAGAATAGGACTGTACAGTCATCAGAGAATCCACCGGTGAAAATCAGAAGTGGACGTCATCATCGGCCTCGATGGACAACTACAAGCAAGCAAGTATAACTGTTATAGCAGTCTTCTTTCTGACGACCGATGCGTTGACTTGAGATTTCTGATGACAGGATAAACAGCTGAGGCAGGACAATGAGATGTCGGATGGCAGGATAAACAAAAGAACTCAGGAAAACTTCCTGACACAAAATGGCGCAGCTCAGCCCGCACGCAGCACAGCTTAGCTCGCATGCAGCACGCACAAACGAGCAATCCAAATCGCCAAAGAAAAAAGAATGTCTCTCAAAAATCTCGAAAAAAAGAAAACTCGAAAATAATGTATAAACCACTCCTTCAACAACGATCGTTTACGTTATTGTTCTCTGTCGAGTGCAATCAATTGGTTTGTAGAAGGAAATCAATTTATCTCGCTCCAACACTGCGCATGGATGATTCACAAAAATAGCAGGGCTCTCAAAAAATGCCTCCGGTAAGAATGACAAAAAAAACAACAGTGTTCTGGAAGAGACCCACGGCCCCAGCAACTCTCTCTCGTACCCTCAGCCAGTCCGCAACTCCGCTCTCCGTCCAATAACACAACCAACCGACCTCGGCTCCACACAACAACGGTAGCACACACCGACTTGTCAAACCTTAACCCTCCAGCTGGACCATTCAAATATGGAAAATACAATTCCCATGGTTCCCACCTTAATAACTTTGCCGTCCAATCACCGATTTTATTTCTGAAAACTGCCAGATACTCATGACAACTTAAGCTCAAAGCACATATCATTGGTTAAGGGGTTAATGGGAGGGGGAAATAAATGTATCGTCTGCAACGGCAGCCATTGTTTTCCGAGGCAGAGCCAGAGCGGAGACCATGGGAGATTGCCTACAGTGTTAGATTTACAGCTTCGAATTGAAATCGGAGACGATATTATGAGTAAAGAAGGGTTCCTTAATATGTGTTGTCAATATTATCAATTAAAAGTCTCAACTTTTTACTTACAAAGAATTTGTTTGTAGGAGTGACGCAAGTTTTTTCAGGAAAGAATGACGTGTCCGGCTTAGCCGTTTGTGACAGGCAGCTATGACGATAGTAGCACTGTTTAGCTTCGATTTGAGCAGATTTGTAAAAAAACTTGGAAAAACAACATTAACTAGCTAGATTATGTACACTGTAAGCTAAATGTACATGCCTTGTTTGGCCAATTTGGTCGCTTGTGGAAGAAACTCGAAAGTTTTTTAATTTTCGAGAGGAGTATCCAGCCATAGCGCTACTTTTGGGACAGGATAATTCCGGTTTCCCCTGTGTCTCCACTAGTCACTAGAATGGTCATAACTTTTAATCAAAATATGGTATTTCTAATCTGTCTTCTGTTCTACATTGCCCACACACTTGTGGATATTCCACCTACTCAAAGTATTTCTCCATCTTGTAATTAAAGTGGTTAAAAATTCAGTTGTCTGATGAGGTATGGTGGATGGAGAAGTTTTTGTAAAAAAAATGGCTGCCTGAAACCACTTTGATAATATATGATTTGACAAATATGGTGTGCAGAGAAACATAACTGAGTAGGCTATTTTCGAGTGGGTTACATCCACAACATCAACACAATTGGATCAATGGCTGGTTTTAAGTAATTTTGGGAAATTCTTCACAAATTGTCACTGTATAGAAAAATCCATGCTGCAGACTTACCAATGAGAACAAAGGCAAATATGTAAGATGAACTGATGTGGAGCACAAATCATCCAAGAAGCAGTACTTCTCTTAAGTGTTTTTTATTCAGATGACTAATCATTGGATTCAGGTCAAAAGTCTATCACTTGAACTGGTTTCATCACTTAAGACACTAAAAGGTCAGCAGCTTGGCATGCTGGGACATGGAAAGGATTAAACATTTTGACTTTCATCAAAGTAAAAAATGCTGGTTTGTCCCTTTTCATCAATGTCCTCAAAAAAGCAGTCTGCAGCACTACTGTGTCTGTGGGGTGACTGTCTGTCTCTGGAGGGCTGGCAGGCAGTCAGGGTAGGCCAGCTAGATGAAGCTGTCCTGGGGTCAGGGCTGAAGAGAAGCTGTCCAGCTAGAGGGGGGAATTCCAGCAAGGGGTCTGTTTTTCCCTCAGTATCCTCTGTTGGACTGTTGAGCAGGCCTCTGCATGACCCTCCAGACCTGTAAAAGTGAAGAAAGAATCCATGTCAGTTGTGAAAAATGAAGCTTTTTACATCTACACTTGATATAAACTACAGTTTTGACTATGAAATGCAGTGGCATCACTTAAACTTGAATCCAAATGTGTTGACCTGATGGATACCCGACCATGCAAAGTCACCCTAAACATTTGGCTTGATTCCAGGCTCTGGCAAGAGTATTTAGCTCTAAACTGGTCAATATACACATATGACAAAAGATCAGCTTGACCTTTGCCTGTAAACAGTGATTCTGACTGTCAGAGACCTTTAAATAGGCTGACCGAGATAAACTAGCCTGGCTAACGTAGGTCGCTTTCTCAGGCAAATGACGAATGAAATAGGCTTGTTTTGAAAGATCCTATATACTGGCTATCTTCAGCAGGCTCTTGTCTACAAAAAGCAGCCCTCCCTGACGTTTTAGTAGTATAATTGAGCTAAATACAATATTTAGTACACACTGCCAGTGAGCGAGCCGAGTCTGTCTCTGAGGCTAAGTCAAAACAATGTGCCCCCGGAACGCAGACTCACTCCACTTGCAAGTTTTCCACAAATCACAAAAATAATCGGAGCATCTGGCTAAAAGTGCAATTCCCACATCTCCTAAAGGCTGCCCTCCTCGAATTTTTTTAGTTTTTATATCACCTTTTGGATGAATTTGCCGAGATCCTAAATGATTCACTAATTACACAAAGGGAAAAAGCTTGCTACTTTTCGAGTTCGGTTTTCCGTCACTTCAAACCCACGATCTAAAGGTCTCAAAGTGCTCAAACCTTCACCATAATTCAAGAGTAGTGTACTTTCACGAACCCAATCATTGTTGCTAGCTTAAAATGTGTAAAACTAGGACTTACCGAACGTGGCTGCCTCCGACATGGCTATCAGGCGATTCCAGTTGAAAACAACAATGGCCGCCGAAAAATAATTTATATTCGTAATGGCGAGCTGCGATTGGAAGTGAAATTAAACAGGAGCATGATCTAAAGGTCTCAAAGTGCTCAAACCTTCACCATAATTCAAGAGTAGTGTACTTTCACAAACCCAATCATTGATTCTAGCTTAAAATGTGTAAAAATAGAACTTACCGAATGTGGCTGCCTCCAACACGGCTATCAGGCGATTCCAGTTAAAAACAACAAAGGCCGCCGAAAAATAATTTATATTCCTAATGGCGAGCTGCGATTGGAAGCAAAATGAAACAGGAGCAAAAGACCAAGGGTGGGGCTTGGTCAGCACACCATTTCCAGAAAGGATGTGTGCGTCTTGCCAAGCTGGCGAGTGTGTCAAGTAGGGTGACCACCTGTCCATCTTTGCGCTGTATCTCACAGCATTTTCAATATGCAACGTGCGGGACAAGGGGTCAAAATGCTGTGCGTCTAGTGTCAAGGGGCAGGATGAGTCTGTGAGAATTTGGAGCGCGCGCGCTATGGAGCAATTCAACCCCAGCAGTTATTAGCAGTCAAATGACCCAGAAAACATTTGTAGACATCCTCAGAAGAGGGTAAAGAGTACACGCAGCAAGTTTGGTGTGAATCCATCAAAGATTTGCTGAGATACGACCCAACTTCCTGTTTGATGGCTTAACGGCACATTTTGATTGCCTGTACCAGGCAAACGATTTCCCAAATCAAAAAACCATGTGATTACTTTTGTGAGGCTTGGTCTGAAGATAGTCTCTGCCAAATTTGTTGGAGATTGGACAACATGTGTTGGAGGAGTAGAGAAAAAACGTTTTTAATTAATTCAAAATGGCGACCGCATCAATTCAGCTATTATCACAAATTATTATGCGTCACACACGGGACGTCCCAAGATATCATGAAACAAAGGAATCACTTAATAAAGGCAAACAAATCAACAGTTATTGGCCAAAACGCATTTTTGCTTCCTGCGGCCACGCCCAGTGATCACATGACACCACATTGTGTGGACATCCTCAGAAGAGGGTTCCGAGCCATTATACCAAGTTTGGTGTTAATATCTCAAAGATTTGATGAGATATGACTTCACTTCCTGTTTGGCGGCTTTTCTGCTGAATTTGATTGGCTGTACCGGACAAACGGTTGTGAGGATCAAAATTCTTTTTGATAACTTTTGTGAGGCTTGGTCTGAAGATCATCTCTGGTAAATTTGAAGAAGATTTGAAATTGTAGTAGGCTTTCAAAGTTTTTTTTGATAAAACCGGAAATTGCGGAAAATATATATAACCGGAAATAAGGTGTGTTGAACTCGTCTTTATCCAGGGAATCCAATGATACCTCACTTTTGAAAATGGGTCATACGGTGCAAAAGTTGCTTGTGTAAACACAAGTCCAACTTTGACCCGTTGGTGGCGCTAGAGTGGTCTAATGGTAGACATGAAACTTGGTGTAAGTATAGAACGGACTGTCCTTAGAGTGTGCCAAATTTCACAAAAATTGAAAAAACGGTATTTTCAAAATGACGGCCACATCAATGGAAAAAAACAAAACAAAGGGTTCTAGGGGCTGCCATTGACTCCATGGTACAATATTTTTATTTTATTTTTAAGAATAAAACAACAATAACAATAGGTTTCCTCCTTACGGAGGAATCCTAATAAAACTAACAATGACAATGCTGCCCTACAAAGGCAAAAGACCGTAACTCGCCGAAGTGTAGAACTGAGAAAAACGACTTCAAAGGTTTTGCACTTTCAAAGTAGCTGTCCTGCCAAATGTATTTTAGGTAGGACACTGGAAATCTAGCAGTTTGATGTTTTAGTGATTACACAATCTAAATTAGATTTATTTTTTATTTTTTTTATAAACTGCACTTTTGACCCCTATTTTGAAGTTACGGTAGTATACTATAGTCCATAGTAAGCGGTCATGCCAAGGCAAAAGACAGTAACTTCCGTTTCTTCGCTCACTTAGTTGCTTATCACGATATAAACTCTGTATATTATAAGCCAATGTAACATACACTTGTTATTACTGGTTGTACGAGCTGGTTGAGGGTGTACATCAAGCGTGCGGATTGCGTCCCGGGGGGGGAGGGGGGGGGGGTTGAAAGAGCTGGTTCAGGGGGTACATCAGTTGGGATGTCTAGGGTAGGATACTTACAAACGACTCATGTTTGGGATGTTTTGTGTTGAATGCCAGCGAGCAGGCTAGGCTACGTATTAGTTAAAGTGAAACCGTAACTCCATTTGAAAGTTTTTAAGTGCTGCAAAACAAAGGCAAAGCCCGTAACTGATGTTACGGCATTTTGCATTGGCTTTCTAAAGCCAAAGCAGGCTTTTGGAAGTTACGGTGAAGACAACAACCTATTTTCTCTGAAAAACAGACAAGATAATTTAAGATATTTGGCCACTTGATAAAGCAGACCTTAACTGTTCCGTAAATGAAAAAAAATCATTTTCGACAAAATTGAAGTTACGGTCTTTTGCCTTTGCATGGCAGAATAGGTTTCCTCCTTACGGAAGAATCCTAATAATAATAATAAAACTCACAATAACAATCGGTTTCCTCCTTACGGAGGCATTTTACCTATTAACTTACGTTTATTACCAACACCTGGATTTAAAAAGTTTACAAATGCTGTACTAATACATTTGTTGTTACAAACCGCTCTGAGATAATGCTGAATAAAAATATAAATATGAGCAAACAGTAAGGCATTAGAACAATATAGGCCAATTATCACCCTACGTCACACAACTGTCAAGCAGGCTCAACTGCGCATGTCGGTTGCAAAAGAGGAACTTCTCCCGGGTCTATTACACTTGGAGTGTCGATCAGGTCATCATATATTTCTGGCCACTGGATTGCAGGGCTTGACATTGACTTTTTGAGGCACTTGTCCTTTGGACAAGTACATTTACGTTTCACTTGTCTATGCACAAAAGTCACTTGACCCCGATACCTTTAAATCGGATCGGGCAAACCAAGAGATCGGGCAAAACTAGCCTGACTAACGGAGGTCGCTTTCTCAGGCAAATGACGAATGAAACAGGCTCGGTTAAAGAAATCCAAGCTGGCTATCTTCAGCAGGCTCATATCTACAACAGGCAGTCCTCTCTGACGTTTTTGGGGTAGAATGGAGTGAACAGGCAAAACTAGGCTGGCTCGGGCAAAACTAACCTGGCTAACGGAGGTTGCTTTTTCAGGCAAATGATGAATGAAATAGGTTTTAATTCGGTTAAAGAAATCCGAGATGCTGGCTAGCAGGCCCGTATCGACAATAGGCAGTCCTCCCAGACGTTTCTGTTGTTGAATGGAGTGAAATACAACATTGTGCACACTGCCAGTGAGCGACCCGACTGATGCTAACGTCAAAACGGAGACGCAGTCTCACTCAGATTGCCAGTTTTAAATAAATCACAAAAATAATCGGACCAGCTGGCTAAAAGCAGAATTCCCATATCTCTTGAAATCTGCCTTGCTCGACTTTATAGATGTAGAATTGACTGTAAAACTGTAAAATTATTAACTTTGTGACATGACATGAAGACATGGCTGCCGCCCGACTATGGTGTCTACCGGGCAGGGCCGGACTGGCCATTGGGGATACCGGGAGAATCCCCGGTGGGCCGACGGGGTTGGGATGGTCCAAAACACCGGCCCACTTCCATTACCAACCGGCCCTCTGACATCGCCAGCATCTCATATTATTTCACATGTCACAGCTTGAATACGTAAAAATTGTTCTTTGACCTTTAGTAGGCTGGATTCACTGACTGATATTTATACTGCTCCTTGCGATCTGTATTTACACACATGGTGCCGATTTTTCGACAATTTTCTGACCTGTCTTCTGAAATGTGTTCTTACGGACTTTACGTCAAACGGAAGTTTAACGTAAGAAATTCAACATATATGTAATTTCTTTGTAATCATCCAAAATAATGCAAGGTGTATATGGGTATTTTTCCAAGTAGCCAATGACTGGTCGATACGTGCGATCGATGCATTGAGTGGACAACGTGTTATGAGTGGGCCGCGCACCGTTTACTGAGTGGGCCGGTCTGACAGTAAAACTCCCGGGCCACTCTTTCCCCCCAGTCCGTCCCTGCTACCGGGTGACATTCTCACTCAAAGTTCAAGACCTTCGTGATCCAAAACAAAATTATGATGTGACAGATCAATGGGGAATCGCTTTTTCTCTTAAAGGCTGTCCTCTTCGAAATGTTTTGCCTTTTTAAATCTAACTATTCGTATGATCCGTGTGGTCCTTTTGATGTTTTAAATGCTATCCTTTCCCGGTTTTCTGCAACCAAATTGCGCGCTCATCCCGAATGTTTACAAACAAATACAACGGATCAATTGACAGTCTCAGCTGTCAAATCTTAGGTAAAACACTTTATATATAAGGAATATTTTGAATCCAGTCGATACTGACCTGACTGAGAGAGAGAGAGAGAGAGAGAGAGAGAGAGAGAGAGAGAGAGAGAGAGAGAGAGAGAGAAAGAGAGAGAGAGAGAGAGAGAGAGAGAGAGAGAGAGAGAGACAGACAGACAGACAGACAGACAGACAGACAGAGAGCGCGAATTAGAGAGAGAGGTATGTGTAAGATTACTCTGATGTAACCCCTTGACACACCCCATCACTTTGAGTGTCTGCCTGTCAGAAAAATTGAAGATGTATCTTTTTTTATTCTGTATAAAATGATACTGTGTTCAGCATTCCTTGTGTGGAAAGAGAGGCCTACTCCCAAACCTGGAATAGATGGAGACGCAAACTCTGGTGACCATTTGCTTGACACCTATATGGTCAACTAGGGTTGATGACGCAAACACTCACACACACGCGCGCAAGGTCTATGCAAGGGAGCCAATGAAAGAAGAGTTATGAAGAAATTGGGATTTCCTATGTGCTTACATTATTCACTTATCAATAGAACTAGTCATTGGATACTAGTTAGTAAGTTCTCATGTAAACTTGCTATTAATAAGAGTAGATTGTGTCTATGTGTCAGGATTAATAGATGTTAGGGGTCAGGAGAAAGTACTGGCTAAACGTTCCTTGTCATGACTACAAGTAGAGCTCCATATGAACTCTCTAGTCTGAGAGTTGTCATGGTGTTGGGAGCAGTGAATCTCTTTCTCTGAGACTGTCGTAACGTCAATACTGTCTGACTGACACAATCTATGTTTACATTCTTGTGCCCTATAAAAGATGGTCCTCCGGCTTTCAGAGCTGAGAGAGACATGATTGAGACCTAAGCCTGGTGTTGTGTTGTCATTTATTGTCAGAGATCTGGTTCTTTGTTTGGCAAAACTCATTGCCACAACTTGTGCCACTGTGTTTAAATGCACGCTTAAGATAAAAAAAGAAACAGGCAATGAAAATAAGCAAAGGCTGTAATCATAATATATATGGGGTTCCATAAAGGTTATTGAGATTAGTGAAGATTTCATGCTATTTTCAGAGATTAGCGATTTATTTTCTATCATTTTTTAAAATGTTTTATTGAAAAAGTAAAGGGTGTGGAAGTAGGCCAGACACTATTAGAATAATCAGGTGTATATTAAAGATTTTTTGACCCAAGTCTGGAAAAGATATTGAGATTAGCAAGGATTTCATGCTTTTTTCAGGGATTAGCGATTTTCTATCATTTTTTAAAAGGTTTTATTAAAAAAGTAAAGGGTGTGGAAGTAGGACAGACACTATT
This sequence comes from Hypomesus transpacificus, assembly GCF_021917145.1. Lineage (NCBI taxonomy): Eukaryota > Metazoa > Chordata > Actinopteri > Osmeriformes > Osmeridae > Hypomesus > Hypomesus transpacificus. The sequence continues at coordinate 10,129,459 of NC_061076.1, forward strand.
AGAATAATCGGGTGTATATTCGAGATTTTTTGACCCAAGTCTGGAAAAGATATTGAGATTAGCAAGGATTTCATGCTATTTTCAGAGATTAGCGATTTACTATAATTTTTTTTTAAATATTATTGTAAAGGTAAAGGGTGTGGAAGTAGGCAAGACACTATTAGAATAATCTGGTGTATATTTGAGATTTTTTGACCCAAGTCTGGAAAAGATATTGAGATTAGCAAGGATTTCATGTTATTTTCAGAGATTTGCGATTTACTATCATTTTTTTTTTTTTTTTTTTTGAAAAAGTAAAGGGTGTGGAAGTAGGCCAGACACTATTATAATAATCAGGTGTATATTTGAGATTTTTTAAAACAAGTTTGAAAAAGTTATTGAGATTATCAATGATTTCATGCTATTTTCAGAGATTAGCGATTTTCTATCATTTTTTTTAAAACATTATTGAAAAAGTAAAGGGTGTGGAAGTAGGCCAGACACTATTAGAATAATCAGGTGTATATTAAAGATTTTTTGACCCAAGTCTGGAAAAGATATTGAGATTAGCAAGGATTTCATGCTATTTTCAGAGATTTGCGATTTACTATCATTTTTTTAAAAACATTATTGAAAAAGTAAAGGGTGTGGAAGTAGGCAAAACACTATTATAATAATCAGGTGTATATTTGAGATTTTTTGAAACAAGTTTGAAAAAGTTATTGAGATTATCAATGATTTCATGCTATTTTCAGAGATTAGCGATTTTCTATCATTTTTTAAAAAACATTATTGAAAAAGTAAAGGGTGTGGAAGTAGGCAAGACACTATTAGAATAATCAGGTGTATATTTGAGATTTTTTGAAACAAGTTTGAAAAAGTTATTGAGATTATCAATGATTTCATGCTATTTTCAGAGATTAGCGATTTTGTATCATTTTTTTTAAACATTATTGAAAAAGTAAAGGGTGTGGAAGTAGGCCAGACACTATTAGAATAATCTGGTGTATATTTGAGATTTTTTGACCCAAGTCTGGAAAAGATATTGAGATTAGCAAGGATTTCATGCTATTTTCAGAGATTAGCGATTTTCTATCATTTTTTTAAAAACGTTATTGAAAAATTAAAGGGTGTGGAAGTAGGCCAGACACTATTATAATAATCAGGTGTATATTCAAGATTTTTTTAAACAAGTTTGAAAAAGTTATTGAGATTATCAATGATTTCATGCTATTTTCAGAGACTAACGATTTTCTATCATTTAAAAAAAAGCATTTTTGAAAAGTTAAAGGGTGTGGAAGTAGGCCAGACACTATTAGAATAATCTGCTGTGTATTTGAGATTTTTTTGACACAAGTCTGGAAAAGTTATTGAGATTAGTGAAGATTTCATGCTATTTTCAAAGATAAGCGATTTTCTATCATTTTTTTAAAAGGTTTTATTAAAAAACTAAAGGGTTTGGAAGTAGGCCAGACACTATTAGAATAATCGGGTGTATATTTGAGATTTTTTGACCCAAGTCTGGAAAAGATATTGAGATTTTTTTTAGATTTGCAAGGATGTCATGCTATTTTCAGAGATTAGCGATTTTCTATCATTTAAAAAGTTTTATTGAAAAAGTAAAGGGTGTGGAAGTAGGTCAGACATTGTTGGAATGCTCTGCTGTTTGTTTGAGGTTTTATAGTCATACAAATATTATAAATGTCATCATTTTTCAAAATTGTATGGGTAATTTTCACCCGGTCCCTAACTCGGCGCTGCAAAGTAGCGTCTTCCGAATGTGAGACGAATGTCGAATGTCGAATATGAAACTAACTTCACCTCGGTAATATAGCGAATTTGTTTGTGGTAGGATGAGAAGGATAAACATATACCATTCCGACACCCTATTGGTTTATAAGTGATCCATCACCTGCACATGACACAAAATCACGTCAAACTCAAGCAAGGAAATAGCAGACGTATGTAGCCTACGTAGATGTCTGTGGCAGAGACTCGAGAACTCAAAATGACGCAAAATGTCCAAACCAAGCACCAGCGAACAGGTTGGTAGCTAGGAAGATTAGCCAACCCTTTTACATCCCTGGCCGTACCTGGAAGAATTTTTCGACATGTTTGGATGCAAAAACAACTCCTTTCGAAAGCGCTGCAAACTCTGCGCACCCAAGTAGGCTACCACGAGCTAATGGCTTTCACAAACTCACCGTCTAATTTGAATAAAGGCTATTGATAACATGCCTCGGAAGTTTGACTTTTTGCAGCATTACAATACTTATAGGCAACTAGTCATCATATCTTCCGCTCCATGAAACACGTTAATGCTTTGTAGTAGGCTACACATATATGGTTCTTTCATGTATTTGCACTGTACTAAGATGCGTTTATTTTCAATGGGCATAAACAGATGCAGCCCACATTTTTCAACATTAACGTCATTTCAATATAACAAGTCATTATGGCTTTGGAAAAAAAAAATTGGGGGGGAGGTGGGGTTGTGTATTATAGACCCCTGTGCCTAAGCGTTTGTCCTTAATGGCATGTTTTCCCCTAACTACTTTTACTTTTATACTGTAAGTAGTTTTGAAACCAGTACTTCTACACTTTTACTTGAGTAAAAAGCTTGATTTGATACTTCAACTTCTACAGAAGTATTTTTAAACCCTAGTATCTATACTTCTACTTGAATAGTGAATGTGAATACTTTTGACACCTCTGCTTATGTTATTCTTTTGGTTGAATGGAAAAAAAAAGATTTTTAGGAGAATGTTGATGACAGAAAACTTTACTTTAGGGTACACAAATTTGCATGCATTTGTGATTAGTAACAGGGACAGAATGTGTGGTTGAGTATCGAAGAAACAAATTGTGTTTTGTTTTCTGTACCATAAGCCCCCATTTGATGGAGAGGACGAGGATGAGCTGTTCCAGTCCATCATGGAGCACAACGTGTCCTACCCCAAGTCAATGACCAAGGAGGCCGTCTCCATCTGCAAGGGCGTGAGTACTGGACCTCCTCCAATCAGAATGTCCTCCTTGAGGGTTTAGGTTGGTTCAGGTGCAGTTCTATTGGAGTACCTGAAGCACTGTGCGACATTGCTTGCCAAAAGGGCTATACAAATAACATGTGATTTGATAACAGTATAGGACAAATGATCAAAGCTGTGGTGACTGACAAAGACAAACTCATTTTCTGTATCTTCAATTCTATGTATTGTTTTAGCACAATGTGGAGGAGCATGTGCAACAAAAGGAGGGCTGCAACTTCCCCAATAACAGTGCGGCTGATAAGGGACACAAGGGTGTCCCTCAATTGCCCGTCTTCTGATGGTGCAGCATGCTGCTGCCAGAATTTTATCGTCCACTAGAAAGTTTGACCACATTACCCCAGTCTTGGCCTCTTTGCACTAGCCTGGCTGCCAGCCCAACTTCTCCCCGCCCAAAAAATAATTTGGTCGGGAAGTTGGGTCTGGAGGGTCTCGTATTGGGGACCAACTACAGAAAACCAGAATCTGGGCGAACCAATTAAATTGCCGGGCGGGCTTTATAGGATGATGGACAGATGATCAACAGTAACGTAATCACCCACGTCACAAAAGAGCGTTTAAGTTGAATTTGTTTTGAACAAACATGGCTACCGCTGGAGATCTGGGATGTTATGATTCTGCCATCGAGTATGTTTTAGAAGACATCGACAGCGCATTAATTTTGAAAGAGGAACAGAGAGACGCAATCAAGGCATTTGTCAATGGAAAATATGTTTTTGCCGTCCTTCCTATGGGATTCGGTAAAAGTTTAATTTATCAGCTGGCCCCGATGGAGTTGTAATCCTAAACGGAGAACTTGTTCGTATATGCATTGCCCTTTATTGTTTCGCTCAAAAAGGTTGACCGTGTGAACAAGCACTCTCCCTACCCTTAAATTAATTTTACAACACCGGCAAAAATTGTTTGTATTCATTCTTCAAGCATACTTCAAGTCTGCTTGTAGTTTAGTTCTGTTGACAACAACTATGCGGTGCTTAACATACGTCACATACTCTGTTGCTCTGATTGGTTGTAGATCTATCCAATTGAGCGAAGAGGCATTTGTTTTCCAGGCTCGTTTGAAACACGCCCTGTAGTCAAAGCCCAACGGAGAGTTCTCAGACTCATATTCTGACTAGAATTATGAGTATGACAACGTCAGGCTATCTTTGCACTGGCTTCCTGTCCAGTTTAGAATACGTTTTAAATTTGCTTGTTTGTTTTTAAAGCTCTCAATGGACAGACCCCTTCATATATCTCGGACCTTTTAAAATTGCACGCACCCATTAGGTCACTGAAGTCTGCAGACAAGCTTCTTTTATACACTCCCCGATCACGCTGTGTACGCACAGGTGATAGGGCCTTTGCAGTTGCTGGTCCTAAGCTATGGAATCAGCTTCCCCTATCTATTAGGCAGGCTCCTTCATTGTCCGTTTTTAAATCCAGGCTTAAGACCCACATAAGCGCAGCTAGTTCTGGCAGGGCAATCGGGCAGCGCGCGTCAGTGATCGGGGACGTATGGCGTCTTACTCCACCTTCATTACTCCTCCCACTACCACACCCATGTAGCAGCGCATATCCATTGGGCCACGTCCGATAAGGCGTCTTTAAAAGACGCACGGATATGCACACACTCACCCCGGTCGTTGTATGATCAGTGCTGCTGCCACCCTCCACCGTCCCCTTCTCCCCCATGCTGTCTGTGTGTCTATCCAACAGGGGGATTATATCTCTATTGCTCCCTGCCTCATATGTCATGTATGTCTGTGTTGCATCGAGGAGGCAGGGAGTGCTTCCCTTAGATCATCCACTCCGCCAAAGTAAATCTACATGTCCATGTCATGTAACAATAAATGCTCAAAGCTAATACGTGATTGTCTTGACTGAACTTTATTTTCTGGCGTTTCCCACCACTTGACTTGTGCTGTTGCTGTTGCTTGTTTTTCTGTTGTTCACTGTTTTGTATTTTGTTTACTGTGTTTTTTATAGTGTTTAAAAAATATATATATTTGGATTCTGTTTTTGTGCTTTTGTTCGGCATCTCGGTCAGCCTTGCTGTGTTTTGAGTGTGCTTTATAAATAAAATGTACTTACTTACTTACTTTACTTGCAAGGAAATACATGGCATATGATAAACACAGTATAAGTATCTGTGAAAGCTACAGAGCTTGGTTAATTTAAGGTGGTTAGCTCTGTGGTAAATCAGTATCACCGTGGTGTCAAAGAGTTCAAAAGAGTTGAAGCAGTTACACATTTCCATGCTATTAAATCCGGGGCCCATTGTAGATTCCTCTGTAGGAATCAATTTTCTGACATTGTCGACACAGTCCTGACTGTGGGCGTCCATGTTATTTACCTGGGAAATGAGCCTTCAGATGCAATTTACACAGCAGAGAGATTCAATTTAGAATTTCTCCAAGATGACCTGAAGACTGCTCTCCAGAACCACAGTCAATTTACAATCAAGAATAGCCTCATTGACTATAGGTCTATGGCACTACCCATGATCATCTCTTTGAAAATATTAATCTACAATGGCCGACTCTCACTTCCGATTAAACCACACAACATGCACTCTCAGGGTGACCAACAAGATTATTTTAACTAACAAACAACAATATTACAAACATCTAACTGAACGAACGCAACAACTGAAATCCCTTGCATAGCTGTTGTAACCAAACAATTTTCCACAAGTTTTGGCATTTTTTTATGGAAGTTTATCTCTTTATTCAAATGAAAATGCATTTGTCAAATGGAAATTCAATGCGCAAAGTGACAATGCAATCCGCAATTCGAATGGTAAAGCAATTGTCAAATGGCAATTCAATGTGCAAATGACAATGCAATCTGCAATTCAGTTTGTACAATTTTGAATAACAATTTGAATGAACGCTTACTGCATTGCATTTCATATTGACACGGTTTTTTCGACTCTTTATTCAAATGGAAATCAATGTGCAAAGTAGCAATGCAATCTGCAACATATCAGTTAACGACACTCGATTTCCATCTACATCGTCTGCAAAGGCAGTGAGCGTTGCAACAAGTTCTTCTGTCGCCATATTGTTATTAGCATTACAGTAGCAACAAAGTTTATCTGTCCCCCCCACCCCCCTCCCAATAGACTACTCTGCCTCTGATTGGCTGGTATTCGTTACCTTCGTTGGCTAGGTTAGGTTTCGGCGGAATTACTGGGTTGTCAGTGTTAGAGGCAGCCACTCAGAAGCAGAGTAGAGTTGGGTCTTACCCTCAATCGGGTTGGGTCCCGCCTTGATAGGGGGACTGACAGATTGCATTGCCATTTGAATTTTTTAACAAAAAGAGCGTGATGACAAGTAAATGTTAATGCAATAGACTGGGGGCGCTGTTTAGCTTCCACATTGAATCTCCATTTGAATAAAGAGTCAAAAAGACTGTGTCAATATGAAATGCAATGCTATAAGCGTTCATTCAAATTTGTATTCAAAATAATACAAACTGAATTGCGGATTGAATTGTCATTTGCACATTAAATTGCCATTTGACAACTGCTTTTACCATTTGAATTGCGGATTGCATTGTCACTGCGCGCATTGAATTGCCATTTGACAAATGCATTTCCATTCGAATAAAGAGTCTAATATAGTTCCATATTTTTTGACATGCCGCACTGCATGCTGGGTACCCAAGAGCGCTGACGTTGATGATCTGGCTGTGCTCCGACTGCGTGATATGACGAGATATGGAGAGAAGTCTCCTGAGGTGGGACGCGTCTTTCTGCCTTGAAGCTGCGTGCGCATCATCATCAAGACCCCATGTATATGTCAAGATAACATCCAAGCGAACAATTTCACCAAATCTGACTGCAGCTTTGTATACCATATGTACTGTGTTGTGGTTGTTGGAGTTAAACAACTTGCTTAATGAATTAAATGGCTGTTAAATGTCAAATCCAACTATAAATGTATAAAATTTCCAATCAAATCTGCATTCATTTTAAACCTAGAGGTTTAAAAGACAACCTTTGCCTAAACTGACATGCACTAACTCAGAGAACTGAGTTTCAACATCCATTTACACATTTAGTCTCTATGTTTTACTCTACTCTTAAGGCATAAGGGCTCCTATTAACCTGTGAGCCCATGTGACCTATGGGCTCACATGGGCCACTAGCCGTCTGGGAGTAATGAGTGACCTGTTGTATCAGTGGACCAAATTGAAAAAAATCGGGTCCAGGACTTTTTGAGCTATTGGGCCATTTAGTGGAGAAATATAACAAGAATAAGAATACTAACAAAAACAATATGTTTCCTCCTACCGGAGGAACCCTATTAAGAAGAATACTAACAAAAACAATAGGTTTCTTCCTACCGGAGGAACCCTAATAATAGGAATACTAACAAAAACAATAGGTTCTCTCCTACCGGAGGAACCCTAAACATTTTTGTCTACGACAGCTACTGTAAAAGTATAACTGACTGAGACAAAACTACAGACTAAAGGCCACCTTTCTCCCCTCTTCTTTTCTCTTCTCTTTTCTCTTCTACCCCATATCATATATCTCCTTCCCCATATGCCAATCACCTTCTTGATGCCACCACCCAGTTGATGACCAAGCATCCATCCAAGCGCCTGGGCTGTGGGCCAGAGGGAGAGAGGGACATCAGGGAGCAGGCTTTCTTCAGACGCATTGACTGGGACCGCCTGGCCAACAGAGAAATCCAGCCGCCGTTCAAGCCCAAAGTGGTGAGTGTCACTGGGGGGGGGGGCGTTCAAATGTGAGCCCCTGAGAATGCGCCCATAGGAGGACCAAGTGGTGGAATGACAACCCAGCAAAGAGGGAGTGCTGGATCAAGATGAAAGATTGTGTCTTAACATATAGCTCTATATGCCCTGGAAACTGTCAGAACACACAGTTAAGAACTTGAGGTGTTCATGATCAAATGCTGATGCAGGCTCCACTCACAGCCTCCCCCTTGCCAAGACAAGCTAGAGATCTTTAAAACTCTGTAGTGGATATGTTTAGACTCAAATGTGGAATCATTAAGTTTTTATGAGGGACATATGGCTCTTTTTTATGTGGGTTTATCAGATGTGGGTTTTTGTTTTGATGTAGGATCTTCATTGTAAAGCATTCCTTAGTGTGTACGTGTGTGTATGGGGCGTATTCCATATGGGGCATATGCCGTGCCAGGCACCACTGCACACAGTGCATTCACCGTGTACCTGCTATGGGTGTGGTACGTGTATTTTGGCGCCACATGAACACTACACTTTACTACACCTTTAATAGATACGTATTTAGCACATATTACATTTGATAAGATGTGCGTATAAGCAGGCGTTGTTTGTCCTGCAAACCCCTACAAACACCTGCACGCATTGACGTATTGGTTCTTTAAGCTATATCAAGGGATCGCTGGTCCAAAATTTGTTTTGTGCTATTAAATGGCACAAAATCTGCAATCTAAATATAAAAATCACTGTACCTCGCCACCAGGCTCCTGTATGGTCATTGACTTAGTCACTGATCTGCAAATTTACACTATTGTACTGTACTCCACTTAGGTTAGAATAGGCTATAGGGTTGAAACAGGTTTTATGTGCATTTAGGGTTAGTATAGTGTACTTTATTGTTATCTGTAATTTAGGACGTTTTAGTATTAGGGTTAGTATAGTCGATTATTGATTGCTATCTGTATATTTAGGAAATTTCACTTATTTAAGCTCAGCATAGATGTAAATTATGTTCCGTGTACTTATATGTTATGTTATGCCAGGTGCTTGCGTTGTCTTGTCTTAAGAATTTCAGTGCTCAGTCTAACCTTGTGTTGTTCTGTGTACTAGAGCTGTAACGAATAGTCGACAAAATCGACTTTGTCGATTGTGAAAAATTGTCAATGTGGATTTTTATCGTTGACGCGTCATATATTATATATATATTATTAAAGGTTCAGAGCTGCCGGTAATTTTCATTCAGCATTGCAATGACCTACCGGAAGTGCAGGGGGCAGTACCACTTACACTGTCGCACCAAGGCATAGACGTATATACACCAAGGCAAAGAAAAATAACTTTTCTGAATCATGGCGGAACAGAGTGTGGGAGACAGATATATACAGGGCTCTCAAGTGTCACGCATTGAGAGTGACAGTCACTAATTTCGGTCTTTAGTCACGCCCTCCCGCCACACATTGTATTTCTCACGCCGAAAAAAAATATTTATAATATATTGAATATGCCGCAGCACCCAACCAAAATTCCTCTGGCCGCCCCACTCTCACTATGGAACCGGCAGTCAAGCGCGTCTCCCCTTGAGTTCTTACTCGAGCCTGCCACCTATCATCAAAAAAAAAGAAAGGGTCTATACAATAGCCAATCGGAAAATAGCATCATTGTATCTGGGTAAGATTTCAAGCAACAACCAATGAAAAAAAAGCATATCCTGTAATTTTTCGGAATTCTGCTACGTTTCCGAAAGTTTTGTTCACCTACAAAGCAAACTGCTGGAGCTCGAGCATCACTTTGAGCACAGTCATGATCTCCTGTTTTAATGTTACAACAAATTCTCAACTTGTTGTGACAACAATGACAACTTGACTGCTTTTAAAAAGCATTTCCCAGATAATTAGCATCAGTTTTTCACGAGTCTCTCAACCAACAGTTTTACAGCCTGTTCACTGACAACACCTGCTCAGAACAAGTAGTTCATAGATGTAGCCGGTGTGTATCGGTGAAACTCACTCGTCAGGTAAGAAAAAGCCACCCGCATCCACGGTTTTCTAGCGTTCGTTGGCGTAGTTGGTAGTGGCGCCGCTTAGTAGTCAGAACCCCGTGTGTAGGATCGAACCCTGTGTGGGATGTATATAGGCTCGATTTTTTTTACTTTTAAAATAATGTCATATTTTACTATCATATCCTGGCCATGGATGCATTAATCATTGCTGCCTTTGAAAGATGTCAGGTAAAAAGCAATTTATTTATTTATTTTGACCCCCTGAGGGGGGGGGGGGGTGGGGGAGAGAGAATGTCACTCTTGCCTGTCTTCAAAACTTGAGAGCCCTGCATATATGAACATATATATCTATGGTGGGAGAGCCGAAACAAGTTAGACCGAGAGCTTCAAAAGTCTGGGAATATTTTACCAGCAAACCAAATAAAAAAGTACAATGCAGCATCTGTTAAATGGAATTAGCATTTCATTCCAGCACCACGGCAATGCATGAACATTTGAAACGGACGCATCCTGGAGCCATCACGTCTTCTCCTGCTAATAGTTAAGTTTAAGTTAAATGTCCAAGTTAAAAGTAACGTTAGCCTTGTTAACTTATCGTAAGATTTACGCTTACATGTTGGAAAACAGAACGTCTCATGGAGGATGCTTGCTAACGCTATTTCAGTTATTTTACGTGCAATGTAGTTAATCAGTGAATTATAAGAACGTCTTGTGGACGATGCTTGCTAACGCAATTTCAGTTATTTTACGTGCAATGTAGTAAATCAGTTAATTATCAGAGTAGCCTGTCTTTTCGTTCGTTCTGAAAAGTTAACCTCTTCCACTTAGCATTCGTCAAACTAAATATTGTGGAAAAATAATAATTTAATATCAACACAATTACGAGAGATCTACTCTAGCATTATACAAAAATATGATACTATAGCCTACATGAATTAAAACTTTGTTTGCACTTCACTTTTAAAAGCATTTTGCACTTTAATTTGTATTACTATTTTGAATATGTATAATGATGTTTCATGTTTACACAACTTGTAACTCAAATACATTTGAATTCAAATGTCAACATTTTGTCATTCTTTTTTTGGGGGGGGAAAAATAATCATTAGATTAGTCGATTAATCAAAATTTTTTTCGATAGATTAGTCGAATACCAAAATAATCGTTAGTTACAGTCCTACTGTGTACTTGACAAATAAAAGACTTGAACTTGAAATGTTTCCAATCGCTACAATGAACTGCCTTACAAACAAGCCATGGCTGGACTCATCCACCATCCACTTGGTCTCATCCACCATGTTATTATTGTCTTGCAATTTTCAGTTGTGGCCAACTGCGGGTAACCTAGCCTTTATAAATTGTTATTATGTTAGATAAGGGTCTGCGCTTCTTTAGATGGCAGCAGCAACCAGACAAGGAAAGCGACTGAGGACTACCCAACTCACTTTCTTTTCATTACATTTTTCAACTGGATGTAATGTTATAAAATATAAATAAATATATGTTATTGTCATACAAGTTCTGATATCACAAAATGCAGTTTAGCAAAAGCCACTATATAGCCAGGACTCAAACTCAAACTGACAGTAACTACTTTTTTAACTCGCCCAGAGGACTGTACCCCTGTTATGATGTACATGTTACAGTTTTTCACAATTGTTAAAACACATTTCTTGAAACAGTCACTCATTTTCTCAAAACTGTAAACACAAAACCAAATCTTCAAACTAAATTTCCAAAACCTCTGACTCTCTTGGCAAAATCCAACACTTGTCACTAAACCATTTAACCTGTGCTCAAAATCAAACAATGCATTCAGATCATAAACACAGCCAATCAATATATAAAAACTATGGAGCAATCATTAGACACAACACAAAACAATTGAGAACACAGCATTCAGGTCATGTAGTTACGAAGTCACGTGTTTATGTATACACAGTAAATACAAATAAAATATTACAGTAACCATCACAACTTACAGTTTTGCACAATTGCTAAAACACTAAACCCCATTCTCTTGAATCAAATGTTCAGTGCCCTAAACCCATTTGTCGAATCAGACCCTTTTGGCAAAACTCTAAACACTCCACACCTATGTCACCACAGGCCAATTCCATTTCCTGTAGGATATTTACCCTGGTGTATGCGTTTCGGTCATAGACATTGCATTGTTTTAGCAATTAAAGTTGTTATTACATAGACATTTCAATCGTAGCCTCCAAGTGCTTTCAGTTTCATCCAGTTGAAAGGATAAATGAAAATAAAGTGAGTCGGATGCTCCTCAGTCTCTTTCCTTGTCTGGTGTTGGGATACAGCCAACAAACGCAGATCCTCATCTTACGACATAATAATAACAACATATAACCTATATAGGTTAGGTTACCTGCAGTTGGCCACAACAAAAAGTTTGCACAGCACCTACGTGACGTGTGTAATGCCTGTGTGTCCAAGTGTATGTAAATTGCTCGCGTGCGTTCAGAGGTTTGATATGATCATGCAGGCGTATGCAGGCGCTAGTGAGCCCTTTGCATATAAACCAGGGCATGGAACACGCCCCATAATGAATATGCACCATAGTGTGTATGGACGCATGCGTGCGTGTATGTACATCCTGTGATTCATCTTTGCCAAGTATGGTGTGGGCTAAAGTGAGCCTGCAGCTCTGTACCCGAGTGGGAGGTTGAAAAGACCATGGGAGCACAGCTGCAGTCATCAGCCCCTCCCCCCCATAACCCCACTCCCTCCATCACCAGTCCCTCCACCCCCATTAACCCCAGTCCCTCCGTCACCAGACCTTCCACCCTCATACACGCACTCCTTCCATCACCAGCCCCTTGTAATACTACAAACACACTCTTTTCAATGTGAGACCCCCACCTCCTCCCTCACTCCCTCCCTCCTTTCCTTCACTGCCCACTGTGCCTACAGCAAAACAGCGTTGCCACAAATGGTTTATAAATAGCCCTGTAAGAGCAGTTGTGTCCTAACCCTCACCAAACATCAAATGGGATGGCTGCAAAACATAAAAGTGTCAGTCACTGTTCACAGGCAAACAGAGCTGGTTTCAGTAGTTTAGAAGGGGCCCCTACCCTGTCTCCATCTAATGGCACCAATCTCTCATCTCCTTTTGCAGTGTGGAAAAGGGGCGGAAAACTTTGACAAGTTCTTCACCCGTACCCAGCCCATGCTCACCCCTCCAGACCAACTGGTCATCGCCAATATTGACCAAAGCGAGTTTGCTGGCTTCTCCTACATCAACCCCCAGTTCAGCCATCCATCCTTGCACAGTGTGGTATGAGCAGAGAGGAGAGGAGGAAAGGGGAGATAACAGGCAGAGGGCGAACCACGAGGATTTGGACAGAATGGACCTTCCAAAACACCAAATGCCAACATCCCACTGTCAAAGAGACTAATATATCATTGGTGTGTTCTGAGAACTCTACTTACGGCAACATTCTGTAAACACATTCTATAATCTCTATATTGAAATGAGCTGAGGTGACAGGGGGCTGGTTGTTAAGATTGTGTGGGCTGCAGATTCAGGTTTACTGTTATTTAAAGTTTAATTTCAATACAGTAGGCCTTGTAATGCCTATCTGCCCTTGTCAAGTCTGGAGTGTACTGGAACTTCGTCACAACTCCCCCCACCATGTTGTCCTCAAGAAATTCTGATTAGAAGCCTTGTGTCATTTACTGTATTTGCCCTACAGAGGCTACCCCATGATTCGCGTGGGTGGTGTCTTAAGACGTTAAGAAACTCCTCCCTCTTCATCTAGTTTGCAATTAGCTACAATGCATGTGAAAACTAATGACAGTATGTGTTACTGTCTTCTCTTTTCCTTCCTCTCTCTATCTACTGTGCTGCCATTTCTGAACTGCGACATTATATTTCTATACTGAGAAGAGTTGGTCTACTGTAACGAGTGCCAAAATATACTGTAAGTGGGACATAATATAGATTACATTTACTCATCCTGCAATGCAAGAATACATATATACAGTATCTTACAACATATCTGTTGTTGTAGTCGAAGATAATGTCTGTCTGTCCCTCTTGGCTTGGTCCACAGCCTTTCAGCATGTTGACACTCAAGGAGGATTCAGATTTGATGTGTTTCATTGGCAACAAAATGTAATCCACCGAAAGTGATGGAAACACTGGAACGAGAAAGTCTTTGAAATGAAAACCATTGTTTGTTCTGGACTCGTTTGCTGTCTGTAACTGATTTCTGAAGAGGCTATTTATGCACAAAGCAGTTCTCTTTTGCATGCTTATTTTCTGACTAAATGAGCTGTAGACTCTAGGGATGCAGTACATGTCTAATATCTATCATTGTAAACCAAGTATTATGGGATTTGTTAATATATAATTGTTCTATGTTTGCACTACCTACACTATCTTTTCATTGTAAATGGAAGTTTTGTGCCAGTTCTGCTTTCTGTCCAGAGAAATGTTTATCCTATATATGGTATGTCCACCATTTTGTAAATATATTTCAAAAGAGAGGTTTCGAAAAGAGCAGTAACTTGCTGATTTTATACCACAAACTGAATGTCCCTTTACTACCTTAGACAGTTTGAACATTTATATATTTAGATTATTCCAAAAACAGATATGTTTGGTTGAATCTTTGGTAGCTTTGTAATCAGCTTTTCCTCTGTTTATCCACAGTGTTTTTTTTTACTGTTCAATGTCATGTAGATGATATGCAGTATAGGTTTGACAGCGGTGCGTGCAATAGCTGGATGCACTCTTGCCTTGGTCCTCTCTGGGGGCAGACTCCTAAATTGAGATTGTGTATGTCTTCAATGGTCGCGCCACTGGCATCCTTGCACGTGTGTTGATTGTTTGAAAATCCTGGTTATGGTGCGAAGATCTCAAGGCTCTCAGCTATCTGATTCAAGTTTTCTTGGTTACACTGTGTGCATGTGGAAGGCTAGGCATAAACTAAGCATGAGAGAGAGGCTGTTGCATGCTACAGAGAACCCAGGTTTAGAGCGTGGACGTCCCGCTTTTTCACGTAGAATGAAATTAGCCTGTCAGCAAGCCTCTTGCGCTTCTCTCCTCGTGCGTTTTCAAGTTGCTGTGGAGTAGTATCCTTTATAAAGTTCTCCCAAAAAGTTTTTTTATGTCGAAGCTTATAATTAACTATCTGCAACAAAAAGAGTGTATCGGTTGTTGTTTCGGTGAGTTATCTAGCTTTTCTCACCTGTACCAAACTGAGAGCCAAGCGGTAAAGGCTATCCAAAATAAACAAAAAATAAAATACAAAATGTTTTCTAAGAAATATGATCAGCTTCGTTAATTTGGGTTTACCTTATTTCTCGGAAATAAAGCAGAGGTTTATACCCCGATTTTAAATTTTTCTTGATGTGTTGAGGCTTATATTTCGATGCGCTTATAGCACGAATAGCATGAATGCTATTTAACCCGTTAAAGAGTAGCGTCGCACATATGTGATCGTTTGAATGCGGGTCTCACATCGAACGTTGCACATATACAATTTTGAATATTTCAACTATTTTCCGATGGACAAAAAGTATGCCACAAACGCTTTAGTGTGGCTTCAAAATGTACTTATGAGAAGGCTAACAAGTAACACTAGCATGGTAGTTGCATTGCTACAAGTATTATGCTAGCTAACTTAGCCTGGAAGCTAACTAAAGCTAGCTAGCTACCGTTTCTGAAAAATAAATTACGCTTTGGGGACCGTCGGAAATATTTAGAACTCACACGTCTAAAAGTAAAGATTAGTTCACTCCCGGGCAATAGAAAACATACATTACGCACTTTCGTTTTTGAAGTGTGTTACACAACGGCATGCTGTAAGATCGCCTACTAGTATAGCCTACTCATTGCTTGGTATCATTGTTCCCGTATCAAGTGCGGTTTATACTCAGATTTACAAACACAAATCTCCCATTCTGGTGGGGTGCGGTTTATAGAAAATGCGGCTTATTTTCCAAAAAATAAGGTACATAGACCTTGACTTACTGAAAGATAGCATCCGACTACTTGGAGTAGGCCTTGGCAGTAACAGCACAATGGTTTTCCAACTGCCCAAACTTTTATTTAGTTTATGCTATTTAACCAGTTTATAATGTTTATCAAACATTTATGTAAGAGGCTGCAGGTATCACGACGTGGTTGTGGACACAGTGCACTCAACAAGCCAGGAAATCCTACTTTCTTCACTTTAAAGCCTATTACCTGGCTGATGCAAGTGACAAGACACCCTAATCATCTACCTGGGTCCTCTGTGGTTTAAGAAATCCAAACAAGCCATTTTATGGTGTCAGTAGCAACTATACACTGTAAAAGAGGGAACGATAATATATCTATATAATTGTTTTCAGATGCAAACCTCCCATGCTTACTCATCATGAAACCTCAGTTTTCAGGTCAACAAAAATTAACACAGTATTAGACTAAGAAAACTAGTTTGACTACAGTGGTATATTGGTTGCAGATTATACAAAAGATAGAAACATCTTTTTGGGTTTACAGGCAATACTTGGGAGTTAATAGGTTCTAGAACCTGTCTGGAATGGTTCATTAGTGGTTACAATGAGTTATTTAGCATTCCTTTTAGAGTGTAGATGTTCCCATATTTTATATCCACAGACCTCCTTTCCTCAGCTGTGGATTGTCAACAGGGTTAGGATTGGGCCAACTAAAGACAGGGATCACATTGAGAATCAGTTTTTGGAGAATACAGCCTATTTGATCAACTATATGACAGACCCCTGGATTGGTCATGCCATCAGAGTGAACTAAATCCTCATTTAGGCTTAGGTCATCACAATACAAATGTGGTCACGTCGATGTTTTACCTTTTATTTTTGTTACACTCTCCTTGCTTTTATTCCTAGTTCCATTGTTGTGGTATGAGGGATACTGTGTATTAATAAAATAAATGAAATTGCAACCATTTTCATGGTCTGGTAAAAAAAAAGAAAGTGCTAATCATTATTTGCAAAGTCTATGGTTGTCATAATGTGACAGTCTTGCGTCAATGTAAGCGCCACAATGCTTAATTGCAGACTAAAAACTATAGGACAATTAAGATGCGCTCATAATAAGAAGTCTGCTGTTCTTCAGTCTATAGACTATACATTTATTACAGTGCTTATCTGATATTCCAACCAACCAAATGTGCTTACGTCTCCATCCGGATAATTCTTACATGCTTTCGAAGAGAGCGAAGCCTGCTGTCGTTTCACTTGTTGAGAATCTAAAACCAATTGACTATGAACAGTAGGCTGCATGGAGTAGTATGTTTACAACTCGAAATAGTTCAAGGCAACATGTCCTAACTGCACATATATAGGCTACCTTCATCATCCGTCAACACGTGAATGGAGCATTCATCATATTTGAGATAAGGGGACCTGGCCTTGGTGCTTGCATTTCTATCTCTAACACACACACACGCACACACATTCTGCTCTTGCTCTCCGCACAGCGAAATCTGATCATTCAAAGCGAGCGGTGGGGCAGAGTGGGATACAGCTTACGAGCATCTGGACACAAGTTAACGAGTCTCTTCAGGAAGCGCACTTGAATTCCAAACGAAGACCTAAACTACGCAGAACTACTATGCGGTCATGACCATAGTCTAACCAAACACAAAGAAAAAAAGGTGACTACAGAGCACTGAGGACAGCACTGCCTTTGAACAAAGGGTAAGAATTAAATAAGAGCTTTCTCAATTGTGTTTAAGCAAGATGTGCTATTATCAGATTTTGTCTTTACTTGCAATAGGCCTACTGAAAATTGCCTAGTTACATGGCAGTTTCTACAAACTTCATGCGAGTCGCGTGTCTGGATGCGACGTTCATTCTAACAGTAACATGGACAGTATTGCCAATGGCCTGTTCCATATATGTTTTATACACTGGATGAGAACCAATAAGCAGTGATGGGCAACCTACTTGATATGTGTAGTGAGCTAAGCTACTAGATACTCTACAATAAATTCAGTTTCACTACACAGAAGCTACCACTAAAAATGTAGCAAGCTAAATAAAAAAAATCTGTCAAAAGTATCTTGACTAATTAGTAGCTACTTACATTTACATTTAGTCATTTAGCAGACGCTCTTATCCAGAGCGACTTACAGTAAGTACAGGGACATTCCCCCAAAGGCAAGTAGGGTGAAGTGCCTTGCCCAAGGACACAACATTGTCGGCGGGGAATCGATCCAGCAACCTTCTGATTACTAGCCCGACTCCCTCACCACTCAGCCATCTGAAAGTCTAAAATATGTTTAGATGTATTTATTGAACAATAGCCTAATCCACAATGCTCATACACAATTGCTGTTATCTAGTCAGACTGGCCGCAGGCGCTGCGTGAGTGGAGATGAGACGATGACGACCCTCACTGTACTCGGCTCTCGTGAGATCGGTTGTAACGTGAACTGCAGAACGGGATATTTGAGATGCTTTTTCAGTGCTTTGTCAACACAATAATCCACCAACTTTATGTATGAACATCAGAAATGTAATCTACAAGTAGCGACGCTACTGCCGATCACTACCAATAAGCATGGTCATGGTTTATCAACACCGAGTAGCTCCTTGCACACACTCTGGTCATATAGGCTGTGTCTACTACCTCGCATTTTATGAAGTACACTGCAATACAGTGCCCTGCAAAACAGTGCACTTACATATTCAGTGCACTCCGTCGCTGATAAGTGCTGTCTCAAATGGAACACTTACGTTAAACACTTGGTGGAAATGACGGACGCAAATGTGCTCGCCACACCCGCAAAACCTGCCAAAATGAACGCGCTTCTCCACTCAAATGGAAAAAGCTGCCGAAAGGGCTCCTCCTTTTCCGCTACGTAGCCAAGATGGCGCCCGTTTAGGGCGAGTAGTGTACATCGTTGTTTTTTGGACCGTTTGCAGTGCGCCATCCGGGTACTTTCAGTGCACTGAATTTTTCTGGTTTTGTGAGTGAAGCGCCCTAAGCACTCAGTCAGTCAGTGCTCGAAGTGCACAAGTGCGCGGTAGTAGACACATCCATAGCCTTGGTGTCAGTCAACCATAATTGTTAGCACCAGGCTACACATGGGCCGATATTTGAGGGATAGCCTAGAGTCTCTATAGTTCTTTCACTCAAACATCGTGCTAAAGCAGTGTTTCTCAAACTTTTTCAGACCAACGACCACTGAGCCAATAAATAAAAACTTGCGGACCATCTAACTAAATAGTATATCCCCGGAACAACGGGCCTCTGCTCCTACCCAGACCTGCACCATACAATTGTTAGCAGCACATGATCTTCTAAGGGATATTGTATTTTGCTAATTATGAGTTCTGCTAAGAAAAAAATAAAAGTTTTGAGACTGCTTGATGATCCGAGTGTTCGTCAGGCACGGAGACAGATGTTGGAAACATAACATTTCCATTCGATTTCCACACTTAATGCGAACATTTTTGGCCATTATTTGAGCGCAGAATCGTTTTTTGAGCTTTATGTATAATAAACAAAGCGTTTTTTCAATTGGTTAAAGCTTGTCAAGTTATGCCATCACTCCGGCCCTGCTCCCATCATCCTCCCTGACGCGTATCATTACGGCAATCAGTAGCCTATCTAAGAAAAGGTTTTGGAAAAGAGGGCTTATGGACCCAACCAACTCTATTTGGGAGGGGAAAACTCCCTCACATGGTACAACCCGTGCAGAGGCTGCGGTGTCAGAAAGCGGAACGTGTGTAGCCTACTTTAATAGATTACGCTACTGACTGTGTTCTCTTCATTCTGAGATGTATGTTAGAAATGTCGCAATAATTTACTTGTGGCCGTCTCGGACCACTACGGGGGCAGTGGCGGACCACCAGTGGTCTGCGGACCACACTTTGAGAACAACTGTGCTAAAGATTTCACACGTCAAATTTGCTTGTGGCTCCCCCCACCCCCCCGAACCCACCCCCCCGACCCAAATCCCCCCCGACCCCACCCCACCCCCCCACACACACAAATATGATCCCCCAACACTCAACACTGCCAACCAAGAGTCAAGACTAAACCAATTCACCTTGGTGGTGTGCAGACTGGTTTTATAGCTTATTATTCTGAACGATTATCGAAAAAAATCAACAATATGTCTGTACAACTGTAGGCCTATATTCACAGTATTTTGAATGAATTGTGTTTTATTTGGTAGATTTCGTAGTGTGTCAGATTTTACTAATTGCATTACTGTACAAAGTGAGAGGTGCACTATTTCATAGATTGCCCCGTTCCCCCTACCTCAGGCTTCCAGTGGGGAGACCTGAAGCCAACCTCCAACCTATCCCCACCCCCCTACCCATCTTGTAGCCTACGTCTGAGTGGGAGACCTGCAGACAGCTCCTAAACTAGAATCAGTGCACCCACTCCGACCAGGTGAGTTAACCCACAGTCTCACACGGTGACATTAAATCATTAACGTAGCCCTGGCTGTGCCCCGGGCGGCTGCCCATGTCACCTATGCCTAAATCCGCCACTGTGAGTTTTGTGTGCGTGTACGCGCGCCCTGCGGGTTGGTAACACAGGAGAAATGTGCTGTACCTTCCAGGGCGGTTTTGGTGATTTGAAGGCCTAAGGGCAGGGGTGTCAAATTCTGGTCCTCAGGGGCCGCTGTCCTGTATGTTTTAGACGTTTCCCTGATCCAGCACACCTGATTCAAATGAGTGATCGTTATCAAGTCAGCGGCCTGGGACTTCTGGGAGTTGCAGTCAGCACGGACTACTGGCTGTACCTGGAAGAGGGAGTGATACTGCCTCTCAACCAGAGCACCGACATCAAGACTTCCCTGCACTCGGGCCTGTGGAAGGTATGCTTCCTGGCAGGTTAGAGCACACACTCCAACAACTTTCCAAGGTACAGCTGTAGAAGGTACATCTGTCCAGTTCTGTTGATCACAGACTGGTAAAAGGAGTTTTTAAGGTGTTTGGTGGACAGGGTGTGAATATGGAAATCTATGAACAAACACTGCAGTTGGATATCAAGATCTCAAGGTCTAAGAGAGCTTTATACTGTATAACACTGGCTCCCATTTTGAATGGTTGAGTACAGCACATCAATGCCTTCCTCTACAGCTCTTTGATCCTTAAGACTGGAATGTGAAGTTAGACTAGGCTCACCGGTCCAGTGCGCGCACCACATAGGCTGGGTGTTTGGTGTTTTAAGCCCCCAACGGCGCCTTCCAGGCAGCGAGGGGATGGGTAGGTTTAAGGTTGAGGTTAGCTGCCTCTAAGGAGCCATTGGGGGCTTAAAACACCATTGAGCCATAGGCTAAGGCCTTCTTGCAGGGGCCTAGGCACTATTTGGCACAGGCCCCTCATTAGTCATATAACTTTTTATTTTCTTCAAAGCTTGCACAAAAAGAGTGCAACACAATGCACTATAGAAACTTACCTTGTTTAACCCACTATAAGTACAGTTCAGTGACATAAGTTTGCAAAGTTTATCAGCTTTGGCAGGGACAGGTAATGCACGCGCGACCATTTGTTTCCCAATTATTTTTGCGCAAATACTGTTATTTGAGCTTCATGTAATATAATATGTCGGACTCATGTTGTTAACATGTTTGAGTCAACATAAGATGATTGGTAGGCCTGTTATTTAGAAACTTTCTTTACCTTATTTTTAATGCTTCTATTATTATTATTATTATATATATATATATATATAATAATATATATATATATATATATATATATATATATATTATTATTATTATATTTTATATGCTTCTGCGTTTTTCGAAAAACGGACACATGGGAACGCCCTCGTCTCCGTGGAACGCCCTCTACAAGCTCTCCGTCAGTCCTCGTAGAGCCTCGGAGAGCTTGATGTGCACCTCCTTAATTTTGTAACTCTCCGTAGTAGCTACGGAGAGCTACGGAGACCCCCTTGGCTGTGATTGGTCAGTATTAAGTACCGCTTGCGTCAGGGGTAGGGCGGGGTTGCCGTGATAGCAGGACGAACAGAATCCTTTGACCGCCATTGCTTGTAAAGTTTTTACAATTTATATTTCAGCTAAACGGTACATGTAAATCAGAATCTGAATTAAAATGTGATGAGAAATGGGCAGTGTAGTTGCTAAAAAAGTGCGTATTTTATTGATGGAACGGCTAATTTGTAAATTTGCTCCAACTTTTCGGTAACCTAGGTAAATAAACACTCAACGACGTCTAAACAAAAAAACGTTGCGCCACCTACTCTTCTGGCGGTGAATTGTTTTCAGCACCCACAGCCTACGGAGAACCATAAACGCAGTCTATACGTCCGTATCCGTGCGTATCCGTGCGCCCGCCCATCCGTAAACGGAGACGCAGAAGCATATTTCGGCCTTAAGTCGCATCAGGCAAAATGCGTCATGAAGAGGAAAAAAACATATAGATCGCACTGGACTATAAATCACATTTATTGGGGTGTGCTTGCCTCGGCGAGCACAAACCATTGTTATCTCACATATATATTTATTTTTTTTTTATTTTTTTTGCCCCCCTAAGGCTCAGTCAATATTTGGACTACATAGACAATGTCGATGTCAAAAGGTTCGTCTTGGTCTCGATTGCGTTGCTTGTATTTGGATTTACGTTCCGTTGCACAGTTTAGGAGGTTTCAACGTTTTTGTGGCAACAAAGTGCCTTTAGTCGACAAAGGGTAATCTGTGCTAGCTACGTCACCACGCCAACAGACGTCAGCAACGACGCATGGCTACAACGTGATAGACGTTCTAGCACGCAAATTGGAGCTTGGATTACGAGTAAAAAATACCCCCCCCCCCCCCGAAAAATTCCAACCATTTGGCTTTGTTGAGAAAGCGATTTTGAGTGGAATTGCCATCTCAGATTTTTGATTTAGGTCGTTAAAGTCTTTGTAAATTGAGCGAGTGCGGGTTGCCCGTGAGACAGACTAGTCTTTTAGGCGGCAGCCATGCTAGAGAACGTCATAGTAGTATTTTCGTAGCAAATTTTGTAGTTCAATTTAACACGAAAAAACTTAGAGGGAAATATTTTGACGATATGACTATTGTGAAGACATCCAGGTGGTGAGATTTTAATGTAGGTTGCTGTAAACACTTTGATTTGTTTGCTATGTGAGAGCCCCGTCAGCCTCCATTGACGATTGCGGCAGCAGCAACAGTCTCGTCGACAACAGTTGTCGATCTGCGTCTGATGAGTCTTTTCTTAATTTCGTACCAGGGTCAATTCTACATCCAAATGGAGAGCAGTGTTTTAAAGATATGGCAATTGTGAAGACAACCAGCGGGTCAGCATATTTTAGTTATTTGTGTAAAACTTGTGTGTAGTAGTAGACTACAGTCATGGGCGTCGCCGCAATGTAACTTTGTGGGGTCCCCCCAAAAAAGTCGTTTGGACCCCTCCACATTTGCAATGAAAATATTAGTGCATGACTGTCTACTAGTCCAGCGATCTTTCCATTGCTTCACAATCAAATCCGTTCCACTTTATCAGTAGGGAGAATACCAATAGCAATAGAATTCCACTCCACGTTTTCTAGAAAAACAGCATCAAGCACGCAGATTCAACTCCCATACTTTGATCAACGCATCGCGCTTGTAGCTAGCACTTCAGACATGACTGTTCCACAGACGAGATGGACATAAGGAGGGTTTTTTTCGAGGAAGAGGAAAGTAAGTCAAAGTTGCCCAGTTTTCCCTTCAGTGGCCAAAGCACCCTTATGAGACATTCTCTGACTATAATAGCATTAGTTAAGTCACAAAGATCCTTCTGCAAACATTATGATTATTGCTAGCTAGATAAGCAAGCTTTTTACCTACATCTAGCACTAGGCAATACCATACTTTATTTACCCATTACAAGTGGAACAGCATTTGTTGATTTCTTAATCTGGGTCTGATATGTTTTTGGCCGTGTTCAGATCTAGGCGTCTGTTTCAGGCAGAAAGAGATGACAAGGATGTTTTTTCCAAGTAGCTTCAAAATAAATTGCTGGTGTTTTTTGTATTGCCATAACAACCGTGAGCTAATCTGGAGTTAACCTTAGCTAACATGCTAGTTTGTCTAGTTGTCTAACATTGTCTTCCAATTTAAATAAGGTTGCTCAACTTGTAATTTTGGCAATTCGCAGAATTGTATCGCTACATGTTAGTCTGTAACATGAAGGCAAAACGTATTTAACCATTAAAACCATATATCCTCTGAAAGCTTATACCCTGTAGTAGGGAGGACAAACCCGTTTGAGCGTTTTTCCTGAAATACGTTTTTATTAGTTATTCCTGGTGAAATTATGGAATTAAATGACATATTTACGATATTAAAATACGTGTGCACAATAATATCAACAATATTTGCTAAATGTAGACGTTTTTAAAGGTTTTGAATTTTACCTCGAAGCTACTTCCGTTAATCAGCAGTTTGTGAAAAAGAGGCTAGTTTTAAAACAGCGTCTTTGGATGTAAACTACTTTAACATGTTAGCTGATTAGCCAATATGAGTGAGATATCTATACAGTTACATTAACAAACCTCTTGCTTGTGAAGTATTTTGTCTTAAATACGAAGGGAACACATCACATTAACAATTCTAAAATGCTTGACACGCCAAATGTTGTCTTTTTTTGTCAAGCGTCCCTGAAGCTCAGATTCCGAGTCGAGTTCCATGAAGCGTTGCAGTGAATGGTTGCAGGCACTCATCGGACTTAAACTCAAATAACTCAAATGTCCCAACTGGAAAATTTTAGCGGTTTCACAGTCCTGTAGAGGACATTTTTCTGAACAGATTGACATCAAGTTAAGGTTGTGGCATTAAAGTTCAGGTTAGTAGCCAAGGGTGTAAAGACCACTCGGCTAATTACAGCAGGGTTCCCGCGGGGTCTTAAAAAGTCTTAAAAAGTCTTAAATTCGGAACTTTAAATTCAAGGCCTTAAAACGTCTTAAAAACGGCCATATTTTCATCCGAGGTCTTAAATTTAATTTAGTCAGGTCTTAAAAATGGGTTTCTCTCGTTCATTTCCAGAAACGGCCGCAGAAAGTTATTACAAAGTACTAAACAAAATTGAGTCATAAAATACATAGCGGAGCACTAGAGTCTTTGCTACAACGCTGCCCTGAGAACGTTGGTTCGGTGTGTTGTAGTTCTTTCGGGGGATATTGGTGATGGTACGTACGTGGTGATGGAACTACAAATCCCATGATGAATGCATTGCAATACTTGCCCGCGAAATACGTTTGTGTCTCCTCAGAGTTTGAAAAGTTTGGTTATGCGAGAAAATGGGAAAGTGTAGTTTCAAAGAGTCATGGCTAGAGCACATCGATTTCCGCTGTTGGTTAGTAGCGGTACCCAGCTCCAGGTACGAGGCTCGCTGTAAACTATGTCTAAAAAATATTAAATTAGGGACTCTGGGTGTGAAGGCGCTGGAGTCACACGCAAGAGCGGAGAAACACAAAGTAGCCATAAAATGCCTTCAGCGGACACAACCAATTAGTGAGTTTTGTGCCTCACCCCTGCCTTCCCTGCCGTCTTCCTCCTCAATGCCGGGCCCCTCCGGTCTCCAGCGCAATATCGCAGCTCCCTCGAACGACCTTCGGGCTACTTTTGGATCGACTGACACGTCGAAAGCCGAGGTGCTGTGGATACTGCACACGGTGACTAAACATCACTCATTTAATAGCAACAGTGAGATTGGCGATCTTTTCCGAGTGATGTTCCCTGATTCGGTAATCGCGAAGACGTTCACTTGCGGGCCCAACAAGATCGCTTATGTGGCAAGATTTGGATTGGGGGAGTTCATAAAGAGGGAATTGATTTGTTCCATAACCGGGCCGTATGTCGTAATGTTCGACGAAAGTCTTAACCAGACCACCAAGACCAAGCAACTTGACGTCCACGTTCGTTTCTGGAATAATGGCAATGTAAAGTCGAGGTACCTGGGTTCACAGTTCATGGGACATGGGACAGTGCGGGACCTACTGAAACATGTCAAAGTAAGTGAAAGTTGAATGGGCTATTCTTTTACTTATCAATTTTGAGACTAAGGAAACAATACATGTAGAAAGCGATGTCTGTCTAGTGTCTACACATTTGAAGCTGTAGCCTACATAGAAAAAGTAACCTAACATTGTATATGGTTTAATTTATTTTATCAGTTTAGATGAACCTTTATTGTCTCAAACAAAAATTAAGCAATCGAGAGAGGGAATGTAGGTTCACATACAGTTTAGGCCACATTAGCAGTCATAGTTCTACAGACCTACAGAGATACATAAAGTAAGGCTTGTAGTCAAACATGGAGATAATTAAATGTACAATGACTGTGTATGTGTGTGCGCCATTGCTTAAATGATGTATATCTGTCTTTATTTCTCCTTATTTTCAATACATAAGGAGTCTTTGGATCAATTGGACTGCAGCAGGCTGATGTCAGTCTCCATGGATGGGCCTAATGTTAACTTTAAGTTTTTAGAGCTCCTCCAGCTTGACCATGCTGAGAACTACGGGGGGGCACAACTGGTGTCCGTTGGCAGCTGTGGGCTCCACACACTGCATAATGCCTTCAAGGCTGGCTTTTCGATGTGGCATGTGGACAAGCTACTAAAGGCAATGCACACATTATTCCACCATGTTCCAGCGAGGAGGGAGGACTACGTAAGAGTCACCAAGTCCACAGTGTTCCCTCGGCCATTCTGCGGCCATCGGTGGCTGGAAAACCTTCCGGTTATCGAGAGGGCTCTGGCGGTCTGGCCATCTCTCCAGCTATACCTGGATGCTGTGCACAGAAAAGAGCTGCCAAACCCCAAGACGGCATCATTTGACCCATTGAAGCAGCCCACAACGATCCTTTAACCATCACAAGGATGCACTTCTTCATGACAGTGGCCAGGACCTTTGATCCATTCATGAGAAAGTACCAAACAGACGAACCTGTGATGCCTTTCTTTGGCAAAGACTTGGCTGAGTTGCTTAAGGTAATTGTTTTGGTGGTTTTAAAAGGACTGTATAATTTGTTGGTCTTCAAAGGGTTGTGGCCACCAGGGAGCATCGATTAGAATGCAACAAGATGTTCCTTTTATGTGTCTTATTGACTAACAGATGTACATATTGATGTGTGTGGTTCTGAAACACATATATGCATGAATCAGTAAATGATCAACTTAAATGCAGTGTTATACAAAATGCTAAACAATGTTACACAATATGCAAAACAACATAAGGCTTACAAAGCAATCTTCGCTTATATTCGGCGTTCTAAACAATAGAAAACACGGGTAATGCGAGGCTCCGACAATTATACAATAGCTAGAAGCAACGTGCTACAACATTCTTGCCTCACAAGAAACACAGTAACCTTATGATGTGGTACAACCAACAACAAACAGTATAACTTACTACACCATTTCCGTAATTTGGACAGTACAGCAACACTTGGATAAATATATAAACCCTTTCAATTCAGTTATTGTTTTTGTTACTTAATTTGTCCGCTGACAGAGTCTACTGAGGCGCTTTGTTAAAAGGCCGGTCCTGCAAGACATCACTGCCCTTCAGCTTACCACACTGGACCTGTCTGACAAGAACTTGCTCCTCTTCCCACAGAAGGTTGACATCGGCTTGGGTGCTGAGGAAGCTCTCAAGGTATTGTCATGATTCTTCTTAAGCTTTTGGAAATAATGATCAATATGCAGGCAGCAAATATCATTTTGTTTAACATACTCCAAACATGTCAGTTGTAAAGTGTGCAACAGGAAGGAACTTTGCCATTAAGCTAATACACTAAGAAGTCATATTACCTGTACATGTGTACTTTTTAATTTAAAATCGTTTTAATACTACTGACATATTTTTTTATTGCACATTACCTTGTCCAGAACAGTAAAGGTTCAGAGCTAAGGGTCCTTGAGTTTAGGAGGGATTGCATGCAGGGACTCTCAAACATTGTGAGGAAAGTTCAGGAGAAGAGCCCCTTGAAATATGCCACAGTTAGGCAGATGGAGTGTCTGGACCCGTCTCTCATGTTCAGGGACCCAGACAAAAGCAAGACTCAAATGAAACGTCTCATACAGACATTTCTGAAGGACAAGCAGCTGACAGGAGGTGTATCTGCTGGTAGGAATATATTTGGAAGGGGTTATGAACCAAAGTTTTGAGTACCATGCTCAACTATACTCTGAATTTGTATAAGACTGTTTCGAGCATTCTCTCTATGTTGCAGACATTTGGTCCCCTATTTGGCCCTTTTCTCTTTTCCTATTAGGGTATTGGTTTAGCATGGACATCTTGCTTTTGTTATTCCTTCTTCTAATGGTCCTGCACCTGTTCTGTGTGCAGTGGCTCATATGTATTTCACACAGGCTTTTTTGTTATTGAAAACATTACATAGGTGAAGAGTCGGTTTAGGTATTGAGTGCTGTGATTTATCTATATATGCATATTTGACTTTTCTTTTATCACTCACTTTGTTTTAGGGGATACCATTGTCCAACAGTTTGAGTCTTTCCTGTCTGTTGAGGCAAGGAACGAAGAACTTCTCAACTTCCAGCCATTTGAGAACCGACTAGACACCTTCCTGCATGAGAGGTTAAGCCGTCTCTATCCTGCTGCTTGGGATTTTTGCCAGAGGTTGCTCCTTCTTTCACATGGGCAGGCCTCCGTTGAAAGGGGATTTTCTGTTAACAAGGAGGTGGAGATCGAAAACATGCATGAGGAGACCATCGTCACAAATAGGCTGATCTGCGACCATGTAGAGATGCATGGGGGTGTGACAAAGGTTCCCCTCACCAGAGAGCTCCTAACATGTGTGGGTGCAGCCCGCTCAAGGTACCGCATCTTTCTTGATCAGGAGCGTACCAAGAAAGAATCGGAAATGCAGAGCCTGAAGAGAGAGCTGGCAGATGAGGGTTTAGAGCAACTAAAAAAGAAAAAGACCAGTTTAAAGGAGGTTTCCGACTGTCTTTGCCAGGGAGGCAGACATGCTTGCCGAGGAAGCCGAGGGAAAGGCTGGCTCAAAGATGGCCCAGCTCCTCTCCAAGTCAAATGCCCTCAGAAGGGCGTACAAAGACAAACTGGCTGAACTCAAAAACATTGAGGCTGAGATTGGTGCTAAAGGAGAGGAACTTAGGCATATGTAATCTCTCTTTCTCTTTTCCTTTCTCTCGCAGTTCAGTAAAGTTCAGAATGTTTCATTTGCATAACAGTATGGGTTGAGCAGTATTGCCAAAGCAGTCCATATTGAAGGGACATTTGAACATATATATCATTATATATAACAAGGAACTAGTAATAAGACAAAATAGCAGTAACATGGATAGTTGGAAAGTAACATATAAATGCATGTTAAGATACTAAATGTAAAAAATGACTAAAAGTAAAGATACAGAAAGGTTTTAAGTCATACAAGGTTGATTCACTGTCCCTCAAGTTGTGACATTGACATACATATCTCACACACACACGCACTCACACACACTCTTATATAATGATATTAAATGCTTTTTTCAGAATTTCTTTGATTTGAATATTTATTTGGTCATGCGTCGTGTAGGTCTTAAATTTCAATCTTTATGGTCTTAAAATGTCTTAAAAAGGTCTTAAATTTGACTTACTGAAACCTGCAAGAACCCTGTACAGACGTCTTAAACTGTTAAAACGCCAGTGCCACATTCGGGACGGTATTCACACAGGCATTGGATCAATCCTAGTTTTCGGGCCTACTAGCTCGAATGTTTTTAGATGTTTATCTGCTACAAATGAATGAGTTGTCTAAAAAATGAGTTGGAACAAAATACCACTATTAAGTGTGCCCTTTGCGCCCCTCCCCCCACCTGTCTGGGCCAGGCTGCTGCTGTAAGTTGCTAGCCAACCTTTACTGAGGGGACTGTTTGAACGCGCTAGAATTAAAAAATGTTTGTGTAATCTTTATGTATATTTGAGACCACAGATTCGTAGATGTACGTTTCCACTATATGTTAACCGATTAAATGAGCGAAAACAAGGCACATCTGTCCATATTTTGTTAGTGAAGCAGGGAGAGGAATGCTCGTGGCAAGCTAACTGGCTGGGTAGAGCGATGGGGAGTTTGTTAGCACTCAAAATGTAGCTCTTAAACAGGGGCACTCCTAGGACATAAGCTCGATTATAAAAAATCCCCCAGCTGGGAAATGTTCGCGGTTTTCACAGTCCTGTAGAGGAGACCTTCATGAACACAATGACATCAAATTGAGGCTGTGGCATTGAAGTTCAGGTTAGTAGGCAATGGCTCAAAGTGCTCTCAGCCATTTACAGACCTCTTAAAATGGGAAAACCTCTGTGCCACATACGGGATGGTATTCACACAGGGATTGGCTCTAATTTGAGTGACAGGTTGATTCACCAATTGAAAAACTCATCTGGGAATTTTGATTTTTGTAAGGGGAGTGCCGAGATTTTACTGTCGCCGTTTGGCTTCCTAAACAGCAGTAGAATTACAAGTTTTTCTAAACCGCGTTGCGTACAGCATTACAGTGAGCTACACTGGTTTAAAACTACAGGTATATAAGGAAAATTGTACCCATGAATTGTTTACTAGTAATATAATGTCATAATAAATCATAAAAGGTTCATCGATATGTGAGGCATGTTTATTATTTTAACGATTGAAAACGGATGTATCACAGACCGCTATCGTATATGTCGTTAAACAGAGGCTAATTACGCTAACGACTCAGTCATCAAACGAAAATTGACTACTGTTTTCGAAAGTAAATGTACTGATAATATCAGCGTACATCGTACTGTACATTAAATATCACAATTGTGTTTTTTATCACAATGTTAAATGAGCAATAAGTTCAGTTTGGCATTTGTTGACGCTTGGAACTCTCCGTTGTGATTACATTGAGAGCAGAACGTTTGTCCTCCCTACCTGTAGGATGTTATCTAATGAGACAAGAGACACGTCCATCTCTCCATATTAGTATGCTGCCCATGCATAATAAATTCGGTATTGGTAAATGGAGTAGGCTATATGGCTGATACTTTTTTGGGCTGTGCCATTTAGGGACACTGATTCAACCACCTAAACCATGTATTTTCTGAAAGCTTACATCCTAAGGATGTGATCTGTGGAAAAGACTACAGGTTTGAACACAAATTTGATCATTTCTGAACTGTCCAGTCATGCTTTAGGGAGATGCTTTTTTTTATGTAGCCTACATAATTTTTAGGCTACTAAACCTATACCAATTCAGAATTTTATATGCTGATAACACGATTTACAGAAATCTTCATATGAAAAATCTACATTAAGCTTATTATTAATAATATGAAAGAATGCTCAATGCATCTCCATGTCTCCTGATATAGGTGGTAGAGATTGAGAGTGAGTCAGAGGCAGGGGCAGCATGCAGGGTCAGTGGAGACAGCTCTGTTGCTGAGGTGAGTGCTGAAAGGTGACATGTAGTTGAAGATGTCCCATTGCTTATTGGGAAGTTTAGTTTTCAAAATATTTTAATGTCCAGCCCCTCAGTATATGTATAACAACTATGGTAAATTGTTGTGGTAAATGCACCAGAATGCGGGAAATTGCATCTACATCTCAAAAAATTATAGGGGAGAAACCCCCAGACCCCCCGCATAATGTGTCCCCCCCACTCTCAAAATGCTGTTGACGCCCATGGCTACAGTACTGTCTTCAATGTCACAGCTATGGCTAAACTTTGTTATGTCTTATTACACGGCTGTTCTTTAATGCTGTAGAATGCTCCATTCTCTTGAATGGGGCTTCCCAACGTTCTGCCGTGAACAATTTTCTCATATTTGACCGTTGCTATGCACATTTGACTGCTGTCAAGGGAAGTGGCCTTTTTGCCTCGGATTCACGTCTTTCGTAGCACTCCGCAAGTAGTCCGGTAACTTTTCAACCCCAGCGTACTCTGTTGCTTAGCGACGTCAGCTGATTTGAAGCCTAAAGAATGTTCAAAGTCTATGAAATTCAACGTCTTTGGCGAACTATTTCTCTGCTGATCAACAATACGAATGGTAACAAATACATTGTAAAAAGACACACTGTGTTAAGTTATTTTTGTTGGCAAGTAGCCGTGTAATAAGCGGGATAATGCATAGAACGCCGGTCATTATTGGGAAAATAAGCTCCTTCAGGGGGCTTATTTCGGGGTGCTGTTCGCCCTGTCGGGGCTTATTTTCCTGATAATGACCTGCGTTCTATACATTATCCCTTACAAAAGAAACACTCTCATTTCCGGCGCTTTCAAACAATCAGTGAAGTGTGGATAGCAACGGCAGCTAGCTTGCCTCTAGCAAACTGCTTTTGAATTAGCCATGTTCCCCTAAATTAATATCGAACTTATTTACGGTTCGGGGGGCTTATTTATCAGTTAATAGACGGTACTATTTGAATCGCAATTCCATCTGAAATACTGCCAGTGACAACGTTGTTACAGTAGCTTGTTTCAAAGGGGGTTCCTTGTTTCAAAGGGTGTTCTTAATGAATTATGCAATATGAGTTGGCTAAATGCTTGAAAATTTCACTAGAAGGGAAAACCTCACCCACCTGCAACCGACGCAAGAAAGCACACCCTACAATTTCTCCAGAAATTGTACCCTCTCTAGTTTGTATTTCTTGTACCATAGGAGTCTATGGCAGCCCCTAGACCCCATCGACAACTTTTTGTGAAATTTGGCACACTCATTAAGGACAGTTACTTATATAACTACACCAAGTTTCATGTCTCCCATTAGACCACTCTAGCGCCACCAATGGGTCAAAGTTGGGCTTGTGTTAACACACGTAACTTTTGAACCGTATGACCGATTTTAAAAAATGAGGTACTATTGGATTCCCTGGATCAAGACGAGTTTAACACACCCTATGGCGTCAATTTCCGGTTATATAGATTTTCCGCCATTTCCGGTTTTATCAAAAACCTCTGAAGGCCTACTCCTCATACAAATTTTGTCAAATCTTCTTCAAAATAACCAGAGATGATCTTCAGACCAAGCCTAACAAAAGTTATCAAAAATAATTTTGATCGTCACAACCGTTTGTCCGGTACAGCCAATAAAAATTGGCAAAAAAGCAACCAAACAGGAAATTGGATCAAATCTCATCAAATTTTTTAGATATCAACACCAAAGTTGGTATATCGGTGGAAGACATTACATCATGTTACAATGTGCAAAGGCAACTTCATATCTCCAATAATGATTGATATACAGCAAATCAAATGTATCGCTAATGCTAAAATTATGCTGTACACATCCGCCGGTCAAAAAGTGATACATTGATTCAATCACAAGTTCATATGAAGACTCTTGAGAATGTTTAATACTCAATCTAAAAAAAGTTGAATGTAAGATGAAAAGTAGATTTTTAATGAATATTTTAAATATACATGCTTGGCTAATTTCAGAGCTATTTAGCTAAATCCTCTCTCCCCTCCTCCTGCTCGCGCGTGCTCCAAATCCTCACACACTCAGCCTTCCCTTACACACGCGCGGGCTTGGCAAGACGCACACGCAACATTTCAGGAGAGTGTGGGCTGACCAAGCCCCCACTCATTCCTAAGTCTCTAGCAAAGGCCTTGTGGATCTTGAAGGTATTGCATTTCCGATTTTTTATGCAATGGTAAAAAGTTATCCAAATCCTGAAACATTGATAGTAAAGGCCAAGAGTTACAACCACACTTAAACAAAAGCCCATGTGGATCTTGTTGGTATTGCATTTCAGATTTTGTATATAATGGTAAAAAGTTCTAAAAATCCAGAAAAATTTATGGTATAGGCCAAGAGTAATGAGCACACCACAAATGGCCCACCATTACCCATAGGTGGCGCTAAGGCTATGCCCACATTGTCAATTTTCAGTTTTGTACTCAAATCTGAAAAAAAGTTGAATGTAAGATGAAAAGTTGATTTTTAGTGAATAGTTTAAGTATACATGCTTGGCGAATTTCTAGAGCTTTTTTGCCAAATCCTCTCTCCCACTCCTCCTCAGCGCGCGCGCTCTACATTGTCACACACTCACCCTTCCCTTCACACACGCGCGGGCTTGGCAAGACGCACACGCAACATTTCAGGAGAGTGTGGGCTGACCAAGCCCCCACTCATTCCTTGGTCTTTAGCAAAGGCCCATGTGGATCTTGATGGTATTGCATTTCCGATTTTGTATGCAATGGTAAAAAGTTCTCCAAATCCTGAAACATTGATAGTAAAGGCCAAGAGTTACAACCACACTTAAACAAAAGCCCATGTGGATCTTGTTGGTATTGCATTTCCGATTTTGTATATAATGGTAAAAAGTTCTAAAAATCCTGAAACATTGATAGTGTGGGCCAAGAGTAATGACCACACCACAAATGGCCCACCATTACCCATAGGTGGCGCTAGAGGCCACGCCCTAAGCACAAAGATACAAGGCTTTCGGGAATGGATAGGCCCACCAAGCTTGCTCCCTTCACTTCTTGGCTTGAAATAAAGAGCCTTGTGGATCTTGATGGTATTGCATTTCAGATTTGGTATCCTATTGGTAATTCTGCAGCATTGATTTTCTAAACAGTTACAATTTGTCAAGAATATACATTTTTTTCAATGGTTCGCAATGCTTTACACATCAGCCAGTCAAACAAGTTTATATGAAGACTCTTGAGAATGTTTAGAACACAAATCTGAGAAAAAGTTGACAGTAAAATGAAAGGTCGATTTTTGGTGAATATTCGAAACATGCATGCTTGGCAAATTTCTAGGCAAATTTCCAATGAAACGTGTCCCCTGCTCCTCCCCGTGCGTGCTCCAAATTCTCACACACTCATTCTTCCCTTGACACACGCGCGGGCTTGGCAAGACGCACACTCAACATTTCAGGAGAGTGTGGGCTGACCAAGACCCCACTCATTCCTTGAATGTCTGCATAGGCCCTTGAGGACCTTGGTGTCATTGCAGTTCCGATTTGGTATGCAATGGTAAAAAGGTCTCCAAATCCTGAAACATTGATAGTAAAGGCCAAGAGTAACAACCACACTTTAACCAAAGCCCATGTGGATCTTGTTGGTATTGCATTTCAGATTTTGTATGCAATGGTAAAAAGTTGTAAACATTCTGAAACATTGATAGTATAGGCCAAGAGTAATTACCAAACCACAAATGGCCCACCATTACCCATAGGTGGCGCTACAGGCCACGCCCTAAAGCACAAAGATACAAGGCTTTCTGGAATGGATAGGCTAAACAAGCCCGCTCCCTTCACTTCTTGGCTTGAAATAAAGGCCCTTGTGGATCTTGATGGTATTCCTTCTCCGATTTTGTATGCAATGGTAAAAAGGTCTCAAAATCCTGAAACATAGATAGTATAGGCCAAGAAACACTTTAACAAAAGCCCATGTGGATCTTGTTGGTATTGCATTTCCGATTTTGTATGCAATGGTAAAAAGTTATAAAAATCCTGAAACATTGATAGTATAGGCCATGAGTAACTACCACACCACAAATGACCCACCATTATCCATAGGTGGCGCTACAGGTCACGCCCTAAAGCACAAGATACAAGGCTTTCTGGAATGGATAGGCTCACCAAGCCCCCTCCCTTCACTTCTTGGCTTGAAATAAAGGCCCATGTGGATCTTGATGGTATTGCATTTCCGATTTTGTATGCAATGGTAAAAAGGTCTCAAAATCCTGAAACATAGATAGTATAGGCCAAGAAACACTTTAACAAAAGCCCATGTGGATCTTGTTGGTATTGCATTTCCGATTTTGTATGCAATGGTAAAAAGTTATAAAAATCCTGAAACATTGATAGTAGAGACCAAGAGTAACTACCACACACCACAAATGGCCCACCATTACCCATAGGTGGCGCTACAGGTCACGCCCTAAAGCACAAGATACAAGGCTTTCTGGAATGGATAGGCTCACCAAGCCCCCTCCCTTCACTTCTTGGCTTGAAATAAAGGCCCATGTGGATCTTGATGGTATTGCATTTCCGATTTTGTATGCAATGGTAAAAAGGTCTCAAAATCCTGAAACATAGATAGTATAGGCCAAGAAACACTTTAACAAAAGCCCATGTGGATCTTGTTGGTATTGCATTTCCGATTTTGTATGCAATGGTAAACAGTTCTCCAAATCCTGAAACATTGATAGTATAGGCCATGAGTAACTACCACACCACAAAAGACCCACCATTATCCATAGGTGGCGCTATGGCCACCCCCCAATTGTCCATTTTCAAAGTGCTGCCATTTGCATCCCATTTGTCCCAAAATTCTGAAATTCATTACATATGCTTTATTTCTCATGAGGAACAAAAAAGCCTCTAGAACCTATAACGGCACCCACACAAATCTGAAAAATAGTTCAATGTAAGATGAAAATTAGATTCATTGTGAATATTTAAAATATGTATGCTTGGCTAATTTCTAATGCTTTTTCCCCAAATCCTATCTGTAATTTGTTTAAACAAACGTAGCCTTTTAAACCTCTAGGTTTAATTCTCTCTTTTATACATTTAAAGTTGGATTTGACATTTAACAGACATTTAATCATTTAGCAAGTTGTTTGACTCAAAAACCATAACAGTACATGGCCCCAACAGTACCAAGCTCCCACCTTCACTCCTTAGTTTAGTAGCCATTTTAGACTAGTAGGCATTGTGTGGTTAGTTTGGCCACAGCTAATTTTACTGTTAAAATAAACAGAAGGTCTTCTTCTTCAGAACTATACAGTTGAATCAACCAAACACAGCTTGGTCATGTTATCACCTTCTTTGGCACATCTAAACTAAGGACTAGACTTTTAAGAAAGCATGACCAAAGCAATTTGGTGAGGGCGGGTTCCTACATAAACAGTTGGTGACAAAGAATTTCAGACAATAACTTAAACATAGTCTTGCATTAAGAGTAGAGTCAACAAATTGAATAACTGTGCTAATGGTTGTTGAAACTCATTGCTCTGAGTTGGTGCATGTCAATTTAGGCAGAAGTCCATGTCTGGTGATATTTGACAACCTCAAACAGCATGAGTCTGCCACTGGGCCTATTGAAAAGGCTCTTGTTTTGATTTGCAATGCAACTATGGGGGGCCAAGCTGGGCCCAGTTGTACTGTTAGAAAGGCCAGTTACATTAAACATTATTGTTGTCATATAGTTTTCTTCCCAGCATTGCAGGCACTAATAAAAGCAGTGGTGTCCAGAAGTGTTTCGTAGGAGTGGCGAAAAAGAGAAGCAGAACAGTGGAACACCATCCCACTACCATTATCTCTTATTCACTCTCATCTGTGTTGTATATCTGTAACTGGTATAGTATGGGACTACATGAATGTTTCAAAGTCAAAGTGTAGTAGCGTAGAATAGAGGAACTGGGTGTACAAGATTGTGCTTGCGGAATGAATGCTCCGTGACATGTTTTATAAAACTTGAGAAGGCTCCCTTTATTCGTGGTGTGTGTCCAGTATATAACGTCTCGCCCTGCTTTATCGTACCGCTCTGCTCCCCGGCCCCTTGTAGTAGCCTCATCTCCATGCCCATAACATTACGCCATTAACTAGGTATACAAGTACACAAAGTATATTCGGTCAACTTCTAACCTTCACTACCTATCCAGATCTTCTCCACCTGCCCTCTCTCTTTCTTTAGGGCTCTGGAACTGCCAGTCTGCTGTGAACAAGGCAGACTTCATCCCGGCGTTTGCATCCCATGCTTCTCTTCATGCCCTTGCGCTGACTGAGACATGGATCCGCCCAGAGAACACTGCAACTCCAGCTGCTCTCTCCGTCAAACACTCCTTCACTCACTCACCCCGCTCAACCGGGCGGGGTGGTGGGACAGGGTTGCTTCTTTCCCCACATATTAAATACACATCCACACCACTCTCTGTTACTGCCAAATCATTTGAACACCATTATGTGATGCTAACTAATCCTATCAAAGCATGCTTAATTGTTCTTTATCGCCCACCAGGACCGCTTGCCGACTTTGTGGAGGAGCTGGACATGCTCCTCAGCGTCCTTCCGGATGATGGAACCCCCCTGATAGTCCTTGGGGACTTCAACATCCACCTCCAAGGAACGCAGGCTGTCGACTTCTTGTCTCTCCTGACCTCCTTCGACCTGACGCTGCTGAGCACACCGGCGACCCACAAGGCAGGCAAACAGCTAGACCTCGTCCTGACACGCAACTGTATCACTGACTTAACCTCTGTAACCCCACTGAACATCTCTGATCACTACTTTATCCAATTCACTGTCTCTCTCCCTCCAACCCGTCCTACCTCCCCTCCCCTTGTAACTTTCCGGCGCAACCTCCGCTCGCTATCCCCCTCCCACTTCTCCTCTATTGTAACATCCTCCCTCCCTCCCATTGACGTGTTCTCGTCCCACCCCACTAACTCTGCCACCGACACCTTGCTAACCACTTTAACTGCATCACTTGACTCTCTCTGTCCCCTGTCTACCAGGCCTGCACGATCTTCTCCCCCCTGCCCGTGGCTTACGGATGTTATTCGTGAAGAACGGTCCACCCTTCGAGCAGCTGAGAGGAGATGGCGCAAGTCCAAAGACGGTCTGGACCTTGATAAGTATCACTCCCTCCTCAAATCCTTCTCTTCTCACATAACTGGTGCCAAAACCCTCTACTTTCTTAACAAAATTAACTCCGCTTCAAACCCCCACAAACTTTTCTCTACCTTCTCCACCCTTCTTAACCCACCTCCCCCACCCCCTCCCTCCACCCTGACAGCAGACGACTTCTCCTCTTTCTTTGAGAAAAAAGTCGCCGACATTAGCAGTCGGTTCCCTAAACCCACCCTTCCTACCCCCTCACCCTCCATTTCTGACCCAACTAAATGTCTAAACTCCTTCTCTCCCCTGTCCGAGGCAGAGCTCTCTGACCTCATTCTCTCTCATCGCCCCACCTCCTGTCCCCTTGATCCTGTCCCCTCCCCTCTCTTTCAAACCATCTCCCCCTCTATCATAACTTTTCTGCTCCATGTTCTAAACTCCTCTCTTACCTCTGGCACCTTCCCCTCTGCCTTCAAACAGGCCAGAGTTACCCCTTTACTCAAAAAACCCTCCCTTAACCCTGCCGTCCTCCAGAACTACAGACCGGTATCATTGTTGCCCTTCTTTTCTAAAACAATTGAACGTGCTGTATCTAACCAACTGTCTAACTTCCTTTCTCAGAACAAACTGCTCGACCCCAACCAATCGGGCTTCAAGACCGGCCACTCCACAGAGACTGCCCTCCTTTCAGTCACCACTGCCCTCCAGTCTGCCAGAGCGGCTTCCAGGTCATCCGTCATCATTCTGCTGGACCTTTATGCGGCGTTTGATACGGTTAACCACCAGATCCTGCTCTCCACACTTTCTGAGATGGGCATCACTGGCACTGCACTCCAGTGGATCTCATCCTACCTGTCGGGAAGATCCTACCAGGTCTCCTGGGGAGGCAAACTGTCAGGCCCACGCCAGCTCTCCACTGGTGTCCCACAGGGCTCCGTCCTTGGTCCCCTCCTCTTCTCTCTGTACACCACCTCACTTGGACCAATCATCACCTCCCATGGCTTCTCCTACCACTGCTACGCTGACGACACGCAGCTGTACCTGTCATTCCCTCCGACCGATCCGGGGATCTCAGCTAGGATTGAGGCCTGCCTCGCAGACATCTCCGCCTGGATGACTGAGCACCATCTCCAGCTGAACCTTGCCAAAACAGAACTTCTCATCATCCCGGCCAAACCCTCCATCTCCCATGACTTCTCAATCACCCTGGGATCTGCGACGGTGACCCCCTCATCCTCTGCCAGGAACCTTGGGGTGACCGTGGACGACGAGCTCTCCCTCACGGCCCACATTGCTGCGGTCTCCCGGTCGTGTAGATTCACCCTCTACAACATCCGGAAGATCAGGAGATACCTGTCTGAGCACTCCACCCAGCTGCTTGTCCAAGCACTTGTCCTCTCCAAGTTGGACTACTGCAACTCGCTGCTCGCCGGTCTCCCATCATGCGCAACCCGCCCTCTTCAGAGAATTCAGAACGCAGCGGCCCGTCTGGTCTACAATCTACCCAGACGCTCCCACGTTACCCCGCTCCTCATCTCCCTCCACTGGCTACCCATAACGGCCCGCATCAGATTTAAGACCCTGGTACTGACCTTCCGAGCAGTGAATGGAACTGCGCCCGACTACATCAAGTCTCTCCTGCAGCCTTACACCCCCACCCGCCACCTACGGTCTTCTTCAGACAACCGCCTGGTGGTCCCACCTCTCAAGACCGCCCGGTCCCAGCACAAGCTCTTCTCCTGCCTGGCACCCCAGTGGTGGAATCAACTCCCCACCTCCATCAGAGACACGGACTGTCTCTCCACCTTCAAGAGAAGGCTCAAGACGCACTTGTTCCGGGAGTACAATGGTACTTAGGAATGGTTTGCTGAATCCAACGCTAGTTTCCTCAAGGTTCACAATGACTCTTGCTTAGACTGTTGCTCTTGTTGGTTAGTGGTAGCTGATTTAAACTGTTGTATTCTTCTTTTTTAGTTAATCCTATTTTTATTGCTTTCCTACAGGTACACCTGCACTTAGAGATCAATGTTGTGTAATTTTAACTTGTTTAACTACATGCTCTTATGGTCTCTTCCCTTTAGCACTATTTTTTGGTTGTTCACAATATGTACTTCTTGTCTTTGACTACCCGCAATGCTGTGGGGCTATCTTGTTGTTATTATCAGTGACCTATGCACTTTGTGAAGCTCTCTCTTGGAAGTCGCTTTGGACAAAAGCGTCTGCTAAATGAATAAATGTAAATGTAAATGTAACTAGATCCAGTTACATGACACTGGGAAATGGGTGCTGATGTGGAAAGTCCCCAAAAACAGCAGAAAACAAGGAAAATATAAATCCACCAGTCATTTTTACATTTTAAATATGGAGGCATCTATTGGAACTAGTGGTAACTCCTTTGTTGTACACCCAACAAATATTGGGCTACTATACATATAATACATATATAACTATACTTATAGGCCTTAATGTAGTTGTCGTCCTACCATTACATTCATGTCCTTTACTAAAGTGTATCTTCCCTTTCATAAAGTTATTGTTGTAATCAAAGCTTTTAAAGAATGGATCTTTACATGGTGGGCCTAACCAGAGCACGGGTGGCCTGACAGAACACGCTTCAAAGTTGTCACTTTCAAAAGGGTGGCATTTTAACCCTGTTTGTCCAAAATGTCTAAAAGTTGGTACTCATGCCTTATATTGCTCATGGGGAAAAAAAGAGTGTCAAGAACCCATAACGTCGGCAGCATGGATATTTCTCTAGAGTGACAATTTGTGAAGAATATCAGAAAATGACTTAAAATCAGCCATTGATCCAGTTGTCTTGAAATGTTGTGTACATGTATGAAATACATGTCTGTGTCATGTCAATTTGGTAATGGTTTGAAATGTTATGGAGGAACCCGCCATTGCTGCCTGCAGCTATATTTAGGATTCCTCCGTCAGGAGGAAACCTATTGTTATTGTTAGTTTTATTAGGATTCCTCCGTCAGGAGGAAACCTATTGTTATTGTTAGTTTTATTATTATTATTGGTGGCCAAGCCGCGAAGCGGCGAAGCCACATAAGTGATTCTACCTTTTCTTATTATTATTATTATTATTGGTGGCCAAGCCGCGAAGCGGCGAAGCCACATAAGTGATTCTACCTTTTCTTATTATTAGGATTCCTCCGTCAGGAGGAAACCTATTGTTATTGTTAGTTTTATTAGGATTCCTCCGTCAGGAGGAAACCTATTGTTATTGTTAGTTTTATTATTATTATTAGGATTCCTCCGTCAGGAGGAAACCTATTGTTATTGTTAGTTTTATTATTAGGATTCCTCCGTCAGGAGGAAACCTATTGTTATTGTTAGTTTTATTATTAGGATTCCTCCGTCAGGAGGAAACCTATTGTTATTGTTAGTTTTATTATTAGGATTCCTCCGTCAGGAGGAAACCTATTGTTATTGTTAGTTTTATTATTATTATTATTCTTGTTCCATGGAAGTCAATGGCAGCCCCTAGAACACTTCGACAACTTTTTGTGAAATTCGGCACACTCATTAAGGACAGTTGATTCTATACCTACACCAAGTTTCATGTCTCCCATTAGACCACTCCAGCGCCACCAACGGGTCAAAGTTGGACTTGTGTTTACACACGCAACTTTTGAACCGTATGACCCATTTTCAAAAATGAGGTACCATTGGATTCCCTGGTTCAAGCCGAGTTCAACGCACCCCATGGCGTCAATTTCCGGTTATATAGATTTTCCGCTACTTCCGGTTTTATCAAAAACCTTTGAAAGCCTACTCCTCCTACAATTTTTGTCATATCTTCTTCAAAGTTACCAGAGATGATCTTCAGACCAAGCGTCACAAAAGTTATCGAAAAGAATTTTGATCCTCACAACCGTTTGTCCGGTACAGCCAATCAAATTCATCAGAAAAGCCGCCAAACAGGATGTGAAGTCATGTCTCAGCAAATCTTTGAGATATCAACACGAAACTTGGTATATCGATGGAAGACACTACAACATGTTACCGTGTGTAAAGGCAACTTCATATCTCCAAAGATGATTGATATAAAGCAAATTGAACTTATCGCTAACGCTAAAATAATGCTTTACACATCAGCCAGTCAAAAACTGATACTCTGATTCAATCACAAGTTCATATGAAGACTCTTGAGAATGTTTATAACACAAATCTGTGAAAAAGTTGACTGTAAGATCAAAGGTCGATTTTTGGTGAATATTTGAAACATGCTTGCTTGGCTAATTTCTAGCCAAATTTCCAATGAATGTCTCCCCTCCTCCTGCCCGCGCGTGCTCCACATCCTCACACACTCAGCCTTAACTTACACACGCGCGGGCTTGGCAAGACGCACACGCAACATTTCAGGAGAGTGTGGGCTGACCAAGCCCCCACTCATTCCTTGGTTTCTAGCCAAGGCCTTGTGGATCTTGTAATCTTGGATCTCTTAACAAAAGCTGATCTTTTTAGTATTGCATTTCCGATTTTGTATGCAATGGTAAAAAGTTATACAAATCCTGAAACATTGATATATATATATGTATTTATATATATATAAATCTTTATTTCAGACGCCAAGTTCCACATAAAATAACAGACATAGAGCTATAAAAAAGAGAGTAAAACGAAAACATAAAACATAGATAATACAGTGCATAAAAAGTATGAAGACTTTTGTGCCAATGTAGTCTTAAGTTCCAAGTAATCGATAGCAGCTCTTTAGAGGGTTGACCAGGGCCTCTACTATTCAGTTCTCAGACTTGTCCAGTCGACACATGAAACCATACATCAGTTGTCTCAGGAGTGCCTTACAGGTTGGTACGTGCTTAGACAGAAACAACTGACCAGCACTATGCCACCTAGGCACATTAAGTAGCAATCTAAAAGCATCATTGAAACCATACATCAGTTGTCTCAGGATTGCCTTACAGGTTGGTACGTGCTTAGACACAAACAACTGACTAGCACTATGCCACCTTGGCACATTAAGTAGCAATCTAAAAGCATCATTGTAGGCTACTTTCAGTATCTGTATACTCCTTTACCTGTACATAGACCACAAATGAGCAGTGTACAATGGTGTTATGTAGGTTCTAAACAGGGAACATTTAACTGAATCTGAGCACATAGAAAACGTCCTTAATAACATACTGGCCTGAGAATATATTTGACAGCGCTGTTGATACATATCGTTGTCATCTGTCCAATCATCAGAAATGACATGGCAGATAT
The DNA here is from genome assembly GCF_021917145.1 of Hypomesus transpacificus. Classification (NCBI taxonomy): domain Eukaryota; kingdom Metazoa; phylum Chordata; class Actinopteri; order Osmeriformes; family Osmeridae; genus Hypomesus; species Hypomesus transpacificus. The sequence goes on from NC_061076.1 coordinate 10,172,953, forward strand.
TTTATTTCCTCACAAACACCAAGGGGACTGCCAGATAAATAAAAGGTAGGGAAGGTTAATTTCCTGTCCTGATTACTTCTGACTATCATTATGTGGCTTTTCTTTGCATTATATTTTATATCATGATCTAAGCCATACTGAGAGCACACCCATAGCATCTGTTGCAACAGGCTGAGTGGAACCAGATAATCTGCGTACATCAGATGATTGACAATAGATTCACCAACAAGACAGCCTGTATTTGTCTTATTCAGCTGGCTTGATAAGTCGTCCATATCCATATTAAACAAAAAGGGAAATCAAATTCCTCCTTGTCGAACTCCGTTACCAACCGATACCGCTACCAGCTGATACAACATTGTCCCATTTAACATGAAAAGTTTGATTGGCATACCAGAACACCAAAATCCTCACAAGAGGTTTAGGGAAACCTCTCGCTATTAGCTTCATAAACAGTTTTTCATGACAAATTCGATCGAAAGCTTTGTAAGCATCAATAAAGCATAAAAATACAGATGAATTAAGACTTGTGTACCTGAGACAATCTCCTTCAGAGCATAGATACAGAGATCAGTACCATGTTTTCTTTTAAAACCAAACTGATTTTCTGCAGTCAGAATATACATTTCCAATTTCAATCAAATAATTCTCTCAAACACTTTAGACAAGATACTGGCCAATGCAATGGGTCGATAGTTGTCTATGCTGTTCAGTTTACCAGCCTTATCTTTAACAACAGGCACTAACAGTACTGACATAATAGAGTTCGGTAGAACACCATGAACCATAATTCCAGTGAGACACATGGCTAGAAATGGACTGAGTCTATAACTGGCATTTTTTAGATGCTCTGCAGAAATGCAATCCATACCACAAGCTTTGTTGTTGTCTAGCATGTGGATGGCATCATAAATATCTACTGATCTAACTATCAAGTCTGCAGAGATACCTTTATATTGATTATCAATTCTCACTGTGTTACTTTTAACACAATTAAATAGTTTACTGTAGTGCTCATGCCATAGATCAGCAATCTTCTCTGGACAACTAACCCCTTTGATATCAGAAGGGAGGGGAGTTCTGTTATTATTTATGATCTTGACCTCCTTCCAGAAGTCAGTAAGATTGTTATTCTGCATCTTTCTGGCCAGCGAGTCTGCTCTCATTGTGTTTTCATTTCTCTTAATGAAACGAGTGCATATTTAAATCTAGCATTTGTGAGGTTTTTGTTATCAAGCAGCACTCTCTGTCTGGGTCTGCCTGCCTCTGACCAGACTCTAAAGGCTTCTCTAGCAGCAGCATGTTGCTCAGACACAAACTCATTCCAGACAGGCCGTGCGTTAGGGACCTTACTCTTGTGATTAATAAAACCTTCACTGAAAGCATAAAGACATTTGACAATATCATCATACATGGCACAGAGCTTTTCAGCATGATGTTTATCCTTGCAGTTCATATCCGTGCACATTAGGGCATCCCTAGAAAATGCAACATCACTATGTAAGCTGTCAGTTAATAGAGAATATCTGTGCATAACCTCTTTGGTCAATTTTGACCAGTCCAGTTTTCTTGGGGGGCCAGCAACAAGGGTACACTCTCAACATTTAGCAGCATAGCAACTGGTATGTGATCAGTGGTGGCCAGCCCATAACACATCTCTATACTTTCCAGTGAGTCATGAGCATCGGCTGTGGTTACAATATGGTCTAGCCAGGAAGTTGTGTGCCACGTTTCACTTATATAGGTAAAACTTGTATCAGGCAATAACGCTTGATATAATTAATTTAGTTTCATTACAGAACTGCTGCAGATGTTGTGCGAATAAACACTTATCTGACATGTCAGCATTAAAATCACCCATGACATAGACACAACATGAACTATTGTCCTCTATGAAGGACTGAATAAAAGCTAACCTGTTCTGAAATTCATCCTCATGGTCATAGGATTCATATGGTGTGTACACATTTACAATAGTACATTTATTTTCATTGTGATTAAACTCCAACCCAATAGCCCAGTCAACGTTAAGCCACACCACCTTTACCGTTGGGTCATATTTTATGTTCCACAGTATAGCTACACCACCAGCTATCCTCCCACAAACCATTCTCATGCTGAGATCGGTAGTGGACTCTCCAGCACCATGAAAGTTCTTGTGTAGGGAGTTCAATTTGTCCAGATCTTGCTTGGTCATCCAGGTTTCTTGAAGGCAGACAATGTCACTCTCGTCCAGCAATGTGTCCACCACCAAACGTCTTGATCTATCAGCAGCAGTATGTCCTACTCGGAGGCCACGAGCGTTGTAGGATACAACCCGCATTAATGATCTACCACGGACCCATCAGGGCAGCTGGCCGGTGTGTCTGTCTCCCTGGTCTCTACATATAGGCCTACATTCATCCCAGCATCATGACTGAGCTGAAGCTCGGTACCCTGAGAGCGGGGGGTATTCTCTGGTCGAGCTTTTTTGAAAGTATAGACCAAGGGTAATTACCAAACCACAACTGTCCCACCATTACCCATATGTGGCGCTACATTCCACGCCCTAAAGCACAAAGGCTTTCTGGAATGGATAGGCTAACCAAGCCCCCTCCCTTCACTCCTTGAGTTGAAATAAAGGCCCTTGTGGATCCTGGTGGTATTATATTTCAGATTTGGTATCCCATTGGTAATTCTGCAGCATAGATTTTTCTATACAGTTCCAATTTGTCAAGAATATACATTTTTCAATGGTTCGCAATGTTTGGAGGAATCCGCCATTACTGCTTGCAGTTATATTTATTATTATTCTTGTTCCATGGAAGTCAATGGCAGCCCCTAGAACACTTCGACAACTTTTTGTGAAATTTGGCACACTCATTAAGGACAGTTGATTCTATACCTACACCAAGTTTCATGTCTCCCATTAGACCACTCCAGCGCCACCAATGGGTCAAAGTTGGACTTGTGTTTACACACGCAACTTTTGAACCGTATGACCCATTTTCAAAAATGAGGTACCATTGGATTCCCTGGTTCAAGCCGAGTTCAACGCACCCCATGGCGTCAATTTCCGGTTATATAGATTTTCCGCTACTTCCGGTTTTATCAAAAACCTTTGAAAGCCTACTCCTCCTACAATTTTTGTCATATCTTCTTCAAAGTTACCAGAGATGATCTTCAGACCAAGCGTCACAAAAGTTATCGAAAAGAATTTTGATCCTCACAACCGTTTGTCCGGTACAGCCAATCAAATTCATCAGAAAAGCCGCCAAACAGGATGTGAAGTCCTGTCTCAGCAAATCTTTGAGATATCAACACGAAACTTGGTATATCGATGGAAGACACTACAACATGTTACCGTGTGCAAAGGCAACTTCATATCTCCAAAAATGATTGATATAAAGCAAATTGAACTTATCGCTAACGCTAAAATAATGCTTTACACATCAGCCAGTCAAAAACTGATACTCTGATTCAATCACAAGTTCATATGAAGACTCTTGAGAATGTTTATAACACAAATCTGTGAAAAAGTTGACTGTAAGATCAAAGGTCGATTTTTGGTGAATATTTGAAACATGCTTGCTTGGCTAATTTCTAGCCAAATTTCCAATGAATGTCTCCCCTCCTCCTGCCCGCGCGTGCTCCACATCCTCACACACTCAGCCTTAACTTACACACGCGCGGGCTTGGCAAGACGCACACGCAACATTTCAGGAGAGTGTGGGCTGACCAAGCCCCCACTCATTCCTTGGTTTCTAGCCAAGGCCTTGTGGATCTTGTAATCTTGGATCTCTTAACAAAAGCTGATCTTTTTAGTATTGCATTTCCGATTTTGTATGCAATGGTAAAAAGTTATACAAATCCTGAAACATTGATATATATATATGTATTTATATATATATAAATCTTTATTTCAGACGCCAAGTTCCACATAAAATAACAGACATAGAGCTATAAAAAAGAGAGTAAAACGAAAACATAAAACATAGATAATACAGTGCATAAAAAGTATGAAGACTTTTGTGCCAATGTAGTCTTAAGTTCCAAGTAATCGATAGCAGCTCTTTAGAGGGTTGACCAGGGCCTCTACTATTCAGTTCTCAGACTTGTCCAGTCGACACATGAAACCATACATCAGTTGTCTCAGGAGTGCCTTACAGGTTGGTACGTGCTTAGACAGAAACAACTGACCAGCACTATGCCACCTAGGCACATTAAGTAGCAATCTAAAAGCATCATTGAAACCATACATCAGTTGTCTCAGGATTGCCTTACAGGTTGGTACGTGCTTAGACACAAACAACTGACTAGCACTATGCCACCTTGGCACATTAAGTAGCAATCTAAAAGCATCATTGTAGGCTACTTTCAGTATCTGTATACTCCTTTACCTGTACATAGACCACAAATGAGCAGTGTACAATGGTGTTATGTAGGTTCTAAACAGGGAACATTTAACTGAATCTGAGCACATAGAAAACGTCCTTAATAACATACTGGCCTGAGAATATATTTGACAGCGCTGTTGATACATATCGTTGTCATCTGTCCAATCATCAGAAATGACATGGCAGATATTTTATTTCCTCACAAACACCAAGGGGACTGCCAGATAAATAAAAGGTAGGGAAGGTTAATTTCCTGTCCTGATTACTTCTGACTATCATTATGTGGCTTTTCTTTGCATTATATTTTATATCATGATCTAAGCCATACTGAGAGCACACCCATAGCATCTGTTGCAACAGGCTGAGTGGAACCAGATAATCTGCGTACATCAGATGATTGACAATAGATTCACCAACAAGACAGCCTGTATTTGTCTTATTCAGCTGGCTTGATAAGTCGTCCATATCCATATTAAACAAAAAGGGAAATCAAATTCCTCCTTGTCGAACTCCGTTACCAACATGGAAAGCAGCTGATACAACATTGTCCCATTTAACATGAAAAGTTTGATTTGCATACCAGAACACCAAAATCCTCACAAGAGGTTTAGGGAAACCTCTCGCTATTAGCTTCATAAACAGTTTTTCATGACAAATTCGATCGAAAGCTTTGTAAGCATCAATAAAGCATAAAAATACAGATGAATTAAGACTTGTGTACCTGAGACAATCTCCTTCAGAGCATAGATACAGAGATCAGTACCATGTTTTCTTTTAAAACCAAACTGATTTTCTGCAGTCAGAATATACATTTCCAATTTCAATCAAATAATTCTCTCAAACACTTTAGACAAGATACTGGCCAATGCAATGGGTCGATAGTTGTGTAGCCCGGGTGGTAAACATTTCTGTTGAAACAATCCTATTACATAAATATAAAAGTTTGAATACATAATACTTAAGTTCATAGTTTAATAAATAGACTTTAAGGTTTGAGAGTATGATTTTGATTTGATGAGAAATGCATATTGTTCATGTTTTACTGAATACAGCATTTGGAAATGTATATCTGTTGTTTAAAAAACGCATGTTAAAATGTACCGGTTACAAATATGAAGAGAGTAAGATGAATGTTTTGTGAATCTATGTTGTTGCTTTAATTTTGATTATGATGTTAAGCCAATCCGGTTTGAGGTCAAAGGGCAGGGTAACACGGGAAGTTGGGGTAGATGAGGTTGGAGTAGAAAAAGACAGAGCGAGCGGAGGAGTTGGAGGGAGAAGAAAATTGTAGCGTACGGTAAAATACCAAGAGTGAAGATTTTATATTATCATTAGTGGTGTTATGTTTATATTGTTGGGTGAATATCTCAACCAACAACAATAACCCAGAAAGAGGAGTTTGGCTGTTGGCGGTTTTGGATTAAGCACGGGCTTTGCCGCCAGACTAGCGACAGCGAGTGCCAGGTTGGAGCCGGTGGAGGTCGGGATTGTCGTCGTCCTCAGTCTTCTTCCTGAGTTGGTTCGTCTCGTAAATCCACGAGAGTATTTGGTCGGTCTCTCCTTCACCTGCTGCCGCCCTTCTGCCGCAGTGCGTGTGCTACCGCACTGCTGATCCGAGGTACCAGCTCCTTGTTATTTTGTGCCATCCTGGCGAAACAGCCATTTTGTTTACGGCTACAACGCACACGAGCTACACTCAGGCCTGCACCGTAGAACTGTACTGAATTAAGGTATTCGTGTAGTTAGCATTGCCGGCTAGTTTGTATTGTGTGTCCATGTGCATTACGATGTCATGTAAATGTTGAACCAATAACTGAAGAACTGATTTTTTGTCTGAAGTAAATCTTTCCTGTTTTTGTTTAACAGTTGGTTGTATTGTTTTTTTCATATGTTAAATTGGTTTAAGTTAGTAACAATTACTAACGAACTCAGGTTAGCCACCTCTCATTACAAATCCACCAAACTAGAGAGGCGCTACAGTTGTCTATGCTGTTCAGTTTACCAGCCTTATCTTTAACAACAGGCACTAACAGTACTGACATAATAGAGTTCGGTAGAACACCATGAACCATAATTCCAGTGAGACACATGGCTAGAAATGGACTGAGTCTATAACTGGCATTTTTTAGATGCTCTGCAGAAATGGAATCCATACCACAAGCTTTGTTGTTGTCTAGCATGTGGATGGCATCATAAATATCTACTGATCTAACTATCAAGTCTGCAGAGATACCTTTATATTGATTATCAATTCTCACTGTGTTACTTTGAACACAATTAAATAGTTTACTGTAGTGCTCATGCCATAGATCAGCAATCTTCTCTGGACAACTAACCCCTTTGATATCAGAAGGGAGGGGAGTTCTGTTATTATTTATGATCTTGACCTCCTTCCAGAAGTCAGTAAGATTGTTATTCTGCATCTTTCTGGCCAGCGAGTCTACTCTCATTGTGTTTTCATTTCTCTTAATGAAACGAGTGCATATTTAAATCTAGCATTTGTGAGGTTTTTGTTATCAAGCAGCACTCCCTGTCTGGGTCTGCCTGCCTCTGACCAGACTCTAAAGGCTTCTCTAGCAGCAGCATGTTGCTCAGACACAAACTCATTCCAGACAGGCCGTGCGTTAGGGACCTTACTCTTGTGATTAATAAAAGGTTCACTGGAAGCATAAAGACATTTGACAATATCATCATACATGGCACAGAGCTTTTCAGCATGATGTTTATCCTTGCAGTTCATATCCGTGCACATTAGGGCATCCCTAGAAAATGCAACATCACTATGTAAGCTGTCAGTTAATAGAGAATATCTGTGCCGAACCTCTTTGGTCAATTTTGACCAGTCCAGTTTTCTTGGGGGGCCAGCAACAAGGGTACAATCTCAACATTTAGCAGCATAGCAACTGGTATGTGATCAGTGGTGGCCAGCCCATAACACATCTCTATACTTTCCAGTGAGTCATGAGCATCGGCTGTGGTTACAATATGGTCTAGCCAGGAAGTTGTGTGCCACGTTTCACTTATATAGGTAAAACTTGTATCAGGCAATAACGCTTGATATAATTAATTTAGTTTCATTACAGAACTGCTGCAGATGTTGTGCGAATAAACGCTTATCTGACATTTCAGCATTAAAATCACCCATGACATAGACACAACATGAACTATTGTCCTCTATGAAGGACTGAATAAAAGCTAACCTGTTCTGAAATTCATCCTCATGGTCATAGGATTCATATGGTGTGTACACATTTACAATAGTAAATTTATTTTCATTGTGATTAAACTCCAACCCAATAGCCCAGTCAACGTTAAGCCACACCACCTTTACCGTTGGGTCATATTTTATGTTCCACAGTATAGCTACACCACCAGCTATCCTCCCACAAACCATTCTCATGCTGAGATTGGTAGTGGACTCTCCAGCACTATGAAACATCTTGTGTAGGGAGTTCAATTTGTCCAGATCTTGCTTGGCCATCCAGGTTTCTTGAAGGCAGACAATGTCACTCTCGTCCAGCAATGTGTCCACCACCAAACGTCTTGATCTATCAGCAGCAGTATGTCCTACTCGGAGGCCACGAGCGTTGTAGGATACAACCCGCATTAATGATCTACCACGGACCCATCAGGGCAGCTGGCCGGTGTGTCTGTCTCCCTGGTCTCTACATATAGGCCTACATTCATCCCAGCATCATGACTGAGCTGAAGCTCGGTACCCTGAGAGTGGGGGGTATGCTCTGGTCGAGCTTTTTTGAAAGTATAGACCAAGGGTAATTACCACACCACAACTGTCCCACCATTACCCATAGGTGGCGCTACATTCCACGCCCTAAAGCACAAAGGCTTTCTGGAATGGATAGGCTAACCAAGCCCCCTCCCTTCACTCCTTGGGTTGAAATAAAGGCCCTTGTGGATCTTGATGGTATTATATTTCAGATTTGGTATCCCATTGGTAATTCTGCAGCATAGATTTTTCTATACAGTTCCAATTTGTCAAGAATATACATTTTTCAATGGTTCGCAATGTTTGGAGGAATCCGCCATTACTGCTTGCAGTTATATTTATTATTATTCTTGTTCCATGGAAGTCAATGGCAGCCCCTAGAACCCTTCGACAACTTTTTGTGAAATTTGGCACACTCATTAAGGACAGTTGATTCTATACCTACACCAAGTTTCATGTCTCCCATTAGACCACTCCAGCGCCACCAACGGGTCAAAGTTGGACTTGTGTTTACACACGCAACTTTTGAACCGTATGACCCATTTTCAAAAATGAGGTACCATTGGATTCCCTGGATCAAGCCGAGTTCAACGCACCCCATGGCGTCAATTTCCGGTTATATAGATTTTCCGCTATTTCCGGTTTTATCAAAAACCTTTGAAAGCCTACTCCTCCTACAATTTTTGTCATATCTTCTTCAAAGTTACCAGAGATGATCTTCAGACCAAGCCTCACAAAAGTTATCGAAAAGAATTTTGATCCTCACAACCGTTTGTCCGGTACAGCCAATCAAATTCATCAGAAAAGCCGCCAAACAGGATGTGAAGTCATGTCTCAGCAAATCTTTGAGATATCAACACGAAACTTGGTATATCGATGGAAGACACTACAACATGTTACCGTGTGCAAAGGCAACTTCATATCTCCAAAAATGATTGATATAAAGCAAATTGAACTTATCGCTAACGCTAAAATAATGCTTTACACATCAGCCAGTCAAAAACTGATACTCTGATTCAATCACAAGTTCATATGAAGACTCTTGAGAATGTTTATAACACAAATCTGTGAAAAAGTTGACTGTAAGATCAAAGGTCGATTTTTGGTGAATATTTGAAACATGCTTGCTTGGCTAATTTCTAGCCAAATTTCCAATGAATGTCTCCCCTCCTCCTGCCCGCGCGTGCTCCACATCCTCACACACTCAGCCTTAACTTACACACGCGCGGGCTTGGCAAGACGCACACGCAACATTTCAGGAGAGTGTGGGCTGACCAAGCCCCCACTCATTCCTTGGTTTCTAGCCAAGGCCTTGTGGATCTTGTAATCTTGGATCTCTTAACAAAAGCTGATCTTTTTAGTATTGCATTTCCGATTTTGTATGCAATGGTAAAAAGTTATACAAATCCTGAAACATTGATATATATATATATGTATTTATATATATATAAATCTTTATTTCAGACGCCAAGTTCCACATAAAATAACAGACATAGAGCTATAAAAAAGAGAGTAAAACGAAAACATAAAACATAGATAATACAGTGCATAAAAAGTATGAAGACTTTTGTGCCAATGTAGTCTTAAGTTCCAAGTAATCGATAGCAGCTCTTTAGAGGGTTGACCAGAGCCTCTACTATTCAGTTCTCAGACTTGTCCAGTCGACACATGAAACCATACATCAGTTGTCTCAGGAGTGCCTTACAGGTTGGTACGTGCTTAGACAGAAACAACTGACCAGCACTATGCCACCTAGGCACATTAAGTAGCAATCTAAAAGCATCATTGAAACCATACATCAGTTGTCTCAGGATTGCCTTACAGGTTGGTACGTGCTTAGACACAAACAACTGACTAGCACTATGCCACCTTGGCACATTAAGTAGCAATCTAAAAGCATCATTGTAGGCTACTTTCAGTATCTGTATACTCCTTTTCCTGTACATAGACCACAAATGAGCAGTGTACAATGGTGTTATGTAGGTTCTAAACAGGGAACATTTAACTGAATCTGAGCACATAGAAAACGTCCTTAATAACATACTGGCCTGAGAATATATTTGACAGCGCTGTTGATACATATCGTTGTCATCTGTCCAATCATCAGAAATGACATGGCCCAGATATTTTATTTCCTCACAAACACCAAGGGGACTGCCAGATAAATAAAAGGTAGGGAAGGTTAATTTCCTGTCCTGATTACTTCTGACTATCATTATGTGGCTTTTCTTTGCATTATATTTTATATCATGATCTAAGCCATACTGAGAGCACACCCATAGCATCTGTTGCAACAGGCTGAGTGGAACCAGATCATTTGCGTACATCAGATGATTGACAATAGATTCACCAACAAGACAGCCTGTATTTGTCTTATTCAGCTGGCTTGATAAGTCGTCCATATCCATATTAAACAAAAAGGGAAATCAAATTCCTCCTTGTCGAACTCCGTTACCAACATGGAAAGGAGCTGATACAACATTGTCCCATTTAACATGAAAAGTTTGATTGGCATACCAGAACACCAAAATCCTCACAAGAGGTTTAGGGACACCTCTCGCTATTAGCTTCATAAACAGTTTTTCATGACAAATTCGATCGAAAGCTTTGTAAGCATCAATAAAGCATAAAAATACAGATGAATTAAGACTTGTGTACCTGAGACAATCTCCTTCAGAGCATAGATACAGAGATCAGTACCATGTTTTCTTTTAAAACCAAACTGATTTTCTGCAGTCAGAATATACATTTCCAATTTCAATCAAATAATTCTCTCAAACACTTTAGACAAGATACTGGCCAATGCAATGGGTCGATAGTTGTCTATGCTGTTCAGTTTACCAGCCTTATCTTTAACAACAGGCACTAACAGTACTGACATAATAGAGTTCGGTAGAACACCATGAACCATAATTCCAGTGAGACACATGGCTAGAAATGGACTGAGTCTATAACTGGCATTTTTTAGATGCTCTGCAGAAATGCAATCCATACCACAAGCTTTGTTGTTGTCTAGCATGTGGATGGCATCATAAATATCTACTGATCTAACTATCAAGTCTGCAGAGATACCTTTATATTCATTATCAATTCTCACTGTGTTACTTTTAACACAATTAAATAGTTTACTGTAGTGCTCATGCCATAGATCAGCAATCTTCTCTGGACAACTAACCCCTTTGATATCAGAAGGGAGGGGAGTTCTGTTATTATTTATGATCTTGACCTCCTTCCAGAAGTCAGTAAGATTGTTATTCTGCATCTTTCTGGCCAGCGAGTCTGCTCTCATTGTGTTTTCATTTCTCTTAATGAAACGAGTGCATATTTAAATCTAGCATTTGTGAGGTTTTTGTTATCAAGCAGCACTCCCTGTCTGGGTCTGCCTGCCTCTGACCAGACTCTAAAGGCTTCTCTAGCAGCAGCATGTTGCTCAGACACAAACTCATTCCAGACAGGCCGTGCGTTAGGGACCTTACTCTTGTGATTAATAAAAGGTTCACTGGAAGCATAAAGACATTTGACAATATCATCATACATGGCACAGAGCTTTTCAGCATGATGTTTATCCTTGCAGTTCATATCCGTGCACATTAGGGCATCCCTAGAAAATGCAACATCACTATGTAAGCTGTCAGTTAATAGAGAATATCTGTGCATAACCTCTTTGGTCAATTTTGACCAGTCCAGTTTTCTTGGGGGGCCAGCAACAAGGGTACACTCTCAACATTTAGCAGCATAGCAACTGGTATGTGATCAGTGGTGGCCAGCCCATAACACATCTCTATACTTTCCAGTGAGTCATGAGCATCGGCTGTGGTTACAATATGGTCTAGCCAGGAAGTTGTGTGCCACGTTTCACTTATATAGGTAAAACTTGTATCAGGCAATAACGCTTGATATAATTAATTTAGTTTCATTACAGAACTGCTGCAGATGTTGTGCGAATAAACGCTTATCTGACATGTCAGCATTAAAATCACCCATGACATAGACACAACATGAACTATTGTCCTCTATGAAGGACTGAATAAAAGCTAACCTGTTCTGAAATTCATCCTCATGGTCATAGGATTCATATGGTGTGTACACATTTACAATAGTAAATTTATTTTCATTGTGATTAAACTCCAACCCAATAGCCCAGTCAACGTTAAGCCACACCACCTTTACCGTTGGGTCATATTTTATGTTCCACAGTATAGCTACACCACCAGCTATCCTCCCACAAACCATTCTCATGCTGAGATCGGTAGTGGACTCTCCAGCACCATGAAAGTTCTTGTGTAGGGAGTTCAATTTGTCCAGATCTTGCTTGGCCATCCAGGTTTCTTGAAGGCAGACAATGTCACTCTCGTCCAGCAATGTGTCCACCACCAAACGTCTTGATCTATCAGCAGCAGTATGTCCTACTCGGAGGCCACGAGCGTTGTAGGATACAACCCGCATTAATGATCTACCACGGACCCATCAGGGCAGCTGGCCGGTGTGTCTGTCTCCCTGGTCTCTACATATAGGCCTACATTCATCCCAGCATCATGACTGAGCTGAAGCTCGGTACCCTGAGAGCGGGGGGTATGCTCTGGTCGAGCTTTTTTGAAAGTATAGACCAAGGGTAATTACCACACCACAACTGTCCCACCATTACCCATAGGTGGCGCTACATTCCACGCCCTAAAGCACAAAGGCTTTCTGGAATGGATAGGCTAACCAAGCCCCCTCCCTTCACTCCTTGGGTTGAAATAAAGGCCCTTGTGGATCTTGATGGTATTATATTTCAGATTTGGTATCCCATTGGTAATTCTGCAGCATAGATTTTTCTATACAGTTCCAATTTGTCAAGAATATACATTTTTCAATGGTTCGCAATGTTTGGAGGAATCCGCCATTACTGCTTGCAGTTATATTTAGGATTAGGATTCCTCCGTCAGGAGGAAACCTATTGTTATTGTTAGTTTTATTATTATTATTATTATTATTCTTGTTCCATGGAAGTCAATGGCAGCCCCTAGAACACTTCGACAACTTTTTGTGAAATTTGGCACACTCATTAAGGACAGTTGATTCTATACCTACACCAAGTTTCATGTCTCCCATTAGACCACTCCAGCGCCACCAACGGGTCAAAGTTGGACTTGTGTTTACACACGCAACTTTTGAACCGTATGACCCATTTTCAAAAATGAGGTACCATTGGATTCCCTGGTTCAAGCCGAGTTCAACGCACCCCATGGCGTCAATTTCCGGTTATATAGATTTTCCGCTACTTCCGGTTTTATCAAAAACCTTTGAAAGCCTACTCCTCCTACAATTTTTGTCATATCTTCTTCAAAGTTACCAGAGATGATCTTCAGACCAAGCGTCACAAAAGTTATCGAAAAGAATTTTGATCCTCACAACCGTTTGTCCGGTACAGCCAATCAAATTCATCAGAAAAGCCGCCAAACAGGATGTGAAGTCATGTCTCAGCAAATCTTTGAGATATCAACACGAAACTTGGTATATCGATGGAAGACACTACAACATGTTACCGTGTGCAAAGGCAACTTCATATCTCCAAAAATGATTGATATAAAGCAAATTGAACTTATCGCTAACGCTAAAATAATGCTTTACACATCAGCCAGTCAAAAACTGATACTCTGATTCAATCACAAGTTCATATGAAGACTCTTGAGAATGTTTATAACACAAATCTGTGAAAAAGTTGACTGTAAGATCAAAGGTCGATTTTTGGTGAATATTTGAAACATGCTTGCTTGGCTAATTTCTAGCCAAATTTCCAATGAATGTCTCCCCTCCTCCTGCCCGCGCGTGCTCCACATCCTCACACACTCAGCCTTAACTTACACACGCGCGGGCTTGGCAAGACGCACACGCAACATTTCAGGAGAGTGTGGGCTGACCAAGCCCCCACTCATTCCTTGGTTTCTAGCCAAGGCCTTGTGGATCTTGTAATCTTGGATCTCTTAACAAAAGCTGATCTTTTTAGTATTGCATTTCCGATTTTGTATGCAATGGTAAAAAGTTATACAAATCCTGAAACATTGATATATATATATGTATTTATATATATATAAATCTTTATTTCAGACGCCAAGTTCCACATAAAATAACAGACATAGAGCTATAAAAAAGAGAGTAAAACGAAAACATAAAACATAGATAATACAGTGCATAAAAAGTATGAAGACTTTTGTGCCAATGTAGTCTTAAGTTCCAAGTAATCGATAGCAGCTCTTTAGAGGGTTGACCAGGGCCTCTACTATTCAGTTCTCAGACTTGTCCAGTCGACACATGAAACCATACATCAGTTGTCTCAGGAGTGCCTTACAGGTTGGTACGTGCTTAGACAGAAACAACTGACCAGCACTATGCCACCTAGGCACATTAAGTAGCAATCTAAAAGCATCATTGAAACCATACATCAGTTGTCTCAGGATTGCCTTACAGGTTGGTACGTGCTTAGACACAAACAACTGACTAGCACTATGCCACCTTGGCACATTAAGTAGCAATCTAAAAGCATCATTGTAGGCTACTTTCAGTATCTGTATACTCCTTTACCTGTACATAGACCACAAATGAGCAGTGTACAATGGTGTTATGTAGGTTCTAAACAGGGAACATTTAACTGAATCTGAGCACATAGAAAACGTCCTTAATAACATACTGGCCTGAGAATATATTTGACAGCGCTGTTGATACATATCGTTGTCATCTGTCCAATCATCAGAAATGACATGGCAGATATTTTATTTCCTCACAAACACCAAGGGGACTGCCAGATAAATAAAAGGTAGGGAAGGTTAATTTCCTGTCCTGATTACTTCTGACTATCATTATGTGGCTTTTCTTTGCATTATATTTTATATCATGATCTAAGCCATACTGAGAGCACACCCATAGCATCTGTTGCAACAGGCTGAGTGGAACCAGATAATCTGCGTACATCAGATGATTGACAATAGATTCACCAACAAGACAGCCTGTATTTGTCTTATTCAGCTGGCTTGATAAGTCGTCCATATCCATATTAAACAAAAAGGGAAATCAAATTCCTCCTTGTCGAACTCCGTTACCAACATGGAAAGCAGCTGATACAACATTGTCCCATTTAACATGAAAAGTTTGATTGGCATACCAGAACACCAAAATCCTCACAAGAGGTTTAGGGACACCTCTCGCTATTAGCTTCATAAACAGTTTTTCATGACAAATTCGATCGAAAGCTTTGTAAGCATCAATAAAGCATAAAAATACAGATGAATTAAGACTTGTGTACCTGAGACAATCTCCTTCAGAGCATAGATACAGAGATCAGTACCATGTTTTCTTTTAAAACCAAACTGATTTTCTGCAGTCAGAATATACATTTCCAATTTCAATCAAATAATTCTCTCAAACACTTTAGACAAGATACTGGCCAATGCAATGGGTCGATAGTTGTGTAGCCCGGGTGGTAAACATTTCTGTTGAAACAATCCTATTACATAAATATAAAAGTTTGAATACATAATACTTAAGTTCATAGTTTAATAAATAGACTTTAAGGTTTGAGAGTATGATTTTGATTTGATGAGAAATGCATATTGTTCATGTTTTACTGAATACAGCATTTGGAAATGTATATCTGTTGTTTAAAAAACGCATGTTAAAATGTACCGGTTACAAATATGAAGAGAGTAAGATGAATGTTTTGTGAATCTATGTTGTTGCTTTAATTTTGATTATGATGTTAAGCCAATCCGGTTTGAGGTCAAAGGGCAGGGTAACACGGGAAGTTGGGGTAGATGAGGTTGGAGTAGAAAAAGACAGAGCGAGCGGAGGAGTTGGAGGGAGAAGAAAATTGTAGCGTACGGTAAAATACCAAGAGTGAAGATTTTATATTATCATTAGTGGTGTTATGTTTATATTGTTGGGTGAATATCTCAACCAACAACAATAACCCAGAAAGAGGAGTTTGGCTGTTGGCGGTTTTGGATTAAGCACGGGCTTTGCCGCCAGACTAGCGACAGCGAGTGCCAGGTTGGAGCCGGTGGAGGTCGGGATTGTCGTCGTCCTCAGTCTTCTTCCTGAGTTGGTTCGTCTCGTAAATCCACGAGAGTATTTGGTCGGTCTCTCCTTCACCTGCTGCCGCCCTTCTGCCGCAGTGCGTGTGCTACCGCACTGCTGATCCGAGGTACCAGCTCCTTGTTATTTTGTGCCATCCTGGCGAAACAGCCATTTTGTTTACGGCTACAACGCACACGAGCTACACTCAGGCCTGCACCGTAGAACTGTACTGAATTAAGGTATTCGTGTAGTTAGCATTGCCGGCTAGTTTGTATTGTGTGTCCATGTGCATTACGATGTCATGTAAATGTTGAACCAATAACTGAAGAACTGATTTTTTGTCTGAAGTAAATCTTTCCTGTTTTTGTTTAACAGTTGGTTGTATTGTTTTTTTCATATGTTAAATTGGTTTAAGTTAGTAACAATTACTAACGAACTCAGGTTAGCCACCTCTCATTACAAATCCACCAAACTAGAGAGGCGCTACAGTTGTCTATGCTGTTCAGTTTACCAGCCTTATCTTTAACAACAGGCACTAACAGTACTGACATAATAGAGTTCGGTAGAACACCATGAACCATAATTCCAGTGAGACACATGGCTAGAAATGGACTGAGTCTATAACTGGCATTTTTTAGATGCTCTGCAGAAATGGAATCCATACCACAAGCTTTGTTGTTGTCTAGCATGTGGATGGCATCATAAATATCTACTGATCTAACTATCAAGTCTGCAGAGATACCTTTATATTGATTATCAATTCTCACTGTGTTACTTTGAACACAATTAAATAGTTTACTGTAGTGCTCATGCCATAGATCAGCAATCTTCTCTGGACAACTAACCCCTTTGATATCAGAAGGGAGGGGAGTTCTGTTATTATTTATGATCTTGACCTCCTTCCAGAAGTCAGTAAGATTGTTATTCTGCATCTTTCTGGCCAGCGAGTCTGCTCTCATTGTGTTTTCATTTCTCTTAATGAAACGAGTGCATATTTAAATCTAGCATTTGTGAGGTTTTTGTTATCAAGCAGCACTCTCTGTCTGGGTCTGCCTGCCTCTGACCAGACTCTAAAGGCTTCTCTAGCAGCAGCATGTTGCTCAGACACAAACTCATTCCAGACAGGCCGTGCGTTAGGGACCTTACTCTTGTGATTAATAAAAGGTTCACTGGAAGCATAAAGACATTTGACAATATCATCATACATGGCACAGAGCTTTTCAGCATGATGTTTATCCTTGCAGTTCATATCCGTGCACATTAGGGCATCCCTAGAAAATGCAACATCACTATGTAAGCTGTCAGTTAATAGAGAATATCTGTGCCGAACCTCTTTGGTCAATTTTGACCAGTCCAGTTTTCTTGGGGGGCCAGCAACAAGGGTACACTCTCAACATTTAGCAGCATAGCAACTGGTATGTGATCAGTGGTGGCCAGCCCATAACACATCTCTATACTTTCCAGTGAGTCATGAGCATCGGCTGTGGTTACAATATGGTCTAGCCAGGAAGTTGTGTGCCACGTTTCACTTATATAGGTAAAACTTGTATCAGGCAATAACGCTTGATATAATTAATTTAGTTTCATTACAGAACTGCTGCAGATGTTGTGCGAATAAACACTTATCTGACATGTCAGCATTAAAATCACCCATGACATAGACACAACATGAACTATTGTCCTCTATGAAGGACTGAATAAAAGCTAACCTGTTCTGAAATTCATCCTCATGGTCATAGGATTCATATGGTGTGTACACATTTACAATAGTAAATTTATTTTCATTGTGATTAAACTCCAACCCAATAGCCCAGTCAACGTTAAGCCACACCACCTTTACCGTTGGGTCATATTTTATGTTCCACAGTATAGCTACACCACCAGCTATCCTCCCACAAACCATTCTCATGCTGAGATCGGTAGTGGACTCTCCAGCACCATGAAAGTTCTTGTGTAGGGAGTTCAATTTGTCCAGATCTTGCTTGGTCATCCAGGTTTCTTGAAGGCAGACAATGTCACTCTCGTCCAGCAATGTGTCCACCACCAAACGTCTTGATCTATCAGCAGCAGTATGTCCTACTCGGAGGCCACGAGCGTTGTAGGATACAACCCGCATTAATGATCTACCACGGACCCATCAGGGCAGCTGGCCGGTGTGTCTGTCTCCCTGGTCTCTACATATAGGCCTACATTCATCCCAGCATCATGACTGAGCTGAAGCTCGGTACCCTGAGAGCGGGGGGTATTCTCTGGTCGAGCTTTTTTGAAAGTATAGACCAAGGGTAATTACCAAACCACAACTGTCCCACCATTACCCATATGTGGCGCTACATTCCACGCCCTAAAGCACAAAGGCTTTCTGGAATGGATAGGCTAACCAAGCCCCCTCCCTTCACTCCTTGAGTTGAAATAAAGGCCCTTGTGGATCCTGGTGGTATTATATTTCAGATTTGGTATCCCATTGGTAATTCTGCAGCATAGATTTTTCTATACAGTTCCAATTTGTCAAGAATATACATTTTTCAATGGTTCGCAATGTTTGGAGGAATCCGCCATTACTGCTTGCAGTTATATTTAGGATTCAGGAGGAAACCTATTGTTATTGTTAGTTTTATTATTATTAGGATTCCTCCGTCAGGAGGAAACCTATTGTTATTGTTAGTTTTATTATTATTATTATTCTTGTTCCATGGAAGTCAATGGCAGCCCCTAGAACCCTTCGACAACTTTTTGTGAAATTTGGCACACTCATTAAGGACAGTTGATTCTATACCTACACCAAGTTTCATGTCTCCCATTAGACCACTCCAGCGCCACCAACGGGTCAAAGTTGGACTTGTGTTTACACACGCAACTTTTGAACCGTATGACCCATTTTCAAAAATGAGGTACCATTGGATTCCCTGGTTCAAGCCGAGTTCAACGCACCCCATGGCGTCAATTTCCGGTTATATAGATTTTCCGCTACTTCCGGTTTTATCAAAAACCTTTGAAAGCCTACTCCTCCTACAATTTTTGTCATATCTTCTTCAAAGTTACCAGAGATGATCTTCAGACCAAGCGTCACAAAAGTTATCGAAAAGAATTTTGATCCTCACAACCGTTTGTCCGGTACAGCCAATCAAATTCATCAGAAAAGCCGCCAAACAGGATGTGAAGTCATGTCTCAGCAAATCTTTGAGATATCAACACGAAACTTGGTATATCGATGGAAGACACTACAACATGTTACCGTGTGCAAAGGCAACTTCATATCTCCAAAAATGATTGATATAAAGCAAATTGAACTTATCGCTAACGCTAAAATAATGCTTTACACATCAGCCAGTCAAAAACTGATACTCTGATTCAATCACAAGTTCATATGAAGACTCTTGAGAATGTTTATAACACAAATCTGTGAAAAAGTTGACTGTAAGATCAAAGGTCGATTTTTGGTGAATATTTGAAACATGCTTGCTTGGCTAATTTCTAGCCAAATTTCCAATGAATGTCTCCCCTCCTCCTGCCCGCGCGTGCTCCACATCCTCACACACTCAGCCTTAACTTACACACGCGCGGGCTTGGCAAGACGCACACGCAACATTTCAGGAGAGTGTGGGCTGACCAAGCCCCCACTCATTCCTTGGTTTCTAGCCAAGGCCTTGTGGATCTTGTAATCTTGGATCTCTTAACAAAAGCTGATCTTTTTAGTATTGCATTTCCGATTTTGTATGCAATGGTAAAAAGTTATACAAATCCTGAAACATTGATATATATATATGTATTTATATATATATAAATCTTTATTTCAGACGCCAAGTTCCACATAAAATAACAGACATAGAGCTATAAAAAAGAGAGTAAAACGAAAACATAAAACATAGATAATACAGTGCATAAAAAGTATGAAGACTTTTGTGCCAATGTAGTCTTAAGTTCCAAGTAATCGATAGCAGCTCTTTAGAGGGTTGACCAGGGCCTCTACTATTCAGTTCTCAGACTTGTCCAGTCGACACATGAAACCATACATCAGTTGTCTCAGGAGTGCCTTACAGGTTGGTACGTGCTTAGACAGAAACAACTGACCAGCACTATGCCACCTAGGCACATTAAGTAGCAATCTAAAAGCATCATTGAAACCATACATCAGTTGTCTCAGGATTGCCTTACAGGTTGGTACGTGCTTAGACACAAACAACTGACTAGCACTATGCCACCTTGGCACATTAAGTAGCAATCTAAAAGCATCATTGTAGGCTACTTTCAGTATCTGTATACTCCTTTACCTGTACATAGACCACAAATGAGCAGTGTACAATGGTGTTATGTAGGTTCTAAACAGGGAACATTTAACTGAATCTGAGCACATAGAAAACGTCCTTAATAACATACTGGCCTGAGAATATATTTGACAGCGCTGTTGATACATATCGTTGTCATCTGTCCAATCATCAGAAATGACATGGCAGATATTTTATTTCCTCACAAACACCAAGGGGACTGCCAGATAAATAAAAGGTAGGGAAGGTTAATTTCCTGTCCTGATTACTTCTGACTATCATTATGTGGCTTTTCTTTGCATTATATTTTATATCATGATCTAAGCCATACTGAGAGCACACCCATAGCATCTGTTGCAACAGGCTGAGTGGAACCAGATAATCTGCGTACATCAGATGATTGACAATAGATTCACCAACAAGACAGCCTGTATTTGTCTTATTCAGCTGGCTTGATAAGTCGTCCATATCCATATTAAACAAAAAGGGAAATCAAATTCCTCCTTGTCGAACTCCGTTACCAACATGGAAAGCAGCTGATACAACATTGTCCCATTTAACATGAAAAGTTTGATTGGCATACCAGAACACCAAAATCCTCACAAGAGGTTTAGGGACACCTCTCGCTATTAGCTTCATAAACAGTTTTTCATGACAAATTCGATCGAAAGCTTTGTAAGCATCAATAAAGCATAAAAATACAGATGAATTAAGACTTGTGTACCTGAGACAATCTCCTTCAGAGCATAGATACAGAGATCAGTACCATGTTTTCTTTTAAAACCAAACTGATTTTCTGCAGTCAGAATATACATTTCCAATTTCAATCAAATAATTCTCTCAAACACTTTAGACAAGATACTGGCCAATGCAATGGGTCGATAGTTGTCTATGCTGTTCAGTTTACCAGCCTTATCTTTAACAACAGGCACTAACAGTACTGACATAATAGAGTTCGGTAGAACACCATGAACCATAATTCCAGTGAGACACATGGCTAGAAATGGACTGAGTCTATAACTGGCATTTTTTAGATGCTCTGCAGAAATGGAATCCATACCACAAGCTTTGTTGTTGTCTAGCATGTGGATGGCATCATAAATATCTACTGATCTAACTATCAAGTCTGCAGAGATACCTTTATATTGATTATCAATTCTCACTGTGTTACTTTGAACACAATTAAATAGTTTACTGTAGTGCTCATGCCATAGATCAGCAATCTTCTCTGGACAACTAACCCCTTTGATATCAGAAGGGAGGGGAGTTCTGTTATTATTTATGATCTTGACCTCCTTCCAGAAGTCAGTAAGATTGTTATTCTGCATCTTTCTGGCCAGCGAGTCTGCTCTCATTGTGTTTTCATTTCTCTTAATGAAACGAGTGCATATTTAAATCTAGCATTTGTGAGGTTTTTGTTATCAAGCAGCACTCTCTGTCTGGGTCTGCCTGCCTCTGACCAGACTCTAAAGGCTTCTCTAGCAGCAGCATGTTGCTCAGACACAAACTCATTCCAGACAGGCCGTGCGTTAGGGACCTTACTCTTGTGATTAATAAAACCTTCACTGAAAGCATAAAGACATTTGACAATATCATCATACATGGCACAGAGCTTTTCAGCATGATGTTTATCCTTGCAGTTCATATCCGTGCACATTAGGGCATCCCTAGAAAATGCAACATCACTATGTAAGCTGTCAGTTAATAGAGAATATCTGTGCATAACCTCTTTGGTCAATTTTGACCAGTCCAGTTTTCTTGGGGGGCCAGCAACAAGGGTACACTCTCAACATTTAGCAGCATAGCAACTGGTATGTGATCAGTGGTGGCCAGCCCATAACACATCTCTATACTTTCCAGTGAGTCATGAGCATCGGCTGTGGTTACAATATGGTCTAGCCAGGAAGTTGTGTGCCACGTTTCACTTATATAGGTAAAACTTGTATCAGGCAATAACGCTTGATATAATTAATTTAGTTTCATTACAGAACTGCTGCAGATGTTGTGCGAATAAACACTTATCTGACATGTCAGCATTAAAATCACCCATGACATAGACACAACATGAACTATTGTCCTCTATGAAGGACTGAATAAAAGCTAACCTGTTCTGAAATTCATCCTCATGGTCATAGGATTCATATGGTGTGTACACATTTACAATAGTACATTTATTTTCATTGTGATTAAACTCCAACCCAATAGCCCAGTCAACGTTAAGCCACACCACCTTTACCGTTGGGTCATATTTTATGTTCCACAGTATAGCTACACCACCAGCTATCCTCCCACAAACCATTCTCATGCTGAGATCGGTAGTGGACTCTCCAGCACCATGAAAGTTCTTGTGTAGGGAGTTCAATTTGTCCAGATCTTGCTTGGCCATCCAGGTTTCTTGAAGGCAGACAATGTCACTCTCGTCCAGCAATGTGTCCACCACCAAACGTCTTGATCTATCAGCAGCAGTATGTCCTACTCGGAGGCCACGAGCGTTGTAGGATACAACCCGCATTAATGATCTACCACGGACCCATCAGGGCAGCTGGCCGGTGTGTCTGTCTCCCTGGTCTCTACATATAGGCCTACATTCATCCCAGCATCATGACTGAGCTGAAGCTCGGTACCCTGAGAATGCTCTGGTCGAGCTTTTTTGAAAGTATAGACCAAGGGTAATTACCACCACAACTGTCCCACCATTACCCATAGGTGGCGCTACATTCCACGCCCTAAAGCACAAAGGCTTTCTGGAATGGATAGGCTAACCAAGCCCCCTCCCTTCACTCCTTGGGTTGAAATAAAGGCCCTTGTGGATCTTGATGGTATTATATTTCAGATTTGGTATCCCATTGGTAATTCTGCAGCATAGATTTTTCTATACAGTTCCAATTTGTCAAGAATATACATTTTTCAATGGTTCGCAATGTTTGGAGGAATCCGCCATTACTGCTTGCAGTTATATTTATTAGGATTCCTCCGTCAGGAGGAAACCTATTGTTATTGTTAGTTTTATTATTATTATTATTCTTGTTCCATGGAAGTCAATGGCAGCCCCTAGAACCCTTCGACAACTTTTTGTGAAATTTGGCACACTCATTAAGGACAGTTGATTCTATACCTACACCAAGTTTCATGTCTCCCATTAGACCACTCCAGCGCCACCAACGGGTCAAAGTTGGACTTGTGTTTACACACGCAACTTTTGAACCGTATGACCTATTTTCAAAAATGAGGTACCATTGGATTCCCTGGATCAAGCCGAGTTCAACGCACCCCATGGCGTCAATTTCCGGTTATATAGATTTTCCGCTATTTCCGGTTTTATCAAAATCCTTTGAAAGCCTACTCCTCCTACAATTTTTGTCATATCTTCTTCAAAGTTACCAGAGATGATCTTCAGACCAAGCCTCACAAAAGTTATCGAAAAGAATTTTGATCCTCACAACCGTTTGTCCGGTACAGCCAATCAAATTCATCAGAAAAGCCGCCAAACAGGATGTGAAGTCATGTCTCAGCAAATCTTTGAGATATCAACACGAAACTTGGTATATCGATGGAAGACACTACAACATGTTACCGTGTGCAAAGGCAACTTCATATCTCCAAAAATGATTGATTTAAAGCAAATTGAACTTATCGCTAACGCTAAAATAATGCTTTACACATCAGCCAGTCAAAAACTGATACTCTGATTCAATCACAAGTTCATATGAAGACTCTTGAGAATGTTTATAACACAAATCTGTGAAAAAGTTGACTGTAAGATCAAAGGTCGATTTTTGGTGAATATTTGAAACATGCTTGCTTGGCTAATTTCTAGCCAAATTTCCAATGAATGTCTCCCCTCCTCCTGCCCGCGCGTGCTCCACATCCTCACACACTCAGCCTTAACTTACACACGCGCGGGCTTGGCAAGACGCACACGCAACATTTCAGGAGAGTGTGGGCTGACCAAGCCCCCACTCATTCCTTAGTTTCTAGCAAAGGCCTTGTGGATCTTGTAATCTTGGATCTCTTAACAAAAGCTGATCTTTTTGGTATTGCATTTCCGATTTTGTATGCAATGGTAAAAAGTTATGCAAATCCTGAAACATTAATATATATATATATATGTATTTATATATAGATAAATCTTTATTTCAGACGCCAAGTTCCACATAAAATAACAGACATAGAGCTATAAAAAAGAGAGTAAAACGAAAACATCAAACATAGATAATACAGTGCATAAAAAGTATGAAGACTTTTGTGCCAATGTAGTCTTAAGTTCCAAGTAATCGATAGCAGCTCTTTAGAGGGTTGACCAGAGCCTCTACTATTCAGTTCTCAGACTTGTCCAGTCGACACATGAAACCATACATCAGTTGTCTCAGGAGTGCCTTACAGGTTGGTACATGCTTAGACAGAAACAACTGACCAGCACTATGCCACCTAGGCACATTAAGTAGCAATCTAAAAGCATCATTGAAACCATACATCAGTTGTCTCAGGATTGCCTTACAGGTTGGTACGTGCTTAGACACAAACAACTGACTAGCACTATGCCACCTTGGCACATTAAGTAGCAATCTAAAAGCATCATTGTAGGCTACTTTCAGTATCTGTATACTCCTTTTCCTGTACATAGACCACAAATGAGCAGTGTACAATGGTGTTATGTAGGTTCTAAACAGGGAACATTTAACTGAATCTGAGTACATAGAAAATGTCCTTAATAACATACTGGCCTGAGAATATATTTTACAGCGCTGTTGATACATATCGTTGTCATCTGTCCAATCATCAGAAATGACATGGTCCAGATATTTTATTTCCTCACAAATACCAAGGGGACTGCCAGATAAATAAAAGGTAGGGAAGGTTAATTTCCAGTCCTGATTACTTCTGACTATCATTATGTGGCTTTTCTTTGCATTATATTTTATATCATGATCTAAGCCATACTGAGAGCACACCCATAGCATCTGTTGCAACAGGCTGAGTGGAACCAGATCATCTGCGTACATCAGATGATTGACAATAGATTCACCAACAAGACAGCCTGTATTTGTCTTATTCAGCTGGCTTGATAAGTCGTCCATATCCATATTAAACAAAAAGGGAAATCAAATTCCTCCTTGTCGAACTCCGTTACCAACATGGAAAGGAGCTGATACAACATTGTCCCATTTAACATGAAAAGTTTGATTGGCATACCAGAACACCAAAATCCTCACAAGAGGTTTAGGGACACCTCTCGCTATTAGCTTCATAAACAGTTTTTCATGACAAATTCGATCGAAAGCTTTGTAAGCATCAATAAAGCATAAAAATACAGATGAATTAAGACTTGTGTACCTGAGACAATCTCCTTCAGAGCATAGATACAGAGATCAGTACCATGTTTTCTTTTAAAACCAAACTGATTGTCTGCAGTCAGAATATACATTTCCAATTTGAATCAAATAATTCTCTCAAACACTTTAGACAAGATACTGGCCAATGCAATGGGTCGATAGTTGTCTATGCTGTTCAGTTTACCAGCCTTATCTTTAACAACAGGCACTAACAGTACTGACATAATAGAGTTCGGTAGAACACCATGAACCATAATTCCAGTGAGACACATGGCTAGAAATGGACTGAGTCTATAACTGGCATTTTTTAGATGCTCTGCAGAAATGGAATCCATACCACAAGCTTTGTTGTTGTCTAGCATGTGGATGGCATCATAAATATCTACTGATCTAACTATCAAGTCTGCAGAGATACCTTTATATTCATTATCAATTCTCACTGTGTTACTTTGAACACAATTAAATAGTTTACTGTAGTGCTCATGCCATAGATCAGCAATCTTCTCTGGACAACTAACCCCTTTGATATCAGAAGGGAGGGGAGTTCTGTTATTATTTATGATCTTGACCTCCTTCCAGAAGTCAGTAAGATTGTTATTCTGCATCTTTCTGGCCAGCGAGTCTGCTCTCATTGTGTTTTCATTTCTCTTAATGAAACGAGTGCATATTTAAATCTAGCATTTGTGAGGTTTTTGTTATCAAGCAGCACTCCCTGTCTGGGTCTGCCTGCCTCTGACCAGACTCTAAAGGCTTCTCTAGCAGCAGCATGTTGCTCAGACACAAACTCATTCCAGACAGGCCGTGCGTTAGGGACCTTACTCTTGTGATTAATAAAAGGTTCACTGGAAGCATAAAGACATTTGACAATATCATCATACATGGCACAGAGCTTTTCAGCATGATGTTTATCCTTGCAGTTCATATCCGTGCACATTAGGGCATCCCTAGAAAATGCAACATCACTATGTAAGCTGTCAGTTAATAGAGAATATCTGTGCATAACCTCTTTGGTCAATTTTGACCAGTCCAGTTTTCTTGGGGGGCCAGCAACAAGGGTACACTCTCAACATTTAGCAGCATAGCAACTGGTATGTGATCAGTGGTGGCCAGCCCATAACACATCTCTATACTTTCCAGTGAGTCATGAGCATCGGCTGTGGTTACAATATGGTCTAGCCAGGAAGTTGTGTGCCACGTTTCACTTATATAGGTAAAACTTGTATCAGGCAATAACGCTTGATATCATTAATTTAGTTTCATTACAGAACTGCTGCAGATGTTGTGCGAATAAACACTTATCTGACATGTCAGCATTAAAATCACCCATGACATAGACACAACATGAACTATTGTCCTCTATGAAGGACTGAATAAAAGCTAACCTGTTCTGAAATTCATCCTCATGGTCATAGGATTCATATGGTGTGTACACATTTACAATAGTACATTTATTTTCATTGTGATTAAACTCCAACCCAATAGCCCAGTCAACGTTAAGCCACACCACCTTTACCGTTGGGTCATATTTTATGTTCCACAGTATAGCTACACCACCAGCTATCCTCCCACAAACCATTCTCATGCTGAGATCGGTAGTGGACTCTCCAGCACCATGAAAGTTCTTGTGTAGGGAGTTCAATTTGTCCAGATCTTGCTTGGCCATCCAGGTTTCTTGAAGGCAGACAATGTCACTCTCGTCCAGCAATGTGTCCACCACCAAACGTCTTGATCTATCAGCAGCAGTATGTCCTACTCGGAGGCCACGAGCGTTGTAGGATACAACCCGCATTAATGATCTACCACGGACCCATCAGGGCAGCTGGCCGGTGTGTCTGTCTCCCTGGTCTCTACATATAGGCCTACATTCATCCCAGCATCATGACTGAGCTGAAGCTCGGTACCCTGAGAGCGGGGGGTATGCTCTGGTCGAGCTTTTTTGAAAGTATAGACCAAGGGTAATTACCACACCACAACTGTCCCACCATTACCCATAGGTGGCGCTACATTCCACGCCCTAAAGCACAAAGGCTTTCTGGAATGGATAGGCTAACCAAGCCCCCTCCCTTCACTCCTTGGGTTGAAATAAAGGCCCTTGTGGATCTTGATGGTATTATATTTCAGATTTGGTATCCCATTGGTAATTCTGCAGCATAGATTTTTCTATACAGTTCCAATTTGTCAAGAATATACATTTTTCAATGGTTCGCAATGTTTGGAGGAATCCGCCATTACTGCTTGCAGTTATATTTATTATTATTCTTGTTCCATGGAAGTCAATGGCAGCCCCTAGAACACTTCGACAACTTTTTGTGAAATTTGGCACACTCATTAAGGACAGTTGATTCTATACCTACACCAAGTTTCATGTCTCCCATTAGACCACTCCAGCGCCACCAATGGGTCAAAGTTGGACTTGTGTTTACACACGCAACTTTTGAACCGTATGACCCATTTTCAAAAATGAGGTACCATTGGATTCCCTGGTTCAAGCCGAGTTCAACGCACCCCATGGCGTCAATTTCCGGTTATATAGATTTTCCGCTACTTCCGGTTTTATCAAAAACCTTTGAAAGCCTACTCCTCCTACAATTTTTGTCATATCTTCTTCAAAGTTACCAGAGATGATCTTCAGACCAAGCGTCACAAAAGTTATCGAAAAGAATTTTGATCCTCACAACCGTTTGTCCGGTACAGCCAATCAAATTCATCAGAAAAGCCGCCAAACAGGATGTGAAGTCATGTCTCAGCAAATCTTTGAGATATCAACACGAAACTTGGTATATCGATGGAAGACACTACAACATGTTACCGTGTGCAAAGGCAACTTCATATCTCCAAAAATGATTGATATAAAGCAAATTGAACTTATCGCTAACGCTAAAATAATGCTTTACACATCAGCCAGTCAAAAACTGATACTCTGATTCAATCACAAGTTCATATGAAGACTCTTGAGAATGTTTATAACACAAATCTGTGAAAAAGTTGACTGTAAGATCAAAGGTCGATTTTTGGTGAATATTTGAAACATGCTTGCTTGGCTAATTTCTAGCCAAATTTCCAATGAATGTCTCCCCTCCTCCTGCCCGCGCGTGCTCCACATCCTCACACACTCAGCCTTAACTTACACACGCGCGGGCTTGGCAAGACGCACACGCAACATTTCAGGAGAGTGTGGGCTGACCAAGCCCCCACTCATTCCTTGGTTTCTAGCCAAGGCCTTGTGGATCTTGTAATCTTGGATCTCTTAACAAAAGCTGATCTTTTTAGTATTGCATTTCCGATTTTGTATGCAATGGTAAAAAGTTATACAAATCCTGAAACATTGATATATATATATGTATTTATATATATATAAATCTTTATTTCAGACGCCAAGTTCCACATAAAATAACAGACATAGAGCTATAAAAAAGAGAGTAAAACGAAAACATAAAACATAGATAATACAGTGCATAAAAAGTATGAAGACTTTTGTGCCAATGTAGTCTTAAGTTCCAAGTAATCGATAGCAGCTCTTTAGAGGGTTGACCAGGGCCTCTACTATTCAGTTCTCAGACTTGTCCAGTCGACACATGAAACCATACATCAGTTGTCTCAGGAGTGCCTTACAGGTTGGTACGTGCTTAGACAGAAACAACTGACCAGCACTATGCCACCTAGGCACATTAAGTAGCAATCTAAAAGCATCATTGAAACCATACATCAGTTGTCTCAGGATTGCCTTACAGGTTGGTACGTGCTTAGACACAAACAACTGACTAGCACTATGCCACCTTGGCACATTAAGTAGCAATCTAAAAGCATCATTGTAGGCTACTTTCAGTATCTGTATACTCCTTTACCTGTACATAGACCACAAATGAGCAGTGTACAATGGTGTTATGTAGGTTCTAAACAGGGAACATTTAACTGAATCTGAGCACATAGAAAACGTCCTTAATAACATACTGGCCTGAGAATATATTTGACAGCGCTGTTGATACATATCGTTGTCATCTGTCCAATCATCAGAAATGACATGGCAGATATTTTATTTCCTCACAAACACCAAGGGGACTGCCAGATAAATAAAAGGTAGGGAAGGTTAATTTCCTGTCCTGATTACTTCTGACTATCATTATGTGGCTTTTCTTTGCATTATATTTTATATCATGATCTAAGCCATACTGAGAGCACACCCATAGCATCTGTTGCAACAGGCTGAGTGGAACCAGATAATCTGCGTACATCAGATGATTGACAATAGATTCACCAACAAGACAGCCTGTATTTGTCTTATTCAGCTGGCTTGATAAGTCGTCCATATCCATATTAAACAAAAAGGGAAATCAAATTCCTCCTTGTCGAACTCCGTTACCAACATGGAAAGCAGCTGATACAACATTGTCCCATTTAACATGAAAAGTTTGATTGGCATACCAGAACACCAAAATCCTCACAAGAGGTTTAGGGACACCTCTCGCTATTAGCTTCATAAACAGTTTTTCATGACAAATTCGATCGAAAGCTTTGTAAGCATCAATAAAGCATAAAAATACAGATGAATTAAGACTTGTGTACCTGAGACAATCTCCTTCAGAGCATAGATACAGAGATCAGTACCATGTTTTCTTTTAAAACCAAACTGATTTTCTGCAGTCAGAATATACATTTCCAATTTCAATCAAATAATTCTCTCAAACACTTTAGACAAGATACTGGCCAATGCAATGGGTCGATAGTTGTGTAGCCCGGGTGGTAAACATTTCTGTTGAAACAATCCTATTACATAAATATAAAAGTTTGAATACATAATACTTAAGTTCATAGTTTAATAAATAGACTTTAAGGTTTGAGAGTATGATTTTGATTTGATGAGAAATGCATATTGTTCATGTTTTACTGAATACAGCATTTGGAAATGTATATCTGTTGTTTAAAAAACGCATGTTAAAATGTACCGGTTACAAATATGAAGAGAGTAAGATGAATGTTTTGTGAATCTATGTTGTTGCTTTAATTTTGATTATGATGTTAAGCCAATCCGGTTTGAGGTCAAAGGGCAGGGTAACACGGGAAGTTGGGGTAGATGAGGTTGGAGTAGAAAAAGACAGAGCGAGCGGAGGAGTTGGAGGGAGAAGAAAATTGTAGCGTACGGTAAAATACCAAGAGTGAAGATTTTATATTATCATTAGTGGTGTTATGTTTATATTGTTGGGTGAATATCTCAACCAACAACAATAACCCAGAAAGAGGAGTTTGGCTGTTGGCGGTTTTGGATTAAGCACGGGCTTTGCCGCCAGACTAGCGACAGCGAGTGCCAGGTTGGAGCCGGTGGAGGTCGGGATTGTCGTCGTCCTCAGTCTTCTTCCTGAGTTGGTTCGTCTCGTAAATCCACGAGAGTATTTGGTCGGTCTCTCCTTCACCTGCTGCCGCCCTTCTGCCGCAGTGCGTGTGCTACCGCACTGCTGATCCGAGGTACCAGCTCCTTGTTATTTTGTGCCATCCTGGCGAAACAGCCATTTTGTTTACGGCTACAACGCACACGAGCTACACTCAGGCCTGCACCGTAGAACTGTACTGAATTAAGGTATTCGTGTAGTTAGCATTGCCGGCTAGTTTGTATTGTGTGTCCATGTGCATTACGATGTCATGTAAATGTTGAACCAATAACTGAAGAACTGATTTTTTGTCTGAAGTAAATCTTTCCTGTTTTTGTTTAACAGTTGGTTGTATTGTTTTTTTCATATGTTAAATTGGTTTAAGTTAGTAACAATTACTAACGAACTCAGGTTAGCCACCTCTCATTACAAATCCACCAAACTAGAGAGGCGCTACAGTTGTCTATGCTGTTCAGTTTACCAGCCTTATCTTTAACAACAGGCACTAACAGTACTGACATAATAGAGTTCGGTAGAACACCATGAACCATAATTCCAGTGAGACACATGGCTAGAAATGGACTGAGTCTATAACTGGCATTTTTTAGATGCTCTGCAGAAATGGAATCCATACCACAAGCTTTGTTGTTGTCTAGCATGTGGATGGCATCATAAATATCTACTGATCTAACTATCAAGTCTGCAGAGATACCTTTATATTGATTATCAATTCTCACTGTGTTACTTTGAACACAATTAAATAGTTTACTGTAGTGCTCATGCCATAGATCAGCAATCTTCTCTGGACAACTAACCCCTTTGATATCAGAAGGGAGGGGAGTTCTGTTATTATTTATGATCTTGACCTCCTTCCAGAAGTCAGTAAGATTGTTATTCTGCATCTTTCTGGCCAGCGAGTCTGCTCTCATTGTGTTTTCATTTCTCTTAATGAAACGAGTGCATATTTAAATCTAGCATTTGTGAGGTTTTTGTTATCAAGCAGCACTCTCTGTCTGGGTCTGCCTGCCTCTGACCAGACTCTAAAGGCTTCTCTAGCAGCAGCATGTTGCTCAGACACAAACTCATTCCAGACAGGCCGTGCGTTAGGGACCTTACTCTTGTGATTAATAAAAGGTTCACTGGAAGCATAAAGACATTTGACAATATCATCATACATGGCACAGAGCTTTTCAGCATTATGTTTATCCTTGCAGTTCATATCCGAGAATTAGTTAATAGAGAATATCTGTGCCGAACCTCTTTGGTCAATTTTGACCAGTCCAGTTTTCTTGGGGGGCCAGCAACAAGGGTACACTCTCAACATTTAGCAGCATAGCAACTGGTATGTGATCAGTGGTGGCCAGCCCATAACACATCTCTATACTTTCCAGTGAGTCATGAGAATCGGCTGTGGTTACAATATGGTCTAGCCAGGAAGTTGTGTGCCACGTTTCACTTATATAGGTAAAACTTGTATCAGGCAATAACGCTTGATATAATTAATTTAGTTTCATTACAGAACTGCTGCAGATGTTGTGCGAATAAACACTTATCTGACATGTCAGCATTAAAATCACCCATGACATAGACACAACATGAACTATTGTCCTCTATGAAGGACTGAATAAAAGCTAACCTGTTCTGAAATTCATCCTCATGGTCATAGGATTCATATGGTGTGTACACATTTACAATAGTACATTTATTTTCATTGTGATTAAACTCCAACCCAATAGCCCAGTCAACGTTAAGCCACACCACCTTTACCGTTGGGTCATATTTTATGTTCCACAGTATAGCTACACCACCAGCTATCCTCCCACAAACCATTCTCATGCTGAGATCGGTAGTGGACTCTCCAGCACCATGAAAGTTCTTGTGTAGGGAGTTCAATTTGTCCAGATCTTGCTTGGTCATCCAGGTTTCTTGAAGGCAGACAATGTCACTCTCGTCCAGCAATGTGTCCACCACCAAACGTCTTGATCTATCAGCAGCAGTATGTCCTACTCGGAGGCCACGAGCGTTGTAGGATACAACCCGCATTAATGATCTACCACGGACCCATCAGGGCAGCTGGCCGGTGTGTCTGTCTCCCTGGTCTCTACATATAGGCCTACATTCATCCCAGCATCATGACTGAGCTGAAGCTCGGTACCCTGAGAGCGGGGGGTATTCTCTGGTCGAGCTTTTTTGAAAGTATAGACCAAGGGTAATTACCAAACCACAACTGTCCCACCATTACCCATATGTGGCGCTACATTCCACGCCCTAAAGCACAAAGGCTTTCTGGAATGGATAGGCTAACCAAGCCCCCTCCCTTCACTCCTTGAGTTGAAATAAAGGCCCTTGTGGATCCTGGTGGTATTATATTTCAGATTTGGTATCCCATTGGTAATTCTGCAGCATAGATTTTTCTATACAGTTCCAATTTGTCAAGAATATACATTTTTCAATGGTTCGCAATGTTTGGAGGAATCCGCCATTACTGCTTGCAGTTATATTTGATTCCTCCGTCAGGAGGCAGTTTTATTATTATTAGGATTCCTCCGTCAGGAGGAAACCTATTGTTATTGTTAGTTTTATTATTATTATTATTCTTGTTCCATGGAAGTCAATGGCAGCCCCTAGAACACTTCGACAACTTTTTGTGAAATTTGGCACACTCATTAAGGACAGTTGATTCTATACCTACACCAAGTTTCATGTCTCCCATTAGACCACTCCAGCGCCACCAACGGGTCAAAGTTGGACTTGTGTTTACACACGCAACTTTTGAACCGTATGACCCATTTTCAAAAATGAGGTACCATTGGATTCCCTGGTTCAAGCCGAGTTCAACGCACCCCATGGCGTCAATTTCCGGTTATATAGATTTTCCGCTACTTCCGGTTTTATCAAAAACCTTTGAAAGCCTACTCCTCCTACAATTTTTGTCATATCTTCTTCAAA
Organism: Hypomesus transpacificus; assembly: GCF_021917145.1. NCBI lineage: Eukaryota > Metazoa > Chordata > Actinopteri > Osmeriformes > Osmeridae > Hypomesus > Hypomesus transpacificus. Next base: position 10,207,015 of record NC_061076.1, read on the forward strand.
GTTACCAGAGATGATCTTCAGACCAAGCGTCACAAAAGTTATCGAAAAGAATTTTGATCCTCACAACCGTTTGTCCGGTACAGCCAATCAAATTCATCAGAAAAGCCGCCAAACAGGATGTGAAGTCATGTCTCAGCAAATCTTTGAGATATCAACACGAAACTTGGTATATCGATGGAAGACACTACAACATGTTACCGTGTGTAAAGGCAACTTCATATCTCCAAAGATGATTGATATAAAGCAAATTGAACTTATCGCTAACGCTAAAATAATGCTTTACACATCAGCCAGTCAAAAACTGATACTCTGATTCAATCACAAGTTCATATGAAGACTCTTGAGAATGTTTATAACACAAATCTGTGAAAAAGTTGACTGTAAGATCAAAGGTCGATTTTTGGTGAATATTTGAAACATGCTTGCTTGGCTAATTTCTAGCCAAATTTCCAATGAATGTCTCCCCTCCTCCTGCCCGCGCGTGCTCCACATCCTCACACACTCAGCCTTAACTTACACACGCGCGGGCTTGGCAAGACGCACACGCAACATTTCAGGAGAGTGTGGGCTGACCAAGCCCCCACTCATTCCTTGGTTTCTAGCCAAGGCCTTGTGGATCTTGTAATCTTGGATCTCTTAACAAAAGCTGATCTTTTTAGTATTGCATTTCCGATTTTGTATGCAATGGTAAAAAGTTATACAAATCCTGAAACATTGATATATATATATGTATTTATATATATATAAATCTTTATTTCAGACGCCAAGTTCCACATAAAATAACAGACATAGAGCTATAAAAAAGAGAGTAAAACGAAAACATAAAACATAGATAATACAGTGCATAAAAAGTATGAAGACTTTTGTGCCAATGTAGTCTTAAGTTCCAAGTAATCGATAGCAGCTCTTTAGAGGGTTGACCAGGGCCTCTACTATTCAGTTCTCAGACTTGTCCAGTCGACACATGAAACCATACATCAGTTGTCTCAGGAGTGCCTTACAGGTTGGTACGTGCTTAGACAGAAACAACTGACCAGCACTATGCCACCTAGGCACATTAAGTAGCAATCTAAAAGCATCATTGAAACCATACATCAGTTGTCTCAGGATTGCCTTACAGGTTGGTACGTGCTTAGACACAAACAACTGACTAGCACTATGCCACCTTGGCACATTAAGTAGCAATCTAAAAGCATCATTGTAGGCTACTTTCAGTATCTGTATACTCCTTTACCTGTACATAGACCACAAATGAGCAGTGTACAATGGTGTTATGTAGGTTCTAAACAGGGAACATTTAACTGAATCTGAGCACATAGAAAACGTCCTTAATAACATACTGGCCTGAGAATATATTTGACAGCGCTGTTGATACATATCGTTGTCATCTGTCCAATCATCAGAAATGACATGTCCCAGATATTTTATTTCCTCACAAACACCAAGGGGACTGCCAGATAAATAAAAGGTAGGGAAGGTTAATTTCCTGTCCTGATTACTTCTGACTATCATTATGTGGCTTTTCTTTGCATTATATTTTATATCATGATCTAAGCCATACTGAGAGCACACCCATAGCATCTGTTGCAACAGGCTGAGTGGAACCAGATTATCTGCGTACATCAGATGATTGACAATAGATTCACCAACAAGACAGCCTGTATTTGTCTTATTCAGCTGGCTTGATAAGTCGTCCATATCCATATTAAACAAAAAGGGAAATCAAATTCCTCCTTGTCGAACTCCGTTACCAACATGGAAAGGAGCTGATACAACATTGTCCCATTTAACATGAAAAGTTTGATTGGCATACCAGAACACCAAAATCCTCACAAGAGGTTTAGGGAAACCTCTCGCTATTAGCTTCATAAACAGTTTTTCATGACAAATTCGATCGAAAGCTTTGTAAGCATCAATAAAGCATAAAAATACAGATGAATTAAGACTTGTGTACCTGAGACAATCTCCTTCAGAGCATAGATACAGAGATCAGTACCATGTTTTCTTTTAAAACCAAACTGATTTTCTGCAGTCAGAATATACATTTCCAATTTCAATCAAATAATTCTCTCAAACACTTTAGACAAGATACTGGCCAATGCAATGGGTCGATAGTTGTCTATGCTGTTCAGTTTACCAGCCTTATCTTTAACAACAGGCACTAACAGTACTGACATAATAGAGTTCGGTAGAACACCATGAACCATAATTCCAGTGAGACACATGGCTAGAAATGGACTGAGTCTATAACTGGCATTTTTTAGATGCTCTGCAGAAATGCAATCCATACCACAAGCTTTGTTGTTGTCTAGCATGTGGATGGCATCATAAATATCTACTGATCTAACTATCAAGTCTGCAGAGATACCTTTATATTGATTATCAATTCTCACTGTGTTACTTTTAACACAATTAAATAGTTTACTGTAGTGCTCATGCCATAGATCAGCAATCTTCTCTGGACAACTAACCCCTTTGATATCAGAAGGGAGGGGAGTTCTGTTATTATTTATGATCTTGACCTCCTTCCAGAAGTCAGTAAGATTGTTATTCTGCATCTTTCTGGCCAGCGAGTCTGCTCTCATTGTGTTTTCATTTCTCTTAATGAAACGAGTGCATATTTAAATCTAGCATTTGTGAGGTTTTTGTTATCAAGCAGCACTCTCTGTCTGGGTCTGCCTGCCTCTGACCAGACTCTAAAGGCTTCTCTAGCAGCAGCATGTTGCTCAGACACAAACTCATTCCAGACAGGCCGTGCGTTAGGGACCTTACTCTTGTGATTAATAAAACCTTCACTGAAAGCATAAAGACATTTGACAATATCATCATACATGGCACAGAGCTTTTCAGCATGATGTTTATCCTTGCAGTTCATATCCGTGCACATTAGGGCATCCCTAGAAAATGCAACATCACTATGTAAGCTGTCAGTTAATAGAGAATATCTGTGCATAACCTCTTTGGTCAATTTTGACCAGTCCAGTTTTCTTGGGGGGCCAGCAACAAGGGTACACTCTCAACATTTAGCAGCATAGCAACTGGTATGTGATCAGTGGTGGCCAGCCCATAACACATCTCTATACTTTCCAGTGAGTCATGAGCATCGGCTGTGGTTACAATATGGTCTAGCCAGGAAGTTGTGTGCCACGTTTCACTTATATAGGTAAAACTTGTATCAGGCAATAACGCTTGATATAATTAATTTAGTTTCATTACAGAACTGCTGCAGATGTTGTGCGAATAAACACTTATCTGACATGTCAGCATTAAAATCACCCATGACATAGACACAACATGAACTATTGTCCTCTATGAAGGACTGAATAAAAGCTAACCTGTTCTGAAATTCATCCTCATGGTCATAGGATTCATATGGTGTGTACACATTTACAATAGTACATTTATTTTCATTGTGATTAAACTCCAACCCAATAGCCCAGTCAACGTTAAGCCACACCACCTTTACCGTTGGGTCATATTTTATGTTCCACAGTATAGCTACACCACCAGCTATCCTCCCACAAACCATTCTCATGCTGAGATCGGTAGTGGACTCTCCAGCACCATGAAAGTTCTTGTGTAGGGAGTTCAATTTGTCCAGATCTTGCTTGGTCATCCAGGTTTCTTGAAGGCAGACAATGTCACTCTCGTCCAGCAATGTGTCCACCACCAAACGTCTTGATCTATCAGCAGCAGTATGTCCTACTCGGAGGCCACGAGCGTTGTAGGATACAACCCGCATTAATGATCTACCACGGACCCATCAGGGCAGCTGGCCGGTGTGTCTGTCTCCCTGGTCTCTACATATAGGCCTACATTCATCCCAGCATCATGACTGAGCTGAAGCTCGGTACCCTGAGAGCGGGGGGTATTCTCTGGTCGAGCTTTTTTGAAAGTATAGACCAAGGGTAATTACCAAACCACAACTGTCCCACCATTACCCATATGTGGCGCTACATTCCACGCCCTAAAGCACAAAGGCTTTCTGGAATGGATAGGCTAACCAAGCCCCCTCCCTTCACTCCTTGAGTTGAAATAAAGGCCCTTGTGGATCCTGGTGGTATTATATTTCAGATTTGGTATCCCATTGGTAATTCTGCAGCATAGATTTTTCTATACAGTTCCAATTTGTCAAGAATATACATTTTTCAATGGTTCGCAATGTTTGGAGGAATCCGCCATTACTGCTTGCAGTTATATTTAGGATTCTATTGTTATTGTTAGTTTTATTATTAGGATTCCTCCGTCAGGAGGAAACCTATTGTTATTGTTAGTTTTATTATTATTATTATTCTTGTTCCATGGAAGTCAATGGCAGCCCCTAGAACACTTCGACAACTTTTTGTGAAATTTGGCACACTCATTAAGGACAGTTGATTCTATACCTACACCAAGTTTCATGTCTCCCATTAGACCACTCCAGCGCCACCAATGGGTCAAAGTTGGACTTGTGTTTACACACGCAACTTTTGAACCGTATGACCCATTTTCAAAAATGAGGTACCATTGGATTCCCTGGTTCAAGCCGAGTTCAACGCACCCCATGGCGTCAATTTCCGGTTATATAGATTTTCCGCTACTTCCGGTTTTATCAAAAACCTTTGAAAGCCTACTCCTCCTACAATTTTTGTCATATCTTCTTCAAAGTTACCAGAGATGATCTTCAGACCAAGCGTCACAAAAGTTATCGAAAAGAATTTTGATCCTCACAACCGTTTGTCCGGTACAGCCAATCAAATTCATCAGAAAAGCCGCCAAACAGGATGTGAAGTCCTGTCTCAGCAAATCTTTGAGATATCAACACGAAACTTGGTATATCGATGGAAGACACTACAACATGTTACCGTGTGCAAAGGCAACTTCATATCTCCAAAAATGATTGATATAAAGCAAATTGAACTTATCGCTAACGCTAAAATAATGCTTTACACATCAGCCAGTCAAAAACTGATACTCTGATTCAATCACAAGTTCATATGAAGACTCTTGAGAATGTTTATAACACAAATCTGTGAAAAAGTTGACTGTAAGATCAAAGGTCGATTTTTGGTGAATATTTGAAACATGCTTGCTTGGCTAATTTCTAGCCAAATTTCCAATGAATGTCTCCCCTCCTCCTGCCCGCGCGTGCTCCACATCCTCACACACTCAGCCTTAACTTACACACGCGCGGGCTTGGCAAGACGCACACGCAACATTTCAGGAGAGTGTGGGCTGACCAAGCCCCCACTCATTCCTTGGTTTCTAGCCAAGGCCTTGTGGATCTTGTAATCTTGGATCTCTTAACAAAAGCTGATCTTTTTAGTATTGCATTTCCGATTTTGTATGCAATGGTAAAAAGTTATACAAATCCTGAAACATTGATATATATATATGTATTTATATATATATAAATCTTTATTTCAGACGCCAAGTTCCACATAAAATAACAGACATAGAGCTATAAAAAAGAGAGTAAAACGAAAACATAAAACATAGATAATACAGTGCATAAAAAGTATGAAGACTTTTGTGCCAATGTAGTCTTAAGTTCCAAGTAATCGATAGCAGCTCTTTAGAGGGTTGACCAGGGCCTCTACTATTCAGTTCTCAGACTTGTCCAGTCGACACATGAAACCATACATCAGTTGTCTCAGGAGTGCCTTACAGGTTGGTACGTGCTTAGACAGAAACAACTGACCAGCACTATGCCACCTAGGCACATTAAGTAGCAATCTAAAAGCATCATTGAAACCATACATCAGTTGTCTCAGGATTGCCTTACAGGTTGGTACGTGCTTAGACACAAACAACTGACTAGCACTATGCCACCTTGGCACATTAAGTAGCAATCTAAAAGCATCATTGTAGGCTACTTTCAGTATCTGTATACTCCTTTACCTGTACATAGACCACAAATGAGCAGTGTACAATGGTGTTATGTAGGTTCTAAACAGGGAACATTTAACTGAATCTGAGCACATAGAAAACGTCCTTAATAACATACTGGCCTGAGAATATATTTGACAGCGCTGTTGATACATATCGTTGTCATCTGTCCAATCATCAGAAATGACATGGCAGATATTTTATTTCCTCACAAACACCAAGGGGACTGCCAGATAAATAAAAGGTAGGGAAGGTTAATTTCCTGTCCTGATTACTTCTGACTATCATTATGTGGCTTTTCTTTGCATTATATTTTATATCATGATCTAAGCCATACTGAGAGCACACCCATAGCATCTGTTGCAACAGGCTGAGTGGAACCAGATAATCTGCGTACATCAGATGATTGACAATAGATTCACCAACAAGACAGCCTGTATTTGTCTTATTCAGCTGGCTTGATAAGTCGTCCATATCCATATTAAACAAAAAGGGAAATCAAATTCCTCCTTGTCGAACTCCGTTACCAACATGGAAAGCAGCTGATACAACATTGTCCCATTTAACATGAAAAGTTTGATTTGCATACCAGAACACCAAAATCCTCACAAGAGGTTTAGGGAAACCTCTCGCTATTAGCTTCATAAACAGTTTTTCATGACAAATTCGATCGAAAGCTTTGTAAGCATCAATAAAGCATAAAAATACAGATGAATTAAGACTTGTGTACCTGAGACAATCTCCTTCAGAGCATAGATACAGAGATCAGTACCATGTTTTCTTTTAAAACCAAACTGATTTTCTGCAGTCAGAATATACATTTCCAATTTCAATCAAATAATTCTCTCAAACACTTTAGACAAGATACTGGCCAATGCAATGGGTCGATAGTTGTGTAGCCCGGGTGGTAAACATTTCTGTTGAAACAATCCTATTACATAAATATAAAAGTTTGAATACATAATACTTAAGTTCATAGTTTAATAAATAGACTTTAAGGTTTGAGAGTATGATTTTGATTTGATGAGAAATGCATATTGTTCATGTTTTACTGAATACAGCATTTGGAAATGTATATCTGTTGTTTAAAAAACGCATGTTAAAATGTACCGGTTACAAATATGAAGAGAGTAAGATGAATGTTTTGTGAATCTATGTTGTTGCTTTAATTTTGATTATGATGTTAAGCCAATCCGGTTTGAGGTCAAAGGGCAGGGTAACACGGGAAGTTGGGGTAGATGAGGTTGGAGTAGAAAAAGACAGAGCGAGCGGAGGAGTTGGAGGGAGAAGAAAATTGTAGCGTACGGTAAAATACCAAGAGTGAAGATTTTATATTATCATTAGTGGTGTTATGTTTATATTGTTGGGTGAATATCTCAACCAACAACAATAACCCAGAAAGAGGAGTTTGGCTGTTGGCGGTTTTGGATTAAGCACGGGCTTTGCCGCCAGACTAGCGACAGCGAGTGCCAGGTTGGAGCCGGTGGAGGTCGGGATTGTCGTCGTCCTCAGTCTTCTTCCTGAGTTGGTTCGTCTCGTAAATCCACGAGAGTATTTGGTCGGTCTCTCCTTCACCTGCTGCCGCCCTTCTGCCGCAGTGCGTGTGCTACCGCACTGCTGATCCGAGGTACCAGCTCCTTGTTATTTTGTGCCATCCTGGCGAAACAGCCATTTTGTTTACGGCTACAACGCACACGAGCTACACTCAGGCCTGCACCGTAGAACTGTACTGAATTAAGGTATTCGTGTAGTTAGCATTGCCGGCTAGTTTGTATTGTGTGTCCATGTGCATTACGATGTCATGTAAATGTTGAACCAATAACTGAAGAACTGATTTTTTGTCTGAAGTAAATCTTTCCTGTTTTTGTTTAACAGTTGGTTGTATTGTTTTTTTCATATGTTAAATTGGTTTAAGTTAGTAACAATTACTAACGAACTCAGGTTAGCCACCTCTCATTACAAATCCACCAAACTAGAGAGGCGCTACAGTTGTCTATGCTGTTCAGTTTACCAGCCTTATCTTTAACAACAGGCACTAACAGTACTGACATAATAGAGTTCGGTAGAACACCATGAACCATAATTCCAGTGAGACACATGGCTAGAAATGGACTGAGTCTATAACTGGCATTTTTTAGATGCTCTGCAGAAATGGAATCCATACCACAAGCTTTGTTGTTGTCTAGCATGTGGATGGCATCATAAATATCTACTGATCTAACTATCAAGTCTGCAGAGATACCTTTATATTGATTATCAATTCTCACTGTGTTACTTTGAACACAATTAAATAGTTTACTGTAGTGCTCATGCCATAGATCAGCAATCTTCTCTGGACAACTAACCCCTTTGATATCAGAAGGGAGGGGAGTTCTGTTATTATTTATGATCTTGACCTCCTTCCAGAAGTCAGTAAGATTGTTATTCTGCATCTTTCTGGCCAGCGAGTCTACTCTCATTGTGTTTTCATTTCTCTTAATGAAACGAGTGCATATTTAAATCTAGCATTTGTGAGGTTTTTGTTATCAAGCAGCACTCCCTGTCTGGGTCTGCCTGCCTCTGACCAGACTCTAAAGGCTTCTCTAGCAGCAGCATGTTGCTCAGACACAAACTCATTCCAGACAGGCCGTGCGTTAGGGACCTTACTCTTGTGATTAATAAAAGGTTCACTGGAAGCATAAAGACATTTGACAATATCATCATACATGGCACAGAGCTTTTCAGCATGATGTTTATCCTTGCAGTTCATATCCGTGCACATTAGGGCATCCCTAGAAAATGCAACATCACTATGTAAGCTGTCAGTTAATAGAGAATATCTGTGCCGAACCTCTTTGGTCAATTTTGACCAGTCCAGTTTTCTTGGGGGGCCAGCAACAAGGGTACAATCTCAACATTTAGCAGCATAGCAACTGGTATGTGATCAGTGGTGGCCAGCCCATAACACATCTCTATACTTTCCAGTGAGTCATGAGCATCGGCTGTGGTTACAATATGGTCTAGCCAGGAAGTTGTGTGCCACGTTTCACTTATATAGGTAAAACTTGTATCAGGCAATAACGCTTGATATAATTAATTTAGTTTCATTACAGAACTGCTGCAGATGTTGTGCGAATAAACGCTTATCTGACATTTCAGCATTAAAATCACCCATGACATAGACACAACATGAACTATTGTCCTCTATGAAGGACTGAATAAAAGCTAACCTGTTCTGAAATTCATCCTCATGGTCATAGGATTCATATGGTGTGTACACATTTACAATAGTAAATTTATTTTCATTGTGATTAAACTCCAACCCAATAGCCCAGTCAACGTTAAGCCACACCACCTTTACCGTTGGGTCATATTTTATGTTCCACAGTATAGCTACACCACCAGCTATCCTCCCACAAACCATTCTCATGCTGAGATTGGTAGTGGACTCTCCAGCACCATGAAAGTTCTTGTGTAGGGAGTTCAATTTGTCCAGATCTTGCTTGGCCATCCAGGTTTCTTGAAGGCAGACAATGTCACTCTCGTCCAGCAATGTGTCCACCACCAAACGTCTTGATCTATCAGCAGCAGTATGTCCTACTCGGAGGCCACGAGCGTTGTAGGATACAACCCGCATTAATGATCTACCACGGACCCATCAGGGCAGCTGGCCGGTGTGTCTGTCTCCCTGGTCTCTACATATAGGCCTACATTCATCCCAGCATCATGACTGAGCTGAAGCTCGGTACCCTGAGAGTGGGGGGTATGCTCTGGTCGAGCTTTTTTGAAAGTATAGACCAAGGGTAATTACCACACCACAACTGTCCCACCATTACCCATAGGTGGCGCTACATTCCACGCCCTAAAGCACAAAGGCTTTCTGGAATGGATAGGCTAACCAAGCCCCCTCCCTTCACTCCTTGGGTTGAAATAAAGGCCCTTGTGGATCTTGATGGTATTATATTTCAGATTTGGTATCCCATTGGTAATTCTGCAGCATAGATTTTTCTATACAGTTCCAATTTGTCAAGAATATACATTTTTCAATGGTTCGCAATGTTTGGAGGAATCCGCCATTACTGCTTGCAGTTATTGTTAGTTTTATTATTATTATTATTCTTGTTCCATGGAAGTCAATGGCAGCCCCTAGAACACTTCGACAACTTTTTGTGAAATTTGGCACACTCATTAAGGACAGTTGATTCTATACCTACACCAAGTTTCATGTCTCCCATTAGACCACTCCAGCGCCACCAATGGGTCAAAGTTGGACTTGTGTTTACACACGCAACTTTTGAACCGTATGACCCATTTTCAAAAATGAGGTACCATTGGATTCCCTGGTTCAAGCCGAGTTCAACGCACCCCATGGCGTCAATTTCCGGTTATATAGATTTTCCGCTACTTCCGGTTTTATCAAAAACCTTTGAAAGCCTACTCCTCCTACAATTTTTGTCATATCTTCTTCAAAGTTACCAGAGATGATCTTCAGACCAAGCGTCACAAAAGTTATCGAAAAGAATTTTGATCCTCACAACCGTTTGTCCGGTACAGCCAATCAAATTCATCAGAAAAGCCGCCAAACAGGATGTGAAGTCCTGTCTCAGCAAATCTTTGAGATATCAACACGAAACTTGGTATATCGATGGAAGACACTACAACATGTTACCGTGTGCAAAGGCAACTTCATATCTCCAAAAATGATTGATATAAAGCAAATTGAACTTATCGCTAACGCTAAAATAATGCTTTACACATCAGCCAGTCAAAAACTGATACTCTGATTCAATCACAAGTTCATATGAAGACTCTTGAGAATGTTTATAACACAAATCTGTGAAAAAGTTGACTGTAAGATCAAAGGTCGATTTTTGGTGAATATTTGAAACATGCTTGCTTGGCTAATTTCTAGCCAAATTTCCAATGAATGTCTCCCCTCCTCCTGCCCGCGCGTGCTCCACATCCTCACACACTCAGCCTTAACTTACACACGCGCGGGCTTGGCAAGACGCACACGCAACATTTCAGGAGAGTGTGGGCTGACCAAGCCCCCACTCATTCCTTGGTTTCTAGCCAAGGCCTTGTGGATCTTGTAATCTTGGATCTCTTAACAAAAGCTGATCTTTTTAGTATTGCATTTCCGATTTTGTATGCAATGGTAAAAAGTTATACAAATCCTGAAACATTGATATATATATATGTATTTATATATATATAAATCTTTATTTCAGACGCCAAGTTCCACATAAAATAACAGACATAGAGCTATAAAAAAGAGAGTAAAACGAAAACATAAAACATAGATAATACAGTGCATAAAAAGTATGAAGACTTTTGTGCCAATGTAGTCTTAAGTTCCAAGTAATCGATAGCAGCTCTTTAGAGGGTTGACCAGGGCCTCTACTATTCAGTTCTCAGACTTGTCCAGTCGACACATGAAACCATACATCAGTTGTCTCAGGAGTGCCTTACAGGTTGGTACGTGCTTAGACAGAAACAACTGACCAGCACTATGCCACCTAGGCACATTAAGTAGCAATCTAAAAGCATCATTGAAACCATACATCAGTTGTCTCAGGATTGCCTTACAGGTTGGTACGTGCTTAGACACAAACAACTGACTAGCACTATGCCACCTTGGCACATTAAGTAGCAATCTAAAAGCATCATTGTAGGCTACTTTCAGTATCTGTATACTCCTTTACCTGTACATAGACCACAAATGAGCAGTGTACAATGGTGTTATGTAGGTTCTAAACAGGGAACATTTAACTGAATCTGAGCACATAGAAAACGTCCTTAATAACATACTGGCCTGAGAATATATTTGACAGCGCTGTTGATACATATCGTTGTCATCTGTCCAATCATCAGAAATGACATGGCAGATATTTTATTTCCTCACAAACACCAAGGGGACTGCCAGATAAATAAAAGGTAGGGAAGGTTAATTTCCTGTCCTGATTACTTCTGACTATCATTATGTGGCTTTTCTTTGCATTATATTTTATATCATGATCTAAGCCATACTGAGAGCACACCCATAGCATCTGTTGCAACAGGCTGAGTGGAACCAGATAATCTGCGTACATCAGATGATTGACAATAGATTCACCAACAAGACAGCCTGTATTTGTCTTATTCAGCTGGCTTGATAAGTCGTCCATATCCATATTAAACAAAAAGGGAAATCAAATTCCTCCTTGTCGAACTCCGTTACCAACATGGAAAGCAGCTGATACAACATTGTCCCATTTAACATGAAAAGTTTGATTGGCATACCAGAACACCAAAATCCTCACAAGAGGTTTAGGGAAACCTCTCGCTATTAGCTTCATAAACAGTTTTTCATGACAAATTCGATCGAAAGCTTTGTAAGCATCAATAAAGCATAAAAATACAGATGAATTAAGACTTGTGTACCTGAGACAATCTCCTTCAGAGCATAGATACAGAGATCAGTACCATGTTTTCTTTTAAAACCAAACTGATTTTCTGCAGTCAGAATATACATTTCCAATTTCAATCAAATAATTCTCTCAAACACTTTAGACAAGATACTGGCCAATGCAATGGGTCGATAGTTGTGTAGCCCGGGTGGTAAACATTTCTGTTGAAACAATCCTATTACATAAATATAAAAGTTTGAATACATAATACTTAAGTTCATAGTTTAATAAATAGACTTTAAGGTTTGAGAGTATGATTTTGATTTGATGAGAAATGCATATTGTTCATGTTTTACTGAATACAGCATTTGGAAATGTATATCTGTTGTTTAAAAAACGCATGTTAAAATGTACCGGTTACAAATATGAAGAGAGTAAGATGAATGTTTTGTGAATCTATGTTGTTGCTTTAATTTTGATTATGATGTTAAGCCAATCCGGTTTGAGGTCAAAGGGCAGGGTAACACGGGAAGTTGGGGTAGATGAGGTTGGAGTAGAAAAAGACAGAGCGAGCGGAGGAGTTGGAGGGAGAAGAAAATTGTAGCGTACGGTAAAATACCAAGAGTGAAGATTTTATATTATCATTAGTGGTGTTATGTTTATATTGTTGGGTGAATATCTCAACCAACAACAATAACCCAGAAAGAGGAGTTTGGCTGTTGGCGGTTTTGGATTAAGCACGGGCTTTGCCGCCAGACTAGCGACAGCGAGTGCCAGGTTGGAGCCGGTGGAGGTCGGGATTGTCGTCGTCCTCAGTCTTCTTCCTGAGTTGGTTCGTCTCGTAAATCCACGAGAGTATTTGGTCGGTCTCTCCTTCACCTGCTGCCGCCCTTCTGCCGCAGTGCGTGTGCTACCGCACTGCTGATCCGAGGTACCAGCTCCTTGTTATTTTGTGCCATCCTGGCGAAACAGCCATTTTGTTTACGGCTACAACGCACACGAGCTACACTCAGGCCTGCACCGTAGAACTGTACTGAATTAAGGTATTCGTGTAGTTAGCATTGCCGGCTAGTTTGTATTGTGTGTCCATGTGCATTACGATGTCATGTAAATGTTGAACCAATAACTGAAGAACTGATTTTTTGTCTGAAGTAAATCTTTCCTGTTTTTGTTTAACAGTTGGTTGTATTGTTTTTTTCATATGTTAAATTGGTTTAAGTTAGTAACAATTACTAACGAACTCAGGTTAGCCACCTCTCATTACAAATCCACCAAACTAGAGAGGCGCTACAGTTGTCTATGCTGTTCAGTTTACCAGCCTTATCTTTAACAACAGGCACTAACAGTACTGACATAATAGAGTTCGGTAGAACACCATGAACCATAATTCCAGTGAGACACATGGCTAGAAATGGACTGAGTCTATAACTGGCATTTTTTAGATGCTCTGCAGAAATGGAATCCATACCACAAGCTTTGTTGTTGTCTAGCATGTGGATGGCATCATAAATATCTACTGATCTAACTATCAAGTCTGCAGAGATACCTTTATATTGATTATCAATTCTCACTGTGTTACTTTGAACACAATTAAATAGTTTACTGTAGTGCTCATGCCATAGATCAGCAATCTTCTCTGGACAACTAACCCCTTTGATATCAGAAGGGAGGGGAGTTCTGTTATTATTTATGATCTTGACCTCCTTCCAGAAGTCAGTAAGATTGTTATTCTGCATCTTTCTGGCCAGCGAGTCTGCTCTCATTGTGTTTTCATTTCTCTTAATGAAACGAGTGCATATTTAAATCTAGCATTTGTGAGGTTTTTGTTATCAAGCAGCACTCCCTGTCTGGGTCTGCCTGCCTCTGACCAGACTCTAAAGGCTTCTCTAGCAGCAGCATGTTGCTCAGACACAAACTCATTCCAGACAGGCCGTGCGTTAGGGACCTTACTCTTGTGATTAATAAAAGGTTCACTGGAAGCATAAAGACATTTGACAATATCATCATACATGGCACAGAGCTTTTCAGCATGATGTTTATCCTTGCAGTTCATATCCGTGCACATTAGGGCATCCCTAGAAAATGCAACATCACTATGTAAGCTGTCAGTTAATAGAGAATATCTGTGCCGAACCTCTTTGGTCAATTTTGACCAGTCCAGTTTTCTTGGGGGGCCAGCAACAAGGGTACACTCTCAACATTTAGCAGCATAGCAACTGGTATGTGATCAGTGGTGGCCAGCCCATAACACATCTCTATACTTTCCAGTGAGTCATGAGCATCGGCTGTGGTTACAATATGGTCTAGCCAGGAAGTTGTGTGCCACGTTTCACTTATATAGGTAAAACTTGTATCAGGCAATAACGCTTGATATAATTAATTTAGTTTCATTACAGAACTGCTGCAGATGTTGTGCGAATAAACGCTTATCTGACATGTCAGCATTAAAATCACCCATGACATAGACACAACATGAACTATTGTCCTCTATGAAGGACTGAATAAAAGCTAACCTGTTCTGAAATTCATCCTCATGGTCATAGGATTCATATGGTGTGTACACATTTACAATAGTAAATTTATTTTCATTGTGATTAAACTCCAACCCAATAGCCCAGTCAACGTTAAGCCACACCACCTTTACCGTTGGGTCATATTTTATGTTCCACAGTATAGCTACACCACCAGCTATCCTCCCACAAACCATTCTCATGCTGAGATCGGTAGTGGACTCTCCAGCACCATGAAAGTTCTTGTGTAGGGAGTTCAATTTGTCCAGATCTTGCTTGGCCATCCAGGTTTCTTGAAGGCAGACAATGTCACTCTCGTCCAGCAATGTGTCCACCACCAAACGTCTTGATCTATCAGCAGCAGTATGTCCTACTCGGAGGCCACGAGCGTTGTAGGATACAACCCGCATTAATGATCTACCACGGACCCATCAGGGCAGCTGGCCGGTGTGTCTGTCTCCCTGGTCTCTACATATAGGCCTACATTCATCCCAGCATCATGACTGAGCTGAAGCTCGGTACCCTGAGAGCGGGGGGTATGCTCTGGTCGAGCTTTTTTGAAAGTATAGACCAAGGGTAATTACCACACCACAACTGTCCCACCATTACCCATAGGTGGCGCTACATTCCACGCCCTAAAGCACAAAGGCTTTCTGGAATGGATAGGCTAACCAAGCCCCCTCCCTTCACTCCTTGGGTTGAAATAAAGGCCCTTGTGGATCTTGATGGTATTATATTTCAGATTTGGTATCCCATTGGTAATTCTGCAGCATAGATTTTTCTATACAGTTCCAATTTGTCAAGAATATACATTTTTCAATGGTTCGCAATGTTTGGAGGAATCCGCCATTACAGTTATATTTATTATTATTAGGATTCCTCCGTCAGGAGGAAACCTATTGTTATTGTTAGTTTTATTATTATTATTATTCTTGTTCCATGGAAGTCAATGGCAGCCCCTAGAACCCTTCGACAACTTTTTGTGAAATTTGGCACACTCATTAAGGACAGTTGATTCTATACCTACACCAAGTTTCATGTCTCCCATTAGACCACTCCAGCGCCACCAACGGGTCAAAGTTGGACTTGTGTTTACACACGCAACTTTTGAACCGTATGACCCATTTTCAAAAATGAGGTACCATTGGATTCCCTGGATCAAGCCGAGTTCAACGCACCCCATGGCGTCAATTTCCGGTTATATAGATTTTCCGCTATTTCCGGTTTTATCAAAAACCTTTGAAAGCCTACTCCTCCTACAATTTTTGTCATATCTTCTTCAAAGTTACCAGAGATGATCTTCAGACCAAGCCTCACAAAAGTTATCGAAAAGAATTTTGATCCTCACAACCGTTTGTCCGGTACAGCCAATCAAATTCATCAGAAAAGCCGCCAAACAGGATGTGAAGTCATGTCTCAGCAAATCTTTGAGATATCAACACGAAACTTGGTATATCGATGGAAGACACTACAACATGTTACCGTGTGCAAAGGCAACTTCATATCTCCAAAAATGATTGATATAAAGCAAATTGAACTTATCGCTAACGCTAAAATAATGCTTTACACATCAGCCAGTCAAAAACTGATACTCTGATTCAATCACAAGTTCATATGAAGACTCTTGAGAATGTTTATAACACAAATCTGTGAAAAAGTTGACTGTAAGATCAAAGGTCGATTTTTGGTGAATATTTGAAACATGCTTGCTTGGCTAATTTCTAGCCAAATTTCCAATGAATGTCTCCCCTCCTCCTGCCCGCGCGTGCTCCACATCCTCACACACTCAGCCTTAACTTACACACGCGCGGGCTTGGCAAGACGCACACGCAACATTTCAGGAGAGTGTGGGCTGACCAAGCCCCCACTCATTCCTTAGTTTCTAGCAAAGGCCTTGTGGATCTTGTAATCTTGGATCTCTTAACAAAAGCTGATCTTTTTGGTATTGCATTTCCGATTTTGTATGCAATGGTAAAAAGTTATACAAATCCTGAAACATTAATATATATATATATATATGTATTTATATATATATAAATCTTTATTTCAGACGCCAAGTTCCACATAAAATAACAGACATAGAGCTATAAAAAAGAGAGTAAAACAAAAACATAAAACATAGATAATACAGTGCATAAAAAGTATGAAGACTTTTGTGCCAATGTAGTCTTAAGTTCCAAGTAATCGATAGCAGCTCTTTAGAGGGTTGACCAGAGCCTCTACTATTCAGTTCTCAGACTTGTCCAGTCGACACATGAAACCATACATCAGTTGTCTCAGGAGTGCCTTACAGGTTGGTACGTGCTTAGACAGAAACAACTGACCAGCACTATGCCACCTAGGCACATTAAGTAGCAATCTAAAAGCATCATTGAAACCATACATCAGTTGTCTCAGGATTGCCTTACAGGTTGGTACGTGCTTAGACACAAACAACTGACTAGCACTATGCCACCTTGGCACATTAAGTAGCAATCTAAAAGCATCATTGTAGGCTACTTTCAGTATCTGTATACTCCTTTTCCTGTACATAGACCACAAATGAGCAGTGTACAATGGTGTTATGTAGGTTCTAAACAGGGAACATTTAACTGAATCTGAGCACATAGAAAACGTCCTTAATAACATACTGGCCTGAGAATATATTTGACAGCGCTGTTGATACATATCGTTGTCATCTGTCCAATCATCAGAAATGACATGGCCCAGATATTTTATTTCCTCACAAACACCAAGGGGACTGCCAGATAAATAAAAGGTAGGGAAGGTTAATTTCCTGTCCTGATTACTTCTGACTATCATTATGTGGCTTTTCTTTGCATTATATTTTATATCATGATCTAAGCCATACTGAGAGCACACCCATAGCATCTGTTGCAACAGGCTGAGTGGAACCAGATTATCTGCGTACATCAGATGATTGACAATAGATTCACCAACAAGACAGCCTGTATTTGTCTTATTCAGCTGGCTTGATAAGTCGTCCATATCCATATTAAACAAAAAGGGAAATCAAATTCCTCCTTGTCGAACTCCGTTACCAACATGGAAAGGAGCTGATACAACATTGTCCCATTTAACATGAAAAGTTTGATTGGCATACCAGAACACCAAAATCCTCACAAGAGGTTTAGGGACACCTCTCGCTATTAGCTTCATAAACAGTTTTTCATGACAAATTCGATCGAAAGCTTTGTAAGCATCAATAAAGCATAAAAATACAGATGAATTAAGACTTGTGTACCTGAGACAATCTCCTTCAGAGCATAGATACAGAGATCAGTACCATGTTTTCTTTTAAAACCAAACTGATTTTCTGCAGTCAGAATATACATTTCCAATTTCAATCAAATAATTCTCTCAAACACTTTAGACAAGATACTGGCCAATGCAATGGGTCGATAGTTGTCTATGCTGTTCAGTTTACCAGCCTTATCTTTAACAACAGGCACTAACAGTACTGACATAATAGAGTTCGGTAGAACACCATGAACCATAATTCCAGTGAGACACATGGCTAGAAATGGACTGAGTCTATAACTGGCATTTTTTAGATGCTCTGCAGAAATGCAATCCATACCACAAGCTTTGTTGTTGTCTAGCATGTGGATGGCATCATAAATATCTACTGATCTAACTATCAAGTCTGCAGAGATACCTTTATATTGATTATCAATTCTCACTGTGTTACTTTTAACACAATTAAATAGTTTACTGTAGTGCTCATGCCATAGATCAGCAATCTTCTCTGGACAACTAACCCCTTTGATATCAGAAGGGAGGGGAGTTCTGTTATTATTTATGATCTTGACCTCCTTCCAGAAGTCAGTAAGATTGTTATTCTGCATCTTTCTGGCCAGCGAGTCTGCTCTCATTGTGTTTTCATTTCTCTTAATGAAACGAGTGCATATTTAAATCTAGCATTTGTGAGGTTTTTGTTATCAAGCAGCACTCCCTGTCTGGGTCTGCCTGCCTCTGACCAGACTCTAAAGGCTTCTCTAGCAGCAGCATGTTGCTCAGACACAAACTCATTCCAGACAGGCCGTGCGTTAGGGACCTTACTCTTGTGATTAATAAAAGGTTCACTGGAAGCATAAAGACATTTGACAATATCATCATACATGGCACAGAGCTTTTCAGCATGATGTTTATCCTTGCAGTTCATATCCGTGCACATTAGGGCATCCCTAGAAAATGCAACATCACTATGTAAGCTGTCAGTTAATAGAGAATATCTGTGCATAACCTCTTTGGTCAATTTTGACCAGTCCAGTTTTCTTGGGGGGCCAGCAACAAGGGTACACTCTCAACATTTAGCAGCATAGCAACTGGTATGTGATCAGTGGTGGCCAGCCCATAACACATCTCTATACTTTCCAGTGAGTCATGAGCATCGGCTGTGGTTACAATATGGTCTAGCCAGGAAGTTGTGTGCCACGTTTCACTTATATAGGTAAAACTTGTATCAGGCAATAACGCTTGATATAATTAATTTAGTTTCATTACAGAACTGCTGCAGATGTTGTGCGAATAAACGCTTATCTGACATGTCAGCATTAAAATCACCCATGACATAGACACAACATGAACTATTGTCCTCTATGAAGGACTGAATAAAAGCTAACCTGTTCTGAAATTCATCCTCATGGTCATAGGATTCATATGGTGTGTACACATTTACAATAGTAAATTTATTTTCATTGTGATTAAACTCCAACCCAATAGCCCAGTCAACGTTAAGCCACACCACCTTTACCGTTGGGTCATATTTTATGTTCCACAGTATAGCTACACCACCAGCTATCCTCCCACAAACCATTCTCATGCTGAGATCGGTAGTGGACTCTCCAGCACCATGAAAGTTCTTGTGTAGGGAGTTCAATTTGTCCAGATCTTGCTTGGCCATCCAGGTTTCTTGAAGGCAGACAATGTCACTCTCGTCCAGCAATGTGTCCACCACCAAACGTCTTGATCTATCAGCAGCAGTATGTCCTACTCGGAGGCCACGAGCGTTGTAGGATACAACCCGCATTAATGATCTACCACGGACCCATCAGGGCAGCTGGCCGGTGTGTCTGTCTCCCTGGTCTCTACATATAGGCCTACATTCATCCCAGCATCATGACTGAGCTGAAGCTCGGTACCCTGAGAGCGGGGGGTATGCTCTGGTCGAGCTTTTTTGAAAGTATAGACCAAGGGTAATTACCACACCACAACTGTCCCACCATTACCCATAGGTGGCGCTACATTCCACGCCCTAAAGCACAAAGGCTTTCTGGAATGGATAGGCTAACCAAGCCCCCTCCCTTCACTCCTTGGGTTGAAATAAAGGCCCTTGTGGATCTTGATGGTATTATATTTCAGATTTGGTATCCCATTGGTAATTCTGCAGCATAGATTTTTCTATACAGTTCCAATTTGTCAAGAATATACATTTTTCAATGGTTCGCAATGTTTGGAGGAATCCGCCATTACTGCTTGCAGTTATATTTAGGATTCCTCCGTCAGGAGGAAACCTATTGTTATTGTTAGTTTTATTATTATTATTATTCTTGTTCCATGGAAGTCAATGGCAGCCCCTAGAACACTTCGACAACTTTTTGTGAAATTTGGCACACTCATTAAGGACAGTTGATTCTATACCTACACCAAGTTTCATGTCTCCCATTAGACCACTCCAGCGCCACCAACGGGTCAAAGTTGGACTTGTGTTTACACACGCAACTTTTGAACCGTATGACCCATTTTCAAAAATGAGGTACCATTGGATTCCCTGGTTCAAGCCGAGTTCAACGCACCCCATGGCGTCAATTTCCGGTTATATAGATTTTCCGCTACTTCCGGTTTTATCAAAAACCTTTGAAAGCCTACTCCTCCTACAATTTTTGTCATATCTTCTTCAAAGTTACCAGAGATGATCTTCAGACCAAGCGTCACAAAAGTTATCGAAAAGAATTTTGATCCTCACAACCGTTTGTCCGGTACAGCCAATCAAATTCATCAGAAAAGCCGCCAAACAGGATGTGAAGTCCTGTCTCAGCAAATCTTTGAGATATCAACACGAAACTTGGTATATCGATGGAAGACACTACAACATGTTACCGTGTGCAAAGGCAACTTCATATCTCCAAAAATGATTGATATAAAGCAAATTGAACTTATCGCTAACGCTAAAATAATGCTTTACACATCAGCCAGTCAAAAACTGATACTCTGATTCAATCACAAGTTCATATGAAGACTCTTGAGAATGTTTATAACACAAATCTGTGAAAAAGTTGACTGTAAGATCAAAGGTCGATTTTTGGTGAATATTTGAAACATGCTTGCTTGGCTAATTTCTAGCCAAATTTCCAATGAATGTCTCCCCTCCTCCTGCCCGCGCGTGCTCCACATCCTCACACACTCAGCCTTAACTTACACACGCGCGGGCTTGGCAAGACGCACACGCAACATTTCAGGAGAGTGTGGGCTGACCAAGCCCCCACTCATTCCTTGGTTTCTAGCCAAGGCCTTGTGGATCTTGTAATCTTGGATCTCTTAACAAAAGCTGATCTTTTTAGTATTGCATTTCCGATTTTGTATGCAATGGTAAAAAGTTATACAAATCCTGAAACATTGATATATATATATGTATTTATATATATATAAATCTTTATTTCAGACGCCAAGTTCCACATAAAATAACAGACATAGAGCTATAAAAAAGAGAGTAAAACGAAAACATAAAACATAGATAATACAGTGCATAAAAAGTATGAAGACTTTTGTGCCAATGTAGTCTTAAGTTCCAAGTAATCGATAGCAGCTCTTTAGAGGGTTGACCAGGGCCTCTACTATTCAGTTCTCAGACTTGTCCAGTCGACACATGAAACCATACATCAGTTGTCTCAGGAGTGCCTTACAGGTTGGTACGTGCTTAGACAGAAACAACTGACCAGCACTATGCCACCTAGGCACATTAAGTAGCAATCTAAAAGCATCATTGAAACCATACATCAGTTGTCTCAGGATTGCCTTACAGGTTGGTACGTGCTTAGACACAAACAACTGACTAGCACTATGCCACCTTGGCACATTAAGTAGCAATCTAAAAGCATCATTGTAGGCTACTTTCAGTATCTGTATACTCCTTTACCTGTACATAGACCACAAATGAGCAGTGTACAATGGTGTTATGTAGGTTCTAAACAGGGAACATTTAACTGAATCTGAGCACATAGAAAACGTCCTTAATAACATACTGGCCTGAGAATATATTTGACAGCGCTGTTGATACATATCGTTGTCATCTGTCCAATCATCAGAAATGACATGGCAGATATTTTATTTCCTCACAAACACCAAGGGGACTGCCAGATAAATAAAAGGTAGGGAAGGTTAATTTCCTGTCCTGATTACTTCTGACTATCATTATGTGGCTTTTCTTTGCATTATATTTTATATCATGATCTAAGCCATACTGAGAGCACACCCATAGCATCTGTTGCAACAGGCTGAGTGGAACCAGATAATCTGCGTACATCAGATGATTGACAATAGATTCACCAACAAGACAGCCTGTATTTGTCTTATTCAGCTGGCTTGATAAGTCGTCCATATCCATATTAAACAAAAAGGGAAATCAAATTCCTCCTTGTCGAACTCCGTTACCAACATGGAAAGCAGCTGATACAACATTGTCCCATTTAACATGAAAAGTTTGATTGGCATACCAGAACACCAAAATCCTCACAAGAGGTTTAGGGACACCTCTCGCTATTAGCTTCATAAACAGTTTTTCATGACAAATTCGATCGAAAGCTTTGTAAGCATCAATAAAGCATAAAAATACAGATGAATTAAGACTTGTGTACCTGAGACAATCTCCTTCAGAGCATAGATACAGAGATCAGTACCATGTTTTCTTTTAAAACCAAACTGATTTTCTGCAGTCAGAATATACATTTCCAATTTCAATCAAATAATTCTCTCAAACACTTTAGACAAGATACTGGCCAATGCAATGGGTCGATAGTTGTGTAGCCCGGGTGGTAAACATTTCTGTTGAAACAATCCTATTACATAAATATAAAAGTTTGAATACATAATACTTAAGTTCATAGTTTAATAAATAGACTTTAAGGTTTGAGAGTATGATTTTGATTTGATGAGAAATGCATATTGTTCATGTTTTACTGAATACAGCATTTGGAAATGTATATCTGTTGTTTAAAAAACGCATGTTAAAATGTACCGGTTACAAATATGAAGAGAGTAAGATGAATGTTTTGTGAATCTATGTTGTTGCTTTAATTTTGATTATGATGTTAAGCCAATCCGGTTTGAGGTCAAAGGGCAGGGTAACACGGGAAGTTGGGGTAGATGAGGTTGGAGTAGAAAAAGACAGAGCGAGCGGAGGAGTTGGAGGGAGAAGAAAATTGTAGCGTACGGTAAAATACCAAGAGTGAAGATTTTATATTATCATTAGTGGTGTTATGTTTATATTGTTGGGTGAATATCTCAACCAACAACAATAACCCAGAAAGAGGAGTTTGGCTGTTGGCGGTTTTGGATTAAGCACGGGCTTTGCCGCCAGACTAGCGACAGCGAGTGCCAGGTTGGAGCCGGTGGAGGTCGGGATTGTCGTCGTCCTCAGTCTTCTTCCTGAGTTGGTTCGTCTCGTAAATCCACGAGAGTATTTGGTCGGTCTCTCCTTCACCTGCTGCCGCCCTTCTGCCGCAGTGCGTGTGCTACCGCACTGCTGATCCGAGGTACCAGCTCCTTGTTATTTTGTGCCATCCTGGCGAAACAGCCATTTTGTTTACGGCTACAACGCACACGAGCTACACTCAGGCCTGCACCGTAGAACTGTACTGAATTAAGGTATTCGTGTAGTTAGCATTGCCGGCTAGTTTGTATTGTGTGTCCATGTGCATTACGATGTCATGTAAATGTTGAACCAATAACTGAAGAACTGATTTTTTGTCTGAAGTAAATCTTTCCTGTTTTTGTTTAACAGTTGGTTGTATTGTTTTTTTCATATGTTAAATTGGTTTAAGTTAGTAACAATTACTAACGAACTCAGGTTAGCCACCTCTCATTACAAATCCACCAAACTAGAGAGGCGCTACAGTTGTCTATGCTGTTCAGTTTACCAGCCTTATCTTTAACAACAGGCACTAACAGTACTGACATAATAGAGTTCGGTAGAACACCATGAACCATAATTCCAGTGAGACACATGGCTAGAAATGGACTGAGTCTATAACTGGCATTTTTTAGATGCTCTGCAGAAATGGAATCCATACCACAAGCTTTGTTGTTGTCTAGCATGTGGATGGCATCATAAATATCTACTGATCTAACTATCAAGTCTGCAGAGATACCTTTATATTGATTATCAATTCTCACTGTGTTACTTTGAACACAATTAAATAGTTTACTGTAGTGCTCATGCCATAGATCAGCAATCTTCTCTGGACAACTAACCCCTTTGATATCAGAAGGGAGGGGAGTTCTGTTATTATTTATGATCTTGACCTCCTTCCAGAAGTCAGTAAGATTGTTATTCTGCATCTTTCTGGCCAGCGAGTCTGCTCTCATTGTGTTTTCATTTCTCTTAATGAAACGAGTGCATATTTAAATCTAGCATTTGTGAGGTTTTTGTTATCAAGCAGCACTCCCTGTCTGGGTCTGCCTGCCTCTGACCAGACTCTAAAGGCTTCTCTAGCAGCAGCATGTTGCTCAGACACAAACTCATTCCAGACAGGCCGTGCGTTAGGGACCTTACTCTTGTGATTAATAAAAGGTTCACTGGAAGCATAAAGACATTTGACAATATCATCATACATGGCACAGAGCTTTTCAGCATGATGTTTATCCTTGCAGTTCATATCCGTGCACATTAGGGCATCCCTAGAAAATGCAACATCACTATGTAAGCTGTCAGTTAATAGAGAATATCTGTGCCGAACCTCTTTGGTCAATTTTGACCAGTCCAGTTTTCTTGGGGGGCCAGCAACAAGGGTACACTCTCAACATTTAGCAGCATAGCAACTGGTATGTGATCAGTGGTGGCCAGCCCATAACACATCTCTATACTTTCCAGTGAGTCATGAGCATCGGCTGTGGTTACAATATGGTCTAGCCAGGAAGTTGTGTGCCACGTTTCACTTATATAGGTAAAACTTGTATCAGGCAATAACGCTTGATATAATTAATTTAGTTTCATTACAGAACTGCTGCAGATGTTGTGCGAATAAACGCTTATCTGACATGTCAGCATTAAAATCACCCATGACATAGACACAACATGAACTATTGTCCTCTATGAAGGACTGAATAAAAGCTAACCTGTTCTGAAATTCATCCTCATGGTCATAGGATTCATATGGTGTGTACACATTTACAATAGTAAATTTATTTTCATTGTGATTAAACTCCAACCCAATAGCCCAGTCAACGTTAAGCCACACCACCTTTACCGTTGGGTCATATTTTATGTTCCACAGTATAGCTACACCACCAGCTATCCTCCCACAAACCATTCTCATGCTGAGATCGGTAGTGGACTCTCCAGCACCATGAAAGTTCTTGTGTAGGGAGTTCAATTTGTCCAGATCTTGCTTGGCCATCCAGGTTTCTTGAAGGCAGACAATGTCACTCTCGTCCAGCAATGTGTCCACCACCAAACGTCTTGATCTATCAGCAGCAGTATGTCCTACTCGGAGGCCACGAGCGTTGTAGGATACAACCCGCATTAATGATCTACCACGGACCCATCAGGGCAGCTGGCCGGTGTGTCTGTCTCCCTGGTCTCTACATATAGGCCTACATTCATCCCAGCATCATGACTGAGCTGAAGCTCGGTACCCTGAGAGCGGGGGGTATGCTCTGGTCGAGCTTTTTTGAAAGTATAGACCAAGGGTAATTACCACACCACAACTGTCCCACCATTACCCATAGGTGGCGCTACATTCCACGCCCTAAAGCACAAAGGCTTTCTGGAATGGATAGGCTAACCAAGCCCCCTCCCTTCACTCCTTGGGTTGAAATAAAGGCCCTTGTGGATCTTGATGGTATTATATTTCAGATTTGGTATCCCATTGGTAATTCTGCAGCATAGATTTTTCTATACAGTTCCAATTTGTCAAGAATATACATTTTTCAATGGTTCGCAATGTTTGGAGGAATCCGCCATTACTGCTTGCAGTTATAGTTTTATTATTATTATTATTCTTGTTCCATGGAAGTCAATGGCAGCCCCTAGAACACTTCGACAACTTTTTGTGAAATTTGGCACACTCATTAAGGACAGTTGATTCTATACCTACACCAAGTTTCATGTCTCCCATTAGACCACTCCAGCGCCACCAATGGGTCAAAGTTGGACTTGTGTTTACACACGCAACTTTTGAACCGTATGACCCATTTTCAAAAATGAGGTACCATTGGATTCCCTGGTTCAAGCCGAGTTCAACGCACCCCATGGCGTCAATTTCCGGTTATATAGATTTTCCGCTACTTCCGGTTTTATCAAAAACCTTTGAAAGCCTACTCCTCCTACAATTTTTGTCATATCTTCTTCAAAGTTACCAGAGATGATCTTCAGACCAAGCGTCACAAAAGTTATCGAAAAGAATTTTGATCCTCACAACCGTTTGTCCGG
Organism: Hypomesus transpacificus; assembly: GCF_021917145.1. Classification (NCBI taxonomy): domain Eukaryota; kingdom Metazoa; phylum Chordata; class Actinopteri; order Osmeriformes; family Osmeridae; genus Hypomesus; species Hypomesus transpacificus. Next base: position 10,233,411 of record NC_061076.1, read on the forward strand.
TACAGCCAATCAAATTCATCAGAAAAGCCGCCAAACAGGATGTGAAGTCCTGTCTCAGCAAATCTTTGAGATATCAACACGAAACTTGGTATATCGATGGAAGACACTACAACATGTTACCGTGTGCAAAGGCAACTTCATATCTCCAAAAATGATTGATATAAAGCAAATTGAACTTATCGCTAACGCTAAAATAATGCTTTACACATCAGCCAGTCAAAAACTGATACTCTGATTCAATCACAAGTTCATATGAAGACTCTTGAGAATGTTTATAACACAAATCTGTGAAAAAGTTGACTGTAAGATCAAAGGTCGATTTTTGGTGAATATTTGAAACATGCTTGCTTGGCTAATTTCTAGCCAAATTTCCAATGAATGTCTCCCCTCCTCCTGCCCGCGCGTGCTCCACATCCTCACACACTCAGCCTTAACTTACACACGCGCGGGCTTGGCAAGACGCACACGCAACATTTCAGGAGAGTGTGGGCTGACCAAGCCCCCACTCATTCCTTGGTTTCTAGCCAAGGCCTTGTGGATCTTGTAATCTTGGATCTCTTAACAAAAGCTGATCTTTTTAGTATTGCATTTCCGATTTTGTATGCAATGGTAAAAAGTTATACAAATCCTGAAACATTGATATATATATATGTATTTATATATATATAAATCTTTATTTCAGACGCCAAGTTCCACATAAAATAACAGACATAGAGCTATAAAAAAGAGAGTAAAACGAAAACATAAAACATAGATAATACAGTGCATAAAAAGTATGAAGACTTTTGTGCCAATGTAGTCTTAAGTTCCAAGTAATCGATAGCAGCTCTTTAGAGGGTTGACCAGGGCCTCTACTATTCAGTTCTCAGACTTGTCCAGTCGACACATGAAACCATACATCAGTTGTCTCAGGAGTGCCTTACAGGTTGGTACGTGCTTAGACAGAAACAACTGACCAGCACTATGCCACCTAGGCACATTAAGTAGCAATCTAAAAGCATCATTGAAACCATACATCAGTTGTCTCAGGATTGCCTTACAGGTTGGTACGTGCTTAGACACAAACAACTGACTAGCACTATGCCACCTTGGCACATTAAGTAGCAATCTAAAAGCATCATTGTAGGCTACTTTCAGTATCTGTATACTCCTTTACCTGTACATAGACCACAAATGAGCAGTGTACAATGGTGTTATGTAGGTTCTAAACAGGGAACATTTAACTGAATCTGAGCACATAGAAAACGTCCTTAATAACATACTGGCCTGAGAATATATTTGACAGCGCTGTTGATACATATCGTTGTCATCTGTCCAATCATCAGAAATGACATGGCAGATATTTTATTTCCTCACAAACACCAAGGGGACTGCCAGATAAATAAAAGGTAGGGAAGGTTAATTTCCTGTCCTGATTACTTCTGACTATCATTATGTGGCTTTTCTTTGCATTATATTTTATATCATGATCTAAGCCATACTGAGAGCACACCCATAGCATCTGTTGCAACAGGCTGAGTGGAACCAGATAATCTGCGTACATCAGATGATTGACAATAGATTCACCAACAAGACAGCCTGTATTTGTCTTATTCAGCTGGCTTGATAAGTCGTCCATATCCATATTAAACAAAAAGGGAAATCAAATTCCTCCTTGTCGAACTCCGTTACCAACATGGAAAGCAGCTGATACAACATTGTCCCATTTAACATGAAAAGTTTGATTGGCATACCAGAACACCAAAATCCTCACAAGAGGTTTAGGGAAACCTCTCGCTATTAGCTTCATAAACAGTTTTTCATGACAAATTCGATCGAAAGCTTTGTAAGCATCAATAAAGCATAAAAATACAGATGAATTAAGACTTGTGTACCTGAGACAATCTCCTTCAGAGCATAGATACAGAGATCAGTACCATGTTTTCTTTTAAAACCAAACTGATTTTCTGCAGTCAGAATATACATTTCCAATTTCAATCAAATAATTCTCTCAAACACTTTAGACAAGATACTGGCCAATGCAATGGGTCGATAGTTGTGTAGCCCGGGTGGTAAACATTTCTGTTGAAACAATCCTATTACATAAATATAAAAGTTTGAATACATAATACTTAAGTTCATAGTTTAATAAATAGACTTTAAGGTTTGAGAGTATGATTTTGATTTGATGAGAAATGCATATTGTTCATGTTTTACTGAATACAGCATTTGGAAATGTATATCTGTTGTTTAAAAAACGCATGTTAAAATGTACCGGTTACAAATATGAAGAGAGTAAGATGAATGTTTTGTGAATCTATGTTGTTGCTTTAATTTTGATTATGATGTTAAGCCAATCCGGTTTGAGGTCAAAGGGCAGGGTAACACGGGAAGTTGGGGTAGATGAGGTTGGAGTAGAAAAAGACAGAGCGAGCGGAGGAGTTGGAGGGAGAAGAAAATTGTAGCGTACGGTAAAATACCAAGAGTGAAGATTTTATATTATCATTAGTGGTGTTATGTTTATATTGTTGGGTGAATATCTCAACCAACAACAATAACCCAGAAAGAGGAGTTTGGCTGTTGGCGGTTTTGGATTAAGCACGGGCTTTGCCGCCAGACTAGCGACAGCGAGTGCCAGGTTGGAGCCGGTGGAGGTCGGGATTGTCGTCGTCCTCAGTCTTCTTCCTGAGTTGGTTCGTCTCGTAAATCCACGAGAGTATTTGGTCGGTCTCTCCTTCACCTGCTGCCGCCCTTCTGCCGCAGTGCGTGTGCTACCGCACTGCTGATCCGAGGTACCAGCTCCTTGTTATTTTGTGCCATCCTGGCGAAACAGCCATTTTGTTTACGGCTACAACGCACACGAGCTACACTCAGGCCTGCACCGTAGAACTGTACTGAATTAAGGTATTCGTGTAGTTAGCATTGCCGGCTAGTTTGTATTGTGTGTCCATGTGCATTACGATGTCATGTAAATGTTGAACCAATAACTGAAGAACTGATTTTTTGTCTGAAGTAAATCTTTCCTGTTTTTGTTTAACAGTTGGTTGTATTGTTTTTTTCATATGTTAAATTGGTTTAAGTTAGTAACAATTACTAACGAACTCAGGTTAGCCACCTCTCATTACAAATCCACCAAACTAGAGAGGCGCTACAGTTGTCTATGCTGTTCAGTTTACCAGCCTTATCTTTAACAACAGGCACTAACAGTACTGACATAATAGAGTTCGGTAGAACACCATGAACCATAATTCCAGTGAGACACATGGCTAGAAATGGACTGAGTCTATAACTGGCATTTTTTAGATGCTCTGCAGAAATGGAATCCATACCACAAGCTTTGTTGTTGTCTAGCATGTGGATGGCATCATAAATATCTACTGATCTAACTATCAAGTCTGCAGAGATACCTTTATATTGATTATCAATTCTCACTGTGTTACTTTGAACACAATTAAATAGTTTACTGTAGTGCTCATGCCATAGATCAGCAATCTTCTCTGGACAACTAACCCCTTTGATATCAGAAGGGAGGGGAGTTCTGTTATTATTTATGATCTTGACCTCCTTCCAGAAGTCAGTAAGATTGTTATTCTGCATCTTTCTGGCCAGCGAGTCTGCTCTCATTGTGTTTTCATTTCTCTTAATGAAACGAGTGCATATTTAAATCTAGCATTTGTGAGGTTTTTGTTATCAAGCAGCACTCTCTGTCTGGGTCTGCCTGCCTCTGACCAGACTCTAAAGGCTTCTCTAGCAGCAGCATGTTGCTCAGACACAAACTCATTCCAGACAGGCCGTGCGTTAGGGACCTTACTCTTGTGATTAATAAAAGGTTCACTGGAAGCATAAAGACATTTGACAATATCATCATACATGGCACAGAGCTTTTCAGCATTATGTTTATCCTTGCAGTTCATATCCGAGAATTAGTTAATAGAGAATATCTGTGCCGAACCTCTTTGGTCAATTTTGACCAGTCCAGTTTTCTTGGGGGGCCAGCAACAAGGGTACACTCTCAACATTTAGCAGCATAGCAACTGGTATGTGATCAGTGGTGGCCAGCCCATAACACATCTCTATACTTTCCAGTGAGTCATGAGAATCGGCTGTGGTTACAATATGGTCTAGCCAGGAAGTTGTGTGCCACGTTTCACTTATATAGGTAAAACTTGTATCAGGCAATAACGCTTGATATAATTAATTTAGTTTCATTACAGAACTGCTGCAGATGTTGTGCGAATAAACACTTATCTGACATGTCAGCATTAAAATCACCCATGACATAGACACAACATGAACTATTGTCCTCTATGAAGGACTGAATAAAAGCTAACCTGTTCTGAAATTCATCCTCATGGTCATAGGATTCATATGGTGTGTACACATTTACAATAGTACATTTATTTTCATTGTGATTAAACTCCAACCCAATAGCCCAGTCAACGTTAAGCCACACCACCTTTACCGTTGGGTCATATTTTATGTTCCACAGTATAGCTACACCACCAGCTATCCTCCCACAAACCATTCTCATGCTGAGATCGGTAGTGGACTCTCCAGCACCATGAAAGTTCTTGTGTAGGGAGTTCAATTTGTCCAGATCTTGCTTGGTCATCCAGGTTTCTTGAAGGCAGACAATGTCACTCTCGTCCAGCAATGTGTCCACCACCAAACGTCTTGATCTATCAGCAGCAGTATGTCCTACTCGGAGGCCACGAGCGTTGTAGGATACAACCCGCATTAATGATCTACCACGGACCCATCAGGGCAGCTGGCCGGTGTGTCTGTCTCCCTGGTCTCTACATATAGGCCTACATTCATCCCAGCATCATGACTGAGCTGAAGCTCGGTACCCTGAGAGCGGGGGGTATTCTCTGGTCGAGCTTTTTTGAAAGTATAGACCAAGGGTAATTACCAAACCACAACTGTCCCACCATTACCCATATGTGGCGCTACATTCCACGCCCTAAAGCACAAAGGCTTTCTGGAATGGATAGGCTAACCAAGCCCCCTCCCTTCACTCCTTGAGTTGAAATAAAGGCCCTTGTGGATCCTGGTGGTATTATATTTCAGATTTGGTATCCCATTGGTAATTCTGCAGCATAGATTTTTCTATACAGTTCCAATTTGTCAAGAATATACATTTTTCAATGGTTCGCAATGTTTGGAGGAATCCGCCATTACTGCTTGCAGTTATATTATTATTATTATTCTTGTTCCATGGAAGTCAATGGCAGCCCCTAGAACCCTTCGACAACTTTTTGTGAAATTTGGCACACTCATTAAGGACAGTTGATTCTATACCTACACCAAGTTTCATGTCTCCCATTAGACCACTCCAGCGCCACCAACGGGTCAAAGTTGGACTTGTGTTTACACACGCAACTTTTGAACCGTATGACCCATTTTCAAAAATGAGGTACCATTGGATTCCCTGGATCAAGCCGAGTTCAACGCACCCCATGGCGTCAATTTCCGGTTATATAGATTTTCCGCTATTTCCGGTTTTATCAAAAACCTTTGAAAGCCTACTCCTCCTACAATTTTTGTCATATCTTCTTCAAAGTTACCAGAGATGATCTTCAGACCAAGCCTCACAAAAGTTATCGAAAAGAATTTTGATCCTCACAACCGTTTGTCCGGTACAGCCAATCAAATTCATCAGAAAAGCCGCCAAACAGGATGTGAAGTCATGTCTCAGCAAATCTTTGAGATATCAACACGAAACTTGGTATATCGATGGAAGACACTACAACATGTTACCGTGTGCAAAGGCAACTTCATATCTCCAAAAATGATTGATATAAAGCAAATTGAACTTATCGCTAACGCTAAAATAATGCTTTACACATCAGCCAGTCAAAAACTGATACTCTGATTCAATCACAAGTTCATATGAAGACTCTTGAGAATGTTTATAACACAAATCTGTGAAAAAGTTGACTGTAAGATCAAAGGTCGATTTTTGGTGAATATTTGAAACATGCTTGCTTGGCTAATTTCTAGCCAAATTTCCAATGAATGTCTCCCCTCCTCCTGCCCGCGCGTGCTCCACATCCTCACACACTCAGCCTTAACTTACACACGCGCGGGCTTGGCAAGACGCACACGCAACATTTCAGGAGAGTGTGGGCTGACCAAGCCCCCACTCATTCCTTAGTCTCTAGCAAAGGCCTTGTGGATCTTGTAATCTTGGATCTCTTAACAAAAGCTGATCTTTTTGGTATTGCATTTCCGATTTTGTATGCAATGGTAAAAAGTTATACAAATCCTGAAACATTGATATATATATATATATATATATATGTATTTATATATATATATAAATCTTTATTTCAGACGCCAAGTTCCACATAAAATAACAGACATAGAGCTATAAAAAAGAGAGTAAAACAAAAACATAAAACATAGATAATACAGTGCATAAAAAGTATGAAGACTTTTGTGCCAATGTAGTCTTAAGTTCCAAGTAATCGATAGCAGCTCTTTAGAGGGTTGACCAGGGCCTCTACTATTCAGTTCTCAGACTTGTCCAGTCGACACATGAAACCATACATCAGTTGTCTCAGGAGTGCCTTACAGGTTGGTACGTGCTTAGACAGAAACAACTGACCAGCACTATGCCACCTAGGCACATTAAGTAGCAATCTAAAAGCATCATTGAAACCATACATCAGTTGTCTCAGGATTGCCTTACAGGTTGGTACGTGCTTAGACACAAACAACTGACTAGCACTATGCCACCTTGGCACATTAAGTAGCAATCTAAAAGCATCATTGTAGGCTACTTTCAGTATCTGTATACTCCTTTACCTGTACATAGACCACAAATGAGCAGTGTACAATGGTGTTATGTAGGTTCTAAACAGGGAACATTTAACTGAATCTGAGCACATAGAAAACGTCCTTAATAACATACTGGCCTGAGAATATATTTGACAGCGCTGTTGATACATATCGTTGTCATCTGTCCAATCATCAGAAATGACATGGCAGATATTTTATTTCCTCACAAACACCAAGGGGACTGCCAGATAAATAAAAGGTAGGGAAGGTTAATTTCCTGTCCTGATTACTTCTGACTATCATTATGTGGCTTTTCTTTGCATTATATTTTATATCATGATCTAAGCCATACTGAGAGCACACCCATAGCATCTGTTGCAACAGGCTGAGTGGAACCAGATAATCTGCGTACATCAGATGATTGACAATAGATTCACCAACAAGACAGCCTGTATTTGTCTTATTCAGCTGGCTTGATAAGTCGTCCATATCCATATTAAACAAAAAGGGAAATCAAATTCCTCCTTGTCGAACTCCGTTACCAACATGGAAAGCAGCTGATACAACATTGTCCCATTTAACATGAAAAGTTTGATTGGCATACCAGAACACCAAAATCCTCACAAGAGGTTTAGGGACACCTCTCGCTATTAGCTTCATAAACAGTTTTTCATGACAAATTCGATCGAAAGCTTTGTAAGCATCAATAAAGCATAAAAATACAGATGAATTAAGACTTGTGTACCTGAGACAATCTCCTTCAGAGCATAGATACAGAGATCAGTACCATGTTTTCTTTTAAAACCAAACTGATTTTCTGCAGTCAGAATATACATTTCCAATTTCAATCAAATAATTCTCTCAAACACTTTAGACAAGATACTGGCCAATGCAATGGGTCGATAGTTGTCTATGCTGTTCAGTTTACCAGCCTTATCTTTAACAACAGGCACTAACAGTACTGACATAATAGAGTTCGGTAGAACACCATGAACCATAATTCCAGTGAGACACATGGCTAGAAATGGACTGAGTCTATAACTGGCATTTTTTAGATGCTCTGCAGAAATGCAATCCATACCACAAGCTTTGTTGTTGTCTAGCATGTGGATGGCATCATAAATATCTACTGATCTAACTATCAAGTCTGCAGAGATACCTTTATATTCATTATCAATTCTCACTGTGTTACTTTGAACACAATTAAATAGTTTACTGTAGTGCTCATGCCATAGATCAGCAATCTTCTCTGGACAACTAACCCCTTTGATATCAGAAGGGAGGGGAGTTCTGTTATTATTTATGATCTTGACCTCCTTCCAGAAGTCAGTAAGATTGTTATTCTGCATCTTTCTGGCCAGCGAGTCTGCTCTCATTGTGTTTTCATTTCTCTTAATGAAACGAGTGCATATTTAAATCTAGCATTTGTGAGGTTTTTGTTATCAAGCAGCACTCCCTGTCTGGGTCTGCCTGCCTCTGACCAGACTCTAAAGGCTTCTCTAGCAGCAGCATGTTGCTCAGACACAAACTCATTCCAGACAGGCCGTGCGTTAGGGACCTTACTCTTGTGATTAATAAAAGGTTCACTGGAAGCATAAAGACATTTGACAATATCATCATACATGGCACAGAGCTTTTCAGCATGATGTTTATCCTTGCAGTTCATATCCGTGCACATTAGGGCATCCCTAGAAAATGCAACATCACTATGTAAGCTGTCAGTTAATAGAGAATATCTGTGCCGAACCTCTTTGGTCAATTTTGACCAGTCCAGTTTTCTTGGGGGGCCAGCAACAAGGGTACACTCTCAACATTTAGCAGCATAGCAACTGGTATGTGATCAGTGGTGGCCAGCCCATAACACATCTCTATACTTTCCAGTGAGTCATGAGCATCGGCTGTGGTTACAATATGGTCTAGCCAGGAAGTTGTGTGCCACGTTTCACTTATATAGGTAAAACTTGTATCAGGCAATAACGCTTGATATAATTAATTTAGTTTCATTACAGAACTGCTGCAGATGTTGTGCGAATAAACGCTTATCTGACATGTCAGCATTAAAATCACCCATGACATAGACACAACATGAACTATTGTCCTCTATGAAGGACTGAATAAAAGCTAACCTGTTCTGAAATTCATCCTCATGGTCATAGGATTCATATGGTGTGTACACATTTACAATAGTAAATTTATTTTCATTGTGATTAAACTCCAACCCAATAGCCCAGTCAACGTTAAGCCACACCACCTTTACCGTTGGGTCATATTTTATGTTCCACAGTATAGCTACACCACCAGCTATCCTCCCACAAACCATTCTCATGCTGAGATCGGTAGTGGACTCTCCAGCACCATGAAAGTTCTTGTGTAGGGAGTTCAATTTGTCCAGATCTTGCTTGGCCATCCAGGTTTCTTGAAGGCAGACAATGTCACTCTCGTCCAGCAATGTGTCCACCACCAAACGTCTTGATCTATCAGCAGCAGTATGTCCTACTCGGAGGCCACGAGCGTTGTAGGATACAACCCGCATTAATGATCTACCACGGACCCATCAGGGCAGCTGGCCGGTGTGTCTGTCTCCCTGGTCTCTACATATAGGCCTACATTCATCCCAGCATCATGACTGAGCTGAAGCTCGGTACCCTGAGAGCGGGGGGGTATGCTCTGGTCGAGCTTTTTTGAAAGTATAGACCAAGGGTAATTACCACACCACAACTGTCCCACCATTACCCATAGGTGGCGCTACATTCCACGCCCTAAAGCACAAAGGCTTTCTGGAATGGATAGGCTAACCAAGCCCCCTCCCTTCACTCCTTGGGTTGAAATAAAGGCCCTTGTGGATCTTGATGGTATTATATTTCAGATTTGGTATCCCATTGGTAATTCTGCAGCATAGATTTTTCTATACAGTTCCAATTTGTCAAGAATATACATTTTTCAATGGTTCGCAATGTTTGGAGGAATCCGCCATTACTGCTTGCAGTTATATTTATTAGGATTCCTCCGTCAGGAGGAAACCTATTGTTATTGTTAGTTAGGATTCCTCCGTCAGGAGGAAACCTATTGTTATTGTTAGTTTTATTATTAGGATTCCTCCGTCAGGAGGAAACCTATTGTTATTGTTAGTTTTATTATTATTATTATTCTTGTTCCATTGAAGTCAATGGCAGCCCCTAGAACCCTTCGACAACTTTTTGTGAAATTTGGCACACTCATTAAGGACAGTTGATTCTATACCTACACCAAGTTTCATGTCTCCCATTAGACCACTCCAGCGCCACCAACGGGTCAAAGTTGGACTTGTGTTTACACACGCAACTTTTGAACCGTATGACCCATTTTCAAAAATGAGGTACCATTGGATTCCCTGGATCAAGCCGAGTTCAACGCACCCCATGGCGTCAATTTCCGGTTATGTAGATTTTCCGCTATTTCCGGTTTTATCAAAAACCTTTGAAAGCCTACTCCTCCTACAATTGTTGTCATATCTTCTTCAAAGTTACCAGAGATGATCTTCAGACCAAGCCTCACAAAAGTTATCGAAAAGAATTTTGATCCTCACAACCGTTTGTCCGGTACAGCCAATCAAATTCATCAGAAAAGCCGCCAAACAGGATGTGAAGTCATGTCTCAGCAAATCTTTGAGATATCAACACGAAACTTGGTATATCGATGGAAGACACTACAACATGTTACCGTGTGCAAAGGCAACCTCATATCTCCAAAAATGATTGATATAAAGCAAATTGAACTTATCGCTAACGCTAAAATAATGCTTTACACATCAGCCAGTCAAAAACTGATACTCTGATTCAATCACAAGTTCATATGAAGACTCTTGAGAATGTTTATAACACAAATCTGTGAAAAGGTTGACTGTAAGATCAAAGGTCGATTTTTGGTGAATATTTGAAACATGCTTGCTTGGCTAATTTCTAGCCAAATTTCCAATGAATGTCTCCCCTCCTCCTGCCCGCGCGTGCTCCACATCCTCACACACTCAGCCTTAACTTACACACGCGCGGGCTTGGCAAGACGCACACGCAACATTTCAGGAGAGTGTGGGCTGACCAAGCCCCCACTCATTCCTTAGTTTCTAGCAAAGGCCTTGTGGATCTTGTAATCTTGGATCTCTTAACAAAAGCTGATCTTTTTGGTATTGCATTTCCGATTTTGTATGCAATGGTAAAAAGTTATGCAAATCCTGAAACATTAATATATATATATATATGTGTATTTATATATAGATAAATCTTTATTTCAGACGCCAAGTTCCACATAAAATAACAGACATAGAGCTATAAAAAAGAGAGTAAAACAAAAACATAAAACATAGATAATACAGAGCATAAAAAGTATGAAGACTTTTGTGCCAATGTAGTCTTAAGTTCCAAGTAATCGATAGCAGCTCTTTAGAGGGTTGACCAGAGCCTCTACTATTCAGTTCTCAGACTTGTCCAGTCGACACATGAAACCATACATCAGTTGTCTCAGGAGTGCCTTACAGGTTGGTACGTGCTTAGACAGAAACAACTGACCAGCACTATGCCACCTAGGCACATTAAGTAGCAATCTAAAAGCATAATTGAAACCATACATCAGTTGTCTCAGGATTGCCTTACAGGTTGGTACGCGCTTAGACACAAACAACTGACTAGCACTATGCCACCTTGGCACATTAAGTAGCAATCTAAAAGCATCATTGTAGGCTACTTTCAGTATCTGTATACTCCTTTTCCTGTACATAGACCACAAGTGAGCAGTGTACAATGGTGTTATGTAGGTTCTAAACAGGGAACATTTAACTGAATCTGAGCACATAGAAAACGTCCTTAATAACATACTGGCCTGAGAATATATTTGACAGCGCTGTTGATACATATCGTTGTCATCTTTCCAATCATCAGAAATGACATGGCCCAGATATTTTATTTCCTCACAAACACCAAGGGGACTGCCAGATAAATAAAAGGTAGGGAAGGTTAATTTCCTGTCCTGATTACTTTTGACTATCATTATGTGGCTTTTCTTTGCATTATATTTTATATCATGATCTAAGCCATACTGAGAGCACACCCATAGCATCTGTTGCAACAGGCTGAGTGGAACCAGATTATTTGCGTACATCAGATAATTGACAATAGATTCACCAACAAGACAGCCTGTATTTGTCTTATTCAGCTGGCTTGATAAGTCGTCCATATCCATATTAAACAAAAAGGGAAATCAAATTCCTCCTTGTCGAACTCCGTTACCAACATGGAAAGGAGCTGATACAACATTGTCCCATTTAACATGAAAAGTTTGATTGGCATACCAGAACACCAAAATCCTCACAAGAGGTTTAGGGACACCTCTCGCTATTAGCTTCATAAACAGTTTTTCATGACAAATTCGATCGAAAGCTTTGTAAGCATCAATAAAGCATAAAAATACAGATGAATTAAGACTTGTGTACCTGAGACAATCTCCTTCAGAGCATAGATACAGAGATCAGTACCATGTTTTCTTTTAAAACCAAACTGAATGTCTGCAGTCAGAATATACATTTCCAATTTCAATCAAATAATGCTCTCAAACACTTTAGACAAGATACTGGCCAATGCAATGGGTCGATAGTTGTCTATGCTGTTCAGTTTACCAGCCTTATCTTTAACAACAGGCACTAACAGTACTGACATAATAAAGTTCGGTAGAACACCATGAACCATAATTCCAGTGAGACACATGGCTAGAAATGGACTGAGTCTATAACTGGCATTTTTTAGATGCTCTGCAGAAATGCAATCCATACCACAAGCTTTGTTGTTGTCTAGCATGTGGATGGCATCATAAATATCTACTGATCTAACTATCAAGTCTGCAGAGATACCTTTATATTCATTATCAATTCTCACTGTGTTACTTTTAACACAATTAAATAGTTGACTGTAGTGCTCATGCCATAGATCAGCAATCTTCTCTGGACAACTAACCCCTTTGATATCAGAAGGGAGGGGACTTCTGTTATTATTTATGATCTTGACCTCCTTCCAGAAGTCAATAAGATTGTTATTCTGCATCTTTCTGGCCAGCGAGTCTGCTCTCATTGTGTTTTCATTTCTCTTAATGAAACGAGTGCATATTTAAATCTAGCATTTGTGAGGTTTTTGTTATCAAGGAGCACTCCCTGTCTGGGTCTGCCTGCCTCTGACCAGACTCTAAAGGCTTCTCTAGCAGCAGCATGTTGCTCAGACACAAACTCATTCCAGACAGGCCGTGCGTTAGGGACCTTACTCTTGTGATTAATAAAAGGTTCACTGGAAGCATAAAGACATTTGACAATATCATCATACATGGCACAGAGCTTTTCAGCATGATGTTTATCCTTGCAGTTCATATCCGTGCACATTAGGGCATCCCTAGAAAATGCAACATCACTATGTAAGCTGTCAGTTAATAGAGAATATCTGTGCATAACCTCTTTGGTCAATTTTGACCAGTCCAGTTTTCTTGGGGGGCCAGCAACAAGGGTACACTCTCAACATTTAGCAGCATAGCAACTGGTATGTGATCAGTGGTGGCCAGCCCATAACACATCTCTATACTTTCCAGTGAGTCATGAGCATCGGCTGTGGTTACAATATGGTCTAGCCAGGAAGTTGTGTGCCACGTTTCACTTACATAGGTAAAACTTGTATCAGGCAATAACGCTTGATATCATTAATTTAGTTTAATTACAGAACTGCTGCAGATGTTGTGCGAATAAACGCTTATCTGACATGTCAGCATTAAAATCACCCATGACATAGACACTACATGAACTATTGTCCTCTATGAAGGACTGAATAAAAGCTAACCTGTTCTGAAATTCATCCTCATGGTCATAGGATTCATATGGTGTGTACATATTTTACAATAGTAAATTTATTTTCATTGTGATTAAACTCCAACCCAATAGCCCAGTCAACGTTAAGCCACACCACCTTTACCGTTGGGTCATATTTTATGTTCCACAGTATAGCTATACCACCAGCTATCCTCCCACAAACCATTCTCATGCTGAGATCGGTAGTGGACTCTCCAGCACCATGAAAGTTCTTGTGTAGGGAGTTCAATTTGTCCAGATCTTGCTTGGCCATCCAGGTTTCTTGAAGGCAGACAATGTCACTCTCGTCCAGCAATGTGTCCACCACCAAACGTCTTGATCTATCAGCAGCAGTATGTCCTACTCGGAGGCCACGAGCGTTGTAGGATACAACCCGCATTAATGATCTACCACGGACCCATCAGGGCAGCTGGCCGGTGTGTCTGTCTCCCTGGTCTCTACATATAGGCCTACATTCATCCCAGCATCATGACTGAGCTGAAGCTCGGTACCCTGAGAGCGGGGGGTGTGCTCTGGTCGAGCTTTTTTGAAAGTATAGACCAAGGGTAATTACCACACCACAACTGTCCCACCATTACCCATAGGTGGCGCTACATTCCACGCCTTAAAGCACAAAGGCTTTCTGGAATGGATAGGCTAACCAAGCCCCCTCCCTTCACTCCTTGGGTTGAAATAAAGGCCCTTGTGGATCTTGATGGTATTATATTTCAGATTTGGTATCCCATTGGTAATTCTGCAGCATAGATTTTTCTATACAATTCCAATTTGTCAAGAATATACATTTTTCAATGGTTCGCAATGTTTGGAGGAATCCGCCATTACTGCTTGCAGTTATATTTAGGATTCCTCCGTCAGGAGGAAACCTATTGTTATTGTTAGTTTTATTATTAGGATTCCTCCGTCAGGAGGAAACCTATTGTTATTGTTAGTTTTATTATTATTATTATTCTTGTTCCATGGAAGTCAATGGCAGCCCCTAGAACCCTTCGACAACTTTTTGTGAAATTTGGCACACTCATTAAGGACAGTTGATTCTATACCTACACCAAGTTTCATGTCTCCCATTAGACCACTCCAGCGCCACCAACGGGTCAAAGTTGGACTTGTGTTTACACACGCAACTTTTGAACCGTATGACCCATTTTCAAAAATGAGGTACCTTTGGATTCCCTGGATCAAGCCGAGTTCAATGCACACCATGGCGTCAATTTCCGGTTATATAGATTTTCCGCTATTTCCGGTTTTATCAAAAACCTTTGAAAGCCTACTCCTCCTACAGTTTTTGTCATATCTTTTTCAAAGTTACCAGAGATGATCTTCAGACCAAGCCTCACAAAAGTTATCGAAAAGAATTTTGATCCTCACAACCGTTTGTCCGTTACAGCCAATCAAATTCATCAGAAAAGCCGCCAAACAGGATGTGAAGTCATGTCTCAGCAAATCTTTGAGATATCAACACGAAACTTGGTATATCGATGGAAGACACTACAACATGTTACCGTGTGCAAAGGCAACTTCATATCTCCAAAAATGATTGATATAAAGCAAATTGAACTTATCGCTAACGCTAAAATAATGCTTTACACATCAGCCAGTCAAAAACTGATACTCTGATTCAATCACAAGTTCATATGAAGACTCTTGAGAATGTTTATAACACAAATCTGTGAAAAAGTTGACTGTAAGATCAAAGGTCGATTTTTGGTGAATATTTGAAACATGCTTGCTTGGCTAATTTCTAGCCAAATTTCCAATGAATGTCTCCCCTCCTCCTGCCCGCGCGTGCTCCACATCCTCACACACTCAGCCTTAACTTACACACGCGCGGGCTTGGCAAGACGCACACGCAACATTTCAGGAGAGTGTGGGCTGACCAAGCCCCCACTCATTCCTTAGTCTCTAGCAAAGGCCTTGTGGATCTTGTAATCTTGGATCTCTTAACAAAAGCTGATCTTTTTGGTATTGCATTTCCGATTTTGTATGCAATGGTAAAAAGTTATACAAATCCTGAAACATTGATATATATATATATGTATTTATATATATATATATAAATCTTTATTTCAGACGCCAAGTTCCACATAAAATAACAGACATAGAGCTATAAAAAAGAGAGTAAAACAAAAACATAAAACATAGATAATACAGTGCATAAAAAGTATGAAGACTTTTGTGCCAATGTAGTCTTAAGTTCCAAGTAATCGATAGCAGCTCTTTAGAGGGTTGACCAGAGCCTCTACTATTCAGTTCTCAGACTTGTCCAGTCGACACATGAAACCGTACATCAGTTTTGTCAGGAGTGCCTTACAGGTTGGTACGTGCTTTGACAGAAACAACTGACCAGCACTATGCCACCTAGGCACATTAAGTAGCAATCTAAAAGCATCATTGAAACCCTACATCAGTTGTCTCAGGATTGCCTTACAGGTTGGTACGTGCTTAGACACTAACAACTGACTAGCACTATGCCACCTTGGTACATTAAGTAGCAATCTAAAAGCATCATTGTAGGCTACTTTCAGTATCTGTATACTCCTTTTCCTGTACATAGACCTCAAATGAGCAGTGTACAATGGTGTTATGTAGGTTCTAAACAGGGAACATTTAACTGAATCTGAGCACATAGAAAACGTCCTTAATAACATACTGGCCTGAGAATACATTTGACAGCGCTGTTGATACATATCGTTGTCATCTGTCCAATCATCAGAAATGACATGGCCCAGATATTTTATTTCCTCACAAACACCAAGGGGACTGCCAGATAAATAAAAGGTAGGGAAGGTTAATTTCCTGTCCTGATTACTTCTGACTATCATAATGTGGCTTTTCTTTGCATTATATTTTATATCATGATCTAAGCCATACTGAGAGCACACCCATAGCATCTGTTGCAACAGGCTGAGTGGAACCAGATCATTTGCGTACATCAGATGATTGACAATATATTCACCAACAAGACAGCCTTTATTTGTCTTATTCAGCTGGCTTGACAAGTCGTCCATATCCATTTTAAACAAAAAGGGAAATCCAATTCCTCCTTGTCGAACTCCGTTACCAACATGGAAAGGAGCTGATACAACATTGTCCCATTTAACATGAAAAGTTTGATTGGCATACCAGAACACCAAAATCCTCACAAGAGGTTTAGGGACACCTCTCGCTATTAGCTTCATAAACAGTTTTTCATGACAAATTCGATCGAAAGCTTTGTAAGCATCAATAAAGCATAAAAATACAGATGAATTAAGACTTGTGTACCTGAGACAATCTCCTTCAGAGCATAGATACAGAGATCAGTACCATGTTTTCTTTTAAAACCAAACTGATTGTCTGCAGTCAGAATATACATTTCCAATTTCAATCAAATAATTCTCTCAAACACTTTAGACAAGATACTGGCCAATGCAATGGGTCGATAGCTGTCTAGGCTTTTCAGTTTACCAGCCTTATCTTTAACCACAGGCACTAACAGTACTGACATAATAGAGTTCGGTAGAACACCATGAACCATAATTCCAGTGAGACACATGGCTAGAAATGGACTGAGTCTATAACTGGCATTTTTTAGATGCTCTGCAGAAATACAATCCATACCACAAGCTTTGTTGTTGTCTAGCATGTGGATGGCATCATAAATATCTACTGATCTAACTATCAAGTCTGCAGAGATACCTTTATATTCATTATCAATTCTCACTGTGTTACTTTTAACACAATTAAATAGTTTACTGTAGTGCTCATGCCATAGATCAGCAATCTTCTTTGGACAACTAACCCCTTTGATATCAGAAGGGAGGGGAGTTCTGTTATTATTTATGATCTTCTGGCCAGCGAGTCTGCTCTCATTGTGTTTTCATTTCTCTTAATGAAACGAGTGCATATTTAAATCTAGCATTTGTGAGGTTTTTGTTATCAAGCAGCACTCCCTGTCTGGGTCTGCCTGCCTCTGACCAGACTCTAAAGGCTTCTCTAGCAGCAGCATGTTGCTCAGACACAAACTCATTCCAGACAGGCCGTGCGTTAGGGACCTTACTCTTGTGATTAATAAAAGGTTCACTGGAAGCATAAAGACATTTGACAATATCATCATACATGGCACAGAGCTTTTCAGCATGAAGTTTATCCTTGCAGTTCATATCCGTGCACATTAGGGCATCCCTAGAAAATGCAACATCACTATGTAAGCTGTCAGTTAATAGATAATATCTGTGCATAACCTTTTTGGTCATTTTTGACCAGTCCAGTTTTCTTGGGGGGCCAGCAACAAGGGTACACTCTCAACATTTAGCAGCATAGCAACTGGTATGTGATCAGTGGTGGCCAGCCCATAACACATCTCTATACTTTCCAGTGAGTCATGAGCATCGGCTGTGGTTACAATATGGTCTAGCCAGGAAGTTGTGTGCCACGTTTCACTTATATAGGTAAAACTTGTATCAGGCAATAACGCTTGATATAATTAATTTAGTTTCATTACAGAACTGCTGCAGATGTTGTGCGAATAAACGCTTATCTGACATGTCAGCATTAAAATCACCCATGACATAGACACAACATGAACTATTGTCCTCTATGAAGGACTGAATAAAAGCTAACCTGTTCTGAAATTCATCCTCATGGTCATAGGATTCATATGGTGTGTACACATTTACAATAGTAAATTTATTTTCATTGTGATTAAACTCCAACCCAATAGCCCAGTCAACGTTAAGCCACACCACCTTTACCGTTGGGTCATATTTTATGTTCCACAGTATAGCTACATCACCAGCTATCCTCCCACAAACCATTCTCATGCTGAGATCGGTAGTGGACTCTCCAGCACCATGAAAGTTCTTGTGTAGGGAGTTCAATTTGTCCAGATCTTGCTTGGCCATCCAGGTTTCTTGAAGGCAGACAATGTCACTCTCGTCCAGCAATGTGTCCACCACCAAACGTCTTGATCTATCAGCAGCAGTATGTCCTACTCGGAGGCCACGAGCGTTGTAGGATACAACCCGCAATAATGATCTACCACGGACCCATCAGGGCAGCTGGCCGGTGTGTCTGTCTCCCTGGTCTCTACATAAAGGCCTACATTCATCCCAGCATCATGACTGAGCTGAAGCTCGGTACCCTGAGAGCGGGGGGTATGCTCTGGTCGAGCTTTTTTGAAAGTATAGACCAAGGGTAATTACCACACCACAACTGTCCCACCATTACCCATAGGTGGCGCTACATTCCACGCCCTAAAGCACAAAGGCTTTCTGGAATGGATAGGCTAACCAAGCCCCCTCCCTTCACTCCTTGGGTTGAAATAAAGGCCCTTGTTGATCTTGATGGTATTATATTTCAGATTTGGTATCCCATTGGTAATTCTGCAGCATAGATTTTTCTATACAGTTCCAATTTGTCAAGAATATACATTTTTCAATGGTTCGCAATGTTTGGAGGAATCCGCCATTACTGCTTGCAGTTATATTTATTATTATTATTGTATATAATTCCATGGAATATATAACAATATATATTGTTCCTTGTTCCATGGAAGTCAATGGCAGTCCCTAGAACCCTTCGACAACTTTTTGTGAAATTTGGCACACTCATTAAGACAGTTGATTCTATACCTACACCAAGTTTCATGTCTCCCATTAGACCACTCCAGCGCCACCAACGGGTCAAAGTTGGACTTGTGTTTACACACGCAACTTTTGAACCGTATGACCCATTTTCAAAAATGAGGCACCATTGGATTCCCTGGATCAAGCCGAGTTCAACGCACCCCATGGCGTCAATTTCCGGTTATATGGATTTTCCGCTATTTCCGATTTTATCAAAAACCTTTGAAAGCCTACTCCTCCTACAATTTTTGTCATATCTTCTTCAAAGTTACCAGAGATAATCTTCAGACCAAGCGTCACAAAAGTTATCGAAAATAATTTTGATCCTCACAACCGTTTGTCCGGTACAGCCAATCAAATTCATCAGAAAAGCCGCCAAACAGGATGTGAAGTCATGTCTCAGCAAATCTTTGAGATATCAACACGAAACTTGGTATATCGATGGAAGACACTACAACATGTTACCGTGTGCAAAGGCAACTTCATATCTCCAAAAATGATTGATATAAAGCAAATTGAACTTATCGCTAACGCTAAAATAATGCTTTACACATCAGCCAGTCAAAAACTGATACTCTGATTCAATCACAAGTTCATATGAAGACTCTTGAGAATGTTTATAACACAAATCTGTGAAAAAGTTGACTGTAAGATCAAAGGTCGATTTTTGGTGAATATTTGAAACATGCTTGCTTGGCTAATTTCTAGCCAAATTTCCAATGAATGTCTCCCCTCCTCCTGCCCGCGCGTGCTCCACATCCTCACACACTCAGCCTTAACTTACACACGCGCGGGCTTGGCAAGACGCACACGCAACATTTCAGGAGAGTGTGGGCTGACCAAGCCCCCACTCATTCCTTAGTCTCTAGCAAAGGCCTTGTGGATCTTGTAATCTTGGATCTCTTAACAAAAGCTGATCTTTTTGGTATTGCATTTCCGATTTTGTATGCAATGGTAAAAAGTTATACAAATCCTGAAACATTGATATATATATATATATATATATATATATATATGTATTTATATATATATAAATCTTTATTTCAGACGCCAAGTTCCACATAAAATAACAGACATAGAGCTATAAAAAAGAGAGTAAAACAAAAACATAAAACATAGATAATACAGTGCATAAAAAGTATGAAGACTTTTGTGCCAATGTAGTCTTAAGTTCCAAGTAATCGATAGCAGCTCTTTAGAGGGTTGACCAGAGCCTCTACTATTCAGTTCTCAGACTTGTCCAGTCGACACATGAAACCATACATCAGTTGTCTCAGGAGTGCCTTACAGGTTGGTACGTGCTTAGACAGAAACAACTGACCAGCACTATGCCACCTAGGCACATTAAGTAGCAATCTAAAAGCATCATTGAAACCATACATCAGTTGTCTCAGGATTGCCTTACAGGTTGGTACGTGCTTAGACACAAACAACTGACTAGAACTCTGCCACCTTGGCACATTAAGTAGCAATCTAAAAGCATCATTGTAGGCTACTTTCAGTATCTGTATACTCCTTTTCCTGTACATAGATCACAAATGAACAGTGTACAATGGTGTTATGTAGGTTCTAAACAGGGAACATTTAACTGAATCTGAGCACATAGAAAACGTCCTTAAAAACATACTGGCCTGAGAATATATTTTACAGCGCTGTTGATACACATCGTTGTCATCTGTCCAATCATCAGAAATGACATGGCCCAGATATTTTATTTCCTCACAAACACCAAGGGGACTGCCAGATAAATAAAAGGTAGAGAAGGTTAATTTCCTGTCCTGATTACTTCTGACTATCATTATGTGGCTTTTCTTTGCATTATATTTTATATCATGATCTAAGCCATACTGAGAGCACACCCATAGCATCTGTTGCAACAGGCTGAGTGGAACCAGATAATCTGCGTACATCAGATGATTGACAATAGATTCACCAACAAGACAGCCTGTATTTGTCTTATTCAGCTGGCTTGATAAGTCGTCCATATCCATATTAAACAAAAAGGGAAATCAAATTCCTCCTTGTCGAACTCCGTTACCAACATGGAAAGCAGCTGATACAACATTGTCCCATTTAACATGAAAAGTTTGATTGGCATACCAGAACACCAAAATCCTCACAAGAGGTTTAGGGACACCTCTCGCTATTAGCTTCATAAACAGTTTTTCATGACAAATTCGATCGAAAGCTTTGTAAGCATCAATAAAGCATAAAAATACAGATGAATTAAGACTTGTGTACCTGAGACAATCTCCTTCAGAGCATAGATACAGAGATCAGTACCATGGTTTCTTTTAAAACCAAACTGATTTTCTGCAGTCAGAATATACATTTCCAATTTCAATCAAATCATTCTCTCAAACACTTTAGACAAGATACTGGCCAATGCAATGGGTCAATAGTTGTCTATGCTGTTCAGTTTACCAGCCTTATCTTTAACAACAGGCACTAACAGTACTGACATAATAGAGTTCGGTAGAACACCATGAACCATAATTCCAGTGAGACACATGGCTAGAAATGGACTGAGTCTATAACTGGCATTTTTTAGATGCTCTGCAGAAATGCAATCCATACCACAAGCTTTGTTGTTGTCTAGCATGTGGATGGCATCATAAATATCTACTGATCTAACTATCAAGTCTGCAGCGATACCTTTATATTCATTATCAATTCTCACTGTGTTACTTTTAACACAATTAAATAGTTTACTGTAGTGCTCATGCCATAGATCAGCAATCTTCTCTGGACAATTAACCCCTTTGATATCAGAAGGGAGGGGAGTTCTGTTATTATTTATGATCTTGACCTCCTTCCAGAAGTCAGTAAGATTGTTATTCTGCATCTTTCTGGCCAGCGAGTCTGCTCTCATTGTGTTTTCATTTCTCTTAATGAAACGAGTGCATATTTAAATCTAGCATTTGTGAGGTTTTTGTTATCAAGCAGCACTCCCTGTCTGGGTCTGCCTGCCTCTGACCAGACTCTAAAGGCTTCTCTAGCAGCAGCATGTTGCTCAAACACAAACTCATTCCAGACAGGCCGTGCGTTAGGGACCTTACTCTTGTGATTAATAAAAGGTTCACTGGAAGCATAAAGACATTTGACAATATCATCATACATGGCACAGAGCTTTTCAGCATGATGTTTATCCTTGCAGTTCATATCCGTGCACATTAGGGCATCCCTAGAAAATGCAACATCACTATGTAAGCTGTCAGTTAATAGAGAATATCTGTGCATAACCTCTTTGGTCAATTTTGACCAGTCCAGTTTTCTTGGGGGGCCAGCAACAAGGGTACACTCTCAACATTTAGCAGCCTAGCAACTGGTATGTGATCAGTGGTGGCCAGCCCATAACACATCTCTATACTTTCCAGTGAGTCATGAGCATCGGCTGTGGTTACAATATGGTCTAGCCAGGAAGTTGTGTGCCACGTTTCACTTATATAGGTAAAACTTGTATCAGGCAATAACGCTTGATATAATTAATTTAGTTTCATTACAGAACTGCTGCAGATGTTGTGCGAATAAACGGTTATCTGACATGTCAGCATTAAAATCACCCATGACATAGACACAACATGAACTATTGTCCTCTATGAAGGACTGAATAAAAGCTAACCTGTTCTGAAATTCATCCTCATGGTCATAGGATTCATATGGTGTGTACACATTTACAATAGTACATTTATTTTCATTGTGATTAAACTCCAACCCAATAGCCCAGTCAACGTTAAGCCACACCACCTTTACCGTTGGGTCATATTTTATGTTCCACAGTATAGCTACACCACCAGCTATCCTCCCACAAACCATTCTCATGCTGAGATCGGTAGTGGACTCTCCAGCACCATGAAAGTTCTTGTGTAGGGAGTTCAATTTGTCCAGATCTTGCTTGGCCATCCAGGTTTCTTGAAGGCAGACAATGTCACTCTCGTCCAGCAATGTGTCCACCACCAAACGTCTTGATCTATCAGCAGCAGTATGTCCTACTCGGAGGCCACGAGCGTTGTAGGATACAACCCACATTAATGATCTACCACGGACCCATCAGGGCAGCTGGCCGGTGTGTCTGTCTCCCTGGTCTCTACATATAGGCCTACATTCATCCCAGCATCATGACTGAGCTGAAGCTCGGTACCCTGAGAGCGGGGGGGTATGCTCTGCTCGAGCTTTTTTGAAAGTATAGACCAAGGGTAATTACCACACCACCACTGTCCCACCATTACCCATAGGTGGCGCTACATTCCACGCCCTAAAGCACAAAGGCTTTCTGGAATGGATAGGCTAACCAAGCCCCCTCCCTTCACTCCTTGGGTTGAAATAAAGGCCCTTGTGGATCTTGATGGTATCATGTTTCAGATTTGGTATCCCATTGGTGATTCTGCAGCATAGATTTTTCTATACAGTTCCAATTTGTCAAGAATATACATTTTTCAATGGTTCGCAATGTTTGGAGGAATCCGCCATTACTGCTTGCAGTTATATTTATTATTATTCTTGTTCCATGGAAGTCAATGGCAGCCCCTAGAACACTTCGACAACTTTTTGTGAAATTTGGCACACTCATTAAGGACAGTTGATTCTATACCTACACCAAGTTTCATGTCTCCCATTAGACCACTCCAGCGCCACCAATGGGTCAAAGTTGGACTTGTGTTTACACACGCAACTTTTGAACCGTATGACCCATTTTCAAAAATGAGGTACCATTGGATTCCCTGGTTCAAGCCGAGTTCAACGCACCCCATGGCGTCAATTTCCGGTTATATAGATTTTCCGCTACTTCCGGTTTTATCAAAAACCTTTGAAAGCCTACTCCTCCTACAATTTTTGTCATATCTTCTTCAAAGTTACCAGAGATGATCTTCAGACCAAGCGTCACAAAAGTTATCGAAAAGAATTTTGATCCTCACAACCGTTTGTCCGGTACAGCCAATCAAATTCATCAGAAAAGCCGCCAAACAGGATGTGAAGTCCTGTCTCAGCAAATCTTTGAGATATCAACACGAAACTTGGTATATCGATGGAAGACACTACAACATGTTACCGTGTGCAAAGGCAACTTCATATCTCCAAAAATGATTGATATAAAGCAAATTGAACTTATCGCTAACGCTAAAATAATGCTTTACACATCAGCCAGTCAAAAACTGATACTCTGATTCAATCACAAGTTCATATGAAGACTCTTGAGAATGTTTATAACACAAATCTGTGAAAAAGTTGACTGTAAGATCAAAGGTCGATTTTTGGTGAATATTTGAAACATGCTTGCTTGGCTAATTTCTAGCCAAATTTCCAATGAATGTCTCCCCTCCTCCTGCCCGCGCGTGCTCCACATCCTCACACACTCAGCCTTAACTTACACACGCGCGGGCTTGGCAAGACGCACACGCAACATTTCAGGAGAGTGTGGGCTGACCAAGCCCCCACTCATTCCTTGGTTTCTAGCCAAGGCCTTGTGGATCTTGTAATCTTGGATCTCTTAACAAAAGCTGATCTTTTTAGTATTGCATTTCCGATTTTGTATGCAATGGTAAAAAGTTATACAAATCCTGAAACATTGATATATATATATGTATTTATATATATATAAATCTTTATTTCAGACGCCAAGTTCCACATAAAATAACAGACATAGAGCTATAAAAAAGAGAGTAAAACGAAAACATAAAACATAGATAATACAGTGCATAAAAAGTATGAAGACTTTTGTGCCAATGTAGTCTTAAGTTCCAAGTAATCGATAGCAGCTCTTTAGAGGGTTGACCAGGGCCTCTACTATTCAGTTCTCAGACTTGTCCAGTCGACACATGAAACCATACATCAGTTGTCTCAGGAGTGCCTTACAGGTTGGTACGTGCTTAGACACAAACAACTGACTAGCACTATGCCACCTTGGCACATTAAGTAGCAATCTAAAAGCATCATTGAAACCATACATCAGTTGTCTCAGGATTGCCTTACAGGTTGGTACGTGCTTAGACACAAACAACTGACTAGCACTATGCCACCTTGGCACATTAAGTAGCAATCTAAAAGCATCATTGTAGGCTACTTTCAGTATCTGTATACTCCTTTACCTGTACATAGACCACAAATGAGCAGTGTACAATGGTGTTATGTAGGTTCTAAACAGGGAACATTTAACTGAATCTGAGCACATAGAAAACGTCCTTAATAACATACTGGCCTGAGAATATATTTGACAGCGCTGTTGATACATATCGTTGTCATCTGTCCAATCATCAGAAATGACATGGCAGATATTTTATTTCCTCACAAACACCAAGGGGACTGCCAGATAAATAAAAGGTAGGGAAGGTTAATTTCCTGTCCTGATTACTTCTGACTATCATTATGTGGCTTTTCTTTGCATTATATTTTATATCATGATCTAAGCCATACTGAGAGCACACCCATAGCATCTGTTGCAACAGGCTGAGTGGAACCAGATAATCTGCGTACATCAGATGATTGACAATAGATTCACCAACAAGACAGCCTGTATTTGTCTTATTCAGCTGGCTTGATAAGTCGTCCATATCCATATTAAACAAAAAGGGAAATCAAATTCCTCCTTGTCGAACTCCGTTACCAACATGGAAAGCAGCTGATACAACATTGTCCCATTTAACATGAAAAGTTTGATTGGCATACCAGAACACCAAAATCCTCACAAGAGGTTTAGGGAAACCTCTCGCTATTAGCTTCATAAACAGTTTTTCATGACAAATTCGATCGAAAGCTTTGTAAGCATCAATAAAGCATAAAAATACAGATGAATTAAGACTTGTGTACCTGAGACAATCTCCTTCAGAGCATAGATACAGAGATCAGTACCATGTTTTCTTTTAAAACCAAACTGATTTTCTGCAGTCAGAATATACATTTCCAATTTCAATCAAATAATTCTCTCAAACACTTTAGACAAGATACTGGCCAATGCAATGGGTCGATAGTTGTGTAGCCCGGGTGGTAAACATTTCTGTTGAAACAATCCTATTACATAAATATAAAAGTTTGAATACATAATACTTAAGTTCATAGTTTAATAAATAGACTTTAAGGTTTGAGAGTATGATTTTGATTTGATGAGAAATGCATATTGTTCATGTTTTACTGAATACAGCATTTGGAAATGTATATCTGTTGTTTAAAAAACGCATGTTAAAATGTACCGGTTACAAATATGAAGAGAGTAAGATGAATGTTTTGTGAATCTATGTTGTTGCTTTAATTTTGATTATGATGTTAAGCCAATCCGGTTTGAGGTCAAAGGGCAGGGTAACACGGGAAGTTGGGGTAGATGAGGTTGGAGTAGAAAAAGACAGAGCGAGCGGAGGAGTTGGAGGGAGAAGAAAATTGTAGCGTACGGTAAAATACCAAGAGTGAAGATTTTATATTATCATTAGTGGTGTTATGTTTATATTGTTGGGTGAATATCTCAACCAACAACAATAACCCAGAAAGAGGAGTTTGGCTGTTGGCGGTTTTGGATTAAGCACGGGCTTTGCCGCCAGACTAGCGACAGCGAGTGCCAGGTTGGAGCCGGTGGAGGTCGGGATTGTCGTCGTCCTCAGTCTTCTTCCTGAGTTGGTTCGTCTCGTAAATCCACGAGAGTATTTGGTCGGTCTCTCCTTCACCTGCTGCCGCCCTTCTGCCGCAGTGCGTGTGCTACCGCACTGCTGATCCGAGGTACCAGCTCCTTGTTATTTTGTGCCATCCTGGCGAAACAGCCATTTTGTTTACGGCTACAACGCACACGAGCTACACTCAGGCCTGCACCGTAGAACTGTACTGAATTAAGGTATTCGTGTAGTTAGCATTGCCGGCTAGTTTGTATTGTGTGTCCATGTGCATTACGATGTCATGTAAATGTTGAACCAATAACTGAAGAACTGATTTTTTGTCTGAAGTAAATCTTTCCTGTTTTTGTTTAACAGTTGGTTGTATTGTTTTTTTCATATGTTAAATTGGTTTAAGTTAGTAACAATTACTAACGAACTCAGGTTAGCCACCTCTCATTACAAATCCACCAAACTAGAGAGGCGCTACAGTTGTCTATGCTGTTCAGTTTACCAGCCTCATCTTTAACAACAGGCACTAACAGTACTGACATAATAGAGTTCGGTAGAACACCATGAACCATAATTCCAGTGAGACACATGGCTAGAAATGGACTGAGTCTATAACTGGCATTTTTTAGATGCTCTGCAGAAATGGAATCCATACCACAAGCTTTGTTGTTGTCTAGCATGTGGATGGCATCATAAATATCTACTGATCTAACTATCAAGTCTGCAGAGATACCTTTATATTGATTATCAATTCTCACTGTGTTACTTTGAACACAATTAAATAGTTTACTGTAGTGCTCATGCCATAGATCAGCAATCTTCTCTGGACAACTAACCCCTTTGATATCAGAAGGGAGGGGAGTTCTGTTATTATTTATGATCTTGACCTCCTTCCAGACAGGGCTGGACTGGGACAAGAAATCAGCCCTGGCATTTTTGGCCATGGCAGCCCACCAAGATTATTTATACGATATGCGGAGGCACACAACATACCAGAGGATATATGCGCATATTGTGCTGTTTCAACAATTAAAATAAAGCGCAGTAGCCTACATGGATGAGAGTAACCATGTTGAAAAATGCATACACTCTTTCACTATACTTACAGAGACTTTCATCTTTGGAGAGATGGCTACAATGCCACAATGCCCATCTTGAAGTGAAAGTGGTTGTCAAAGAAACATTGCTAGAGATGTCTTTTCAGTGTTTAATGAAAATACTGTTTATACAAACGTGTACATTGTTTATAAAAATAGAAATTAAACAATTAGGTACGATCATAATTTTAATCTTTTATATAATAGCCCAAAATAACCTTTTGTTCTTTCAATGGCCACATGTAAAAACAGGAGTGGAGATTAAAAAAACTATTAGATCCTCGTGATTAGACGCTTACAAAATGTTTACACTCAAAAAAACAAGGCAGATTACAGGACTTTGAAGAAGAGAGGGTTCTGCATTTGTATTTGGGCACAATGGAGGTTTTGCAGCTAGGTCAAATCTCCTCTGAAATGACTAATGCTTATAATATGTACAGTTTGAACCGTCTCACAGTCAGCAAAAAATGCAAGAACAGAGAACAACAACAACAGGAAGTATACACAATATATGTATTATCTTATTTACACTAACTAGAACACACCAAATTATAACACAGTAAGTCAAAGTGGCACCCTAAAGTATGAGAGAGAGAGAGAGAGAGAGAGAGAGAGAGAGAGAGAGAGAGAGAGAGAGAGAGAGAGAGAGAGAGAGAGAGAGAGAGAGAGAGAGAGATCAGTTAAGGTATAGTTTAAATAATCTTTAGGTGAACAGAGAGATAATAGCTCATTTTGTACTTACATATGCTGAGACAAAAGGCTGCATGGACCTTGGTGCTCTGAGGGAGACAGAAAGGAGCAGTCAGATATGATAGATTCATCTGATACTGTCTCTTCTATAATCAAAATAAGAGCTATTTAGTAAACTCACAATGAAACAAAAAGAACACACGTGAACTCCACATCAGGGGAAGGCAATCCTTCACTCCAAAAATTACCTAAGGGGAGAGAAAGAGAGGCCAGGTGGGTCAAGAGAACAGTGAAAATTTGAATGTTTCAAAAAATTTACATTGATAGTATTGGTGTCTTTAAAGTAATACAATAATGGATAGTTGCATTCATTACAGTCACTCTGTAAAAGTAGTAGGCTTTATGACCATCCAGGTGGATGCCAGCAAGAACACAAAACAACAGTATTGTAAACTTACAAATTTGAAGAATGCCTGTGAAGTCCACACCAATGAAATGCACATCCCTGGAACACCCCTGGGGGACAGGGCAGCCTTAAAAAAAAGAGTTTGACAGACACAAAAAGTGAGTGATACAAACCAATTGCATTATAGCAGGACAGGACTGATGACTAAAAAAATAAATAGAGCTAGACAACAGTCTGATATACATACTGGTTGAGAAAATGTTGAATGGCCCTCCAATAGTCCACAAGAACAAATATGTAGCAAGGCAATGAAATTGGATGAGCAGGAACTTGAGCAACTGAAAACAGCAAGGGCACCCTGAGAGAGGAGGAGAGCAGAGAGCAAAGCAATAACAACATTATTTTCTGTCAACATTTTTTATTAAATCCACTAATTTAACACAAATGTATTTATTTATCATAAATCTCACCTTATAAAAGCAGTTTCTTCATTGATTCGCTCTTCTCTGCAACTCTGTCAATCACTGTGTCAGTTTCAAGGGACACAAGGACATCCTTTTCAATGGCCATCAACATGAAGGCTTCCAGTTTGCTGGCAGACAGGCAACTCCTCAGTCGGTTTTTGATGTAGCGAAGGGTGGAAAATGACCGCTCACAGGCTACCTGAGTTATTGACAGGGTTAGCAGAAACTTGTATGCCAACCCAAGTAGCGGATATGCGTGAGTCAGCATGTTAAACCTGAGAAGGATTTTGTAGCAGCACAGGGGGCACTCTTTGCAAGACACACAGGTTTTGCTTATTATTTCCATCTCTTCTTGGCCATCTGATTCCTCTTCAACTGCTTTAGTTGCGTAGTTATCCAATTGTGATTGTACCAGCCTGTCCCATTGCTGTGCCAAGTTTCTGAGTTCAATCTGTAGATCTGTAACAGTTGCCCTGCTGTCATACACAACTAGACACTTGCTGAGTTCTTGAAGTGCAGATACAGGGAGTGCACCGCCACTGGTCTGGATGAGGGGGAAGTTTTTGGGATGTAGGAGGGATAAATCTGCATACAGAGTGCCATGAGTGAGGAATCTGTGGTGCATGGCCTCAACAGCTGTATCCAGGATCTGGTGGTGAACATTGACCTCATAGGCCTTCTCTGAATCACTGAGGCTTTCATCCTGGGCCATCTCTCCTGGCAAGACTTTCTTCTTCTTTAGCCTTTTCTGAGGTAGTGCTGCCTCCACTTCCAAATCTAGATCATCCTGCTCCTCTAGCTTTTCATTTGCCCAATGGACAAAACAGTCAGCTGCATCTTTGACGGCCGGGAAATCTCTTGCTATCTTTGTAAGTGAATCGTGTGTTGTGGTGACCATCCTATGTGCAGAGAGGATGTCCATTCCTCCGGTCTGTAGGTATTTTGACAGTGGTGAGGTGAACTCAAATACCCGGAGGAATAACTGAGCTGTGAGCACAGTTTCGTATCGAAGTAAGCCGTCTCTGTATCCTCTGGCTTTGTTTCTTGCATTTGATGCAAGTGACTTCAGCTTCATTATGGCAGAAAGTGTGGACACCACTTCAACAAAAAGGCCGCCATCAGGTCTGCCAAAGTTTCCAAAAACTTTCCTCAGGGCATGATGTTTAGCCCACCATCTCGTCTCTCCAATTGTTGAGATGCGTTTGTGCCTCTTGTCCTGGCTCTCGGTCTCCCACACACTCACTCTTGTGTATGAGTCCCTGATGAATACGGCAATGTCGTTCAGCAGGTCAAATAGTGATCCACTTTCAATGACGCTATGGGTGGTATCGGACAATACAAGGTTCAAGACATGTGCATAGCACCACACATGCTGATGGGTGGGGTTTTTGGATGCCATTAATGCAGAGAAACCTCTGTATTGACCCTGCATATTAGAGGCTCCATCTGTGGCGTTTCCAATGCACAGGCCTATGTCCAATTGCAGACTCTCAAGGACTTCTGTTAACAGCGTCACAAACGACTGTCCTGTAGTTGTGCTGCATTGTACGACTGCAACCAGCCTTTCATGGACTGCATCCGTCACAAACCTCAAAATCACAGAACACTGCTCTCTCCCTGTAACATCTTGTGTTGTGTCGAGCTGCACAGAATACATTCCGGCTTTTTTGATGTCTGCTGAGATGCTCTCTTGAATTAAATGCTTGATAGCATCGATTACTGCATCCACAGTTGTTTTGGACAGGAGGGTAATGAGAGAGCCTCTGCCTTGTGTGCCTGAAGCATGGATCTGCTTGCTTTTCTCAATTACACTGCTGAGGTGCTCCTTTAAACACACATCATATTTCCCCAACAATATAATAAGTTCTAGGAAATTGCCATG
This sequence comes from Hypomesus transpacificus, assembly GCF_021917145.1. Taxonomy (NCBI): domain Eukaryota; kingdom Metazoa; phylum Chordata; class Actinopteri; order Osmeriformes; family Osmeridae; genus Hypomesus; species Hypomesus transpacificus. The sequence goes on from NC_061076.1 coordinate 10,264,769, forward strand.
GTCGAGACTGTTGATGTCCAAGGTGTACGCAGCTTCATTGTGCTCCTGCCTGTAGCTTAAGCCTCTCTTCCCTAAGACTCTCACAACCTCCACCACACGTTCCAACACCTGACGTCTCTTCTTCACCTGCTCACGGTGTCCTTTCAGCTGTCTTCCCTCAAGGAGGTGATCAACACTTGCTCTGGAGCAGTTTAATACATATGCCTCAGCACACTGTCTATGTGCCATGCCTCTCTCATGCTCCTCTATTCTTTGGTGCACATGCCTCCAGTCTGTCATGCCTCCAATGAAAGAACTTGGGTCATTGGGCTTGCTAAAAGCAAGGCAAAGAAAACAAAATAAAGCATTACGTTCATCACTATAAGTCAGCCATTTCCATGCCATGTCGTCCGTTCTTGTGAAGAGCCTCTGGATGACAGGGTTTGTGGCATTCTGCTGTGGGTGAAACTTAAAGAATTCCTGCCTTTTTGTGGAATGAGGGCGGCTAAAATAGTCTACAACTGCCTGATCTTCCTGTGACTCCTCCACTCCTACTCCAACAGTCTGACTTGACTAAACATAGAGAAAGAGAGAGAGACAGGAGCATTAATTTCACTAGTGTTATTTCTCTGGTTACCTACTAATGAATAATCATTATTAGCAATTAGAAATAGCAATATTTCACTATTACATGATAATAAATAATAACTGTAAGCTATAACACCTGCAAACTATAACATAATAGCAAGCAAGCTAAAATAACACTGTAAATTGGACACAAAGTCTACTCATAGCGCACACACGCACACACACACAAAAGAAATATTAGAACACATGTTTTCTCCAGGGAATACATGTTTGTCTAAATTTTGTTTATTAAGCTGGCTCACAAACAAGTTTTATCTATGTTTTCATGTCCCAAAAAAGCTGTTTACCCATAAAGCCTAATAAATTAATAAAGCAATTAAACACTGACAGCTTCCTCACATTAATGTTGTTCAAATAGCGATAGCAAAGTGATGCTCTTTCAATACACAGTCAACAGAGCTATTTAACTCCCCAAAGAAAAGCTAGCAAATGTTTAGTGGGCTAACTGTTGTGTTAGCTAAAATAGCCACTTTGACCGGGCTCAGTCTAGATTACTCTGTACAACATGTTGTTATAACGCAGGAGCTAACTGTTAGGAAACTACATACTGTGTTAAAGTTTAGGAATCTAGCTTAACAAATATTTCTTTATCAACACAAACTTAAATTTCAACTTCTTACCGCCGCCACTTCGTCTGAGGCTGAGCTCGGCCCCGGGGCCGGGCCGCCGCCAGCGCCACCCATCTCTGCGCTTGGCCTCGGCCGCCATTCAGTCACCTCTCCGTCCCCATCATCACCGACATCCTCCTCAGCCTCCGCCGCCGCAATTTCCACCGTCGCAGGTGCTAATGAAGCCGGGCCAGCTGTCGCGGCAAACATGTCCGATATTTTAGCACATGTTGCAGAGTTTGCCTCTAGGGCTTTTCTCTTTTTATCTCGGACTTTCTCCGCGCCTCCTTTCCGTTTTTTCTATTTTTCTGTCAGTGTCAATAAGTGACGTGACGTGACTGATTGACAGCCGAGACCCAAGGGCGGGACCTCGGCCCTCTGCTGTGTATGTGATTGGGCCAGGCCCAGCATAGAACTAATCATAATGAGTAATTGCCTGAGACCGCCAGGGACAAAGTATTTTTTTTAAACTTTCAGGTGAAGTTGACAGCCTGCCTGGCCTGCACGCACCTATGTGCCATGGGGGACCTCGGCCCTCGGCCTCGGCTGTGTGACTTGGCCGGGCCGGGCCGGGCCAGGCCGGGCCGGGTCCATAAAAAAAAAAAAAATTGTAATAATTATATTTTAATTTTTTTTTTTTTTTTTTTTTTTTGAATGGACCCGGCCCGGCCCAAAATGCCTGCCGGCCCACCGGGCATTGCCCGGTACGCCCGATGGCCAGTCCAGCATTGCTTCCAGAAGTCAGTAAGATTGTTATTCTGCATCTTTCTGGCCAGCGAGTCTGCTCTCATTGTGTTTTCATTTCTCTTAATGAAACTAGTGCATATTTAAATCTAGCATTTGTGAGGTTTTTGTTATCAAGCAGCACTCCCTGTCTGGGTCTGCCTGCCTCTGACCAGACTCTAAAGGCTTCTCTAGCAGCAGCATGTTGCTCAGACACAAACTCATTCCAGACAGGCCGTGCGTTAGGGACCTTACTCTTGTGATTAATAAAAGGTTCACTGGAAGCATAAAGACATTTGACAATATCATCATACATGGCACAGAGCTTTTCAGCATTATGTTTATCCTTGCAGTTCATATCCGAGAATTAGTTAATAGAGAATATCTGTGCCGAACCTCTTTGGTCAATTTTGACCAGTCCAGTTTTCTTGGGGGGCCAGCAACAAGGGTACACTCTCAACATTTAGCAGCATAGCAACTGGTATGTGATCAGTGGTGGCCAGCCCATAACACATCTCTATACTTTCCAGTGAGTCATGAGAATCGGCTGTGGTTACAATATGGTCTAGCCAGGAAGTTGTGTGCCACGTTTCACTTATATAGGTAAAACTTGTATCAGGCAATAACGCTTGATATAATTAATTTAGTTTCATTACAGAACTGCTGCAGATGTTGTGCGAATAAACACTTATCTGACATGTCAGCATTAAAATCACCCATGACATAGACACAACATGAACTATTGTCCTCTATGAAGGACTGAATAAAAGCTAACCTGTTCTGAAATTCATCCTCAAGGTCATAGGATTCATATGGTGTGTACACATTTACAATAGTACATTTATTTTCATTGTGATTAAACTCCAACCCAATAGCCCAGTCAACGTTAAGCCACACCACCTTTACCGTTGGGTCATATTTTATGTTCCACAGTATAGCTACACCACCAGCTATCCTCCCACAAACCATTCTCATGCTGAGATCGGTAGTGGACTCTCCAGCACCATGAAAGTTCTTGTGTAGGGAGTTCAATTTGTCCAGATCTTGCTTGGTCATCCAGGTTTCTTGAAGGCAGACAATGTCACTCTCGTCCAGCAATGTGTCCACCACCAAACGTCTTGATCTATCAGCAGCAGTATGTCCTACTCGGAGGCCACGAGCGTTGTAGGATACAACCCGCATTAATGATCTACCACGGACCCATCAGGGCAGCTGGCCAGTGTGTCTGTCTCCCTGGTCTCTACATATAGGCCTACATTCATCCCAGCATCATGACTGAGCTGAAGCTCGGTACCCTGAGAGCGGGGGGTATTCTCTGGTCGAGCTTTTTTGAAAGTATAGACCAAGGGTAATTACCAAACCACAACTGTCCCACCATTACCCATATGTGGCGCTACATTCCACGCCCTAAAGCACAAAGGCTTTCTGGAATGGATAGGCTAACCAAGCCCCCTCCCTTCACTCCTTGAGTTGAAATAAAGGCCCTTGTGGATCCTGGTGGTATTATATTTCAGATTTGGTATCCCATTGGTAATTCTGCAGCATAGATTTTTCTATACAGTTCCAATTTGTCAAGAATATACATTTTTCAATGGTTCGCAATGTTTGGAGGAATCCGCCATTACTGCTTGCAGTTATATTTATTATTATTCTTGTTCCATGGAAGTCAATGGCAGCCCCTAGAACACTTCGACAACTTTTTGTGAAATTTGGCACACTCATTAAGGACAGTTGATTCTATACCTACACCAAGTTTCATGTCTCCCATTAGACCACTCCAGCGCCACCAATGGGTCAAAGTTGGACTTGTGTTTACACACGCAACTTTTGAACCGTATGACCCATTTTCAAAAATGAGGTACCATTGGATTCCCTGGTTCAAGCCGAGTTCAACGCACCCCATGGCGTCAATTTCCGGTTATATAGATTTTCCGCTACTTCCGGTTTTATCAAAAACCTTTGAAAGCCTACTCCTCCTACAATTTTTGTCATATCTTCTTCAAAGTTACCAGAGATGATCTTCAGACCAAGCGTCACAAAAGTTATCGAAAAGAATTTTGATCCTCACAACCGTTTGTCCGGTACAGCCAATCAAATTCATCAGAAAAGCCGCCAAACAGGATGTGAAGTCCTGTCTCAGCAAATCTTTGAGATATCAACACGAAACTTGGTATATCGATGGAAGACACTACAACATGTTACCGTGTGCAAAGGCAACTTCATATCTCCAAAAATGATTGATATAAAGCAAATTGAACTTATCGCTAACGCTAAAATAATGCTTTACACATCAGCCAGTCAAAAACTGATACTCTGATTCAATCACAAGTTCATATGAAGACTCTTGAGAATGTTTATAACACAAATCTGTGAAAAAGTTGACTGTAAGATCAAAGGTCGATTTTTGGTGAATATTTGAAACATGCTTGCTTGGCTAATTTCTAGCCAAATTTCCAATGAATGTCTCCCCTCCTCCTGCCCGCGCGTGCTCCACATCCTCACACACTCAGCCTTAACTTACACACGCGCGGGCTTGGCAAGACGCACACGCAACATTTCAGGAGAGTGTGGGCTGACCAAGCCCCCACTCATTCCTTGGTTTCTAGCCAAGGCCTTGTGGATCTTGTAATCTTGGATCTCTTAACAAAAGCTGATCTTTTTAGTATTGCATTTCCGATTTTGTATGCAATGGTAAAAAGTTATACAAATCCTGAAACATTGATATATATATATGTATTTATATATATATAAATCTTTATTTCAGACGCCAAGTTCCACATAAAATAACAGACATAGAGCTATAAAAAAGAGAGTAAAACGAAAACATAAAACATAGATAATACAGTGCATAAAAAGTATGAAGACTTTTGTGCCAATGTAGTCTTAAGTTCCAAGTAATCGATAGCAGCTCTTTAGAGGGTTGACCAGGGCCTCTACTATTCAGTTCTCAGACTTGTCCAGTCGACACATGAAACCATACATCAGTTGTCTCAGGAGTGCCTTACAGGTTGGTACGTGCTTAGACAGAAACAACTGACCAGCACTATGCCACCTAGGCACATTAAGTAGCAATCTAAAAGCATCATTGAAACCATACATCAGTTGTCTCAGGATTGCCTTACAGGTTGGTACGTGCTTAGACACAAACAACTGACTAGCACTATGCCACCTTGGCACATTAAGTAGCAATCTAAAAGCATCATTGTAGGCTACTTTCAGTATCTGTATACTCCTTTACCTGTACATAGACCACAAATGAGCAGTGTACAATGGTGTTATGTAGGTTCTAAACAGGGAACATTTAACTGAATCTGAGCACATAGAAAACGTCCTTAATAACATACTGGCCTGAGAATATATTTGACAGCGCTGTTGATACATATCGTTGTCATCTGTCCAATCATCAGAAATGACATGGCAGATATTTTATTTCCTCACAAACACCAAGGGGACTGCCAGATAAATAAAAGGTAGGGAAGGTTAATTTCCTGTCCTGATTACTTCTGACTATCATTATGTGGCTTTTCTTTGCATTATATTTTATATCATGATCTAAGCCATACTGAGAGCACACCCATAGCATCTGTTGCAACAGGCTGAGTGGAACCAGATAATCTGCGTACATCAGATGATTGACAATAGATTCACCAACAAGACAGCCTGTATTTGTCTTATTCAGCTGGCTTGATAAGTCGTCCATATCCATATTAAACAAAAAGGGAAATCAAATTCCTCCTTGTCGAACTCCGTTACCAACATGGAAAGCAGCTGATACAACATTGTCCCATTTAACATGAAAAGTTTGATTTGCATACCAGAACACCAAAATCCTCACAAGAGGTTTAGGGAAACCTCTCGCTATTAGCTTCATAAACAGTTTTTCATGACAAATTCGATCGAAAGCTTTGTAAGCATCAATAAAGCATAAAAATACAGATGAATTAAGACTTGTGTACCTGAGACAATCTCCTTCAGAGCATAGATACAGAGATCAGTACCATGTTTTCTTTTAAAACCAAACTGATTTTCTGCAGTCAGAATATACATTTCCAATTTCAATCAAATAATTCTCTCAAACACTTTAGACAAGATACTGGCCAATGCAATGGGTCGATAGTTGTGTAGCCCGGGTGGTAAACATTTCTGTTGAAACAATCCTATTACATAAATATAAAAGTTTGAATACATAATACTTAAGTTCATAGTTTAATAAATAGACTTTAAGGTTTGAGAGTATGATTTTGATTTGATGAGAAATGCATATTGTTCATGTTTTACTGAATACAGCATTTGGAAATGTATATCTGTTGTTTAAAAAACGCATGTTAAAATGTACCGGTTACAAATATGAAGAGAGTAAGATGAATGTTTTGTGAATCTATGTTGTTGCTTTAATTTTGATTATGATGTTAAGCCAATCCGGTTTGAGGTCAAAGGGCAGGGTAACACGGGAAGTTGGGGTAGATGAGGTTGGAGTAGAAAAAGACAGAGCGAGCGGAGGAGTTGGAGGGAGAAGAAAATTGTAGCGTACGGTAAAATACCAAGAGTGAAGATTTTATATTATCATTAGTGGTGTTATGTTTATATTGTTGGGTGAATATCTCAACCAACAACAATAACCCAGAAAGAGGAGTTTGGCTGTTGGCGGTTTTGGATAAAGCACGGGCTTTGCCGCCAGACTAGCGACAGCGAGTGCCAGGTTGGAGCCGGTGGAGGTCGGGATTGTCGTCGTCCTCAGTCTTCTTCCTGAGTTGGTTCGTCTCGTAAATCCACGAGAGTATTTGGTCGGTCTCTCCTTCACCTGCTGCCGCCCTTCTGCCGCAGTGCGTGTGCTACCGCACTGCTGATCCGAGGTACCAGCTCCTTGTTATTTTGTGCCATCCTGGCGAAACAGCCATTTTGTTTACGGCTACAACGCACACGAGCTACACTCAGGCCTGCACCGTAGAACTGTACTGAATTAAGGTATTCGTGTAGTTAGCATTGCCGGCTAGTTTGTATTGTGTGTCCATGTGCATTACGATGTCATGTAAATGTTGAACCAATAACTGAAGAACTGATTTTTTGTCTGAAGTAAATCTTTCCTGTTTTTGTTTAACAGTTGGTTGTATTGTTTTTTTCATATGTTAAATTGGTTTAAGTTAGTAACAATTACTAACGAACTCAGGTTAGCCACCTCTCATTACAAATCCACCAAACTAGAGAGGCGCTACAGTTGTCTATGCTGTTCAGTTTACCAGCCTTATCTTTAACAACAGGCACTAACAGTACTGACATAATAGAGTTCGGTAGAACACCATGAACCATAATTCCAGTGAGACACATGGCTAGAAATGGACTGAGTCTATAACTGGCATTTTTTAGATGCTCTGCAGAAATGGAATCCATACCACAAGCTTTGTTGTTGTCTAGCATGTGGATGGCATCATAAATATCTACTGATCTAACTATCAAGTCTGCAGAGATACCTTTATATTGATTATCAATTCTCACTGTGTTACTTTGAACACAATTAAATAGTTTACTGTAGTGCTCATGCCATAGATCAGCAATCTTCTCTGGACAACTAACCCCTTTGATATCAGAAGGGAGGGGAGTTCTGTTATTATTTATGATCTTGACCTCCTTCCAGAAGTCAGTAAGATTGTTATTCTGCATCTTTCTGGCCAGCGAGTCTACTCTCATTGTGTTTTCATTTCTCTTAATGAAACGAGTGCATATTTAAATCTAGCATTTGTGAGGTTTTTGTTATCAAGCAGCACTCCCTGTCTGGGTCTGCCTGCCTCTGACCAGACTCTAAAGGCTTCTCTAGCAGCAGCATGTTGCTCAGACACAAACTCATTCCAGACAGGCCGTGCGTTAGGGACCTTACTCTTGTGATTAATAAAAGGTTCACTGGAAGCATAAAGACATTTGACAATATCATCATACATGGCACAGAGCTTTTCAGCATGATGTTTATCCTTGCAGTTCATATCCGTGCACATTAGGGCATCCCTAGAAAATGCAACATCACTATGTAAGCTGTCAGTTAATAGAGAATATCTGTGCCGAACCTCTTTGGTCAATTTTGACCAGTCCAGTTTTCTTGGGGGGCCAGCAACAAGGGTACAATCTCAACATTTAGCAGCATAGCAACTGGTATGTGATCAGTGGTGGCCAGCCCATAACACATCTCTATACTTTCCAGTGAGTCATGAGCATCGGCTGTGGTTACAATATGGTCTAGCCAGGAAGTTGTGTGCCACGTTTCACTTATATAGGTAAAACTTGTATCAGGCAATAACGCTTGATATAATTAATTTAGTTTCATTACAGAACTGCTGCAGATGTTGTGCGAATAAACGCTTATCTGACATTTCAGCATTAAAATCACCCATGACATAGACACAACATGAACTATTGTCCTCTATGAAGGACTGAATAAAAGCTAACCTGTTCTGAAATTCATCCTCATGGTCATAGGATTCATATGGTGTGTACACATTTACAATAGTAAATTTATTTTCATTGTGATTAAACTCCAACCCAATAGCCCAGTCAACGTTAAGCCACACCACCTTTACCGTTGGGTCATATTTTATGTTCCACAGTATAGCTACACCACCAGCTATCCTCCCACAAACCATTCTCATGCTGAGATTGGTAGTGGACTCTCCAGCACTATGAAACATCTTGTGTAGGGAGTTCAATTTGTCCAGATCTTGCTTGGCCATCCAGGTTTCTTGAAGGCAGACAATGTCACTCTCGTCCAGCAATGTGTCCACCACCAAACGTCTTGATCTATCAGCAGCAGTATGTCCTACTCGGAGGCCACGAGCGTTGTAGGATACAACCCGCATTAATGATCTACCACGGACCCATCAGGGCAGCTGGCCGGTGTGTCTGTCTCCCTGGTCTCTACATATAGGCCTACATTCATCCCAGCATCATGACTGAGCTGAAGCTCGGTACCCTGAGAGTGGGGGGTATGCTCTGGTCGAGCTTTTTTGAAAGTATAGACCAAGGGTAATTACCACACCACAACTGTCCCACCATTACCCATAGGTGGCGCTACATTCCACGCCCTAAAGCACAAAGGCTTTCTGGAATGGATAGGCTAACCAAGCCCCCTCCCTTCACTCCTTGGGTTGAAATAAAGGCCCTTGTGGATCTTGATGGTATTATATTTCAGATTTGGTATCCCATTGGTAATTCTGCAGCATAGATTTTTCTATACAGTTCCAATTTGTCAAGAATATACATTTTTCAATGGTTCGCAATGTTTGGAGGAATCCGCCATTACTGCTTGCAGTTATATTTTTATTAGGATTCAGGAGGAAACCTATTGTTATTGTTAGTTTTATTATTAGGATTCCTCCGTCAGGAGGAAACCTATTGTTATTGTTAGTTTTATTATTATTATTATTCTTGTTCCATGGAAGTCAATGGCAGCCCCTAGAACCCTTCGACAACTTTTTGTGAAATTTGGCACACTCATTAAGGACAGTTGATTCTATACCTACACCAAGTTTCATGTCTCCCATTAGACCACTCCAGCGCCACCAACGGGTCAAAGTTGGACTTGTGTTTACACACGCAACTTTTGAACCGTATGACCCATTTTCAAAAATGAGGTACCATTGGATTCCCTGGATCAAGCCGAGTTCAACGCACCCCATGGCGTCAATTTCCGGTTATATAGATTTTCCGCTATTTCCGGTTTTATCAAAAACCTTTGAAAGCCTACTCCTCCTACAATTTTTGTCATATCTTCTTCAAAGTTACCAGAGATGATCTTCAGACCAAGCCTCACAAAAGTTATCGAAAAGAATTTTGATCCTCACAACCGTTTGTCCGGTACAGCCAATCAAATTCATCAGAAAAGCCGCCAAACAGGATGTGAAGTCATGTCTCAGCAAATCTTTGAGATATCAACACGAAACTTGGTATATCGATGGAAGACACTACAACATGTTACCGTGTGCAAAGGCAACTTCATATCTCCAAAAATGATTGATATAAAGCAAATTGAACTTATCGCTAACGCTAAAATAATGCTTTACACATCAGCCAGTCAAAAACTGATACTCTGATTCAATCACAAGTTCATATGAAGACTCTTGAGAATGTTTATAACACAAATCTGTGAAAAAGTTGACTGTAAGATCAAAGGTCGATTTTTGGTGAATATTTGAAACATGCTTGCTTGGCTAATTTCTAGCCAAATTTCCAATGAATGTCTCCCCTCCTCCTGCCCGCGCGTGCTCCACATCCTCACACACTCAGCCTTAACTTACACACGCGCGGGCTTGGCAAGACGCACACGCAACATTTCAGGAGAGTGTGGGCTGACCAAGCCCCCACTCATTCCTTGGTTTCTAGCCAAGGCCTTGTGGATCTTGTAATCTTGGATCTCTTAACAAAAGCTGATCTTTTTAGTATTGCATTTCCGATTTTGTATGCAATGGTAAAAAGTTATACAAATCCTGAAACATTGATATATATATATGTATTTATATATATATAAATCTTTATTTCAGACGCCAAGTTCCACATAAAATAACAGACATAGAGCTATAAAAAAGAGAGTAAAACAAAAACATAAAACATAGATAATACAGTGCATAAAAAGTATGAAGACTTTTGTGCCAATGTAGTCTTAAGTTCCAAGTAATCGATAGCAGCTCTTTAGAGGGTTGACCAGAGCCTCTACTATTCAGTTCTCAGACTTGTCCAGTCGACACATGAAACCATACATCAGTTGTGTCAGGAGTGCCTTACAGGTTGGTACGTGCTTAGACAGAAACAACTGACCAGCACTATGCCACCTAGGCACATTAAGTAGCAATCTAAAAGCATCATTGAAACCATACATCAGTTGTCTCAGGATTGCCTTACAGGTTGGTACGTGCTTAGACACAAACAACTGACTAGCACTATGCCACCTTGGCACATTAAGTAGCAATCTAAAAGCATCATTGTAGGCTACTTTCAGTATCTGTATACTCCTTTTCCTGTACATAGACCACAAATGAGCAGTGTACAATGGTGTTATGTAGGTTCTAAACAGGGAACATTTAACTGAATCTGAGCACATAGAAAACGTCCTTAATAACATACTGGCCTGAGAATATATTTTACAGCGCTGTTGATACATATCGTTGTCATCTGTCCAATCATCAGAAATGACATGGCAGATATTTTATTTCCTCACAAACACCAAGGGGACTGCCAGATAAATAAAAGGTAGGGAAGGTTAATTTCCTGTCCTGATTACTTCTGACTATCATTATGTGGCTTTTCTTTGCATTATATTTTATATCATGATCTAAGCCATACTGAGAGCACACCCATAGCATCTGTTGCAACAGGCTGAGTGGAACCAGATCATCTGCGTACATCAGATGATTGACAATAGATTCACCAACAAGACAGCCTGTATTTGTCTTATTCAGCTGGCTTGATAAGTCGTCCATATCCATATTAAACAAAAAGGGAAATCAAATTCCTCCTTGTCGAACTCCGTTACCAACATGGAAAGGAGCTGATACAACATTGTCCCATTTAACATGAAAAGTTTGATTGGCATACCAGAACACCAAAATCCTCACAAGAGGTTTAGGGACACCTCTCGCTATTAGCTTCATAAACAGTTTTTCATGACAAATTCGATCGAAAGCTTTGTAAGCATCAATAAAGCATAAAAATACAGATGAATTAAGACTTGTGTACCTGAGACAATCTCCTTCAGAGCATAGATACAGAGATCAGTACCATGTTTTCTTTTAAAACCAAACTGATTGTCTGCAGTCAGAATATACATTTCCAATTTCAATCAAATAATTCTCTCAAACACTTTAGACAAGATACTGGCCAATGCAATGGGTCGATAGTTGTCTATGCTGTTCAGTTTACCAGCCTTATCTTTAACAACAGGCACTAACAGTACTGACATAATAGAGTTCGGTAGAACACCATGAACCATAATTCCAGTGAGACACATGGCTAGAAATGGACTGAGTCTATAACTGGCATTTTTTAGATGCTCTGCAGAAATGCAATCCATACCACAAGCTTTGTTGTTGTCTAGCATGTGGATGGCATCATAAATATCTACTGATCTAACTATCAAGTCTGCAGAGATACCTTTATATTGATTATCAATTCTCACTGTGTTACTTTGAACACAATTAAATAGTTTACTGTAGTGCTCATGCCATAGATCAGCAATCTTCTCTGGACAACTAACCCCTTTGATATCAGAAGGGAGGGGAGTTCTGTTATTATTTATGATCTTGACCTCCTTCCAGAAGTCAGTAAGATTGTTATTCTGCATCTTTCTGGCCAGCGAGTCTGCTCTCATTGTGTTTTCATTTCTCTTAATGAAACAAGTGCATATTTAAATCTAGCATTTGTGAGGTTTTTGTTATCAAGCAGCACTCCCTGTCTGGGTCTGCCTGCCTCTGACCAGACTCTAAAGGCTTCTCTAGCAGCAGCATGTTGCTCAGACACAAACTCATTCCAGACAGGCCGTGCGTTAGGGACCTTACTCTTGTGATTAATAAAAGGTTCACTGGAAGCATAAAGACATTTGACAATATCATCATACATGGCACAGAGCTTTTCAGCATGATGTTTATCCTTGCAGTTCATATCCGTGCACATTAGGGCATCCCTAGAAAATGCAACATCACTATGTAAGCTGTCAGTTAATAGAGAATATCTGTGCATAACCTCTTTGGTCAATTTTGACCAGTCCAGTTTTCTTGGGGGGCCAGCAACAAGGGTACACTCTCAACATTTAGCAGCATAGCAACTGGTATGTGATCAGTGGTGGCCAGCCCATAACACATCTCTATACTTTCCAGTGAGTCATGAGCATCGGCTGTGGTTACAATATGGTCTAGCCAGGAAGTTGTGTGCCACGTTTCACTTATATAGGTAAAACTTGTATCAGGCAATAACGCTTGATATAATTAATTTAGTTTCATTACAGAACTGCTGCAGATGTTGTGCGAATAAACGCTTATCTGACATGTCAGCATTAAAATCACCCATGACATAGACACAACATGAACTATTGTCCTCTATGAAGGACTGAATAAAAGCTAACCTGTTCTGAAATTCATCCTCATGGTCATAGGATTCATATGGTGTGTACACATTTACAATAGTAAATTTATTTTCATTGTGATTAAACTCCAACCCAATAGCCCAGTCAACGTTAAGCCACACCACCTTTACCGTTGGGTCATATTTTATGTTCCACAGTATAGCTACACCACCAGCTATCCTCCCACAAACCATTCTCATGCTGAGATCGGTAGTGGACTCTCCAGCACCATGAAAGTTCTTGTGTAGGGAGTTCAATTTGTCCAGATCTTGCTTGGCCATCCAGGTTTCTTGAAGGCAGACAATGTCACTCTCGTCCAGCAATGTGTCCACCACCAAACGTCTTGATCTATCAGCAGCAGTATGTCCTACTCGGAGGCCACGAGCGTTGTAGGATACAACCCGCATTAATGATCTACCACGGACCCATCAGGGCAGCTGGCCGGTGTGTCTGTCTCCCTGGTCTCTACATATAGGCCTACATTCATCCCAGCATCATGACTGAGCTGAAGCTCGGTACCCTGAGAGCGGGGGGTATGCTCTGGTCGAGCTTTTTTGAAAGTATAGACCAAGGGTAATTACCACACCACAACTGTCCCACCATTACCCATAGGTGGCGCTACATTCCACGCCCTAAAGCACAAAGGCTTTCTGGAATGGATAGGCTAACCAAGCCCCCTCCCTTCACTCCTTGGGTTGAAATAAAGGCCCTTGTGGATCTTGATGGTATTATATTTCAGATTTGGTATCCCATTGGTAATTCTGCAGCATAGATTTTTCTATACAGTTCCAATTTGTCAAGAATATACATTTTTCAATGGTTCGCAATGTTTGGAGGAATCCGCCATTACTGCTTGCAGTTATATTTAGGATTCCTCCGTCAGGAGGAAACCTATTGTTATTGTTAGTTTTATTATTATTATTATTCTTGTTCCATGGAAGTCAATGGCAGCCCCTAGAACACTTCGACAACTTTTTGTGAAATTTGGCACACTCATTAAGGACAGTTGATTCTATACCTACACCAAGTTTCATGTCTCCCATTAGACCACTCCAGCGCCACCAATGGGTCAAAGTTGGACTTGTGTTTACACACGCAACTTTTGAACCGTATGACCCATTTTCAAAAATGAGGTACCATTGGATTCCCTGGTTCAAGCCGAGTTCAACGCACCCCATGGCGTCAATTTCCGGTTATATAGATTTTCCGCTACTTCCGGTTTTATCAAAAACCTTTGAAAGCCTACTCCTCCTACAATTTTTGTCATATCTTCTTCAAAGTTACCAGAGATGATCTTCAGACCAAGCGTCACAAAAGTTATCGAAAAGAATTTTGATCCTCACAACCGTTTGTCCGGTACAGCCAATCAAATTCATCAGAAAAGCCGCCAAACAGGATGTGAAGTCCTGTCTCAGCAAATCTTTGAGATATCAACACGAAACTTGGTATATCGATGGAAGACACTACAACATGTTACCGTGTGCAAAGGCAACTTCATATCTCCAAAAATGATTGATATAAAGCAAATTGAACTTATCGCTAACGCTAAAATAATGCTTTACACATCAGCCAGTCAAAAACTGATACTCTGATTCAATCACAAGTTCATATGAAGACTCTTGAGAATGTTTATAACACAAATCTGTGAAAAAGTTGACTGTAAGATCAAAGGTCGATTTTTGGTGAATATTTGAAACATGCTTGCTTGGCTAATTTCTAGCCAAATTTCCAATGAATGTCTCCCCTCCTCCTGCCCGCGCGTGCTCCACATCCTCACACACTCAGCCTTAACTTACACACGCGCGGGCTTGGCAAGACGCACACGCAACATTTCAGGAGAGTGTGGGCTGACCAAGCCCCCACTCATTCCTTGGTTTCTAGCCAAGGCCTTGTGGATCTTGTAATCTTGGATCTCTTAACAAAAGCTGATCTTTTTAGTATTGCATTTCCGATTTTGTATGCAATGGTAAAAAGTTATACAAATCCTGAAACATTGATATATATATATGTATTTATATATATATAAATCTTTATTTCAGACGCCAAGTTCCACATAAAATAACAGACATAGAGCTATAAAAAAGAGAGTAAAACGAAAACATAAAACATAGATAATACAGTGCATAAAAAGTATGAAGACTTTTGTGCCAATGTAGTCTTAAGTTCCAAGTAATCGATAGCAGCTCTTTAGAGGGTTGACCAGGGCCTCTACTATTCAGTTCTCAGACTTGTCCAGTCGACACATGAAACCATACATCAGTTGTCTCAGGAGTGCCTTACAGGTTGGTACGTGCTTAGACAGAAACAACTGACCAGCACTATGCCACCTAGGCACATTAAGTAGCAATCTAAAAGCATCATTGAAACCATACATCAGTTGTCTCAGGATTGCCTTACAGGTTGGTACGTGCTTAGACACAAACAACTGACTAGCACTATGCCACCTTGGCACATTAAGTAGCAATCTAAAAGCATCATTGTAGGCTACTTTCAGTATCTGTATACTCCTTTACCTGTACATAGACCACAAATGAGCAGTGTACAATGGTGTTATGTAGGTTCTAAACAGGGAACATTTAACTGAATCTGAGCACATAGAAAACGTCCTTAATAACATACTGGCCTGAGAATATATTTGACAGCGCTGTTGATACATATCGTTGTCATCTGTCCAATCATCAGAAATGACATGGCAGATATTTTATTTCCTCACAAACACCAAGGGGACTGCCAGATAAATAAAAGGTAGGGAAGGTTAATTTCCTGTCCTGATTACTTCTGACTATCATTATGTGGCTTTTCTTTGCATTATATTTTATATCATGATCTAAGCCATACTGAGAGCACACCCATAGCATCTGTTGCAACAGGCTGAGTGGAACCAGATAATCTGCGTACATCAGATGATTGACAATAGATTCACCAACAAGACAGCCTGTATTTGTCTTATTCAGCTGGCTTGATAAGTCGTCCATATCCATATTAAACAAAAAGGGAAATCAAATTCCTCCTTGTCGAACTCCGTTACCAACATGGAAAGCAGCTGATACAACATTGTCCCATTTAACATGAAAAGTTTGATTTGCATACCAGAACACCAAAATCCTCACAAGAGGTTTAGGGAAACCTCTCGCTATTAGCTTCATAAACAGTTTTTCATGACAAATTCGATCGAAAGCTTTGTAAGCATCAATAAAGCATAAAAATACAGATGAATTAAGACTTGTGTACCTGAGACAATCTCCTTCAGAGCATAGATACAGAGATCAGTACCATGTTTTCTTTTAAAACCAAACTGATTTTCTGCAGTCAGAATATACATTTCCAATTTCAATCAAATAATTCTCTCAAACACTTTAGACAAGATACTGGCCAATGCAATGGGTCGATAGTTGTGTAGCCCGGGTGGTAAACATTTCTGTTGAAACAATCCTATTACATAAATATAAAAGTTTGAATACATAATACTTAAGTTCATAGTTTAATAAATAGACTTTAAGGTTTGAGAGTATGATTTTGATTTGATGAGAAATGCATATTGTTCATGTTTTACTGAATACAGCATTTGGAAATGTATATCTGTTGTTTAAAAAACGCATGTTAAAATGTACCGGTTACAAATATGAAGAGAGTAAGATGAATGTTTTGTGAATCTATGTTGTTGCTTTAATTTTGATTATGATGTTAAGCCAATCCGGTTTGAGGTCAAAGGGCAGGGTAACACGGGAAGTTGGGGTAGATGAGGTTGGAGTAGAAAAAGACAGAGCGAGCGGAGGAGTTGGAGGGAGAAGAAAATTGTAGCGTACGGTAAAATACCAAGAGTGAAGATTTTATATTATCATTAGTGGTGTTATGTTTATATTGTTGGGTGAATATCTCAACCAACAACAATAACCCAGAAAGAGGAGTTTGGCTGTTGGCGGTTTTGGATTAAGCACGGGCTTTGCCGCCAGACTAGCGACAGCGAGTGCCAGGTTGGAGCCGGTGGAGGTCGGGATTGTCGTCGTCCTCAGTCTTCTTCCTGAGTTGGTTCGTCTCGTAAATCCACGAGAGTATTTGGTCGGTCTCTCCTTCACCTGCTGCCGCCCTTCTGCCGCAGTGCGTGTGCTACCGCACTGCTGATCCGAGGTACCAGCTCCTTGTTATTTTGTGCCATCCTGGCGAAACAGCCATTTTGTTTACGGCTACAACGCACACGAGCTACACTCAGGCCTGCACCGTAGAACTGTACTGAATTAAGGTATTCGTGTAGTTAGCATTGCCGGCTAGTTTGTATTGTGTGTCCATGTGCATTACGATGTCATGTAAATGTTGAACCAATAACTGAAGAACTGATTTTTTGTCTGAAGTAAATCTTTCCTGTTTTTGTTTAACAGTTGGTTGTATTGTTTTTTTCATATGTTAAATTGGTTTAAGTTAGTAACAATTACTAACGAACTCAGGTTAGCCACCTCTCATTACAAATCCACCAAACTAGAGAGGCGCTACAGTTGTCTATGCTGTTCAGTTTACCAGCCTTATCTTTAACAACAGGCACTAACAGTACTGACATAATAGAGTTCGGTAGAACACCATGAACCATAATTCCAGTGAGACACATGGCTAGAAATGGACTGAGTCTATAACTGGCATTTTTTAGATGCTCTGCAGAAATGGAATCCATACCACAAGCTTTGTTGTTGTCTAGCATGTGGATGGCATCATAAATATCTACTGATCTAACTATCAAGTCTGCAGAGATACCTTTATATTGATTATCAATTCTCACTGTGTTACTTTGAACACAATTAAATAGTTTACTGTAGTGCTCATGCCATAGATCAGCAATCTTCTCTGGACAACTAACCCCTTTGATATCAGAAGGGAGGGGAGTTCTGTTATTATTTATGATCTTGACCTCCTTCCAGAAGTCAGTAAGATTGTTATTCTGCATCTTTCTGGCCAGCGAGTCTACTCTCATTGTGTTTTCATTTCTCTTAATGAAACGAGTGCATATTTAAATCTAGCATTTGTGAGGTTTTTGTTATCAAGCAGCACTCCCTGTCTGGGTCTGCCTGCCTCTGACCAGACTCTAAAGGCTTCTCTAGCAGCAGCATGTTGCTCAGACACAAACTCATTCCAGACAGGCCGTGCGTTAGGGACCTTACTCTTGTGATTAATAAAAGGTTCACTGGAAGCATAAAGACATTTGACAATATCATCATACATGGCACAGAGCTTTTCAGCATGATGTTTATCCTTGCAGTTCATATCCGTGCACATTAGGGCATCCCTAGAAAATGCAACATCACTATGTAAGCTGTCAGTTAATAGAGAATATCTGTGCCGAACCTCTTTGGTCAATTTTGACCAGTCCAGTTTTCTTGGGGGGCCAGCAACAAGGGTACAATCTCAACATTTAGCAGCATAGCAACTGGTATGTGATCAGTGGTGGCCAGCCCATAACACATCTCTATACTTTCCAGTGAGTCATGAGCATCGGCTGTGGTTACAATATGGTCTAGCCAGGAAGTTGTGTGCCACGTTTCACTTATATAGGTAAAACTTGTATCAGGCAATAACGCTTGATATAATTAATTTAGTTTCATTACAGAACTGCTGCAGATGTTGTGCGAATAAACGCTTATCTGACATTTCAGCATTAAAATCACCCATGACATAGACACAACATGAACTATTGTCCTCTATGAAGGACTGAATAAAAGCTAACCTGTTCTGAAATTCATCCTCATGGTCATAGGATTCATATGGTGTGTACACATTTACAATAGTAAATTTATTTTCATTGTGATTAAACTCCAACCCAATAGCCCAGTCAACGTTAAGCCACACCACCTTTACCGTTGGGTCATATTTTATGTTCCACAGTATAGCTACACCACCAGCTATCCTCCCACAAACCATTCTCATGCTGAGATTGGTAGTGGACTCTCCAGCACTATGAAACATCTTGTGTAGGGAGTTCAATTTGTCCAGATCTTGCTTGGCCATCCAGGTTTCTTGAAGGCAGACAATGTCACTCTCGTCCAGCAATGTGTCCACCACCAAACGTCTTGATCTATCAGCAGCAGTATGTCCTACTCGGAGGCCACGAGCGTTGTAGGATACAACCCGCATTAATGATCTACCACGGACCCATCAGGGCAGCTGGCCGGTGTGTCTGTCTCCCTGGTCTCTACATATAGGCCTACATTCATCCCAGCATCATGACTGAGCTGAAGCTCGGTACCCTGAGAGTGGGGGGTATGCTCTGGTCGAGCTTTTTTGAAAGTATAGACCAAGGGTAATTACCACACCACAACTGTCCCACCATTACCCATAGGTGGCGCTACATTCCACGCCCTAAAGCACAAAGGCTTTCTGGAATGGATAGGCTAACCAAGCCCCCTCCCTTCACTCCTTGGGTTGAAATAAAGGCCCTTGTGGATCTTGATGGTATTATATTTCAGATTTGGTATCCCATTGGTAATTCTGCAGCATAGATTTTTCTATACAGTTCCAATTTGTCAAGAATATACATTTTTCAATGGTTCGCAATGTTTGGAGGAATCCGCCATTACTGCTTGCAGTTATATTATTATTATTATTCTTGTTCCATGGAAGTCAATGGCAGCCCCTAGAACCCTTCGACAACTTTTTGTGAAATTTGGCACACTCATTAAGGACAGTTGATTCTATACCTACACCAAGTTTCATGTCTCCCATTAGACCACTCCAGCGCCACCAACGGGTCAAAGTTGGACTTGTGTTTACACACGCAACTTTTGAACCGTATGACCCATTTTCAAAAATGAGGTACCATTGGATTCCCTGGATCAAGCCGAGTTCAACGCACCCCATGGCGTCAATTTCCGGTTATATAGATTTTCCGCTATTTCCGGTTTTATCAAAAACCTTTGAAAGCCTACTCCTCCTACAATTTTTGTCATATCTTCTTCAAAGTTACCAGAGATGATCTTCAGACCAAGCCTCACAAAAGTTATCGAAAAGAATTTTGATCCTCACAACCGTTTGTCCGGTACAGCCAATCAAATTCATCAGAAAAGCCGCCAAACAGGATGTGAAGTCATGTCTCAGCAAATCTTTGAGATATCAACACGAAACTTGGTATATCGATGGAAGACACTACAACATGTTACCGTGTGCAAAGGCAACTTCATATCTCCAAAAATGATTGATATAAAGCAAATTGAACTTATCGCTAACGCTAAAATAATGCTTTACACATCAGCCAGTCAAAAACTGATACTCTGATTCAATCACAAGTTCATATGAAGACTCTTGAGAATGTTTATAACACAAATCTGTGAAAAAGTTGACTGTAAGATCAAAGGTCGATTTTTGGTGAATATTTGAAACATGCTTGCTTGGCTAATTTCTAGCCAAATTTCCAATGAATGTCTCCCCTCCTCCTGCCCGCGCGTGCTCCACATCCTCACACACTCAGCCTTAACTTACACACGCGCGGGCTTGGCAAGACGCACACGCAACATTTCAGGAGAGTGTGGGCTGACCAAGCCCCCACTCATTCCTTGGTTTCTAGCAAAGGCCTTGTGGATCTTGTAATCTTGGATCTCTTAACAAAAGCTGATCTTTTTAGTATTGCATTTCCGATTTTGTATGCAATGGTAAAAAGTTATACAAATCCTGAAACATTGATATATATATATATGTATTTATATATATATAAATCTTTATTTCAGACGCCAAGTTCCACATAAAATAACAGACATAGAGCTATAAAAAAGAGAGTAAAACGAAAACATAAAACATAGATAATACAGTGCATAAAAAGTATGAAGACTTTTGTGCCAATGTAGTCTTAAGTTCCAAGTAATCGATAGCAGCTCTTTAGAGGGTTGACCAGAGCCTCTACTATTCAGTTCTCAGACTTGTCCAGTCGACACATGAAACCATACATCAGTTGTCTCAGGAGTGCCTTACAGGTTGGTACGTGCTTAGACAGAAACAACTGACCAGCACTATGCCACCTAGGCACATTAAGTAGCAATCTAAAAGCATCATTGAAACCATACATCAGTTGTCTCAGGATTGCCTTACAGGTTGGTACGTGCTTAGACACAAACAACTGACTAGCACTATGCCACCTTGGCACATTAAGTAGCAATCTAAAAGCATCATTGTAGGCTACTTTCAGTATCTGTATACTCCTTTACCTGTACATAGACCACAAATGAGCAGTGTACAATGGTGTTATGTAGGTTCTAAACAGGGAACATTTAACTGAATCTGAGCACATAGAAAACGTCCTTAATAACATACTGGCCTGAGAATATATTTGACAGCGCTGTTGATACATATCGTTGTCATCTGTCCAATCATCAGAAATGACATGGCAGATATTTTATTTCCTCACAAACACCAAGGGGACTGCCAGATAAATAAAAGGTAGGGAAGGTTAATTTCCTGTCCTGATTACTTCTGACTATCATTATGTGGCTTTTCTTTGCATTATATTTTATATCATGATCTAAGCCATACTGAGAGCACACCCATAGCATCTGTTGCAACAGGCTGAGTGGAACCAGATAATCTGCGTACATCAGATGATTGACAATAGATTCACCAACAAGACAGCCTGTATTTGTCTTATTCAGCTGGCTTGATAAGTCGTCCATATCCATATTAAACAAAAAGGGAAATCAAATTCCTCCTTGTCGAACTCCGTTACCAACATGGAAAGGAGCTGATACAACATTGTCCCATTTAACATGAAAAGTTTGATTGGCATACCAGAACACCAAAATCCTCACAAGAGGTTTAGGGACACCTCTCGCTATTAGCTTCATAAACAGTTTTTCATGACAAATTCGATCGAAAGCTTTGTAAGCATCAATAAAGCATAAAAATACAGATAAATTAAGACTTGTGTACCTGAGACAATCTCCTTCAGAGCATAGATACAGAGATCAGTACCATGTTTTCTTTTAAAACCAAACTGATTTTCTGCAGTCAGAATATACATTTCCAATTTCAATCAAATAATTCTCTCAAACACTTTAGACAAGATACTGGCCAATGCAATGGGTCGATAGTTGTCTATGCTGTTCAGTTTACCAGCCTTATCTTTAACAACAGGCACTAACAGTACTGACATAATAGAGTTCGGTAGAACACCATGAACCATAATTCCAGTGAGACACATGGCTAGAAATGGACTGAGTCTATAACTGGCATTTTTTAGATGCTCTGCAGAAATGCAATCCATACCACAAGCTTTGTTGTTGTCTAGCATGTGGATGGCATCATAAATATCTACTGATCTAACTATCAAGTCTGCAGAGATACCTTTATATTCATTATCAATTCTCACTGTGTTACTTTTAACACAATTAAATAGTTTACTGTAGTGCTCATGCCATAGATCAGCAATCTTCTCTGGACAACTAACCCCTTTGATATCAGAAGGGAGGGGAGTTCTGTTATTATTTATGATCTTGACCTCCTTCCAGAAGTCAGTAAGATTGTTATTCTGCATCTTTCTGGCCAGCGAGTCTGCTCTCATTGTGTTTTCATTTCTCTTAATGAAACGAGTGCATATTTAAATCTAGCATTTGTGAGGTTTTTGTTATCAAGCAGCACTCCCTGTCTGGGTCTGCCTGCCTCTGACCAGACTCTAAAGGCTTCTCTAGCAGCAGCATGTTGCTCAGACACAAACTCATTCCAGACAGGCCGTGCGTTAGGGACCTTACTCTTGTGATTAATAAAAGGTTCACTGAAAGCATAAAGACATTTGACAATATCATCATACATGGCACAGAGCTTTTCAGCATGATGTTTATCCTTGCAGTTCATATCCGTGCACATTAGGGCATCCCTAGAAAATGCAACATCACTATGTAAGCTGTCAGTTAATAGAGAATATCTGTGCATAACCTCTTTGGTCAATTTTGACCAGTCCAGTTTTCTTGGGGGGCCAGCAACAAGGGTACACTCTCAACATTTAGCAGCATAGCAACTGGTATGTGATCAGTGGTGGCCAGCCCATAACACATCTCTATACTTTCCAGTGAGTCATGAGCATCGGCTGTGGTTACAATATGGTCTAGCCAGGAAGTTGTGTGCCACGTTTCACTTATATAGGTAAAACTTGTATCAGGCAATAACGCTTGATATAATTAATTTAGTTTCATTACAGAACTGCTGCAGATGTTGTGCGAATAAACACTTATCTGACATGTCAGCATTAAAATCACCCATGACATAGACACAACATGAACTATTGTCCTCTATGAAGGACTGAATAAAAGCTAACCTGTTCTGAAATTCATCCTCATGGTCATAGGATTCATATGGTGTGTACACATTTACAATAGTAAATTTATTTTCATTGTGATTAAACTCCAACCCAATAGCCCAGTCAACGTTAAGCCACACCACCTTTACCGTTGGGTCATATTTTATGTTCCACAGTATAGCTACACCACCAGCTATCCTCCCACAAACCATTCTCATGCTGAGATCGGTAGTGGACTCTCCAGCACCATGAAAGTTCTTGTGTAGGGAGTTCAATTTGTCCAGATCTTGCTTGGCCATCCAGGTTTCTTGAAGGCAGACAATGTCACTCTCGTCCAGCAATGTGTCCACCACCAAACGTCTTGATCTATCAGCAGCAGTATGTCCTACTCGGAGGCCACGAGCGTTGTAGGATACAACCCGCATTAATGATCTACCACGGACCCATCAGGGCAGCTGGCCGGTGTGTCTGTCTCCCTGGTCTCTACATATAGGCCTACATTCATCCCAGCATCATGACTGAGCTGAAGCTCGGTACCCTGAGAGCGGGGGGGTATGCTCTGGTCGAGCTTTTTTGAAAGTATAGACCAAGGGTAATTACCACACCACAACTGTCCCACCATTACCCATAGGTGGCGCTACATTCCACGCCCTAAAGCACAAAGGCTTTCTGGAATGGATAGGCTAACCAAGCCCCCTCCCTTCACTCCTTGGGTTGAAATAAAGGCCCTTGTGGATCTTGATGGTATTATATTTCAGATTTGGTATCCCATTGGTAATTCTGCAGCATAGATTTTTCTATACAGTTCCAATTTGTCAAGAATATACATTTTTCAATGGTTCGCAATGTTTGGAGGAATCCGCCATTACTGCTTGCAGTTATATTTAGGATTCCTCCGTCAGGAGGAAACCTATTGTTATTGTTAGTTTTATTATTATTATTATTCTTGTTCCATGGAAGTCAATGGCAGCCCCTAGAACCCTTCGACAACTTTTTGTGAAATTTGGCACACTCATTAAGGACAGTTGATTCTATACCTACACCAAGTTTCATGTCTCCCATTAGACCACTCCAGCGCCACCAACGGGTCAAAGTTGGACTTGTGTTTACACACGCAACTTTTGAACCGTATGACCCATTTTCAAAAATGAGGTACCATTGGATTCCCTGGATCAAGCCGAGTTCAACGCACCCCATGGCGTCAATTTCCGGTTATATAGATTTTCCGCTATTTCCGGTTTTATCAAAAACCTTTGAAAGCCTACTCCTCCTACAATTTTTGTCATATCTTCTTCAAAGTTACCAGAGATGATCTTCAGACCAAGCCTCACAAAAGTTATCGAAAAGAATTTTGATCCTCGCAACCGTTTGTCCGGTACAGCCAATCAAATTCATCAGAAAAGCCGCCAAACAGGATGTGAAGTCATGTCTCAGCAAATCTTTGAGATATCAACACGAAACTTGGTATATCGATGGAAGACACTACAACATGTTACCGTGTGCAAAGGCAACTTCATATCTCCAAAAATGATTGATATAAAGCAAATTGAACTTATCGCTAACGCTAAAATAATGCTTTACACATCAGCCAGTCAAAAACTGATACTCTGATTCAATCACAAGTTCATATGAAGACTCTTGAGAATGTTTATAACACAAATCTGTGAAAAAGTTGACTGTAAGATCAAAGGTTGATTTTTGGTGAATATTTGAAACATGCTTGCTTGGCTAATTTCAAGCCAAATTTCCAATGAATGTCTCCCCTCCTCCTGCCCGCGCGTGCTCCACATCCTCACACACTCAGCCTTAACTTACACACGCGCGGGCTTGGCAAGACGCACACGCAACATTTCAGGAGAGTGTGGGCTGACCAAGCCCCCACTCATTCCTTGGTTTCTAGCAAAGGCCTTGTGGATCTTGTAATCTTGGATCTCTTAACAAAAGCTGATCTTTTTAGTATTGCATTTCCGATTTTGTATCCAATGGTAAAAAGTTATACAAATCCTGAAACATTGATATATATATATGTATTTATATATATATAAATCTTTATTTCAGACGCCAAGTTCCACATAAAATAACAGACATAGAGCTCTAAAAAAGAGAGTAAAACGAAAACATAAAACATAGATAATACAGTGCATAAAAAGTATGAAGACTTTTGTGCCAATGTAGTCTTAAGTTCCAAGTAATCGATAGCAGCTCTTTAGAGGGTTGACCAGAGCCTCTACTATTCAGTTCTCAGACTTGTCCAGTCGACACATGAAACCATACATCAGTTGTCTCAGGAGTGCCTTACAGGTTGGTACGTGCTTAGACAGAAACAACTGACCAGCACTATGCCACCTAGGCACATTAAGTAGCAATCTAAAAGCATCATTGAAACCATACATCAGTTGTCTCAGGATTGCCTTACAGGTTGGTACGTGCTTAGAAACAAACAACTGACTAGCACTATGCCACCTTGGCACATTAAGTAGCAATCTAAAAGCATCATTGTAGGCTACTTTCAGTATCTGTATACTCCTTTACCTGTACATAGACCACAAATGAGCAGTGTACAATGGTGTTATGTAGGTTCTAAACAGGGAACATTTAACTGAATCTGAGCACATAGAAAACGTCCTTAATAACATACTGGCCTGAGAATATATTTTACAGCGCTGTTGATACATATCGTTGTCATCTGTCCAATCATCAGAAATGACATGGCAGATATTTTATTTCCTCACAAACACCAAGGGGACTGCCAGATAAATAAAAGGTAGGGAAGGTTAATTTCCTGTCCTGATTACTTCTGACTATCATTATGTGGCTTTTCTTTGCATTATATTTTATATCATGATCTAAGCCATACTGAGAGCACACCCATAGCATCTGTTGCAACAGGCTGAGTGGAACCAGATAATCTGCGTACATCAGATGATTGACAATAGATTCACCAACAAGACAGCCTGTATTTGTCTTATTCAGCTGGCTTGATAAGTCGTCCATATCCATATTAAACAAAAAGGGAAATCAAATTCCTCCTTGTCGAACTTCGTTACCAACATGGAAAGGAGCTGATACAACATTGTCCCATTTAACATGAAAAGTTTGATTGGCATACGAGAACACCAAAATCCTCACAAGAGGTTTAGGGACACCTCTCGCTATTAGCTTCATAAACAGTTTTTCATGACAAATTCGATCAAAAGCTTTGTAAGCATCAATAAAGCATAAAAATACAGATAAATTAAGACTTGTGTACCTGAGACAATCTCCTTCAGAGCATAGATACAGAGATCAGTACCATGTTTTCTTTTAAAACCAAACTGATTTTCTGCAGTCAGAATATACATTTCCAATTTCAATCAAATAATTCTCTCAAACACTTTAGACAAGATACTGGCCAATGCAATGGGTTGATAGTTGTCTATGCTGTTCAGTTTACCAGCCTTATCTTTAACAACAGGCACTAACAGTACTGACATAATAGAGTTCGGTAGAACACCATGAACCATAATTCCAGTGAGACACATGGCTAGAAATGGACTGAGTCTATAACTGGCATTTTTTAGATGCTCTGCAGAAATGCAATCCATACCACAAGCTTTGTTGTTGTCTAGCATGTGGATGGCATCATAAATATCTACTGATCTAACTATCAAGTCTGCAGAGATACCTTTATATTCATTATCAATTTTCACTGTGTTACTTTTAACACAATTAAATAGTTTACTGTAGTGCTCATTCCATAGATCAGCAATCTTCTCTGGACAACTAACCCCTTTGATATCAGAAGGGAGGGGAGTTCTGTTATTATTTATGATCTTGACCTCCTTCCAGAAGTCAGTAAGATTGTTATTCTGCATCTTTCTGGCCAGCGAGTCTGCTCTCATTGTGTTTTCATTTCTCTTAATGAAACAAGTGCATATTTAAATCTAGCATTTGTGAGGTTTTTGTTATCAAGCAGCACTCCCTGTCTGGGTCTGCCTGCCTCTGACCAGACTCTAAAGGCTTCTCTACCAGCAGCATGTTGCTCAGACACAAACTCATTCCAGACAGGCCGTGCGTTAGGGACCTTACTCTTGTGATTAATAAAAGGTTCACTGGAAGCATAAAGACATTTGACAATATCATCATACATGGCACAGAGCTTTTCAGCATGATGTTTATCCTTGCAGTTCATATCCGTGCACATTAGGGCATCCCTAGAAAATGCAACATCACTATGTAAGCTGTCAGTTAATAGAGAATATCTGTGCATAACCTCTTTGGTCAATTTTGACCTGTCCAGTTTTCTTGGGGGGCCAGCAACAAGGGTACACTCTCAACATTTAGCAGCATAGCAACTGGTATGTGATCAGTGGTGGCCAGCCCATAACACATCTCTATACTTTCCAGTGAGTCATGAGCATCGGCTGTGGTTACAATATGGTCTAGCCAGGAAGTTGTGTGCCACGTTTCACTTATATAGGTAAAACTTGTATCAGGCAATAACGCTTGATATCATTAATTTAGTTTCATTACAGAACTGCTGCAGATGTTGTGCGAATAAACACTTATCTGACATGTCAGCATTAAAATCACCCATGACATAGACACAACATGAACTATTGTCCTCTATGAAGGACTGAATAAAAGCTAACCTGTTCTGAAATTTATCCTCATGGTCATAGGATTCATATGGTGTGTACACATTTACAATAGTAAATTTATTTTCATTGTGATTAAACTCCAACCCAATAGCCCAGTCAACGTTAAGCCACACCACCTTTACCGTTGGGTCATATTTTATGTTCCACAGTATAGCTACACCACCAGCTATCCTCCCACAAACCATTCCCATGCTGAGATCGGTAGTGGACTCTCCAGCACCATGAAAGTTCTTGTGTAGGGAGTTCAATTTGTCCAGATCTTGCTTGGCCATCCAGGTTTCTTGAAGGCAGACAATGTCACTCTCGTCCAGCAATGTGTCCACCACCAAACGTCTTGATCTATCAGCAGCAGTATGTCCTACTCGGAGGCCACGAGCGTTGTAGGATACAACCCGCATTAATGATCTACCACGGACCCATCAGGGCAGCTGGCCGGTGTGTCTGTCTCCCTGGTCTCTACATATAGGCCTACATTCATCCCAGCATCATGACTGAGCTGAAGCTCGGTACCCTGAGAGGGGGGGGTATGCTCTGGTCGAGCTTTTTTGAAAGTATAGACCAAGGGTAATTACCACACCACAACTGTCCCACCATTACCCATAGGTGGCGCTACATTCCACGCCCTAAAGCACAAAGGCTTTCTGGAATGGATAGGCTAACCAAGCCCCCTCCCTTCACTCCTTGGGTTGAAATAAAGGCCCTTGTGGATCTTGATGGTATTATTTCAGATTTGGTATCCCATTGGTAATTCTGCAGCTTAGATTTTTCTATACAGTTCCAATTTGTCAAGAATATACATTTTTCAATGATTCGCAATGTTTGGAGGAATCCGCCATTACTGCTTGCAGTTATATTTATTAGGATTCCTCCGTCAGGAGGAAACCTATTGTTATTGTTAGTTTTATTATTATTATTATTATTATTCTTGTTCCATGGAAGTCAATGGCAGCCCCTAGAACACTTCGACAACTTTTTGTGAAATTTGGCACACTCATTAAGGACAGTTGATTCTATACCTACACCAAGTTTCATGTCTCCCATTAGACCACTCCAGCGCCACCAACGGGTCAAAGTTGGACTTGTGTTTACACACGCAACTTTTGAACCGTATGACCCATTTTCAAAAATGAGGTACCATTGGATTCCCTGGTTCAAGCCGAGTTCAACGCACCCCATGGCGTCAATTTCCGGTTATATAGATTTTCCGCTACTTCCGGTTTTATCAAAAACCTTTGAAAGCCTACTCCTCCTACAATTTTTGTCATATCTTCTTCAAAGTTACCAGAGATGATCTTCAGACCAAGCGTCACAAAAGTTATCGAAAAGAAATTTGATCCTCACAACCGTTTGTCCGGTACAGCCAATCAAATTCATCAGAAAAGCCGCCAAACAGGATGTGAAGTCATGTCTCAGCAAATCTTTGAGATATCAACACGAAACTTGGTATATCGATGGAAGACACTACAACATGTTACCGTGTGCAAAGGCAACTTCATATCTCCAAAAATGATTGATATAAAGCATATTGAACTTATCGCTAACGCTAAAATAATGCTTTACACATCAGCCAGTCAAAAACTGATACTCTGATTCAATCACAAGTTCATATGAAGACTCTTGAGAATGTTTATAACACAAATCTGTGAAAAAGTTGACTGTAAGATCAAAGGTCGATTTTTGGTGAATATTTGAAACATGCTTGCTTGGCTAATTTCTAGCCAAATTTCCAATGAATGTCTCCCCTCCTCCTGCCCGCGCGTGCTCCACATCCTCACACACTCAGCCTTAACTTACACACGCGCGGGCTTGGCAAGACGCACACGCAACATTTCAGGAGAGTGTGGGCTGACCAAGCCCCCACTCATTCCTTGGTTTCTAGCCAAGGCCTTGTGGATCTTGTAATCTTGGATCTCTTAACAAAAGCTGATCTTTTTAGTATTGCATTTCCGATTTTGTATGCAATGGTAAAAAGTTATACAAATCCTGAAACATTGATATATATATATATGTATTTATATATATATAAATCTTTATTTCAGACGCCAAGTTCCACATAAAATAACAGACATAGAGCTATAAAAAAGAGAGTAAAACGAAAACATAAAACATAGATAATACAGTGCATAAAAAGTATGAAGACTTTTGTGCCAATGTAGTCTTAAGTTCCAAGTAATCGATAGTAGCTCTTTAGAGGGTTGACCAGAGCCTCTACTATTCAGTTCTCAGACTTGTCCAGTCGACACATGAAACCATACATCAGTTGTCTCAGGAGTGCCTTACAGGTTGGTACGTGCTTAGACAGAAACAACTGACTAGCACTATGCCACCTAGGCACATTAAGTAGCAATCTAAAAGCATCATTGAAACCATACATCAGTTGTCTCAGGATTGCCTTACAGGTTGGTACGTGCTTAGACACAAACAACTGACTAGCACTATGCCACCTTGGCACATTAAGTAGCAATCTAAAAGCATCATTGTAGGCTACTTTCAGTATCTGTATACTCCTTTACCTGTACATAGACCACAAATGAGCAGTGTACAATGGTGTTATGTAGGTTCTAAACAGGGAACATTTAACTGAATCTGAGCACATAGAAAACGTCCTTAATAACATACTGGCCTGAGAATATATTTGACAGCGCTGTTGATACATATCGTTGTCATCTGTGCAATCATCAGAAATGACATGGCAGATATTTTATTTCCTCACAAACACCAAGGGGACTGCCAGATAAATAAAAGGTAGGGAAGGTTAATTTCCTGTCCTGATTACTTCTGACTATCATTATGTGGCTTTTCTTTGCATTATATTTTATATCATGATCTAAGCCATACTGAGAGCACACCCATAGCATCTGTTGCAACAGGCTGAGTGGAACCAGATAATCTGCGTACATCAGATGATTGACAATAGATTCACCAACAAGACAGCCTGTATTTGTCTTATTCAGCTGGCTTGATAAGTCGTCCATATCCATATTAAACAAAAAGGGAAATCAAATTCCTCCTTGTCGAACTCCGTTACCAACATGGAAAGCAGCTGATACAACATTGTCCCATTTAACATGAAAAGTTTGATTGGCATACCAGAACACCAAAATCCTCACAAGAGGTTTAGGGACACCTCTCGCTATTAGCTTCATAAACAGTTTTTCATGACAAATTCGATCGAAAGCTTTGTAAGCATCAATAAAGCATAAAAATACAGATGAATTAAGACTTGTGTACCTGAGACAATCTCCTTCAGAGCATAGATACAGAGATCAGTACCATGTTTTCTTTTAAAACCAAACTGATTTTCTGCAGTCAGAATATACATTTCCAATTTCAATCAAATAATTCTCTCAAACACTTTAGACAAGATACTGGCCAATGCAATGGGTCGATAGTTGTGTAGCCCGGGTGGTAAACATTTCTGTTGAAACAATCCTATTACATAAATATAAAAGTTTGAATACATAATACTTAAGTTCATAGTTTAATAAATAGACTTTAAGGTTTGAGAGTATGATTTTGATTTGATGAGAAATGCATATTGTTCATGTTTTACTGAATACAGCATTTGGAAATGTATATCTGTTGTTTAAAAAACGCATGTTAAAATGTACCGGTTACAAATATGAAGAGAGTAAGATGAATGTTTTGTGAATCTATGTTGTTGCTTTAATTTTGATTATGATGTTAAGCCAATCCGGTTTGAGGTCAAAGGGCAGGGTAACACGGGAAGTTGGGGTAGATGAGGTTGGAGTAGAAAAAGACAGAGCGAGCGGAGGAGTTGGAGGGAGAAGAAAATTGTAGCGTACGGTAAAATACCAAGAGTGAAGATTTTATATTATCATTAGTGGTGTTATGTTTATATTGTTGGGTGAATATCTCAACCAACAACAATAACCCAGAAAGAGGAGTTTGGCTGTTGGCGGTTTTGGATTAAGCACGGGCTTTGCCGCCAGACTAGCGACAGCGAGTGCCAGGTTGGAGCCGGTGGAGGTCGGGATTGTCGTCGTCCTCAGTCTTCTTCCTGAGTTGGTTCGTCTCGTAAATCCACGAGAGTATTTGGTCGGTCTCTCCTTCACCTGCTGCCGCCCTTCTGCCGCAGTGCGTGTGCTACCGCACTGCTGATCCGAGGTACCAGCTCCTTGTTATTTTGTGCCATCCTGGCGAAACAGCCATTTTGTTTACGGCTACAACGCACACGAGCTACACTCAGGCCTGCACCGTAGAACTGTACTGAATTAAGGTATTCGTGTAGTTAGCATTGCCGGCTAGTTTGTATTGTGTGTCCATGTGCATTACGATGTCATGTAAATGTTGAACCAATAACTGAAGAACTGATTTTTTGTCTGAAGTAAATCTTTCCTGTTTTTGTTTAACAGTTGGTTGTATTGTTTTTTTCATATGTTAAATTGGTTTAAGTTAGTAACAATTACTAACGAACTCAGGTTAGCCACCTCTCATTACAAATCCACCAAACTAGAGAGGCGCTACAGTTGTCTATGCTGTTCAGTTTACCAGCCTTATCTTTAACAACAGGCACTAACAGTACTGACATAATAGAGTTTGGTAGAACACCATGAACCATAATTCCAGTGAGACACATGGCTAGAAATGGACTGAGTCTATAACTGGCATTTTTTAGATGCTCTGCAGAAATGGAATCCATACCACAAGCTTTGTTGTTGTCTAGCATGTGGATGGCATCATAAATATCTACTGATCTAACTATCAAGTCTGCAGAGATACCTTTATATTGATTATCAATTCTCACTGTGTTACTTTGAACACAATTAAATAGTTTACTGTAGTGCTCATGCCATAGATCAGCAATCTTCTCTGGACAACTAACCCCTTTGATATCAGAAGGGAGGGGAGTTCTGTTATTATTTAT
Organism: Hypomesus transpacificus; assembly: GCF_021917145.1. Classification (NCBI taxonomy): domain Eukaryota; kingdom Metazoa; phylum Chordata; class Actinopteri; order Osmeriformes; family Osmeridae; genus Hypomesus; species Hypomesus transpacificus. Next base: position 10,297,608 of record NC_061076.1, read on the forward strand.
GATCTTGACCTCCTTCCAGAAGTCAGTAAGATTGTTATTCTGCATCTTTCTGGCCAGCGAGTCTGCTCTCATTGTGTTTTCATTTCTCTTAATGAAACGAGTGCATATTTAAATCTAGCATTTGTGAGGTTTTTGTTATCAAGCAGCACTCTCTGTCTGGGTCTGCCTGCCTCTGACCAGACTCTAAAGGCTTCTCTAGCAGCAGCATGTTGCTCAGACACAAACTCATTCCAGACAGGCCGTGCGTTAGGGACCTTACTCTTGTGATTAATAAAAGGTTCACTGGAAGCATAAAGACATTTGACAATATCATCATACATGGCACAGAGCTTTTCAGCATTATGTTTATCCTTGCAGTTCATATCCGAGAATTAGTTAATAGAGAATATCTGTGCCGAACCTCTTTGGTCAATTTTGACCAGTCCAGTTTTCTTGGGGGGCCAGCAACAAGGGTACACTCTCAACATTTAGCAGCATAGCAACTGGTATGTGATCAGTGGTGGCCAGCCCATAACACATCTCTATACTTTCCAGTGAGTCATGAGAATCGGCTGTGGTTACAATATGGTCTAGCCAGGAAGTTGTGTGCCACGTTTCACTTATATAGGTAAAACTTGTATCAGGCAATAACGCTTGATATAATTAATTTAGTTTCATTACAGAACTGCTGCAGATGTTGTGCGAATAAACACTTATCTGACATGTCAGCATTAAAATCACCCATGACATAGACACAACATGAACTATTGTCCTCTATGAAGGACTGAATAAAAGCTAACCTGTTCTGAAATTCATCCTCATGGTCATAGGATTCATATGGTGTGTACACATTTACAATAGTACATTTATTTTCATTGTGATTAAACTCCAACCCAATAGCCCAGTCAACGTTAAGCCACACCACCTTTACCGTTGGGTCATATTTTATGTTCCACAGTATAGCTACACCACCAGCTATCCTCCCACAAACCATTCTCATGCTGAGATCGGTAGTGGACTCTCCAGCACCATGAAAGTTCTTGTGTAGGGAGTTCAATTTGTCCAGATCTTGCTTGGTCATCCAGGTTTCTTGAAGGCAGACAATGTCACTCTCGTCCAGCAATGTGTCCACCACCAAACGTCTTGATCTATCAGCAGCAGTATGTCCTACTCGGAGGCCACGAGCGTTGTAGGATACAACCCGCATTAATGATCTACCACGGACCCATCAGGGCAGCTGGCCGGTGTGTCTGTCTCCCTGGTCTCTACATATAGGCCTACATTCATCCCAGCATCATGACTGAGCTGAAGCTCGGTACCCTGAGAGCGGGGGGTATTCTCTGGTCGAGCTTTTTTGAAAGTATAGACCAAGGGTAATTACCAAACCACAACTGTCCCACCATTACCCATATGTGGCGCTACATTCCACGCCCTAAAGCACAAAGGCTTTCTGGAATGGATAGGCTAACCAAGCCCCCTCCCTTCACTCCTTGAGTTGAAATAAAGGCCCTTGTGGATCCTGGTGGTATTATATTTCAGATTTGGTATCCCATTGGTAATTCTGCAGCATAGATTTTTCTATACAGTTCCAATTTGTCAAGAATATACATTTTTCAATGGTTCGCAATGTTTGGAGGAATCCGCCATTACTGCTTGCAGTTATATTATTAGGATTCCTCCGTCAGGAGGAAACCTATTGTTATTGTTAGTTTTATTATTATTATTATTATTATTCTTGTTCCATGGAAGTCAATGGCAGCCCCTAGAACACTTCGACAACTTTTTGTGAAATTTGGCACACTCATTAAGGACAGTTGATTCTATACCTACACCAAGTTTCATGTCTCCCATTAGACCACTCCAGCGCCACCAACGGGTCAAAGTTGGACTTGTGTTTACACACGCAACTTTTGAACCGTATGACCCATTTTCAAAAATGAGGTACCATTGGATTCCCTGGTTCAAGCCGAGTTCAACGCACCCCATGGCGTCAATTTCCGGTTATATAGATTTTCCGCTACTTCCGGTTTTATCAAAAACCTTTGAAAGCCTACTCCTCCTACAATTTTTGTCATATCTTCTTCAAAGTTACCAGAGATGATCTTCAGACCAAGCGTCACAAAAGTTATCGAAAAGAAATTTGATCCTCACAACCGTTTGTCCGGTACAGCCAATCAAATTCATCAGAAAAGCCGCCAAACAGGATGTGAAGTCATGTCTCAGCAAATCTTTGAGATATCAACACGAAACTTGGTATATCGATGGAAGACACTACAACATGTTACCGTGTGCAAAGGCAACTTCATATCTCCAAAAATGATTGATATAAAGCATATTGAACTTATCGCTAACGCTAAAATAATGCTTTACACATCAGCCAGTCAAAAACTGATACTCTGATTCAATCACAAGTTCATATGAAGACTCTTGAGAATGTTTATAACACAAATCTGTGAAAAAGTTGACTGTAAGATCAAAGGTCGATTTTTGGTGAATATTTGAAACATGCTTGCTTGGCTAATTTCTAGCCAAATTTCCAATGAATGTCTCCCCTCCTCCTGCCCGCGCGTGCTCCACATCCTCACACACTCAGCCTTAACTTACACACGCGCGGGCTTGGCAAGACGCACATGCAACATTTCAGGAGAGTGTGGGCTGACCAAGCCCCCACTCATTCCTTGGTTTCTAGCCAAGGCCTTGTGGATCTTGTAATCTTGGATCTCTTAACAAAAGCTGATCTTTTTAGTATTGCATTTCCGATTTTGTATGCAATGGTAAAAAGTTATACAAATCCTGAAACATATGATATATATAAGATCCTACTTCCGGCGCGCCTACGCGATGGCTGCGTCGACAAGAGCTCCGCAAAAACCCAGCTTTTTGTTAGTCTTTTTAGTGTTCGTTACTTGTTTTGTCAATGTTTTATTGTCGTTTATTCAGTACGACCGGCAGACACTTCTGGACATTAAGTTGTCACTTGGCAAGGATCATTTTACGAACTTTAATTCCACTTCTCGGAGTGCGAGCTCGGACTGCAGCTGGCCCTTTGCTGTTTCGCCGTTCTGTTTACCCGCTAGACGGAGAAAGAAGAAACGTGGCCGGCGTGCTGGAGTCCTTGTTCGAACTCGGAAACGATGCTTCAAACCTGCTCTTCCAACCATCTTACTAGCTAACGTTCAGTCCATCGACAACAAAATGGATGAACTTAACGCTCGTGTCAAATTCCAACGGGACATCAGGAACTGCTGTGTACTGGCGTTCGTTGAGACCTGGCTGTCTCCGGAGATCTCCGACGCAGCGGTTACCCCGTCGGGATTCACCATATACCGCCAGGACAGAACAGCTGACTCAGGGAAGTGCAGGGGCGGAGGGGTCTGTGTTATGGTCAACTCTCTCTGGGCTACGGATGTAGCGGTATTAGCATCTCACTGCTCTCCGGTCCTTGAGCTGCTAACTGTAAAAATCAGACCCTTCTATCTACCTCGGGAATTCACTGCGGTCGTCATGAGTGCAGTCTACATCCCCCCCCAGGTAGACAAGGCCGCTGCTTTGGATGAACTGTATGGGATTATCAATGGTCTGGAAAATGTGCACCCAGAGGCAGCCTTCATTGTTGTTGGTGATTTCAACAGAGCTAACATGAAGAAAGTCCTGCCCAAATACTATCAGCACATTGACTTCTTCACACGTGGAGACCAGATCCTTGACCATTGTTATACAACATTCAAGGGCAGTTACAAACCCCTCCCCCGCCCTGCCTTTGGGAAGGCTGATCACACCTCCATTCTTCTTCTCCCCGCATATGAACAAAAGCTCAAACAGGTCAGACCGGTTGAGAGGTCAGTTCACCTATGGAGTGACGAGTGTGTGGCGACCCTCCAGGACTGCTTTGACACCACTGACTGGCTGATGTTCAGGGACGCAGCAGATGGGGACATTAACGAATACTCAGACACTGTCTCCAGCTACATCCAGCACTGCATTGATGACGTTGTCCCCAAGAAGGTTGTCCGGTCTTTCCCAAATCAGAAGCCCTGGGTTGATGCCGCGGTCCGGGCCAAGCTGAGAGCCCGTACTGTCGCCTTTAATTCTGGGGACCCTGATGAGTACAGGAAGGCCAGATACGACCTTCTGAAGGCCATCAAAGCAGCGAAAAGGGCCTACAGGACCAAGGTGGAGTCCAGCTACCATGGCTCTGACCCCAGGCGCATGTGGAGTGGACTTAAAGCCATTACAGACTACAAAGGGAGAGGCTACAATGAGACCCAGTCTTCTGTCCTACTGCCAGACGAGCTGAACTCCTTCTACGCTCGCTTTGAGAGGGACAGTGAACCCCCTGCAGTGGAGCTACCTGAAGGCCAAGCCAGTGGTGTGCCTACACTAACTGTAGCTGAGGTGAGGCTATGCTTTAAGAAGATCAACCCTCGCAAGGCACCTGGCCCAGACGGCATATCAGGTAGGGCCCTTAGGGGCTGCGCTGACCAGCTGGCAGGGGTCTTCAGTGACATCTTCAACCTCTCCCTTAACCTGTCTGTACTCCCCACCTGCTTCAAGAGGACCACCATCATCCCTGTGCCCAAGAACACCAAGGTCACATGTCTGAATGACTATCGCCCAATAGCACTGACCTCTATCATCATGAAGTGCTTCGAGCGGCTAGTCAAATCATTCATCTGCTCCTCGCTGCCCCCCACACTGGACCCTATGCAGTTTGCATACCGGTCCAATAGGTCTACAGACGATGCCATCGCTCTGACCATGCACACCGCTCTCTCCCACCTGGACAAGGGGAATACATATGTGAGGATGCTGTTCATTGACTACAGCTCTGCATTCAACACCATCATCCCCTCCAGACTGGTCTCCAAGCTTGTGGACCTGGGACTAAGCACCTCCCTCTGCAAGTGGATCTTCCACTTCCTGACGGGGAGGCCACAGGTGGTGAGAATCGGTGACCGCACTTCATCTGTACTGATCACCAACACAGGCACCCCCCAGGGCTGTGTGCTCAGCCCTCTCCTGTTCTCCTTGTTCACCCACGACTGTGCGGCTACGCACAGCTCCAACCTCCTCGTTAAGTTTGCTGACGACACAACCATCGTGGGCCTCATCTCTGACAGTGACGAGTCAGCCTACAGAGAGGAGGTTGACACCCTGACATCATGGTGTCAGGACAACAACCTCTCTCTTAACATCAGCAAGACCAAGGAGATGATTGTGGACTTTAGGAGGCGGCAGGAGGAGGAGCATGCACCCCTATTCATCAATGGATCGGAAGTGGACAAGGTCAGCTGCTTCAAGTTCCTCGGGGTGAACATCAGCAATGACCTCACCTGGTCTGTTCACACGGACAAGGTGGTCAAAACGGCCCGTAAGCGCCTCTTCTTCCTGAGGAGACTGAAGAAGTTTGGTATGGACTCAGTCATCCTTACTAACTTTTACAGATGCACTATAGAAAGCATTCTGACTGGTTGTATCACAGTGTGGTATGGGAGCTGCACAGACCGGGACCGCAAGGCCCTACGAAGTGTGGTCCGTTCTGCTGAGTTCATCATCGGCAGGAAGCTCCCAGCCCTACAGGACACCTACCACACACGTTGCCTTAGGAAAGCCAGCAGGATTCTAAGAGACTGTTCCCACCCATCCTTCAGTCTCTTTACCCCGTTGCCTTCTGGCAGGCGTTACCGCAGCATCCGGTCGCGCACACGCAGACTGGACAACAGTTTCTACCCAAGGGTCATCAGGCTTCTCAATGGACACTGATATGGACATTTTTACTGCACACTAGTCACTTATACACTGTCACTTTCAGCTACTGGTTGCTCTTTCAGTAACATTGCACTACTGTACCTCGCCACCAGGCTCCTGTTTGGTCATTGACAAAGTCACTGATCTGTAAATTTGCACTACTGCACTGTACTCCATTTAGGTTAGATTAGTTTATAGGGTTGTAACAGGTTTTTTTTTTTTTGTGTATTAGGGTTAGTATAGCGTACTATTTATTGTTATCTGTAATTTAGGAAGTTTTAGTGTTAGGGTTAGTATAGTCGTTTATTTATTGCTATCTGTATATTTAGGAAGTTCACTTATCTAAGCTCAGCATAGATGTAAATTTGTTCTGTGTACTTATATGTTATGTTATGCCAAGTGCTTGCGTTGTCTTGTCTTAAGAATTTCAGTGCCCAGTCTAACCTTGTGTTGCTCTGTGCACCTGACAAATAAAAGACTTGAACTTGAACTTGAACTTGAATATATATATGTATTTATATATATATAAATCTTTATTTCAGACGCCAAGTTCCACATAAAATAACAGACAGAGCTATAAAAAAGAGAGTAAAACGAAAACATAAAACATAGATAATACAGTGCATAAAAAGTATGAAGACTTTTGTGCCAATGTAGTCTTAAGTTCCAAGTAATCGATAGCAGCTCTTTAGAGGGTTGACCAGAGCCTCTACTATTCAGTTCTCAGACTTGTCCAGTCGACACATGAAACCATACATCAGTTGTCTCAGGAGTGCCTTACAGGTTGGTACGTACTTAGACAGAAACAACTGACCAGCACTATGCCATCTAGGCACATTAAGTAGCAATCTAAAAGCATAATTGAAACCATACATCAGTTGTCTCAGGATTGCCTTACAGGTTGGTACGTGCTTAGACACAAACAACTGACTAGCACTATGCCACCTTGGCACATTAAGTAGCAATCTAAAAGCATCATTGTAGGCTACTTTCAGTAAAACCAAACTGATTTTCTGCAGTCAGAATATACATTTCCAATTTCAATCAAATAATTCTCTCAAACACTTTAGACAAGATACTGGCCAATGCAATGGGTCGATAGCTGTCTATGCTGTTTAGTTTACCAGCCTTATCTTTAACAACAGGCACTAACAGTATTGACATAATAGAGTTCGGTAGAACACCATGAACCATAATTCCAGTGAGACACATGGCTAGAAATGGACTGAGTCTATAACTGGCATTTTTTAGATGCTCTGCAGAAATGCAATCCATACCACAAGCTTTGTTGTTGTCTAGCATGTGGATGGCATCATAAATATCTACTGATCTAACTATCAAGTCTGCAGAGATACCTTTATATTGATTATCAATTCTCACTGTGTTACTTTGAACACAATTAAATAGTTTACTGTAGTGCTCATGCCATAGATCAGCAATCTTCTCTGGACAACTAACCCCTTTGATATCAGAAGGGAGGGGAGTTCTGTTATTATTTATGATCTTGGCCTCCTTCCAGAAGTCAGTAAGATTGTTATTCTGCATCTTTCTGGCCAGCGAGTCTGCTCTCATTGTGTTTTCATTTCTCTTAAAGGGGCAATTGACTGCAAAACCGATTTTACCTTGTCATTGTTGAAAAACGACAGTTCGGAGGGTAAACTGAACATACCGTGAATATCAAAGTCCATTGACACCTCTTTCCTATTCAAATCTCAAAAAGAAAAAAATTGGCTGTAAAACGCTAGCTTTTCAAAAAAGCCACCGGTCCTACGTAGGACCGGTGATTGCCCTCTTATTGGCTCTGGTCTGTATCTTTGTCACGCCCCAGAATTTACATACAGACCAGTCTGAGGTAGCGTCTATCTCTGATACTAGTTTAGCTGCGCGCTGCTCTGTGTGGGCTACTTATAAGGAATTACAAAGAAGAACGTTTTGAATTATAACAAGGATATTGAAAATGGACCACGGTCGTAAATGCTGTGTTCCAGGCTGTACAGGGAAGGCTAACACTCAGTCTTCCCAAGGAGCCAAACATTCAACAGGCATGGCTGCTGTTGTCTATGAGAAGATCCCGGCGAAGTCGACACTCAATCATTCATTTGCTCTGAACATTTCACCCAAGACAGTTTTGACAACCTTGGACAATTTCAAGCAGGATATGCTAGGAAGCTGAACCTGGAAAGAGGTGCTGTTCCAACCGTATGCTCATTGCAACCGCAAGCTATAAGGACAGTATGATGTTGTGCTAACAGTTATTAGCAATGCTAACGTTTCCTGTATATAGCATACCAGGTAGAATGCTAAATACGTTTCTACACACATCAAATGACTCTAGCTAGACTAGCTGTAGTCGGTATTAGAAGGGAAGCTTCCGAAAAATAGCCAGAAAACGAACTGCAGTCTGGCTTATTGCTAACGCCTGTCCAGATAATCTATTTGAAAGAACTGGAGAAAGGCAGGTTATAGATACAGGATACGTTAGCATTGCTAGTAACTGTTACTAGTAACACCTAGACTGTAGGCATGTAAACAAGTTTAGCTTGCTAGTTAATGCAAGAGCATAGGTAGAATGTGTGATCATTTAGCCTAGTTTATTGGCAATGGGGCTAACGTTGATTCATGTTCCTGACTGTGTTTCATTCAAATAAATAACCTGTGTAATGAAAATCTACAATTCACGATGCATGTTTGTCCAGATCTTTGTCATGTTATTTTACAGCAAGTTATCTAGAGCTAGCCTAGCTAGCTAACTGAAGCCGAGTAGAATCACGATATGGTTTGGTTGCTAAGCTGTAGCCTAACGTTCTACCCACCTAAGTCAATCCAGTTTGCTTTAACAACAGCAGTGGAAACAAGTAATGTTATCATTTCAAATGATATATAGTCAATCTGTTGAAAACAGTGTTGTGTAGACACAATAGATTTATTTGCGCGTTTTTATTTCAAGTCTCCAACTTTGGTGTTTCAGCGAGTGCTGCTGTTGGCCGTGTTGCGTTTTTGCTCCCAGCTTCACTCGTTGATAACCAACCAATCAGCGCGCAGCTTATCTAAATATTAATGAGCATACCATAAAAGGAGAAAAGCTAGTGTTTTTTCCCGGGAACATTTCAGAGGATCTGTCAGAGGGCATAGAACAGCACCCGGGCCATTTTCAACCCAACCTATGTTACATACCCTATTCGGAGACCTTAAGGAACAGTGTGAAATACCCAAAAAACCCAGTCAATTGCCCCTTTAATGAAACGAGTGCATATTTAAATCTAGCATTTGTGAGGTTTTTGTTATCAAGCAGCAATCCCTGTCTGGGTCTGCCTGCCTCTGACCAGACTCTAAAGGCTTCTCTAGCAGCATCATGTTGCTCAGACACAAACTCATTCCAGACAGGCCGTGCGTTAGGGACCTTACTCTTGTGATTAATAAAAGGTTCACGGGAAGCATAAAGACATTTGACAATATCATCATACATGGCACAGAGCTTTTCAGCATGATGTTTATCCTTGCAGTTCATATCCGTGCACATTAGGGCATCCCTAGAAAATGCAACATCACTATGTAAGCTGTCAGTTAATAGAGAATATCTGTGCATAACCTCTTTGGTCAATTTTGACCAGTCCAGTTTTCTTGGGGGGCCAGCAACAAGGGTACACTCTCAACATTTAGCAGCATAGCAACTGGTATGTGATCAGTGGTGGCCAGCCCATAACACATCTCTATACTTTCCAGTGAGTCATGAGCATCGGCTGTGGTTACAATATGGTCTAGCCAGGAAGTTGTGTGCCACGTTTCACTTATATAGGTAAAATTTGTATCAGGCAATAACGCTTGATATAATTAATTTAGTTTCATTACAGAACTGCTGCAGATGTTGTAAGAATAAACGCTTATCTGACATGTCAGCATTAAAATCACCCATGACATAGACACTACATGAACTATTGTCCTCTATGAAGGACTGAATAAAAGCTAACCTGTTCTGAAATTCATCCTCATGGTCATAGGATTCATATTGTGTGTACACATTTACAATAGTACATTTATTTTCATTGTGATTAAACTCCAACCCAATAGCCCAGTCAACGTTAAGCCAAACCACCTTTACCGTTGGGTCATATTTTATGTTCCACAGTATAGCTACACCACCAGCTATCCTCCCACAAACCATTCTCATGCTGAGATCGGTAGTGGACTCTCCAGCACCATGAAACATCTTGTGTAGGGAGTTCAATTTGTCCAGATCTTGCTTGGCCATCCAGGTTTCTTGAAAGCAGACAATGTCACTCTCGTCCAGCAATGTGTCCACCACCAAACGTCTTGATCTATCAGCAGCAGTATGTCCTACTCGGAGGCCACGAGCGTTGTAGGATACAACCCGCATTAATGATCTACCACGGACCCATCAGGGCAGCTGGCCAGTGTGTCTGTCTCCCTTGTCTCTACATATAGGCCTACATTCATCCCAGCATCATGACTGAGCTGAAGCTCGGTACCCTGAGAGCGGGGGGTGTGCTCTAGTCGAGCTTTTTTGAAAGTATAGACCAAGGGTAATTACCACACCACAACTGTCCCACCATTATCCATAGGTGGCGCTACATTCCACGCCCTAAAGCACAAAAGCTTTCTGGAATGGATAGGCTAACCAAGCCCCCTCCCTTCACTCCTTGGGTTGAAATAAAGGCCCTTGTGGATCTTGATGGTATTATATTTCAGATTTGGTATCCCATTGGTAATTCTGCAGCATAGATTTTTCTATACAATTCCAATTTGTCAAGAATATACATTTTTCAATGGTTCGCAATGTTTGGAGGAATCCGCCATTACTGCTTGCAGTTATATTTATTATTATTCTTGTTCCATGGAAGTCAATGGCAGCCCCTAGAACACTTCGACAACTTTTTGTGAAATTTGGCACACTCATTAAGGACAGTTGATTCTATACCTACACCAAGTTTCATGTCTCCCATTAGGCCACTCCAGCGCCACCAACGGGTCAAAGTTGGACTTGTGTTTACACACGCAACTTTTGAACCGTATGACCCATTTTCAAAAATGAGGTACCATTGGATTCCCTGGTTCAAGCCGAGTTCAACGCACCCCATGGCGTCAATTTCCGGTTATATAGATTTTCCGCTACTTCCGGTTTTATCAAAAACCTTTGAAAGCCTACTCCTCCTACAATTTTTGTCATATCTTCTTCAAAGTTACCAGAGATGATCTTCAGACCAAGCGTCACAAAAGTTATCGAAAAGAATTTTGATCCTCACAACCGTTTGTCCGGTACAGCCAATCAAATTCATCAGAAAAGCCGCCAAACAGGATGTGAAGTCATGTCTCAGCAAATCTTTGAGATATCAACACGAAACTTGGTATATCGATGGAAGACACTACAACATGTTACCGTGTGCAAAGGCAACTTCATATCTCCAAAAATGATTGATATAAAGCAAATTGAACTTATCGCTAACGCTAAAATAATGCTTTACACATCAGCCAGTCAAAAACTGATACTCTGATTCAATCACAAGTTCATATGAAGACTCTTGAGAATGTTTATAACACAAATCTGTGAAAAATTTGACTGTAAGATCAAAGGTCGATTTTTGGTGAATATTTGAAACATGCTTGCTTGGCTAATTTCTAGCCAAATTTCCAATGAATGTCTCCCCTCCTCCTGCCCGCGCGTGCTCCACATCCTCACACACTCAGCCTTAACTTACACACGCGCGGGCTTGGCAAGACGCACACGCAACATTTCAGGAGAGTGTGGGCTGACCAAGCCCCCACTCATTCCTTGGTTTCTAGCAAAGGCCTTGTGGATCTTGTAATCTTGGATCTCTTAACAAAAGCTGATCTTTTTAGTATTGCATTTCCGATTTTGTATGCAATGGTAAAAAGTTATACAAATCCTGAAACATTGATATATATATAAGTATTTATATATATAAATCTTTATTTCAGACGCCAAGTTCCACATAAAATAACAGACATAGAGCTATAAAAAAGAGAGTAAAACAAAAACATAAAACATAGATAATACAGTGCATAAAAAGTATGAAGACAGTTGTACCAATGTAGTCTTAAGTTCCAAGTAATCGATAGCAGCTCTTTAGAGGGTTGAACAGAGCCTCTACTATTCAGTTCTCAGACTTGTCCAGTCGACACATGAAACCATACATCAGTTGTCTCAGGATTGCCTTACAGGTTGGTACGTGCTTAGACACAAACAACTGACTAGCACTATGCCACCTTGGCACATTAAGTAGCAATCTAAAAGCATCATTGTAGGCTACTTTCAGTATCTGTATACTCCTTTTCCTCTACATAGACCACAAATGAGCAGTGTACAATGGTGTTATGTAGGTTCTAAACAGGGAACATTTAACTGAATCTGAGCACATAGAAAACGTCCTTAATAACATACTGGCCTGAGAATATATTTGACAGCGCTGTTGATACATATCGTTGTCATCTGTCCAATCATCAGAAATGACATGGCCCAGATTTTTTATTTCCTCACAAACACCAAGGGGACTGCCAGATAAATAAAAGGTAGGGAAGGTTAATTTCCTGTCCTGATTACTTCTGACTATCATTATGTGGCTTTTCTTTGCATTATATTTTATATCATGATCTAAGCCATACTGAGAGCACACCCAAAGCATCTGTTGCAACAGGCTGAGTGGAACCAGATCATCTGCGTACATCAGATGATTGACAATAGATTCACCAACAAGACAGCCTGTATTTGTCTTATTCAGCTGGCTTGATAAGTCGTCCATATCCATATTAAACAAAAAGGGAAATCAAATTCCTCCTTGTCGAACTCCGTTAAGGAGCTGATACAACATTGTCCCATTTAACATGAAAAGTTTGATTGGCATACCAGAACACCAAAATCCTCACAAGAGGTTTAGGGACACCTCTCGCTATTAGCTTCATAAACAGTTTTTCATGACAAATTCGATCGAAAGCTTTGTAAGCATCAATAAAGCATAAAAATACAGATTAATTAAGACTTGTGTACCTGAGACAATCTCCTTCAGAGCATAGATACAGAGATCAGTACCATGTTTTCTTTTAAAACCAAACTGATTGTCTGCAGTCAGAATATACATTTCCAATTTAGCTACCTAAACTGTCCAAGCAACCAGAACTGGTATATCATCTTGTTAGCAAATCAAATTGTTCATAACAGGATCATGTGTCAAGAAGCTAGACTACAAGCTTCCGGCTCCGAAATAACAGTAATACAAGGCTGCTGAGCTTTAAATAAATATTGTCAAACCCTGTCAAAAGTAACATATAAAATTTGAGTGAGAGGTTGTTTTTAACATCTGATTGTATAATGTGTTGCAGTTGGAGAGTGTAAGCTGTGTTGTTTCTAATACTTGTTGAGTGTACTGTAGACTGAACTGGCTGGTGAAGAGACCATGAGCTGGCTGATGATGGGAGACTGAGCTGGCTGGAGATGGTAGCCCGATCTGACTGGAGATGGTAGACTGATTTGGGATGGGAGATTTAGCTGACTAGTCCCTGAAGCTATTGAAATGGTACTTTGCCTCTGAAGCAACCTAATCCCTACCACGGATATACAGTCAGAGGTTTTCATCCATTTGCCTGTCAGCAGAAACTAGCAACTTGCCAGCTATGTGTGTATCACACACTATACATTTGAGACACGGACTGTCTCTCCACCTTCAAGAGAAGGCTCAAGACGAACTTGTTCCGGGAGTACAATGGTACTTAAGAATGGTTTGCTGAACCCAACGCAAGTTTCCTCAAGGATCACAATGACTCTTCCTTAGACTGTTGCTCTTGTTGGTTAGTGGTAGCTGATTTAAACTGTTGTATTCTATTTGAGTTATTCCTATTTGTATTGCTTTCCTACAGGTACACTTGCACTTAGAGATTAATGTTATGTAATTTTAACTTGTTTAACTACATGCTCTTATGGTTTCTTCCCTTTAGCACTATTTTTTGGTTGTTCACAATATGTACTTCTTGTTTTTGACTACTTGCAATGCTGTGGGGCTATCTTGTTGTTATTATCAGTGACCTATGCACTTTGTAAAGCTCTCTCTTGGAAGTCGCTTTGGATAAAAGCGTCTGCTAAATGAATAAATGTAATGTAAATGTACATTTTTACTTAGTCTCTTTCTGCTAAATGTTCGTTTGGTGTATTTTTCCCTTTTGCATATAATGTTGAATGGGATGTCTAGTTCACTGTGATACACCAACTCTGGTAAGGCTTGAGCATAGGGCTCGAATTGTAGTTGCTTCCTCAGGGAAAGGTTCCCTTTAGGGCTTGTATCTTTGTGTATTACAAGACAAAAGTGAAGGAAAGAAAGTAGTTATTTTAAATCAGATCATTTCTTGAACTATATATTTAGTTATTATAAATAATATTCACATAAAATGCACTTCCAATCAATAATGTAGCCTAACAAATATGCTGGTTCAAGTGTAATGTTGCTATGCTTCTTTACGGAATACCTGAATAATACAATTGTTTGACTTGTTTTTATGCATTTGAAGGTCTGTCACCCACTGACAGTATTACCGGCTCACCAAAATGCATGTGAATGTTTACGTCCTACGTTGAATATTGGGGTACACGATTGGTGGATGTTATGAAGGTGTCACGTATATGAGCTCTGATTGGATGCGGACTATAGGTGTCCTGAAAACTTGCCTGTGTCGATAAAGAAACAAAATGTTTGTCCGTTGAAAAATGTGCAGTAACTGGACATGCAAACACATTGTAAAAGGGTTGAAGGAAAGTATTAAAGCGATACAGAAAAATCCTGCTCCTCTATCGCGAGGGATCGTTCTAATGCACGATTTTGAGCTTCAGCACTCCACCTTCAGGACCCAAACAAGAAGACTTATTTCATCTCTGAAGACCTGAAGACAACTAGCGTTACTACTGCAGCCCTTTTCATTTTCCTTGTTGCACTATTTGACCGTGAGTAATCATTACATATAACGACAGTAGCCTACAAAACATGTATCTTAGCGTTTTTATATGTATGATAATTGGAAGACTATTTGATATAGTTTTAAGGCGTGTTATTAGCTAACAAGATATTAGCTAATTTGAGCTAGGCTAGGTGAGCTAAGGATTTCTTTGTTTACAGTATGTATTGCAGGCTTGCAAGCTATAAAACTTTTAACATTATTGTCATGTTACGCTGTGGGACCGACATTCGAACGATCACATATTGTGACGCTGCTCATTAACGGGTTACGTTCTACAGTACGTTTGTAACTTGTTTGATAAGATAGCTGTAGTGCTAGCCGTAGCCTAGTGCTAATTGGTTTGAGAAACAGCCATTTTAGAAGGTGTCCGTATAATTTAACTCAAACATTGTGACCAAGGATAGTGCTAACAAAGTGTTAAATAACTCTCGATTTTGTGGAAAATAGAAAACATTTAAGCGAACGTTTGAAGTCGGTCTGAAAGTGGTTAAGAAGTATCAGCGGAAATTCCAGGAATTATTTCATTGTTTGTTCTCGAAACTATATAGCGAAATTTTAAACAAATATGTAGACACATACCCCTTAATGCTATTAAAAGGTCAAGGGCTCGTACTAATGTAACATTTTATCTATATATACACAAATTTGTTTTTATAGTCTTCAATCTATCTGCTTCTTAATATCTACAGACTTACATTCGAATGTACACAGTTGAAATAGAATACAGGGAAATATTGGATGTGTAAAGTAAAAAGAGGTTGGTGTCTTGAGAATTCAAACCATCTTATCATGTTCTTAAAGGTCTGTATACTAGAACTGTTGAGCATGAAGTTACAATTATTTAAGATTATGAAATAGTTGTTCAGTAGTGTGGTATGTGGCTTTTTATAGTTGTGATTTTTTCTGTATTTTTTAGATGCCACGTTCCAGCAAACGTTCTACAGCGGCCAAGAAGAACTGGGCTCGTTCAGATGACCAAGGGTCCACTTTCGAGGTTAGAAAAATGAATGTGAATGGTTGAATGAGGATTCTTAACATCACTGTTACATTTTTCAATGGTTCGCAATGTTTGGAGGAATCCGCCATTACTGCTTGCAGTTATATTTATTATTATTCTTGTTCCATGGAAGTCAATGGCAGCCCCTAGAACACTTCGACAACTTTTTGTGAAATTTGGCACACTCATTAAGGACAGTTGATTCTATACCTACACCAAGTTTCATGTCTCCCATTAGACCACTCCAGCGCCACCAACGGGTCAAAGTTGGACTTGTGTTTACACACGCAACTTTTGAACCGTATGACCCATTTTCAAAAATGAGGTACCATTGGATTCCCTGGTTCAAGCCGAGTTCAACGCACCCCATGGCGTCAATTTCCGGTTATATAGATTTTCCGCTACTTCCGGTTTTATCAAAAACCTTTGAAAGCCTACTCCTCCTACAATTTTTGTCATATCTTCTTCAAAGTTACCAGAGATGATCTTCAGACCAAGCGTCACAAAAGTTATCGAAAAGAATTTTGATCCTCACAACCCTTTGTCCGGTACAGCCAATCAAATTCCTCAGAAAAGCCGCCAAACAGGATGTGAAGTCATGTCTCAGCAAATCTTTGAGATATCAACACGAAACTTGGTATATCGATGGAAGACACTACAACATGTTACCGTGTGCAAAGGCAACTTCATATCTCCAAAAATGATTGATATAAAGCAAATTGAACTTATCGCTAACGCTAAAATAATGCTTTACACATCAGCCAGTCAAAAACTGATACTCTGATTCAATCACAAGTTCATATGAAGACTCTTGAGAATGTTTATAACACAAATCTGTGAAAAAGTTGACTGTAAGATCAAAGGTCGATTTTTGGTGAATATTTGAAACATGCTTGCTTGGCTAATTTCCAGCCAAATTTCCAATGAATGTCTCCCCTCCTCCTGCCCGCGCGTGCTCCACATCCTCACACACTCAGTCTTAACTTACACACGCGCGGGCTTGGCAAGACGCACACTCAACATTTCAGGAGAGTGTGGGCTGACCAAGCCCCCACTCATTCCTTGGTTTCTAGCCAAGGCCTTGTGGATCTTGTAATCTTGGATCTCTTAACAAAAGCTGATCTTTTTAGTATTGCATTTCCGATTTTGTATGCAATGGTAAAAAGTTATACAAATCCTGAAACATTGATATATATATATGCTTGAGTCCTTGTCGAACTCCGTTACCAACATGGAAAGGAGCTGATACAACATTGTCCCATTTAACATGAAAAGTTTGATTGGCATACCAGAACACCAAAATCCTCACAAGAGGTTTAGGGACAACTCTCGCTATTAGCTTCATAAACAGTTTTTCATGACAAATTCGATCGAAAGCTTTGTAAGCATCAATAAAGCATAAAATACAGATGAATTAAGACTTGTGTACCTGAGACAATCTCCTTCAGAGCATAGATACAGAGATCAGTACCATGTTTTCTTTTAAAACCAAACTGATTTTCTGCAGTCAGAATATACATTTCCAATTTCAATCAAATAATTCTCTCAAACACTTTAGACAAGATACTGGCCAATGCCATGGGTCGATAGTTGTCTATGCTGTTCAGTTTACCAGCCTTATCTTTAACAACAGGCACTAACAGTACTGACATAATAGAGTTCGGTAGAACACCATGAACCATAATTCCAGTGAGACACATGGCTAGAAATGGACTGAGTCTATAACTGGCATTTTTTAGATGCTCTGCAGAAATGGAATCCATACCACAAGCTTTGTTGTTGTCTAGCATGTGGATGGCATCATAAATATCTACTGATCTAACTATCAAGTCTGCAGAGATACCTTTATATTGATTATCAATTCTCACTGTGTTACTTTGAACACAATTAAATAGTTTACTGTAGTGCTCATGCCATAGATCAGCAATCTTCTCTGGACAACTAACCCCTTTGATATCAGAAGGGAGGGGAGTTCTGTTATTATTTATGATCTTGACCTCCTTCCAGAAGTCAGTAAGATTGTTATTCTGCATCTTTCTGGCCAGCGAGTCTGCTCTCATTGTGTTTTCATTTCTCTTAATGAAACGAGTGCATATTTAAATCTAGCATTTGTGAGGTTTTTGTTATCAAGCAGCACTCTCTGTCTGGGTCTGCCTGCCTCTGACCAGACTCTAAAGGCTTCTCTAGCAGCAGCATGTTGCTCAGACACAAACTCATTCCAGACAGGCCGTGCGTTAGGGACCTTACTCTTGTGATTAATAAAACCTTCACTGAAAGCATAAAGACATTTGACAATATCATCATACATGGCACAGAGCTTTTCAGCATGATGTTTATCCTTGCAGTTCATATCCGTGCACATTAGGGCATCCCTAGAAAATGCAACATCACTATGTAAGCTGTCAGTTAATAGAGAATATCTGTGCATAACCTCTTTGGTCAATTTTGACCAGTCCAGTTTTCTTGGGGGGCCAGCAACAAGGGTACACTCTCAACATTTAGCAGCATAGCAACTGGTATGTGATCAGTGGTGGCCAGCCCATAACACATCTCTATACTTTCCAGTGAGTCATGAGCATCGGCTGTGGTTACAATATGGTCTAGCCAGGAAGTTGTGTGCCACGTTTCACTTATATAGGTAAAACTTGTATCAGGCAATAACGCTTGATATAATTAATTTAGTTTCATTACAGAACTGCTGCAGATGTTGTGCGAATAAACACTTATCTGACATGTCAGCATTAAAATCACCCATGACATAGACACAACATGAACTATTGTCCTCTATGAAGGACTGAATAAAAGCTAACCTGTTCTGAAATTCATCCTCATGGTCATAGGATTCATATGGTGTGTACACATTTACAATAGTACATTTATTTTCATTGTGATTAAACTCCAACCCAATGGCCCAGTCAACGTTAAGCCACACCACCTTTACCGTTGGGTCATATTTTATGTTCCACAGTATAGCTACACCACCAGCTATCCTCCCACAAACCATTCTCATGCTGAGATCGGTAGTGGACTCTCCAGCACCATGAAAGTTCTTGTGTAGGGAGTTCAATTTGTCCAGATCTTGCTTGGTCATCCAGGTTTCTTGAAGGCAGACAATGTCACTCTCGTCCAGCAATGTGTCCACCACCAAACGTCTTGATCTATCAGCAGCAGTATGTCCTACTCGGAGGCCACGAGCGTTGTAGGATACAACCCGCATTAATGATCTACCACGGACCCATCAGGGCAGCTGGCCGGTGTGTCTGTCTCCCTGGTCTCTACATATAGGCCTACATTCATCCCAGCATCATGACTGAAGGGTAATTACCACACCACAACTGTCCCACCATTACCCATAGGTGGCGCTACATTCCACGCCCTAGAGCACAAAGGCTTTCTGGAATGGATAGGCTAACCAAGCCCCCTCCCTTCACTCCTTGGGTTGAAATAAAGGCCCTTGTGGATCTTGATGGTATTATATTTCAGATTTGGTATCCCATTGGTAATTCTGCAGCATAGATTTTTCTATACAGTTCCAATTTGTCAAGAATATACATTTTTCAATGGTTCGCAATGTTTGGAGGAATCCGCCATTACTGCTTGCAGTTATATTTAGGATTCCTCCGTCAGGAGGAAACCTATTGTTATTGTTAGTTTTATTAGGATTCCTCCGTCAGGAGGAAACCTATTGTTATTGTTAGTTTTATTAGGATTCCTCCGTCAGGAGGAAACCTATTGTTATTGTTAGTTTTATTATTAGGATTCCTCCGTCAGGAGGAAACCTATTGTTATTGTTAGTTTTATTATTATTATTATTCTTGTTCCATGGAAGTCAATGGCAGCCCCTAGAACCCTTCGACAACTTTTTGTGAAATTTGGCACACTCATTAAGGACAGTTGATTCTATACCTACACCAAGTTTCATGTCTCCCATTAGACCACTCCAGCGCCACCAACGGGTCAAAGTTGGACTTGTGTTTACACACGCAACTTTTGAACCGTATGACCGATTTTCAAAAATGAGGCACCATTGGATTCCCTGGATCAAGCCGAGTTCAACGCACCCCATGGCGTCAATTTCCGGTTATATAGATTTTCCGCTATTTCCGGTTTTATGAAAAACCTTTGAAAGCCTACTCCTCCTACAATTTTTGTCATATCTTCTTCAAAGTTACCAGAGATGATCTGCAGACCAAGCCTCACAAAAGTTATCGAAAAGAATTTTGATCCTCACAACCGTTTGTCCGGTACAGCCAATCAAATTCATCAGAAAAGCCGCCAAACAGGATGTGAAGTCATGTCTCAGCAAATCTTTGAGATATCAACACGAAACTTGGTATATTGATGGAAGACACTACAACATGTTACCGTGTGCAAAGGCAACTTCATATCTCCAAAAATGATTGATATAAAGCAAATTGAACTTATCGCTAACGCTAAAATAATGCTTTACACATCAGCCAGTCAAAAACTGATACTCTGATTCAATCACAAGTTCATATGAAGACTCTTGAAAATGTTTATAACACAAATCTGTGAAAAAGTTGACTGTAAGATCAAAGGTCGATTTTTGGTGAATATTTGAAACATGCTTGCTTGGCTAATTTCTAGCCAAATTTCCAATGAATGTCTCCCCTCCTCCTGCCCGCGCGTGCTCCACATCCTCACACACTCAGCCTAACTTACACACGCGCGGGCTTGGCAAGACGCACACGCAACATTTCAGGAGAGTGTGGGCTGACCAAGCCCCCACTCATTCCTTAGTCTCTAGCAAAGGCCTTGCGGATCATGTAATCTTCGATCTCTAAACAAAAGCTGATCTTTTTGGTATTGCATTTCCGATTTTGTATGCAATGGTAAAAGGTTATACAAATCCTGAAACATTGATATATATATATGTATTTATATATATATAAATCTTTATTTCAGACGCCAAGTTCCACATAAAATAACAGACATAGAGCTATAAAAAAGAGAGTAAAACAAAAACATAAAACACAGATAATACAGTGCATAAAAAGTATGAAGACTTTTGTGCCAATGTAGTCTTAAGTTCCAAGTAATCGATAGCAGCTCTTTAGAGGGTTGACCAGAGCCTCAGCATACATCAGTTGTCTCAGGAGTGCCTTACAGGTTGGTACGTGCTTAGACAGAAACAACTGACCAGCACTATGCCACCTAGGCACATTAAGTAGCAATCTAAAAGCATCATTGAAACCATACATCAGTTGTCTCAGGATTGCCTTACAGGTTGGTACGTGCTTAGACACAAACAACTGACTAGCACTATGCCACCTTGGCACATTAAGTAGCAATCTAAAAGCATCATTGTAGGCTACTTTCAGTATCTGTATACTCCTTTTCCTGTACATAGACCACAAATGAGCAGTGTACAATGGTGTTATGTAGGTTCTAAACAGGGAACATTTAACTGAATCTGAGCACATAGAAAACGTCTTTAATAACATACTGGCCTGAGAATATATTTTACAGCGCCGTTGATACATATCGTTGTCATCTGTCCAATCATCAGAAATGACATGGCCCAGATATTTTATTTCCTCACAAACACCAAGGGGACTGCCAGATAAATAAAAGGTAGGGAAGGTTAATTTCCTGTCCTGATTACTTCTGACTATCATTATGTGGCTTTTCTTTGCATTATATTTGATATCATGATCTAAGCCATACTGAGAGCACACCCATAGCATCTGTTGCAACAGGCTGAGTGGAACCAGATCATCTGCGTAAATCAGATGATTGACAATATATTCACCAACAAGACAGCCTGTATTTGTCTTATTCAGCAGGCTTGATAAGTCGTCCATATCCATATTAAACAAAAAGGGAAATCAAATTCCTCCTTGTCGAACTCCGTTACCAACATGGAAAGGAGCTGATACAACATTGTCCCATTTAACATGAAAAGTTTGATTGGCATACCAGAACACCAAAATCCTCACAAGAGGTTTAGGGACACCTCTCGCTATTAGCTTCATAAACAGTTTTTCATGACAAATTCGATCGAAAGCTTTGTAAGCATCAATAAAGCATAAAAATACAGATGAATTAAGACTTGTGTACCTGAGACAATCTCCTTCAGAGCATAGATACAGAGATCAGTACCATGTTTTCTTTTAAAAAACCAAACTGATTTTCTGCAGTCAGAATATACATTTCCAATTTCAATCAAATAATTCTCTCAAACACTTTAGACAAGATACTGGCCAATGCAATGGGTCGATAGTTGTCTATGCTGTTCAGTTTACCAGCCTTATCTTTAACAACAGGCACTAACAGTACTGACATGATTGAGTTCGGTAGAACACCATGAACCATAATTCCAGTGAGACACATGGCTAGTAATGGACTGAGTCTATAACTGGCATTTTTTAGATGCTCTGCAGAAATGCAATCCATACCACAAGCGTTGTTGTTGTCTAGCATGTGGATGGCATCATAAATATCTACTGATCTAACTATTAAGTCTGCAGAGATACCTTTATATTCATTATCAATTCTCACTGTGTTACTTTTAACACAATTAAATAGTTTACTGTAGTGCTCATGCCATAGATCAGCAATCTTCTCTGGACAACTAACCCCTTTGATATCAGAAGGGAGGGGAGTTCTGTTATTATTTATGATCTTGACCTCCTTTCAGAAGTCAGTAAGATTGTTATTCTGCATCTTTCTGGCCAGCGAGTCTGCTCTCATTGTGTTTTCATTTCTCTTAATGAAACGAGTGCATATTTAAATCTAGCATTTGTGAGGTTTTTGTTATCAAGCAGCACTCCCTGTCTGGGTCTGCCTGCCTCTGACCAGACTCTAAAGGCTTCTCTAGCAGCAGCATGTTGCTCAGACACAAACTCATTCCAGACAGGCCGTGCGTTAGTTGTGTGCCACGTTTCACTTATATAGGTAAAACTTGTATCAGGCAATAACGCTTGATATCATTAATTTAGTTTCATTACAGAACTGCTGCAGATGTTGTGCGAATAAACGCTTATCTGACATTTCAGCATTAAAATCACCCATGACATAGACACAACATGAACTATTGTCCTCTATGAAGGACTGAATAAAAGCTAACCTGTTCTGAAATTCATCCTCATGGTCATAGGATTCATATGGTGTGTACACATTTACAATAGTAAATTTATTTTCATTGTGATTAAACTCCAACCCAATAGCCCAGTCAACGTTAAGCCACACCACCTTTACCGTTGGGTCATATTTTATGTTCCACAGTATAGCTACACCACCAGCTATCCTCCCACAAACCATTCTCATGCTGAGATTGGTAGTGGACTCTCCAGCACTATGAAACATCTTGTGTAGGGAGTTCAATTTGTCCAGATCTTGCTTGGCCATCCAGGTTTCTTGAAGGCAGACAATGTCACTCTCGTCCAGCAATGTGTCCACCACCAAACGTCTTGATCTATCAGCAGCAGTATGTCCTACTCGGAGGCCACGAGCGTTGTAGGATACAACCCGCATTAATGATCTACCACGGACCCATCAGGGCAGCTGGCCGGTGTGTCTGTCTCCCTGGTCTCTACATATAGGCCTACATTCATCCCAGCATCATGACTGAGCTGAAGCTCGGTACCCTGAGAGTGGGGGGTATGCTCTGGTCGAGCTTTTTTGAAAGTATAGACCAAGGGTAATTACCACACCACAACTGTCCCACCATTACCCATAGGTGGCGCTACATTCCACGCCCTAAAGCACAAAGGCTTTCTGGAATGGATAGGCTAACCAAGCCCCCTCCCTTCACTCCTTGGGTTGAAATAAAGGCCCTTGTGGATCTTGATGGTATTATATTTCAGATTTGGTATCCCATTGGTAATTCTGCAGCATAGATTTTTCTATACAGTTCCAATTTGTCAAGAATATACATTTTTCAATGGTTCGCAATGTTTGGAGGAATCCGCCATTACTGCTTGCAGTTATATTTATTATTATTCTTGTTCCATGGAAGTCAATGGCAGCCCCTAGAACCCTTCGACAACTTTTTGTGAAATTTGGCACACTCATTAAGGACAGTTGATTCTATACCTACACCAAGTTTCATGTCTCCCATTAGACCACTCCAGCGCCACCAACGGGTCAAAGTTGGACTTGTGTTTACACACGCAACTTTTGAACCGTATGACCGATTTTCAAAAATGAGGTACCTTTGGATTCCCTGGATCAAGCCGAGTTCAATGCACACCATGGCGTCAATTTCCGGTTATATAGATTTTCCGCTATTTCCGGTTTTATCAAAAACCTTTGAAAGCCTACTCCTCCTACAATTTTTGTCATATCTTTTTCAAAGTTACCAGAGATGATCTTCAGACCAAGCCTCACAAAAGTTATCGAAAATAATTTTGATCCTCACAACCGTTTGTCCGTTACAGCCAATCAAATTCATCAGAAAAGCCGCCAAACAGGATGTGAAGTCATGTCTCAGCAAATCTTTGAGATATCAACACGAAACTTGGTATATCGATGGAAGACACTACAACATGTTACCGTGTGCAAAGGCAACTTCATATCTCCAAAAATGATTGATATAAAGCAAATTGAACTTATCGCTAACGCTAAAATAATGCTTTACACATCAGCCAGTCAAAAACTGATACTCTGATTCAATCACAAGTTCATATGAAGACTCTTGAGAATGTTTATAACACAAATCTGTGAAAAAGTTGACTGTAAGATCAAAGGTCGATTTTTGGTGAATATTTGAAACATGCTTGCTTGGCTAATTTCTAGCCAAATTTCCAATGAATGTCTCCCCTCCTCCTGCCCGCGCGTGCTCCACATCCTCACACACTCAGCCTTAACTTACACACGCGCGGGCTTGGCAAGATGCACACGCAACATTTCAGGAGAGTGTGGGCTGACCAAGCCCCCACTCATTCCTTAGTCTCTAGCAAAGGCCTTGTGGATCTTGTAATCTTGGATCTCTTAACAAAAGCTGATCTTTTTGGTATTGCATTTCCGATTTTGTATGCAATGGTAAAAAGTTATACAAATCCTGAAACATTGATATATATATATATGTATTTATATATATATATATAAATCTTTATTTCAGACGCCAAGTTCCACATAAAATAACAGACATAGAGCTATAAAAAAGAGAGTAAAACAAAAACATAAAACATAGATAATACAGTGCATAAAAAGTATGAAGACTTTTGTGCCAATGTAGTCTTAAGTTCCAAGTAATCGATAGCAGCTCTTTAGAGGGTTGACCAGAGCCTCTACTATTCAGTTCTCAGACTTGTCCAGTCGACACATGAAACCGTACATCAGTTTTGTCAGGAGTGCCTTACAGGTTGGTACGTGCTTTGACAGAAACAACTGACCAGCACTATGCCACCTAGGCACATTAAGTAGCAATCTAAAAGCATCATTGAAACCCTACATCAGTTGTCTCAGGATTGCCTTACAGGTTGGTACGTGCTTAGACACTAACAACTGACTAGCACTATTTCACCTTGGCACATTAAGTAGCAATCTAAAAGCATCATTGTAGGCTACTTTCAGTATCTGTATACTCCTTTTCCTGTACATAGACCACAAATGAGCAGTGTACAATGGTGTTATGTAGGTTCTAAACAGGGAACATTTAACTGAATCTGAGCACATAGAAAACGTCCTTAATAACATACTGGCCTGAGAATACATTTGACAGCGCTGTTGATACATATCGTTGTCATCTGTCCAATCATCAGAAATGACATGGCCCAGATATTTTATTTCCTCACAAACACCAAGGGGACTGCCAGATAAATAAAAGGTAGGGAAGGTTAATTTCCTGTCCTGATTACTTCTGACTATCATAATGTGGCTTTTCTTTGCATTATATTTTATATCATGATCTAAGCCATACTGAGAGCACACCCATAGCATCTGTTGCAACAGGCTGAGTGGAACCAGATCATTTGCGTACATCAGATGATTGACAATAGATTCACCAACAAGACAGCCTGTATTTGTCTTATTCAGCTGGCTTGACAAGTCGTCCATATCCATATTAAACAAAAAGGGAAATCCAATTCCTCCTTGTCGAACTCCGTTACCAACATGGAAAGGAGCTGATACAACATTGTCCCATTTAACATGAAAAGTTTGATTGGCATACCAGAACACCAAAATCCTCACAAGAGGTTTAGGGACACCTCTCGCTATTAGCTTCATAAACAGTTTTTCCTGACAAATTCGATCGAAAGCTTTGTAAGCATCAATAAAGCATAAAAATACAGATGAATTAAGACTTGTGTACCTGAGACAATCTCCTTCAGAGCATAGATACAGAGATCAGTACCATGTTTTCTTTTAAAACCAAACTGATTGTCTGCAGTCAGAATATACATTTCCAATTTCAATCAAATAATTCTCTCAAACACTTTAGACAAGATACTGGCCAATGCAATGGGTCGATAGCTGTCTATGCTTTTCAGTTTACCAGCCTTATCTTTAACAACAGGCACTAACAGTACTGACATAATAGAGTTCGGTAGAACACCATGAACCATAATTCCAGTGAGACACATGGCTAGAAATGGACTGAGTCTATAACTGGCATTTTTTAGATGCTCTGCAGAAATGCAATCCATACCACAAGCTTTGTTGTTGTCTAGCATGTGGATGGCATCATAAATATCTACTGATCTAACTATCAAGTCTGCAGAGATACCTTTATATTCATTATCAATTCTCACTGTGTTACTTTTAACACAATTAAATAGTTTACTGTAGTGCTCATGCCATAGATCAGCAATCTTCTTTGGACAACTAACCCCTTTGATATCAGAAGGGAGGGGAGTTCTGTTATTATTTATGATCTTCTGGCCAGCGAGTCTGCTCTCATTGTGTTTTCATTTCTCTTAATGAAACAAGTGCATATTTAAATCTAGCATTTGTGAGGTTTTTGTTATCAAGCAGCACTCCCTGTCTGGGTCTGCCTGCCTCTGACCAGACTCTAAAGGCTTCTCTAGCAGCAGCATGTTGCTCAGACACAAACTCATTCCAGACAGGCCGTGCGTTAGGGACCTTACTCTTGTGATTAATAAAAGGTTCACTGGAAGCATAAAGACATTTGACAATATCATCATACATGGCACAGAGCTTTTCAGCATGATGTTTATCCTTGCAGTTCATATCCGTGCACATTAGGGCATCCCTAGAAAATGCAACATCACTATGTAAGCTGTCAGTTAATAGAGAATATCTGTGCATAACCTCTTTGGTCAATTTTGACCAGTCCAGTTTTCTTGGGGGGCCAGCAACAAGGGTACACTCTCAACATTTAGCAGCATAGCAACTGGTATGTGATCAGTGGTGGCCAGCCCATAACACATCTCTATACTTTCCAGTGAGTCATGAGCATCGGCTGTGGTTACAATATGGTCTAGCCAGGAAGTTGTGTGCCACGTTTCACTTATATAGGTAAAACTTGTATCAGGCAATAACGCTTGATATAATTAATTTAGTTTCATTACAGAACTGCTGCAGATGTTGTGCGAATAAACGCTTATCTGACATGTCAGCATTAAAATCACCCATGACATAGACACAACATGAACTATTGTCCTCTATGAAGGACTGAATAAAAGCTAACCTGTTCTGAAATTCATCCTCATGGTCATAGGATTCATATGGTGTGTACACATTTACAATAGTAAATTTATTTTCATTGTGATTAAACTCCAACCCAATAGCCCAGTCAACGTTAAGCCACACCACCTTTACCGTTGGGTCATATTTTATGTTCCACAGTATAGCTACACCACCAGCTATCCTCCCACAAACCATTCTCATGCTGAGATCGGTAGTGGACTCTCCAGCACCATGAAAGTTCTTGTGTAGGGAGTTCAATTTGTCCAGATCTTGCTTGGCCATCCAGGTTTCTTGAAGGCAGACAATGTCACTCTCGTCCAGCAATGTGTCCACCACCAAACGTCTTGATCTATCAGCAGCAGTATGTCCTACTCGGAGGCCACGAGCGTTGTAGGATACAACCCGCATTAATGATCTACCACGGACCCATCAGGGCAGCTGGCCGGTGTGTCTGTCTCCCTGGTCTCTACATATAGGCCTACATTCATCCCAGCATCATGACTGAGCTGAAGCTCGGTACCCTGAGAGCGGGGGGTATGCTCTGGTCGAGCTTTTTTGAAAGTATAGACCAAGGGTAATTACCACACCACAACTGTCCCACCATTACCCATAGGTGGCGCTACATTCCACGCCCTAAAGCACAAAGGCTTTCTGGAATGGATAGGCTAACCAAGCCCCCTCCCTTCACTCCTTGGGTTGAAATAAAGGCCCTTGTGGATCTTGATGGTATTATATTTCAGATTTGGTATCCCATTGGTAATTCTGCAGCATAGATTTTTCTATACAGTTCCAATTTGTCAAGAATATACATTTTTCAATGGTTCGCAATGTTTGGAGGAATCCGCCATTACTGCTTGCAGTTATATTTAGGATTCCTCCGTCAGGAGGAAACCTATTGTTATTGTTAGTTTTTATTAGGATTCCTCCGTCAGGAGGAAACCTATTGTTATTGTTAGTTTTATTATTAGGATTCCTCCGTCAGGAGGAAACCTATTGTTATTGTTAGTTTTATTAGGATTCCTCCGTCAGGAGGAAACCTATTGTTATTGTTAGTTTTATTATTATTATTATTCTTGTTCCATGGAAGTCAATGGCAGCCCCTAGAACCCTTCGACAACTTTTTGTGAAATTTGGCACACTCATTAAGGACAGTTGATTCTATACCTACACCAAGTTTCATGTCTCCCATTAGACCACTCCAGCGCCACCAACGGGTCAAAGTTGGACTTGTGTTTACACACACAACTTTTGAACCGTATGACCGATTTTCAAAAATGAGGCACCATTGGATTCCCTGGATCAAGCCGAGTTCAACGCACCCCATGGCGTCAATTTCCGGTTATATAGATTTTCCGCTATTTCCGGTTTTATAAAAAACCTTTGAAAGCCTACTCCTCCTACAATTTTTGTCATATCTTCTTCAAAGTTACCAGAGATGATCTTCAGACCAAGCCTCACAAAAGTTATCGAAAAGAATTTTGATCCTCACAACCGTTTGTCCGGTACAGCCAATCAAATTCATCAGAAAAGCCGCCAAACAGGATGTGAAGTCATGTCTCAGCAAATCTTTGAGATATCAACACGAAACTTGGTATATCGATGGAAGACACTACAACATGTTACCGTGTGCAAAGGCAACTTCATATCTCCAAAAATGATTGATATAAAGCAAATTGAACTTATCGCTAACGCTAAAATAATGCTTTACACATCAGCCAGTCAAAAACTGATACTCTGATTCAATCACAAGTTCATATGAAGACTCTTGAGAATGTTTATAACACAAATCTGTGAAAAAGTTGACTGTAAGATCAAAGGTCGATTTTTGGTGAATATTTGAAACATGCTTGCTTGGCTAATTTCTAGCCAAATTTCCAATGAATGTCTCCCCTCCTCCTGCCCGCGCGTGCTCCACATCCTCACACACTCAGCCTTAACTTACACACGCGCGGGCTTGGCAAGACGCACACGCAACATTTCAGGAGAGTGTGGGCTGACCAAGCCCCCACTCATTCCGTAGTCTCTAGCAAAGGCCTTGTGGATCTTGTAATCTTGGATCTCTTAACAAAAGCTGATCTTTTTGGTATTGCATTTCCAATTTGTATGCAATGGTAAAAAGTTATACAAATCCTGAAACATTGATATATATATATATATATATATATATGTGTTTATATATATATAAATCTTTATTTCAGACGCCAAGTTCCACATAAAATAACAGACATAGAGCTATAAAAAAGGGAGTAAAACAAAAACATAAAACATAGATAATACAGTGCATAAAAAGTATGAAGACTTTTGTGCCAATGTAGTCTTAAGTTCCAAGTAATCGATAGCAGCTCTTTAGAGGGTTGACCAGAGCCCCTACTATTCAGTTCTCAGACTTGTCCAGTCGACACATGAAACCATACATCAGTTGTGTCAGGAGTGCCTTACAGGTTGGTACGTGCTTAGACAGAAACAACTGACCAGCACTATGCCACCTAGGCACATTAAGTAGCAATCTAAAAGCATCATTGAAACCATACATCAGTTGTCTCAGGATTGCCTTACAGGTTGGTACGTGCTTAGACACAAACAACTGACTAGCACTATGCCACCTTGGCACATTAAGTAGCAATCTAAAAGCATCATTGTAGGCTACTTTCAGTATCTGTATACTCCTTTTCCTGTACATAGACCACAAATGAGCAGTGTACAATGGTGTTATGTAGGTTCTAAACAGGGAACATTTAACTGAATCTGAGCACATAGAAAACGTCCTTAATAACATACTGGCCTGAGAATATATTTGACAGCGCTGTTGATACATATCGTTGTCATCTGTCCAATCATCAGAAATGACATGGCAGATATTTTATTTCCTCACAAACACCAAGGGGACTGCCAGATAAATAAAAGGTAGGGAAGGTTAATTTCCTGTCCTGATTACTTCTGACTATCATTATGTGGCTTTTCTTTGCATTATATTTTATATCATGATCTAAGCCATACTGAGAGCACACCCATAGCATCTGTTGCAACAGGCTGAGTGGAACCAGATAATCTGCGTACATCAGATGATTGACAATAGATTCACCAACAAGACAGCCTGTATTTGTCTTATTCAGCTGACTTGATAAGTCGTCCATATCCATATTAAACAAAAAGGGAAATCAAATTCCTCCTTGTCGAACTTCGTTACCAACATGGAAAGGAGCTGATACAACATTGTCCCATTTAACATGAAAAGTTTGATTGGCATACGAGAACACCAAAATCCTCACAAGAGGTTTAGGGACACCTCTCGCTATTAGCTTCATAAACAGTTTTTCATGACAAATTCGATCGAAAGCTTTGTAAGCATCAATAAAGCATAAAAATACAGATAAATTAAGACTTGTGTACCTGAGACAATCTCCTTCAGAGCATAGATACAGAGATCAGTACCATGTTTTCTTTTAAAACCAAACTGATTTTCTGCAGTCAGAATATACATTTCCAATTTCAATCAAATAATTCTCTCAAACACTTTAGACAAGATACTGGCCAATGCAATGGGTCGATAGTTGTCTATGCTGTTCAGTTTACCAGCCTTATCTTTAACAACAGGCACTAACAGTACTGACATAATAGAGTTCGGTAGAACACCATGAACCATAATTCCAGTGAGACACATGGCTAGAAATGGACTGAGTCTATAACTGGCATTTTTTAGATGCTCTGCAGAAATATAATCCATACCACAAGCTTTGTTGTTGTCTAGCATGTGGATGGCATCATAAATATCTACTGATCTAACTATCAAGTCTGCAGAGATACCTTTATATTGATTATCAATTCTCACTGTGTTACTTTGAACACAATTAAATAGTTTACTGTAGTGCTCATGCCATAGATCAGCAATCTTCTCTGGACAACTAACCCCTTTGATATCAGAAGGGAGGGGAGTTCTGTTATTATTTATGATCTTGACCTCCTTCCAGAAGTCAGTAAGATTGTTATTCTGCATCTTTCTGGCCAGCGAGTCTGCTCTCATTGTGTTTTCATTTCTCTTAATGAAACGAGTGCATATTTAAATCTAGCATTTGTGAGGTTTTTGTTATCAAGCAGCACTCCCTGTCTGGGTCTGCCTGCCTCTGACCAGACTCTAAAGGCTTCTCTAGCAGCAGCATGTTGCTCAGACACAAACTCATTCCAGACAGGCCGTGCGTTAGGGACCTTACTCTTGTGATTAATAAAAGGTTCACTGGAAGCATAAAGACATTTGACAATATCATCATACATGGCACAGAGCTTTTCAGCATGATGTTTATCCTTGCAGTTCATATCCGTGCACATTAGGGCATCCCTAGAAAATGCAACATCACTATGTAAGCTGTCAGTTAATAGAGAATATCTGTGCATAACCTCTTTGGTCAATTTTGACCAGTCCAGTTTTCTTGGGGGGCCAGCAACAAGGGTACACTCTCAACATTTAGCAGCATAGCAACTGGTATGTGATCAGTGGTGGCCAGCCCATAACACATCTCTATACTTTCCAGTGAGTCATGAGCATCGGCTGTGGTTACAATATGGTCTAGCCAGGAAGTTGTGTGCCACGTTTCACTTATATAGGTAAAACTTGTATCAGGCAATAACGCTTGATATAATTAATTTAGTTTCATTACAGAACTGCTGCAGATGTTGTGCGAATAAACGCTTATCTGACATGTCAGCATTAAAATCACCCATGACATAGACACAACATGAACTATTGTCCTCTATGAAGGACTGAATAAAAGCTAACCTGTTCTGAAATTCATCCTCATGGTCATAGGATTCATATGGTGTGTACACATTTACAATAGTCAATTTATTTTCATTGTGATTAAACTCCAACCCAATAGCCCAGTCAACGTTAAGCCACACCACCTTTACCGTTGGGTCATATTTTATGTTCCACAGTATAGCTACACCACCAGCTATCCTCCCACAAACCATTCTCATGCTGAGATCGGTAGTGGACTCTCCAGCACCATGAAAGTTCTTGTGTAGGGAGTTCAATTTGTCCAGATCTTGCTTGGCCATCCAGGTTTCTTGAAGGCAGACAATGTCACTCTCGTCCAGCAATGTGTCCACCACCAAACGTCTTGATCTATCAGCAGCAGTATGTCCTACTCGGAGGCCACGAGCGTTGTAGGATACAACCCGCATTAATGATCTACCACGGACCCATCAGGGCAGCTGGCCGGTGTGTCTGTCTCCCTGGTCTCTACATATAGGCCTACATTCATCCCAGCATCATGACTGAGCTGAAGCTCGGTACCCTGAGAGCGGGGGGTATGCTCTGGTCGAGCTTTTTTGAAAGTATAGACCAAGGGTAATTACCACACCACAACTGTCCCACCATTACCCATAGGTGGCGCTACATTCCACGCCCTAAAGCACAAAGGCTTTCTGGAATGGATAGGCTAACCAAGCCCCCTCCCTTCACTCCTTGGGTTGAAATAAAGGCCCTTGTGGATCTTGATGGTATTATATTTCAGATTTGGTATCCCATTGGTAATTCTGCAGCATAGATTTTTCTATACAGTTCCAATTTGTCAAGAATATACATTTTTCAATGGTTCGCAATGTTTGGAGGAATCCGCCATTACTGCTTGCAGTTATATTTAGGATTCCTCCGTCAGGAGGAAACCTATTGTTATTGTTAGTTTTATTATTATTATTATTCTTGTTCCATGGAAGTCAATGGCAGCCCCTAGAACACTTCGACAACTTTTTGTGAAATTTGGCACACTCATTAAGGACAGTTGATTCTATACCTACACCAAGTTTCATGTCTCCCATTAGACCACTCCAGCGCCACCAATGGGTCAAAGTTGGACTTGTGTTTACACACGCAACTTTTGAACCGTATGACCCATTTTCAAAAATGAGGTACCATTGGATTCCCTGGTTCAAGCCGAGTTCAACGCACCCCATGGCGTCAATTTCCGGTTATATAGATTTTCCGCTACTTCCGGTTTTATCAAAAACCTTTGAAAGCCTACTCCTCCTACAATTTTTGTCATATCTTCTTCAAAGTTACCAGAGATGATCTTCAGACCAAGCGTCACAAAAGTTATCGAAAAGAATTTTGATCCTCACAACCGTTTGTCCGGTACAGCCAATCAAATTCATCAGAAAAGCCGCCAAACAGGATGTGAAGTCCTGTCTCAGCAAATCTTTGAGATATCAACACGAAACTTGGTATATCGATGGAAGACACTACAACATGTTACCGTGTGCAAAGGCAACTTCATATCTCCAAAAATGATTGATATAAAGCAAATTGAACTTATCGCTAACGCTAAAATAATGCTTTACACATCAGCCAGTCAAAAACTGATACTCTGATTCAATCACAAGTTCATATGAAGACTCTTGAGAATGTTTATAACACAAATCTGTGAAAAAGTTGACTGTAAGATCAAAGGTCGATTTTTGGTGAATATTTGAAACATGCTTGCTTGGCTAATTTCTAGCCAAATTTCCAATGAATGTCTCCCCTCCTCCTGCCCGCGCGTGCTCCACATCCTCACACACTCAGCCTTAACTTACACACGCGCGGGCTTGGCAAGACGCACACGCAACATTTCAGGAGAGTGTGGGCTGACCAAGCCCCCACTCATTCCTTGGTTTCTAGCCAAGGCCTTGTGGATCTTGTAATCTTGGATCTCTTAACAAAAGCTGATCTTTTTAGTATTGCATTTCCGATTTTGTATGCAATGGTAAAAAGTTATACAAATCCTGAAACATTGATATATATATATGTATTTATATATATATAAATCTTTATTTCAGACGCCAAGTTCCACATAAAATAACAGACATAGAGCTATAAAAAAGAGAGTAAAACGAAAACATAAAACATAGATAATACAGTGCATAAAAAGTATGAAGACTTTTGTGCCAATGTAGTCTTAAGTTCCAAGTAATCGATAGCAGCTCTTTAGAGGGTTGACCAGGGCCTCTACTATTCAGTTCTCAGACTTGTCCAGTCGACACATGAAACCATACATCAGTTGTCTCAGGAGTGCCTTACAGGTTGGTACGTGCTTAGACAGAAACAACTGACCAGCACTATGCCACCTAGGCACATTAAGTAGCAATCTAAAAGCATCATTGAAACCATACATCAGTTGTCTCAGGATTGCCTTACAGGTTGGTACGTGCTTAGACACAAACAACTGACTAGCACTATGCCACCTTGGCACATTAAGTAGCAATCTAAAAGCATCATTGTAGGCTACTTTCAGTATCTGTATACTCCTTTACCTGTACATAGACCACAAATGAGCAGTGTACAATGGTGTTATGTAGGTTCTAAACAGGGAACATTTAACTGAATCTGAGCACATAGAAAACGTCCTTAATAACATACTGGCCTGAGAATATATTTGACAGCGCTGTTGATACATATCGTTGTCATCTGTCCAATCATCAGAAATGACATGGCAGATATTTTATTTCCTCACAAACACCAAGGGGACTGCCAGATAAATAAAAGGTAGGGAAGGTTAATTTCCTGTCCTGATTACTTCTGACTATCATTATGTGGCTTTTCTTTGCATTATATTTTATATCATGATCTAAGCCATACTGAGAGCACACCCATAGCATCTGTTGCAACAGGCTGAGTGGAACCAGATAATCTGCGTACATCAGATGATTGACAATAGATTCACCAACAAGACAGCCTGTATTTGTCTTATTCAGCTGGCTTGATAAGTCGTCCATATCCATATTAAACAAAAAGGGAAATCAAATTCCTCCTTGTCGAACTCCGTTACCAACATGGAAAGCAGCTGATACAACATTGTCCCATTTAACATGAAAAGTTTGATTTGCATACCAGAACACCAAAATCCTCACAAGAGGTTTAGGGAAACCTCTCGCTATTAGCTTCATAAACAGTTTTTCATGACAAATTCGATCGAAAGCTTTGTAAGCATCAATAAAGCATAAAAATACAGATGAATTAAGACTTGTGTACCTGAGACAATCTCCTTCAGAGCATAGATACAGAGATCAGTACCATGTTTTCTTTTAAAACCAAACTGATTTTCTGCAGTCAGAATATACATTTCCAATTTCAATCAAATAATTCTCTCAAACACTTTAGACAAGATACTGGCCAATGCAATGGGTCGATAGTTGTGTAGCCCGGGTGGTAAACATTTCTGTTGAAACAATCCTATTACATAAATATAAAAGTTTGAATACATAATACTTAAGTTCATAGTTTAATAAATAGACTTTAAGGTTTGAGAGTATGATTTTGATTTGATGAGAAATGCATATTGTTCATGTTTTACTGAATACAGCATTTGGAAATGTATATCTGTTGTTTAAAAAACGCATGTTAAAATGTACCGGTTACAAATATGAAGAGAGTAAGATGAATGTTTTGTGAATCTATGTTGTTGCTTTAATTTTGATTATGATGTTAAGCCAATCCGGTTTGAGGTCAAAGGGCAGGGTAACACGGGAAGTTGGGGTAGATGAGGTTGGAGTAGAAAAAGACAGAGCGAGCGGAGGAGTTGGAGGGAGAAGAAAATTGTAGCGTACGGTAAAATACCAAGAGTGAAGATTTTATATTATCATTAGTGGTGTTATGTTTATATTGTTGGGTGAATATCTCAACCAACAACAATAACCCAGAAAGAGGAGTTTGGCTGTTGGCGGTTTTGGATTAAGCACGGGCTTTGCCGCCAGACTAGCGACAGCGAGTGCCAGGTTGGAGCCGGTGGAGGTCGGGATTGTCGTCGTCCTCAGTCTTCTTCCTGAGTTGGTTCGTCTCGTAAATCCACGAGAGTATTTGGTCGGTCTCTCCTTCACCTGCTGCCGCCCTTCTGCCGCAGTGCGTGTGCTACCGCACTGCTGATCCGAGGTACCAGCTCCTTGTTATTTTGTGCCATCCTGGCGAAACAGCCATTTTGTTTACGGCTACAACGCACACGAGCTACACTCAGGCCTGCACCGTAGAACTGTACTGAATTAAGGTATTCGTGTAGTTAGCATTGCCGGCTAGTTTGTATTGTGTGTCCATGTGCATTACGATGTCATGTAAATGTTGAACCAATAACTGAAGAACTGATTTTTTGTCTGAAGTAAATCTTTCCTGTTTTTGTTTAACAGTTGGTTGTATTGTTTTTTTCATATGTTAAATTGGTTTAAGTTAGTAACAATTACTAACGAACTCAGGTTAGCCACCTCTCATTACAAATCCACCAAACTAGAGAGGCGCTACAGTTGTCTATGCTGTTCAGTTTACCAGCCTTATCTTTAACAACAGGCACTAACAGTACTGACATAATAGAGTTCGGTAGAACACCATGAACCATAATTCCAGTGAGACACATGGCTAGAAATGGACTGAGTCTATAACTGGCATTTTTTAGATGCTCTGCAGAAATGGAATCCATACCACAAGCTTTGTTGTTGTCTAGCATGTGGATGGCATCATAAATATCTACTGATCTAACTATCAAGTCTGCAGAGATACCTTTATATTGATTATCAATTCTCACTGTGTTACTTTGAACACAATTAAATAGTTTACTGTAGTGCTCATGCCATAGATCAGCAATCTTCTCTGGACAACTAACCCCTTTGATATCAGAAGGGAGGGGAGTTCTGTTATTATTTATGATCTTGACCTCCTTCCAGAAGTCAGTAAGATTGTTATTCTGCATCTTTCTGGCCAGCGAGTCTACTCTCATTGTGTTTTCATTTCTCTTAATGAAACGAGTGCATATTTAAATCTAGCATTTGTGAGGTTTTTGTTATCAAGCAGCACTCCCTGTCTGGGTCTGCCTGCCTCTGACCAGACTCTAAAGGCTTCTCTAGCAGCAGCATGTTGCTCAGACACAAACTCATTCCAGACAGGCCGTGCGTTAGGGACCTTACTCTTGTGATTAATAAAAGGTTCACTGGAAGCATAAAGACATTTGACAATATCATCATACATGGCACAGAGCTTTTCAGCATGATGTTTATCCTTGCAGTTCATATCCGTGCACATTAGGGCATCCCTAGAAAATGCAACATCACTATGTAAGCTGTCAGTTAATAGAGAATATCTGTGCCGAACCTCTTTGGTCAATTTTGACCAGTCCAGTTTTCTTGGGGGGCCAGCAACAAGGGTACAATCTCAACATTTAGCAGCATAGCAACTGGTATGTGATCAGTGGTGGCCAGCCCATAACACATCTCTATACTTTCCAGTGAGTCATGAGCATCGGCTGTGGTTACAATATGGTCTAGCCAGGAAGTTGTGTGCCACGTTTCACTTATATAGGTAAAACTTGTATCAGGCAATAACGCTTGATATAATTAATTTAGTTTCATTACAGAACTGCTGCAGATGTTGTGCGAATAAACGCTTATCTGACATTTCAGCATTAAAATCACCCATGACATAGACACAACATGAACTATTGTCCTCTATGAAGGACTGAATAAAAGCTAACCTGTTCTGAAATTCATCCTCATGGTCATAGGATTCATATGGTGTGTACACATTTACAATAGTAAATTTATTTTCATTGTGATTAAACTCCAACCCAATAGCCCAGTCAACGTTAAGCCACACCACCTTTACCGTTGGGTCATATTTTATGTTCCACAGTATAGCTACACCACCAGCTATCCTCCCACAAACCATTCTCATGCTGAGATTGGTAGTGGACTCTCCAGCACTATGAAACATCTTGTGTAGGGAGTTCAATTTGTCCAGATCTTGCTTGGCCATCCAGGTTTCTTGAAGGCAGACAATGTCACTCTCGTCCAGCAATGTGTCCACCACCAAACGTCTTGATCTATCAGCAGCAGTATGTCCTACTCGGAGGCCACGAGCGTTGTAGGATACAACCCGCATTAATGATCTACCACGGACCCATCAGGGCAGCTGGCCGGTGTGTCTGTC
The DNA here is from genome assembly GCF_021917145.1 of Hypomesus transpacificus. Classification (NCBI taxonomy): domain Eukaryota; kingdom Metazoa; phylum Chordata; class Actinopteri; order Osmeriformes; family Osmeridae; genus Hypomesus; species Hypomesus transpacificus. The sequence goes on from NC_061076.1 coordinate 10,335,860, forward strand.
TCCCTGGTCTCTACATATAGGCCTACATTCATCCCAGCATCATGACTGAGCTGAAGCTCGGTACCCTGAGAGTGGGGGGTATGCTCTGGTCGAGCTTTTTTGAAAGTATAGACCAAGGGTAATTACCACACCACAACTGTCCCACCATTACCCATAGGTGGCGCTACATTCCACGCCCTAAAGCACAAAGGCTTTCTGGAATGGATAGGCTAACCAAGCCCCCTCCCTTCACTCCTTGGGTTGAAATAAAGGCCCTTGTGGATCTTGATGGTATTATATTTCAGATTTGGTATCCCATTGGTAATTCTGCAGCATAGATTTTTCTATACAGTTCCAATTTGTCAAGAATATACATTTTTCAATGGTTCGCAATGTTTGGAGGAATCCGCCATTACTGCTTGCAGTTATAGTTTTATTATTATTATTATTCTTGTTCCATGGAAGTCAATGGCAGCCCCTAGAACACTTCGACAACTTTTTGTGAAATTTGGCACACTCATTAAGGACAGTTGATTCTATACCTACACCAAGTTTCATGTCTCCCATTAGACCACTCCAGCGCCACCAATGGGTCAAAGTTGGACTTGTGTTTACACACGCAACTTTTGAACCGTATGACCCATTTTCAAAAATGAGGTACCATTGGATTCCCTGGTTCAAGCCGAGTTCAACGCACCCCATGGCGTCAATTTCCGGTTATATAGATTTTCCGCTACTTCCGGTTTTATCAAAAACCTTTGAAAGCCTACTCCTCCTACAATTTTTGTCATATCTTCTTCAAAGTTACCAGAGATGATCTTCAGACCAAGCGTCACAAAAGTTATCGAAAAGAATTTTGATCCTCACAACCGTTTGTCCGGTACAGCCAATCAAATTCATCAGAAAAGCCGCCAAACAGGATGTGAAGTCCTGTCTCAGCAAATCTTTGAGATATCAACACGAAACTTGGTATATCGATGGAAGACACTACAACATGTTACCGTGTGCAAAGGCAACTTCATATCTCCAAAAATGATTGATATAAAGCAAATTGAACTTATCGCTAACGCTAAAATAATGCTTTACACATCAGCCAGTCAAAAACTGATACTCTGATTCAATCACAAGTTCATATGAAGACTCTTGAGAATGTTTATAACACAAATCTGTGAAAAAGTTGACTGTAAGATCAAAGGTCGATTTTTGGTGAATATTTGAAACATGCTTGCTTGGCTAATTTCTAGCCAAATTTCCAATGAATGTCTCCCCTCCTCCTGCCCGCGCGTGCTCCACATCCTCACACACTCAGCCTTAACTTACACACGCGCGGGCTTGGCAAGACGCACACGCAACATTTCAGGAGAGTGTGGGCTGACCAAGCCCCCACTCATTCCTTGGTTTCTAGCCAAGGCCTTGTGGATCTTGTAATCTTGGATCTCTTAACAAAAGCTGATCTTTTTAGTATTGCATTTCCGATTTTGTATGCAATGGTAAAAAGTTATACAAATCCTGAAACATTGATATATATATATGTATTTATATATATATAAATCTTTATTTCAGACGCCAAGTTCCACATAAAATAACAGACATAGAGCTATAAAAAAGAGAGTAAAACGAAAACATAAAACATAGATAATACAGTGCATAAAAAGTATGAAGACTTTTGTGCCAATGTAGTCTTAAGTTCCAAGTAATCGATAGCAGCTCTTTAGAGGGTTGACCAGGGCCTCTACTATTCAGTTCTCAGACTTGTCCAGTCGACACATGAAACCATACATCAGTTGTCTCAGGAGTGCCTTACAGGTTGGTACGTGCTTAGACAGAAACAACTGACCAGCACTATGCCACCTAGGCACATTAAGTAGCAATCTAAAAGCATCATTGAAACCATACATCAGTTGTCTCAGGATTGCCTTACAGGTTGGTACGTGCTTAGACACAAACAACTGACTAGCACTATGCCACCTTGGCACATTAAGTAGCAATCTAAAAGCATCATTGTAGGCTACTTTCAGTATCTGTATACTCCTTTACCTGTACATAGACCACAAATGAGCAGTGTACAATGGTGTTATGTAGGTTCTAAACAGGGAACATTTAACTGAATCTGAGCACATAGAAAACGTCCTTAATAACATACTGGCCTGAGAATATATTTGACAGCGCTGTTGATACATATCGTTGTCATCTGTCCAATCATCAGAAATGACATGGCAGATATTTTATTTCCTCACAAACACCAAGGGGACTGCCAGATAAATAAAAGGTAGGGAAGGTTAATTTCCTGTCCTGATTACTTCTGACTATCATTATGTGGCTTTTCTTTGCATTATATTTTATATCATGATCTAAGCCATACTGAGAGCACACCCATAGCATCTGTTGCAACAGGCTGAGTGGAACCAGATAATCTGCGTACATCAGATGATTGACAATAGATTCACCAACAAGACAGCCTGTATTTGTCTTATTCAGCTGGCTTGATAAGTCGTCCATATCCATATTAAACAAAAAGGGAAATCAAATTCCTCCTTGTCGAACTCCGTTACCAACATGGAAAGCAGCTGATACAACATTGTCCCATTTAACATGAAAAGTTTGATTGGCATACCAGAACACCAAAATCCTCACAAGAGGTTTAGGGAAACCTCTCGCTATTAGCTTCATAAACAGTTTTTCATGACAAATTCGATCGAAAGCTTTGTAAGCATCAATAAAGCATAAAAATACAGATGAATTAAGACTTGTGTACCTGAGACAATCTCCTTCAGAGCATAGATACAGAGATCAGTACCATGTTTTCTTTTAAAACCAAACTGATTTTCTGCAGTCAGAATATACATTTCCAATTTCAATCAAATAATTCTCTCAAACACTTTAGACAAGATACTGGCCAATGCAATGGGTCGATAGTTGTGTAGCCCGGGTGGTAAACATTTCTGTTGAAACAATCCTATTACATAAATATAAAAGTTTGAATACATAATACTTAAGTTCATAGTTTAATAAATAGACTTTAAGGTTTGAGAGTATGATTTTGATTTGATGAGAAATGCATATTGTTCATGTTTTACTGAATACAGCATTTGGAAATGTATATCTGTTGTTTAAAAAACGCATGTTAAAATGTACCGGTTACAAATATGAAGAGAGTAAGATGAATGTTTTGTGAATCTATGTTGTTGCTTTAATTTTGATTATGATGTTAAGCCAATCCGGTTTGAGGTCAAAGGGCAGGGTAACACGGGAAGTTGGGGTAGATGAGGTTGGAGTAGAAAAAGACAGAGCGAGCGGAGGAGTTGGAGGGAGAAGAAAATTGTAGCGTACGGTAAAATACCAAGAGTGAAGATTTTATATTATCATTAGTGGTGTTATGTTTATATTGTTGGGTGAATATCTCAACCAACAACAATAACCCAGAAAGAGGAGTTTGGCTGTTGGCGGTTTTGGATTAAGCACGGGCTTTGCCGCCAGACTAGCGACAGCGAGTGCCAGGTTGGAGCCGGTGGAGGTCGGGATTGTCGTCGTCCTCAGTCTTCTTCCTGAGTTGGTTCGTCTCGTAAATCCACGAGAGTATTTGGTCGGTCTCTCCTTCACCTGCTGCCGCCCTTCTGCCGCAGTGCGTGTGCTACCGCACTGCTGATCCGAGGTACCAGCTCCTTGTTATTTTGTGCCATCCTGGCGAAACAGCCATTTTGTTTACGGCTACAACGCACACGAGCTACACTCAGGCCTGCACCGTAGAACTGTACTGAATTAAGGTATTCGTGTAGTTAGCATTGCCGGCTAGTTTGTATTGTGTGTCCATGTGCATTACGATGTCATGTAAATGTTGAACCAATAACTGAAGAACTGATTTTTTGTCTGAAGTAAATCTTTCCTGTTTTTGTTTAACAGTTGGTTGTATTGTTTTTTTCATATGTTAAATTGGTTTAAGTTAGTAACAATTACTAACGAACTCAGGTTAGCCACCTCTCATTACAAATCCACCAAACTAGAGAGGCGCTACAGTTGTCTATGCTGTTCAGTTTACCAGCCTTATCTTTAACAACAGGCACTAACAGTACTGACATAATAGAGTTCGGTAGAACACCATGAACCATAATTCCAGTGAGACACATGGCTAGAAATGGACTGAGTCTATAACTGGCATTTTTTAGATGCTCTGCAGAAATGGAATCCATACCACAAGCTTTGTTGTTGTCTAGCATGTGGATGGCATCATAAATATCTACTGATCTAACTATCAAGTCTGCAGAGATACCTTTATATTGATTATCAATTCTCACTGTGTTACTTTGAACACAATTAAATAGTTTACTGTAGTGCTCATGCCATAGATCAGCAATCTTCTCTGGACAACTAACCCCTTTGATATCAGAAGGGAGGGGAGTTCTGTTATTATTTATGATCTTGACCTCCTTCCAGAAGTCAGTAAGATTGTTATTCTGCATCTTTCTGGCCAGCGAGTCTACTCTCATTGTGTTTTCATTTCTCTTAATGAAACGAGTGCATATTTAAATCTAGCATTTGTGAGGTTTTTGTTATCAAGCAGCACTCCCTGTCTGGGTCTGCCTGCCTCTGACCAGACTCTAAAGGCTTCTCTAGCAGCAGCATGTTGCTCAGACACAAACTCATTCCAGACAGGCCGTGCGTTAGGGACCTTACTCTTGTGATTAATAAAAGGTTCACTGGAAGCATAAAGACATTTGACAATATCATCATACATGGCACAGAGCTTTTCAGCATGATGTTAATCCTTGCAGTTCATATCCGTGCACATTAGGGCATCCCTAGAAAATGCAACATCACTATGTAAGCTGTCAGTTAATAGAGAATATCTGTGCCGAACCTCTTTGGTCAATTTTGA